>NC_071411.1:11490833-12981666 GCF_017976375.1 Cuculus canorus
TATCATTTCCAAAGCTTCTGACTTAGCAAATCTAAAAGGAGCTCTTTGTACACACCACGGAAAGACAACAGTTTTTGGGCAGCAGAGCACAGGCAGCTGGGATAAGCGCCATGTACTGAGTGGGCCATCTCAGGAAAGTTCCTTCATTTCCCAGATGAGCTCCAAGTCAGAGTGAAATCCTGCAGTTTCTCCAAACCAACACTATTCGTAGAACATGGAAAATGACAACAGCATGGGGAATCCATAGCCACAGTGTCTTGAACGTTGGGATCCTCACTCACCTCATGCTTGCAGCAGGAGGCAGTTCAGCAATCTCATTAGGTTTTGAAAGGGTTCAGCACTGCTGATTTTATGCACGTGTACTTACATTTTAGAGATTATACCTTAAAAAAATATCAGCATGGTACCTTTATCTACCACATGATCTTGTTTTCCATGTAACTGCAACCTTTCCTGCCCAGGAGCCTGCTATCTGCCGACAAATTGTCATTTGATGAACTGTTAGATTAAAGAGGAAAGATGTACTCTCTCTGAGAAAGTACTTTTCCCCCTAACACTTACAACGAAGCAGATTTTTCTATAGCTTACAGCCTGAACAGGCAAGATGGAGAGTGTGGAAGAGAGGAAGGAGGGGAACAGCACAGCGCTATGACTTTCTCAAGGACACACAGTGGGTCAGACTAAGAGCCCAGATTTGGTTCCATGGCTCCTGAATTCCCACCCACCAGCCCACATCAGCCCTTTTCTCCCAGGAGAAAATCATTGCATTTCTAATCAAGAATACATTTCCCTTCTTTTCTTGAAGGAAGCTGGAAGAGGCGTGTAAGTGCATACAGCAAGATGATGGCCAAGTTAATTATGCTCTATTCAAACTATTTGCCACTCCACAGATAAACAGAGTTTTTTTTTTTTTACGGTTACCACCCAATGACAACATAAGTTTCTGTTTAATAGGTACAACAAAACTCAGTTTAAGAAAAAGGGGAAAAGAGATCAAGTAACTCATTTTGTTAACTTAAACCACAATAAACCCTCTACATAGGAAAGCAAACATGCACAACATCCTTTTCTCAGAAAGAGCACCTGCGTGTTTTGTGTTTGTTTTTTTTTCATTTGCCCAGGGCAAGGAGACTAGCTCGTTACAGAAAACTCAAGAAGTAACACACTCATAGCAAGGCACTGCACAGAAGTTATACTTTGACAATGATATCTTACACAGCAGCCATTAAACTGATGCAAGAAACTCGAGTGAAGGATCCTACTGACAGACATCTGCAGAAAGCTGAAAAAAGAACATTAGACTGTTGGGGAAGGGATCTTTTGGAGTTTTTGTTTTGTTTTGTTTTTTCCGAAAGCAAGTATGACCTGACAGCATCTTTTTAATTCCATTATAAGTAAGAAGCACTTACTAAAGTTCATACTTACTGAAGTTTGTACTTACTGGCTCTAACCCTGAAGGGAGAAGGCAGCTTAGACGTCAGCCTCTGGACGAGGCCCCTACAAACACACAATGTTTTCCAGCATATTTCTATTAGAAGGAGAGAGTTGGAACATGCCAAAAGAACCAGGGCAATCAATGTCATGTGGAAAGAGAGCAAGCTTGGTTTATAACACCAGCTGGAGTTTGGCCAAGGGAGAAAAATGGCCAGAGAAGAAGAGGGTACAGAACAGTCTCAATTTCATTTTACATGGCCATATATCTCCTGAGGCTTCATCACAGAACAGGTTGTCTCCTACAGCCCCATTCCTCCCATCGAGCCTCCACGCACCCTTCCTCACAAGATACACACTCTTTAGCAAATGTAATACTCCCTAAATTCACTGAAATATTATCCTTGTCTGTCCATTTCACTAGCCTGCATCCACCTGTGTCTGCCCATCTCCCTCCAACCCTGCTTGCCCAACACTTTCACCCTTCCCATGTTCTTCCTACACCTCTCATTTCTCACTTCACCCATACAGCACCTTGGTGGAGGTTCTCTGTCCTCCATGGTGGCACTGCTGTCGTTCTCCACGATTGCGCTTTGCTGGACGTCTCCTGGTAGCCTTGGGTTCCCACTGGCAATAAAGTTAATGCTTTTCTTCCAGTAGCAAGTCTCTCCTATTGAAGGTTTCTAAGTCTTCTCTTGTCTTCCAGATACAGTAACCCTTACAAGGGTCACTGCTCACTGCTCTTCCCTCCTGGACACCTCAGCAGGCATCCAGGTCTGCAGATTAAAACTTAAGTGTGTGTGCAAGCAGCCAAAGAGGAGGAGCCACTACGAGCACATGATGAGCACGTGTGGAGAACCATTGGTGGCCAAGGGACCTACTTTGAGCCCTGCTGATCTAAAAAACCCCACTGGGCTGGGCTTCTTTACAGATGAAGGCTCCAGTTCCCAAGCTGACTTGTTCACATTGGCCCTACAACGGTAATTTTCTAGAATGCAAGCACAAGTAATTCTTCTGAAGGAAAGGTTCAAAACATTGTACCCCTTTATCTCAGAAAACATTGGCAACAGAATCTGCTTAACCCTTACAGACAGAGGAGTGGCCAAAGATTGTACAGTTATTTTAATTATAAGTTTCCAATTAACCCTTTTGATCTAGCATCATCAGCCAACTCAAGTATGTATCTACCTTTGTGTCCATGTGTCTCTTCTCAGAGTGAGGTGCAGACAGGAAATATCTGAACTGCAATCAAAACTCCTTTTTTGGAACTTCTTGGCATGTCTATGAATTCCTTGAAGAAGTGGGTAGGATGGGCCAATCCATAAAAGAAATGTTTGTGGAAGTTTCATCCTAAGCTGTTAGTACACAATTCCCACAAATTAAGGGGAAAAACTCCAACCCTACAGCCATTTGGCAATAGCCATTTTTTGCCCTACTATAATGAGATATTTCTGATGTGTACACGCACAGATACTACAGTCTTCTGACTGCAGACATCATGCACATTACAAGGATGAGTAGAGGATGAACTGTTTATGTACATCTTTACATTTGGATCCAGTATCCAAGCCTCTTTCCTTATAGCTTAGTACCAAATTACTCCAAAAGCAGAAACATTATCTAACACCCTAATCCAGCAATTTGTCTCATCTAGCATTCAGGTTTCTCAGAGCTATTCACCATTCTCTTATAATCTGTTCAGCCAAACGATGAGGGAAATATAACCCAGCTTTCTGCAATACGCTTCAAATTCGCTTTCTGGCACAAAAGGATGCAGTTTGATTGTCACAAGCCATGAATTAGCAAAATAACACCTACTTCCACATGCATTTCTAACACATTTTTCTCTATACAGGGTTAACTTGCTCAGATCTGAAGTGACATTTTATTCTTCATATAGCACTGTCAGGAAGGAAAAATGAAGTCTGATTTAGTTCTGATAGGCTTAACCAAAACCACAACTATGAAAACGAAACTCTTCTGAGTTCAGAATCCACAGCTGAATTTTGCAGCTTTCCTCGTTTGAATTACATTTCCTGTAGTTTTCACTCTATCTTTTTTTTTTTTCTCCAAAGGAATTTAGTCCCATAAAACACAACTGCTCTGAAGATTTGCAAATGCACTTTCTCGACAGGTACAGAACAAGCAATAATAGCACACACTTCCTGCTGCTGCCTCTGTCAATCTTATGAGCAGTTGCAGCACTCTGGAAAGAGTTCTGCCTCCATACCCAGCCACCATCCATCTGTGCCAAGACGGAGAACCAGGCAATAATTGCTATAGTGCTTTTGTAGCATCCATTGGAAACAGAAATCTGAAAGAAAGATTGAGCCAGATCAAAGCTTGTTCTGTCTGGCATCCTGCCTCCCACAGCAGCCTCTGGGATATGCACAACGGAAGAGCACAAAAATCATTCTCAATAGCTATGGGCACAGGTAGGACCCACCTTAGCAGCCCAGTGATACTGTCTACTAACTTTTCAAGTCTTCTCCTTTACAGCACTCAATAAAGCAGTATCTGTCAGCACCCAGCACAGGCCACTATATGAAACTGCTCAAGAACTTTTTAACTCATCTTCTATACTATCACACGAAAAAAACCAAAACCAAACCAAAACAAATAAACAAAAAAAAAATACCAGAAAAAAGGCTCCAGGCTACTGAAGCAAAACAAAGTACTGAAGGCGCTACCTTAGCAGCTCAAGAAACTCATTTGGAATGTACTTTTATGTGCAGGTTTTTATGAAATCGGATTAATACCTCGGTTGCGTTGTGACAGAATCATTAACATAGATATAACTTTTGAGCAGCACACCATTTTCTACCTCTAAACTCCTCTGGTCTCCACAAGCTGCTTTGGTGAAGATGCCTTCCCTCACACTCACCCACAAGTGAGTGAGCAGCTCGTCTACCAGCTACTACAGAGCCACTATCCTCATCCCACCTCCTACAGGATCTTGAGATTCTTTTAATCTTTAAGACACAATCCTACAACTATCTTATATTTATGGGGTAATAATGTCTCAAAGACTCCCAGTACACTCTGCAACTTGACACATCAGATACTCATAAGGAGTACGCTATGCACTGAAGAATTACCAAGCACAGCACCACAGGGGAAGAGCACAGTCAACTAAACAACCAGAACGAGCTACACCTGCTCTTCTGGCTGCTTCATCAAGGAGCAGGTGTAAGACAAAAGCTCCAGATACTTGGGTCCCATTTTAAGCCTGCTTTACAGCACTGAAAAAGACATTTCACCTCCACACTATTTCAGCAACTTTTCAGAGAAGACCAGTTCATCCTACAGAGAGTAACTGAGAGTAACTCCAGCTTCCAGTCTGGGATTATGGACCAGCTACCAGGACTGTTTCCATTCCACCGGCATGCACATACATGGTATTGGAAAAGCTGGGACCCTGCTTGCTCATTTCACCCCACATCTGCCACTCTTGCAGGTGACTGGCTATCTTCTCACAGTGACAAATTATAACACTCATTCAGCACTGCCTTTACAAGAGAGTTACTGTGAAATGAGACCAAGATCTCTCACTACACAACAGCAGGACCAAGTCTTCCTGTAAGTTGCAATGGCATTTGTAAGCTGCCAGGACTTGAGATGATTTCTTCACCTGAACTTGATTCTTCCACTTTCTTGTGTACCTCACACCAAGACTGATTGGTTGATGTGTGAGAGGATCAATGTTGCCAGGAATAAGATCACATTACACCCCCTCACTACAAGAAGAGGCCACAGCTGTCCTTCACACCCGCCTCCACCCTGTCTCTCGGGCCCTGTGCACCTCCTCCAGCCACCTGCCCTTGCCCAAATCTGCAGCTCCAACAACAGCCACTGAAACAACTCACTGACCAAGTGCTCACTCCTTCAGTACTCTTCACAGAAGCCTTCTCCACCTTCCAATGATGGCGTTCAGGACTAGCAAATCGTAGAAAAAATACGCTATTGCCCAGTTAAGCTCCACCCCATGATTGCAAAAGGCAAACCAAAGTTACTCTTGCTGTTTGTTTACTTCCTAATTTATGAACCCCTGCAAAAGGAAACCAGATCACTCCCTATTTCAAGGAGTAATCAATGCCCCAAAACAAGCACATATGGAAAAAGCTTGTGTAAACAAATACTTGAAACTCAGGGTAGGATAAGGTATTTTAACAGGAAACATGTTGTTATTGACAAACAAAAGGTGGCTTAAAGAACACATTAGAAATAACCAGCTCAGCAAACAGCTGACTTGACAGCACTCCTACAAGCTTGACAGCTTGTTTTGAAAAACACTGGAACTGTGTTTCTCATGTCCACAATAACACTTTTTCTTTTGGTTTACACACACTGACCACTACTAATTCACTCCATTTTTCAAGTTGATGGTTTCTGTGGCAGTCAACTTTGACATTTATTTCATTTCTGTCACACCAGAATTTTTGGCTTGTCCAATGCCACCAGTTTTCTCCATGTACTGAGCAACCAGTGCTGGCCATCAACACTTTGTTACAGTCCCAACACCATGCCATACTGTTATTGTTAAAGGCACTGATCTTACAGCAGCAAAACTAGTGAGTAGTTAGAACCTGGATTTGTTGTGGGAGGAAACTGGCTTAATGTAGAGGTTCAGAAAATAAACAAAAAAGCCAGTGCCTGGCAGCTCATTAACTTAAGCCACAGAGAAACCAGCAAGGCAAACCAACAGATACTGGCTTCACATGGCATCCCAAACTCACAGCTGAACCCTGCAGGAAAAGTCATTCAGATGTGGGCCTTTGGACTGGGCTCTCAGTCAGTGAAGTCTTTTGTCTTAACAGGTTTGGAAGTCCTGGGATATCAGGCAAATGTCCAAACTCAGGAAAAGAAACTCAAAGGCAAATAAAGAGCACATTTAAGAAATTAAGAACATGCACAGATACTGGTCCGCATTAATAAATGAATGAACAGCTACCACACATGCACACTAATCCATGCACTACTTCGAGTCACTAAACCTTTACAGGTGAACATCTGGATTGCATTAGCCATCTTTTCCTTTCCTGATTTGCCAGTAGCAACACCACAGCCCAATCCATCTGCAGCAGAAGATTGCACGGTGTGCAAAGAGATACATTTGATGCAGTAGTTAAAACCTTTCACCTGTTGGAATTTCTTACATCAACTATTGTGAGCCAGACAGAACCCCCACGGGACAACTGCAGTTTTGTACTGGAGGGGAAAGCCTGACCGACCCCAAGGCATTGCACCGGCACTGAGCTCACTGCTGCACGCAGCTCTGCAGCGAAGCCTCCCTGCACCCAGGGCAGCACAAGGTGCATGGAGCAACAGGCTCTCTGCACAGTCAAAGGAGCTACAAGGCAGCTTTCAGCCCAAAAAACAGCCAGCGTAACTAGCAATAACTGGGTTTTCAGCATGAAAACACAAATCCGCTCGGCATTACAGCACAGCCCACGTACGTGGGGAACGCACATGTGCCCCCTCCTCCCCCGCACAAGCCCAATTATTGTAGTCCAGGAGACAGCCAAATATTTAGCCCGTCAGCCCAGTTACCAAGACCCTCAGAAAGGGCTACTCACAGTTGCACAGCTTTTGACCATTTAAGAATAAGATCGCCCGCAGCCAAATCCTCATCCGCGCTCGCAAGTGTTTACATAACGCGAAACATCCCTTGCAACTGTGCCTCGAGAACCGGAGGGAAAACACAAGGCAAAGTTGGAGCAGAGGCCTCGGTCGCCCCGGGAGGGGTCTCCGGCCCCGGGGCGGCTCGGGGGCAGCGCTCGCCCCTCCGCCCGGCACGGCGGCGTCTGTGCCCCGTGCCGCGGGGGTCCCGCCGAGCCCCGCTGCAGCCCCCGCTGCCCGCTTTCCCTGGGGAAAGGAGCTGCCCCGGCAGGGAGAGCTCGCTCGCCGCCTCCCTCCCCATCAGCAGCTGCCGCAGCCCCCGACAGCCCCTACCTGAATCCGGTGGCGGCGGGGCGGGCTAGCGGCGGCTCGGCAGCTCCATGCTGGCGACGCTGCCCGGTCCCGTTAGGATGGAGGCTGCGCCGAGCTCCCCCCCGCGCACCTCCGCTCAGCTGCACATGCACATGGTTACTGCACTCCGAGCTCGCCGCCGCGCCTTATATAGCCGCGCGGGGCTCTCTGGGTAATAGAGTCCCGGCGGCTCTGCACCCCGCTGTGGGGCGCTTCGCTGGACTACAACTCCCGGCATGCTTCGCGGCGCGCCCCGAGCCGGCGGGCGGGGGGACCCCCAGAGCGGAGCGGTTCTCGGGGCTCCCGCGGGTTCGAAGCGTGCGGCGCGGTCTCAGCCCGGGGCTCGGAGCTGTGTTTCGCTGCCGCAGCGCCCACCGGCCCCCGGGGCGGGGAGCCGGGCATTCCGGCACTGCTTTCTCAGCTGCATGAGCGGCGGGAAAAAAACATCCAGGAAAAATAAACACTTCGTAAATGCGGGAGTTGCGCGGCTTGGGAAGCGCAGAGTAGCGGAGAAGTTACGCTTGGACCCTTGCGCTTATTTATCAGACGCTGAGATTTCTCGAGGTTACTTACATGCATTGGGCAATTCAGTTTTTAGAAGCTGGGAGCCTTTTGCTGAGCCCGGTCAGCTGTTGGAAGAGCAGAAATGTGGGGTAAACCGGCTGTTGGGCAGAAGAATTGTCTGAAACTTTAAAAGTAGTGAGTTTCACTCGGTTTCCTCTTCAATAAGGCTCTCTGACACAGGGATGCTGCTAAGGTTAAAGCCTGGCTACTGACAAGGTGACTTAAGCCAGAATGACCAGCAGTGATAACAAAATAAGTAATATTTCCTTTTATTATGTTATGCAATTATTTGTCCTTAAAATATTTGTCAAGGTATACTGCCCACAATTATACTGTAATTCGATGCCCTCTGTAGGGTACACGTGGCTCTGCTTGGCAGCACAAAGTGCCTCCCTGAAGCAGATGCAGTGTTTATGCTGCAGAACTGCTGTATCACTTTAATTGGCATAAGGTGAAGAAAACACTTCCCTCCTCTCACTGCCACTCACACCTTCCTGCTGCCTTTGGTGATGGACAGGAAACAGTCTGTAACTGCTGCCATGCTCATGGCTTGTTTCCCTCTCTATAGCAGCAGATCAGATCTGGAGAAAGGGAACAAGCCCATATCAGCCAATGGTCTGATTGAACACAACCTACCACCACTATATGGGTTCTTCATTAAAAAATGTCAGAGGCGTTGTAATCATGGCTATCAAGTAAAGATATGCAGAAGTTGAAGTCCATGACTTAGGAACATAAGTGTGAGTCAGTGGATAAAGTTCTACAATTTTCATAAATTACTGCAATACTATAAGCCATTACTCAACAGAAATTGACAGAATAATGGTTCCTAATATCATTAGATAATCCTAATGAACTCTTGTATAATCAAATCTAATCTCTGGAAGATTTTACTAGACTGGGGACAGTCAATGGCTAGAACATCAGCTACACTTAGGCAGTGACACGAGGACTGTCACTAAAGCCAGTGGCAAAGAGCTTTGCCTGCTGAATACCTTTAGCGGTTACACTAGTAGTACACCTTGAAATATCTTCATTATTGAGTGCCAAATAAGAGCAGCAGCAGCACGTAAGAACTTCTGTGTAATGTAAGCCATAGCTCTGGGGACTTTCCCACAGAGAGAAGATGAACGGGTCCCCCAACCACACCCAAACTGACAGTATGAAGTTCTGTGAATATGGGATGCATCAGAGACAGCAGAAGAGACCTGGGGATATTCTGCTCTATCCCAGTCCACAAAGCCTCAAAATTCATTGTCTGAAGAGTTGCATACATCTCTCCATGCTTCTCCTGTATCAGTCATGTCCTTTGTCTCCTGCTGCAACCTACCAGCTTTCTGATTTTGCAGCCTCTCCAGAATGCAGAATATCACAGGCTATTTTTCTCTCACGTTTACTTTTGAGTCTTGGTCAGTTCTTCAAAGGCTGTAGAGTTTTTGCTACTGAAGGCTCTTCAGCCAAAAATACTGAGCAAATACTGCAAAGCATTTGCGCGATTTGAAAGGGTGTTGACAAAGACAAGATGATAATGAATTTTTCCAGCAATGGAAAATGTTCCTATTTCTCTTTACAAACTTACTTTGGGATGCTGCTGCTGGTATAGTGAGTTCATAAGGTTCTTATTATTTTATATCTTTAAAAAGAGATGAAACACTAGGGAAGTCTGGGAATGAAAAAAATCACCCTCAGAAGTAGCATAGAGTTGTTCTCTCAAAGCAACTGTTTCACTGATAATGTGAACCACAGCAGGTAGCCCCTGAGATACAGAATAGAGTCCTGTTTGCTCAGTAGCAAACAGGGGTTGGGCATAGATCACACACACAGAAACAAAGAAGGTCTAAGGATTGAGAACTGTTAAAGAATCCAGAGAGGAAAGAGTGAAAAAAATACTACTTAGTAAGTGTCACTTCAGTCTTTAGAGTGCTATACTGTAAATGTTTAGTCCAATTGCATATGTGATTTCTGTCACAGAAGAACACCTTGCAAGAAATCTTAATATTTTTTTTTTGCTATTGGAGAACTCTGTTCTTTTTCTCCTTTTTGAACCTTATTCTGGACCATCACTGCCTTATTTGTAGTAATTATGTGAGTTCAACACTGATGAATAAGGTTAAGATGAAGTTTGAAGTTGCCAAGAATAAAAGCAATATTGTCTTGTTTTATGTTTACAAATTTGTAATTTACTGTTGACTTCTTTGAACTATTTCAGCCAGAAAGCACTCCAGCCTGCTGGGTGAGTTTGCACATTTTTTGCCTCTGCTGTTGGTTCATCTGCAAAAGCAGCAGCCCTGCAAGAAAAATTAGAACAGAAAATGTTCCAGGCAGCCACCAGGATTCCAAGGATCAAACTGTCTATTATTGCTCATGGCTGGTCTACATGGTGAGGCAGATGATCACAAAAGCTTCTTGTCATCAGCGCTGTCCATACCAGCGCTGCAGCACTAGGAGATGAAAAGCACTACTAATAATAGGGACAAATGCTAGGCAACATCTCAGCTTTTCAGATAAGTTTCTTCTTTCTATAATGTTTTAATAACAGTGAAATCGGTGTCTTAATCCTGAAGCATGGCATTCTCAGGGTGAGCAAAGAGAATAAGTAAACACTGTGTGGAAGAGGTTAGCTGCCTGTGAAGAAATTACTTAGGAGCACAAACATGAATAAATGACACCAGCATAAGTTTTCAGAAATCCTCTGGATTACAAAATGGAAGTTCAATGTTGCTTAGAAGCAAATAGTAATTATTTCATCTAGTCTCCTGAGAGAGTACAGGAGTATAAACCTTCTCAATGGATCAGAAATGATGCAGCAAAAGAATTGTAGGAAAATGAGCAATGAGAACACAAGATACACCAGAGCACTGTCCCAGCTCAATGGAAATCAGCTGGTTTTCTTGAATTCCACCCATTACACAACCAGAATCCCATGGCTTTAATAAGGGCAAGTTATCCTAGCAGACTGTGTACAGATGTAGAAGACTGTAGAATTTGGATACCTAGATTCTGCTGTCATTTCTGTAAATTGCATTGGAAATTTGAAAGGAGAAAATAAGTTATGTTTAATTTGCATTTTCAAAGGGATTCATTAATGCATGGGGCTATAATGACGGTTTCAACATAAAAGGAATGTTTACATTTTCTGACTTCGAAGTAGCAAGGGTTGATTTTATAATTAAATTGGTATTTGTTTTCCTGTAGTCTCTTGATTTTCTAAGTATGTCGCAGGGCAAAAGGGACTAATAATGGATAATTGAAATGCATCCTTGTGAAGACTCCCAGCACTGTCATTTTACACGCAGTAAAATGTCATACAGCAAATAAGGTTGCGTTCCTTTCCAGTACTAGATCGAAACAAACATACAAACTCCACCTTCACTATGATTATGCTTCTTTTTACTGCACAGCCCTAATATATATAGAGATAAAATATGTTAAATGTTTTGAATTAGTATCCCTCAGAATGAGTAAAGAAATCTCCTCTAGTGGAGGATCCAGAAGAAGATCCTTTCTGCCGACAGTCCTGAAGCTCCCACACAAAGTATAGATTTACGTGATAGAGCACCAAAATCTTCAACACCATAGTGAACAACAGGAAACATGAAGGAAAACAAGAGTATTTCCAGTTCCCTGTTGTAGAAGGTATTGACAGTTCAGTACAGAGACAGCTGATCACCATCTGCCTTAGGCTACGTACCTTGGCTGTGCGAAGTGTACATGGGAATACAAAAGCAGTGCACCCTTTCTGCCTGGGAAAGAGCAGGCAACTGCCACTCCTCCAGCTCCTTAGCAGGGGGACAGTGAGTAGGAAGAGCCTTTGCTCCCATCACAAAGTCCCAGCCAGCTGAGCTGGCACACAGTGGAGTAGTAATTTGCTTCTTGCTACTAATAGCAAATTGCTACCTCTCCTAAGAGCAAAGCACAAGGCCATTGTGCCTCTATAGAGCGTGTTTCCATTCCTGACCTGCTTGGCGTACACACTAGCATGTTGCCATTCACCTGGCTTTGTACAAATTGATTCTCAGTTTCCTGAGCTGAAAATTCATTTAAAAATACTCTAAAACTGCAGTAACAGGATCAGATGTTCACTTGGAAAGAAAAGCAGGTTTATCCTTTTCCTCCTCCAGTGATGTTTTTCCCCACCTCCCTGGTGATGTTTTCTGCCATAAAGACTGTTTGTGTCATACTTGGTAAAATCCATTTCTAAACATGAAATATCAAAATCCTAGGATAGATACATTAACAGCAGTGCACACGGAATTTACCATTTCTTTATTTTTTCCTAAGTCTTTATTCTGAAATGATTCTGAGTTGCATTATTCCCCATTAATCGAGGAGATGAGGATTCTTTTAGGAGGAAGGCATGTACACCCTCTTACATTACATACTGCTATTGAACACAGTTAAAGGTGTGAGCGTTTACCTGCTGGACCTTAGACGCGCGCCTTGTATGAGTCTCTGACTTTAATGCCATCTACATGCTGTTGCCTGTCCTTCAGCTACAGTTCTGTTGCAGAAATTTGCCACAAAAAAAAGAAACAAAGAACATATTTAAAAAGCACAAGAATACTGCTGATGTGCTCAGCCTGAGACCAGGGCCTTGAGAACACTCTCCTTCCTGCAAGTTACTAATGATGAGGGCTTACAAAAGGGCCAGTCCTCACTTCTGCTGTGCAATATCTACACAATTTGAACTTCCTCTTATTATGAATATTGCTGAATAACACAATTGGGCAACTACAATGACCCCTAGTTGCAGTTTTTGACATCTCAAAGTGAGCATGCTTAGAGGCAGCATCTGTATTTCCCTGTATTTTTCCCGTGGAGGTGAAATGAGCAATAAACAACTGCGTTGTGCTGAGGGATTATATTGACGGATAGGTAAGAAATTATTTTTGGGAAGACAGACCTATCCACATTCATTTCATGTGCATATTTTTCTTGAGAATGTTAATTGCAACAAGTGCTGGAGATGCATTTTGAATAAACTTGACTACCACGTACATTAAATGCCATCCCTTGGGTGCCAGAGCGCTGGGTACCGCCTCTCTGCAAAAGCACAGGCCTGTGCGCTTTATTTAGCCCGTGTTTGCTTCAGCACCTGGTTATTTTTAGATGATGGAAAGGCAAACTTCACGTCCCTCTCGAGAAAGGCTTCAGCAGGAGGCTGGGGCAGAGCCTGAGGGGATACCTCCTGGGCTCCCTCTTCTTGCAATGCCTTACATACCCAGTGAGGGCAAAACACAGCACCCAGGGATCTGTGTGCTGGGATGGGACAGTGATGGTGGAACAAGTCGTAGTTACTATTATATGAAGCAGAATATTTAAGCTAAAGTAAAGCCAAGTATCTAAGTAATTGTATTTTTTAGAAGTTGGACAGAATGTCCCTCTGATAGCACTTTTTCTTTCAAGCAGCGTTTTTCCAGAGACTGTTTATTCTTAGAAGATGGTAACGCCTTGTGTTCAGTTGATCTGTGCGGGACAGATGTGTCTTCTGTAATCACCTCTGTTTGCTGTCTTTCTCTGTCCCAAACGCACGGTCAGGCAGAGATGGAGCCAGCTCCACATTAGCAGGAGTTTTGACTGTTGTTCATAATAACATTAAAATGAAAAGTAATAGAATATGCATAAGATGTCTGGGAAAACTTATCCATATGCATCTAAGTGGGAAATATACAGAATCATAGAATTGTTTGAGCTGGAAGGGACCTTAAAGCCCACCCAGCTCCCCCCGCCATGGGCAGGGATATCCCACTGGTCCGGGCTGCCCACTATCCTGTCCCAGGACTGATGGAGACGGCCCCCTGGAGCTGCCCGGGCCTGATGGAGGCTGTTCGCCCCCTCTGACCCCCCTCTGAGCCCCACACAGCGGTCCGCCTCCCGCGGCACCGCCCCTTTTAGGCCGTCCCGTCACGTGACCGGCTGCCCCCGCCAACATGGCTGCGCCCACGGGGCCCTGCGCCCGTCTGCCCCGATGCCGCCTCCTCGTCTTCCTCCTTTTCTTCCTCTTCCTCCTCCTCCTCCTCTTGCTGGGGGCGGTGGCCGCCACCGGCGGGAACTGCGGCTGCAGCGCCAGCCGGGGCAGCGCCGGGCGGGAAGCGGCGGCGCGGCGGTACTCGGCGCCGGGCGGCGGGCGGAGCGCGGGGCGCGGGCCGGTGAGAGGCGGGCGGGCGCGCGCAGCAGCGAAGCGGGGCGGGCGTTAATGGGGAGCCCCGAGCCAGCGGGGTTCTGTGCAGGAACACGAGGGACAGCCGCTTCGCTACCCTCCTGGGCCGAACGCGGCAGAACCCCGGCTCGGGTGTGGGTGTTTCGGTTGGTCCAGTCTCGTTCTGCCTCTTGGGGAACCTGAAGCGTCTTCCGGGCCGTTCGGACGCTCCGGGGCGTGGGAAAACACCTGTGTCTTGATGTGCCTGTGTGCTCTGGCCTTGCTGCGTGCCCACCCCGTCCCCCTTACCGCTTCTCCCCGTGCAGAGCTGAGCCGAGGTGGTTTTGCTGGCGGTTTGTCTTGGCAGGCCTCCCTGCGCCTTTAGCCGGCAAACACTGGGAATAAGTGTGCAGAGCACTCCCCTGTCTGTGCCACACGGCCAGGGAGGTGGCAGCTCTGCCACTGCAGCCCCAGCTCAT
Source organism: Cuculus canorus (assembly GCF_017976375.1). Taxonomy (NCBI): domain Eukaryota; kingdom Metazoa; phylum Chordata; class Aves; order Cuculiformes; family Cuculidae; genus Cuculus; species Cuculus canorus. Next base: position 11,505,417 of record NC_071411.1, read on the forward strand.
TGAATCCCGTTCCTGCCGTGACTCTGGTTCCACTGACCCATCTGTTCTGGGTCTGTGTTGGTATCAGTGGATTGAAAGTGACTAATGGATCACCTGTGTGTGTTTCAGCAAAGTTATCATTTATGTATCCATATTTAGATATCCTTTCGGGTTCACTGCAAGTCTTTTAAATGGCTTATTCCTTCTGCTGGTCTCCTCAAACACCGTGAGCTGAGCATGCCTCTTTTTTGAAGGCAGTCCTTAAAGTGGGTTGATGTCCTATGGCGGTGCCCACTGCAAAGGGACACTGAGACTTTTTGTATCACTGGAGACCAAATACCTGCCTAAATGAGATATCTTCGGTTATTAGAAATGAGAATCCTATTTCATTTCATGAAAGGTGCAAGTAAACTTTGGCAGATGAGAATTGTCACAACAGACTTGGATCTTTTTCTTTTGTGAGGGGGTTTGCAAATAGTAAAAATGCGGGGGGCTGCCTTTCTTTGAGAGAGTTGGGGTTGTTCAACCTGGAAAAGAGAAGGCTTCGGGAAGACTTTAGATCAGCCTTCCAGTACCTGAAGGGCCTACAAGAAAGTTGGGAAGGGACTTTTTACAAGGTCATGTAGTGATAGGGTGAGGGGGAATGGCTTTAAATTTAAAGGAGGAAGATTTAGCTTAGACATTAGGAAGAAATTTTTCTCAATGAGGGTGATGAAGCAGTGGCCCAGGTTGCCCAGGGAAGCTGTGAATTCCCCATCCCTGGAAGTGTTCAAGGTCAGGCTGGATGGGGTCTTGAGCAGCCTGGTCTGGTGGGAGGTGTCCCTGCCCGTGGCAGGCGGGGTGGAACTGGATGATCTTTAAGGTTCTTTCCAACCCAAACCATTCTGTAATTCTGTTTCCACTATGTGTTTAGAAATGGGGAGCTACTACTTTTTGGGGTCTGCTCCCCCGTAATACTTTAGACATAAATATGATTGTAGGCAAATGCAGTCCCTTTTGTTGAAGTTGAGTTTCAAGGACAATGAACTGCATGCATACTTAAGTAATACTGTGAAGATACAGGCAATTATTATTGCACACTCTGATACAGTAAATCACCTAATAGAGTAAATTATGTAATTGTCAGCCTCTTCTGTTGGATTTCTGTCTCCATAGTTCAACCTCAATATTTATTAAAGATTAATTCCTCAGTGTTGGCTACTTGTATTTTAAAACCATGTTAAAGCTGCTTAATTAATGATATGAATGTGATTTCTGGATGTGACATCTATTCTTCACTTAGTGTTGTATTCCACTGTTCTCAGTTGAAGGATGCTGTCAGACTTGCATCCTATGATGTAGTGTGTCTATAAAGTTGGCTGTCAAAGGAAGGTCCTGTTTCCAAAGAGGATGTGGAGCGGTGAAATGAGTCCTGGTAGGGGAGGATAATCCTATGGAATCAATAATTGATATTGATTGGACACATTGGTGCACGTGCCAGAAATCTCAGTTTTAACTGTGTGAGGCCTGCAAAGGTTGCAGGTTCATAAGGAAGCCTTTGGACACTCCCGCCTAAACATACACTGGCAATTTTATTGAGATTTTTCAGGTTTTGAAAATGAACGCTAGCCTGTAAAGCAAGAGTTAATTTTTCAGATGCTTTTAGACAGCAGCTCACTAGTGAGCTCTAAATCTTGCTTTGAAGACTGCTTCAAGGAGTTGTTTTAGTTTCAGTGGGTTAGAAAGAGATTGGAAGGAAATGGTGCAACTTGTCCCGCGTTGTCATTCCCTAAGTACTAAAAAATGTAAGCAAATTTATCCTGAAGCCCTTTTATGGATTCAATTAAAGACAATCTGTAAGTGCTCAGATGATTTTTGCTAGAGAAAAAAGTTATGAGGATGCAGCTAAATTCAAATGTGGTTAGTTCAAAGAGGAAATTATTTGTAGCATTTCTTACAGGCATGTTGCAAGTTGTGTGAATTTTAAGTGTTGCTGGGAGAGACCCAAGCAAAATGAGAGATCTATAGTGAAGACGAAACAATGAAATTGCGTATGTTAGGTTATGTCAAATACTCCAAATTCCCTTAAGAATAGGGGGAGGTGCTAGATGGCTGATGTGAACTTACTTACTCATAATTTGATATTCTGCTGGTGGTGTAACTACATAAATAACAGTAAACTCCGCAAGCTGGAACATAACTATGAATCTTTTACTCTTCCTGTCAGTGCGGGCATCCAGGTAAACCATTTTTGTGAAAGCATCCAACTTGATGAAGAGAGTCTTGTCAAGTAAGAAAAAAAACCCCAAAAGATCCAACTATAGATGAGTCAAGGTCCTAAAATCTATGTACATGTAGATTTGTATATACAAAGTTCATGTTCAGGTCTGTGAACTTGCCTTTTCATCTAAATGATGTTACATCAGTTTTTTACGACCTTGTCTCCGCAGATTGGCTACTCTTATTGTACATGTTGCATACTCTAATAGACATGTTGAATACTATGTTATTCTGCTGTATATATGTGGGATTTTATTTCAACTCCCATACGTTTAAATACCAGGCTTCTTTTTTTCTGTCAGAATTTAAACTACATTTCTGGAGTAGTGTTAGAACTGTGCTACAGTGAAAACTTCTCTCTTAATGAGTGTTTCTGTTATTAGATTTGAATGACCTGCATACCAAATATCAGGGTCTTGCAAAAAATCCCCCCAGTGCTCCTGTCTCTTGGAACTGGCTTTGCTTATCTTGTATTCTGTTACTGGTCCACCTCCTTCAGTTCTTTGAGTAGTGTGTGATCACAGATCACTGCCAGGGTATGTCCAGGTGCAGTATGATATGCTAGATTATTTTCCAGAGTCTTTGTCAATGAAATGCTGTTCAAAGCAAAATCACCTCCAAAGATGAGATGGAGGAGGAGTAAACCCGATAGACTTTTCAGTCTTTCATTTTCATAAACTTCTGCGTGGTGTTTTCTCTGCAGATGGTCGCTATTCCAGGAGGTGTGTTCACAATGGGGACTGATGAGCCTGAAATACAGCAAGATGGAGAATGGCCTGCCAGAAGAGTCCACATTAACAGTTTCTACATGGATCAGTATGAGGTCAGCAATGAGGAGTTCGAGAGATTTGTGAATTCTACTGGGTACGTTACTGAGGTAAGGTGGAAAGGTATGCAGCTTCCTGCCATCCTTCTTTGTGTTGCCAAAATCCCTCTTAAAAACCTAGACTTCTCTATTTTTTTTCAAGAATGTCACAGTATTTGCTTGGGATTTGCACACTACAGTGTTTTTGGTGTAAGTAGTGTAGAGAGAAAATTGTCTTTCCTGGCTGCCTACAGGTCTGAAAGGGCATTTGGATGTATAGTGTTGCCTTTCGTAAGTGTCTTGACGTCTGAACTAATATCTTTACCTGCAGTGTGACTGAGGCAGCCTGGGTGAAGCTAACAGATGGCTGAAGATGTCTATGCAGGGCTTTTTTTGGTTTTTTTTTTTTTGTTTTGTTTTGTTGTTGTTTGGTTTTTTTGTGACCTTTGTGTCCCAGGACATCTTTGTACACATACAAGAGTATTGTTAGATTTTTACCTTATTTTAGAGGAACAGGGGAGAAAGCATTTAAACTGTAGTAGCTGAGGACTCTGCAGGCTAGTTCACCACAGCTATTTGCTAATGAGCTGAGCAATTGAAAGTCCTCCTGTCTAAAGAAGATATAATAGCTAGTATAATAATAGTTTTGTTAGTGGGAACAATGGATTAAGAAAGAATATGTTAAGATTATTCCAAGAAAGAAGCTACCTGTGCCTTAGGCTTTGAGCTTTCCTGACAGTTGACTGTTCCTACACAACTTTTATAAAACCCTGACAGGCCTTTTACGCAAATGAGAGCCTCAGTAATGATCAGGTCTCAAAGGAGGCACTTGGTTGAATTCATGTGATAACTTGGTTCTCATTTGGAAGACAGGATCATTCTGGTTGGATGAAGGCCTTCTTTTATCTACAGCACTATTTCTGTTTCTAACTTCTTAGCTCAATAATTATGGAAAAAGGTTGCTTAACAATTCTGAGTTTGAACAGAGCTTTCTTGTTGCAAACAGCTTCTGTAATGAGCACATGAGCGGTGGTATTGAAGTATAGCACTGCACTAGATGGGAGTCTGTTTCAGGCAGTGCTTCATGGCTCTGCTGGTGTGATTGGGTGCTTCACTTACCTTTTCTCCCTTCCTTCCTCATGTGGGGCCCCCTTTTATGCTGGATTTGGAAAAATAAAGTTGGAGTTAGAGTACACAGCACTGATTCTGCAGGGTTTTTTTTTGAGGATGCAGCTGAGCTGGTTTTTGTGTATTTAAATAATGCCTACATTATTTACTGCGGGTAAACACAGCCAACCTACTTATTGATTTTCTTTTATTAAGGACTAGACTGAACTCAGTGGCAAATGAAACCTGAAAATAAATAGAAAGCTGAAGGAAAAAACAAGCTCCGGATATGCAGCTATCTTGTTGAACCAAAAGTATTTTTAAACAAACTCAATGGAGGCTGTCCGACTGCAGTCTGGGGGTCTTATAGATGATAAACCTGTTTGCCTCTGTGTTGTTCTTTCAGACTTGCCAAGTGACAGAAGTCAAGCATTTCTTTCTTCTTTTTCCCTTCCAAAACTGAATGTATATAGGTTATGGTCATATGCTAAAACTTCTTGCAGTTTGGGTGGTGAGTGGGATCTTTCAAACTATGCTTCATGAAGAGTTCTGAGCATGCAGAAGCAGCTCATGGCAATCATTCTCTGTCTTTGAATGCCTATAGTAAAACAAAGAAATTGGGAAGGGCAAATATGTTGAATTCTGATAGCATGTTTTGACTTCCCTAGAATATCAATTCACTTAGTTTACAAAAGGAAAAAAAAAAAACCCTGTCTTGGTATAGTGTATTGTAATGTATTGAAATAATTTGTATTTCTTGTTTCTTTTGGCTTTATATAATGCTAGATATAATGACTGGATTACTTTTAATTCTTCTATTGTTGTTGTAAAAAACCTTTAAAACATAGTGCTAGTGATGATGAAAAGCAGTAATTGACAAGGCTTAACTCTTTTATTGTAATTTCTAAAGGAAAAATAAATGAAATATGCCCTTGAATGTTAGATTATTGATGATAGTGTTTTAAAGCTGTTGGGACAATTGGAACTGCCTTTTTAAGTAATAGAAGTAAAAACATTTGCAGAAGCTCTGTGAGCTGCTATCTGTCCAGTCGCTGTTGAAGAGCAACTACATCCAGAGATAAAATGCCTTCTCATCTGCTACAAAATAGCTTAATTGAAAGAGAACTTAAAATTACTGTTCCTTATCCTGAGTAAGATAACACTCTAGATGTGAGTAGCATTTTAAGAATAACATTCCTTTGATAATACACTTTAATCTTTTGGTTTTCTTCTATAGGCAGAGAAATTTGGCGATTCCTTTGTGTTTGATGGAATGCTGAGTGAAGAAGTGAAAGCTGACATCCACCATGCAGTGAGTAACACAGCAGGGTAAAATTTAGCAATCACTCGGGCAGATAATATAGCAGTAATATCTATATTGTGATGTTCCTAAAGCTATGTCAAAAAATGGGATTTGTGGAGGGATGTTTGACCTAGAGTAGTAGAGACCTTCAAGTGTAGCGGGTTTACAGTCTATTGTCTGTTCTGCTTTTTTTTTTTTTCAAAAAAAATCCCAAAGAATTAAAAAATCTGCTTCTGATTAGCACAAGTTATTATCAACTCCTTCTTGTCTTTTTTTACCTCCTAAATGAGACATAATTAGGACTGTAATAAGTGGTGCAGATATAAGGCTGTGCGTTTGTTTTGTAACACAGCAATGCTTTGAAAATTCAGATGTCAGTAGTGGCTCTCCTGAGTGATGGCTGTGTAGGCAAAGACAGCAAGTGTGTCTGGCTCCAAGAGCATACGTACATGTGACTGGCACGCTCTGCCAATGTAGTCTTATGTCCAAAGTGGGTAAATCCCGGATCCTACTGATTTAAGAAAGTAAGGATAATCTCTATGTCTGATATGGTAGCGTTGCTTGCATGAGTACTTTTTCTGGGTTAACTAGAGACAAATATCCCAAAGTAGTGCCGTTTCTATGGCAGATCTGAATCTTTAAGACTCCTTATAATCTTGCAAATGGCTTAAGTTTACTATGCTTCCTTCATCTCTATAGACGTCCTGTATGTCTTGCTGTTTTTTCAGTTCCCTTCACCTGGCGCAGTCAACATAGTGACCCTGGTAGGTGCAGTGCTGGTTAAACTGGAGCTGATCCAGCTTTCGTGTTTAGTGGAAGTGAATATTGATTTATATTTTTCTTTTTTAATTAAGTTTCACAGCCAGACTTCCTTGCCCCCCTTTCCTCTTTTTGTTGTGAACGTCTTGCTGAGCCTTTCTTAGGCTTCATTTACCACCTTCTTAAGCTTAACAGGTCACTTAACCTTTACAGCTCCTGATAGTAAGTAGATTATATCTTGTCATCTCCTGGATGAATTTATGTGCTTTGAGCAGAAGTTTGAACAAGATGACCTCTTGAGGTCCCTCCCCATCAGAATTATCCTCGCGTCTGATGAACACACTGCATTTCTAAATCTTTTCTCCCATGCTTTTAAAAAGGTCTTGGGAATGTAGCGTTCTGGTGTGTGTAGTGTGGCAGCTTTTTGGGTGTGTGTGTGGCTTAAAGTTGTGTTTACTCTGGATGAGAATGTCTGCTTTTGTGGTTAATTTTCTTTTGGATAGGCAAGGCTGATTTGACTCATTCTGTAACTGCTTGAATCAATGTAGGGAAGCAGGATGTCCACAAGAAACAAGATACTGACAGGACTGAAACCACACCTCTTGACAAGAGTTTGGTTGACATAATTGTTAATTGAAACCACACCTATAAAGGAGCACAGCTTTTTCTTTGAAGGTAAAATGAATGCAGATGAATTCGTCCCATTTTCATGGCAGAGAATTGAGCTGTTAGTGTTAGAGAGTCTCTTTTTCCTCCCCAGTTCTGTGATGCAGAAATCCCTAAATCTGGCTCTCTGTTTTCAAACAAATAAATAAACCCTAAGATTGTTGGTGTGTGTAGGCTCAGTCTTGGCTTTTTGTATAAACACATACAGAGCATTGGAAGCCCCTTTTCTGGGTGTGTCAGCCAAATTTTCAAGCCTTGGCTGTAATGCTAACAGAACAAGTATTATGCCAGAGAGCTGGAATGAAGCCCAAACTGGTCTCTTTGGCTGCTTTTTTTTATGAAGGTCTTCTGTATTTGTTAAAAGTAAACTTTAGGAAACTCTTCTTTTCCAATGTTTCCAGTATTTATTAGGTTATTTTGCTAATTAATTGCATGCAAATCATTGTTGGACTAGACACAGAGAAAGATTGTACTAATTATTTTGGTGAAATGATCTGGAGAATAGTGCCTGTTTGCCTTGTAGTTTGGCTCTTCTTAACTTTGTGCTGATGCTGGGGACAAACTTAGGTTTTAAAACATTGTAATGTTGTGAGGAGCTGAAAAAGAAACTGGAAGCTGCTTTTTGTCCTCCTGTCTGCCTGCCCCCTCACTGGATACTTGCAAAAAGCTGGATTTCATGGTATGTAACTTCTGTCTGCAGAAGGAAGGTGTCAAAAGGCAGCTCAGTGGAAAAGGAAAAAAAAAAAATCTAATGTCTGAAGATACAGCTTAGAATTTTATCTGTATATACTGGTACTGCTCAAAAGAACACTCTTTCTGTTGTTCCAGTATGCGTTTTCTGTGAGAGGTTATAAATGTTGAGAGTACTATGCAGATCTTAGTTGTTTTGAGGATTGTTTGATTTTTGTGCCAGTGTAATTTATGGACTTGAACAGCAAGCGCCTTTCAGTTGCAGGAAAGGGAAGCATTGGTTATGGGCATGTGGTGTTCGAATATAATGGCTTAAGTTTTCTGTGTAATCAGACTGCGTCTCAGACAACCAAATTATGTGTAGGCCATGCTTATCCTGGCTAACTGGAACTAACAAAATGCATTAGCAGTTTTCTTGAAAGCAGGATCTATAGAAACAAATTTCTGTAAACGACTTGGTACAAACTTCTGGTTGCTAAAATGTAGTAGCATTCCAACTATGGGGCAGGGACTTCAAGGGTTCTGCAAAAGCAAACTCTTCCCAGGGATCTGTAGGCTTAGATTAAACAATAGAGAATAAAATCTAGCTTCTTGTTGCATTGCCCAAAATGTTTAAATTCTTCTAGTGACTGCTGGAAAAAAAAAAATAGTGAAAGGAATCTAATTCTATTCAATTACTTAAAAAAAAAAAGAGGATCATGTTTTAAAGCTCGGCTACTGCAGTGTAATTGTTCAACTGTAATCAGTAAAAGTATAAGTTGCATGAAGATGGTTTGCAAATCGTAATGATCCACAACAGAGACAATTAAGACTTCTTTTTTCCATGTGTTCCTTATTTAATTTTTTTAGCTTGTGGTATGTACCTTCTCGAATTATAACCATGACCATGAAAAGCAGACATAAGATACAAACATTGTTGTGTTACTGATACTGAAAATCCCCCCACCAAACTGATGGCAGAAAGGATGGTATTTTTACTTGGCTCAGATGTGTTTTGATAAGGCTTTTCTCAGTTGAAGCATGGGGGTGCTAAATGCAGATGGGAATAGGGGAAGAGCAACAGGAATGTGTATTTTGGAAGTAGTATTTCATATGCAGCGAAAGAATTGGGGAAAGGTGAAAGCGAAGATACTGAACTAAATGCTATATAACAGCTTCTATACCAGGTGAGGTGCACGTGTCTGGGAGTATCTGTAAGTTTTGCTCCGTTTGGTCAGTTTGGCTTCTCTTAAACCAGACAAATTTATCTTAGGCCCTCAAAGGAAGCAGGCGGCTAAATTGGAGGTGGGGCTGGTGAAAGCTGATGCAGGAGCAAAACAGCTTAGCGTGTAGAACAATTGTTGGAGCTTTAGGTGTGCATTTCCTGGAGGTGAGGTGGTCTGCTGGGTAGCCACTGCTACAGGAATGTAGGTTGGACCTAACTCTTCTCTGGAAGGGAAGCAGCTAAAAGGGGTGCGGCAGCCAATGATTGAATCGTTCTAGATTTCTGGGAACTTGAGTTTTAGTTTTGGCCTCTAAGTTTGTGATGGTCTTGTGGCAAAGAGTGAAAATTTAGCACTGTAACATATGAAGGTGTTACTTATAGAATTGATGAGGACTTCTTCAAATCAAAAAGGGTTTTCTAGGGCGAGGGTGGAAGGTTCTTTGAAACCAAAACATTTTGTGTGGGCTTAACAAGTTTTGATAGCTTCACTTACTACAATTTGTTCTCAGACTTGCAGGAAAAACCAACTACTAATTACTGCATCTATTACAGCTATTCAGTTATAGCCTTTCTTGAGTACTTCATCTTTGGTTTAGACGTCATAGATAAAACACATCCTAGAGTTGCCAATAGCTTGGCACTTGGAGGTTTTTTTTTTTTCCTTTTCTTTTGAGAGAATGTGGGGAAATGGAGAAAGCTCAAAATTTAGAGATATTGCTATTCTTATTTTATGATGAAACTCTTTTCCTGCTCTTTATCTCCCTCACTGAGTTTAAGGAGGAAATGGTGAGGGGAAAATGCATGCCCAGTGCTTTTACTCCATAGCATCGTAAAATTTGTATGGCATTTTAATGTATCCTAGAGCAAAAAGCATGGGGATTGTGTCTGTGAAATGAGAAGGTACTGAGGCGTGCTTGCCGCTGAGAGGTAAGCTTTGAGAGCTCTTGCAAATAACTGCAAGAGTTTGCTTGCTGTGCATCTACCATGAAAAAGGTAAACAGGATAGCACTTACTGAGACTGGAGTACAGCATAATTTGGATTTGCTCACTGAAGAGTAGTGGGAACATTTTTATTCTTGGAGTGTGGAAGATGGCAAAATGAGTTTTTGCTACTAGGTAGATCAAGTCTGCAGTGAAGAGGCTGAAAGCACGCAAATCTGTATCCCACGTTTGTCTTTAGGAGGTATTGAACAAATTGGTCTGAGAAGGCAATACAATTAGTTCACTGGCGGACTTGAGCAAATACTATTAAGGAGATCTGGTCTAGAGCTATTGGATGCTACTTTCATCCTGTTTGAATGGAAACCTACGTGTGCAATTTGCTTATTTATAGCAGTGCTTCTAGCCTGTAACTCAAGTGCCATAGTCCCATTCTAAAGACAACGAAAACATTATGCATTTCAAATGAGTATTTAAAAATTAATAAGGAAATGAGCAATATTTGCAGGTTGGATAGCAGTGCTAGGGTTTGCAGCTGTGACTATGAAGAATGTACCTTCTCACAGCATGCAGTAACAACTTGTTTCTCTGTGGCTTGTGCGGGGAATGGGTGCGTTATTATGTAGCTTGTCTGAGGCTATTAAAATGTCAGCATACAGATGATGCATAAGCTGAAGTTTACCAAAACATGTATTGCTTGTTTAAGGGTAAATTTGATCTCTACTACGCTTGGCTTTTGCATTTTCAGAGGCCTTTTAGATAGGAAACTGAAATAAGGGAAGAGATGGATGAGCCTATTTCTGCAGACCCCAATGCTTCAGATAGCCCCTGTAATGAGTTGGGAAAATGTAGCTATCAAATTGTTAATCTCTGTCTTCCTATGCTGTACTCGCTTGAGTGAGATAAAGAATGAAGTGCAGGAAGCATCTCTCACTGGGAGTTAAAAGTAATGTTAGTCCATTTTTATCAGTATGAACTACACCTTTAAAGCAGGGCACTGCTTGTGGCTCAGGCTGTAAATACACCTGTGCATGCCTCATTTTCCTAAAGCTCATATTCACTTGGTTATTGGAAAAAAAAGACTAGCTTAAGTGCAGATTGAGCTGTTATAAACAGTCTTCCAGAGATGGAACTCCATCAGGAATATCAGTTCCTCAAAAGAAGCTTCTTTGGTTTCCAAAACTTGCACCTAATGAATCTTAATGGATTTTAGCATCAAATACTTTTGGTTATTTTTCTTGAAGGATTGATATAGCTGTGAAGTATTACAATGTTTGAATGAAATTAATGGACCTTTCCTTATGCGAAGGAAAAGGTCACTTTGTGAAAGTAAAGCGCTAGTTTCCAATTAAGTTTAAAGTCTTTTCTCTAACCGGTAACTTAAATACATTTGTTCTTATTCTGTGAAGCTGCTGCTTTTTTGCAGTGCTGCAATTTCAAACTGCTTTAAAATGTTGGGACTTAACTCAATGCAAACAATATCAATATTCAGTGTTAAACAGAAATCCTTATTGCTTTCATTTCTTAGCTAATGAGGAAGGCTAGAAACCTTAGAAAATAAGAATGAAAAGGCATTCTTGTGTAATTAGAGGTTTGGGGGAGCTGGGACTTGTAATTGATATAATAAATAGCATGGAACTCGCAGTAGCATTGCAGAAGCTGGCAGCATCAAGTATTAGTTATCTTCTGGAAAAAAATACTCAACTGTCTACTTCTAAGCTGTGTGCTTAATTACTGATTTGGTGGATAATTTGACAATCACGTTTCAGTTCAGTTTATGTACATAATTATAGAAGTTTTTTTCTTCTCTGCAGAGTATTTTCAAGTACAAATATGAATTATAGCTGCATATGTAGATTATGTCTTCCTAATGCAGCTGCTATGACAACCTTGATAACTGGCTGAGAGAAGGCTATTCTTTGTCTTGAGCCTTGAAGCAGTGTTCACTTCCACACTATTTACATTGCAATGTCTCCCTGACTCGGTTACAGCTGTTTCAACTTAAACACAAGCCCGTTGCTATAGACATCATGTACTGCATAGAAATAGGTCACGTTCATCCCCTTTTTGGTATGCTGATAAAAAGGAGAAGCAGGGCTGCAGACTGGCAAAGGTTAACAGGGAGCATGCATCTGCCGGAGGGCTTTCCTTGCATTTGGAAATGGCATTAAAATTGAGTGGGACCACTACTCCTTGGCTCCGGCTTGTTTCAAACTGCTCCTTATGGGGTGGTGTGTTCTGAATCTGACTGCAAAGCTGAATCACAGAAGGGCTAAGCTTTGTCTCTGCCCTCCGCTGACTTCCCTCTCTGACCTGGAACAGGACTTCATGAAGGCAGTGACAAAAGCCAGCCAAAATGCTGTGTGGGTAAGCGTCAGCTGAGGGCTGTGCTGTGCTAATGTAGCAGCCCAGAATAGCTGCTGCTTGCTGATGTCTGGGACTGCTGAATCACGATCCCGATGCTCGATTGATCTGTTCATACCCATGGTCCACTTCTGCCGGCAGGTGTAAATTGACGTTAGCTATTTGCTGGCAGTGCCTGGCTGGCAGAGTGGGCTCCTGTACTGCAAAGGGAAAGAGTTGCTGTAGTGATTATCTGCTTGGGAGCTGCATGTGCAAGGTGGGACAGAGATCTTTGCACTGAGTCTTAGCGAGGGAAGACATTTTTTAAGGTTATCGGAAAGTTACACTAACACTGATTAAAAAAAAACCCTTATCCACGTTAAGGCAGCCCCAGTAAAAGTGTAATACTGACGATGAAACTGACTTTCCTTATATTCCCCCTTTCATTTTTTCTATGTATATTTAGGAATTTTCTTCAAGATAATCATAAAGTAATCTAAAAATCTTGAAATTACCAGTTAATGGAACAATTAAAGTTAGGATATCCCAGCCTACTTTGAAAAGAAAATTGAATACTTAAAACTTTGAATTTTGTGCGGGCTGATAGTGGGAGTATAAGCTTCAGTTCTGTGAATTGCTTCAATTGAGTGGAAAACTTGTAGGCTGAATTTAACTGTTAGTAGATCTTCCTCGTATTATCAGATCATGTTTTTTTATTTTTCACAGCACTTCACAGTCTCTGATAAGCAGAACAATGAGTTCTTAAATTTTAATCCTGGAGCAGAAAGCTGGATAATCCAAGTTTTCAACTGGATCAGGCCATAACAGGCATTGAGTTTCTCTGCCTCTGAGCTATGCTTTGCTCCGAGAACTGCTATTCCTTATGTATTGAGCCAGTTGTGTAACGCTTGCAGAGCACTTACATTTAACCAATTCCATTACAAGTGATAGGCCATGCTGTCAAGAGTTAATAAAAATGAAGGCTATATTGTCCTCTAATTCATTATCTCTTCAAGATCTATTCAGCAGCATATGCTGCTATTTTTACAAAATGAGTCTGTTGCCAGTCTACAGAACGCGTTTCAGAGCGAAGCATGAGAACGCTAAGCATTATGAAAGTAACTAAGCTCATTACTGGCAAGGGAGAGCTTTGCCGTATTAACTGTGATGTTGTAATATCTGTCTAATTAGCTCTTCTACTAATTAGATTTAGAGCAATTAAAAGCTTTAAAGGCTTGTGAAGTTTTTTTGAAAGGGCTGTAAATTTCAGGTACACGACTTTCTCTATTGGAAGGAGCATCTTGGTGCATGCTCGCTGGTGTCACTGACTTAGTTTCCAATTAATTATTGAAGGCTGTACGTAGTCTGTCACTGTTATCGCTGTCCTAGTACTATATGTGTAACTTCTCTAAAGATCTGGGTGTTCTGCAAAGACTGGCAGCCATTTGGTGTTCAGTTCAGCAGAGCCAGAAACAGAAGACATGCACATGTAGTGCTCTCATGCGGGGAGATCATATTTTTCTCAGTTTAAAATAAACTATTCTGATTGAAAGCATCTGCTTTTTTATTTTGCATAACAAAAGTATTTTCCCAAATTTAAGTTTTCTAAATCATAAGCCTTTGCGGTCTCCTGCAGAGATTTTTATCCAAAAAACAGGCAGTTTAATTTAAAAAAAAAAAAAAGTGTTGTGCTTAAAACTACTACGAAGAAGTCTTACTCATGACCTTTCAGATTCACAGAGAGCCTTCAGCAAATAGTACTGCAGCTCTCTTTTTTTTCCTCAGAGCTGTGAAATTCTAACTTTGGATTTCTGTCCCATCTTGAGTATAGATTAGAACCCAAAATATACAAGGGACTGGTTAAATCGGACTAGTTTTAAGCCTGTTGACTGTGCTATCTGTTCAGCAGCTTGGCCATTCTGAGTCCTCAGTGCTACAGGAGTTGGGCAGAGTATCTCTCTGAATGAAGATCCCATCTTTCGGTTTGAATGCTCAGCAACAGATCTGTGCTTCCCTGAAACAGTTCAAATACTTCTCATGCTTTCTTTGGAAAGGGTAGGGGCTCCAGTTGTGAAGAGAATGTCCTTGGCTTTGTTAGATACTGACTCAGAATTATGTGATTGGTGTTGTCAGTTTATGTTCCTGCCATCCTAGGGAAGTCATAAAGCAGGATATTTAAGAAGTGTCACCCCTGAAGGGTCCCATGGACAGAGCACGAGGACAGAACACTTTAGTCACTGGGAAGCTGCTGACACCACCTTTATTTCTTTTGTACTTAACATCGGTGTCTTCTCTTCACTCACTTTGGGAGAGAGAACATAAATCTGTGTGTGGATGGCTTCTCAGCCTGAAGGAGTCCTGCAGTGAGTTCATGGATTCTAGCACTCTCACCTAGAGCTCGCAAAGAGCTGGGAGCTCTTCGGCTGAGCTTAAGCCACCCACTCAGTAGCTTTAGTCCATGATTGCTATTGATTTACAGTGAACTTTAAGTGCAGAACCCAGACGTATGCTGTAGGCAAAATCTGTATTTGATGACGGGAGAAGAGTGAAAAACTGTCATGGGAGCATAGACTGATCTGATGCTTTAAAAATTAGATAATATGTCTTTGTGTATTAGCAGCATTTCTATTTCTTAGTTCTATTTTCCTACTGAAATATTCAAATGAAGGATCTAATAAATAGTTTGGACCAGAGGGTGTTTTAACGATGTATCTTTGTCATAGATAATTTTTTCTCTCACACACGTGTGATTATGTATTAAGTGCTGGTCGGTGCTGAAGGATGCAGCTTCTTCCTAGAAGTTGCTGTTAAAATTGTTTGACTGGGCTGATGCTCTGTCTCCCAGGTACTAGTTTTCAGTGATTTTTAATTTTGGGCTTTTCTGTGAAGGATTTGGTGAGTTGAAGGATAACACTCTTGATACAATTCCTGCCTATCTGTGTAACACTTTACAAAGTTGATTTAGCAGCGTGACAAAGAGAAATAAATATTGTACTTCTTCCCTTTACCCTCTCTTGAGTGTGGAAAGCTGAGGGGCAGTAGAGAGGGTAGAAGTTACTCAAGGCCCGTATTAGAGTTGCAACTGGATCTCCTGTGTCTAGGGGTAACCAAGCCAGTAGGTTGTTTGACTCCTAAAGAATTGGAGGCTTATTTACTTTGATTTTTGGTTCTTGTGGATATTATTTATGTAATAGGAGTATTTTGGAAGCAAGCACTCAAACTGCTGGAAAAAAGCCACTATTGATGGTTAGCATAAGTGTTCTTTTTTGCCTTAATTTTCTGAAAGTACCTATTATTGAGATAAACATTTCTAAGGGAATGCGAATCAATGGAATTGTTAAATACGCTGTGCACTGACCTCAGCTTTGAAGTAAACTTAACAGAAGAAATCCTTAATGTATGTATTCCAGCAATAATTCTTTTCTATTGAAGAACCAAATCTGAGACCTTGTTAGAGAAGTCATTGCAGAGTATTTTGTCTGCTTTGTGTTGCCCAGCAAACCAACTGAAAAAAAAAAAAAGTTTCACTTAACTTGTGTGGCTTTTCTGTCTCCACCTTCTGGAAGACAATAGTAAATCATTTAATATCTTGCTGAGTTAATAAACTGGAAAGCAGATGTGTTTCAAGATGCATGTTTTGACCTTATTTAAAGGATGTCATCAGGATTTTGTTTTAGTGATTCCAAAACACTGAGTCTAGGGAGCAAATAATTGGGATGAAAATGTCCTTTAAGCCAAAACTGTTTTTCTGCTATTTCTGCAGACTGTCAGACTGAAGTTAGCCAGGAGGTTAGCTGGCTTAGCTGTACCGTGAGCATACTGTTGTAAAAGAATTGAGTAAAATTGGTGTTCCAGCTGACCTCTTCCATCTGCTACCATCTGAATGTTCTTGGCAAATATTTTCATAGGTGAGGAACTATAACTGAGAGTTTGTGAGAGGACAGTCTGATCCACCACAGGTAGTGCGCTGAAGGCTGTGCCTTCAAAGAGAAGAAACTGTGCCTTGTGTCAGACCTGCAGATGAGAAAATGCAGAAGGGAAGGAGAGACAGCCAGAGGGCAGTACTGCAGAAAAGTATTCTCAGGATTTGATCTCCCTTTCGCTTGCTTTCTGGGTGATATTTTCTTTGTGCTGTTCCATACCTTGGGCTAATCCCTGCCCCAGCAATATGGTAATGTGGATCAAATAATTAGCTTGGTTTGTCAGAAATGACTTGGAACATAATAGGTCAATTGGCTGCAGGCAGAGCCACAAGTTGTGAGTGAGCTTTGTAGCCTGTTGTCACGTGGTGGGTTTCCACAGTTGCCTTAAGCTGGGAATTCAAGTTGTCTTCCCTGGCCATTTATGTCCCTTTTCAGGTTGCAGCTGCTCCCTGGTGGTTGCCTGTGAAAGGAGCCAACTGGAAGCACCCTGAAGGTCCTGACTCTAATATATCTGGCAGGTAAGCTATAATTGGCCATTCAATTATAGTACACAGAGTTTGTAAACATACCTGTAAACATGGACCAGGAATGGTGGTACAAGAAAGGGTTTTTAATGAGCAACTTGCTGCTGCTGCTGCTTCTGTGACTATTTTTGCTTTTTCTAGTGTGTTGAATGCACTATTTGGTGGTCCTATGTTCAACAGCATAGCAGTATTTTGAAAAGGTCTATAAGCACTTACCTGTAAAGGGGAAAGAGACCATGAAGAAATGTGCTTCAGTGTGTTGTCTATTCACATTTATACATCAGCAGTGAAACAGAGTCAGTCTTTAAAGGATCAGCAACTTCAGAGTGCAGATTGGGTTTCGGAGAGGAAGACTAAATACTAGATGCAGGCATACTCCAGGAGTCCATGTAGTACAGGCTCCATCTGGGATTTGGAGGCCTAACTCTCTGGCAGCAGATGACTGAAGAATTTGGAGCTTTTTAATGTATTCTGATTTTGTAGGCTGATTATTATGGAAAATCAGTTGTGACTTTGTTAACTAGAAGCTCTAAATGCTTGGGAAAGCTATTTTTTTATTTTATTAGCCTATAGTTAGTGCTATGCTTTGCTGCTATGAACCTTGACATTTGCTCATCCATGTCTTTATATGGTCTCTTCCGTTCAGAAGGGGAATTAATTTTATGCATAGCAAATCAAAAGGCTTTGCCTTTCTCAGGTGCTTTTTATGGATACTGCAGAACTAGCCATGGGTTGCGCATATTGAAAGCCATTGTAGTTGTGTATGTTATTGTATGCTTACTTAGATGTAACTGTCTTAATTTCTCTTTCCCTTGCTAGGCAAGTGGCAAAGAATTTGCACTAGCTGCCTAATCAACTAGTTAAAGTTTCAAAACTGCTATTTGAAATGAAGTCAGACTCTAGCCTAGATCTAGTAGGTGCTGGCATGTTTTTGAGTCCTCTAAGGACAGGGCTATGTTAGTGTAACATCATCTGATGGCTGAACTGCTTAGTAACAAGTCCGTTGTCTGTTCTCCAAGGGCAGTGAAAGAATTATCTGAGGCAAAAATAGATATAATATCAGGAGGCGTTGTTAGGGGGAGACAGAAATTTAGGTCACAGTCAGCAGATAAGAGTTGGAAACTTGCCATGTGAATTTAGTCTTGAAGAAGTATGTCACAAACCTAACCTAGTACAACTGCTAGTGAACTTGCCACTGTGAAGCAGTCTAACGGACATAAGCTGGCTTGTTCAGTGAGCTGGGAAACAAGTTAATTGGAAGTCCTCTGTATCTGTCTTCTGGATTGTCTGTACCCTCAGCTTGTATCTTGATCTACTGGGGGCTTGGATGGGGAGGATCCATGTGATGAGAGCAACCAGGCATTGTTTCTGTCTCTTTCTGGAAAAAGAGATCACAGTTGTAATGGCAGTCCTGGAACCAAAGAAAAGGAAAGAAGGATACTTTTGTGTAAACTGGACTGCTTGAAACACCCAAAGAAAAATATTTTGTTGTTAAATTTCTGTGATTCACTCTTTTCTGGTTTGGGTGCTAAAAAAGATGATGTTGCTAGGAATGCAGGCTCTTTCTCATCTCTCTTCTCCCTCAAAAACCCCACGACTACAGCAAAGAAAAGAATCTGCAGCAAAGAGGAGAGTGCACAGAGAAGTGAAGCAAAGAGCGTTTGCTCTTAGATTGCAAAGTAAATTTCTCTATTGAGAATCTTGGCTTCTTCTTAAGACTGTGTTACAGCCTAGCAAGGAGTAGCAATGCTGCAGGCTCTTGGTGTCTTCTTTTGGCTCTCTGAGCACCTACATTTATACTTTAGTCACTGACTCCTGGGTGCAGTAGGCTCCTGATGAGGGACCAGGAGAATGCAGAAGCTATGAATGTCTTTAACTGTATAGATCTTTTTGAGAAAGTGTGAAAAGACAGGCAGGACTTACTTTTTTCCTCTTATTTTTCTGTAGCTGCATTTCCCATCCAGCATCTACTAGTAGCTTGCTGTCTTTCTTTGAATAGATTCTATTCTGTAAAAGTAAACTTATAACTCATGCCGTTGTAACTGACCTGTGAACTTCCTCGCAGTCCTCTTTAGCCATCTCTTAAAACAGTTTCACGAAGTGCCTGTGCTATGCAGCTGTGAGATCGCCTGCTTCTGCTGATGATCTTGTCCTATTTATTTTGTTCCGCAGAAAGGATCATCCAGTTCTTCATGTCTCCTGGAATGATGCTGTGGCATTCTGCGTGTGGGCAGGGAAACGATTACCAACTGAGGCTGAATGGGAATACAGCTGTCGAGGGGGCCTTGAGAATAGGTACCTGTCACAAAACTGCCTGACAAATGTTTAAAACTGGTATTTACTAGAAAAGGAAGAGTTGTGTGGGTTTTTATTACCCTCAGTGGCTTTTGGTTTTTTGTGCAGTATGCACATCTGTGCTAAATGTAACACTGGCTTACTCTGAACAGATTCCTTTAGGTAAATTAATTTCCCTGAATATCTAAATGGTATATTGTGACCTGAACTATAATGAGACGAGAACACTGAGAGTGCAGGAGAGGAAGAGGTGTGACGAAATGCCAAGACACAGGGCTGCTGCTGTTGCAGAGGATGGAAGGTATAGCGAAGGACCTTAGTGCCAGGGCTGAAAGAATTGCAAAAGAGCTTAAGAAGTAAATAACTACTTGACTGCACAGTAGGGCCACTGGATCCACCTGTTATCTGACTGTGGGTTTGAGGAGAAGGGGAAGACAAGGTGAATGGCAGGTTTATGTCTTCCCTGTCCCATGTCCTGGACTGCATACTGCGCAGGGCAGTGCTGCCTTTTCCTCCTTCATGTATGAATTGTTCTTGTAGAACCCTTGCTTTCGTTGGTAACCTGCTAGATGTTCCTACAAATGGAACTGCAATACAAACAGTTCTCCAGGGCAAGATGGGTAAACTGTTACAGGAGGAAAGGGATGTGTATGGCGTGTGTCTTCTTTTTTTTTTTAGTGTGTAACAACTATTCTTCTGTATGCTTTTAATAGACTTTTCCCATGGGGCAACAAGCTTCAGCCAAAAGGTCAACATTATGCTAATATCTGGCAGGGAGTGTTCCCAACTAATAACACAGCAGAAGATGGATACAAAGGAACTGCACCTGTAAGTGTGTCTCAAAGTGAATTCATCCCATGGAAATTAGCTTAATCTTCCTGAAATTGAGGTCTGTATTCATCATGATGAACCATGGCTGTTTTCCATTCCTGTACTCTTTCACCTTTAGTTTTTTAAAGATACAGTATGTTTTGCTGCAAGTTTGACTGATTACCAAGGGACGCTTTTAAAAAGCTAATTGAAAAGTAAAGGTTACTTAAAGATTGCTTTTATTTTAACTTTTAGTTCCTCTCAAACTGACCTCATTTCCCCCTTTCCAATCACTTTATAGTCAGATGCTGAAACACTTTCTGCCTGCACTTTTGGCATTACAATTTTTTAAACTCTTATTTTTTGGATAGTTGTTCCTGAGGCACAAATGTAATAATTAAAAAGAAGTGAAATGTCTCTTTTTGGAAAGGTTAAACTGTCTAGTATGGGAAACAATGGATTGGAATTTCAAAGGCAATCAAGAATATGAATGGTCAATTGGTAGTTAAAGCAAGCCCAAAAAGATTCATCAGTAGAGAAGTCTGCATATGTGTGAGTTGACAGCTGCCCTTGGTGGAAATACAGGGGAATCTGGAAGTTGTAAGCATGGGCATGGAGGTCAGATCACTGATGCTATGTTCAGGTGTATGTCTGTTGGTCAGACAGTGCTTCTATTTAGAGGATCAGTCTCCAAAGCCAGTAGGAAGATGCTACATGCCATAGTAGAAATGTGATGTGAACATTTATAGGATGATAATAGTTTATTCTTTCATTCTCTTTTATTTAAGAGGAGTACATAAAAGTGTTACAGTTCTATACTACTGATTTCGTGTTTGCTTTTGAGATACAAAGCTCCTAGTCAAGACAAATGCACCGTTAGCAGTCTGGCCTTCAGGATTAAAGACTTTATTTCAAGCTGAGTGGTTTACAGAACTGGCACTTGTGTTCTGTAACTTGTATAGGTCACTGCATTTCCTCCCAATGGATATGGCTTGTACAATATTGTGGGAAATGCCTGGGAATGGACGTCTGACTGGTGGGCTGTTCATCATACAACAGATGAAGTACACAACCCTGTAAGTATTTTATTGGTATCACATGAAGTATAGAATTCTCTCTAGCTACTCTCATCTGGTTGCTGTTTGAAAACCCACTTTGCTCTTTTGTGCTGTTTCTGTGGTGGGATGGGCTGTGTTCTGTTGAATTGGGAAGTGTCACACCACAGATCATCAACATTGGGATTCTAGTGCTGTAGTGCAATTTTATTTGTTATGTGTATTTATGTTATTTATATTTTTGTTGGACAGGCCTCCCCAACTGGTTAGCAGTTGAATACTTCCAAACTGGCATCATATTACAGAAGTCAAGAATTTGCCAATGCAGTGAAAATACTTTTTGGGAAAAAAAAAAGGAAGGTTTCTTGTTCTTGTATATTGTTACAAGCTGTGCTACTTCTTCCTCGCCCCGGGTAGAGAGCAAACCATCATGAATTATCTTTAGCTTTTATTAGTTTGTTTAAAACTCAACATGTAATAAAGCTGAAGTTGGAGAAGTAGCTTACCAGGCTTTGAGAGGTTGATCTTTGGTTTTCTTTGTGGCAGGCAGAGAAAGAGGTCCTGCAGGCTAAGCTTTGTATGTGGGGCTTCTCATGCAGTATCTTTCAGCGCATTCAAGTTCTAGTGTTATATCTCCTTCTCTCTCATTTATCCAAAATGACTAAGTCTGAGAAAAGTACTGTTCTGCTCTCACAGAGCTTTTATTCATTCACCATTATCTGTAATGAGAAAACCAATTAAAGCTCACAAGTCAGTACGTCTGTTTGCTGCAGGATTTGAGTATCTCCATGCTGTGGTCTCTTATGATACAAGTAGTCTTTTTTTTTTTTGGTGTGCCAGACGTAATTGCAGGCCTTCCTGGAAAGTCAGTAACTGGAAATAGCTTGAGAAACTTGCTAAACTTCTTTTTTCTGTTCTGTACACTGCAGAGGCTGACATTGTTCTGTTCTTCCAGGAGGATGTTGCTAGCATGAGAAATCAGGCTCATCTTGGGGTTAGATGGATCTCTACCAGCAGTTTCATCACACTGATGGAGTATCTGGAGACTTCCTAACCCATATGCTCACACAGGCCGATTTCAAGTTGCTTGTATCCCAGTAAGATGCCACAGATCTCTCTAGCAACTTCAGTTATGTTGGACAGTGCATTACATACATCTTCCCAAGCAACTGAAATGCTTAGGACTATAGCTTTTTTAATTCTTTCATATAAAATAGGATGGACTGTATTCTAATTTTTGTTGGTGGGCAATCTTAGTGGTCTAGCAATGGCTAAAGATACTCATTTTCCTTTGGGACCTCACCACCTTATATCTCCATTTACCACCTTTTTCTCATATTCCACAAATTATATTTCTTTTTCTCATATTCCACAATTATATTTCACGTGAGTCAAAATTTTCTGCTAGTTTCTGTAAGTCAGCAGTAATGGAAAGCAATATTGCATGAATTGTCTCTTGAAAATCTATCTATATATGTATGTGTGTGTATATATGTATGTTTGTATATATGTATGTATACATATATACAAACACGTCTCCTTCCAGCATTGACTCATGGCTTGCATACAGATACAGCTGAAGTTTGTATAGACCTTACACTTACTATTCAAACTCGTTCTTTAGATTTTTTTTTTTTTTCCCGCTGTTTGCATACTGATGGATTAGGAAACATGTGCCATCTCCTCAATTCTGTTTCCATTCTAGTGGGGGTTTCAATAGGCAGTTAAGGATCTTTTTTTTTTTTTTTTTGTACCTTATGAATGGAAACAAGGCTGATTTAAGACCAACATTTCTGAAGATGAAGTCTTATGTAGCTAGCAGAATGTTCTTCACTTGTGTCCAGATTTACAATAGAACTAGTAAACTTGCTCGTGTCAGGGCAGATGTGTAGGTTTGATTGCACCTTAATTGGGGCATTAAAGAGGACCCCTTGCCTGCCCTTAACCTTTCCAAAACAAGCAGCGTCTGTGTCCTTGGGAAAGAGCACAAGTCTGGTAGTTCATAGCATATTGCAGTTGTCCCTGTTCTTGTTCATCTGATTCTTGGTCTGACAGCTCCTTCAGTTTTAGTTGCTTTTTTTGTACAGTGACCTCTCAGGGCAGAGAAAAGTGCATGGGCTCTCTAGAAGTTTTCTTCCCCAGCAAGAAGTGGCAACACTGGAAAACAAAAATAGAGCAAGTAGGCCAAGTTTGGAGAATAAAAACACTTGTGATTGTGCTTATATGTAGAACTTGTGCCAAACCTTGTGTCTATTGCACCTAGATAGGCTCTAGAGGTTTGTGTGTGTTTTCATGTGTAGGTTAGCACAAGGTAACATGCATTATCTGTTTAAACATGGATATCTCTTAGAGGCTCTGTCACTACTGGCAGTCTTGGAGCTTTTTCATGTAAGGTGTCTGGCTTTTATAGGTGAAATGCGTGAAATGACTGATTTATGTGGAATTTACGTGGTAATAATGGAAAGAACCTCGAGGAGTCTTCATAAAACAGTAGCCCTCAGCTAATACATTCTCTGCCATTGGTGCTGGTTAATGTAATCTTATTTTCTTTTAAAAAGAAAAATAGATTTTTCTGCCTGTGTCAGCCTCCCCAACTTGTTCAAGCTGCACAAAGTCAAGCTAGCTAGAATCGTGTTTTGCTGAACTACAGCTACTGTGGTAGGATGCTTGGAAAAAAAAATCCTTTTTCTTAAGTATTGGAGTAATGCATCTTCTTTAGAATGACTTATTTAAACGAGACGCTCCTGTGTTTATAATGTCAATGTAAGCACTGCTTGTTGAATTAAGATGATGGTTCGGAACAAGTGTTATATGACTTTAGCTCTAAGTGCCTATAGTTCGCTTAGGTTTTTAAATTCAGCACAAACATTTTGCAGGCATTTCAGAAAGTGTGTGAAAATTCAGTGTCAATAATGATGCCTTTTGGGGGTTTTTTCGGTTGGAAACTTAACTGTGAGAATCTAGTGTCTGAGACAGAGCCCTTCACAGTGAATTCTAAAGCGTTTTTCTGATTAAATGGATAAGGAAACTGAATCTCATAATGTGAAAAGGTGTCCCAAAATAGCCAGGCCGCAGTATCTTCTGAGACATTAGAAATGATTAGCACCATATCTATCAGAGCCAATCTCTTAAGTCTCTCCAGAGTACAAGTCAGCATAACCTATATATAGGATGTGCTCTTTCTGCCTAAAAGACTAGAAGTTTTTCTAGAGGGTCAGAGCTTAGTGAAAGTTTTTTGACATACTGAGTTTAACATCTGACATCTTTAAACAGGTATTTAGTACTGGAGGGACTTGAGTAATACTGTGGATTGGTTATGAGCAATGTAAGGAATTTTGCCCATAAACTCTTTTTTTATTTTCATAATTTAGCGGCCTGAATTCACAAATAATTACCGAGAGCAAAAATAAACTGAGACATCTGAAAGTACTTTGTAAGTTGTTTGCTGCATTTTAAGGTATTAGATTTAAATTATGCCCTAAAATGGAACAGTGTTCTTCCTCTTCTTTGCCAGGTGTAGGACCTGTACAGGTAAGTATCGAAGCCAAAGAAACAACCTTGAATGATTTTTACATAGCTCAAGAAGTATATGGAATGCTGAGTTTGCTACTGTGTCCTTGCGATTATAAGCTGTGAAGTGCCAGGATTGTCTGGACACTGTTAGCAGTAGTGAGGATTTGGGGGTGCAGCCAGAATTTTCAAGTTAGTTACATTGAAAGGCATCATAATATGTTATGGCTGTAACTTTTAAGAGCAGAACATTGGTATAAGAGGAGATTTGCTTGTACAGACCTTCCTTTAAGAATTGAGTTTAACACTTCTATGACCCAAAGCTTCTTCAAGTATTCTAGTCTAGATGCTATACTACATGTATAGTAGTAATGGCTTGTTCAAAACATAATGAGCAAGTACCTTTAATTTTGATTTCTACCTCTCATTAGTTTGTGTAGTGAGCTGCAAATGTCTCTGGTAACTTTTTACTTAAGCAAATGAAAGTCTCCCCGTTTTACAAGCATAAAGGATCAGTGGAGATCAGCGGAGACCAGTGTACCGTCCTTGGATAGCTGTGAAAGCAGATAGACAGTATTGCCATCTGGAACCCAGTGAATGGTCCCTTAATTTTGTGTGAGGTAATGGGCTTGTTACTCTCCTAGAAAAGAATGGGAAGCATTTGAGCCAGTAACACTCACTCAGTGCAGCAGGATAGTCTGATGTAAATCTTGTATATTGGGAATCTGGAACAGAAAGGAGACTAAGCCAGGTCTAAAGTAGCTGTCAGTGGTAAACATTTTTATGCATGGAAATGAAAATAGCATCTAAATATTCTGAATTTCAAGTGGAATATTGCCTCAATTGTGACCTGTTCTTCTAATTTTCCCTGACCTCACAGCATAGTTTTTCTCTATATTCTGTGTTCACTAACCATTAAAAGTCTTACTAATCAGAACTGCGTTGTGCCTTTAGATTTAGAGTGCCAGATTGTTTATCTACCATGGCTGTCTTCCAGCACACATTGTGCATTCTGGGGCTCCTTTCTTAAGGGATTCTGTACTTGAGTGAGTGCCTGGAGGTCAAGGAGCTAGCTGTCTTGCTGCTCTTCTCTGAAATTGTTTTGTTTGCCCTTGAAGACATCTTGGAGAGGCACAGAATGGGGCCCCATGGCAGTACGAAGACAGTCTTGCTGCATCTCTTAATCATGTAGGTGAAGTGGGTTTTGTGTGGTCATACTCAGTTTGGAGGCAATTGTAAAATCCACTTGAGAAAATGTAAAACTGATACTGAATTCCTCCAGTATTGGCAGTGGGTAAAAAGCCAGAGCACTGTTGCTGTCAAAAATAAGGGTTTCTGGGCTCATGTGTCTTACAAGTAGGAAAAAAGCCACAATTTAAGATGAACTCACAAAAAAGTATTTCTCTAGTACATCTTGCAGGTACTGTTTGGTGCACAAGGATGGGAGTAGAAAGCACCAGGGTTGTTTTTTTCATCTTCTGAAAAAATCCCACCTGTATTTTAATAAATCTTAAAGAATAACCCTACTTATGAGCTTTGATAATTGAATGCACAAGCACTTGTACTTATGCAATCAGGCAATAAGATCTCTGTTACAACATTATACTACAAAATAAATTTGCCAATACACAATAAATTCTGTTATTTAAGTCTGGGATCAAAGTCTGGACTGCTCTGGCTCTTCAGATATGGGCAGCAAGTGTACACCCTTCAGTACCAGCTGGTGCACTTCTCCAGATAACAGCATAAAATAATACTGTTTAACGGGATGGGGATTTGCTTGTTTTAATCAAATGTGACCTTAATTGCTGTGGTCTGATTAGTTTTTATTATGGGTAAGCGTGATCAAAGCAGGTTTCCTATATAACATACAAACACAAGCAAATACTAACATTGCAGGCTTTCTCCCTTTTTTTTTTTTTAATTATAAGAAATAAGTGATACTGAGCCATTTGTAAATGTTTGTACGCTCTTAACCATGTTTGTTAAAGACATTTATTATTCTAGAAGAGGTAGTGACTGGGGGGATCTTGGCTTTTTGGGGTGCTGTACCTGAAGTCTGTGTAGTTCTGTGAGAGACAAAGCAGTGATGTTTTTGAGGTTTTGGTATTTTTTTTGTTAGTACTCTTTAAGCAGCCAGCGCTCAGACAGGAATGAGTTTATATTTCTACATCTGCAGTTGTAAGGACTTCTACCTTTCTTTGTAAAACAAGAGAGAGTTTAAGCAAATGATGTAGGCAGGAGAAAGACAACTCCTACAAAAGGGCTCTGGTCAAAAGGGCATGCATGGCACTTCTGTACGGTGCCAGAAGCAGGATGTCGATAGTGAGGGACATCCTGCTCTTAACACCTTTCAAGGAATCAAAGTGGTGTATTGCAGTTTGTCTGTATGCACTGGGCTTCTTTCTTTATCTCAGTTTGAAGCTGGGAATGGGGCTGTGGTTTGGATAACAGACATGGTTCATGCCACATATAAACCAAGGATCTGCAGCACCTTTTCTACTTACCTGGACAAAATTGTTCAACTTCTTTTGCTAAGAAAATAGAGTCCAGGTTGCTTCTTCCTCCACGTGACATATCTGAGATCTTTTCAGCAAGGCTGGGGTAGAGAGTATCGAAATAATGCATTAGGCAGTACAGGGGGAGGACAGCTGCTTGCCCTTAGCTTTAGCACAGCGTCTGTGCTGTGAACTTACTGGGAGCTGTAGTAAAGGGCTCCTGAAGTTAAAGAATACAAATACAGCCCTTCGCTGCTGGAGTGCTGACAAATCATATGGGGGATTTGAAGTCCTCTGTGTCCAGTGCTAAGTAGGAGGCTTGGGCAGGATGCAAAAGCAAACCATTAGAGAGAAAGAAAATGCAATGCTTGATTCCAACGCCGCATTTTCCTTGGGCAGACAAACCTGTGATACAAAAGTACAGAGTGATGTAAATGGTGATGGGGATGCTCATTGGTCTGGAATAAGTATGTATTTTTCCCTTAATTTCGTTTGCTCTCAGGTCAGCCCACATGGTTTTGCCAGGGACCTTGGTGATGTGGTGTCCTTTGTAGGGAATGTGAGCTATGTACTGAATGACAGCATAATCATTGCCTGCTATGTTCAGTGTTGTGGCTGCAATTTTAACTCCACAGTTGCCTTCAAATAAGACTCAGAGTTGTTGTAAGCTGCACTTTCAACACTTGGAAGAACCTAATTCACTGTGCCCTACCTTTGAAGATCTGTGGTTTACCTTCCTTAATTTGAGTGCTGTCACAAGCTGAGACAGATGGCAATCTAATTGGTCTCTAGCATACAGTTTTTTGTCCACTTGATTTTGTACATATGTAAGTGGCTGGATGCAGCTGCAGGGAAATCTGGTTATCTCAACTTCCTTCCATCTTTTCCTTTGCTGAACTGCAGAGCAAGACAGGGAAACATCAACGTCAAAAGAATTCAGTGCAGGCCACAGACAGTAATGATTGTGATTATTTCTCTAACTTGTGTCTAGTAATTTTCTGCTTTTCAGAGAACTTTGCCAGTTGTTGTATGATAAATGCTTTACCTTGGATGATTTAAAAGAATTATCTGTTGAGAGGATAAGGTTTTGCAATAGAATAGATTATTGGAGAAAACTGTATCAGGCATTTGCAGGTGACAAAGCATTTCAGTGCTGTAATTGCGCCAGGGGGTCAGTTTAACTTGCTCTTTGTTGCCAAATAACCTTTGGTGATCAGTTTTTGCCTGGTAGAAGATACTTGTAATTAGTAAAAAAAGCTTATGCAATTACCATTTTCTTTGTTCCAATACTTCTTCGGTATATGTTATCCCTTTATAATTACTGAAACATACAGTAGTCTTACAGCTGGACAATAAACCTTCTAATCCTAAATTAGCCTTCTCTTAGTTTATAAAAGCTGTTCTGGAGCTAATAACAAGGATTGCTGCTCTGTATTTTCATCTCAGTTTTTAATGGGAAATCCTGCTCAACAGCTCCATTGTTCTGTTTTGTCTTGTTCTCATGTAGCTTTTTTTTTAGGTCAGTTTTCTGGCTGGATCTACTCCGGCTTCCCTTAAAATGAGATTAACAGGCTGTTTGACTTGATTGTGCTTGATAGTAGCTTCTGTTAGACTGGGGCTCAGTGCATCCTCACGCTAGTTTTGTGAAGAGGGTTTCCAGAGACCTTGGAAATGGAGTAAGCCTGTCCCATGGAGGAGCACCCTGGTTTGGAAATGAGTGGACAATGCCCGTGGGTGTTGTTTTCCTTGCGTATTTGTAGGGGTATTAAGTGCAGTAGTAAGGTTTCAGAATGTTAAGCTTTCAATATGAAGATTTTTTCATAGCAGTCAAACTCAGTGGATGCAGTACTATATCAGCTTTCAGGGTTTTCTAGCAAACCCTATCGTAATGTTCAGTAACTCAGTGTTACAAATGCTTGTCTTGTTTTGATTCTTCTAGAAATTCACCTCTGGTAATGTAGGAGCTGGGTCCAGGACTACTTTATCCCTTGATAACAGGGTAGGAGAGTGTGATGACCAGGTGCAGCCAAACTGGTCAAATCAATGGACACTGAGAAAAGCTGGAAAGGTGTCATTCCTTGTGAAATCCTCTCCTTAGGAACCTGCTTCTTAAGGGGAAATTATTCTTAGATTCAAGAGATACCACAGAATTGAATTTTTTTTGCTGCCTGCAATTATATAGGTTAAGATGTTGATTTTAAGGCTTTGCAGAAAGCATTGCACCCTTCAGATACTTCCAGGATAAATGTCTGGCTGCTGGACAGGAGGAGACAAAATAATTAGTGGAGTTTATTTTTTCAGCAGTTGTCTGTTTAGTAGGGTACTATTACAGTTTGTTACTCTGCTATTTTGTTTCACTCTCATACTCTGTAGCAATGAATTCTTTTTTCCCATTTGCAAAACCTGGAGGTGTTCAAGTCCAGGCTGGACGAGGATTTTAGCAGCTTGATCCAGGGGAAGGTGTCCCTGCCCGTGGCAGAGGAGTTCCAACTGAATGAGGTTTGAGGTCCTTTCTGATCCAAACCAGTCTATGATTCTATGATAAGATTTTCTCTAGAAATAGACTTGATCTACACTCTACCAACCAGTGAAGAAACAACAGCTTGTACATAGAGTCAAGTGAAAAATACTTCATTGGAGGCTTGTACGTGACGAGAAAACATTTTTGTTGTGTGCTAGCGTAACACGTACAGAAATGGAAATACACGCAAATCCTTTAACTTTGAGAGGATTCT
This sequence comes from Cuculus canorus, assembly GCF_017976375.1. NCBI lineage: Eukaryota > Metazoa > Chordata > Aves > Cuculiformes > Cuculidae > Cuculus > Cuculus canorus. The sequence continues at coordinate 11,534,821 of NC_071411.1, forward strand.
TAGTAGCAGTACCAACTTCTTGGCTAAGCTTGCCAGTTAACTAATGAAACACAGATTTTCTTCATCTTGTTTGTCACTTCTGTAAGACAGATATTCTTGTGGCTCTTTCCTAAAAGTCGTTTCTCCATGCACACGTAGTGTGGAAAGCATGTTAGTATATTTAATATCAACAGTGGGAACATGAAGTATAGCAGTAGTCTTTAAGCATTAGATGAATGCAGTAGTAACTTCGACAGCTAAAGGGAATGAAGTGGGACAATTGCTCATCTGTGTAATAAATATCCATCAAAGCAAGCGAAAGAGTGGGTTATCGAGGAAGCTGAGCTTTCTCCTTGAACTATTAAGCCACGCTTTGGAGTTGGAATTCAAAAAGAATAGTGAAATAACCTCATTAAATCAATTCTAGGGCCAATTTCATAAGGACTTCAAATAAATTGCATACATTACACTGCAAATGTACACACTATTACAAAATTGTTGCTCGTAAGTGCAGTGCTTTCTGCAAACCTCTTTAGCTGTCATGATCCCACATAATAATAGATCTAGCACATGGTAGCTGAGAGATGGTAACAATGTCTTGCTGCAGCCACTAACTTGTGTTTCAGACTGGATTTTGGACTGGAAAGAGAATAAGTACCAAACACTGGACCTTAGAGCCCTTCATTGCAGCAGGCCCCCATACAGTGTGACTGCCTTTAGAACAATGGAAACTCTCTGTATTCCCTTTGAAGGCTCACAGGTTTCTATGTGTTTTGTTTCATAGCAGTGGAAGTCATGAGAATCACAGATTTCATTTCACGTGCCAAGAAGTGTGTGAGATTCAGTCTTTCACTAGGAAAGGTCTGAAACTACAGAAACTCATCTAATTTCAAATCAATACTCTGATCATAGAATCATAGAATCATGATTTCAGTATCATAATAATAGATCATAGATTCATGATTTCAGTACCGTAATAAACAGACAACTGCTAAAAAAATAAACTCCACTAATTATTTTGTCTCCTCCTGTCCAGCAGCCAGACATATCCTGGAAGTATCTGAAGGGTGCGATGCTTCCTGCAAAGCCTTAAAATCGACATCTTAACCTATATAATTGCAGTCAGCAAAAAAAAAAATTCAATTCTGTGGTATCTCTTAGATTCAACAGATACCACAGAATTGAATTTTTTCAGGAGGAGGAGACAAAATAATTAGTGGAGTTTATTTTTTCAGCAGTTGTCTGTTTATTATGGTACTATTACAGTTTGTTACTCTGAATCTATGATGATTGCCACTGTGCTTTTTACAGTATATTATCAGGTACTTTTCAGAAACAAAGCACAAGGCACTTTTGGCCAGTGGGCAGCAACTCAAATGTTAAATATTTGCAGCAGTGGGGAGTGAGAACAATTACTTTCCCCTGTCTGCAAGTCTTTTACAACATAATTAGTTCAAAATTTCTGGTTCAGACACAGTTGAAGCTTGTTTACTTTGAATATTTATGGCTGCTTCTTATCTATCTTCCTTTTCTTACAGGTTTTTACCTTCACCCTGTGATTAGCAATTATTCTTCCTTGAATACTGACCAGTGTCCCCTTCTCCACAGAAAGGGCCGTCATCGGGGACTGACAGAGTGAAGAAGGGTGGATCCTATATGTGCCATAAGGTAATGTAAAAGGCCTGTGGTACTTTCCTGTTGATCTTTCCTCTGACATTGCCTGACTTGACAATGCAGTGATCTTCTGACAGAGTTTCTTGGCACCCTGGATGCTTGTTAAGGGGTTTCATGCAATTTAAGGAAGAGCAATACCTGATGTTCTTAAGGAATTTGTTTTGGTTAGCTTGGAATTTAAACAAACTGCCTTACCCAATAATCTTTTTTTTTTTTTTTTTAAATGTATCAGTTAATGAACATAGTGTTAGAGATATACATCAATTTTATAGTGCATGAGTGGTACTTTTAAGAGTAGAAAATGTGGCTCTGCCTTTTTTTTTTTTTTTTTTTAGTTTTAGTTTTAGAAGGACTCTTGTTTTAGAAAGCATATCAGGCATTTGCAGAAAGATTGCTGGGAGGGAATGTTTCAGCTTAGTTTTGGTAGACTTGAAATTCTTTCTGAAAAGTCAGGGTACCACCACAATGCAATAGCAATTTATGACACGAATCATGTTTTAAACTATTCACGCGGTGCTGATAAAATGCTCATTGTAGATCTCCTTTTTCACTAAAGCTGTCCTGTTCTTTTTCCCTTTCAAAGCCTGCAGCTGACAAATCATCCTCATAATTAGATTAAATTTTCTATAGTGAGATCCCATTTTCTACACTGATTTTTTTCTTAGGTGAAACCAATGTCAGATGTTAATTAGCAGTTTTGATTAAATTAACACTGGAATAGATTCTTCTTCAGTGATGAATAATGTGACCCATTTTAAAGGCTTGTGAAGATTCTAGTCTGTCCTAGTCTTTTTTGTAGGTGATAAAACTAGGCTGTGTATCAAGACAAAACCCTCTCTGAATACTGTTAGTACTAGGGCTCTTCAATAGGTGCCTAAAAATCTGTTCAGATTCATTGATCTATTATACTGCTGTTCTGATTTGCAGACCTGACAAAGGCTGAGGTTTACATCTTTTTGTGTACGCTAGAACAGCTGCTTCTATTTTCAGAATAGTTCAGCTTCTAAATCCTGTAATGTCCAGTTGAGCCTTAGGGGTAGCTGTGCCCAAACTCCTGAAGGGAACTGGGTTTAGAGGAGAAAAACTACCCTCTCCTTCCTGCTCTCCCGTGCACTTCTCAAAAAATCCACAAACTCCCCAAAATGGAGTGGGGGAAATGTTTGCATTTTCACCCAGTCATTCCAGAAGTCTGGTTCAGAGCCTGACTCTGTGCAGCTGAACCAGCCTGAGTGAAAGAAGTGGTTTTTTTGTCAGAGACCAGGAGCCTGTAGTGAGAGGATAGGAACAAAAAAACCTGACCCAGCTCTTTTGAAGTAACAGCAAAATGGGTCAGAACTTGGATAGATTATACTGGATTTGCTATATAAATGCAGTTTACTACCTCAGAGCTTTATTAGTGAAATTACCAGTGTGACTGTCGTTCTTTCATGCTACAATGGATAACTGCTTCTGGGCAGTCAGCCTAACTTAGTGTAGCAAACCACTTATACTGGTTAGTTCTGCAGCCTGGAAACCACCGTTCCTAATGTCACATTATTGAGAATCTGTAGTGTTGCGAATAGCATCATTTTTCTCTTTTCAAGGAGTGTGAGTATATTAACACACACTCAGACACGGCCACATCTGTGCAGGCAGGCAGTGTATAAAACCAGTTACAGACCAGTGTCTGTATCTTCTTGTAAAGGTGCCTGACCTTGTCCTGTTCAGATTCATTTGGCTGGGCATAAGGTAACACCCTGTACAGTCCTTTCCTGAATCATTCAAGATAACAGTTTTGATCTAGTTGGTCTATCACAGAAATTCCAAATCCTACAAGCACAAGACAAATAATGCTGGGAGTGAAAGTGCAAAGGTATTTCCTACCGACATGCATCAGTGGCATCAAATGGCTGTACCTGGGAAATAATCTCGTGCTCATTTCTTATTTACAGAAATGAAATGGCAATGATGGTTCCTTCTTTTTTTGTTGTTGTTGTTTTGGTGTTTGGTTTTTTTGTTTGTTTTTTTTTTTTTCTGAGAGGCAGCTGCTGTGTTACTGCAGCCCATTCTGGAAGAGGACAGTCTTCAGGGTTGTCTTCTAGGAGAATCTGAAATACAATTGAATTGTTTTATCAATGGATTAATGTAAATGTAAATGCTTTTATAGCCACCAGTACAGTTTATATCTTGATTATAAAAATCCCTAATGCTAGCCATAGGAAAACTGGGAAGGAGTTTGCCTCCAGTTTTTCCTTTCTTCTTGCTGCATCTCATTCAGAGAAGTGTTCTTTGACAGGTGCCAGTACCTGTCCATTTCCAGTCATCCCTTAGAAAACCAATACACAGATAGAGGCACGGAGATCCTTTCCCTTTTGAGGAGAAACAGAATGGTCATTTTTGCCTTTTACCAAAGCAAGATGTATTACCAGTTGATGCTTGTGTCATTAGACATTTTACCATTCGAACTACTTTTTCCATCAGCTGCAGCTGGTCTTTGTACACAGTGGCATTTCCCTTATTTTTAACACAGTGATTCTGATCTGTATCATTTCATTGAGTTTTCCAACAGCATGCAAAATGTTTTCGTCTATTAATCTAACAAACTTTAGCCTAAAAAGAAACCCACAAGCTGTGATATGCTCTAAAGTTCTCTTTCCCCTCTTACTCTCCAGTCTTACTGCTATAGGTATCGCTGTGCGGCCCGTAGTCAAAATACTCCTGACAGCTCTGCTTCAAATCTGGGATTCCGCTGCGCAGCAGACACCTTGCCAGAGTTACTGTGACCAAGTGGGCTGTCGCATTAAGATGTGAAGGGTTGAACTTCTCCAAAGGAAAAAGAGATGCCTGGAGTTCACTAGCTGGTGACGGAAGAGAACAATCTAGTGCTTAAAATTCCAGTAGAGAGGAAAAAAGACCTCAACACTACTCAAGTTGCTTGAAGAACCTTCATGTATTTATCTTTGGAGAAGGTGGCCTGGACTTTTATCCTGACCAAACTCCTTATTGGCAAATTCTGTTGGTTTTAGCAAGACTGTTCTGGAGTTCACTAGCAGAAAACTTGGCAGAAATATGCCAGTTGTGTTTAAAAAGGTTAATTCTGTTTAATAGCTCTTCTATAAAAGATCTTTAATAAATAGATTTATTTATGTATATTTGAATTTCTACACTCAAATCCCATAAATGAGGGCTTTATAAACTTCTAGGCATATTCAAAAGAGATTTGAAGCGCTTGTGAGGACCAGAAGGCAGACTGCCATCCACACAGGTAGTTTAGCACAGCCCTTGTGTTACATTCCCATTGCAGTGAAAATCAGGTGTCTATAAACGTGCTTTTTCTGGTGAGTTACTCGCTCCTTTAGGAAGTGCCTTCTGCAGCTGAGGGAAGATCCTCATGGTGGTGATGATCAGAAGTTCTGTAGGTATCTGAACAAAATTTCAAGCATTGCTTGATGCTGAAGACTTTTATTGATTGGAAAAACACTGGCAATTTGTTTCTAGTTTCTCTTGGACATGGTGTAGGCTTATTTTGGAGACTTGCAACTTGCAAAAATGGCATCATTAGAAACTGAAGCTTAGGAATGATTCCACTTGAATAAAAGATCATTAAAGTGACAAGACGGCAGATGTAACTGTGCACCCAGAGGCCTAGTAAGGTAAATAGTGCAACTGTTATGTTTAAAAAAAATTTAACAAGGAGGAGGGGAAATGGGAGTAATGAGAGCTACGTCGTTTGGGATCTGAATGTATTTCAGGCCTTTCACAAAGTGTTTTGCACTGTTACTTGCTCTAGGACACGGTACCTGATAACACTTCTGTGCAGGCAGTTGCTTGCTCTAATGGAGGCTCAACAAGGGATTGCCTGTGCAGTAAGCTGCACAGCAGAATGGCTGTCCTTCCACATGTGTCACGCTCAGCTGTGTTGCTGCCCTCTAACAGGCTTCTTGATAGCCTTTGTGTAAAACGGACTCAACTCGGATATTTCAGCTACTTTAGGACCTAACAGTGGAAAAATGTGGTGGATTAACAACAGTTTTTTGCACTGATACCAGTCTTTCCCAGCGTTGTCTTCTCTGCAGTAAGTTGGGTTTGGGTTGAATAAGATTGAGGTAATGTAAATCCATCACTTGGTAGCTCCTACGCTCTGTTTCATGTTGAGAGGAAGATACTGGAGAATGTCTGGGGAGCCTTTCCAAAACCAGCAGTCTCCAGTGGGCAGTTAAGGTAATTCTAGCAAGCAGAAAAAATGTCATGTGACTTGGCACTCATGTGAGCATAGCAAAAGCTGTGGTAAATATTTGTGTAGCAATGACTGCCTTACCAGCATTAAATATTTAATTTAAATCTATGCATTGAAAACATCTGTTTTGCTACAAGTAATAGGGAAAGATTCCTTCTATCTTTCTAAAAAGGCTTGTCTCTGCCACAAGGAGTATACTTTGTTATAAAACGATTTGCTGAGAGTTGGATTCTGGAAAAAATGCTTGGAAAAAAGAACTTTCCAATATATGGAATTGTATTATGACTTTAAATAAAGAGCTTTATGATGCCACACCATCAGATATAAGTCAGTCAATACTCATTGTGCTCTTGGGGGCACCTGGAGCAAAGTGTTTCACCATCTCCACAAGAGACTGGGAATATGTCCCATTCACGCTGGTGTTGTTTATGTAACAGGTACTGTATTTATTACAAGATGTTTCATTAAACATTCTTCAATTAATCTGATCAGATTTCAGTGGGAAAGTAAGTCTCCAAGCTTGAGTGAGTATTGAACGTTGAAATATTGATCATCATTTCTGCATTTTGAGAGTAGAAGGAAGGAAGGAGGATTACGGAGCTCAGTCTTCTGAGATGTTTGACTGGATTCAGTGTGAAAGAGCACTGAGAACTGTGGAGTGGACTCAATGAAGCTGAAAGGAACCTGAAGGAAAAAGCGAACTGAGATTCAGCAGGTAGGAAAAAGGTCTATTTTCTTTTTTATTCCCTTGTAAGGAGATTTTTTTTTTTCTTGTTGCCACACCCCCAGGACGCTGTAGTGCTAAGACATAGCCAAGTATTATGCACATGCTCTATGGAAAAACGTCATTAACAATTTCCATGATGGTTCAGAACTCAAGGACAACATCTTATTTCATGTTCTTGCAAGGCATTTAGTGTGCCTGGCTGTTTTTAACAGTACAACACTCTCTTCTTTGTTCTAACCAGGTAACTGATAGTTGGTTCACTTGCCTAGAAGCGGCATTAGCTGGCTGGGCCCGAGAGGGTCAGATTGCGCAGAGACAGAAGGCTCAGCTGTGTTCTCTGCTTTAAGGCTGGTGATGCCAGGAGTAGATATTGCTAATGGTGTTTAGGGGGCTGTGTTTTGAGGTTGGGTTTTTTGGATTTTTTTTTTTAATCTACACTTCCTTAACTACTCAAAATCATGCCAAGTACATATTGATAACAGGAAGCTCACAAACTGTGCTGTCATCTTGAAAACACATCTAATCTTGAGGAATAGGAATACAGATTGTGTAAAACTAGTCCTGAAACTTTTTCCAGGACGGAAAGAGGAAGTAGATTGGATCATCCACTCCCCGCCCTCCAGTCCTACAGGCTGAAGGTGGCTGGCGTGATGCCTTTTGGGAGAAGAAAACCTGATAAGCCTCTAAATAGGACAAGAGAGCCTGCAACTGAAGCAGTGTTCTGGTATCTAGAGCACCGTGCCTTCTGAGTTACAGGATGTGGAGAACTTCTCTCCTGTAGAAACAGGCACCCTTAATCAGATAAAGGTGTAAAGTTTATGGCCACTCAGCTTGTAAATTACTTTTGACAAGCAGCTGAACTCTGTTGGAAGCTTTCTGTACTGACAGAAGTGACATTTAACTGTTACCTTAAGTGGTAATCTGTATCTTCACCTAAAACCACAGCCATATGTAAACCTCAACAGCAGTTCTTTGTAACGGAAGCATGAAGACGGATATTAAATGGGGAAACACTAACACTGAAACTTACCAAGAAAGCATAGGTGAACACAAAGTAAGATTTTGGTTTGCTGCTATTATTTTGCCGTTTGCTAAATATCCTTTATCCCTTGCCAACGTCAGGTTAATCTCTCGTGTTGAAATCGAAGTTGTCTTTAAAACAGTTACCTATGGCCTGCAGAGCAGCTCATCCTCCTGAGATATGCTGCCTTGTGTAAGTTAAGTCAAAAGTGGTGAATACAGGTAAAGATCAAACTGTACGGAGCAAATAACCTCAGGGGTTGTGCCACTAATGGCATGCTGTGGCACAACTGTAAAATGCAGCATTGCAGTTTCTGTCTTGTATATCAAAGCTGGGAGAAATTTGAAACAAGCCTGTTTGAAACTTCCTTAATTCGATCTTTCTAGAAAGGAAGTGAAGTAACGTGGCGTTGCAGAATGTACTGAATCCGGCAAGCTCTCTCATGTATCCCTGGTGTAAGGAGAGGCTTAGTAAAGCAGTGTATGTGTGTTAGACCTGTACGAGAAAGAAAAGATGCAATGACTTTCTCCCTCTGCTGGGAAAGGACAGGCTTTGCTTTATATAGTCTGGCTCTGTGGGAATAGTGAAAACAAATCAGTAGCTGAAAGGAACACTCACTTATTTGCCAGCTGTTCAACAATATAAGGAGACAAGTCTGTTGTTGTTCAGATGTTCTTTTCTATTTCCTACTTTAATGCATTTCAGAAGTCAGAATAGTGGCATTATGCTCCTTTAGACTGCAGAGTCTGAATTTCCTTCTAAAGTGTGGAATAATAGTGCTGGAAAGAAACATGGGTGTGCTGCTTACTCTTATTTCAGAAATCCTAGCAGATGAACCTTCAGACAGATGTCAGAGCCTCCAGTACTGTGCCATTTACACAGAAATTAAATGGTCATGAGACAGAACTAGTCACATAAAAACAGATTTTGGCATGCAGCTAGATGTGTCTGGAGATGGAAAAGGGGATGGATGGATGAAGCATTCAAACTGATCTTTCTGGGTTTTTTACATCAATAATAACAGTAATTTATATTCTGTGGAACAAAAACATTTAAAGCAGGTAATTTTTAAATAATTTATTTTAATGGGATTTAAGAAACTTACTGCCCTTGTTGCAAATGCCAGTATTCTTTGGTCTCATTCTCCTGAATGATATTTCTCATTGTTATTACATGTCCTTTTCATGTATCAATGTTAAAAGTTCATTTTTTTCTGAAATGCACAAATTGTGAGATGTGCTTTAATATACAGGAATCTGTCAGAAGAAAACACCACCAGGCCTGGCTTAGTAATGGATTTTGGAACATCTTGAAGCTCCTGTGCTCCTTCAGACCATCAACCTTCGAAACGGTCTCTAGGATGCTGCATGATGTTATGCCCCAAATTTTGTCTTTGAGGTGTTATTCAAAACCACATGTGCTTCCTTGGTGGAATACACAATCAGTTTTGTTTAACTTCAATTTAACTATTAGGGAAAAATATACATTTTACGTGTCGTTAGGGACCAAAAAGCTATGGAGAGCTCCCTGAACAAGTCTCTGTTGTGGAAAAGAGGGAGCTGTCCCAAGGTAAGAAAGAAGCACATGTGCGGGAACCACAGTAGCAAGGCTTTCTCAATCTGTTGTCTTCCTCTATAGTTTTTTGTTCTCTGTTAGTTATTGGTAAATTATGGAATATTCCAGAATAATCATATGAAAGTTCCTCTCCAGCAGAAATATCAGTAGCTGCAAAAAGCGCCAGCTTAGGCACCATTGAGTCGACTCTAACTGGCACCATAAATAAATTTGGTTCACAGGAATGATTCAGGAATCTGCCTACATTACCGATGTATGTAGGGTCAACGAATGTCTCCATTATCCGACCGCTGTGGAGGTGCTCCCTCACTGCTATAATGTAGTTTGAGTCCTTTGATGTCTGGGCCTGAATTCTTCTACATGCCTCGTTAAAGCCTAAAACTTCACCAGCATATTCACAAACAAATCTTCCTTCACTTATGAATTCCAGAGTGCGAAGACCCCACCCTTTCTTCTCAGTCTTAAATACCTCAAGTCTGAATTGCAGCCCCCTCTGAACAACCCTGTTTTGACAGGATTCACCACAGGGGCACATGGTGTTGCATTCGAAAACAGGTTTGTCGTACTCCTCCTTTTTCTCCATCAGCCTGAGGCACAAGCTGCTGTAATTTTCACCATGGCGAAGACACGAGCACTCATGAGCTGTGCAGGAGCTGGTAAGACAAGAACATCCAGGAAAGGTGATTTCAGTGGGGTCAATGTCTCCATCTGCTCCAGCCACGTTGTCTGGGCTATACTGCAAAAAGAAAAGGAGTAACATCCTTGTTACTTTCATTTCTTCTTTCCATGGATTTTAAGAAGCCCATGTCTGGCAACAACTGATCTCAACTGAAATCACAAAAGCTTCATTTTCCTGTGAACTTCTACCTACAATTCTAACTTCTGTAAAACATTCTAAAGAATGCAAATTGGATATTCCATAGAGAATGAAAAAAAAAAAATAGTCTTTTAGTGTCTTGAGTTTCTCAAAACAGTCTGCTAGCTAGAATAAAAACAAACTTTAGCAAGAAAAACATGTCAGCTAATTGGTTCACTAGATAGGATTTTATTCATAGAAATAGCAAAGAATGTTTCAAGTAATTTCACCCCCTTCGAAATGCTTCCTAAGCTACTTTTAAGGTTAGTCTACAGCTATTTTAAGTCACAGAATTTCAAATTCCCATTTTTGTTAAAAATGAAGAGGCACTGCATTTATCTCTTAATGCTGCATTCCAACTTGCTCTTGCTAATTCTGTTAGAAAGTGATGATGGTGATGAATAACACCTCTATGTATTTAGAAAAAAAAGCTGTCTGGGTAGCATGTGAAGATGGTATTTGCTTCACCTTAAATTCTGTCTGCATGAACAGATGTGGTTCAGTTCAAGCAACCCACACTGGAAGTCAGGTTCTCAAAATGACACCAATGCGCCCAGGAGGTGACTGGTTATACAGCTGTGGACTGCTGCAAAATAAAAGCTGATGGAAACTTCGCTGACTTTGAAAAATTAAACTGTAAAGACAGCTACATATATATTTTTACTTTCTTCTCAGCATTCAGCTTCCAAAGCTTTATTTAGAAATATGGAGTAACTGCTATTACTAAATATTACATTTCATAGTACCTTATGTGTGGTACCTCCTGGGTGTTGGGAAATATGCCAGTTCACTCAGAAGCTTCTGTTACATAAACATCAGCTTTCTCAGTCATTTTACCTTACTCAAAACCAAGTTTCATAACCCATTTTCTGTTCCCATCTTCTCCCCTTCACTGACTACGAGCCTTCACACCATGCCATTTAGAAAGATCGGGGTCTGTTTGAATGACATCTTTCTCTTTTTCCCTTTCTCTTTTTCCCCTAGGCTCATTGGGACCTGCTGCACCCTGTTTTCTCAGGACCCCAACATCACTAAGGCGTGGTTCTGGGCAGCCACACGTGCATCCAGAAAACATGTCTGGGGCTTACTGCACCTAATGCAGAAGGCAGCAGAAACTGGGCTATGTGTGATAAAGTACAAAAAATGCTTAAGTACAGTGTCCACTTCTGGAATCCCCAATAGAAGAAGGATATGGAGCTGTTGGAATGGGTCCAGAGGGGCATTGCAAAGATGATCCGAGGGCTGGAGCACCTCCCATTCAAGGACAGGCACAGAGAGTTGGGGTTGTTCAGCCTGCACAAGAGAACGCTCTGGGGAGACCTTAGAGCAGCTTCCAGTACCTGAAAGGGGCTACAGGTTGCCCAGAGAAGCCAGGGCTGCCCCATCCCTGGAGATGTTCAAGGCCAGGTGGGAGGGGGCTTGGAGCAGCCTGATCCAGTGGCGTTGGGACTGGATGGGCTTTAAGGTCCCTTCAACCCAAACCACCCTACGGTTCTGTGACTCCCCCTCCCTACGGATCACACCTTTCCCGGGGGCAGTGACCGCGCGGCCCCGCTCCTGCCCGGCGGCGCCCCGGCCCCCTACTTCTCCGCTTCCTCCCTCTCCCCTCCCTCGTCGCCCGTTCGCAGCCCTCTCCTCTACCTTAAAGGCCGGCGGGGCCTCCCCGGGCGGCCACAGCGCCACCGGCACCAGCTCCAGCCCGCCGCTCAGGTCCGCCATCGCCCCCTCGCCCTGCGGATTGGCTGTTCCCGCCGGGGCCACGCCCTTCACGCTGAGGATTGGCTCTCCCTGCATTGTCCCCGCCCTCCTCTCGCTGCGGATTGGTTGTCCCTGCAGAGGCCCCGCCTCCCCCTGCAGATTGTCTGTCCCTGCTCAGGCCACGCCCCTTTCCTCTACGGATTGGCTGTTCTCCATGAGGCCCCGCCTCCCTCCTGCGGATTGGCTGTCCCTGCCTGGGCCCCGCCCCATCCTCTGTTTGGCTATAAGAGTAATTAAGAGGGGGTCGCCCCCTGCGCAGGGGCTGCTCGTGCAGGGCCGGGTGTGGTTCTAGGTGGGAGAGCACTCGTCCTCGAAAAAGCGGTTTTAAACGTTACTTGCGAAATACTGACTTCTTTTAATTGTGTAACTGTAAATCCTTCCTGATTTTGATGTCATTAGAGTTCGTTGCTTTTCTTATTATTGCTTTTCCTGAATAGTTTGCGATTTTAGCGTTCTTTTTCTGCGTTTGGGTTTTGATGTGGGGAACCGTTGGGAAGTTGAGGTTGGCCATTGGGTGAAGGTTCTTCCCGGGCCGATGGTCTCTCACGTTGTGGCACTGAGCCTTTTGGGAAGTGTCTGGGTGATGCCCTTAGTCCTATCATTTAGTTTTAGGTACCTCCGTGAGAAGCGGGAAGTTGGGCTTGATGGTCCTTATGGGTTCCTTCCAACTTGAGATATTCTGCCACTCTGTCTTGAGTGGCAAGTCTTGGGTTTGGATCTTCCAAGGTGTAGGAATTCCGTCAGCTGTAGTTGAGTAGTGGAGATGGTGGCCAGGTTGGAGAGAGGCATTGTAACATGTTTAGCTGTGCTTTGTTTGTTTAATTTTTCAAGTAGCTATTTTACTTGCATTATAAGACAAGGCTAGGCTTTGTTTGAGGGTAGCTGTTTTGCTTACATAAATGTGTCTTGTTCCTATTTCATAATGAACATCTGTTGCCTGTGCTTGGCCAATTAAGCCAGATAATCAGGACTGGTGTAATGATAAGAGAAAGAAGAATTAGGACCATGATAAGAGGAAGAAGACCAGCTAGGATTAGAGGCAACCTTGAAGAGGTGCTCAAGCTGTCTAAGAGTACGTGCAAGAAGGAGAGTTGAAAAGTTCACCATGAAGAAGGTCCTGGAAGGCATTAAAGAAATCCCAGGGGGCTCTCGAGGGGTCCTGGGGGCCCTGGAAGTGTCCTAGGGGGCTCTTGAGGGGCCCTGGGGTTCCCTACAGGGATCCTGCGGGCCCTATGTGGGTATGGGGGGGGTCTCTGGAGGGGTCCTGGGGATCCTATAAGCCCCCAGACCATCAGAGGGCAGGGCATGTGCCAAAGGGAGGGAACTTATGTGTGTTAATTCTGGGAACTGATTAAAATAGACACACCTGTTCCAGGAAACTAGATGTGGCAGGTTTGTCCAGGAGTGCTGGGCAAGGTCTTAATTTTCCTCTGGATTACTTTGTCAGTGGATAAATCACTTAAATTTGTTTTCTGGATGAAAGGAGGTATGGCTCCGTGGAAGCCCAAGCTCTGGGTTGACTTAGGGTCCTGTGAGTATTCCATATTATGTTCTTTTAAAGTGGTCTTGACAAAATTCTTTCGGTGCAGTGCAATAGGAGTGGAGCCATCACAACTGGTCTCGCTTCATCTTTTCTCTATTAACAGCAAACTGAGCTGTGGCTAGGAAAAACAGTTAGACTTGTGTTCTTTGGAGGCTTGTGCTTCTGCTAAATTTTGTATTTGCTCCTTGGGTCGGTTTTGGATCCTACGGTTGAGGAAGCTCTTACTATTTTTCATCTGCTTTTTCCCTTTGCGAGACAATTATCACATCCAGAAAAGGGCTCCTCAGATTTAGGAGGAATCCCTGGAGCATGCTCTGTGCCCATCCAGCAAGATATTATTTGTTATCTGTTTTTTCCCTTTGATAGTTACTGACCTGACTTTATTGATACTTCTTTCTACTATATCAAGGAAATGGAGTCTTCACCTGTTGTTCGGAGTTCTTCCCCCTGCCTGTGAAGAGGAGCTGAGAACACCAGGTGAGACTGGATGGTGAAGTCGGAGTTTGTGGGTCAAATAATTAAGGAGAGTTGCAGAACTGATAGGAAGACACTGAATGGAGTGGTTTAGGATTGTAGGCAGACTGTAAGAGAAGGGAAGGTATGGAAGAGGAGCTTCTGGAGGTCAGCGTTTCCCAGTGTTTGGTCAGTGTAATTTTTGGGAAGACTTGAATCACTTTAAGCCTTGAATCTGTGTATGCTGCTGTGAATATAATGGAAATGTAGCATCGGCGCTTTATAACTGAACGGAATGGAAATGGTGGAAGGCTTTCAATACGTGCAGCCTGTCACTCTCTGTTTATCTGCCCAAGCAGCAGTGCAGCTGCGTCCTTTGGATGGGGCTGATGTTTTCATCCTGTGAATACTTCCCATGGTGAGAAAGGTGGTAGATCAGTTTTATAAGATGCATACTAAAATGTTGAGGGGTTGCAGATAATAAAATGCACTTTTCTTTTTGCAGTTTAGGGCTTTCTGTTATTACTGAATCAACCTTTAGATCAAGACACACATAATTTGGCTGCTAATCCTTAGTGCCAGATGGGATTCTTTTCCATTTTGAAATGACAGAACTAATGAGTCATTAATCTGTGGTAAAAGAAGCAGATTGCTTACATGTGCAGGCACAGGGTTTTAGAAATAGACAAAAGGTCATGGAAAGTCCAGTGTTTTCCTCCTCCTCCTTCTCCCACCCAGGGCTTCCATTGTATTGAACTATGAATATGTTGAACTGTTGAAATGTCTAGATTTTAATTTGGTTTTGTCAGTTTGATTTTGTTTTGTATAACTGTTGCTGAAAGAAAGTTTCAAATGGAAGAGGCAAACGTATGTGTACTTTGTGATGCTAAACTGAGGCACCTGGTCCAGCTGTGAATTTCTTTTGCAACACACTCTGCTGCCTCGGGGCTGAGATATGTTTCTTTGACACGTTGCATGCGTTTAGCTGTTGAATTTTCTCCTTGTGTAAATAATGCTTTCTGCTCATTAATCATTTTTATGACTGTTCTCTGCAGTTTCTCAAATTTTGTAATATCCATCTGATCATTGGAGTTTGGAAGCTTAGCTGTGCCTGGAACAAGGAGTTCACTTGAGAGCTGCCTTCCTCTTCCTTGTAGCTGAGTTTTCGTGGCTGACTCTGTGTACTGTAACAAGGTGGTGGGGCTCAGAGGTGAATGTGAACCTGTGACTCCTCAGACTACAAGTAAAGGGATCTGTACTTCGAAAATAGGCATAATTCCGATCTAGAAGAAATTAAATATTTAGCTTCTCGCCTTTTCTGGAAGCTTTTTGTAAGAGTTTTCTTTCTGCTGTCAGTGTGGTGGAAGCTAAGAACAAGTGATTAATATGTAATAGAGTGATTTCTTGTATTCATATCATTATCCTCAGTACTGTTGGTTGGAAGGGAGCTCTGGTGATGTGGTGCAACCCTTTCTTCAGCTGGGAGTGCTGCCAATACTTGATCAGTTCAGCTGTGGTTTTCTTGAGCTGACTTCCGGAAAACTCTCAAGGTCTGAGATTTCACAGCCTCTCTGGGTTCCAGTTTCAGGGCTGTACCAGCCTCCCAGTGAGACTCTTTTTTTTTTCAAAATATCAAACCTGAACTTCCTTAGCTGCAGGTTTTTGCCTCCATCCCTTATTTTTCACTACTGTGAGGCATTTTGACTCTGTTGCCTTCATAATTACTCTTAATAGCATTCCTTTAAATTACACCGTAGTGTCCTCTTTGCTGGAATAAACAAGCGTATTTCCCTCAAACTTATCTTCTTGGTCATATGCGTAGTCTCTTAACCATCTTCGTAGCCCTTTTCTGGATCACCTGCAATTTTTCTACTTATCTTTTGAGCTGGAGGACCAACAACTGGCCACAGCTTGTGTTATTACCCCA
This sequence comes from Cuculus canorus, assembly GCF_017976375.1. Classification (NCBI taxonomy): domain Eukaryota; kingdom Metazoa; phylum Chordata; class Aves; order Cuculiformes; family Cuculidae; genus Cuculus; species Cuculus canorus. The sequence goes on from NC_071411.1 coordinate 11,550,550, forward strand.
TCATGCCAAATAGAAAGTATTAGTAACTTCCTTGGATCTGTATTGCTCTGCAGGTAGCCTAGTGTGAGATTGCAAAGAGAGTGCAGTTTGGGCTTATTTGCAGTTTGGCTTCAATTTTAACCCTTGATGTGTTTTTTAATGGGATTGCCACTCAGTCAGTTCCCAGTGTGTTGCAGTATACTGTGCCCTGTGAATGCCATTACACTGATCTTTTGTTTGTCTGGACAATTGGAGGATTTACTGTCTTGTACTTGCCTTAAGTTACCCTGGCAAGTTAATAGGTCGTGCAAGGTGGCCACTTTAACTCTGTAGCATAAATAGTTGTTAGCAGCCTACCCTAAAAAGGCATGATCAGAAGGCTTTTTGCTAAAAAAGCCCATTTGAAGTCTCCCTTCACCTTCTTAGTTTCCTACAGAACTGATCTCTGGAAGAATAAGGAATTCCTTTTAAGTATTTTATATTACATTGCAAATGGTTTCTGTCTGACTTTGTTCTGAACTGGCTATTCAGATAGTTCTCATCTATTTAAACTTGCTCTTTGACATTAAAAAGAAATATATCTGTGTGATACACTGGAGAGATTTCCTGCTGGAAACTTGAAGTACTGCTTAAATTGTTGCATTGAGTGCAGGCAATCTAAAGGGATGTTAGTCTACCATTTCCAGGTTGAGACATTGTTAGCTGCCTTATCTGTGTTCTCTTTAGGCTGTGTCATCTTCTTTCTCCAGTTAATCTTAGGTAACTTTTTTTTCTTTAGTTCCATTGCTTACACACAATTCTCTTTGTGCTGCTCTTCTTCTTATGTTAGGTTTAAATTTTCCTTTGCTTTGACTTTCATTTCTGGATAATCATCTCCATCAGGTTAGATGGCATGTACTCTCCATCCTTCTGCTAGTCTATTGTGCATCTATTAGAATATTGATTTGCAGAGAATGAAGTCTAAAAAAAATCAATATCCCATTACTTGGAGCAGAGTGACAATATTCTAGGGCTAGTCAAGTTCAAAGACTGGTGTCTAGACGGTAAGGTGCAGTCTTTTCTCCCATGTGGTCTTGACCAGGCAGATAAGATAAAATGTACACGTCCTGTTAGGGTTTAGTTCACATGCGTTCATGGCTGGAAGACTCATTACAACCAACCAAATTTTTAAAAGTGTTGGTAATGCAGAACTATTCTTTCATTGATTGTGACACTGGCAGTTTATAGTTTTCTAGTAGTAAAAATGTTAGACATAAAAATAATAAGCGTTCTGCGGTGTGTTTCTGCAGAACATATAGACATGAGCAGTCTGATATTGCATACCAGTGTCTGCTTTGAGGTGCTCAGGGAATTGTGGGAAGACCAGGTGTACGGATTTTTTTATGTTTTTGTCTGAATGAGATGCCTACCACAGACAGGTGATGATTGCAGCTCCCCTGCCTGCCCCCTTGTGCTCTGCACCATAGTCTGCCATTTGAAGATGGGGAGTCACAATACACGTTTTTCCATCTCCTACTTTTGAACCATCCTCAGACCAGTCTGCAGTTAATTTTAGATATGCTGCTTGTAGTTCAGTACTGTTTGTGAACATCTGACTGACCACAGGCATGATTCCCCTCTGTGCACTGGATTGCTGTTGCTGTGTTTTAAAGATAATGAATATATTAATACTCTCTACTAATTGCTTAGCTAGGAAACTAGGTTTTGTCCATTTACAGCACAATTCATTTATGCATTATAGCTTGTAAAATACTTTCAAGTACTTTATGGGATGAGAATTTGAAAGAATGAGAGCCTGCAGGTCTTCAGGGCCTGTCGGCTGTGGTGTGTGGTGGAGTTTGGTTGGCATGGTGCCTGCTTTTTGTAAGGCCGAGCTCATTATCTGTGAGTCACACCTGGTCCTCACTTAATTCTGGAAGCAGGACATCTGAGGGTCAGTCCTGAGCCCTGGGCTCCTGTCTGGTGCAACTGTCTCCTGCTGTGTGCTAATGAGCTGGCTAAATCTTCCATAAGTAAATGGATGCTGGAATGAAATGTCTGGTAATCGTGTTTGTAAATCCAAAGAAAAAGCTAAAGATCAGTTAATTTAAGTACTCTTCAGCTGTGTGTGGAAGGCTGACCTTGGAAAGTGCTGTGTTTAAATAACATAGTTTATCAAAATATCTTAAAGTGCTTTGCAGCAATAGATGAACTTTTTTTGCTTTCTTGTACAGATAAGAAAACTGGCACAGAAACACATGAAATGAGTTAACTGGTGTTTGAGCTATTGTTCTTGGTTATCACGGGGTTCTGCATTTCATTTTTCATTTGCTCTTGCAGCATCACTTAGGTAACACGAACCATAAATCTCTTTGCCAATACAAAAACGCTCGCAAAGTCTTGACTTTGAGATGAGTAGAGAAGTTATATAACATAGTGTTTTGACAAATCCTGAGATGTAAACAAAGCCAGTTTAGTACAATGGGAACAATTCAGATCTCACCATGTGAATTGCTTCATGATTAATAACAGTGTTTTTCAGTGAAAACTAGTCTCAGGATGATAAATTAGGTCAGTCAGATAAATTAGTATGTACTAAGTCTTTTGGCCTGACAGCAGTAGGTGAGCCACTTGCAAAGACCGGATGGGCCACCCATCTGCAGGCTAAAACTGTAATAATGTTTTGCAGGGAATCCGTCCCAACTTTATTCTACTTCTGTTAATAGAGAGTGCTGTATAACAGCATTTCAGTTAAATAGATTTCTGTGTAACAATATTTCTTCAAAAGAAACTCATTACTAAGTGAGACACAGAACTGCCTCATAGACTGAAGGAATTTCTTCCCTTTGAAGTGCACATCAAATTTCTTCTGTGCTTCCCATCTGCCTTGTGTGGGAAAAAAACTTCGTTTGACATCAGTGACCTCTGGCAAGCTCTAAATAGATAAAGAAAATGTATTTGCACACCATTCAGGCCTTCTGTGGACTGCATATGTAATGGACAGTTTCAAGGGATTGAAACCAATATTTCAAATCCATGTATTAGTACTGTAGTGTGCTTAGCAAACTTCTGCTGTCATATTTGGTTCATAGTTTTGCTCAACATGCTGCTTATTTTTAACAGTTTGGCAGAGACAGAGGTAACTCTTGCAGGAAATAAGTAAACGAAGCTGAGAGAGTATCCATATAGATTTGCTGGTCTGTCTTTCACAAAATATTTGTGTGTTTCTTTTGACCTTTTGCCTATACAGGGTAATTCAGTTTGTGGTTAGTGCGGCTTGCTAGCTTTTGCATTTTTATTAGGCTGTGCTTCTAGGGTCTTCAGTGCCAGATACATTTGACTGCAGTAGTTGGAGTTACTGTTTTCACACAGCAAGTGCTTTCCTAGCCATTTGGGTGGATATGTCATGATCCTTTCTTTGTTTCCCCCATGAGCTTCAGCTTCCTGTTACAGCTGTCAGGGCATCGCGTCATCATGGGTTGCTGCTTGTCAGAGGGTCACTTGTTTGGTGTATGTAGAGCAGCCACGAAGGTGACTGTGATCGATGTGCTTGTGATTATGAAGACATGTCTGGTGCCAGGGTAGGGTGATCTGCTGCGCAGGAAGTCAATGATGGCTTTGCAAGGCCGGAGAACTGCTTTGGCTTAGCTATTTCTCTTAAGCTAAGAAAAATAATTTAGTTTCCTTATGGTAAGGTATTTTCTTCCTCTCCTATTTAACTTAGCAATTATTCTTTCTGTAACTGGGAGTGCCTGGAAAAACATTTTCCTGTTGTGCCATGATTCTCTGGTGCAGTGAACCCTGTAGGATAATGGACGTTTGTTGTGTTCTGAAACTCGAGAGCTCAGGGTTGCTTTAACACTTCCCAGCTGTAGGCTGGAGTGTGAGAGGGGTGCTGCTGGACATAGCAGGAACTGCATTTATTAAGGTCAAAGCACACAACAAATGTGTACCTTGGGATTCTGAGGGGTACCTGAGGAGCATCCTCAGTGTATGTATTTAACACAGTGTTTTCATCTTTGCTTAAATTTTTGACTTAACTTGTCCCAGAAGTCATCTTCTCAGAGTTGAGAATCTATATGCCTTTGTTTTTCTCCAGGTCATCTTCAGGTTGTTGAGCAAAGATCCTAAATGATGGGTGAGATTATATGCTATGCTTCCTTCTCCCTTCCCTCAGAATCCCTATTGCTTCTGGAAGTTTTTGTGAGTTTGCCTTCATCTCTATAACCCATAAAATATGGTGTAATGAAAAGTTCTCATGATCGAGTAATTTTTTTTTTTACTCCCTTAGGTTCTTGGTCTTGCTTTCTCATTGCTAGTGTGACCTAGTGTAGTTCTTTGAGTAGTTCTTGAGTAGTTTTGAGTAGTTTGAAGTGCTTAGGGACATGGTTTAAGGGAGTGTTAGGAATGGTTGGACTCGATGATCCAGCGGGTCCTTTCCAACCTGGGGATTCTAAGATTCTATGATTCTTTTCAGTGCCTTGCTGTCACTGTGGTTGTGTAGTGCTCATTCAAGGTGTCTTCAGGCACATGGGGCCGTTTTTCCAGTCAGCGTGAGCCCAGAATTAGTGTAGTGTGGAATGAGATGAACAGTTCCATGTTGGTGAACGCTGTGATGATCTTTCAAGGCATAAAAGATGAGTGCACAAAGGCCATTGCACTGAATGTGACATGAACTCGGTGCACTCTGAGACTGTAGTGTTAATAAGGTTTGATCTTCCTGGTTAGTATCTCCCAAGTATATAAGTCATGTGAAGATGCACATAAGCAAAGGCTGATGAAAAACTGTGCTTCCTGCTATGTGAATAAAATAGAAGGTTGAGTCAGGAATAATCATTTTTATCTTCAGCAAATGTTGGATCAGGCATGATGGTTTGTGGAACAAGTCCTTCCAGCTCTTGTCACACATAGCATCTTGGTCTGCAGCCTTTTCTTTGTTGAATGATTTGACAGCAATAAAAATGGGTTTGTGGTTTTTTTTTTCTGAAGCAATATTTGCTTAATATATTACAAAGTTTTCAACCTGATGATTCTGGATTATTTATGCTTTCAAAAAGATTGTATTTTGCATTTTTTTATGTGTGCATTGTTAAGAAAGATGTGTCACAAGAGAATAAAGAAGTCCCTTATCTTATCTCGCTGCTCCATAACTGTACTCTGGTTTAAATGAAATCCATAATTTATCCTACTTGGTGTGACAACAGAGAATATAAAGGTGAAATTAGAATAAGAATGTAGATAAATGTTAACTGTCTGTGCAGTAACAGTTAAATAAATCACTTAGTGAATTATTATTCTATAATCATTTTGGCATGCGGTCAAACAGAATGCTTTTAAGAGGGGAGGAGCAGTATAAAGAAAGAACTACATGCGTTTAATGTAGTATTTCTCTGTGATAGTAAATCAATTCCCCTTATCAAATTATACGAGCAGATTTATGTGTGTGCGTATCTAGGGCAATTAATAAGCCATCTTATATAGGGCTAAGATATCTGTTTTGTACTGTAACCTTTAAGTACAATTTATCTCAAAGGCATAATGCTTAAAACTTTCTAAATGTTCCTTCTAAAAGAAAAAGCAGGAAGATAATAAAAGAACTAATGCCTTACTAAAAAGTAAGTTAGTCTACCTAGCGTTCCTGTTGCTTAAAATTTAATTACCTTTCAAAGGTATTAAATTTGATGTAATCTCTCAATTTTCATAGTAATATTCTCTGCAACACTATTTCTGCACGTGTTATGAAATGAAAATTTTTCAAGTGCCTCTCAGTCTTTCCGAATGCTTTATAGTCGAGTGCAGTCTGTATAACTGAGAGCCCTGAGAAATGGTCTAATTCGGTACCTTTAAGCTTGTGACAGTCCCGTGTGTGCAAAATCCCGGTGGCAGGAGGCATGGCCTCCTCGATGCCCAGAGAGTGAATTGGCAAATGGGAGCTCTATTCATACCTCCTCAGAAGTTCTCGTAGCTTCTCTCTGTAAGTTCTTCAGAGGTGGGACTATGAACGTAGACTGTGGATGATAGTCTCAAATGATACCTTCATGTTCTAAAGCAGAAAAAAAGGAAATAAAAAAGCAACAGTTGAAATGGAGCTGTACCTGAGCAAGTAAAAATTCATTTTGTGTGTGGAACTTTAAAGATATGAAGCATCCGTCTAGAGAACATCTTACTCTTGCTGGCTTCATTTGTCATGCTGCATTCCATGTAACAGTCCTTTCTGGGACAGATTGCTGGACTGGTAGAGCGTTCAGAAATTGCTTGGCTAGTGAGGGTTTAGCTCGAGAAACAATCCTCTAAGAAGTCTTTTTTGAATATAAACTGACAAAGTAATTTATCTTTTTCTGGGAAGAAGCTCAAATCAACCATATCGCCAGATTCTTGAATTTTCTTAGCTGTCCTCTGCTCTGTGGCGAGTTACTTGCCCTTGCCTACTGCTGGGAAGTAGGGATAGCAGCTACCAGTATAGGAGGAGAGGAATGGGGATTGTTTAAGCTCAGCCACGTTGGTATTTACCATCTGCAGTATGCTTTGAAAAGGATATGTTTTGAATGTGTTTAAGTCATCGCCAGCCTGCTGTCGTAGAATGATTTGGGTTGGGAGGGACCTTAAAGGTAATCCGGTTCATCCTCGTTTGTTTTAAGACTGACTACTTGGAAGTGCTTATCCATATAAAATGAGAAGCCTACAGTAGGGCTGTGGCAAGATCTGGATAAATGTGTTGAAAGTAGATTCCTTGGGTTTTGCTACCACACTGTTGGCAGAAGACAGATCAGGGTGCTTAAGGAGCCTCATGCAGTCCTTCGATTTTATGGAGTTCGCATTTGGCAGAGGGAAGCAGTTTGTATTATCCAGCAGTCCATATGTGAAAAAAAAAAAAAAAGGGGCTTTCTTGCTTCAGTTAGAAACCAGCAAATCTTATTTTGTGTTTCCTTTGAAGAAAGAAATGGCCTTACGGTGCTGAGCAGCTAGAGGAACTGGTGCATCAGTGCATCAATAATGGTAAATCCTTCCTTCCTTGCTCCAGACTCCCCATTGCCTCTTCTCTGCCAGGGACTGCTTTCTTGGGACCTAATGGAGCTTTCCCCACTCATTAGCTGGTCAAGCTCAGTGAAGAGAGTAGCCAGCCTTCCTGTCTCAACAAAGGCCTTCATTTAGCTCTGTTGTGTGGTCACACAGTTTTTATTATCTGTCTTCAGTACCAGCTTGAATCTCCTGGAGGGAGCTTTACCGTGGTAAGTAAGTGTTTGGACAAATTCTTCAGGTTAAGTTAAGTGCCAGAACAGCTCTTTGCATGCTTGCAGGCTCTGGCAACACTTGGATTAAGACTTCCTCACGGATGTTCTTCAGCTATGCTAGGGGTCACGCAGCAGGTATTTCCAGACATACAAATCAAATCTAAAGCTATGAGTGTGAAGAACCCAGTGTTAAGCTGGGTTGTGTCCATGTAGGAAGTTAACTTTTCAGCAATTTCTCACTGAACATCATTAATCCTGTCTTTGACGCTAACCTCCACGAGGCATTTCCTTTGTGTACAGCCCAGATCGCAAACTGCTGAGAAGGGAACGGTGAAGGCGTGAACGCTGTTCCTGTTTGAAAAGCAGTTGAACTGATGTGGAAATGGTCTGCTTTTATTTTAGGTTAGCATAGGAATGCTGACTGCCATGGTCACTAAGAATAAGCAATTTGGACAGGGGTAAGGATGCTTCTAGAATCAATTTAGGAATGGTTTAAAAAACGCAAACAAAACAGCCCTAACAAACAAAACCGGAGAAACTTCTCTGAGTATCATATGTTGTGACCCTGTTTATGGGAAGGGGAGTCAAAGACTGACTGCCCGGTCCCAATCTTTGTGTAGACCGCATAGCCCAGCAAGGTTCTCAGTTCCTCTGATTGTCACCAGAGTGCAAGTACTGATATAAATATTGTAATATGGATTAGCAAATTAATTATTTGTGCCAATGTTCTTACTGATAAGTGTTACTTTCTTGCTGGTAATTTTGGCACACCTAATAGGGTGATAAATGCGGAAAGGATGGCTGAAGTTCTTTCTTGGCCAGATGGCTGTGTGGTGTTGCTGTTGTGGACTAGTCAGTCCTGACAGCTTTCTATGAAATGTGGAAAAAGGGGGAAGCAATCTTGCTTTCAAAGGATAGTTGGTGACCTTTAAATTAGGGCTGGGAGTCTCATCATAAACTGCAACTGCAGGATACATGACTTATTTCCCTTTCCTTCTGAACTGAAAGGTTGTTTTCACTGAAATTACCACTTATTACAGAAAGGTCAGATTCATATAACTGCATCTCAAGTAAATAGACAGTGACCTTGTTTTTCTCCCTACAGTGTTCGCAACTGATTCTGTGGTTTTGGTTTGTTTTTTTTTTTCAAAGATCATGCTGTTGTCATTCTTTTATAACACGTTGTAAATAGACATGTTAAGTGGGCCAGACTTCAGCTGCTGCAGATTGTTCCTGTTTGCTAAAATGGAATAAAGGTAAGTTACACTGGTAGGAGGTTTGGTGCTTTGTAAGTTTTCTTATTCAACAGCTCTTTGTCCACTGTCTCCCTAGAAAATAATGTTCGAAGAGCTGTGTTTTGTGGGGGTACTTTGCGGGTGCAGTAGGGCCTACCAAGGCCTTTTGTCATGTACTGCAGATTAATTTACATCTGCATTGTACATCTTAGTTGATGATTTGCACAGTTATAGAAATTATGGATAACGTCTTATATACAGCCTGCTAAGTGCCGCTGTTTCAGTATGACTAAATTTTCAAATTCTTTAGGGTCTTGCTTTTAGACTAGACTTTACAGCTCTGAGTTAGTAACATAAAGTACCTCTTTTCCCAAGGATTGACAAAGGTATTTTGAAACCCAGCTCAGTGCTGCGCAGAAGGTTCTCCTTTTATGAGGGCACTGCTGTCTTTGGGAAGGAGTTCTTTCTTGCAAAACCAGAGCAGAAGTCAGTCTTCTTCCCAGCTTCAGTGAGTGGCTGTATATGCACATTCTTCCTATGCAATATCTGTCCTAAAATATCTACTGATGTTAAGAGAGACTTGCATTTAAATCCTTGCTTTTTGTATACTAAATTAAATCAGCCACTGAAATGTTATGGACCGTGTGCATGTAGGAAGGAAGACATCTGCAGCAGAGGATGAGGCATCTTGATTACCAGACTGGCCTATCATAGGTGTGGAAAATAGAGTTAAGAACATGTGGATATTAGTATGGACAATGTTTCTGCCAGTGGGTGGTGATGTGTCTTCATGTTTAACACTGAATTTTTTCTGTACGTGGTAGCTTTCAAAATTTAAGTCCTGATCATGTTTTCTGGAGCTGTTACTTGCGATATTTTGGTGATGTCTTAGACATCATGTTACAGGAAGTGTAGACATTGTACATCCGAAACTGTTAGTAAGTACTTTTTCCTGCCTCTGCGTTTCCAGTCTATACAGGTAGTGTTAGGCTGCGCTCCTGTCTTTGTCTTTGCTGTATATTTAAAATTATGTTATTTATGGTTTTGTATACTTGAAAGAACAAAGAACTTTAAGTTGTTCTTGCCCACAACTCTGCTGACATTTTGATACAGTTTTAATCGAGTAGATAAAATCCTGAATTCAGGACAGTGACTGTGTGCTACTTCTATGAGCTGGCTATAAAAATTAGTTACTCTCTTCTGTGGAAAAAAGAAAAAATTATTTTAGACCGTGTTTAAACTCTTAACAATTGTTTTATTAGAGCTGTCTAACATTAAGTACAGGTCTCGTGAGTCAGGGAAATAGACTGGATATAGACTAGACTCCTCACCTAGAGCTTCATTCTATTTTTATTTGGTTAGTAAGAGAAGTGCCTCTGTGTGTGTATGTATATATTATATCTTCTAATGTCTTTTAAATGCCAATTTATTCCTGTATTTGTTTAGAACTTAAATTGTTATCTAAATATCTGCCAAGAGATGGCAGTGCAATGCTGCTTAATATTCTGGATGAGACTGTAGGAAAATCTAGTAGCTGTAACAATACCGAGACTTCTTCCCTGAGATTTTGGGTAGCCTCTCCTAGAACAGATCAACATATTTATCTGCTTGCTTCTTACATGCTATAGCTTGAGAAAATAAGCAGAACTTAAGACGACTGCCTGCTTTGCAGTGCTTGGTTCACCTCTGGGAAGTTACACTTCTATCCTGTGTGCAGAGAGATTTCTAAACTGTGCCTCGGTTTCTCTCTCTCCAATGGAAATCCAGAGGCAGCGCTTGGGCTGGCATCATTTCCAGCTTGTGTACAGCTGATGTAGATCTGCTGGCACTACTGGTGCAACACTGATTTCTTTTAGCCATGGAATATTAAAAAAAATGATTCCTAAACCCCCAAATATGAATCAAGTTTTATTTCTACTTGGTGCTGTATGAATTCAAGTGAGGCAATGGCTTACAGAAAGAGATAATGTCTCTTATTTGTCAGAGTCAAAAGGAACAGACAAGCCTTATGGGATGAAAGCACTTTTTCAGATCTCTCTGTTGTATGTTCAGATATTCTAAGCACACCAGAACACAGGGTTCTTAATACTGAAAAACTTTATTTTTTTTGTCTTCCAAATACCAAAGCGTTTCATGGAAAATGTGGGTGGGAGATCAGAGAGATAGCTGTAGCGTGTGCCGTTTCACTGTCAATACCAAGTGGACTTGAGATGATGTCTGAGAAAGACTTCTTTGTTCTGTTATGTTGGGTTGTGCCTGCATTTGACAGATGCTTGTGAAGCCTGTAATAGTTTGTCAGTGCTTGCGTTATACCTTCCTGTACCTCTAAGTGTGATTTAGTTCCTGATGTCAGTCAGAGGCAGTCTGTAGATTATAATTGTTTGGATGCGGGTGTTGATAGAGTTCTGATTTAGAGAAGCCCCTGAGGAGTGAGTGAAGCCTTAGTGTTCATCTTCAGAATAAACACCCTCACCTGACCTGACCTAACCTGCCATCAGCCACGCACTGTGGATTTCACATTGTGTACTTGTGCATTGCATTCAGTACCACTTACACTGGAGACTGGTGTTAGTGCTGCACTGTAATCCTGTTCCATTTACTACATTGCTAATGCATATGAAAGTCTCAAATTTAAGCCGGAAATCTGTTCTTTGAGCATGTCCCCTTAAAACAAATATTTATGGAGATAACTGTTCAGTTGATACAATGCATTGCAGAAGCCTGAGATGGCTTCTGTGACACACACTAGCATTAGACTGAAATAGCTATAACTAAGCATTACGTTCCTTCTTGTCCCTATGAAAATATATTCGGGTACCTCTGGAGAAAGATACAGTAATACCTTTTTAAAAAAATCCTCTTATTTTACTAACACTCCAGCTGTTAGCAGCGTTTCTTGGCTTTTCTGCTTAAGGATACTATTCTAACCCTGAACTTTTCTATGCATTTTGCTACCTTGCCAATGTATCTCTAACAGTTTAAGTGTGTACGTAACTCCCTTTCTGCCCTACTTGGATTGTGGATGATGATTCCTCTCATCAGGTTGGGGAGTTTCAGGTGTCACCTTAGTCAGCAAGAGGGCCTAAGCAGCAGTAGAGTTTGTGCTGGGGGACGGCAGCAGCTCCAGGAACCTCTCATCCACCAGGATACAGCCAGGCACCCATGGGCGTCTCTGCTAAGTGCTTCCGCTTGAATTCTGCTCGTTTCTCCCCCTCTGCTGTCAGTAACGGCTGCGGTGGGTGTAGCTTGTATCTGGCTGGTTGCTTTTGAGTAACAAGGGAAGTGCAGTGACTCGCAAGAGAGAAAAATTGCATAAAAAAAAAAAGATGATGAAAGTTTCTTGGATACTTCAGTAAGCAGTCTGTGCCTGAGACCTGCTTGATGTGGGAATTTGCAGGCAGGTGTGTTGAGCAGACAAAGCTTCAGGCACAAATGAGAACTCACCAAAAAACCTCCCTTCTTGTGAATTACTTTGACCTGGTCTGCAGTCCAGCTCCTCTGTGCTTTCTGTGTGAAATTGTGTGAAGTAGGAGGTGTGGATCTGGCCACTGCCTTTCGGGGCTACCCCATCCCCTACAGCCCAGCTGCGTCCCAGTGAAAAGTGCAGAGTAGCTACTGGAAGCTGCTGCAGGAGTCACTGTGGTCCTGCTTTGATTGAGGTGACGTAGGAGGGAGGAAGGAAGGTGTGAGACAGAATCCAAATTTGATTGCTTGCCTGGAGACTCATGGTCCTTCTGGGTGCAGACAGCAGTCTCCAGATGCTCCAGCGTGCAGTGGGATCAGGAGAGTGATGGAGGTCAAAACTTGCCTTCTGTCTCAGGTGATTAGAGTATTTCTCGAGACCTTTCTGCTGTCCACATGAATGACCTGAAAGTCATCAGTAATGGGCATGGGGCAGAAAGATCTGGTGATGAGCTTGATTTTCTTCCTTTCCAGACACCCGTGTATCTGAACCTGTGGTACTGGTTCACCTCATGTGAGAAGCTGGCCTTCACCTGACCCTCTTGTGCCAGTCGTTTGTGATGCAGTGGCTCTTTTCTAAGCTTTTATGACTGACAATAATGAATCCAAGGCTGTAACAAAACATCTTGGTGCCTGTGGTGTGGAGTCAGTTTGGCTTCATTCCTTCTGAGTGTGGAGAAAGACTGTGCTTGGAGTAGGTCTACATGGAGAATGTCATACTTGGCTGCATATGGGAGATGATGTTAAATGTCACGTTTCTGGTTTTACCAGCCCCCATCTACAACTGGGGTCCTACCTCACATTAACTTTCTGATGTTTCTAAAATATGTAGGTTTGTAGTGCAGAGTATGGAAGGTAAATAAAAAGCACTCGGAATTTTCTTCCTAACTAGAATATTTTTAAGCCATGTTATGATTATATTTTGGAGGGTGGGAGGGGAAGAGAGCCTAGTACTGTTTGAGGCACGCCCTGCTGAGCACTGCTGTTTTCTGTGGGCAGAAACAAGCAGCTTCTTGCTGCATTATTTCCCCTTGTATATTTAATGGCCTTTTTTTCAGTCCGAAATTATTTCAGTTTTCAGTTGAAGAGGCTTCTTCCATTCATGTAGGATATTACTTCTCCAGGTGCTCAATAGCACTTTGTCAGGACATTTTCCTAATATTAAGTCTAGATTTTCTCTTTCTTAAAGCAGTCCAGTGTTGCCAGCTAATGTCTCCGTTACGTGTTTTATAGTCTTACTTCAATTTCCTAGCCTCTTATAATTTGTACTTCTCAGTGAATGTGAAGTTTCTTACCTAGTACACATCTTGTGTATTTTCTCATTTACTCTTGAATTTCATTGGTCTAAAAACTTTTGTAAATACTGTACTAATTCTGAAGACATTATTCACTTAAAGAAAACAGAGGACTAGCGAATGAGCAAAGTTTATAACCATTTGAAAAATAAGCCTAAACTCAGCTGTCCTTCATGGTGCTGGCATTTGTTTTACAAAGCCGTGATCTCAGTGATTGTGTCTCAGTTCAGCTATATTACAGATGGCTGGCGGGGAGACCAAATGTTGGTTCTTGGCCAATAAGATATAAAAGTGGGAAGCTAAACTCTGAACAGAAGTCCAGCAAGGACGAGACCTTGATCTGTGTCAGCAGAGGCCAGCGGAGCTTCAGTCTACTGGGTTTTTGGGTTTTTTTTAACCGCATCAGGAGATCTTGGAGAACTTTACAAAAGAGGGGAGTGAAAGACTGGAGACGTGAGATCCAGAGGACAAATGACTCATCAAAGACTGCCTGCAGGAATGCAGCGTGAGACACACATCTTCTGAGTCCATCCTAGTCTTGTAGGTAAACTGCCACAGCTTGAGCAGAGCAATCAAGCCTGCTGCTGTCATGGTTGGCCTTACCTTCGGGCTCCAGCAATGCTAGTTTTTCCCTATGTGTTCTAGCCAAACACCAGTGAAGGCAGTGGGAGTCCTTCCATAGACATCGACAGGCTTTTGATTAGGCCTGGTTTTGTGGAGGAGGAAACAATCTTAAGCATTAAGTATCTTTGTAATTATTATGGTGTTCAGAGGGGATTGGATCAAATAGTGACTGAATTCTTTCTTCTTGGAAATGAAGGACTGTGTCTTGTGCCAAAAAACATACTGAGGCTGTTGTGCCAGTACTTGTGTACAGTGGCCAATCTGTGTTCCCACTCAGTCAAAATAAACTGTTACTTAGCATTCAGAGTCATCCCTGCACAGGATTATCTACACATATGCCCGTGTTGCAGCATTTGAATGATTTGGGTGTGCAGGGTAGAATAGAGAGAGAAGTTCTTTTGTTGTTAATGTCTGTACGGTATTAGCTGAAATGTTCTGGATTATTTAGTAGTTGACTGGATTTTGTAGACTTAACTGAATAACCTGTTAGCTTGCTGCTAAGTTATTAATTGATACGTTCACAAGCCTGTGTCATGGAATGATAATGAATAAAGTGTTGTAATGATATTCATATTACAAATTTGTTTAGATAGCAGAGCACTGAGAAAATTTTTGCATTAAGGAAGGGTTAAGTAATTCTTACTGATAAAAACCCAGAATATAACTGCCAGGGCTTTTTGCTGTCTGTCAGCATTGTATATGATACTACCCGCCCTCTGCCACATTGGTCACTCTGTAAAGCACTTTGTGTTTTATCCCTTTCCACCTATTCTCGTGGAGTGCACTTTTCTGTACCTTGGTGAAATTTTATGCTACAAACTGATTTGTTTACAGTGCTGGAATTAACTTTGTGTCTTTGTACTTCCTTGTTTAGAGGGCTCGCAATATGTGTGTATTCGCCCATCCCTTTATTTTCCATACATACTCAGAATATTTTCTTGAGGTTCTTGGGGATCCATCCTTCTGACTTCAGAACTTTCTACTGCAGATAGCAGGTAAGGGGTAAAAAACAATTACTTGACCTAGTTACAGAAATAAAGGCTGCAAAATGTGCACTGGTGGAGAGTCTCCTTGCTGGAACCATGTATTTTGATTCCTGATTGGCTTTGTCTTTCCATCTGTTCATCTCATCTGCAGCTCTTCCACTGTCTCGCACCGAAGTCTGCTCAGAAGCTGGTAATTACTGGTACGCTTTATTATGTGCCAGACTGTTTGGGACTGGCTGCTGACTTGTTTCTACTGTACTGATCTGCTTTGGTTCCCCTGACTCAGACCTGCTTCTCTCTTTTTCTCTCTGACATAGGCACTTTCCTTCCAGTGAAAAGACGATGATTTTTATAGAAAGTAACAAAACCAGAATCCTTTTTTCCTTTGTGTGCCTTGTTATCTGAGTTTGCTCTTGTGTTCTGCATTCACTATGTCATTTCAAAACTTTATTTCATCTGTTTCTTCCACATAATCTTAGTGATTTAGGTTGTTTTCTGTTATGGCTGAAATACCTTTTCTTTCATCACTGAATAATGAGTTGAGCAGTCCTTTGAGCTGTGTATTTTAATTATCCCCCCCAGGTTTCTTCCCCTCTCCTTATCGTGGGTGTCAACTTGATTGAATTCCGTGTTGGTATAAATGCAGAGCAGCTATATTAGTTTCTATTGGGTTATGCTGGATTACCACCATAACGGAGATTGGAATCTGACTATTGGCTTTCTTTTACTAATCCATCACAAGATTTAAAATTAGAAACCTGGTACTATTGATTAGAGGCAGGTGCCCTTCGGTTTTGTTTTCACAGTGCTTTGTAATGTGGTTTTTAAAGGAAAAGGATAGTGTCCCAGGCTTGGCCTGTTTTGAGGAAATTGATTTCAAAGCGACTCTGGGATATAAAGAATTGCGCAAGTCTGTGATCATGGAATGCATTTGAACTTGTTTCTGGTGGCTTGAGTTTTAATTCCAGTCACCTGAGGAGGATGCACACTGTGTTAAAGGAATTTGACCAGGTTCATATCTGAGATGCAGAGATTTTTTATTTTTTTTTTTTTTAAGGAATAGCTGGAAGAGAGTTTTAAACTTCTAATGAGAACGTTTCTCTCCCTTTTCTCACATGCCCATTTACCATTGTTTTCCCAGTGGTTTTGGAAACTTAATTAAATTCTAAATAAATTTTTATATCACATTTGGCACACAGTGCTATTGACAGTGTAAACAAAGCAGGCAAATGGTTTAATGCATGAGAAAGATAACAAGAAGGAGAAGTAAACCTCAGCTTGCTTACAGTGGCTGCAGTAAGGACTTTGTTTTGCATTTCTAAAGTCATGTATAGCAAACCCCAGCAGTTTCAAATTGTTTGAGTTCTAATGTCCCTAGCCATGGGTCACAAATCAGATTCGGCTACCCTGCATTTCCTAATGTTGCCAGTCCCTGGCATCCCTGTTGTGCTGGAGGTCAGGCTGACTTGCAGTCCTGGCTCCATTGCGTGGTTCTGTTGCTGCTTGCTGGACTGCAGAGTGCACGGTCTGCAGAGATCTCCTTGTAGTGGAAAACAGCCGAGGAGTGGAGCAAGGCCAGATCTATGGGTCTTTGCCCATTTGCGCATTGCTTTGTGTTTCCTGCACTTAAATGTTTTTGGCCTTATAGAGCCACTTCTCATGGTACTCAGTGCCAAGGCAGATTGTAACTTGGTGCTTCTTTTTGAAGGAAGTCTGTATTCTGGGAAATAAGATAGAGTAAAATGCAGCTATTCCTAAGGCAGTAGCTGGTAAAATTTATTGGACTCTAGTTTTTGGGAGGCCATAATATATGAGCAATGCCATTTTTTGGCCATAAAAGCTGTAAATTGAATATCTGGATACCTGATGTAGTGTAGCTAAATTTTCAGAGGAGGCAAGTGATTGTGTTTGCCTTTATTCCTGGGGTCACATTTTGAGACTTCTCAGGAGAATGGTAGAACCTGTCCATTTGCAATCAAGCTGTTGTAGCAGCTTTTGCTGTGTTTAGTGTTTGCGTATAGTTTTTATACAGGAGTGAAAAGGCAATATTTCATAAAATGTATATGCTTCCTATTTTTGTACCAAGGAGTCAGACTCTTCAGAAATGACAAAATTTTCAGAAATGACAAAATGACAAAACCCACACCACTCAGCTTGGTGTCATCCGCCAACTTGCTGAGGGTGCACTCAATCTCGCTGTCAATATCATTGATAAAGATATTGAACAGCACTGGTCCCTGTACGGACCTGAGGGACACCACTCGTCACAGAACTCCATCTGGACTCTGAGCCATTGATCACTACTCTCTGAATACGACCATCCAGACAGTTTCTTATCCACCATACCATCCACCCATCAAATCTATATCTCTCCAATTTAGAGAGAAGGATATTGTGTGGGACTGTGTCAAAGGCGTTACAGAAGTCTAGATAGATCACATCTGTTGGTTTACCCATGCCCACTGCTGTGGTTACCCCGTCCTAGAAAGCTGTTAAGTTGGTCATACAGGATTTGCCCCGGTGAAGCCATGCTGGCTGCCATTAATCACCTCCCTGTCCTCCGTGTGCTTTAGCACAGCTTCTAGGGGGATCTGTTCCATGATCTTGCCAGGCACAGAGGTGAGGCTGACAGGTCGATAGTTCTCAGGGTTGTCTTTTCTACCCTTTTTGGGGGTAGAAATGGGCACAATATTGCCCTTCTTCCAGTCACCAGGGACTTCTCCTGACTGCTATGACTTTTCAAGTATCATGGAGAGTGGCTTGGCAGCCACATCTGCCAATTACCTCAGGACTCTGGGATGCATCTCATCAGGTCCGATAGAGTTATGTATGTTCAGGTTCGTCAGGTGATCACGAACTGATCCTCCTCTACTGTGGGAGGGGGTTTACACCCCTGGTCACCATCTTGCTGTCCTATGACCCAGGAGGGGTGAGGAGAGCGGTTATCGGAGAAGACTGAGACAAAAATATATATACCTCACAAATAGAGCAATTACTTCTTTTCAAGCCCAGTGTCTCAGTAGTTCGTTTCCTTTTACATTTAAATGCTTAAAAGTACTGATTGTACTACTGAGCACTAATTTACAAAATCTTACATGAGCAACTGAGTACTTATATAATATCTATAAATGTGTGTGTGTGGGGAACACTAAGCAAACAAAAATGGTTCTAACACAATCTCAACATTTCAAATCATTCCTTCAGTTCTCTAAACACCACAATGCTTTCGATATCTGCTCCTCCCTGAAGACATCTGGAATTTCTGCTTACTCTGCATGTTTGTAGAGGAAAATGATTTTAAGCATATTGTTTTTGAAATATGTCAACTCCCATTGGCGTAGTAGAATATAATGACATTTCCTGTGACACAATCTGCAGATGAAATTCTATTACCATTGCTGTGATGGTGAAGATGAAATTGTAGTTTAGCGTTTTTTTTAATCCTTATAACAAGAGATACTTTTGTATGTGGAATCATTTTTCTGTTGTGTCAGTGATTATGGGGTGAGATGTGCATGTGTTGGTACTGAATACTGCAAACTTCTTGGACTTGCTAAGAGTGATCTTATTTTTCCACAGTTGTAGCATAGTTCAGCTTGCTCAGGCTACTTGAGATGTCTCATTTCACCTGTACTCTAATGAGTTTGTATCAGTTCATCTTCTGAAAGAGGATGTTATACATCTTACCAAGAAATTTAAAAACACCTTTAAATGGTTTTATGGTACCTGTAATTTTTAAAAGGTCATATCTCTGAAGTGAAGGTAGTTTTGGCACAGTGCTGTTGTAATTCCATACTACAGAAAGACACGCAGCCATAGGAAAGGCTGGGGAGCTGTACCAGCTTCTGGTTCCTCCTTCAGCAAAAACTCCTATCTAACACTACCTCATTTTTCAGGTGTTTTCCATAGGGTGTGCTGTAAGCTGCAATCTCCTGAACCAAAAGCCCGTCTCTGTTAAGCTGGGACTGGTGAAGGTGATTACATGAAGTAAAATGGTGGGGTCTGCAGCCTAGTGGTAGACTATTTTACTCCCCTTTTACTTTGGGAGGGGAGATGACCTCTGTTTTTGCTCTTCCTCCAGTCCATGTGTAGTGTTGCTTCAAAGCCCGCGTCCGGTCTTTCCTCTGATATTTTGCTTCCCTTATGCCTTTAAAAGTAGAGGGAAATGCAGAAGCTGAAAACCTGCTGAGCATAACATTCTCTAAATTGCCATTCTAGTGGCTGTAAAGGAAAAAAAAAAAGACCCTAACGTGACCTACTGTTGTTTGCTTCGAACTTGTACAACTTGCTGAAGCTGTCAGTTGTATTGTGTGGTGTTTGCCTGGCACTAACAACGTCTCATGCTTTTTGTGAAAAAGCAGAGTAAGAGCAAGAGAGTGGTCGTTTAACAGTAAAGGTGGGTCTTTCAGAATGTGACTTAGGCTGTTCATGAAAAAAATTAATGGACTTCAATTCTGAAAATGTTTCCTGACAAATCATACAGGTATATTCTAGGGTACAGGTGTAAGTAACTAAAATAACTGAAAACAAAACTGTCAAAAGCAAACTTTAAAGCTTGTGAGTTAATGTAAAAAGAAGCCTAGACTTGAGGGGAAGAAATACAACCATAGTGTTGCCTTTCTGTGTCGTAAGGTCTGAGATTTTTCTCAAATAATTAGCGAGATATAAGTATGTCAGTTCAAAAAAATGTGCAGATCTCTTCCAACAAACGTTATTATCTGGAGGAGTTCTTTTTACCTGCAGCCCTTGTTTCCTGTGCATCCAAGGTTATGTACTTTCCCACAAGGGTGAAAAAATACTGTCTGTAACTAGGTATTGTGTTTTACCTCTGGCTAAAACCATGCTATGGGTGAAATGTAATAGTTTTTCTTCATAATCTGTCCAGGGAAATGGTCAATAACTGAGCTAGAATAAAAGTTAATTGCCAACCAGTTGGTAGTGCCATTAAAATCATGCCCAGGGGAAAGAAGAGGCACATGAGAGATGAAGGAGGCAAGAAGAGAACACTTTTCAGTAGGGTTGTGTCTGTGCAAGGAAAGACGGTAGTTTATGTATATAGAATAAGAGAAGTCATAAATTGTAACTTGCTCATTAAAATCCAATATGCTGAAGCTTTATTTAGTAAAAAAATTATTTCAGGTAAACTTTTATTTATAAAAATTGAGAGGCAATTACGTTCTCCGTGTTGGTGCTCTGGGCATATTTACTTTTGAGATTTCTTTATGTATTTGTCTCATCAAAGACAACCACATGAAATAAGGTGTCAGGAGGGCTGTGACAGCCTTTCTGGTCTCACTCATGGCCAACTGAAATTAACAGTAGATTTTTGCACTTCAACAAATGTCTGTATCCAACATCACAGACCGTGGCGATGTCCAACATCACAGGCCAAGTGGTCCTGAATAGTCTCTGGAGTAAAAGCAAAGCCTCCCAAACCAACAGTTCCTCCTGTTGTGTACTGTTTGACTCACAGAAAGGTACTATCATGTGGGTATGACAATGTACAGTCTTACCACTGATTAAATGGTCTCTAATCAGATTTCTGTACAACCAGATTGGGTATATGTGTTGTGGTCAGAGCTGCAGTGAAATCATGGTGAGTGCTGAGGTCCTGGTGTGACGAGTGTACATGCAGTGCCAGTGACTTTGGTCCTGCAGAGCTGGCAGCAGCCTGCTGCTGCCTTACCTCGATTTCTCTGATCGCCTCGGTCCTCGCGTGCCGTGTGTGCTGTTGTTATGGCAGCAGTCATGCTGAGATGCCTGGGTATGTGGAACGTTAGGAGGGCTCCCAGAGCATTGGAAGGGACTGCTTTGGAAAGCTGGGCTGGGGGTGCACTCAGGGAAATCCTGTGCAGCAGGTAGGGAACTGATAACGTGAGCCAAAAGCAAGCACTGTGCAATCAAAAATCACTGGCATTCACATTTTACAAGGCCAGTAGTGATTCACAGGAGGAATGTTGACTAAAATGCTGTCAATGCAGGTTGTGAATATTTTGCTCTCCCCAGGAATATTTTAACTAGACAACTTTTCTCTACAGTTTTATCTTCAATTCTTGTGTATGTGGTTCTTATCAGTCTGCCGATACCTGATAACGGGCAAGCTGAAAACACATATTTGCTCTTGCTCTTTATATTCATATCTGGTTTATGGCAGAAGGCAAAGATCATGTAATGTTGGTGTTAATATTTTCTAGGCAATGTCTTTTTTAAGAAAAGCAGTTCTTCATCTTGCTGAAGGAGGAGTTTTGTCTGGGATATCAGTGGCCATTCCTTCTTTCGCCCTTTACACTCTTGACAGAAGACAGAATTGATTTATTAGTTGTCTGGTACGTGATGAACTGTGAACTTTTTCAGGCATTGGTGGTGGTTCACACAAAGATGCCATATGGTGTGCGGCATGATTGATATTCTTTCTGAACGACTGCTGGGAGCATTCAAGAAAATCCAAATTCCTACTGAAGTCTTTTTCCTACTTTCTTTTGCCAGGAATCACTGTGGCACGCAAAGGCAAGGCAGCAAGCATCCCCTTTTCTTTAGGGGAGTGCCTGTGTTGTTTTGATGTGGCAGTGGCGGGGACGTACATGAGCCGGCTGTAGGCTGGCCGGTGCAGGTCCTGCTGCAGCGCGGCCATAGTAACTGAGCTCGGGGCAGGCTGACTGCCTACATCACAGCCAGCTTCAGCTCTGAAATCAGGAGCAGCCAAGCCAGCTGGTTTAAAATCAGCACAGTGTAGACATAGTCTAAATAACTGTAATGGAAGATTGCACACTGAGATGCTAGCTGTGATCCTCTTGGGAGCGTTTCTATGTTTTATGAAGTACAGATTGTTTCAGTTCTTTTGTATAGCGTTTTGGTGGCTTCCTGGTACTCGTTAGCATTTTTATTTTTACCCTTTTTAGCAGCAGAAGGGGATATGGGCAAAAACTGGTCTCTGAGATACTTTGCTTGGTTTAAGTCCCTTCCTAATGTGCTTTTTAGTATGAGTTTGATTGAACTGTTTGAGAAAGATGCCTGGATATTGTTAAGCCTGGGTAAAAATAGCCCCATTCTGTCAGATAGTCTGTATTTTTAATAAGCCTTATGCTAAGAGTATTTGTTTTACAGCATAGCAGAGGTGACCTAAGAGACTTGTGGGTAATAATTCATATTCTGTAATAATGAGTTTTCTCTCACACTCCTTGCTGCTTTCCATCTGCGTTAGGTTTTTCACTAAGTTAAAAATTAAGGATATTATTGGTCAGAATTCAAGTTCTGCTTCTTGTCATAAAGGACATACATTTGCTGTGTGATGAGACACAAGACCTGCCATTGTGGTGTGGTGGTGGTGTGTATGCTGTTGCACTTTACCAGGAGTGTCAGGAAACTTGTGGCCCTAGAGAACGTGAGCAAAACTACTGCACTTAGCCTGGAATGTGAAGGAAGATTCTTCTTCAGGCAGTGGGCTCCGAGGCTGAATTCAGTGCAGTGTGGTGCATGCTGGCAGCCTTCCTGCAAAGGTGACTGTCTCGTTGCTGCAGCTGTAGTCCAATGAGACACCCTGAAATACCAAAATATCACACTGAAAAATCTGCCAACTCTGCAGGATGGTGCTGCTGCTGTAGTTGTATGAGGGGGAAACAGAAAGCACCGAAGAGGTGTGTTGGAACAGGCTGTTGCTGTGGACAGCTTTTCTGGAGTGTTCACGTAAAGGTTGCGTGTTGCCAGAACCTGAAGGATGAGTAGGGAACAGAGATCTTGTGAAAACCAGAGCTGTGGTTTGCTCAAGTAGGAATTCGCATGAGATCTGTATAGCGAGTTCATGTTAGGGAAGACTGCAGAGGGCCAACAGATGCCCATCACTGCTTTACAGACCAGGTCACTGCGGTACTTGGGGCATAAAGAGGAGAACTCATTTCAACATCTGCATGAAAACTACTTGTTGTTTATTTTTACTAATATTTGATTAATTTACAATACTTTGTAAGAGTAACTTTCAGGTTAGTTGGTTTATAATTCGGATCCTAGCTTTCTAGATGTGACAGAAAGTGAGTGGGAAAGGCAATAAGAGTTTTACAGTAAAGGATACTTCCCTAAAAGGGCCAATATGAAGCAAGATACAACTGTAGTTGAGACATGACCTTAGGAAACATATCTAACACTTTTAAGCCATCAATATAGCATCCTTTCCTCCTGCCTAATACAAATTAGTTAAAAGAGGTCATTTTAGTTGCAAGAGACTAATTGAACTTTTTTATACGAACATAAATACGCAATGCAGACAAGTAAGTGCGGACATTATCGCACTGAGAAGTGCATTTGCCAAAGAGAGTTTCGCATCTTTTACTGACTACGGAGAGAGAAGAAAAACTGGTAGCTAATGCAGAGTCCCGTAATGAGGTGCTGTCAACTTGAATATGTCACTTGCTTGGACTTTCTTTCATACTGTGTTGCAAGCAGTGCCTCAAATCTTGATAATTAACTAAGTGAAAGGCAAAGTTTGATGTGGACTGTATAGAAACTGTATTTAAGACACTCTGTCAGCAGGGATAAGAGTAACCAAGCAGCTTTTGGGTGTATAGGTACAGGTTTCTTCAGGATTCGAGTACTTCAGTTTATATAATTTCCTCCCTCCTCTGAGTTATGTCAGTTGATCTTATTAAAAGATAGCTTTGATGTTCGGAGACCATGACAGAGGTGGGATTTGTAGGAAAAGGTTATATCATCAGCTCTACAGAATGTGGAATTTGTTGAAGCGTTTCTCCTCTTCTTGCCTTTGCCACCAGCTGCACTATGTGATTTGAGCTGTGGTGGTTTCATTGCAGCAGAATTTGGGTGACTGCTCATGTAAAGGTGGTTCTTTGGGACTGAAGGTCTGTTTCTTCTTGTGATCCATTGCTGATTTTAGTTGTCTTTTTACATCAGTGTGTTTATTGTAAACACAAGTAGATGATATAAGTATTGAAAGTAACTGATTGTTGAGCTTTTTGTGAGTAACACTGTCTACTTGAGTAGGAGTCATCAAATTCATTATTGAGAGAATTATGTTTTATGCTGTGATGATGGGTTGATCCTCTTGTTATGTTTCAGAAAGTAAAATGCGTAATCTCGAGAGTCCCTGTAATGTTCTTTTTGGGGTTATGGGGTCCCTTTCTATGTTTGTTAAATTATTTTAGTAAGGCTAATCCACAGCTAAACTCCAGTCTGAGCTTGGGACTGTGTATCCTCTCCTCTCCAGGGAGGCAAAACAAAATCTATATCTGAATGCTCTTCTTCAGACTTTGTTTCTCAGTTTTTCCATCTCTTATATAGAAACTCATATTGTGGAATATACAATAAAATGAGTTTTATTTATATTTCCTAGCACTCCAAATATCAAGGGAGGGATTATTAAGCTTACTTTTCTTCTTTGTTAATGATTCTACAAAGGTGATGAGATTAGTTGTCTTCGGAGCATGAGGTAACTTGTTCTTATTAGTTACTGGCAGATGGTGACTGTGTAATGAGTGTGGATGTAGGGACAATTCATAATCGCAGTAGTTTAAGAGAGAATTTTTGGTCTGTGGAGGGTGGAAATGGGCCTGCTCAGCATCTGTGAGAGAAGTTTCTGATAGCCTTAGGAAATTCTTTTAGCTGGGAAACTGTTGAGTCATCAAAATTATGACTGTATTCGTCTGTATTAGACATTGCAAGTAGGGGTGTTTCTTGTCATTTGTGATGTCGAATGCACTAAAGACAAGGGAAGAATATAGTAATTCTTTATGCTAGTGAAATGTGTTACATTGCAGAAAAGCACATAAATCTGAATGTTTTGTCTATCACTCTGTTTCGTTCCTGTGAAGATTGATGTTGATTCATGTGTATTTGTGCTTCTGTATGATTCTGTAGTGGGTAATGTCCTGCTTTT
Source organism: Cuculus canorus (assembly GCF_017976375.1). Lineage (NCBI taxonomy): Eukaryota > Metazoa > Chordata > Aves > Cuculiformes > Cuculidae > Cuculus > Cuculus canorus. The sequence goes on from NC_071411.1 coordinate 11,575,225, forward strand.
ACAGAAAACTTAAGAAATTTGAGTTGTTCTTACGTGCACATGAAGTCCTAGTATTGAGGAAAGTTTCCACCATGTGAAATAGCAGTCTTGACTACAGCCTTTCCTTGGTTTGGATATACTGTTAACTTGGAATTTTCTCTTGATTTTTGTGCTATTTTTGATGCTTTTTTCTGTCCTTGTTCTTCAGACCAGGGTATTGTACCTGACAAATTGTGTGGCAATGAAAGAATTGGACTAAGTGGATCCCAGACTAGTTACTGGCTGAGAAATCTCTCTCTTAAGAACAAAATTCTTCTTCAGCATTTTTCCATAGCTTCTATTTATGAACAAAGAAAATGTTGAGGCTCTATTAAAAGAGTGTTTAGATACCTATAAAATTTTCTGTGATTTTTCTCATAGGTAGATGCTCACAAGATATTTTCTAAAACCTATTTCTGTTAGTGGAAGACTCTGGTTTTCTACTTCTTTTCTAGAAAATGAAGAAAAGGCGTGTATCAGACCTCCTATGCAGTCTTTCTTGCTTCAGCTGGAGGAGAGGAATTAGAATAGAGGTGAGCATTTCTCTTTCCAGCTTCTCTGTGCTTCACCAAAATTACCTGTCCTTTCTTGAGAAGTGAAAATTTTATTTATCAAATCTAAAGATCAGTGTGGGTTTTCTTCAGAGTTGTAACTGAACAGCTGCTCTGTACGTTGTTTTCAGTGATAAGTAACTGTCTTTTTTTTAATATAATACTGATTTGCAGAAACACTTCCATATGTGTCCTGAGAGTCAAATATTCAAACTCCTTCTGTATGAATAGAGAAAAATAATTTTCTTTTTTCCTTTCCTCAAATTATAATCATGTCTTTCCTACATGGAGGCATGAAGAGGGTTGGACTATATTATCTGCGACTCCTTAGTCTTGTCCGTATCACTTTCCTTCCATCTCTTCTGGTATCTACCACTACCCCTAAAAAAATAACTGATTTTCAGTGTGCCTGTCCAGAGTAGCTCTGCTGCTTCAAAGCTTTCCTCCTCAGCCCATTGTGTCCTTCTGCCCTCTTCCACGGTCTTAGTTTTGTTGTGGATTTCTCCCTGGGCTAAGGAGCACTGTGCAGCCGTACTTCACGGGAATTACAGGTACACGAGCCGTTTCCAGTCACTTGCTGTAATTAATGGAGGACACTCCATTCACTTGAAGAATGGAAAGCTCAGTTGCATTTTCAAATCTTTTTTTTTTTTTTGTAATGCTCAGTAATACAGCGTTGTTTATGGGGCAGCGTTATGTGGTAGTTGGAAAGAGTTATGGGGACTGCATGCCAGTTTTGGGGATTTTTCCTGCATTGCTGGAGGGGTCACTGTGGATAATTTTTGTCTGTAAAGAGATGATGCAGATTTGCTTTGGTAGAGTGCAGTAAGGTGCTTTTAGAAGAACAGTGTGTGTTTCAGAGCGGCATTATGATGATTAAAGAAGAGAGATGATAATCTTGAAAATATCCAGCTAGAAATATAATTGAAAATAAAACCTCAGTATGTAGATTCAGAGAAGAGGATTTTTGCTTAGTGCGGTGACTCTCTTAGTTTAAAGACCATTTCCATGTACGCAGCAAAGATTATGCCCCCAGAGCAGATGTAGAGCTTGGAGTCCTGCTGAGGTGAATCATCTCTTCAGAGCTTGAGTTTGCTGGCAACAAAAAGGAGGAAACAGCTGGAGAAAGCTGAGAGAGGCTTTTGGGAGTAGGCTTCCTATAGATTATTCTCCTAATTGCCACAGCTGAGCACACAAGAAGAAAGGCAAAGCCAGGGGGAGGTATATTTATGAAAAATGTGTCCTTTCTGTTAGCTGATTGTTGGCCTTCTGACTATTGTGCTGTTAAGGTTGAAGCTTTACTTATGAATTTTATAATTTAACACAAATAAAAACATTAATAGCAGTCTCTCCTTGCAACATTTGACTTTCACGAGGTATACGGTGTTCTGATTGCTACTAGGTATAAAAAAAAAAATAAAAAAAATTCAAACCTGAGCTATGAGACACTTATTAAAGTTCTATCAGCTTCCATTTCTTTTTGTGTGATCTGGCAGCAGTTTTGTCAGATGGGACAGAGATCTCTAACTTTGTCTGGTTTGTGCTTAGTGCCTGTAGCTCCCAAAAGGAAGGAGGGTTGATCAGATGTGGCTTGTTATCACTGAATGCTTAAGAAATAGTAAAATGCAGAGTCTGTTTTGCTGTAGTGGTGAAGGATCATTGTTGCAAGTAGCAGGACCTATCAGTAATTCCCCAGGATTAAACTAGAGAGAATTATTGTTGCATTTCTTTCTCATACGAAGATTTCTGCTCTAGGCTCAGCTCCATTTTGTGCAGTACTCCTTCCTCAGTTTTAAAGTCTTCCATTTAATCAACTGATTGCATTCCAAACAGGTTTGCTGTAAGAATGTGTAGTCTTGCTAGATATGAAAAAATAGCTCCCAGTGGAGTCATAAGACATGGGCATTCAACTATGTTTCACATGTTGTGCTAGCAGTTAGTGGTGGTGGTGGTAAAGATGTGAGGGATACTAGAATTTCCATATTTATGCTCCGTTGTGGCCAGACCCTTTCCCTGTTAGCAGACTTGCCCACCATTGACAGTATGAAGCTTCTAAATGCCTCAGTAGGGTTTACAATTCTGGGGTCCCCAAACGATCTTGCCTGTGGATCATGGTAGAAGTCAAAGCAGACGTACCTGTGTAGAAATGCAGCGAGAAGGAGAGACCATTGCGCATTTACAGCTACTGGCCAGGCCCCTCTCCTGTGGAGCTGCCCCAGCCCTTCCTGATCTGCCAAGTTTGCCCCAACACTTCAGCGCTTCTCCTGTCTGTTTATCTCATTCATTTACGTTGTGTGTACCTGGCAGCCTGTGCATTGAGGTGCTGCCAGCTGACTGCAAAAAATTAGAAAAGACAGTGAAAACGAAGTACTCGCGCAGAATATTTGTTTTGATGAACTTATTTTCATTTAACTTCAGAAAAGGAGCACACGGTTAGAGTAAACACTATTGACTGTTGGCCTTGTTCTTTGATATAGATGAACTAAGACCATGTGTTGTTTTAGCATTGTTTCAGTCTGTTTCCAGTAATAAATCCAGGTTCCTCAAGAGGCACTTCAGTGAAGATCCAATAGAGCATTTGGGGAATTGTTATTGTCCTCAGAAACAGGGGAAAGTTAAGGTCTATACCAAGAAATGCAGTTCTAAGTCTGAGGACATTTGGGTTTTTTTTGTTCCTCTCTGCTTTAAAATAATGAAATCATGTAAATTACATTGTTCTTGTAGTCCAAGAGCCTACCTAAACTATTGCAAAAGATGAGTAGCATTTTGGGAACTGCCTAGCATTAGTTGCTTCTCTTTTTACCACTTATTGCAATTGTAAAGCCGGAATGGCCTGGAGAACATCATCATGTCTTTTTATGTGTCCTGGAAAAGGTGTTTCACATGTACTTTTTGATGCTGCTGTCTTTACAGAAATCCTGCCTTTAATTTTTGTCTGCCCTGAGAAAAGATTTCCTTTTCCCTTAAAGCAGTTGTTGCAATTTAAAATCCCATTAGAGGCAAAATCTAGATGTGGTTTTGTTTTGGTGATTGTTTTCTAAGACTTCTGTAGCCTCTCCCAGGGTTCAAGTCCTGTTCCATACATTGCGTTGAAATTTGCCTGTGAAGGGTTGGGGGTTATACGCACATCTACAAACATGAACTGCAACGTAGAAAAGCTGTATTGCGTTGTATTTAGCTTTTGGAGAGTGAGTGGCTCGCTGGCCTCCGTCCTGGTCAGTCTGTGCCCCAGACTTGTTAGCAGTATTGTGTGTTAATAAAAGCGAACTAATGTGTTTTTGCATTGAAGACGTTTTGCTTGCCTTCTGGCATTGTCATTTGGTACGCTCTCTGCCTTCTGAGTAGTCGGCTCTTTCTGCTGCTTGCTGGTATCCAAAGTCAAACTTGGCTATTTCACTGCAGAGAAGAACTATGCTGAGCTGGATGGTATCAGCTTTTCAGAGCCGAAATCTTTATGATGGCAAATTCTCAGGAGGTCTAAAACCCAGTATAAGACTTGGTTGCATCTGTGCTTTGTTTAGTAAATGTCAGCTCACTAGTAACTTTGGTGTGCCCACAGACACGCTGCTGCTGGCAACACATTGTTCTTATTTCCCCTCTGCTTCCCCGCTGTTTTCATTAGGTTTGTAATGTCATTTTCTTCAGCTAGATGATTAGTGTCTAACTGGTTTTATGCTAATGCTGAGTTCAATTCATTTAAAAAAACTGATAAGAGACTGTATTTCACTTCCTGAAATTGTGGAGGTATTCAAAGAGCTTTTTGTGTTCATGACAGATGTAATAACCATGTCTGGTTGGAAGAATGCTTGAAAAACTCAGACCTTTGAAAACGTCTCTGCTGCATATGCCGAAGTTAAACGACAGCAGTGTTGCACATTGGGGTAGACCATGCTACGCATGAACCAAAGGAACATGGCAAAAGTTACGTTTGCTGTTGCAAAAGCATAAAGCAGTCCATTGCCATTAGGCAGAGCTACTCCTGCATTAACAGATACGGTACTCTCGGCCAGGTTACAGGCAAATAATCTCAAGGAGGACTTGAAAGCTTTTTAGCTGGGGCTATGGATCAAAAGGGGAGGCCAAAGATGGCAGAAGAGAGTTGCAGGTTGATCTGTATATAGAACTCATTTTTCTGAGAAAGTGGTAGGAAAAAAAAAAATCGATTTGTCCATCCACTAAAGTCTTTGAGACAGTGAAATGGAAGGGATGCGTAAATCTTCAAGGTAGTTTGGTGGATGATAGCGCACTGCATCAATGGTGATAGGTGCACTGTTCTGGGAAGTTGCTAATGTTTTTAGAGGTATGGGTTGTTCAGTAATGTACAGTTTGCCTGGAACCTCCTTTGGATATTATTATTAATTCTTAATTATTTACTTTTAGATGTTTAAAATGCATTGAGGTAGCTGGTGGTGTTGCTAGCAGCTTTATCTGCCTTCAGTGAACTAGAGAAGCTCCCAGGAAAGAAAATGTGCATGTGGGGAGAGTGGGGGTTGAATCTTGCTGAACTTCCTCCCTATAATCAATACCCCACAACAGAGATGCCTTTTGCTAGTGCTGGTGGCATTTCTCAGAGCAAGGTATGATGCTTGCGCTGTGGATTTGGAAGATGCTGTAATGGGCCCCATCTGTCACGAGTGCCTCCCTGCCTGGATTTAGTGGTTGTGGAAGGGGGGTTGTAGCCTCCTGTGCAAACCTATCTTGTGGGAATGATCAGGTTTCTTGGAAAATCTGTTTTGGGGAACAGGATATGCAGTGATATAATTTTATTTTTCCCTTTGTCCCTGCATTGTAGCTATTCTGAGTACAAATCCCACTTCTCCACTCTTCATGGTGCATTTGCTGTGTATCTTTGGGATTGCTTTCTGCAAATAGTTTACTCAGTGCTAAGAGTCCTGTATACACATCATTAATTTTTTCTGGTATGGGATTTGTGCTCAATTCTTTGTTTTCCTATAATATCCAATAAATACTTTAAGCATTGTGCTAAAAAGTATTCTACAGAATGAATTTCTCAATCTTTTTTACTGGAGTTTTTCTGCTTATTAGGGAAAACAGTCTTTGAGAGATGAGTGATGGAAAAGAGTGATTGTAGCCAGTGGGGCAGAGGACTCCTGGGATGGGCGAAGTGATACAGAGAGCCTGGATTCTAATTCTGTCTCTCCTGAATATTTATCTATGCAAAACAGAACAGGTTCAGTAGGAGAAACAGAACAAGGTCTTCCTCTCAAGTGTTCTGGAGTTCATCTTTGAAGTGATGGCAGCCAGCAAATACAAACCAGTACATCAGAGTAAGCGTGGCACTGGAGCGTGTTGGCACTGGAGAGTGTTAGCACTGCAGGTAGGCAGGGACGCTGTGCGTGGGTGCGTGGAGCTTGTAGCCCTCGTCCCAACAAGCTGGCCTTGCTTCGATCTGTGTGTGACCTACCTGAGGTGGAGGGTGGCCAAGCGAGGCAGCATGGCCACAGGAACAGCCCAATGAATGAGCCGAACTTGAGAGGCATCGAGCTGCTGCCCAGGCGGAGAGATGAGGGGAAGGGAGCCAAGTGTTGCTGTGCTCCAAGCCCCCTGCAGTGGGGCAGAGAGGGCGGTAGGCCCTCCGTGCCACAGGTGAAGGGTTCTCTTCTCAGGGATGTGCTGAAGGAGGGGAAGCTGCCCCAGAGCAGCACCTTTGATGATGCTGTGGCTTGTGCTTGGGGACCTAGATCTGCGATTTTCAGGCTTTCACAGGAACATGGTTAGAAGATGCTTCTGGACAAGATGTTTCTTTGGCGTGATAATGGTTCTTGTTCAATTGCAGCAAGAATTGCAGTTGAACACAAATTGCTTTTTGTCATCTGCGGTCATTGATTTGTATTAGGTTTTAAGACATTCGGCAAACAGAAATAACCCTGTTCTGCACTTGACCTCTGCTCAGAGGCTGCATTCATAAAGGAACAAGATGCACCTGAGTGTTTCTCTTGATGTTTTATTTTCTCTTGGAAAACTATTTGTCTGTAGGAAGCCCAGCAGGCAGAGGTGCAGGTGCCCATGCACTATTGTGTGTGTGCCGTAGATCTGCTGCCTCATCGAGGTGTGAAAAGTGTTTGCATGAGCACAACATATGCATATGTAGTTCTGTGCCAAGACAGAAAATACGACAGCCTGAGGTAAAACAACAGCATTTTTTTTTAATCCCAAACCTTATTTAGAAGAACCTGTAATTCTCAGTTGATCTGAAACCCTAAATCTGTCTCTCATTTAGCTCCAGCCTGCAGTGGGGAAATTGAGACAATTTTATCTTCCGTTTATGTAAGCATTTGTCACTGAAAAGTTAGATTTATGCGATGTAGTTAAGTCAGATTTACAGGACACCGTTAACTCTGAGAGAATGACCCAGGGGATATAAAGAAACTTCAGCTGAGGAAATATTTTATTTTAGTGTCTGGAGGAGTTTTACACCAAACAGACACTTGGACCCTTATGCTGGTAAGACTTACAACAGCATATTTCTGGCTGGTGAGTTAATGAGGTTGCTTGAGTGCATTTTAAATTCTGTGTCACTAATTGGCTAGAAGTTATCAGCAACCATCCAGGTTAACACTTCCCCACTGCAGCTGGGTCTGTGGTACCACTTTGGGCCTGGAACTGGCTTGGCTTGTTCCCGGGCTGGGCCAGGGTGTGCGTGCTGTCCTGTTCTCAGGGAAGGTGGCAGAGAACCTTCATGGGCTGTGCAAATCTTTCAGAGTAGCAGGCTGGTTTTGAAAGTAGTCTTTCTCCTCTACGGACACCAAATGGTGTCAACATATCTGTGGACTTTATGTAATCGGGGTACTTGTTCTGAATTTAGCAATTAAACACTTGTGAGCTGCTAGGGAGGAAAAAGGTCCTTGCCTGGTGTTCTGATCCATATGTGTCACTGTAGAACAAGAACTCACCGTGCATCAGAAGGATGTCTTTGTCTTTCCTTCTCTTCCCAACACCCAAAGCTGTGGGGATTCAGCATGATGGGTTTGGTTTGGTGCTATTTTTCACTTCTTTAAATCCTTGGTGTGGTTTTTCCAGTCTGTGTACTAAATTGTTTCATTGATTCTCCTTAAATCCAGCCTTAGGTATACAGGTATTATTTTGATGAGTACAATAAAAGAACTAGAAAGACCAGAATATTTTTTCAAAGTCTGTCTAACCTGATCTCCACGGATTTTCAGGTCTGAAGTGTTATGTGCTTAAGTCTGAATTAAATTCTTGTGTTTCGTGCAATTGCCTGTTCAGCCATGCCTCATATACTTTTATTTATTCTCTGAAGAAAAGCAGATGTTAGAGATACAGCCTTTTTCCAGAGTAAAAATTATGTAGGATTTGTAGAGCAGGGCACAGTATGGAGGAATTGTACTATATATATATTCAAGGGAGCTTCAAATCGAATGGGATATATTAATAAATTGCATCAAAAGGAGCTGTGAGATTTTATGAATAAAAAAATTGTAGGTCTCTGGAAAGATTATAATCTTCAGACAATGACAGAAGCTATCATCACAAGGTACTGATAATGTCCGTGAAAGGCTAAGTGAAGATTAGAAAAGCTGAAAAAGCAGAATTTAGACTGCAGTTATAGGTATATTGGTGGGGTTTGGGCCTAAAGGTAAGAAGCTGAAGATTTTTCTATCTTAAAAACCTCTGATTTTTGGAGCAAAATAAATAACCTAATTTAGAGGGTGCAGAAAATCTTGATTTAATCCTGCAGAGTGAACAGGACGTGATTCAAGATGCTACTATGAAGTCGGTCATCATGTTATTCAAATTTGGTCTCCTGATAGAAGCAATAAATCTGGCACAGTAAAACATTTGACTCTGAAAATCACACCTATTTAAGAGGCTGTTTCCAAATAACTTTAAAGGAACAGCTGAGAGTATCATGCTTTTGGGCAGGAGGACTTGGAAAGGACACCAAAAGCTAGCATGATTAAACTTGAAGTGAGTGAGACTCCTCAGAAGAGGACATAATAGCAAAAGAACGAAAATTTTAATACCACACATTTGGATTAATTTAAATGTAAAACCACAAGAAAAGCTCAAAAGATTCTGACCGTGACAGTCATTAAAGAACGCACAAACACTCTGAAACAACAGTCATCCTGCTTTCGCAGTTAATAGGCAATGAGTAGTAAAGTGACAAGCAATAATACAAGTCACTTTGAAGGAAAGTAATGTGATAGTAGAAGAGTGAAATGCATTTTTTCCTTGGCATGCAGTTCAGGAAAACTTAGAGAGGCTCCCTATCGGCTCCTTTTCTTATGGGAATAGTCCAAGGAACTGTTACCAATTGATGTGTCAGTAGAAGGTGGTCAAAACAGTTGATAAAGGAACAGATGGCAGCGCCTTTGTCGTAAAAGGAACTTAAATATGCACTATTAACTGTAGCTTAACCTGGCATTTAAATCGGCCTCTGTTATGGAGCTAAAAAGAACATAGGTCTTTCTGTTGAAAAGCAGGAAAGGTGAAGTTTGGGAACCACAGGTAAGCAGGCGTGGCATCTGCAAGCGTGCTAATAGATAAAAAAAGGTTATTAGACATATGCATAAATATATGGTAGGAAAATATAACTTTTCAAGAGAGTCATGCCTGAAAAATCAATCAGATTTGTCTGAGGGAATTAATGGATATTCGGATAAAAGTGATCTGATCAATATAGCATACATAAATTTTTTTGAGAGCACTTTCAACAAGGTCCCTTGGAAGAATAGAAAAAGCCCTTTTATTTATAGGTAAAATGGATTAGTAACTTGCTGGCATAAAGGAAACAAAGGTAGGAATAAAGGTCTCTTTATGTGAATTGAGGGAGGTTTCCATTTGTCCAACATTAATTATTGGATTTGTGCTGGTCATTGTGTTTGTAGCTGGTCAGGAAAGGAATGAATGGTGCGGTGCTAGCATGTGACCATACATACTGCTTTATAAACAGCTTACATAGAGAATGCTCTTCAGGGATGAATGTACAGCATTTCATACAAAACACAGCCACTACTTAGTGACATTATTAGGTACTAGATTAAAAAAAAAAAAAAAAAGGAAGCCTTTTTTCTCTCCATCACATACAGTTACATTGTGGAGCTTGTTAGCCAGGATGTTGCACAGATTTGAACTACAGCTGTATTCAAGAAGAGATTCAACAGGTCTTTTTGAGGCTAAGTCCACTAGTGGATATTAAACAAAACCATCTCAATGCTCGTGCAGAAGCTCCCCAGCTCCACGATCCTTCGAGTCTGAACTGGTGCACTGTGTGTGCCTTCTGATGGCTGGTAGCAAAAGCTGGCTGCAGCTGAGACATGAATATCAAACTTATTTTCTGGTCCCTCAAAGATTTTGTATGGAAAGAAACACTTTTATTACTGTACGTATGGTACTGGTGGGATGTAAGTTGCAGAGCTTGGCAGTGAAACATGGAAAGTGGAGCAAAACAGTGGTGAAGGCCTTGTTACAGCTCGCTGGACTGGTTTACCATCACTGATGACTGGGCTGTGTAACCATTGCAGAATCAGCAGGATTGCTGTCTGCCGTACCCTCCCGGCACTAGAAATGGGGTTATTGATGACAGGCTATGTGTTAATGCTTCAGAAATTATTTTTAGCTTTCCACTTAGAATAAAAAGCCTTATTTGAGTGTAATGGGTTAAAAAGTTTCTGACACAGTAATTAACAGCCTTGTTGACAGAAGGATCACATTGCTATTAATAGATATGTATTTCTGTTTCAGTAACTGACACCTTTTCTGAGCTGTGGGAATTCATAACGTAGCTAATCTAAGTCACGGAAACGAAGGTTGCCGAGATATGCAACTCATCCATTCTCATGTACAATAGTATGTGCTGGTTTAGATGTCCAAAAGAAATTGTAACCATTGAGATAGTAAATTTTGTGAGGGGATCAAAAGACTGCAATAACAGTTGCTGTGTTTAAACAAAAAATGAAGATATTACAAAACCAGGTGGTTGAAATACCTCTTTATGCTGTGCTCAGGGATTTAGTCTTTAGTCCCATGTTGTTCACAGTAGCGCTGTTACATTGATGTGTAGATGCATCTGTCCTATGGAGAATTGATTTCTCATGCATGTCCATCCCCTTCCTTCACTTGAATTTGTTAGAGCTGAAGAAGTGGACACCACACCTGACAACTGTGGAGCAATGTCAGAGCCCGTTTTTAATTCACAGTGGATTATTTTAGCATCGAGCACTGAAACCCAGGTCTAGTGTGCAGTGGGGGAGACAGATGTGCTGGGCTCTGGTCCCAAGCCCATGCTGCTGAGCAAGCAGGGATGCTGCTGGGCTTTGTTCTCAAAACAAGGCTCTGCACAGAGCAATTAAGCAGCGTCACTGTAAGCACTGTGCACCAGAGGAGGATGCAATTACTGCTTCACCGTGGGACCAGCAAGGCAATGTGTATGTGGGGGTATAAAAACCACCACAGTTTCCTTTATGTAACTCTTGCCAAACTCATGAAAACGTGTCTGAGGTTTATCCTTGGATGTTCAGAACTCCTCCGAGAGGAAGACTTCATTTTAATACACACAGAAATGTTTTCTGCCTTTCAGCATTTGTCCTTGAGTTTTCAGCACTGGAGTGTAGGAGTGAAAAAAGTCTTGATTATCAGGGATGTCCATTGGTCCTTATGTGAATCACCTTTTGCGTAGTTCTCTCTTCCTCACTGTCAATACTGAAGTACGCTTTGGTTTAGGGATAAGAAAACACATAATAATCTGTTAGCATTCTTTCTTGGCCATTTCTAGTACTGAATCCCTGAAATCCAGTTCTAGTGTGCTGTAACTTATTTCAATTTCTTTTCTTTTTCACTCTTTGCATTTAAAAAAAAAATGGATTTATTTTTTAAGCTGAAGGCCTGTGTCCAGTCTTTGGAAGTTATCCAGCCTGGCAGATTCCCAGGAAGAAAAATCCTGGGAAAAGGAGCGTCTGCTGTGTTGAATTCTATGTAATGTAACTGCCTTGTACTGGGGAATGTGTCCAGTTTCAATGGCAGTTAAGTTCTGCAGGACTTCCTCATGAGAGCAAGAAGCCCCTCTGTGATTCCCTATTTGCTTGCCAAACTCCTCTCAGTCACTTTTCCTTTTGATCAGCAGGCTGCTTTGCTTGCTTCATCCCTCTCTTCACAAGGAAGGAGCTAATGAGAAGGAAAATAAACCAGACACAAGGGGGTTCCTTCTTGAAGATGTGTTGGCACATAACTGGCATAAAACTACCTTCAGATTTTGATAGTCTGAACCTGCAAGTAAATAACTGACCTTGAAGAACGATTCATTATTATGCACTCGTGACAGTGGTCAGACATACTTTTTCTTCATAATAAAAATTTTATTTTTATATTTTTTAAAAAAAAAGGTAGTTAATCCTGTAATATTTTCTGATTTAATGGACACTTGCTCTGAAGCAGTGTGGCTGTGTACATACATATAGTGAAATTTGGAACTGGGGAAACTTGGTGTTAAGTAAAGGAGGCTTAAACAGTGTAGAAGCAGAGGGAGTGTCCTCTTGAGTGATGTATGTTGTATATTTACTGTGGATAAGCTGTTGTGTATTTCTATTCTCGTCTTTTACAAAAGTAGTCTCCCTTGCTTGCTTAGTGCTAGATGTGAATATCACTACTTCATGGTAATACATTTCCAATTAAATCTGAACAGAAAAAAAAAGCTGATGATACATGCTAAAAAATTGATATTAAACCAGATGACTAATTACAGTTTTAGGATATTCTTTTTTTCTCTTTTGTGCCATGAAAGGCTTAAATTTTACCTGGCTCCAGACTTCTTTGCAAAGCTAAGTGGAATTTACCTTGCACAGTGCGAAGAGCTTATTTTAAGGTGAAAAAAGTCATTAGCTGTCTCCTGCTGAGACTTTGTATTGAGAAAGCTAAATTATAAGCTGCTCAAGTTTAGCATGAAGAAGTAAATTACTGTTTATTATTTCACTTTTTCCAGTTTGGAGCTCTCGGGCTTGTTCGCTGAGCATGTTACAGAACATTTTTGAGGTGGTTGGGCATGGGACAGGAATTGAACTGAAAGAAGAAACCTGTTAGAACACTTAAAACTCTGGTTTCTTGCTGCACAAATTGATTGCACAAATTGCACCCCAATCTATTGAATCCTCTTGCTACCTGCTGCAGGGTTTAGAGAAGCCAAAAGCAAAATGTACATCTGAAAGATCTTCAGCAATTTTATTTATTTATTTTCCCTGCAGCAACTGAGCATCCTTGGCAGAAATATCTTGCGGGTTGTTTTAAACTGAGCAATACAAAATGCAAAATATTTAGAGTTTCTGAAAGGATACCATGCAAAATGGGATGCTTTGTGAAAACTGAGAAAATGAGTATTCGGTTTTGAGGATAATATCCCTCTACAATTAATGGTCCATTATTATTTTCTACAAGCCCAATCTAGTTTTAAATCTTTCAAGGCTTTGGGTAATATTTCTTGGGAGTTGTTTCTTCAGATTTTATTAGGTTAAACGTGTATTTGTCCAGCACAACAGCAGTAGTTCTTTAGAAAGTGTGTTAAAAAAGAGGATTCATGACTCTTGCGAAGTTTTCATTTAAGAAGGAAGATTTTTATTCATAGGAACGAGGGAGCTGGTTGATGTTAAATAGATTGTATCCTGACAGTTTTGAAATGTCACGTTATTTTTTTTCTGTTATGAAGGGCTGTACGATGGGTGAGGGGCTACCTCTCATGTTATGCCAGTTTGCAAGAAATAGGTGGTTTGTAGCTGTAGTGTTTCATACGCTCCATCTGTCCTATGAAGACTTTTGTTTACTTCTGAACTAACCTCTGGCTCGGGAAAGACAGAGAGTGATATAGCTCGTTTTAAATAAATGAAAAGATTGAAAAGGTGATAACTGCATGCCCTCCGAGGTACAGCATCGTGCACTGCAGTGTGTGGGACTCCAGCACTGAAGTCCGAGAGAGAAAATAAGAACAACTGAAATAATATTCAGAATTTAAAAGACAAAGACAGAAATTCAGTCTCTGTGGACTCACTGATTATTTCAAGGTCAGGCTAACGGTCAAGAAGTGTTCCACTGTCACTCAATTCTATCTTTAAATAAGGGTTTCTCGCTCCTCTTATAGCAGAATTTAAAGTCCAGTTATTTATCCGCCAGAGTGTCTGTATTTCATCTCATGGGGCTTCAGAGGGAGTGTCTAAGTGCTGTGCTGCTTTTACAGAGGGCCACACTTGTACTGAAGCGAAGGAATATCGTTCTTATATGGGGCTGAAAAGAGGTGGTTAGGAGGCTAGATTTAGGAAGGGAACATGATGCTAAATTTGTGAACCTGCTTCCTGTTGGCAGCTGTTGGAAACCAGAGTACAAATACAGATAGAGCTGTTTTTGAAATTCTATTACATTCAGCAGTGTGTACTTACTATTAGGAACGGGATAGAAGTGCTTGTTGGTATTGCATGTATTGAAAAGAGGCATATGCATATCAAGGTAGGAAACCAGCAAAGCCTCATTTTATGCTGAATTACCACTTTCTATTTAAATGGAAAACACTAGCATATATTCAAAGGCTTTTTGCCAAGGCTTTGTACCTTCTACAGTAGTAAGATAATACAATGAGGAAATTGTAATATACAATAAACATATTTTCATAAACTAATTTTCAGCCTTTTTTCCTAACCGTAATATATACAATATATAAGTACAATGTCTTATAAGCATTTCTTAGCCAGAGATTTTTTTGGGCAGTCACTAAAAAGCAGTAATCAGTAATAAGAATGAGGGTATTAGCACTCAAACACAGTAAAAGCATCGTTAAATGTAAGTTCTAAGGTACACTACTTTAAATATGCCTCATTACATGTGCAGTTAGGGAATAAACAGTAGAATGACCATAATTTTTCTGCAATTTTTTATCCTAACTACCTTTTTAAAGTTTAATTAATGTTAAAAAAAAAGAAGAGAAAGAGGTAGGATAAGCCGAAGTTTAACAAGCAGTGTCGTCCTTTAGAGTGATCGATGATCACTGCCTGCGCGCGGTCCTGCAAATGGCTGTTAGCTATGGCAGTAAAAAATGTGTTGCTGCATTTAGATACTGTGTGTGTGGTTTATCCCCCCCACTCAGAGAAGGAACGTGCTTGTGGAGTAATGAAGGAGCGATCCTGCCCTTGCTGAAGTGGACAGTATTCTTTTTCCTCTGAGGAAACAGAAGCAGACCTTTAGAGTTAACTCTGCACATTTTGTTCTACTCAGATAAGATGTTAATTAAGATAGCAGTCACTGAAGGTCTGATTTTAATATATATACGCTGCTGTTTGTGTGTAAGTTTTGTAATCCATCATTTTGCTTTCATTTGGACAGATACGTTAGCTGTGGATTTGGCACTAACAAAAACCAACAGGAAAATGTGTTATGGAACCAGTGCTGTTCTAGCAAGAATAAGTCGTAGAAGTATCTTTCTTTTCTTTCATATCTGCCAGCTCTCTTCTATAGTGATTTGGAATACTATTGTAAGTGTTCCATTGTAGATATTGTGGTGTTATTTATTGCTGGTAACTAGCACTTGCAGAGATATCAGGTATTAAGTAGAACAACCTATTGACTTGGAGAGCTTGCCATCCCGTCTGAATGAATTGACCTGTCATCCAACTGGTCAGAGAGCTTGAAGGGGCCAGCTTGGGGAATAGCAAATGACCTTCCACAAAATCTTGACCATCTTTCTTTGTAATAGAATGTACTGAGGTTATGTTTCCCTTAAATGCAGTAATTCCAAACTTCCAGTGTGGTTCCCCAGTCTGAATGGAGGCGTCTGTCTCAGTGGATGCAGAGCGATGACCAGTTAACTACTCTTCTAGGGTGTCTGTTGTGTTCGTGCGTGTTTGGTATAGACATCATCTTACTGCTTCATCTGCCTTACAAAGTTTGCTTTGTGCCTGAAGGTGTTTGAGATGCTTTATCTGCCGTATTAAACCAGAGCTATTCGGGTGCAGAGTCCTGACCTGTCATTTGGAAAAAGCTGAGCTAGCTGGGGGCTGTTACCTCTGTCTGGACCATGCTTTGCTGGTAGTCACATTATTTAAGGTTGAGGGCACAAAGCATAGATCTCTTGAAAATGTTGTTTCTGATCCTCAGCTTACTGTTTACCTAGATAGATACCTGCAGTTAGGGTGCATTGCAGACTTAGAAGCTGGATATTCTGAACTGAATCAAATGAAAAATAAGCTGCTGGTCGGGTGTTGCTTAATGTCATCATTTGGTGTATTTAGGAAGCTTGAGGCCAAAGGATGAGTTCCTTGTCTGAAGGAAAAGTCTTTGTTTTTTACTGATGTTTAATAGGAAGTAGAGAAAAGAAAAATCTGTATTTATTCATTTTGCACATATTGTCTTACTGCGATTTGCATTGGTTAAGAAGCATCTGGCAAAGAATAGGACAGGGATAGCTCTATGGCATTTAACAAGCATTTTGAGGAGAAATCCACTTGGGAAACAGTACGTTAATTAAAAGCATTATCAGAAAGTCATGATCTATGAAGATTAATGTAAGTATGGTATGAAGTGAGATGATCTTTTAACATTACGTTGTTAGTTAAGCAGCCATTCGTGGAATTTTGGGCCTAGTTTGAAGATGTCATAAATATTGAAGATGAACCTTACAGATCATACCTGGTAACTTTTTCCTAGTCTGCAGGAAAAAGAGACCTTGAAGAGTTTGGGGTCTTTTCATAAACGTCTTAGATGCGTTTCCTTGATAGTGACGTAGATGCATCAGTCTGTAGGTCGCTTGTGCCCAGCCTGTCCAGTAGAGCATGGCTGAGGATCATCTTATCTGCTCTTCCTGACTGTCCTCTTGCATAGTGGCTGGGAGTAGCTGAGGAAATCACATGAACTAGTGCTGTGAGTTGGGACAGGGAGCAAATGGCTCTGTGTTAATTGGAACTACAACAAGGAATTTCAAGTAGAGGACAAATAATTGCCAGAGCTAAAGTTGGATCGTAAGATGGTTAATGCTGCTGATAGAAAAGGCCAGTGGAAGATTGTGTAGTTGGAAATACTTGGAGAAATGTTCTCTGTATAATTAAAAAGATGACCTAGGTACATTATTTTGAAGTGATAGAGAAACTTAGGTGATTTCTTTGCAGATAACAGAGTAAATTTATTTTTCCATCTAGTCACATTTCTGTGAGATTTTTATCTAGTAATTGTGTTTGTCTGCAGTGTACGGATTGATGGCAAAGTGATCCTGCTTAGCCTGTGATGTCTGTCAGGATCATGGTTTTAGAAGATATGACTGACATGCTGATTTTTCAGGTATTACCTTCAGGAATCCCAGCACCCTGAAACACAGAAATAAGAGATGCTAAACAGATGTGCAGGTCTGGAAATGCAGCATAACTACCAGCTTGGGAGTATCAGGAAGCTGTGCAGTAAGGATGTTGTGAGATATTTTTGTCTAGCTTGTTTAACTATGCAGGTATTTCAAAGTCTTCACGAACTAATATATTAAGCCTTCTTCCTAACCTCTAAAGTACAGAATGAGGACAATGAAGGAGTGATTAAAGCAGAGACAAAAATATCTACTTCTCACAGAAAGGGTTCAATAATTTTGTTTGTTTGCTAAAGCAGGGGGAAGGAAATAAAAGGATGTAAGCTCAGGTACTAACTTTAAATTAGCTTCACTTGCTGATGCCTTAAGACTGGGGATTAGTGAATTTAATTATGGGAGCCAGGAAGCACATTAAGATAACGGTGGGCCTTAAAATAAAATCCACAAAGCAATGAAATTAAGGTTGGTGGTTTGTGTTCCATCTTTATAATGCCCTATTCTTATTCCATGGCATCACAGGAGGTCCTTCCTGCTCCCGTTGCCTCTTGGCATATGCTTTTAGCTACTCTTTTTTTTTTTTTTTTTTTTTTTTTTTTTTTTTCTTCAGAGAGAGTGGCCTTTTATGAGCTTTTCATGATGTAGAGAATGGTCTGCGTGATTGTTGCAATTGTACATGGACTAAAATCTGTTTTACCTAGTAATGACACAGCTGGCTTGGTCAAGTAGGTCAGGTCATCTTGTTGTTCCACTTTGTCCTGTTGCAGTGGAAGTCATTCTTCAGTTCCTTGGACATAATTGCAAAGCACTGACTTGAGTCAGATTGCAAAGGTTCCAGCAAAGAATATTTGGCTTTCTGGTGGTGACAGACTGTTATTAACTGTAATGCTGACGCAATGTGTGAGGATAATCTGATTTTTTTCCTTCTTTGCTTCTACCTTCCGTTTCAACCTAATCTACTATTAATTACTGGGTTTTGTGTCTGGACTTTGTGGGGTTTTTTTTTTTAGAGAGAGGCTCGAGATTAAACCCTTTTAAGACCACTTTTATGAACAGTCCTAATTCTTAGTCTATTCACTGGAGAATTATGCAATATTGACCTTTCTCTTGCCTAGACAGGATTATGATTTTTGCTTTCACTTGCTGTTAACAGAAGTTGCATATCTCTCACCATATATTTTTAACTTAAAATTGATACGGTTTTTGGTAGAACATAAAATTGCTTTAAAAAAGTAAACCAATTTAACTTGCCTTGACTTATGGCTTTTTCAACCCTGACTATACTATGATACTCTTGTCCCTGCCCATGGCAGGGGGTTGGAACTACATGATCTTTAATGTCCCTTCCAACTCTAACTATACTATGTTACTATGTCATCATTTCTTGGGCTTTGTTACGTAATGTGGGGTTTTTTTGTAGTTATGATTTGTCTCTTACCTGATGAAAATGCAGTAAACCTTAAAAAAGACTGCAGTTTAGAAGTGCTGTGGTTTCCTGCTTGAAGCCAAAGGAGGTGGGAATGTTGCATCTCTGAACCTGGAAAGGTTTTGAGGGAAATAAAAGGTGTGAGTCCCCTTGGAAAACTTAAATCAAGGAGCTTGAGTGTCAGAGAAATCTATGACTACATTTATCAAGAAGAGCAATGCTTGAGAAACATATTGAACAAAAAAGCATGCACTCCTCTGTAAGCGTTGGCGCTGTACTGAGGAATGGAGTAAATCTCAGGACTCTTGTGTTTATCTTCATTAGTCCTTAAGCACTTCCATGAAGCTTTCACAATTCCCATTATATCACAATTTCTCAGTATTCCACACATCCAGAGACCAAAGAAACCATTGTTTAGATGAGAACCTTTTGTATTTGAATTACGTGGCCAAAACCACGTTTTCGGGAGAGGAAGCTTAAAAATAATCTTTGCAGTAATTGGTGCCTTATGATCATCTGAATTTCTACAGGGAAGAAACCTGTGTAACTGAGTGATGGACAAATACAGTTACTTATTTCACTAGTATTGGCAGAATCACAAAGGTAACTCTGAGCTCATTGTATTTAAGTTCTATAGAGGAAATAACAAGCTGAATCTCAGAAAATAATGCTGCTTCTTGCTGCAAACCTTGTCTGGTTTTGTGACTCTGAGTTTAGCAGTCCTCTTAGCTATAGTGTAGTCTCAGTTTTATGTCAGTTTATATATTCCTTCTTTTATGGATCATTGGAAGATAATTCTGTTATTTTCTATTGAACTGTTACTAAATAAAATGTCAGGATTTTTCTGGTGCTGTTAAATCCAGTATCCAGCTGGTGTATCAGTTTCTGTGAACTGCTTTTGCATCTTACTCTTTGTTCCAGTGGTTGTTTATATCCATGTTGGCTTGAATCATTAATCCTGACCCTGTTTTTCACACAGTAAAAGTAATTGTTTAAAATATGTATTTGGTGGTGTTTTTTCTTATGTCTTCTGTACCCCTACTGAAAGAGTGGTTTAGAAACCAAACAGATAGACCTCTTGTGGTTTCGGTTTATGTAGTGCATTTTCTTTAAACGCATGCAAGCATTTCATACCTTGTATGACAAAACAGCTCTGTATCGCGGATACCCAGCAAGTCCTTTCTGGAAACACAGCTGGAAACTCAAACCCTCTTCCTGGGTTTGACAAGTGTGGAATTTATAGTTTGGGGCAACAGATCTTTAGATTTACTTGGGAATTCAAGAGCTTTTACCTATGTTATGTACTGTCCTTCGGTTTTCTGGATCTCATGGCAGTATGTGTTCAACTGTTAGTAGCAATAAGGTGTCAGCACAGCTGCAAAAGGAAAGAATCAGCCTGTTCTCTAACGAAGCGAGCTGACGTATGCATTTAGAAGCCTGTAAGTCTGACAAGCCCTCTGCCATTAGAAATCGGAGAGTTTAGTTGGAATTGGGGGCAGTCCCACTTTCTGGTAAGGTGGGAAATGTTATATTATCTTGACATCACACTTCTGAATTGTTACAGGACCTTTCAAATAGATTCAGAGCTGATATTGGTCTCTTTAGTTTTCCAAGGCTAATTTATTTTAAAATCTCCTTTCCTCATGTTATCTGCTAAAGTATTCCTTTTACTCTCTGCTTAGCACCCATCTGTTCTTATGCATATGTACATTTTAAAGAACTTCTTAATCCAATAAACATTTTATTCCCTTTCTGGTTGGTGTTGTCTTAAGGGCCTCATGGTCACTACATGGTGGGCAACTTTATTCTCTTGGTGTGCAAATTTATTCTCTATTTTAACTGCGTATTTCAGGGCAATTCTCTTGGTTTTTGTTTTATTTTGTTCCAGATAATTAAAAAGTGCAGAATAGCTTAGTAGTTAAAGTTGTTGTGACAAAAACATTTGGGTCATTCAAAAAACTAATTAGTCAGCCTGGCAGGGAGTATGGTATAGTGAACAGATCGTCCCATGCTGGGCCAAATGGCTTTCATTCTTCCCAGAAGCGCTCCTGATTTTCACTCTGAGTATTAAACAATGCAGTTAGAGACTGAGGTTTCTGTGTCTCAGGGTTGTTTTGAGATGCTCGTATTTCAGGGACAGTATGATTTGAGAATGAGCAGGTACCTAGTGCAGTCCACACAAGAAAGCACTAATAGTAACTTTTCCTGAAAATAGCGTAGGCAGCATCTCACCTCATGAAAAAAAATTGTTCCTTAATTAAACACACAATTCAAAATAAAAATGAACATTCAAAGCTTAATATCGTATGATTTAATTTACTGTATTTTTAACATTCAAACTTCCTAACAACATAGTGAATGGCTGATAGAGTAGTTTTGGGTACAGGCTAGTTGCATATACCTGGTCTCCATCAGTACAGTTGCTCATGCTCTGTCATTTGAGTTCCTGTTGAGATCTTTTTGAGTCTCAAGTGTTGCAATTTTCAATGTTCAGATGAGTTGGTGTCTTGTTTTGATGCTATAGTCATTCCCTTGTCATTGACGTGATGGCCATTTCAGGATTTTATTGTTAACTTTGTGTTTTGGAATTCTGCTAGTTGAAAGCCTGGAAAATTATGTGTATTTTATTGTCATGTAATTGTAGAGAAAATGGAACATTATTTGAGATTCTCCTTATCCAAGACTTTCTTCAAAAGGAATCCTTTTTGATTATTCTATAAAATCAGTTCTGATGGATAACAGGAATTTGCTTACTGAATGCACAGGAGCATCTGTTGCACGTGATCATCCATCCCATTCCTCTTTCATTGTGAGGAGGCTACGACATCAGGCATTTTTTTCTCCTGCTTTCCTGCAATTAGAGGTGCAGTGTCATATAAAGGAGTGATGCACCGTCTGTCCGGAGCAGGTTTCACTGGTGCTGGCTCCTTTTCTTGCTTCCCTACCCCAGGCTGCCAATCACTGGTGCGTAGTCCCAGAGCAGTCCTCAGCTCCAGCACCCAGTAATGCTGTGAGATGTAGATGATCCCGGGCTGTGCGCTGCCTAAAGCCGTACTCCAAACTGCAAGATCTAGCTTGCCATCTTGGAAACAGTGGCTTAGAGGTTTGGATGCTGCCTGGGTGCAAGAGGTAGAACCCAGTCTTCTGAGTCCAACAATAAATACTGACTGACCTTGCCAAGCTTTCTGATTCATTTGTCTGTCTTCACATGGAGTTCGCACACATATTAAGTAGTGTCTTTATGAAAAATCCTTGAATTCCAGAGATGCAGCTCTCAGTAATTCACTTTAAGAATTAAAAAAGGTATTGCAGTTTTGTTACCTACAATGCTCTCTGCACAGCATGTTTTGTAACAAAGAAACAAAGCTCAACCAGTTACTTTACTCCCTAGGAATGTTTTTTCCTGATATTTTTCTGTTTTTTTCTGATTTTTTTTTTTTTTTTAGGGTGTTACTCTTGGTCCTTGTTCTCCACAAACTTGTAAATCTGAGAAAGTTCTGTATAAAGTGATTAAAGGGAAGGATGATTAGAGATAGAAAGGGGTGACTTTTTTAACATGGGATTTTTCAGTCTGCAGAAAGACTGGATAGTAAAGCCTTTGGATAAGGGAGGAATAAATACCTTGTTTCTCTGTCACTTCTCCGTGAGTGAGATAAGTTGCCCAAGTCTTTCCTGTCCTGTTTTCTTATTTGGGATCATTGACCTGATGACCGTTAGACCTTTACATGATCCTGTTTTTTAAAGTAACCAAAGGATAAGCTGTTTCTCTTTTGGGGTCATAAATTGCTGGAAAGAGCAAGTCACAGAGTAAGGTGAAGCACTGGCAGCACTGTACTGAGGTGAAAACAACAAACTGTCTGTGTGGTGTTATAAATAACTTCTGTACTTGACCTTCTCTTTATTGCATTGTAAAACAATTCAGAAATACCTGGTGAAATAAAAGAGAATAATAGTATCAGTGATGGGACAGTGCAACGTGCAATGCCGTCAAGCTATTTCAACAGAGCAGATGAAGCTATTTGAAGCACAGGACATTTTTTATAGGTTTCTGAGTAGAAAGATTTCAATGCAACAGGCCACAATTTTGTGATGATCTTTTGAGCTGATACGAAAAGTATCATAGCACTAATTTAGCTACCTCTATGCCCTGGCATTATATGTTAGTGATATAGTTGGCTTGCAGTACTTGCTATTTGCTTCATTTACTAAAACTTTAACTGATATTTATTAAATCATTTAGTAGTCGTAGGTATTTTTTTTGGAGTTGGCTCTGAGTAGCCAAAAATCTGTCACAGTCCTTTGTGATTATCAATTGATGTTGCGTTATTGTTCTGTTTTCACTTTCTCATTTGACTGATCTTGCTTATTAAAAATCCAGTAATGTGTGACTGGTTTGTGGAACTGTCTGCGGTAGTTCCATGGCTTTAGTTAGTGCTCCATCCAAACACATCTATTCCCATTTATTCTATATATATCAATGAGTCTTGTGTTAGTCTTCGGTATTTTATTGGGAAAGATAGTAAATATGCCAGAAATACTCTTTATTCTGCAGTGGTTGTAAATTCTAGCAAGTGTTTCTCAGCTGGGAAAAGATGAAGTGGTAATGTCGTTCCCTTTTACAGCCAGCTAGTGGTTGTATCATTTATCCATCGTGTAGGTACTGGGCTTGACCTTTTCCTCTGGCAGAGCAGGTCTCAGCAGTTGGTGCCTGCAGGAGAATGTAACTCCCTGGCTGCCCGGCTGTCCGTTAGGCTGCTGTGCTGTTGAAATTGTACTTGGTGTGAAGGTCCCATGTTCCTGGAGCAGGACTGAAGCTGCCCCATAGGTGTAACCAGATCATCTGCAACTGCCTTTGATGCTCAACAGTATTTTATAAAAAGTGAAGCAGTGGAGCTGCAAGGGCAGAGAATTTGCCACTTCAGGTGAAAAGTGATGTTGCTAGCAAAGGGGGAGTATTTTTCATGCAATGGATGAATGTCTTAATGATTGGGTTGTTGTGTAGGAGACTGATGGTACCATTTCCTGTATTTCAAGCTGAATCACTTAATTCCCTTTCCTTTGAAAGAAAGAACCCTGCCCCCAAAAAACGAAGAAACCCCACCACTGGTGCTGGCAAGTGGTAAAGGGCTTTGAACATGCCTTGTTTGGTAATATGAAAACAACTGTCCTTAGCAGCTCACAGCAATCCCACTTGGCACTTTTGCTATCCATGTTCAGGGGATTTTCCTGGACTTTTTTCTGGATATTGAAATGCCTGAGTTGGCCATTGTTGGTGGCTGATTTCAAATTACATTTACAGCAAATTTTAGCTTTCCAGTAAAATATAAAGCTCGAAATAAAGGGACTAAGTGTGACAAGGTAGTGGGTTGGGATATGTCATACTGGCGCATTGGTACTGTCTCTCATGGTAGATTTAGAATTCTCTCTTGTGGCAGCAAATTTGACAGCTGCGGCAGCTTGACCTTGTGTATGTTTGCCTGCTTCTGTAGTGGATTTGTTA
Organism: Cuculus canorus; assembly: GCF_017976375.1. Classification (NCBI taxonomy): domain Eukaryota; kingdom Metazoa; phylum Chordata; class Aves; order Cuculiformes; family Cuculidae; genus Cuculus; species Cuculus canorus. Next base: position 11,599,020 of record NC_071411.1, read on the forward strand.
GGGATCTTGCTGTGCATCAGAAATCTTTCGAAGTTGCTTTCCTAAATTAGACTTACTGTACACGTCTCTCCCAGCATGGACTGTTCTAGAGCAGATCTTCCAGCTTTTCTTTTTTCCTGTATGAATTCTGTGCTTTCGGGCATAGGAAATGCTATTTTTGCTTCATATGTGAGGCTTAAGATTGACTGCTAATGATTTTGTACCAGTTGTATTTATCCTGCTAAATGCGCTTCCATGATTTCCTGACTGTTGCAGTGCTCACTGTTCAATCTTGATGCAGGTGGAGATCTCTGCCGATGTCAAACCACAGGCTTGTCCAGCACAATGGCGTGATTCATGCAGTGGTCAGTGGTAAATGCCTAAGGAATTGAACATGGAGCAGGCACCTCTAGCTGTTTCCCTCAAAGCACCCTTCCAGCCTTCAGCAGCTTGTAGCTTCCTGTCTTCCTGTGACAGGCTTGCTCCCAGGGACGAGGTGGGTAGCAACTTGTCATTTCCAGTGGCAGCAAAAGGAACTGTTTATACCAGCTGTACAGAAAACCCATGTTTTCCTGCTGCAACAGCTACATATGTATAGTGCAGTGCGCCACTCCTGTCCTTTCCCTGGATGGCAGTTTACTGATAATACTTTTCTAAGCCTTTTTTCTTCATTTTAAGATGGTTAGTTATTGATCTTCTTTTGGCAGTTGGTAAAATGCCAACATTTAGTATTAGCTACTGGCCTCATTTTATTTAAACCTTATAAAATTCTCTTGTTTCTCTGAGAATGTGTTCATCTTCCTCCTAGAATGGCTTAGAACAAGGCTCTTGATATTTTCTGCCTTAGTGGTTAAAACACACAACGTACAGATTTCAAAATGGGCACATGAGATTCCTGCACCCATCCTTCTTCCAGCATTTGAAAAGGAAACATTTTATAGCTGGTGACCTGTCTCTAACAGCACTAGGAGGGAGGAAGGCAGGGGAGAAAAGGCATGATGACGTTCAGAATTTATACAGGTGTAAACATAAGTTAGTAATAAACAAGTAACAGTTCACGCAAAAGTCTTAGCTGACTCTTGTTTTTAAAGTATTGCAACAAAACATAACATTGCACCTCCTTACAAAGTAGAATATGAAGGTTTTTTCTTATGCATGTCTGTGTACTAATTGATCTTGTAGTGAGTAAAAAGGTGCAGGAGAACATCTGGCCTAGGGATTGTTTTCCTGCCACAGAGGTGTTGGAGAGCATTACAGGGTTTCTTGCACCAACTGGAGAAATGGAGACAGATGTGGTGAGAATCACAGAGCCTATTAACAATCAGTCTTCCTGTGTTATTAATGTGCAGTTGCCACGTGCAGGTGTCCCTGTATTGATAAAGAGAACATGTACAGAATGTTTTAATAAAATATGCTGGCCCTTATTACTGTAAACATCTTTGTTTATAGGAGTCTCTTGGAAGAGTTTTGGAAATGTTACTTTTCAGAGCTGATGTGTGACTCAACAGTTCTTATAAATGAGAACTTCGGGACTGTTTTGTGGTTAGTTAAATGAGTTGTCATTTTAATTTGTCCAGATGTTCTTTATCTGTTTTTCCTAGCTTTTAGTCTGTGTTATCTTTAAAAAAAAAAAAAATTGTCATTTAAATTTTTGTTGTCTCCTTGTTATCCAGTTAGATTGAGTAATCCTTATTCTAGTGAGGACACTCCTAGTAGACCTACATAGAATTTATCCTGTTGTAGCCTAGACATATTGCTGAAGACTGCCCTGTTCCATGAAGAAACTAAAGATTTTTAATTTTAAGATCAGAGGAAACAGTCATAGTAATGGTGTCTCACCTTCTGTGTCACAAAAGCCATTTCCTTTTACTTCATGAAGTCATTGCTTTGCTTGTGTCCTGTTAGAAAAGTGCTATATTGTACGGATCAAAAATGACTGGTGAAGAAATGGGAAATACAGGGCCTGAAAACAGTTATTTAGCTAATGTAAGCTGTTATTCATTACTTAAACTTTGGGTTTGAGTTTTCTGTAATTACATATGGCATAATTGACTTCTATAATCCTGAATTAGGTAATAAAAGATTAGTGAGTTGGCAAGAGCATAAATTAGGGGAAACAGAACTAGGTCGCGACAATGTTCAGACAAAGCAACATGTTCGAATTTCCTGGTATTAGCGATTGCATTGACAGCTTTTTGTATCCGGTTTTAAGTTTGTGGCGCCAGTTTAACTTGCGGAGAGGCAGCGTTGGTTAGCTCCATGTAGATAACTGAAGAAGAGCTGGTTGCAGTATTCGGCAGGTTCACGGATTATACATAACGTAAAATCTTCCCAAAGAGTTAAATAAACTACTAGAGTAAGCTCATCAGTATACTTTCTGCCCTTGTAAAGTGGTAATATTGATGACTTTCATTTTAATAAATCATCTACCTAGTATTTGCGGCGAGTCACTTCTACAGTTAAAATCCCAGTCTAATTCAACTTCCCCGATGGTAGTAAACCATCAGACTCTGTGCCCATTCCTCTGTCTTGTGATACTTTGTATTTCTCTTGATGTAGTTAATTGTAGGTTCCATTTGGGTTTTACTGCTGAAGGATGTGTGATAATGTGTAACAGTCTTTGAAGCAGACTGGGAAAGCAGGGTTTCTTCTGCTTTCTTTTTGTTTTAATTTTGGTAGGTATTTCACTCATCTCTAAACCCTGCAGTACTGCAAAAATGGTGCTATAATTCTTTGTGCAGAAAATACTGGCACCAGGTCTAACATTAGTCTTTTCATTACTCGCCTTTTATGGTAATAATCAGAGAGAGACAGAGAAAAGGGGTTGTATTATGTACAGTAGCAGCTTTCAACTGGGTCTAAACAGATGGAAGCAGGAAATGAGAAATGGTGACAAACAATACGTGCCTTGTAGTCTTTGTAATAAATTAATCTGAATGTTGAGTTGCCATGTGCATGTGCAAAATCAGTCCTCATCTAATTTTAGGAGATCAATTTGTTTTGTGTTTGGCATCTATATAGGCTTTGGCTTGTCCCCTGTGGCGGTAGGCACAGAACATATTTTTCATAGAGCTGTGTTTGCTTTTGTGTATTTTTTGCTGCAATTAAGTATTTTAATTTCTTGTCTCCTAAGAATTTGTTTCTAGATTTATTTCTCTCCTGTCTAACCCATGCTTCTTCACTGCAAATGGTATCACGGTTCTTCATAGGCAAGACAGGAGTTTTACTGGTGTTGCAATAGAAGGGGTGAAAGATTGAACTACTTCACTCAGTCTTGGGTCTTGTTACAGTGGTGTCAGGTTAAACAGAAGTCCTATGACCAATACTATAGTGTCCAGAAGTCACAGTCCTAGAGTTTCTTTTGATACCCAAGGCTGTAACAGAAAGACCTACAAAATTCTTATGGCTTCCAGAACTACCTGTTAGAGATATAACAATTGAAATCAGTAGTGCTAATCAAGGTCAAGAGTAAAATACTCTCATCTTTTGTGTCATAAGCAGCAAAAGAAGGAAAATCATGACCACAGAAGAAAACAAAAAATAACATCAATTAAAGGTAGTGTGCCAGCTGTATATAATTATTGAAAAGTAATGTTTGCCCAAAATCATGTAATTGGACAAAACAGTCCATCTGAGTTGCGCCCCCACCAGGATTGGTGTGGGTGATTACTTTAGACAAATTAAGGAAGTGTGACACAATGCAGATTTGAATAGGGATGAAAACTTTTTGAAACAAGTTGTGTTGGCTAGGTATGCTATTGTAGTCCTAAAGGATTTTCACACAAGGCGTTTTTCATTCACTAAGTTATCATTGCTAAAGAACCAGTGGTGAGAAAGAGGGATCTTGGCTCCAGCGAACAAGGAGGTCTGGAGGCACCAGCCTGGGGGCCTACTGGTGGAATTACCCCCATGGAGCTTCTCTGCTGCTGCCTCAGCTCAGCAGCTCCGGTGAAGCATCATGTTTAAAGTTGTTAGAAGGAAAAGAAATGGCCAAGGCATACACACAGTATCTCACTGTTATCCCAGGAGGCTTGAACTGATTGAGGCGTCTCTAAAAATGTACATTGTCTGACTTCTTTAAATCACTTCAAGTAGAGTTGGAAAGCCACGAATCTCAATGATGAATTGAGGCACCTTAGCGCTCTGGTTCAGGCCTTGTTCTGTGAAGGATTCAGTGGTCTGACATGACAAACTTGTCAAGGTATTTTGAATGCCAGAGTAGGTGTGCTTTGCTCTCTGCAGAATGTAAGGGTATAGATGCTCAGCAGGAAATATAGCTGGAGGTGTTTAAGGAACGGGTGGATGAAGTGCTGAGGGACATGGTTTAGGGAGTGTTAGGAATGGTTGGACTCGATGATCCAATGGGTCCTTTCCAACCTTGTGATTCTGTGATTTATTTAGAATCAGTTAATTCTGCATTTTGTTGCTACAAAGTGAAGAATATTGCAGAATGTGACCACGTATTCATACAAATAAGATCTTAAATCTTATTTTCCCCTTGTCCCACCTGTTCTAGCAGCTAAAAATAATACATAATTTTATATTGTACTATTTCTTGAAAATGGAAACAAATGAAACAAAGTCGTGTAGCAGTCACTTTCATTCTGTGCTATCCATTGCCATGTCAAGTCTCTATTGGTTGTGATCAATGGCAGTACGGGCAGGGCTGCTGCTTCTTATGCTCGTGGACAAACGTTTGCGTTGTAGCTCATTGATTCTGGGAAATTGTAATAGAACTGAGACTGTGCTTACTCCTATGACTATTTGCTTACCTTAAGTTTGCAGAGCCTGATTGAATGTGAAGATAAACAGCATAATATTTCCACTAGAAGTAGTGGATTCATAAATCTTCATCCTTTGCTTAAAATTTCATCTTCTGTAAAGAAAAGATTGTAGATAGGGTAACCAAAATGTGAAACAACTTGTTCAATCATTCCTTCTATTGGTTTCCCAGTACTGAATTATCTTTTCTTACAGTAGTCTATGTGCCTCCATTGCATGTGACTCCCACTTACCAACTTGGGGATATTACTGTTAAGGTGCAGAATTACTGTCAAAATAATTTTTGACGAAAATAAGACGTTTACTCCCCCTTTCAAAATTTGAAATAGTTCCTTGCGCCTAGGGATTGTTGGAGATTTTCAGTGCGGATTTAGTTACAAATATGACGATTCTCATGTCACTTGTTGACTTGCTTTTAGATTCTTGACTCAGCATATTGGCAGCTGATGCCTGTTTTTCTAAGTGCACAGTCATAAAAAGTTATTTAAATGTTAACAGTAGTGTATTGGAAAAAAAACCCAACCATGCAAATGTGAGTAATTGCAGAGTACTGAAGCATAAGGTTTTACAAACCTGTGTCACTGAGTGGCTTGTCTGTTAGCAGTAATTAGATGTAACCTTACAAGAAGCTGGATAGTTAGGTATGAACTTAACCTTATAGCTGGAACTGATTATTGTAAAAGTCATCAATTAATTCATGTAGAATAGAGAACTGCGAGAAGAGAAAGGTTAGGAAACAGTTTTGTGTGAGAAGCTGAAGTCGAATCACACTTTCAGGCAAACAACTTGTAGGGGAACCTGTAAGAACAGCCAGGCCACTTTAGAAATCCCCGGCCTGGTATGGAGTGAGGTTTGAGTAGCTGTACTGGCTTTTATATAGAGGAAGAACAATAAAACTGAAGTATTTACAGAAGAATGTGACAAGAAGCTTTATCATTCCTCCTTCTGAAAGGAAGCTAGCTACAGTCATCAAAAATGATGACTTTAATAATATGTCTAGTTTTGTGGTTACTGATGCTATAATTACTCATGGTGAGAATTATTTTCTTCCAGGTGGATACAAGAAAGAGGACTGATTGTGTACATGTTTTGAAATTAGAATAGTGGCAGTATGCACTGTAACAGAAGAAAGAAATGTTGTTGGTTGCTCTAAAAGTCTTCAGTTGCAATGCAGGGCTAGGTCTGAACGATGCCATTCATCTGTTAAAAATGCCACATGCTGAACTTACTTTCTTAAATATTTGTAATATCTTGGCAGTGTTTGTACTGGATTCTGTGCAACACTGGAGATTTATCGATGCTGTATAAATACTTAATTCCTTCTTGTAGCTGTTTGGTATCTTGGTCTGACAAGTTCCCTTGCAAAAGAGAACAAGTCCAGGGCTAATACTTATTGGAGATATTAATGCATTTCTTCTTTTAGGTTACACTTTTATTGCCCCATGTTAGTAGGATGAAATGCGAATTTTCTATTGTCTTTTTTTTAGAGACAAAATCTTGGTTAGAAGACCTATAGCTGAGAAATTTTATGGATAATTAACAAAGGAACAGATTTGTCTGGTGTTTTGCCTAAAGACCTTGTGCCTGCAAGAGACAGGAGTTTGGAAGCATAAAAATTACAAGACTTCTTTGGAAGTGAAGTTTTAACTGCAATAATACAAGCAGAAAAGAGGCTGAATCAATAGGCAAACTGACATGAGAAGAATTTGTCTTAGCTTTCCAAGCTCACCAACTTTGAACTGCTACTTTAATGTCTCTGACTTGTCCCTTTGTTGCATCTTGGTCTTGTAGTCCTTACTACCACATGGAGATGGTACTCATCAGTTTCATGAAATCACATAGATAAGGATGTTCCATTTCGTGTGCCTGGTGTTGTTGAAAATCCTTGGCCTACAGCTCTCATAGTGTAAAAACTGCTGTAGACAAGCAAGTATTGAGAGCAGTGGTTTTGTGAGCAGTGGCTCAGGAAAGCAAAGGTGAGCTCTCCTTTCTCAGCCTGCTGCCTCCTGTTTCAGATCAGGATCAGGTGTTGTGTGTATTGAGAGGACCTGTGTGCCTTGACCTTGCAGGTGTTTGGTGGCACCTCAGGTTACTTCAGTCGATCATCGCTTGTGCCATTATGTAGCCTTGTAATGGGAGGAAGAGTGGTCTCAGGGGATTGTTAATGGTGTAAGGTTTTCTGTGTCATGCTCTGTCTTTCAAATCTAACACCTGTTTTGATGATTGAAAAGTTGTCGACACTGTAGTAACCTTTTGTACTGCCTGCTCTTGTCCTGCCTCAGCCAGCAAAATAGAAACTTGCTTTGAACCAGTTCACTAGAGAAAAGCAGGGCACACCTCACACTTTTTTCCCCTCTAAGGAAAGTGCAACCCAATAATCTCCTTCAATATAGTTTTAAAAATGCGGTGCTCTTTCTGCATTAAAAACAATATAATGCTTTAAAATACAGTCCTTCAGATCTCTTTGAAGGTATTCAACACTGCAGCCTTAGTTTATCTCTCATCAGATTGTAAAAGATTTTTTGGCATCTGTTGCCTAAGCATTCAGAGTAATGAATCACTTTCATCTTGTGCTGGGCACACAGTGTGCGCATGCATGCTGCTGCTGCCTCCTGCACAGTGAATGAGGAATAAGAAGGTCAATATAGGATGTGGAGTTTTTCAGAAGCAAGTGCCTGGTTCTGTTGAAAATATTCCACTTGGGTGGAAATATTCCTCTTCCCCCCCGCCCCGTTGTTGAAACAAAATAGGTCATCAAAATCCTTTGAGTGCTGTAGGAAGTGTCTGGCTCTGTTTAAGTCAAAGGTTGATGCATATAAAGAATTCTCAAATGTATTATTTTCACCTACTTTAACTTTTCTAGTCTGAAGGGGACCTCTTGTTCAAGGTTAAAGCTAACTATAATGTTGATGTTTTGGAAGCAGATCATGGAAGATCATGGAAGCAGAACCAAACCATTTTGACTCATGTGCATATCTGTTTTAACATGCTTCCCCCTCCCTCGTTTATTAAAATTAGAAAATGTCTTTCTCATTTTCCCATTTTTGTGAAAGGGATTATTTTGAATAGTCCTCCTATGAATGGTTTAGTAAAGAAAGCCATCTCACTACCGAGAAGTAAAATCTTCCCATAACTTCGTTGAGTAGACATCAGGCTTTGGTGTTGATCTTAATGGAAAAGAGAAGGGAATCAAATTCCCTTCTGATACCTGTGACCAGCTGCCAAAACAGAAGGTTTGATCTACATACAGTTGCCATTCCAAGGAATTGGAGAGCGCTGCTTTCTTCCCTTTGTCTGCATCAAATTCTGTTGTTCTTCTATTTATTTATCTGCTGTTGAGCATCCCCCAAAGCAAAGTTTTTATGCCTGGTGTTAAGGATGGGATGGACTTCCCCTTAACAAAGCTGCAATGGCATGAAAGCCTAGGACAAAAGGAATAGCAAAGGACATCAAGTAACTCTCTGAGACTAAATAGCACACCAAAAATAACGTTTCTCAGTTCAGAGAAATAAGGCCATGTCAAAATGTCTATGTGGCATGTGGTTAGCGATGACAGTGCAGAAAATGAGAGCAGGGACTCTCTGCATCCACATCGGAGACAAACGGTAACACTGCTGCAGTCCTTCTGCCGAGCCAGCGCATCCCGGCAAGGCTTTAAATAGGACATTTCGCACTAGGAGCAGAGCTGTGTCAATCACGGCTTGTCGATTGTTAAACTTCTGTGAGCTTTAGACTCCTGCAATTTGGGTAGTGTGTATCTTGGCAGAAGGACACGTGTTCTCTGAAATACCGTCTGTAGTAGCTTACCGACCTTTTTATAATGTCCCCAATTTTCATCTGTCAAAGGAAGTTACAGGAACAATATTTTTTAAGTGATAACCGGAATAATTTCAATTCTGGTAGGCACAGCAGAACAATCTTTCAAAGAGCATTATATTCAGAGATGTTCAAGGTCTGGTCTGAAGTCAGCAGGAGTTGATGGTAAGATTCAGATATCAGTGAGCTACAGAAGAGGCCCTTGGATGAGGGCCACAGTTGAGAAAGTGGCTTAAAACTACTTTTCAATTCCCCTAAATTTGGAAGTTATTTCATGAGCCTTCCTGCAATCTCATGTGTTCATTTGAACACTGAGCTTAACGAAGGAAGCTGGCGTTAGAGGGTCAGGAAAGTCTGTGTATTTAAAGGTCCCCCAGGCTGTTCTTGCTCCTGTGTTTGAGAAGGCAGTGGTGCTTGCAGAGCAGCACGTGTTCATACACCTTTGCTTCATGTGTTCTGTTGTAGCACAGTGCCTTAGCCCAGATCCTACAAATAACCAGCATTCACTAGGTGATACGCTGATATGGAAGGGTAAGGGCAGTGTCTACGCTGTGTCAGTCTCTTCCACCTTTCTTTAACAATTGGATTCAGACTGACTGGAACGTTTGTGAGTCATTGAAGTCTTATATCACAGATTCAATCTTAAATTGTAAACCTTCCAAATAAGAGAACAAATGAATGAGATGTAATGAAGTACAAAATATTTTTGTTTTGACCTAAATAACATCTTTCATTTGTTTGGAATCTGTTTCCCTCTGTGGTTCACCAGGGGGAATACTGGTTATTTTTAGGTGTGACACCAGTATTTCTTCTATTTTTTTTTTTGTTGGTTGGGCTGTGCAGCAGAAAAAAATATTCTTTTATCTTTGTAGCAAGACTTGTGCAGCCCTTCCTTGCAATTCCTGTGTTTGAGCTTAAGTGTAAATCAGAGGCAAATCCTTGATGACTATATGATTAGTCTAGCAGTAATTTAGTGTACATTAAAGACTGAGCACACAGGACTGTAATATCAATTAAATTGGTATCTAAGACAAAAGTGGATTTTATTTCAATTCCAAGATAATTTAAAATAAAAATATAGATTTTATTCCATGTCTAAGACCTGCCAGTTGTGTTCATACTGTTTTTTCCTGCTGTGCTGAAATCCTTCACCATAGCTGGTACTTCCCAGCTGCTGCTGTACTTTCTTTTCAGTATAGGTTTAAAGTGCACGTTAAAACGTTAGATGAACTGTTCAAATAGAACATCACAATGATCTACAATTTAGTGGTATTGTCCTGATTATTTCATGATGAATGATGCACTGAGAAAAATGGGATAGGAATTAAACAGAAAAAAATATACATTCAGTACTGAGCAATAAAGCACTATTGGCAATTGTATTTCGATGTAAAATGTTAGTTATTTCTATGAATAATTTCTTAATGATCCTTAAGTAAATATACTGGATGATTATTTTTATCAAAAAGTAACTGCAAGATATAAAATTACGTAAATACTGATACTGTTCTACCTGTTTGCCCCTGTGTCTTTAAGATATTTTGGGCACTGGATGTTTAATAGAAAGAACGTGCTTAAGGTAAACCCTCATTCAGTTATTAACTTAAACTCCAAGCTACTAATCCAGCAGAACCACAAATACTGCATTTAGAACTGGTTGCTTAATTAATATTATTGGTCTACCTATTTCTTAGAAAACAGTCTAACTTTAAGGAAAAAAAAGACTCATTACAAGGTATCATTTCATTGCCAGTTTTCTTTTGCTGCCTCACTCACAGTCTACTGTTGCTTTAAAACAGAGAATTGTTTTGACGATGTGAAATACCAGGGTTGATACTGAAGTTAAATTGGATTTTAATTCTCTCTGTTGAAAGTTAGCAGATCTGTTTGTTCACTTGCCACTTAGCATGTGACCTTGAGCAAGACAGCAGCAAGGGCTAAATTTTTTGAGAAATGGTCTCTAATTAGAAGAATTTCTATTCTCTGCTGTGTGCCTTGCAGGTACTTGAATCAGAATGCTGGAAAAACATTTGTTGGACCTTGCTTTTATGAGAAGGAAAACCAAAATCTCATGGATAAAAAAACTCTCTGACCTTGGCCACTAACTTGAAAAGAAGCACAAATACAATTACCAGTAGATAAGCTTCTGTTTATAGGTTACATCCCAGAGTTCCCGTGGAGCTGGCAGAGCAGTGGTAACATTTTCAGCCAAACCGTGGGGCTGATGGGCAAATCCACTTTGGAACTAAGGTGCACTGTGCTCGTTTGAGTGCTCAGCAGCTTCTGGTTTTCTCTCTTTCCTCACCCAACACACTTCACAAATAGATGATCCTCCTCCCAAAGGAACTCAATAGCACGTGTGAGCTAAAGAGAGAGCTTGATTCCCAGTTTAACTGGAGAGTAAGTGAATAGTAATTGCAAACACTGTCTATACTGTGTTGGCCAAGCAATTTTGAGAAAATGCTTGTGTGAATGAGATCTTGAGCTGAACTTGCCAGTGTTTAATTTCTTTGCAAGGAAGGCCAGAACACAGCACTGTCTTGCCTGTCTAAAACATGCAAATATACTGAAGTGTGCAGGACTTTGCTCTAGCTACCCAGCGTATCTATCTAGCATACCTGCATAGAAATATTGCTGTCTGTGTTTCTTTCAGCAAGTTAAGTCTTAAGAAGTTTCCTATAATTCAAAGGAGTGCAGTGGTGCATGACTTTGTTCATCTCAGGACTATTTTGAGCTATGCTGTGCCAGGCCAGGCTGTTTCAGAGACTGGGAGTCTAGGTTACTCGCTTCTTGCAGTGGAAGGTTCAGGGCATGGTCTGGTTGTTTGTCCTTAGTGCAGTTACCTAATCTGGAGTTTTTTTACTTCCTTTGCTGGATCAAAGCAAATGTACCCTACTCTTTGTTAAGTAAATTCCCCAAGTCTGTACTGTGTGGAAACACAATCCCTTCCCAATAAGGACATGTATTTCTTCTTTTACTGTCACTGGTCACCATAGCATCTCCCCCCTGTCCTCTTAAGCAGTCGGTGTAAAAAAGTAGGCAAAAAGTAATGCAGTAGTTAGGAAGCTTAGTCTGTTCTTAATTTCCATTAACACGTCTCAGTTTGTATGCTTTATAAACAAAGATATTTGCCAGCAACTTCGTAGATCGAGGTACAAAGCTGCAAGGTAGTTCTATGCAAATTTCTCATGTGTTCTGAAAATTACAGCATCAAGATGGCCAATTCTGATGAAGCAAGAAAAACTTCAGCAAAATAAAACCAAGAAAATACCCCACAGTATTTACTTCTTCAATGACTTTAAAATTTTGAAAAACAAGACTTGCATGCATGTTCTGCACGTCTCAGGGACGACCTGTGTCTCTCGTATTTAAAGCTTGGTTTTAGTGAACAGTAAAAAGGGTTATCTTTTATTATTATTATTTTGTTTGCAGGTTTCTCAAATGCAGAAAATAATTCCTGTTCAGAATTGCTCGAATAATCTCACCTCATTGGTTTCCAACAAAGCCACCAAGATTGGCACTTCAACAAATTGAAAGTTCAGTGTGGAACAAAAGCCAATGACAAAACCTGACTGCTTTATATGGAGGCCTGAGATTAATGGTTGAAATTATTTAGCTGCCATGCTTTGCCTCTGTGAAAACCAGAGCACAGAGTAATAGCTATGTGAGTTTATTTTGCCCCTTCTCACCCTACTTGTGACTACTTTTAGTACATTCTCTCATTTTTACTTTCTCTAGCTCCTCTGGTTTATTTGGTTCACCCCTCTGGTTTATTTGGAGATGCTGTGCCTGAAGCATGGGAAATCCCAGCACCAGAAGTACGCCCGGCCAGGCAGTTGGGAGAGGATGTGGTTGGCTGCCCTCCCAGGTGCGCAGGTGGCAGGAGGGGTGTGTTCTCAGAAGGATGTCAGAAAAATGAAAACCTCGGGGCCCAATGAACTGTGCGCTGCATTGACTCAGGAGGAACGGTGAGTTTTTATTGGGAATGTATAATTTACTATTGCAAGGAGACTCCTTATAGGCTGATGCTGAAGAAAACCACTGCTCCTTTTATCTAGGGTGCTTGAGTCACCTGTGATAATGTTTTTAAGGCCTTAAAGTAGTAACACTCCGAACCGTTGAAAATGCACGTATATGGAAAAAAGGTCACACATTTATCAGCATGTACAGAGGCCTGTGCACAAGCCTGTTGACATGGGTTCTTTGTAACTGCTTTTGTCCTTAAATTCTGAGACCAACCTAGGGGCTCTGGGCCCTCTCCCTTGTGTCTTTGGGCACCCATCAGCCTTCCTCCGCAGGTGCGTTAGCTGCCCATCTCTCAGCTGCCATTATTTCCCATTGCACAGCCTTAAAAGCTCTCCTGTGTGCAGTGATTGGGGTCACTATTGTGAACCCACTATCTGGTGGGTCTCCTTGGTTTTGTATATGTGGAAGTAGCTATTTCTGAATAACCTTTGGAAAAAGTCTTAGGGAGTTAAATGTGGCTGAAAAATCTATAGCAGACTATTGTAAGAACATAATAGAATATGGCACAAAAGAAAGACCTTCCTCCAGGGCTTTCTAACCTAATTATGTAGCAAATATGTAACTGTATCAGAGACTGTTGTTGAGCTTTTAAACATTCTGTAGAAAAGTTAATATTTTCTGTTCCATTAATAGCAAATCAGGGTTTGTGTGTGGTTGCCAGTTTTGTTGGCAGGTTTATTAACTTTCTTGCTAACATAGTAAAGGCTTAGAAATAGACCTTCTTTTTTTTTCCCTCCTTAGTGTGTTTTTTGTTGGTGGCTTTTTTTTTCTTTTTCTTTAAACCAGCTTTTCTTATTTCCTTGGAGCTGTAACTTCTCAGAATTCCAGTCAGGGCCAGCACCCTGTTGCACTAACTCTGTACATTAAAGGAATGATATGTAATGTAGTAAATAAACCTGCTTGAGGCGTTGATAAAACAGACTTTTTTTTTCCTGGTTCAGTCTGTTTCATATGCGTCCTGCAGTCTCTCTATTCAAGCGAGGAAACATTAGATCTGATTCGTCAAGGTAGTTACAGAGAAGCTTAATTCTAAGCTGGTGAAAAATCCCACTGATTTCCTGAGGCTACTCATTTGTTAGAGAGATAGACAAGTACTAATATCCAATGATAAGTTGACTTCATAATGTACAAATCATGCATATGCCATTTTTGCAGGTGAGTTTAAAGACTATCATAAATTTATGATAAATAATCTGGAAAATGTCTTATTTAGTCACATTATCCCTTCAGATAATGCTTCTCCAGACACTTTACCAGAAAAATCCTCACTTCCATTGTGATGCCAGCAGTGTGGGTTTGGTTTCTCAGTGTACTAACAAAGAGATTTCAAGAATGGGTGTGCTGGCAGTGGGCAAAATGATTGCTTAATTGTTAAGGAAGAAAAAAATTAGCTAGCCCTGAAATTAAAGGTTGTTGTGGTAGCTAAACCAAAATGTTCATAGCATTATTTGATATATCTAAAAGCTTAACAGTGAAGATGTTCCTAATAGAGCTGTTTCGTTCAGAGCAATTGGTTGTGGTTTAACTTCAAGTTTTATCCATTATTAAGAGGTAAAACTATTTTCAGTGCCCGTAAGATAAGAGAAGAAAGCAAGAGCTGTATGCCAGGCTTTTTGACTTCCAGAAAGCTTTTGGATAGTTTGTAAGCAAGTGCGAAGGGGCATTTTGTGGAATGGGAGCAGAGGCCTTGAAGTGGGCAGGAGATAAAGGATAAATGCCAAGAAACAGTTTTCTTCTGCAACCTCCTCTGCAAGGATCTTGATGGTGGGCAACACTGCATCTCATCTGCCCACACTGGAAAAGGGGGTAGAGTATGTTTCGGGGGAAAACCAAAAAAAATTAGCTTCTGTTATCAAGGGAATGATGACAAAACCTTCTGAGATCGTTTGCCTCCTGGCAGTTACCCAGAAGCTGTAGACTCTGAGTTTGTTATGCAGGATCACAAATGGTGATTTCTGGGATCAGCAACTGTTGGAGTCGGTAGGAACTAATTCTTTCCTTCCGAGAATGACGTGTAATCTTTTGTTACCAGTATTATGGGACTGGAGCATGGAAATTCATCTTCTGACAAGCATGGCAGTGCTTGTAAATATTGCTTATATAAGTGTTTGTACATGTATTTGTTTTGCATTATTACTGTATAGGCTTTTTAAACAGCTTTTAGAGATGTCCTGAGTTTTAGCAGCCATAATCATATTTAGGTGGCATATCTGTCTTTTTTTTTTTTAAAACAAAAAAATCCTTCTGTGTCCTTCAGAGTGTTTTGAGTTGTCAGGTCTTTCTCAGGGCTGTAATATTTCTAGCTGCTTTTTACATATGTTGAGCCATGAACTTCATTCTCTAAATGTAGAGAACAATAGCAAAAAGGTTGGTTATATTTTTTTCTGAACTCAGGATAGAGTAGTACTAGTAGTGAAATGATTGATGTGCTCTTCTCCTAAACTAAACTAAGCAGGTGTTAATGTGTACCATGTTGCTTGTTAATCCGGCTGCTGGCAAGCCTAGAGGTTGTCTGGCAGAGATGGAATCAGTCTCTTGCGCTTCCTCCCTGGTGTTGCCCATTGCTGCTAACTCTTCTGTTTCCCTCTCTAAACAAAAGGAGTCAATTTCAAAGTGATTGATGATGGTCTCCTTTTCCCTTTCATTAACTGCTAACTACCCTCGAAAGCAGGCTTGCTGCTCCAACACCTGACCACAGATGGCCAGATGAAATAAAAAGGATAAGGTGAGCTGGAGTGCCTCAAACCCATTTATACAGTAAAGAGGAACAAATTGAATGTTTCAAGAAGTAATACTAGGCTATCAGTGAGTGGTGGGCTTGGTTATTTAGTAATTTATAAGCCACTAGCCTTAACTCTTGTTTAAGGCTACTGAATTGTTATCTGAAGCTCCTGGGCACTATCATTAGGATTCCTGTAAAATACGCTCATTAATCTGCAAATAATGAGTGGGTAAATTGATTGCCTGCTATCTAGCGCCCTGTCAACAAGTGTACACCAATTCTTTTCTTATGTGTGCAGCATTGCTTATGTATCATTCTCCGGAGAAGGGTTTCCATTGCAATAGTGGGTGTTCATACCTGCAGTTCACATGTCAGGTGCAACTTTGAAACAATGGGCTTCATCAGTCTGGGGGATAATCTCATGTCCTGACAGTGATCTGTGTTGTAGAATCAAGTGAAATAAGTGCTCCTCTGTGGAAAGCAGGTGAGTAACAATGTGGGCACCTCCAGCTGTGGTTGGAAAGGGATTGTCCTTCCCACTGCGGTGTGGAGAGAATGTAAAGGAACCACTCTCCATCAGTTGAGCACCTAAAAATGCTTCCCTTAAAGTTCATAATTAGCAAAATGATCTTTCATCAGATCTACATAGGTATGTTGCCATATCCTTTTGGAAATTCAGAAGACAATGTGTGTTTCACAAGGATAGGTGAGGAGCGGGCTGAACTCCTCCATCATTTGTATTTGCCTAAATAAGAGCCTGGAGCCCTTAAAGATGCAGTGTCTTTGAAAGAAAATATCCAGGCTGGAATCTGATTTTGGATTATATAGAAAGAAAAAAACAAACTTGCAGAGGTGATGTTTCTATCTAACTAAATCTTATTTATTGTAGTGGCAAAGTATAACAGTAAGGGTGAGTTTAGTGCTGGCAAACTTCGGTGTCAGCTTTCTTTCAGCTGGGTAATTAATCTCTTTCTGCTCTTTCACCTTTATGACTGAAACTTTCCTGCCTAGTATGGAAATATCTTTCTAGGGAGCCAAATTACAAGGCATAGCAGACTGCTTTTGATGCATTTAAGGAACGTTTTCCTTCAGGCTTTCCGTGGAGAGCGCTCTAGGGCCCTGCGTGTGCCTCCTGCCATCTGAACCTTGTTAACGATTCCACCCTCTTTCTGATCAATGAGCACATTCTTTATGCACCTCCTTATCTCCCTCCGGGATGTGATGGAGATTGGGAAGGGGGAGGGGTGTCAGATATATCTTGCAAGAGTCCTACTGGAAAGATGAGGATAAAAGTACTCATCAAGTGACTAATTTAATTTTCTCACAATAACTCAAAATTCATACTAGATAAGTGGTCTGTGCCTTTAGAATGATTTTGACGATAAAACATGGCCTAATCAAGAACCCTTCAATAATTAGGATTTTTGCATAAAGGCAAGATACTTTAAACTGGAAGATTGGTAGGAATAGTCTTGGCAGAAGTCACTCTGTGCCCGCCTGGGCTGTTGAAGAGCTTCCTGAGCTGTTCATCACTGCCCTGTACCCAGGGGCCATGCTTTGGGAGCCCCGTCTGCCTTTTTCTGGGCACTGGCTAAACTGCAAAGAGCATAAAAGCTTCCCTTCACTTTTTTTTTTTTAATTTCTCCTCGCTGATGTGGAGCAGTTGGCAGCTGAGTGAATGTCTGAATGTGTCGGAGGGTGCATCCCTGAAGCTGGCGAGGCAGCTGGGCACAGAAGGCTGATTCACGGCAGTGCCAGCCTCAGCTCCGCTTTGTTGAAGTCCCTGGTGCCGGTATGGAGAAAAGACAGAGTATTTTCTGTGAGGCAGAAGGGGCTGGCTCCGGCTCCTTCTATTCTCCAGCTGCACCGTGTAAAACTTGTTAATGCACTAATAGAGATAGTCTAGCCACATGGCAGAAAACTGGGGAAAAATCCATATTTAAATCACTTGCAGGCACATCTTGCAGCTTTTTTAAACTTTCCCCGAATCTGTGTCTCTCAAAACTCTCCTATCTCTGTTCAAAACATGTCAGTTTTCCAGACAGGCTTCCTCCTGCCCACCGTCACTCTGCGGGGGAAGATGAGCAAAAGTTAGCTAAACACATGGAATGTCTGTCCAACACTGGAGAGCTGGAAGGAGCTCTTGTAAATCTTCTGGGATGTAACGTTAAAATACTTGAACAAAAGAATGCTGTGTTACTGAAAATAAAATATTTCCAGGTGAAAATAACTGAAGTGATACCATCTTTCTTTGGCTTAACTTGCATGTTTTATGGAGTAGGTCTGTCTCACTGTTATCTTCTGCTGTCTTCAGCTGTTTATTCTTTTGCCCGTTTTTTCCTGATCTTGCAAAAGCTTAAGCATGACTCCAGTGCCATGTGCTGGGAGAAGTTTCTGCCTCCAGTCAGGCATGAGTGCCAGGGCTTTCAGGGTTAGCGTTGTAGGCTTCCCCTGACTTTAGGCAGGGCTGTTTTTTCTTGCACCTTTGTTAGCCATGCAGCTGACTCGTGTTTCCGGGTGCAATTGTAGTGTTTATAATGAGAGAATTGTCTTTACAGTACATTCTTTTATGCTGTTTTGCTGTTTATTCAAACTCTTTGGTGAGGAATGCGCTTGAATATGTAAACTGCACATCACTTGTCCGTGAGACAAATTATGACCTTGACACTAGTCAGTCAGTTATCTGTTTTTCTTATGCAGTTGGGTAGTTGTGCACATACATTGGGTATTTGGTTGTGTGCCTAACTCTTAAGTTTTGAATGTTGTTGGAAGTGTTAAATGAGAAGATATTTCCAAGGATGTTCTTCGTAATTGGAAATTGAGCCAAGTTTTGGTGCAGAAAAGGACTAGGACTAGCAGGGGGTCCTTTAACACCACGTTCAAGTTGATTCTTTCTGATTAACTGTTCTTCTCCTGTTTGAATCTTCCCCAGTTACCTCAGTGAACTGAGGGCCTTTGTAGTGAAAGGCCACTTGAAAGGGTGATGCTGTGCAGCTTTATCACAGATAATTTTTCATTTTCTGGAGCTACTTTGCTACAGGGAATAGAGACGCTTTTTGATGACTGTTTTCTGATGGGAACATCTTGAATTGCAATTGGATTACAAAGAAGAGTTGGTGGGAGAGCTGCAGTGAGCTCCAGGCACCAGCGGCCTGGCAGTGGTCCTTGAAAATGAGTAAAGTCTGTGGGCCTGAAGGTCCAGCTGCACGGGCCTGGTACAGGGGCTGTCCCTGCTCTAACCTATACTGCCAAATCCAACCGCTCACAAACGGAAGACATTATGGATCATTTCTTGCTCTCCATATCTTGTTATATGGTTTTGGAAATTTGCAATGATGTCCTACTGATGTGATAGGATTCTCTTGACCTTGTGCGTCTAATATATGTGGATATATACATGGTCATGATATTAATGTGGACAAGTTATTTTTTTCACTCTGATGCCATTGTTGTCAGGGCTTTAACACAAATGTCTCTTTAAAAGTATTTCTACAAGTTTTGTTCCTGTATTTTTGCTTCTGTTTTGTTTTGACAGTTGGTAAACATCACAGAAGAAGATCCAACAAAGAGACAGATGCCGACTTAGTAGCTGCACAGTTTGAATGACAAACCAAGATCAACAGATCATTATTTTTCACAGCAAGCAGAGGAGAACTGATAGAAATGGCTGATTTTAGTGATGACCTGTGTTGATAGTAGCTCTTGCATTCCAGAATGCTGTGCAACTGGAGGAGCTCTCTCCTGCAGCATTTTGAGCTTTTGCTCTGTTAGATTGCAATTGCATTTTTTATATTCAGGCTACTACCAGTTTGCTCAAAGTACTGCTGTTACAGAAGTGAGCTTGATAACCTCATCATCTCTAATTCAAATCAGAAATTAGAAGTCGTTGTATTTTGTGAAATATTTATTTTAAGTTTCTGCATTTCTACCAACTTGGGGTTTTATTCCCAGCTCCATTCAGTTCATGCTTAGAGCAGGTCAATGAAGCACAGGCAATATGGTCTTTTCACTCTCTTTTGGTATCCTTGATTGTTGAACTACCTTTACTCTAGGCTAAATCTTGATGCAAGGTAAAGTACTCTGCTGCAGGTGCACATGGTCTCATGTCTTCAGTAGTCCCACTAGGTCCTCAGGTTCTTAAGGAAAAAAAGTAAGTGATTCAGAACAAACTCATTCAGTGCTTGTGGAGAGCAGCTTTGAGGACATTTCTCAGCATTCCAGTGGTTCAAGGGTGTATCAGATGTTTTCTGTTTACTGTGGTGTTATATATATATGTGTATATATATATATATATACACACACACGGATGCAGTAGCAGTGTAGTTCAAAAATCCTTCTGATGGTTAAATGGATTGAATTAGTAGCATGTGGAAATGCTAGATAATATTTATTTTACACTTCTGTGTTTGACTTCTGAGGCTTGAGTGGTAATTGGGTATGGGGAAATACTTAAAAAAATGCAGTTCCCTAGTTATCTTTCACATTAATCATATGTTCATCATCATCAATTATCTTCATATGAGTGTTTTTCACATCTTGTAGTCTGATTTTCTCTATGCCTATACAGAGCTCTACAGCTGACGAAATGCACACACTGTCTCAGCCTTAAAACCAGTTTTTGACTTAATTCTTCCAGATAAGAACTGAAGAGTTGGCTTGAGCTGCTGTTGCTGAGCAGCTGGTAAGGTGAAAGCTCTTTGAAACCATGATCACCATCCACCAGTACCTTATAGCTTGATTCTACCTATAAATATTTGTACTAAAGGGGCTGCTTTATTGCTCTCTGTGATAGCAAACGGGTTGCCTGTGAATTTTTTTACCCAGTAAGGGCTTTTATACCTGACTGCACTTGTGTTCTGCTCATAAATAATCCAGCCACTTGAGATTGCTTAAGTTTGGGACATTCTAATACAGTAAGACAGTACCACGGGGCTTCATAAACTCTGCAAGCTTTTTTGGAGCTGCCGTACTTTGATAGAGCTGCTGTTGATCTGCCCCATGCATTTCCCATCCTTATGCTTGGAAGTTTTGTCTGTGAACAGTCCGACCATGTAACAAAACATTAGTACCATTTGTGTCACAGGAGCCAACCTGGAAACCATTGGAAATGCACCACCACGCATCCTCAAACTCTATGAACAGAGCAATTCTATTGCCCAGGCAGTAATCGCTGAAGTCATTTGCTTACGGTAAGCAAAGGATTGAGATTGATGTATTATTTAAGAGAAAGTGCACAGAGGCCTGCTTTTCAAACGGGGGCGATAAATTGTATTGGCAGGTGAGGGATTTGGACCTGCAGATTGCCATGTTGGTCCATCAGATGATAATTTGATCTATTAAATGGGAATGTAGACATCTGAATGTCAAGACTGTGTCTCTGGCAAACAGTGGTCCTGACACCTGCCGGTGTAAAGGCATCTCTCATGAAAGTGGCAGTGTCCTGGTAGAAACTGCATCCATGCAAATCCAGTTGATGCTACAAAAGGTCACAGTTCTTCCACTTGCTCTTGTTCTTTTTAAGTAAATGACATTAAATTTAAACATCCTTAATATTTGGAAATTAAGCAGTAATTATATGAGCTAATTAGGTGTGAATATTTAGCACCAATCCGTCCTAAAGTGAATGAGCAATCACTCTCCCTCTGTCCTCTGGCTTTATGCTTTGGGTCCCAGAAGATAATTTCTTCTAATAAATGGCTTTGAGGCAGAAAAATGTATTTACTGTGATTTTGATACTGTAAGTGATCAGGAGCGTGCAAGAGGGTGACCAGCCAAGATGATCTCAAGTCATTGCTGCTGAATCACTGCAGTCATTTTCAGAAAGGTCAGTTAAACCCCAAGAGAATGGATTAAAATATCAATTTCTTATTGTAGTTTAGATGATAGATCATTGAAGATGTTTTGAAGAAGCCATAAATCTGGTACTAATACTTAAACCTTTGAACTGGATGGTTGGCTTACATCAATATAAATGAATGGTCAGCCAGAAAAATCAGAAGCCTCAGAACCGAGGGGTGAAACTTCTGAGCAGCTCATGAACTGTGTGTGCTTACATCAAATCATTTCCAAAGTTTGAGACAGGAGGTTACAGGCCAGCATGCTGTGCTGTGACTCTAGCAGATGCATTGTTCTCTTTCAGTATAAAAAAAACCCCACGACTCCCTGCTGCTGCCCTTCCTCCTTTGCTGAGATTAGCCATCCCCAGGCTGAGACTGAGCTGCCTCACTTTGCTTCTAAATCTGCTGGTTTTCTCTGTGGCAGCATCTCTGAGCAAAACAGCATTTACTAAAAGTAAAGAATAAACCAATGTGCTGAAGTGTCTTAGGTACTGTCTCTCTAAGCAATGACAAGAAGAGGGTGTAAGGAAGGCTGTTTTCCTGGTGCATGTGAGAGGAGAGTAACTCTTGTCTGGTTGGACCTGTTTGTGAACCTCCACAGGGAATTTTCATGATAGCTTGACAACCTGTGAAACCATGACGTTAGTATCAAATCATCCTTATGACCTTCGTGCATCTTTCTCAGTAAATGCTGCTCAAATTTCAGCATGGATATAGCAAGCAGTGTTTCCACAGAGTTGGCAATAACTTTCTGTGGGTAATGTCAATTAAAAAACTGCATGGTGTTTTGAGAGAGCATGGAATTTTTAAAATAATGAATATTTGTCAGAAAATATAGTATTTCAAAAGAGAAGTTATTTTGTCACACCTGAAATACTATAAAGATGATGAAGAAAGTTAGCCCTGTCTTTTGGAAGAAATGTCTTTAATTAGATATTATAGGTTTCGTGATCAGAGGGGACTTCTAATATAAAATGAAGAGATGACTTCAAAATGGTGTAGTGGGAAGGAGGTCTTTTCTAGTCTTTTGATTATGGTGCTGATCTGAATGGAAACACCGAAATCTGTTTTGACGTGATGATTGGAAACAAAGCTAACGCAGTTTCCAGACATGTCAGTCATACTCGATGAAAATTTATTTCCCTCTGTCATAAAATTGTATCATCCACTGAAATTAAAACCTTTTTTTCCTTTGGTTTGCTTTTGTGTCAGATAGAAGCACACGTTTAGCTGAATTCAAGCAATCTTTGTCTCTTTCAGTATTCAGTTTGAATTTCTTTACTGTTAAGATGCACTGACAGTTTCACAGTAAATCCTTATTATAAATACGCATGCTAAAGTCTCTCAGCACGCACAGCTAGTATTGCTACTCGCATAGCGTATTTGTTCTCTGTGTTTTTAACCTACCCTGATTCCAATGTAACTGTTCTTCTTGCTGTTTAACTTGATTTCAAACAGTTTGAACAATATAGCTGAAGGCGCCTGTTGTAACACAGAGTTGAAATCGTGTCTGGAATTCGTCAGAGGAAAACCCAGTTCGGTGCTTGGACTTTAAAAGCAAAAAGAAGAGTACTGCTGAAAAGTTTGCAAATGCAATCCATTTTCTTGTAGCCAGTGAGGGAAGAGAAAAATGGAAAGAAATAATTCTCCAAGTGTTCCCCGTCTTATGCTGTGAGGGAGATCTGTTTTTCTGTACAGGAGGGTGGTCATCAGTACTTTCAGTATTGAAGTCTTCAGTAACAATTATAGAAAGCCAGTTCCTTTTTGCAGACATAATCAAACTATAAACATAGTAGCTTTAGCACAGATCAGGTGGAGGCCAAATAAGATGGCAATGAAGTCACAAAGTGATTTAAAAGAACTGAGTGC
This sequence comes from Cuculus canorus, assembly GCF_017976375.1. NCBI lineage: Eukaryota > Metazoa > Chordata > Aves > Cuculiformes > Cuculidae > Cuculus > Cuculus canorus. The sequence continues at coordinate 11,622,051 of NC_071411.1, forward strand.
AGCTCCCACTGCGACAAAGCACGGATAGGAGGAGAAATTGGTTGGGGAACATTGAGAAAAATCTGAACCGTACAAACAATTGAAGGCAATAATGATCCTAAAGAATTGCCTATCGGCTTGGTGAGTTCTGGTGTTTTGTTCAGACAAATTGTAATTTGGAGAGGGAAATGAGGACATTAGGTAAAAATAAATCGGTAGTTCCTGTGACTGTCAGAATAATAATGGGACAGATGCCCAAGTCTCCCTCTGAAGTGCTTGAAAAGACCCTCTCCAGGTCCTGCATCAGCTCATAAAAAGCCTCAGAGAGGTTCTCTGGTCAGTGATGGGCAAGGGAAATGCAGGTGTGATTTTTATAGCCACATGTAGGAAGCTTGTACTTTGTAATTTCTTATTGCTCTTTATGACTTTGAATTTTTTTTGACCCAGTCTAGTAATTACAAGAAAATAAGTGTGCTGGTGTGAGGCAGATCCTGAATAGTTCCAAGACAGCAAGACTCTGAATTCAAGGATTACAGCACCTTTTCTGCCATTCTTGAATGTAGAGGAACATTGACAGCTTGTCTTAGTCCTCCACTGTATTTCAGGGGTTAATAATTTTTAAAGTCCCAGAATGCTTAATATTTAGTTGAAACAAAGCCTATGAAATTAAAACCAAGGTAACAGGAGATTTCCTAAATCAGAATGTATCCAGATTAGGGAGAATTTAATGCCTGTATTGGAAATTGTAACTTTGACCCTAGAGCCCTACTTAAGCTTTGCTTCATATTCATATTAGTATAGATCAGTTTCTAATTCTGTGGATTTTAAATCTAATACTTTTCAGGTGATATTGTGGTGGTTCTCGGTTTTGGTTTTGGTTTTTTTAATAGAATAGGGAATTATGGGGGGGATCTTCCATTATGATTTTTCCATGACTTGTTCTTCTTCTCTAATGTTACTTTAAATATAGTTTCTATACATTTGCGAGTAAACACGCTTTCATATGCAAGATGTTCCTATTATTGCTTAAACATCTCAATATAAATTTTGATACGTATTTCACTTGAGTCAAAAAAGCATCACAAATAGTTTTTTCTCCCGACAATTACTAAAGGTTACTCAAAGAGCAAAGGCATTATTTAATTGAATGCTTTGGAACCATTCAAGAGAAAGTGCACTTGTCGCTTTCGAAATTGTCTGATGCTGCCTTTGCCTCCAGCCAAAGAAAAAAGGATTTTGTTTTCCTCGGAGAAAGGTACTCGGATCATCTGTTACGGCTTTATTGTTGACATTGTACCTTTGTATTTCTCTTAGTTCAAGGATCATAAACTTCGTCAGGTTGATTACTCACCAATTAATCTCAAATGGATTTCACTGTCTAATCTCGTTACTTGGATTTCTGTCCTGCACTGCTGTATACCTCTTCTAAGACTTCCAGCAACCCTGGTACTGGCGATATAAGCCCTTGATTCAGAAGGTGCTATGCATGACATTTCTAAATGTCAAAAATGACACAAGGGGTTTCATCCTGGGCTGTCTCCATCTCTGTGGCTGTCCCAGTTACAGACTAGTCCTAGTCTACGTGATGGCTCATCCGAGCTGTTACCTGTTGTTCACACGTGTTACAGGGCAATAGCATTCTGTGTTAACTTCTGTTGTTATCAAAAAAAGGAGGAGAGGGGAAGAAAAATACAAACCAAGCTCTTATCCTAATTATAGGCTCATGAAGTTATGAAGCATTCTGGGTTTTGTCAGAGGAAAATAATAGTGATCCAGGTAACAGCAGTAGAACTCTAAGTATTTATTATAGTGAAGGATGGGAATATTTAAAATATGACTTCATAACAGGTGAATAAATAGTATTGGAGTTCAGCAGAAAGAAGTCTTGTTTACAGGGTTCTGGGGTTGCTGGCATTGCAAATTGCTCTGAGAAGTTCTCTGCAATTGTAAATCAAGGAGAATTACTCTGTCTGCTTTTTTTAATGAAAAATACATTAACTTGTGTTTCCATCTTCATTTAAGTTCTGCTTCTGCTTGCTGGAGCAAATCTGTAGCTAAGCCATTGGTCAATTTTTCTTCAATTAATATCCTTAATTGTAGTGTAATTTCATCCTTGTCGGTCAGAAGCCTGTCATTAGAGTTGAATTCTCTTTAACAACCAGTATGTCAGGTATTTTTCCTTCGCTTGCCACAAGTCATTTATGAGAAAAAAAAAAAAAAAACTTAAAAAATTGCAGCTCCTTTCCTGTGTAGGTGTCCAAGCACGGTGCGGTGGCCACACGGCTGCTGTTCCCGTGCAGTGCTGCCATTTGTGAGTTAGGTTTAAATGAGTCTCTCTTGTTCGATACTTTGCTAAGTCCAGCTGTGCCTTGCAGTTATCTGAGGGTAGGTGGGAATACTATGCAATCATTGTTTTCCTTAGAACAAAACTTCTTTGACTGTGTTAAATCAAAGCTTTCTGTAGCTGGTTGCCTGCCAGTCTCATACGCCAACAAATATTTTGGTTTGAGTTGTTCCATCATTGAGTTTTGGTTTGGCACCTGCCTGTTCTGGCTGTGTGCTCGCCCCTGGCTGCTCCTCCCCATGCTGACACCCCTGGAATTCCCAGCATCAGCCGGCCCTTTCTGCCAGATTGCCTGATAGATGAACGAGGCCATGTTAAACCTGGGATGACTGTTGGAAATGGGCTGCCGGCTTTGGATTTGAGAAAAGACATTTGTGCGCCCTGTGGGTCTGTGTTTCCAGCTGCAGCAGTGAGCGGTGAAGGATAAGAAGAGCTGTCCCGGCCAGCCCTGCCCAGTTGTAAGCTTTCACCAAACTACTTCCCACTTATGTCTTGGAGTCCAATCCTGAGCCGGGCTGGCTGCAGTGGCTGAACATGCTCTGGGAAGGCTTGTGAGTGGGCAGATTTCAGCTTTTTGAATAATTTAAAAGGCAGCTCATCTGTTTGTTTAGAGACCCCTTAGACTAGGTTCAGACTTGCTCACCTCAGTGCCACAGGAGCACTTAGGTGGCTTAGTGAATTATTCATGTCACTTTGTGTAGGGCCTTGATGTTCTGTGAAGGTTATCAATACAAATAGCAGTGCCAATTGATACACGATTGTGATGAGGCAAGAACGTGAAATACATCTAGAAGTTACAAAATTATATTTTTACACACTGTTGTCATGATATATTCAGAATCAGGTTAAAAAAGAGAAGCTTAGAGCGTGATATACAACATTATAGCAGCACGTGGTTTCAGAAAGAACTCTTGGGATTATGCGAGTGTGTCACCACTGTGAGCAGCTCTATTTCAGCAACACGTTTTTTCTTGTTGCTGTGAAGATATCAGGTCCTTAATAAAACCAAAGGAAGCTAAAAATGCTGTATGAGTTTTCCCCCTAAATACCTCATGTTATGCATGCTCCCTTTGTTCCCTCCATTTGGAATTTAAGACTCGGTGAAGGGCTGCTCGGTTTAGCTGGCAGGAGATGTTTAAGCTCAACAGCTGGGTGTTAAGTCTTGACGGTGGGAAGCAATGGGTTGACCATCAGTCGTTCAGTTGCGCGTGAAGGAGGATTTCACTGGAGACAGCTGGGTACGTAGATGTGCTTTGAGAGACAGGGAGCCTTGTGGGCAGTCAGCCTGCTTAGTATGGCTGTTCCTGCATGTCAGACTGATAGAATAAGAGAAGGTGGCAGAAAAATAATTGCATTCTCTTTACTAATGAAAGAGCACTTCAAGTCGCCGATAGTTTTACTGGCTTAATTACTTTGCAATAGCAGTATTAAGTGCTTTTGATTTGAGTTTTGTAATAGCAGTTACATGGACTTATTAGTTCCTGGATGAACCAAGCAATTTTTTTTTTATGCAATTACATTTAAAATGTATTTAAGTACATAAGGAAAAGTACAGAAAAGGGAGGGAGGTGAAGTAATTAATGAGCAGGATGGGTGTGCTGGCGAGGAGGTCCCAAAGTGGCTAGAACTGCTATTTCAGTTCCTGCTTGTTTCTCTCATGAGTTTAGTCCCGTGGTGGATTCGGCACCTTGACGTCTTCTGAAAATATATCCATTTATTTAGTGTTAAATTTTATGTAGAAATAAAATCCCACTTGATTGAATGACTGAAAATAAAAGAAAAAAAATTTAGTAACATTTTTAAATTTTGTTGTTTCAATCCCCTTCTATATAGGTTGTAAAAGGTGGTCATGAAACTCCTGTTGTTTCTTGGATGATTTGTCTGAACTCAAAGCCAAGAAGAAGGTGTGTGTTCAGCTTAACAAATAGTTTTGCCTTTGCTAGTTTTACAGTTGTATATAGAAAAATTAATTTAAATGAAGAACAACTGTTTTGAAAGACTATATAATCTTAATGGTCAAAAATTGGGTCCAGTGAGCTCAGGGGCGCTGTCTCTGCTTGCCCTTTGGACATTGTCTCTGCTGCTGGAGAAGAATGTTGTGAGAAAGATTTCTTCTCTCCTCCTGATGCTACAGATGGTCACAGTAGATAAATCCGCTTGCGGGAGGGGGCAGGCTGGTTGCCCTCCAGTTCTTCTGTGCTGGAGCAGCCTTGTGTTCATCCACTTGTGTATATCCCATCATGGTACAGTCTGTGACAGCTGTATCACATGGCCTGTCACACACACCACGCAGTGCAGAAGAGACACAGCGCTCGTCCGGAAAAATTTCACTTCCCTGGCAGCTTACTGCTGTAGAAGGAGCATCTGTCAGGCTCCACGTTAATGTGGCTTGATAACATTCTTTTTGAGTTTGGCTTGAAAACACTCTTAATACAAAAGGCATTTCACACAATTGAAGCCCTATAAATCTCTGTGTGTGTACATAGCACATCTGAAGCTATCAGGTAGGTGATAACGTACGCTCTGCATTCAGAGCTACAAAGCATTAGCTGACATCATTTTAACTCGATAGTAAAGTGAATTTGAAGTAACCACTAATTCTGAAGTGACTGAAATATTCCCTTTCTGGTGACAACGATTTTATTCTTGGAGTACAACATTTGCTCCAAGCAATAAGATGCCATGACAGACAGCACAAAAATGAAGGTGGAGGAATTGGAGCAATAACGTTGCAGTAAAGCTGTCTTCACGTGTGGTTTTTATTGTTGTAGCTATTATGGTGTATTACTAGCCAGGTACATTTATCTAACTTGCATTAATTGTATATATGGCTGTGCGTATGTTAGTACGGTATGTGTTCTGTGTAAATGTTTTTCTGTGTTCCACTGTTTGCAAAAATGAGTAATTTTTAGATCTAGCAGGCAATGAAATATATAACTCAGAGGTAAGTAGACTTAGAATGATGCAACACAAATATTCAAGCCAGCAAATTTATAATAAGGGTCTACAGAGCAGACAAAAATTGATGAATGAATTAACCATCTCACACTTTAGTATGCGAAATGAACAGAATATCCTAAGACTCTTTTAAAGGCAGCAACAGCATTGTAAGGTTTAATGTAGCAAAGTTCATGTATTTGTAACTGGATTTATCAAGTGTTTTGCGTTGTTTAGAGAGGGAATGGCCATGTTGCCTTTTATATAAACGCGTGACATCATGTTATACTTGGAAGTTTCTGAAACAAGGCCAAATTCAAAATTCTTGTAGGTTAGTACTTGTTTGTTGAGTCGGGCCCTACCTTTTCCCCTGATGGTTTCAAAAGCTTGGGTCAATAGGAAAGTAATCAACGTTTTGGGGTAATGTATTGGTAAGGGCAAAAGAGTTAAAGGGTTGTTTGAACAGGAATTATATTGACACTAGACTTTTGAATACTATTACAATTTGAATGTGTCTTTTGTGGCAATATAAATAACCCACTGCCTTTTAGACGAGTTACTCCTTAGCCTAAAACCTCACAGTACTCTTTGATTCAAAGTCTTAATGTACTGCTTGACCCAAAATGTCAATGGAGTGTAGAATTTTGATTTTAAATTTAAGTAATTGGGTTTTCTCTTTTAGAGCTGTGGGACAGCGTGGTGGAGAGCAAGTAGACATATTCACTTACCTTCCATGAGGTAAGTCTGTCTCATTTCAAAGCATTGAAATGGTTTGTCTTGTACCAAGACCTCCTGTTTTCCCATAAAGCATGAAGGCTGCATTTTGTTTCACTGTGTATAGAACCCAGATACAACCATGGTCTTGCGTTTTCCGTTGTGACTTATTTCTTTCTGTGAATGTAAAGGCCTGTTTGAGAGATCTATGGTGTGGGAATCATGCCAATAATGAAATGCTGGGTTCAGAATGAAAGCCAGTCATTCCAAAACATTTTTATTTTAAGAGCCTCCTTTTCTTAGTCTTGGATGGTGTTTCCCTCTGCCCTCCTTCAGCGTGATTGCTTGCCAAGCTGTGTGAGGCAACTTAAAGCTGACATCCAACCACAGCTTGAAATGTGCCTTGAAATCTGTTTTAATTAGATATGAGCCATAATAATTTAATTACAGATCCACCCACTAAATTGTCTGTTTTGAATTGTAGCAGCCACATTGTGTACAGAAACAAAAATGTTTGGAGTAGATATCTCACTGATTTCTATCAAGGGCATTCAAGCTCGGAATAAAGTACCAGAGTAGTGTGATTGTTTAACCTCTGGCTTGCTAATTACCCACATCACTTGTAAAATCTGCCAGATTTATCTTGATGTAAGTCGGCTCTGGCTTAACTGCTTGTTTCTAGGAGATGAGATGCCCAGTGCATCTTGCAGTGCAGAAGCACCTGAGTCTGGGATCCTGCCTGTATTGCTGGCAAGCTGCGTGTGGAACTTAAGGAAGGTCTCATTGCTTTGTGGGCAGCCCTTTCAAATAATTATTTCCTACAAATTTGAATACTCTATATGTCACACATTTGAGATGGAATTCCATCCTCCAGAGTAGGTACGTAGAGGTTGTTGTCTGAGAGGAGTCGCTGCTGGGGAATGGTGTCTAGATTGCTCTTCAGTCATCTGGTAATGAATGTGAGTTATTGCTGTTTAAATTTGCAATTGACAGAAAGACTGATAGAATAATTATTTAATTCTCATCCATATTTAATATATAGAGTAGGCTGAATCATTTGGTAACCTAGGATCATTCACTAACATGTGTTGTGAAACAGCAGGAGGGAGATCAAGAAGTAAAGGCCATAACTGAAGAGAAGAGACTGAAGAACCAGCAGCTGCAGAGGTAGGAGCAGACAACTCTGTTGATGGAAACTTCTTGTGCCATTCTGTTGCGTAACACCACTTGCAATGCTCAGATTGATTGAATCAATCAATCAGTCAATCAGTTGATCTTTCTCTCTGTCATGGATACAAGCAGTGATTGTTGCAGTTGGCCTGAGAGCAGTGGAATTGCCTTGGGGGGAAGTACCTGCAAATATGCCGAAGGTACTGCATAAGTGTGCCTGAAATGCACAGTACCGGGGTTCATTCATTCTGAATTATCTAAAATATGTCTTTACACTCTTGAAGGGCTTTGTCTGTTTTGATTAGAATGTCTGAAGGAATGCTGCTGTAGAAAATAGGGTGGTTGATAGCACAAACCTTCTTTAGTTATTGTGGCTCCCACTCATCTTCTCATCAGCATTATGGTGTAATGTTTCCTTTCAGTTCGCTAACATGCAAATTAAAGAGCATCTTTAGGTTTGGCATGTTTCATATCTTCACATTCACAAATGAATCCTTTGTTGATTTCTGCTTATGTCTAAATCCCCAAGATGTTTGATGGATGTTTTTTCCATAATTCTTTGACAGTTACTCTGGTGAAATCCTGTAAATAGAATTTCTTAGTGGTTAGCAGTAAAGATGGAAAGCTGTAATATCCAAATAAATTCTGATCTTGTTGGCAGTGGTATAAATTCACATTTAAATCAGCAAAATGACATTATGAAACCTGAGGGATGGGAATGTACCTGCATGTGGGCAGCTACGAGAAAGTAGCTGGTTTGCTGTGATGTAAGCCTAAGTAAGTATGAAAACTCAGCTATGTGTTCAGAAGCCTAAAAGCAAAACATAGTTGAAATGAAAGTTTTCATTAGAAGAAGGGCTGTGGGTAGAGAGCCTATCAGTGGGAAATCAGAGAGGCTCATATTGGAGCAGCTGGGATAGCCCTTTGCTCTGTGGTAACAGCTAGTACCAGGTCTAGATTGTTACCCTCTTCCAAAAGAATTCTTGTGTTTGGGGGTAAAAGGCTGTGTTTTTCTGTCTCTATTAGAGGCAGCTCCAGGAAGATGTTTACCACTGTTTCAAATGGTAGTTATCTAGAAATAATTTGGCATTTTTATCATTGTTTTTATGAACAATTCTTATTAATTGTCATTGGAGGCTTTAATGTGTTAAAAATTAATTTGGCCATCACCTGTTGCAGGATGGACTGAACTGCTCGTATCGGCTGCCTCTGAGGTGAAAAGCTGAGGGATAATACTTGTCAGGCACTTCTCTGTTTCCTTGGTTACAAGATAATTTAAATTCCATCTATTTTATTGGCATTAATGAAAAACTTCTGGAATACACATCTTTCCGTGCTACGCAATGATTTCATTTGAATCATAGGCTGTGTTAAAACATTATCTGCAGGGATGTAACATTATGGGTACCAATCTAATCACATCTCCAAAAGGGTGAAAATGGGTTAGCAAGATAGAAATATTAATATTGTGTATTTCTGTCTATTAAATATCCTCAAATGGCATATTTTATTTTCTGAACCTTTCCTTCCATGATGCTAATATGATGCCAAGAATTTTTTTCCCCCAAAACTCAAATATGTGTTTCTTAGTAAACACCTATAATTAGGTCAGAATTTTATAAAAGGCTTTCTATTTGCATAGAGTAGCATTAATTTTGCATTCTTCTATCAAATGAAACACAGCAAAGGAACAAATAATTTATTCATGCAAAACCAACCCGCATGAATCATTTATTTACCTCTTCTGCTAATTTCACAAGCTCGCATTTTATGCACCACGCTGCAAATTAAGCAAAAGTTTCTAGGGATTGATTTTGTCCATAAAAAAAAGTAATAATGACATAAATAGCTTCCCCTGTATGGAAAAATCATCATGTGAACTTAGGCAAAAGTGCATACAGGGTTGGGTTTTTCTTCATTACATAGCTATCTGAATGAGCAGCTGTAAGAGAAACAGTTCTCACTATCTTTAACCTTCAGAAAATATTGTTAACAAAGGGTTGAATACATGATTATTCTGTCAAGTTAATCCATGAATTCAGAGCAATTCTCTTGTTAGAGTTTTCCTCAGTGTAAATAAAACTAAATCTGATGTAAAGGTTTTAATCTACAAATGCATGTAGAGATAAATGAGAAATACACTGACTTTCTTGAATTGCAATCTGTTTCAAGCATCAGAATTTCGTAGAGCAAATTCTGCTCCTGCAGAGCCCAGTGACAAATGACTATAGAGTTCTAGAAGTGAAGTATTTGGTGCCATTTAAAATACACTCTCATGAACCAGTATGGTTCTAAATTAGATGATGTCTACTGAAGCATCTTTGGAGTTTAGGACTGCTTTTTGTGTTTTGTTACTCTTCTGGTGTTTTGGTTAGAGCTGAAAGAAGCTGGAGTGGAGTAGGGAATGTGTGTTACTTAACATTAGACTGTACAATGCCTTCATACTTGCCTACTGCACTGATTCTTGTGCTTAGGTAGGTACCAAATTTTGACTGATGTTTTACAGAATTTTACATAGTGTCTGATCACAGAATCACAGAATCACAAGGTTGGAAAGGACCCATTGGATCATCGAGTCCAACCGTTCCTAACACTCCCTAAACCATGTCCCTAAGTACTTCATCCACCCGTTCCTTAAACACCTCCAGGGAAGGCGACTCGACCACCTCCCTGGGCAGCTGTTCCAGTACCCAATGACTCTTACTGTGAAGAATTTTTTTCTGATATCCAACCTGAACCTCCCCTGACGGAGCTTCAGGCCATTCCCTCTAGTCCTGTCCCCTGTCACTCGGGAGAAGAGGCCAGCTCCCTCCTCTCCACAACCTCCTTTCAGGTAGTTGTAGAGAGTAATAAGGTTTCCCCTCAGCCTCCTCTTCTCAAGGCTAAACAACCCCAGCTCTCTCAGCCGCTCCTCATAAGACTTGTTCTCCAGCCCCCTCACCAGCTTTGTTGCTCTTCTCTGGACACGCTCCAGAGCCTCAACATCCTTCTTGTGGTGAGGGGCCCAGAACTGAACACAGTATTTGAGGTGCGGTCTCACCAGTGCCGAGTACAGAGGGAGAATAACCTCCCTGGACCTGCTGGTGACCCCATTTCTGATACAAGCCAAGATGCCATTGGCCTTCTTGGCCACCTGGGCACACTGCTGGCTCATGTTCAGTCGGCTGTCAACCAGCACCCCCAGGTCCTTCTCTTCCGTGCAGCTCTCCAGCCATTCTTCCCCCAGTCTGTAGCACTGCATAGGGTTGTTATGCCCCAAGTGCAGGACCCGGCATTTGGCCTTGTTAAACCTCATCCCATTGGTCTCGGCCCAGCAGTCCAGCCTGTTCAGATCCCTTTGCAGAGCCTCCCTACCCTCCAGCAGGTCCACACTTCCTCCCAGCTTAGTGTCATCTGCAAACTGATGTCATGTTGATCTGTGAAATACTTTTAAAAAGCAGCATTAAACAAAGAAGTGGTGTAGAGCTGATAGACTGTTAAGGAAATGTATGGTCGTTGATTCCAATATATGCTTATAGAGGAAAGTATTCTTTGGAAGTATCTTTGGTATAGTGGCTGTCATGTTTTAGCCCCATTGGCAGATAAATGCAAGCAGTTGTGGACCCAATCCCCCTCTTTAAGATGAGACTTAGTTAAAAAGCTAGAAAATTAATTCTGCTTTAGCTCAAACCAGAACAGTGGCATTTTAAAATTAGTTAAAACCAACTTTGTTACCATTTCAATTTTGAAAGCATTAAAAGTGTCAGGTTTAAGGCTTTAAAGGATTACCAATGACTGCTCTGCTGGCCATCTTCTCATTTACTTGTTTTTTCCTATGTGGCTATATGGGCAGTTCTATTAAGTCGATTTGTCAGTCATAAATGTTAATTTCCCTGATGCAATAGAGATTGTTTTAAGTGTCAGTAATTAGTTTGCATTGTAATTATGTGTTAACTAAAATTTCATCACACCATTGCCCTTATGTGAGAACAGGAAATCTGCTGCAGAGGCTCCAGGGTGCCAGCCTAGCCTCTTTCCTGAAACAATCCCTACCTGAAACTCTGTGTTTGTGATATATGCCATGATGAGAAGTTAATCATGAGTAGGGCCCTGTGAAATATGAGAGATTTGGGAAACATGGAGTATTTGCTTTTAATTAAAGAATATAAGCAAGCAATTAATAAGCTCATTTCAGCCAATTTTGGTTCAGTTCTAAACTTTGCCAGGCTTCCTGCATGAGTAGGGCAGTTCCTGTGGTCTGAGTATCAGATTGCCATTTGTGAAAGCAGCTTTGGTACCTCTTGGTCTACTCTCCTTTCTTTAAAGCATAAAAAGAGCTGCTCTTCTAGTGAGGAAGAATTCATCTTGGTGAGAACAGCCACATCTGCTGCTCAAAACCTGACTGGAAACGGCGTTGAGCAACCTTCTGCAGGTGACCCTTCTTGGAGCAGGAGGGTCAGACTACATGGTCTCCAAAAGTTGTCCTCCCTCCCTGTCTCAGTGATTGAATGATGCTGTCAAATAATAAAGTGGAAGTACCCAATGAAGTGACAGAAAGATGCTAGGCTATGTTGTAATTGAGAATTACTCAAGGCTATAATTTTATCCTGTGCTAAAAGCTTCACAATTGCAGGAAGATTACCTTAACAAAGGTGAAAAGTAATTACTGGGCTGCCATTTTTTGCCACTATAGTCAAGTACCTGTCAGGATCTCCTTTACAACAAACATAGTTACAAAGGCTAATCTAGCCTTACATGACGGATATTTGCTTGCAATTAGAGTCTGGGAGAGCAGTACAAAGCTGTTTTGGTTTGTATTCTGGTTAACTTTTTTATTTTATCCTCGTGAATGAATAAGCTCTTGAGACTTTTGTTGATATTTTTATATGAACTTAGTTTAGACCACTTAAGCAAAACGCAGCCCAGAATGGTGGAAATTGAGGTTGGTGTTTGATGGATGCTCCATAGCTCTGTTAGAAGTAAGTTTTTTTAAAATGGTGTGTATTTGTGTCATAAGATTTGCTGCCATACTCGCAATTACCGTACTCTGTTGTCGGCAGTCTGGCAGACAAGCCGCATGCTAAATATGCGCGGTGATGAAATACTTTCTTGCTCACAGAGCAGGACATTCCTGGTACTGTGTAGCTGCAGCATGGTGCGGAATTTGCTTCTCCAGTCTGTCAGTTTAAGTGTTTAGGAAATGTCAGAAAACCCCCAGCTGTTCAGAATTGGTCTTGAAGAATATAGCTTTTGATCCATAGTGTCCCATCTGGTTCTGTGTGTTTATTAAGGGTTTAGTGTGGCTGACATCGTTGGTTTAATCACTTAATGTCCAGGAAGAGAACCTACACAGGTGAGAAGTATGGCTGGAGCATGTGCTGCGTGCATGTGGGACAGGAAAGGCTGGGAGCAGCAGCCCTCCTGCACTCTCAAACCACGAAAGCCCAACCTACCTTTCTTACCTGTTTTACAACCTACAACTATTACATCTTTTAAAGATGTCCTCTCTGTTGGCCAGACATGCTCTTTATAGTCTCCTTTTTTTAAAAAAAAAAAAAAAAATTTGATTTCGGCTTCCGTTTTGTTTTTTTTCCCCCCCCAAATGTGCACAAAATCGAAGAAGTTCTTTTAAAATGCAAACTTATTTTCCTCACTGCTGTCGGCTGGCACGAGGGGGCTGCATTGTGAACTGGAGTTTTGGTTCTGGAGGATGATAAAGGTCCTTGGATCTGGCGATATTGCTTCTGCTGTCTTGCACTCCAGTGTTTTAGTGTGCGGTACAAAGAATTTTTGTTCAGTGTTTTCACAGAGCAGCAGAGAACTATTTTATGTATTCTACACTTTATCAAGCTTTTCTCATCTCTTTTTAGAGTTAGGAGTGAGAATAGCTTCAATAACAACATTTTCAACACTTCCCACTGCTGTTGGGTTCGAGGTGCTGAGCAAAGTTCCTTGGAGTGTGAGAGCATCTCCTGGCCAGCTGGGAGCCGCAAAAGAAGTGGAAGAGAAAGGGAAGGGAAGTTGGTTGGATCGCTTCTCCATCATCCTGGAGGAGGGGTGCTCTGTGGCATTTTGGGGAGGGAGCAGTGCTGTTTCTTTTAGCATGGTGAGGCAGCTCCCAGGGCAGGGGACGGGACCACAGGGTTGCAGGCTGAAGTTAGAGAAATGGATTCCTGTCCTGGCTTGATATCTTAACCTGCCTTGGAGCCTGTGGCGAATTATTTCACTGCTTTCTGGTGTGGTTCCACAAGTGAAAAATTGCAGTTGTGTCCTTTTGGTGGGATATGAAGAAAATGGCAGCGTTTTCAGGGCTTTTTGCATTCTGAAATGAGGTGGTTATGTTGGCATACAATTTTATCCTGACACGACAACTACAGAGTTCTAGTAAACGTGAATGTTTTCTCCAAGAAAACCCTGAGATCTTTTGGGAACAGCTTCTCCTTTCTTTTGCTGGAGCAGTATAGTTGTGGTCGTCAGGTTGAGCAGAGGGCAGGACGTGGTGTGGTGGGTGTTGCCAGGCTCACTGGAGGCAGCCTCATCTCCGAAGGGATTTGCTGCTGGCAGAGAGGGGGCGATGGGGGCAATACTGGAGATTCTTTAACATTCTCTAGGTTAATGGCAAAAGCTTTTCCTTGATCTAGTGTCCTATGAGACTCTCGTTTGTGGGTAATGCAAACAGCCTGGTATTCTTTATGATGGTTAATCTGATTGGTAACAAAAGCACTTTAAAGTTTATTGGATCTTCACAAAGCTTAGTTTCAAGGGTAGTTAAACATCTCATTAGATCTGGTAATGTTAATTGCATTTTAGATTTTATTTGTACACTTGACATTTGCTCTGGCTAAAAATAATTTTCATAAAAGGGATTGAAAGAGGCAACTAGAGATAGATGTGTACAAGCTTCTGAATTATAGGGAAGGGAGGAGTGTGGAGGTTCCTCTCTTTCTGTTCAAAGTATCAGTTGTTCAAAAAAAAAAAAAAAAGGAGAGGAGGCTTTCAAAAATGTAATTAAACTGATCCAAGCCGCATTATGATTATTTAGGTTTAAATATGGCCAACATCTTGTTTGGGTAGGGGAGCTCAAAAACTGTAAATATACCATATTTAAATCTACCAATATGCCTTAAACTGACATTGGCAGGCACTTCCTCCTCCTCTGCAGAGGTGTTGTTTGTGTTGTTGAAGCTTTAAAATTCTCGGTTTTACAAATACGACTAAAAATCTTGCAGATCTTACAGGTGAGGCAGTGATTTCTGTTCCCCTTTATATATTTCTGTAGGAGAAAAGAGCTGGCTTGTCAGTGCTTGGTAGAGTTGAATTTGAAAGGAAAAATTTTTGAAATGTATTTAAAAGCCACGAGGACAACATGGAACAGAAGAAATTGGAAGCTTGAAAATAATTTATTTGCTTTGTGAATAATTAAAAATCAGTGTGAAGTACATGATAATTTATGTCAGTCCTCAGCGTGTTGACTATGCTAATTTAGTCAGTGTATTATAGTTGGCAATTAATGTTTTTTTAACAATGTGCCAATTAAATATTCTTGCATTTTGTTAGTCATTTCTCTTAGTCAGTTTTCATTGAAGATAAACATTACAGTGCTTTTTTCACAAGTATACAGGTAATCCTCATGGGTCTCATGGATGAATAGTAGCAGTTTGCTCCCTAGGCTGGCTGGTGGAAACAGCTTTTGAAAGGGGAATACTGATAATTCACAGGGGAAATGGCATACGTCCCACTGTATCACCCAGCATTTTCATTTGCAAATATTTAAATTACATCCCCATGCAGACGCTTGCACTTATCCTTTCTATGAATGTTAACACAGCTCCTGGATACCTTTAGTTCATCATCTGTGTTTTTGCCTATGAGAAGTTAACGTACCCAGATAACGTACCCAGATATGGACTATTTTCAGGTGGCACAGATACTTCAAACACAGGTTTTGTAGATCGGCATTAAGCTCTGCTGATATCTAGGGGCAAATTAAAGCCTCTGGTGTGAAATTTTGTTCTCAGAAGTCACCAACAACGAATTAGGAAATGGAAGTGGATTCTTTATGAGGCAGCCTGTTGAATTAGCAGTAAGGTGGTTTTAATGATAGCTTTTCTGCCTTGACTCGTAAAATGACTCATTAATTGCCAGAAATATTCCTGAAGATGTTCTTGTTAGATTACGAATGTGGCTTGAAGTTGTAGCAGCACACATGCTCTCAACCTCGCTCGAAAGAAAATAACACAATTTCTGTCTCCTATCGTCGTCAGTGACCTTTGATCGTTGCAGTAGCAGTGCAGGAGGTGTGCGTGGTTTTGATTTGGAATAGTTCAACCTTTTGAATATATCAGGCACTCACTTTAATAGCTTTATCTCAGCAACTTCTTCAAAGTATAATGAAAAGTGACTTTTCTCTTGTTGCTGCGTGATAGCTTTGAAGCTTGCATTTTGAAGTTGTGTTGAATCTAATAGACTTTTCACTGGGTAAACTTTAAGACAGGTCATTATATGTCTGGGAAATGGAATTGTACCACTTTGCATTAGGGCTGAGAGGTCTTAGCAGTCCATCCCCCACTTCTTAAATGACAGAGTGAAAAATGGTTTCACGAGAGTATGGGAATCTTAATTGACATAAATCATTGGAGGTACTGTCAACAGAATATTACTCCTAATCTGCTTTTCCTGTTTCATTTAAGGCTTTCTATTTCTTCTTAAGGATTAATGCAAATCGCCGGTAATTACAGATTTTATAGGTAGAGGCTAGTCCTTTTGATACATTAAGCAATGTCAAATTTACTCTTTCACATAATCTTTAGGTTTCTATCTATGAAACTATGTGAAACGGACTCAAGCAGTACATTTAAAATGAGTTTCAAAGTTCTTTTTCAACCAATTTCTAAAACACAGTGTATTTGAATTGTAACTGCAAGCATGGTTCTCACCAGTAACTCGATAATCTTCTTAAATACCTAATACTTAATATGATTGTGTTAAAGGCCTTTATCTAGGAAAGTAATTAGCAATTAAAAAAAGTGAAATACATAAAACAAGTTTAGTCCGTAGAAGTCAATGAAAATGTCACTAGGAGAAAGAAAAATGCCATGCTGGAAGATTTATGATCTCAACAAATCTTGTACTTGAAACACGAGCCATTGATCTGTTGTCAGACATGTCCAAAATGACAGTTTAAATGATTGAAACACAGATGGGTTCAATAAATTTTAGCCTATTAATTAACTGTAACTTCTTAACACAAAATCTAAATAACGGACCTTGTCAAGGAAGTAACAATGTCAGCAGTAGAAGCGGGCACCTCCTCCAGGTGTTTGTGGGGTCATGACAAATTCCTGAGAAGCCTGTACTAAAAATGGGGCCTCTTAGATGTCAGTAATTTACAGTGTTGTGTACAGGATAAGCTACGCCCTTGAATAGCTCCTGGGTGTGTCCAACTCCTGCACTCATGTTTATAGCTGTGACTTTGAAGTTGATGTGGGTTTCTAAGAAATAATTAAAAAATACTTTTTCGCTGATTCTGAAAACTGCATTAATATTAAGTAGGAAATAAAAATCTTAGTATGTATGCCGAGGAACATTGTGAAGGCATCTAAAGAAAAAAAAGAATGCCATCAGAAGAGGATAGCGTACTTTATATCAACAGGTTTGTACAGTTAAGGAATGAGATCTGTTGGCTTTGTGCCAAGGCATACAGCATCATTTATTGCAGTAATTCAACCCAAAACTTGAAAAGATAATTGTTGTGTCTTGGGCCATGTGATTCATAGTAACACTACAGCATTTTAATGTGTTTTTTTTCTAATGGGAAACATGCTGTCTGGTAACAAGATCCTTTCACAGTTTGTTCCTTAAACCGACTAATGAAGGAGGGAACACATCATACACATTCCTTAGGACATGTTCCTTATTCCTGTTATGGAAATTTAGAATATATATAAGTAAATAAATATGTATGTATGTCTTTTAGCATTGCATTTAGGGCTTTGATCGCATAGCTAATTTATGGGGAAACAGTGGAACGATGTGTAACTAAAGGCCTGATTGTTTTAATTGCTCTGCAGCAGTGATGCCTCGAGCTAAAGCTGGATAAATTCTGTCTCCCTCCAGTGTGTGAGGACTGTAGCATTTACAGCAAGCTGCTTTCTTGCTGTTAGTGCAGCAAATTCTGCTTTTATTTCAAGGTTATGAACACATACTTAAGTACATTATTTACGAAGAGTCTTAAGTTATATCTAAATTCATGAACTGTGCACCTGCATGTATTACTGAGCTGCTCACACTTTGGTCATTGATTTTATTGCACATGATACCTTAAAAACAAGGTACCACTGATTTATATTGTTAGCTAAAGTAGTCATTCCAGGGGGATTTTTGAGGAAAAGGAGAAATTATAGTTCTTTGGTACAAATTTGTTGAGCCGCTATTTGTAGCGTGTTAATGTGAGGATAAAATTTAGGAAAGGAAGTCTAAGTGCTCCGTAAAACAAATCAAGACTAATTTCTTACTCTGAATTGGAATAACATACTTAATACTATATAAATATTTCTAACTAAATGAAAGATTTTATAGGGCATTAAAAATTTATAGCACATCGACTGCCTTAAAAATGCATTTCCTTTCTTTCTACTCCTTTGCCTTTTAGTCAGCTTGTCATTGAACATGTTTGGTTTATTATTGCCCTCTTATTTCTGAGCACTCATTGCAAATGCCCCTATGTTTAAGGGAATGCATTTGTGGTGCTTGCTGTGTGATGACTGTTTTAGTCTAAATAGACTATAAATTATGTATGGAGAATTTATGGATTAATCTATAGTTTGTATCTCATACTCATAAATATTATACAGGAGCTTGCAGTCTCTTTACAAATTGCTGGTGGAGATCTTTAAGTGCAAAGTTTTTCCTCACTGTTCTCTTCTATAAGAAATATGTAGTTTTGATTTTCCGCAGTACATTTTTTGTCTGTCTTTCAGTACAGTACTTTGGGATGTGCAGCGTAAAATTGTCAAGTGTATATAACGAAGCAAGAGACGTACCTTACTTCACCTTTCTTGTTTGGGAGAGAGATGAATCATGAGTTTCATACCTGTGGAGTTACTTTTTCTTTCACCTGGGTCCTCTGAATAATTCACATTTTCCCCAGGCATCTAATTATGGGGTGAGATTAATATGGGAGCAGATTGTAACCACAACTGAAGATCTCAGCAACTAACTATTAAAGCACTCTACCTGTCTGTTGAGTGCAGTGCTAAAACCTTCTGTTCACTGAAAATAAGACAGGTGCAGTGGAACACATGAAGGAATATTACAAGTAAATTGGTGATACTTAAAAAAACCCCTCTCCTCATAGCTGGTCTTTAGCCTCTATGTCAATTAATTTTCTCTTCAGTTAATTTGGCTAGGACAGCTGTAGACTGCAAACTTTTAGGAAGCAACTTAGGAAAAATTAGTGATCTCCAGAAAAAATTTCCATGCAACATTCAGCGTAGTATCTGCTGCGTATAAGTTACAGGTTTATAAGTTACAGGTTGTGGTTTATAGTTGTTGCTGAGGTGCAAGTCGGTAGCTGGGCTTAAAGAAAACAGGATGAAGATATTTTCTCTGTGAAGCTTTCAGGTTTATGTGATGCTGGTCATGCAGTCTGTTCTGTTCCAGAAGCTCGGCTTGGACAGTGGTACTTGCAGTGATTTGGTGATTGATACCTTGCACTCAGTACTTTGCGCTGTAGTGAGCTGAAGCTCCGGTAGCTGGGGAAATGGGTGCAACAACTTCCTTTACACAAAGGAGAAACTGAAGCAGAAAAATAGAAAGAGCTTTCTGGAAATTTGTGGAGTAGCCAAGAATAGAATTTTAGTTTCTTGATGCCTAACCCTGTCCTTTCCCAAAACATGCAGCTTCTACTTAGAACATTGCAATTCCCAAGCTCTACCGTTGAGTCCTTTTAGTAAGACGTCCTTATCATACACCCTTAAGTACAACTGTTTAATTCAGAGAAAAATATGGGATGAATATGTTCATAGAAGTATGTTCTAATCAATACTGATGGAAGCTGTTGGAATAATCCACTTCCTTGCCATTTGTGATGTCCTGTCCCTTTATGAATCAATTTGGTGTCACATCTTGGACACACCTCATTAGTCCTTTCTATTCTCGTCCTTCTCCATCTGGCAGATATTGGGGTTTTTTTTTGTCGTGTTTTGATATTTTTGTCATTGTTTCCAGATCACCACAGCATCACATTCCGTGCTTGTGTATGACTCCAAGCCGTGATGGTGATATCTCAGACACTGTAGTGAGGAGTACCATGAAAACTGTCGAGCTCTCTGAATGAGACTGGTAACTGTTCTGCATCTTTTCTGGTCTGAGGGCTGACTCTATGAAAGCAGCTCTGAAAAAGTACGCCGTTTATTACAAATTCTGTGTTAATGGTGATGCTTTGTGGTGGTCTTACTTTCTGCTGAATTACTGTTAGGAAAACAGAGTGCAGACCTCAATTCGCTTTATTTACTGTGAATACAGTAACTTTCTAGACAGCTTCTCTGATTTCAAGCTCATGTCTGAGAGTAAAATCCAAACTATGTTTCCAAATATCCAAAGGATATTATTTGTCCTGTATGGAATTATTGCATGTTGAGATAGGTCAGAAAAAAGAAATGATTTTGGGAGTGTTAAAACAGCAAATAATTTAAATAAAGCTAGAAGGACCACTCTGACTTTTCCTGGGTGGGAACACTTTGTTGAGATTTCTTCAGCTGATCTGCCAAGATAGAAACTAGGTATGCGACTCTGCAAAAAACATTGTACTTTGGCGTTTTCACTTGTTCATCTCAGTACCGGTGGAAAAACTGAGTGATATGGTGATATGCCCATGATGGATGGCTAGAGCTCTCATCAGATCTGTTTCTCACACTCACATCTCTTCCTGACAATCGGTTTTCCTATTTCCTTTGTTGTCTGTGTAACCTCCAGCTCTGTGGGGCTTTCCTAATTCTTCATACTCCAGAGTCTGTCATCAGTCTGACAGTTCTTAGTTAGAAGACATTTCATTTATCTCGTGTGGTAAAAACGCTGTGCTTCCTGTGAACACACTGCTGTGCCAGGTAGTCTGTGGAGGGGGGGCAGGGGTTGTGCAGAGCTGCAGGGCAACTGCTGGGGAGTCATGCCTGCAGGAGATGGGATGGGTCACCCCAGCATCCAGCAAGTGCAGGATCTCTTTTGTGTGTCAGTACAAGGAACAGGAGGGCATGAGGCATGCTTTTTTGAGGGAGCAGTGTATACAAACTTTATTGTGGATGTCACCATAGTCTTCCCATCATCACAGTAATCTACAAAATTCCTCCAGGGATGCACCCTTGGTTACATATTCATGAGTGCACTGTAAAGACCTGTCATACCCTTGACTTACTCAGAAAGTTAGTTGTTGAAAATGGAGCGAGGCAAGTGTTAGTAATACCATTGATTCATTTATTTTTTTAAAAAGTTTTATGCGATATATATTGGAACAATAATTACATTACAGATGGATTTAGACTTGTTTTGCTAGGTAAAGGGAATGTACTCAGTTGCTCTGTAGTACTTGATGAGCATAGACGCAGCTGCAATATGAACCTCTAGGCCCAGATTTTCTCGGAAAAAAGAGGAATCAAAAGGTAATCGTAGCAAGGTAGGTGTCAGCACAGCGTTAAAAAAAACAGAAAGGGAGCATATATTTAGCTAGTCATCAGCATAGTTCTCTGTGCTGCTTTCCTACCTTTACATTTGGACCCGTGGTGGGTTTACTTCAGTGTATTATTTGCAGCACTATTAAATAAGTCTGAGGGATGTGGTTTGGTGGTGATGTTAGCAATGACTAATGTTTAAGTCCATATAATTCCAATATACACTTTTTTGAACATGTGGAATGGTGGGGTTTTCCTCTGAAAGATTGTATAATCTTTTGAATTTGGGACTTCTTTAAAACAAGCTCCTCGCTCTGCAGTAGTGCCTTGAATCGAATGATCATTCTTCATACTTTTTTCAATTCCAACTGTAAAATAGTTCTTTAAGTAGTGCTTTTCTTAGTGTGGTGAATTAGCCATTAGTGCATAATGGGGTAAAAATGCTTCTTCAAATACAAGGGTTTTTTTTATGGCCATTAGGCAAGAAAAGAAAGTGCAAAAGGCAATTTTTGTGCCTTTGAGATGGTTCTTCAGTTCTGTTCAAGAAGATTGCTTTTGGTAGGTTCTAAGCCTATTGTCAGATGACCCTATTATTCTGACTGTATGAAGGAAATGAGATGTGCCATTGTGAGATTCACACTAGGACTCAAGTAAACTTACATATAAATGTAACTGAGGCAAATTTGTCTATTTTGCTTTCAGCCTACTAAACAAATCCTTTGTTTGCAGAAAGCAGTAATTTTGCTTCCAGCATGTCTGTTTACTAAGGAATAATAAACACTTCTGGGTAGGTTATCTTGCCATACAGTTCTCATTGTGGCATTTTTTTTTTCCATGTAAATGGGATCTTCTGATAGCTTTACCTAATTTCTGAAATCTTACCATTTATGTGTTCTGAAAAATAAATGCCTGCCTGAAAGTTCTGCATTGGAGAGTTTTGATCACCAGTGAAAAGCAGTCTGTAATGGCAAATCAGTGCTTCTTGTAACCGGGCTCAGGAGGAGGGGCTGGGCGCATCTAAGACAGATTTTCCCTGCAAGTCATTAAATCTGTTGGTGCAGAGAGATGAAGGTACCCCTCCCAGACCTGAAGGAGTGCTGTTAGAAGGCAGCACAGAGCCATTGGTCTTCATAATGCAGAACTAATGGGAGCAGCAGAGAATGACAGAGAGGAGCCAGGGTCTGTTTTCAGCTCTGTGCCTCTAAGTCTTTGCGGGGGAGGATGGTTGGATAAGGGCATAATCTCAAACTAGTTCCTTTGGTTGAGCTTTAAACTACATTTCCAACCTACAACATAATATCCATTTCAGCTTTTTTTAAAAACTGTAAATAAATAGTCTAAAAAATGAATGTCTCCTTAGAGACCCATGGAGCATAAAAAACCAGCAGTTCATTTTCAAATAATGTGTTAGCTTTTAGTTTTAAAATTCTTACTGTTTCTAATTGAATTGTAGCTGTTTTCCAGAATACGAGTCAAAACAGTGCCATCAACTCCATGTATTGATATTAAAGAGAGGTTAAAACGGTAGAGTAGCAGACAGAGATTAGATGTAGAGCATGAACCCAGATTTCTATCTTGAGGCTAAGAATTTTCAGAAATTCTTCCACTGTCAGAAAAAGCCGGGGAATTAAAAAGATCCATACATACTGCATGAGAGTTTATCCGCTGGGACTACTGCATGTAGATTTGGACATCAAGTGCTACCGTGTATTTGGAAAGTGGTCTGTTATTGGTCTATGAGAAAAAGACTGCTCATCTCTGAAACAATGTTTGATGAATCTTGAACCATATTGAGTCAATAAAGCAACAAATTACCTGATCTAGCATTGATGAAATACTGCATTTTTATTCTCTTGTTTCTTAAAGCTTACAATAATGGACCAAAGCCATGCTGTACACAAAATAACAAACATCTCTAGTGAAAAGGTGTGTTAAACTGTGCTCAGAGACCACTGTAGCCTGTTATCAGGGCCACCTTGATGGTGCAGAACACCTCTGCATAATGAGCGTTTTATTTCTGCCATTTCCATTGTGGTCTTATTGGCATCTTCAGAAGACGATCATAAAGAAAACCTGTTCACAAACTGCAGTCAAGAAAGAGTAAATAGCTTGTTCTTGTTACATGGTTGCTCCTTTCAGTCTGCCTGTTGCCCTGCAGCTGGAGAAAGCCTGAAGGTTAGAATTAAAAACCAGGTGCATGTTGAATGAATAACTTGGGAAAATAGCAAATAGGATGTTCTCAGGGTGTGTTGCGACCCCAGACTGAAGCAAAAGAAGCCATAAAACACAATTAAATCACTTATTGATTTGTATATCAGAGAGGTGTTTTGTCTTGAGCTACAAGCGTGATTTCAGACTCATTTATCTTGTAATTCAACATAGGCTAAGAGAGACAGATATTTATATAAAACTCTGGCATTCTGGTTTTAATGCAATCATACTTTAAAAATGTTATTTCATTAAATGACACTTTGACTTTTAATAATAATAATGTCATGAATAATTTAAAAAGAGAGTACTTCTCATTTTCAGGGAATATAAATGAATGGTTATTCATATCCTGGGCTTTTGTTTAAGATAAAGTTGAATTACTGTGCGGCTGACGAATTCCAGACAGCCTGGAAGGCTGAGGGTCTCTCTGTGTTTATAGAACAAATGCATCAACACAGGGGAGTTCGAGCTTCCCCACAAGGTTCCACTAGTGACCCCAGGGATGTTGCAGAGAAAAGCAAGCGGGTGTCTAACGTGTCTGCTGAGAGGCAGCAGGAGCCTCTCGTGGTGCCAGCATGATCCAGTGCCTTTGAGAAAAGGGTGTTCACCAAAGAAGATGAGACCATCCTTTAATTTCACAGATAACAAAAGATACAGAACTAGAAATTTTCAGTTAGTCCCAGTATAAAGTAATATGGGGCTTAAACTATTTCCCTGTCCAATTAACCAGCTCTTAGTTTATCCATCACCGTAACATGCGCAGTCCACAGCTTGGCAGTACGCAAAGCAAAGTATCCGTAATGAGTGCATGGTTTTTTTTGCCTGTGTTTAGGCCCCTTTTGCTTTGAAGGACATCAGTATAATGAGGCTTAATGTGTTTACCCTCTGATGGGGGAGTTCTTTAATAACACTTAAAATGAAGACTCTTTGAGGTATACTTTTAATCCAACATCACTCTACTCCAGAGAGAGAAATCTAACATGTTTTTTTCACCAGACTTCTTGCTATTTAGCATACCATTTTCTGCAGCTCGGAAACTAAAAGCTGAAGGTGGCAGACAGAGAGATTGAAGCATATGGTATACCAAATAAAATAAGGTTAGTCTGAAACAGATAGGACAGGCCGTTGTCTTGGGATTCTAGCAACTCTCTGTACTGGAATTAGAAGAATACAAAATACAAATTGATGATACGGAAATTTCTTTGGGCATATTTTTATGTCTAATTTACACATGCAAATGACTTATATTGAATATAAAAATGTGGATTGGTAGGATATTTACATGTCTTGCGGAGAAGTGCTAGTGGTCTGCGCTAGCCCAGAAAAGCTATATGGATAGAATGGAAATGCTTCCATTTAAAATATTTTTACTTCCTGAAAACTTAGTCAGTTTGTGATACCACATTAAATTCTATCCATACTTGTGTTTGTCATCACTCTTAATGAAACTTGCTAATAGGAAAGTTCTCCACTACAGCATTTTTGAAAGTATTAAAAAAAGACATTGTTCCCTCTTATGTTGTGGTTTAAAAGTAACTCCTGTGTAGTCCGCTAATTTTGTCTTTGCTATGTCAGGGTATTTTTGTTGCAGGTACTACTGGCTTAGACTTCTCAAACTGCTGCTTCAGTCTCTTACATTGCTTAAATAATAAATAATTATTAGTTATTAGTTAAATTGAGTAGTGTCATTGAGAGAAGTAACATGCAAATCATAGCATCTGTCTCTGAACTGAGCTGCAGTCTGGGTAGTGATGCTGTTGCTACAAATGCCACATCCTCAAATGTTCAGCTTATCATATGTGATGGTAAATTATTCCACTCGCACAATTGCAGGTGCCTCCAGGGAGTAACAATGATAGGATGAGCGGCTGCTCATACAGATAATACTGAAATTATGAAAAATATTAAATGCATATGATAAAATCTTGGTGCGTACTCTTTGAGATAAAAGCAGCCAGTATAATGATGAGGCTATTCTTTTTCTTCATAACCCATTTTTATTGTTCAAAAGGAAATGCAATAGTAAAACTTGGATTCCACCTCTGTTTTTTTATAAATGTTGCGTTGTTGTACTCTCTTCTTCTACCATTTTCTATCTGCTTATTCAAGAAGTCTCTCTGTGATCTATAGAGTAACGTACGTATGTTTCTCAGCTTCATTACCTAAGTTCCACTAAGGATCTGATCTAGAAAATTATTCTCTTGTTTTATATTTCAGCTTTTTCTGTGATTTCTTTGTACCTTATATCTACTGTAACTTATCGTAATCTAAAATATTTGCAGATTGCTTTGTGTGAAAGATGGCATTTGAAATAACTGTATCCTCCCTAGCCTGCTTCATTTGCGCTTGCATGAAGATGATGCTGAAGTTAAATGTAAGGTCAGGTTGGACAGGGCTTTGAGCAGCCTGAAAGGTGGTATCCCTGCCGGTGGCAGGAGGCTGGAGTAGAAAATCTTTAAAGTCCCCTTCTAACCCCAGCATTTCTTTGATTTGATGATTTAACGTCTGGTTTTGGGTGTTTCCCTTCCAGTGGCATAGGAGCTGAGCTCCAATAATCCAAGCCATTCGCTCCTCTCTGCACCCATGTATTCATGCAGCACAACTCGACTCTTTCTAGAATAAGTGATTTTACTTCATCTTATTGTCTTAACCCACTGCAAAAAAAAGTCAGATCTCTGAATAGTCATAATTAACTGGAAGCCTTTTAATCTTTGCTCAAGCTGTTTTAATTTGCAAGCATAGTTTTGATGCAAAAGTTCTTTTTCGCCCCCTTTTTGGCTAAATACACCTCTTTTCACTTCTTTTCACTGGTTTGCTGTATGTTGGAGGAGGATTAGCTTCCAGTCTCCATCTTGATATTTAACCTTTACTTATTTCATGCTAATTCCATCAGCTTTAACAAAATTATCTTATTTTCCCCCATGCTGATGGACAGTGGAGGTACTTCAAATTATATTAAAAAAAAAAGAAGAAAAAATAAAAAGAAAAAAATGATGACTTTCAACTAACTTTATTCGGCTAAATTTTACATTGAAATGATTCATAAATGCCACAGGATTTCACTTGCTATAGGTAGGGAATGGAAATTGGTATGGAAACTGGCCACTGTTAAATATATTTCTGCATCATCAAACAAAGCAACTTGAACAGATAAAATAGAATGAGATTCTAGGTGACTCCCAAGGATACTGTAATGAAAGCATGTCTTCTGTTTCCTGGTTCATTTTCTATGTGTATAAATGCATCAAGAGTTTTGTTATAAATATGCAAGATTATTAAAAGATGGAAATATTGCTGTTCAACCCAGCAGAGGAATGGCAAATGAGTGACTGCTTTGTGTAAGATCAAAAAGAGGCAGAATAGCAACAAAGAGTATAAAAAGACAATTGATGTGTTTTACCAGTGGAATTGGTTGCTTTGCTGAGCTGGGAAGAGAGCACTGGGGAATTCAGCACAGGCTTGTCCACAGGCGTACAGGATCGACAAGTAATATTGCGCACCATTAACTTGAACAAAGAAACAACTTCTGTAAAAATGTTTGTTTTCTTAATTAAGCTGGTTTGCACCCTAGCAATGGTGAATTGTTAGCTACTCAGATTCCCTGAGAAGGCAGAGCTGTTTGTCATCTGTGGGGCTGCTAGCAATAAAGGGCTGATTATTTTCCCAGGTTGGATTGATCCGATTGTTTCAAGCAAAAGTAAAAAGATTAAAAAAAATCATGAACAGGCTCTGAAGTTGAATAGAAAAGCGAAGCAGTTGTGTTGACCGTAGTGTCCTTCTCTCATAATGAGTAGGATTAAATTTACACAGACCTTTCTCAAGGCTTTCATTTTAATGGCCAGATGCTCCCAGCTTTGTTATGACTAGCAGAGTCTAAAAACTTGCCATATGTATTGCTGGGTATTAGGTACCTCGTTTTGATGATTGACTTTCAGCCATTTCTGTATCTCATTTGCTTGTAGCTCAAGTCAGCCTTCAGCGTGTTGTAGACAATGCAGAGAACTTCAGAGCAAAACCCATTACAGCTGTAAACATTGAAATGCTTAGTTTCACAGTTCACTGATCTCAGGCAACCAGCTGCTCGTTTTCATCTGCCTTTTCTTTTGTTCTGTACTTGCTCTGTATTGGGAGTGACTTTTGTATTGATTGCATCAGATCAGGTGGAATTTTTACTTTAAATTCTAACTAAAAGTTTAAGATGACTTCACTATTTTTTTTTAAATGTGATTCTTGTCAATTACACTGAATTATTTATAGAACAGTTTGGACTGAAACTAATTTCTTGAAGGAATTTCTAGTGTTTTCAGCAGATTTCATTCTGTTTCATTTAGCAAACAGATCCAGTGGACAAACAAAACATTGTTGCTCCTTCCTTAGGAAGTCACATGTTTAACAAAGCCTTGCATTTATTTACTGGCCTGGCTTACCAGGGCCCAAACTCAACAAGCCAGTGAGCGAATCCCAAGTTCCAGATTTTCTTTCTCCTATAGTCCTTTGCTGTCATTGATCACTGAAAGTCAATTGATTTGAGCGTAATTCTCACTCGATCTGAAAACACGTGTCCTGAAGCATGGGTTTCCTTCCCAAACAGCCGGATCCTGTAAGACCGTGAGCTGAATGAAATCTATAATAAAAAAACACCTGTCCTGTGACATATCTTCCATGCTTGCACATCTTAGAGGCTGAATATGACAGACTCTTGCCACCCTGTCCCCACCACTGTAAGCCACCTGCAGATTCACTGGTATCACACCCAGTCCCAGCTCTTACTGGAAAGGAAGTTTCTGTCCAGTCTGGAGCTGTTGTTACCATTCCTGTGAGGGGAGGCATTGAAAAGCACAAAGAATGCAGCTTCAGTGGAGAGATCCTGGGTTTAGGCTTCAGATTTCTTGTTGCCTTTTAGCAGGTGATAAATATAGTTAATACCCAATAGCATAGTGATAAATATAGTAATACTCATCCAGAAATGCTGTTCTTCACAGTGAAGTTACGAGGAAGGCTCTGCACCTGAGCCTGGAGGTTGCAGTGGCTCCGGGGCAGTGGTGAAAGAAATTCTCTATTAAATATGCAGCAATGTTATAAAAAAAAAAAAAGTTGAAATTTTGTGAAGATGCTTATATTAGATGCTTTGCTTTAAGCAAAGCTCTTTCTTTCCCCTCCCCCTCATGAGCTCTCTGTTTTCAGATTTTTTTTTTAATAACCATTGGGATGTAGAGCTATCTCTTAATTGCCATGATTTTGCAGTTTTGAAGATCTGTGGAGCTCCTGGGTCAGCATAGCACTCTTTTGAAACGTCAGCACAGCAGAATTATAAATTCAGACCAGTAATGCAATCTGTATGCTTATATCTATTGCGTATTATTGCCTTTACGGTGCAAAAGAACAAGACCTAAAGTACCTGTCAGTATGTGTATGTGTTTAGTTAAAAAGTTATCCCAGCATCTGTTCCTGTGATGTACCAAGCCCAACTCCCACACATAAACCAACAGTGACGTGAGTGTAAGGTGCCTTTCCCCTGCAGATTTCTTGTCTGGAAAGAAGTAGTGTATTGTCCTGATTCACAACCACAGCAGGAAACCTTCCTCTTGTTACATAAACAGGAGATGAATGCCGTTATAAATGAAATGGTGATAGTGGCACAATAATAAATGTTTCTTCTGTTGGATAGTCTCTGATCTTTATGATACACAAACTTCTCATCACTGCTGGAAGGAGCCTCAATGAGAAGGTACTACAAATGGCGTGCAGGTGTCATACCTTGAAAAATACCACATAAATGTTCTCTGAGTGTTTTGACAACAACATTTTGATTTTATTTTGCAGGCTTTATTATTGCGTGCATGACAAAGACGGGTTACTGGTCCCTTTAGCTGGGTGGAAAGATACTGACTGGATGGGTACCAGCATGAAGCCAAAGGGCAGTTCTTGTTGGTGATGGTGCGAATGAAAGCACTCCGATGTGGGTAACTTTGTTGTAGTGTGTTTGCTGGACAGAAATGGCGTGTGTTATGATTGCTTTCTTCTGTGTGATGAAGTGGCATATGGTATCTGTACATCACCATTTTCACTGTCATTTAAAAGTTCGTAAGCAGCATCCAAAGAGCTCCATGTAATTGCTTAGGAATTCAGTAAGCTTTGAAGCAGCTGCCCTCTGTTAATTGCTGGTCTCGAAGCTCTGTCCTTAAACAAGCAGTAGTTTAGTTTGAGAGTTACCTGAACCTGTGCACCACTTGTTTTTGTGCCTCGTAAGGATTGTGTATGGGGTATCTGTGCATCCACATGCTGCTGTATTGTGTGTATATTGTGTATTTGTGCACTGAGGCTATCGATTGTTTTTTCCTTTGGCAAGAAACACACGATTTTTCATGGATGGGATATGTAAGTCCTTCCTTATTATATGAGAAGGTTTATTTGTTTATGTTACTACACTAACACATGCTTTTTTTTTTGTCAGTACATGAGTGGTGCTTGAAGAATACGTTTACAGCTAAAGGAAATGGCGTTTCTGTACTCAACTTTCATTTAGGGGATTTGAGGGTTACGTAATGTTTAGGGCTGTGCAAGGCCGTATTCCTTTTATACATCTCTTCTTTCAGACTCTTGAGCTCTGTACCACTTAATTATAACAAAGAGTGGCCAACTGCCTGCACAGCAGCAAGAGAAATGTGGAATTCAGGAGCACGTGCGAGGTTTTGTTGGGAGCTTGGCAGTTCTCCAGAACAGCGAGTGTGAGTCTTTTGCCCCTTTACATTTGTTGGTAATTCAAAGAGCTTTGGCATGAAAAGCCGATCAACTGTAGTTCCAAATCTCCAATTGGTTAACCATTGTTTTATTGATTGGATGAAAAATTCCAACAAGTATGCAGAAAAGCTTACAGAAAACAAGTTGAAGACAAAAATCCAACTTAATTGCTGCTGCATCTGTGTGTGAGGAAATGGATTTTTAAGTAGAATTTCTCACTCTCTTACCACAGTATCCATGATTTTAGAAAAAGGAGATAGATACGAACATGTTTCAGATGGTAAAAGGAAAGTTCAAAATATGCTACACATATATGCATATATGGGAACTGCAGTGTTTTGAGCAAACCAAGTAAGTGACCTGGGCTTCAGGACAACTGAGTGGGCAAAGGAGAGAGAACGCCATGGGCTAATGTTACAGCAACAGCGGGGGAAGAAGGGTGGGAGCCTGGCAGCAAGTAAGGAGAGAGGCAGCAGAAGGTCTAGCAGCCTGCCTGGATGGGTAAGAGGTGAGGAGACGGTCCCAACGGTTGCTCAGAAAGCTTCTGCTCTCACTAAAACTGCTGCAATTAAACTGTACTCTGCAGCATTGCTACAAAAATGCTGTGAGCGATGAAGTTTTGCTGTTCAGGACTCCCATTCTGAATAGACTATTTTGGTTTTTAAAACCAGCTCCGACATGGATATATTTTTGAATTGATGCATCTGCATTAGCTTTGCAGTTTAGAGCAGGAGTGTGCTTCTGGAACGAGTCTCAAGTTCTTTCCGCTGCTCTGGTGGGTGTGCAGGAGGCATCAAGGGCTTGTAGATTGAGCTCTATTTGGGGCTGAAGCTTGGATGCTGCAGAAGCACAGCTCGTGTGCTTTAATGGCCATTCAAGTCTGCAGGTCAAAGGCAGCACTAGTTAGAAGAAAAATCCCTTTGAACTGTGTGTGCCGTGGATGGCAGGACTGTACTGCTCTACTAATCTCCTCCTGCTCTGTGCTGCTGGCTGCTACAGACAAAAACCTGTAATGTGCACAGGTGAACTGGCTGTTTTTCTCTCTCAAGTGTCAAGGCTTTGCACTTGAATTCAAAGCCAGCTCTGCCAGCGTTGTTTGGGGCCAGGGCAGGGAGGTTTGTGCTGAGGTTGTGGCTCAGGCTGCCCCCAGTTACAGCTCAGTGCCAGGCATTTGCGTTCTACCTCAAAGTGGCCAAAACTTGTCAGGAGAGGCTTCATAATACTTGAACAGCAGTATGGTTGTGTCAAGGTCTTTTAATGTTTTCCCAGCTCTTTCTATAATCCTGTAGTGGATTAAACACTTTCAAGAGTGGTATCTAATATGTAGTGTTTATGAATATTTGTAAGAGCCCCCAGTTCCAAAAGGCTGTTTTTCTTACGCAGGTGATCTGCTGGGGTAGGTTTGGATGGCTTTTGCAATGTTATTCCTGACTTGAAAATGTCCGGAAAAATTGAGGCCAACATATGCTGGGATATGCATGTTATTCCTGCTTGGATTATTGCTTCACTAGACTAAGAAAATAATATCTATAAATCCTTCTCTTTCCCGAAGAGCAATGTACAGGATAGCTTTGGTACAGATGGGGAATGAAAGAGGAGGTGAAATATTGAAGTCTGGAAAGATTTTGCTGTATTTATCTTTTTTTAAAACCAATTTAACAAAAATATCCTGTTTCCTCAAGATTAACCACCACTGATCTTCAAAGGGGGCTTGAAAGGGACATAATAATCCAGGGCCTGCCTGGATGACATCAGATAACACCGGGACCTGCCCGGATGACCTCAGGTAACCCCAGGGCCTGCCTGAACGACCTAAAATAACACTGAGATATCACTGGATGACCTGAAATAACCCCAGGGTATAATTGGATGACCTCTAGTACCAACAGGGCCTGCCCGGATGACCTCAAGTAACCCCAGGGCCTACATGGATGACCTCAAGTAACCCCAGGGCCTGCCTGGATGAGCTCAAGTGACCCCAGGGCCTGCCTGGATGAGCTCAAGTGACCCCAGGGCCTGCCTGGATGACCTCAAGTAACCCCTAGGGCCTACCCGGATGACCTCAAGTAACCCCTAGGGCCTACCCGGATGACCTCAAGTAACCTCAGGGCCTGCCTGGATGACCCCTAGTGACCCCAAGGCCTGCTCGGATGACCTCAAATATCCCCAGGGCCTGCCCAGATCACTTCAAGTAACCCCAGGGCCTACCCGGATGACCTCAAGTGACCCCAGGGCCTGCCTGGATGACCTCAGGTAACCGCAGGGCCTGCCTGGATGACCCTTAGTGAGCCCAGGGCCTGCCTGGATGTCCTCAAGTAACCCCAGGGCCTGCCCGGATGACCTCAAGTAACCCCAGGGCCTGCCCGGATGACCTCAAGTAACCTCAGGGCCTGCCTGGATGACCCCTAGTGACCCCAGGGCCTGCCTGGATGACCTGAAGTAACCCCAGGGCCTGCTCAGATGACCTCAAGTGACCCCAGGGTTTGCCCGGATGACCTTAATTGACCCCTGGGCCTGACTGGATGACCTCAAATAATCCCAGGTCTTAATTGAATGACCTGGGGTTGTGTAGCGTGTAGAAGAGGCGGCCGAGTGGAAACCTTATTGCTCTCTACAACTATCTGAAAGGAGGTTGCAGAGAGGTGGGATTTGGTCTCTTCTCCCAAGTGACAGGGAACAGGACAAGGAGGAATGGTTTCAAGGTTTGCCAGGGGAGCTTCAGGCTGGACATCAGGAAAAAATTTTTTACAGGAAGGTTTATTGTGCTCTGGCAGAGGCTGTCTAGGGAGGGGGTGGAGTCACCATCCCTGGAGGTGTTTAAGGGACAGGTGGATGAGGTGCTGAGGGGCATGGTTTAGGGATTGTTAGGAATTGTTGGACCTGATGATCCAGTGGGTCCTTTCCAACCTAGTGATTCTATGATTCTATAATCCTGTTCTAGACTTTAAAATGTGAAGTGTAATGGGGTTTTAAGAAATACACTTGTATTGGTTGGCTTGCATGAACAAGGTGTGCTAGATTAGCCTGAAAAAAAAATTGTCTTGTTACTTGAAGTTTTTCTTTGTGGTAGGTTATGTTTCTGGTAAATTTTTATTAGAGTGATTATATTACCTTAAGCAGAAGCGTCTGAGTGACTTGGCAGCACCTTTCTGGTGAGTTTTCAAACTTGGGATCATGAATCAACTTTGAAAAAGGAATCTGAATGGTAACTTAGCTACCAAAAAACTTCTTTTAGGAAATATTGGCAAATAACTGTTCTTATCGTCTCCCTTGTCCCCGTAGCTTTTTATGAAGGCAAATCCTGAAATGGAACTTACGCCTCTCCTCTGCACTAATGTTTCCCTGCCTCAGCTGTGGCATTTCTTTGCTTACTCAAATCTTAACAGAGCTTACAGAGTTTTTTCCAGCATGTTTGTACAGAAGGGCCTAGTCTGTAAACGTAGCCCTTGCTATCCACTTTATTCCTTGCATTTTAGCTCATCGCTCAGCTTACATAATCTGTTATCTCTTTTGAGCTGGTTGAGTCTACCTTTGTTCTTTTACTTGCCTTTCCCCTTCTTTTTCTTGTTTTCTCTTATGTGATCATTGTTCACTTTTCATTTCTTTTTCTGTCTCATCTCTCCTTTTCCTTTGCTTGATATCACTGGTGGGGGGAAAGAAAAAGAGCGAAGAGCACTCTCAAGGAGATATGATCATCCCAATGTTGTCTGGTGCTGAGTTTTGCAGCCTGTTCCAGAAGAAATGGATTTGTGATCTTGCCGCTTCAGCTATGTATTTGTGAGGAGAGGTTTTTTGAACACAGTCTGGGCCATGTGAGGCTTCTGTCTTTAAAAAGCAGAAAAAAAGTAATAGAGAGACTACTATGCATGCACAGATCAATGTGAGTTTGGTAGGTGGGTCTAATGTATCTGGGAGGTTCTTTGCAATGCCCAAGGTATGTGCTTTTGCAGAATAAACTTCCAGTCCTTGAATTTCTTGCAGCGTTCTGCAAGAACGATTAGAACATCTTACAGCTGAAGATTATAGAACCTCTTATTGTTTTATACCTTGAAGAGCCCTTCTGACAGTTGTCGTTATCTCTGGTACCCCAGAGAGCAGTGCAGACAGCTCATTCCTGCCCCTGCCTCACACACAGCATTTGCAGCTCTCAGCCACTGCCTCTGCTTGTGACAGCTGCACGAGACTGTGAGCCCTGCGTCCTCCTGCTCCCAATAGCTCGTACTGGTGGCAGGACTTCACTGCTGACTCCATCCCATGTGAAGTCCTTTGCTCCGTGCATACGTATCTCAGTTGTGCTCTCCTACTTGGTGCAGTTTTGTAGTAGGCATATAGGTTCCAGAATACTGGACCAGTAAGCCAGCCTATCTTGTCCAAATTCTTGCTACTCTCCTATGAAGCTTTTAACTATTGTTTTTTCCTTACCTTAAACCCACGAAGGCTCATTAAATGCAAAATAACCTTTAGAGGCAGCAAGGAAGTATATCAGGCATCCAAAAACTATACAATTATTCAGCTGGAGGCTAAATTTTCCAAATGATTACAGTCCATGCTAGTCAGTTTTATTCCCAATTACTGCCAAAAAAATCTATTTACAGGATGGTTGCTCCCAATCAAAGGATGAGATGAAATGTCAGAGAATGTAAAGAGTGGAGGAGAACAGTTGAGATACACTGATAATTAATGCCTGAAGGGAAAGCAATTCACTTTGCATGGTATTGTCATTCAGTCAACTGTATCTCAACAAATTTAACAAATATGTGTACTATATCCTGATTGCAACTGCAAAGCAGAAGCAAATGCTATTTTGCAGTGGTTTTTTTTTTTTAGAGTAAGATTGTACAATGTAAGTCCTATATAAGTTCAGACTGTTATTACAATATATGTCTTGGGAAAATACCATAACAGGTTTGGAATCATAGAGACTACTCAACTAGTTAGCATAAGCTTTGAAGCATTATTAACTGTGAAAAAGAGAATGTAACATTGGGTTTCTACATATAAAAGTGCGCAAAATAAGGAAATGCAATTGCTTCTACACCAAAACCAATATTAACTTGGTGGTGCTGAACATAGTATTTAATATTATCCGCAACTTATGATGTAAGTTACAGTGTGCCGAGGCATCTTTATTTGGAGAAAAATAGAAAAATTCTGTTGCTGATGGTGCCTCTGTGTTTATGCTCTCTGCCCATCAGTGGTGGTGTCCTGGCATCAATAAGTTTCCTGACTGTATCTGTTTGCTTATTTACAGGAAATGGGGAAGGTCTGTGTCATTTTCTAGCACTTTTCTTATCTTGGTTAGATTCACTCTCTTTTATTTGGAGCTAATTAGTAATTTGAAATGCTTGAAGTCTGGGAATAGTTTTGCAGAGCCACAGTTCTGCAAAGTTTATATTGCCGTGAAAATATTTTTCCCATACCAACTCCCACCCCCAAGATTAAATAAAAATATGTATTTGAACTAAGCAAGTGCTAGTTCCCATTTATATTCAATAAAAAATGATTCAGGAGAAATTGAAAATGTGTCAGCTTGACTGCAGAGAGCTGCAGGATTTTATTGTATTGTCCCAAGAGCAGCTCAGTGAAAGAGCTGTAAATTGCACCCTGTTTCGCTTGCTGTGTTTCTTTCTCTGCATTCAAAAGAAACCTCTGAGCCCCCCCAAACCGTGGTTGTTCCTGTGTCCAGAAACAAATTGTTTCCACGTCTGTAGCAGTAGATGCATTACATTAAGCTTTATGCTTTCTCCTGCCAGCTGCCATTAGCAAGGGCTGCGGAGCATCCCACCCTCACAGGACTAAAGAAACCTTAGGCCGCCCATCTGTCCTGCCCAGGTGAATACAAGGTGGAGGTTTTATAACCAGTGGAAAAGATGGGAGGATTTCTTTCAGCACTTAGCAATTGCAGCAGAGCTGTGATACCCCGGGCTCCCTAACCCAGGGCTGGATGCTGGTGTGACACCCATGGGGAACGCTGCCACTGTCTCCCAGTGCTGTGTCTGCTGGAGCAGCCGTGGGGGGCTGAGGCTGCTGTGCATTTACTGGCACACCGGTGTGTGCACGGAGGTTACATGTGTTTCATGTGAACAACAGCATATAAATGCATCAGATCAAACATAAGGAAGGAGTAAATGCTTCTCTTTTATTCAGACTTCCATGCCCGTCTGGAGCCACCGAGTGGTAGGTACTTAGCGGGATGGCACTTGGGCAGCTCTATTCATCTGAGGCTGCAAACCCCGGCCAGCAGTGCAGCAGCTGCTGGTAGCTGGGAAGGGTGCAGGGAGCTCCACTGGATTTGGAGGAATTAGCCATAAATTCGAATATACTTTTCCTCTTATTTTCTGTATGAAAATTCCTAAACCTGAAAAGAGTTTGGATATAAGTTTTTCACAGTGGGAACAGTGGCCTGGGTGGTGTGTCATGTTGTTCCTGTGTGTTATTACTGAAACCAGTGAACATCGGTGTGCAACAGGCTCTGAGCTGACCCTGGTTTACGTGCTGTTTGCATTTGGCTTAGCATCACTGTACGTGACTTAAATCAGGTCTATGTATTTGCAGGACTGAGGCCATGATGCTGAAGGTCTCTGAAGTGCTGCAGTTTGGTAGGAGCAAAGAGG
This sequence comes from Cuculus canorus, assembly GCF_017976375.1. Lineage (NCBI taxonomy): Eukaryota > Metazoa > Chordata > Aves > Cuculiformes > Cuculidae > Cuculus > Cuculus canorus. The sequence goes on from NC_071411.1 coordinate 11,658,404, forward strand.
CAGTTGTGTCTTGTAGACGAGGCAGGCAGGGACCTGCTCACAGTCACTGGCATCTGAGGACTGGTTTCCCCCCTCCTTCCTTCCTTCCCAGCAATGCTCAGCTGGGCTCACAGCACGCAGGTATTGCATTGAGCCAGCAGCTCTGTGGATTTGTGTCTTCTGGCACAAAATAAACTTTATGTTTGCACATTCAATTTGAGTTACACCTAGAGAGATGTGAAAGGGTAATGCTTGATGTCAGTTGTTTGTGTCCTTCTTTCTTTATGGAAGAGGTGAAGGCTTTTATCTCAACTTCTTTGGAGCAGTAATAATAACCTGGTAAGCCTGTCTGACCCGAGTGCCACTCTTAGTGCAGGAGAATGAGATAAAGGCTATCCATGTCACCTACCCCCCCAGTTTTTACAGCAAGTGTTGTTTTGCATTTCAGCAAAAATGGATTTAAAAAAAAAAAGAAATTAAAAAAAAGTTGAAATCTGGAGTGGCTCAAGAGTGAGCGAGAGCCTTGGTTGCTGTCAAGACCTGTCCTCCCTGGGCATGTGCGCTGGTGATACAAGACAGTATTGAATATCCTGAGTTTGTCACTGGACTGCATCAGAACAGTCAGCCACTTCCTCCCAGCCATGTTAAATTTATACTTGTCTCCTCCTTTCTGGTTGCAGTTATTGAATTAGGAGTTATTTGCCATCTGGCATATCTTTAATTCACTGTCTCGTAAGTGTTAATATTTTTAGCTACCAGGAGCATGATGATTTTTCTTATGTCAATGAGATGTGAAAGGTAAGAACAATGTGTTGCAGGAGCTGAGGATGCTGTGGAAGTGAAATCTGAGGAGATCTGAGTGAATCTGCTCCTACACTTTTGATACAAGTACTTGCATTGCTTTGTCTGCAGATCTGCGGACAAATGCCATTTCAGGCAGCAAATGGTTTGCTGGCTTTAGCCTCGCCTCTAGGGAACATTTTTTTCTGTCTAAAATGACATTTTCTTGGAAATGGCAAAGGCTGATTTTCACAAGACTGGCTGAGAGAGTAGACAGCTTTGCAAATCAGAATTCAGGCTTATTAGGCACAGGGTGCCCTGGAATTACGCCTGTTATTTTGGTAGCCAGGCACCGTCGTGCTCATGTCTGACGGCAGTTTGAGTTATTGTCCAACATTTATAAGTGTGAGAAATCCAGCAGATTGCAAATCTGTCTGGGAAGTTTTCCTTGAAGATCCATCACAATCAAAATGTACTGGCTTTGTACCTCAGTCAGTTGGAAAGTCTTGCCATCAATGTGTGTGCATAAATCCTTTTTTAGGCTGTGTGTCCAGAACTGCGCAGCTCCACTAATTCCTTTGTGTAAGTGTGGGATTCCTAATATGAGTGGCCAGCAGGAATTTTTATGTAGTTCTTATTTATCTGTAGGGATATTTTTTTACTTACACCTTTATAAGGATGAAGATGTTCTAAGTTTATGGTGTAGTTAAATCTCTTCTAAGTGACATAATGAAACTTTATAATTCCCTTCAGCTGAGGGGCTTATTGATCATTTGTCTTCAGGAGATGTTAATTGCTGATGTGATTTTCAGTTAAGTGAGATCCTGTCTATTACATGTCCCACTTACAGTGTAGGCTCATTCTTGTTCCCTCTTCTCCTGTGTAACTGTAATGGGTTTTTTTTCATAAAAAGTAATTTTGTACCAAGGGAGCTGAAGCTTAATGACATTTATACATTCTAGCTCTTTTTTAAAATGCCAACTCGATATATAATCTTTTGTTCCTTTTGTGATTTTTAGATGTTACTTAATAGAAAATCTGATAAAAATATTGCACAAGAAGCTTGTATAGAAGTAGCAATACAGATTGTTTTTTATTTTTGTGTGTCTGATAAATTACATATGCAAAGATATATATACACACACGTATATGAAGAGTCATTTGTCTTCTCAGATTGTGGTTTTCTTTGTTGATCATTAAACATTTGAAGATTACATCTGCTTTTCTCCTGGTATATCTCTCGTTTGGTGACTGCTTTGATTTTGCCTGAGCTATCTATTAAATTAGACTTCAGTGATGTACATTGTGATCATGTATTCTGTAGCACTATATCGTATGTGCAGGACAAATATATAGTGCTATACATATAGTGCTAAGCTATATGGTGCTAAGCTATATATAGTACATGTGAAAAATACATGGGGTGTATCATCTATAGTACTATATTATGCAGTGTGTGTACTGTAAACTTTAGTTATGTCCTATTACTCTTCACACATATACAAATAATAGTGCGCTCAGTAGGAAATCTGCCTGAGCCTCTTCAAAACCTCGTAGCTCTGAGACTGCAGGTGATACAAACACATGCAATAAAAAGAGGTAATGGACTGAAGACAATGACCAGGAGCGTATCACAGGGCATGGAGAGACTTTCCTTCCGCATAAATTTAGCTGAAAGTAGAGACCTTTGTTGATGATAAAAAAGGCTGTGCCAAAAGTAATTTTTCTTCTTACGGAGAGAGATGTAAGAGAAAAGAAACGTTATGGAAGATGTGCGGGTAATGTCAGTGGATGTCTTTACAAAATGTTATAGATCCCCTGTAAATAGTTCTGTCAGGGCATCACAGAAAAATGTGCCTCTCAGCATTTCTAAACCCTTTATAGATTATAGGAACGAGTGACTTTGCCATGGGAGAATTGGCTCATGATGCATCCAGCATCCTGACTTTCACGGTGGTCAGTGTGGATACCACAACTGCCTCAGTAACGTATGGGTCTGGGCAGTCATAGAGGTCAGGGAGCTACATGAACAATTGGGATGGACTGACAACAGCAAGTTGGGTTCTCCCTGCTTCTCTGATGCCATTATTATTTCTTCCTTCTCCATGTTTGTCTGTTCTAATATACGCAAAGGATATTATTAGAAATTAAATCATTATTTTGTAATTATTTTGTTAGTAATTTGTTTCTGACTTTGATTTCAGCTTTATCCTGGGATGTTGTTTTCCAGTTTCGTTTCCACCTTTTTTGACTGTGCCCCTATTTCTCTTTTCAGCTGTACCCAAAAGGAGAATGAGCTCTTCAGGGCACAGACCCCACTGTGTTTAGCAGATGGCAAATACGGAGCTGTCTCTTCCCTTACGTTTCAGTCATTATGTGAATAAAAAGGACGAATGAATAAGTCTACAAATGTGAAAGGATGAATGCTTATTAATTTCTGCATATCAGCTGGTGGCCAATGCTGTCATTCTCATTTCTGAAAGTGCTGTTTAATGAGCAAACATGTTAAATTTCTCCATTTTTCTCTCCCATTCTGTCACAGCGTAAGTGGTGCATACAAGAGAGGAGAGGAAGAGCGATACGCAAAGTCAAACCAGTATTATTGTACTGAGAGCACTTTTCCTCTGACTTCACATGACAGGAATACGTATATGTGATTTATTGCTACTTTGCATGGAAGAACACCATCTTCCTGTGTAGAACTGCAATTAAAGCAGGAGCATCTCATCAGTCATCCAGCCATGTATCCATAACATGTACAACTTGCAAGTCAAACACTGAAATCTTTATTTAAGCAAAATCGTCCTTTGTTACAGTGCAAAGTGTGTATGAGTAAGGAGTTAATTGCACAGTTGCTAATACTAATGAGGTGCCATATTAGGGTAGAAGCAGTCACAGTAGGACTGGTGTCAGCGTGATTCTACATTTTGATGGGTGTTCATTTAATTCATAGCAGACACATACAGGTGTGCATATTCTGCACATACTGGTGTGCAGCTCACTCCACCATGAGTTTGTCACAGTTAAGTTTATATTAATAAAAGTGTGAGCAGTAGAAAAACAGGAAAATTCAAATTACAAATGCAAGTTACCCCTCATGGACATTAAAAAATGACAGGACTGAAAGTGCTTTGCCATGGATGCCAGCATTTGTCACGTGTACTTTCTAATTCAGGATTTTTGTCTTTCTAAAGTTTCTTCAATAATTGTTTAGTTGCACCTATTTGAGCCTCATACAGGAGAGAGTGGCTGAAATTTATACCTACTGCTGCGCAGGAAGTCAGACAAGAGTGTCCTAGCCCTTCTGGCCCAAACTTTCATCAACATATTAATTTGTTTCTTAGTTTGATGTTAATGCTGAGAAAAAATTTTGCCTACTCCTACCTCATATTGTTACTCTTAGAACTGAACTATAGTTAACGCAACCCCACTTGAATGTCTTTGGCCTGAATACTTTCCTTAGCCTTTCTGTCTAATCATATTCTCTACTTCCTTGCTTGTTTTGATTCCTTTTCTTTACAAGGTGTTCAAATTGGCTTATGCACTTTTTGCTTGGGGAGTCAAAACTGCATAGGACTTTAAGTACGTATGCAGGGACCGATATGGGTTGCTGAAGTTTAACAGCCTCCTGAGAGCTCGTGCTGGTTTTTCTTGTTCACTGTCACCCACAGTTCTTTTTCCATGACTGCTTTTTTTCTCCAAAGTTCCTTGTGTCCAATATACAGAATTTTGTAGTAGTCTTTCCCAAATGCTCTTGTATTTTCAAGATATTTCAGGGTGTCTGGGAATTATACCATATAGAACGTTATGTATTGTTTTATATTAAATAATAGTAATATATGAGTGGGATTTGACAAGCTTTTAGATGTCTTAATTCTGTTGGCTGTGTATACAAGGGGACAGGTTTAGGCCAATGGTTTGTTCTTGAGTCTGCTCTTGTGAAACACCCCATAATCCTCACATGTGATGAGTTCCAGAACCATGGGATAAGAAAACACAATTTTGATAACTCCTGAGCTTCTCATTGATTCATTTGTCTTCATAGTCCGTACTGTGACGTGGCAAGCCACCAATGCAAGGGCTTATTGTTATGTACCTTAATCACAGAAATGTGTCTTCCTCCCCTTGTACTCTCTATAGACAGGTGTCTGTAGGCAGGCGCCGAGACTTCAGTCAGTATCTGTATTTAACTTTGCTATTGATCCATCTCTAATGGATGTGGCATGTACCGAATCTTCAAAGAGTTACGCTGTTTTGAGATGTAGTTTCTGCTTATTCAGAATTTCGCTACAGGAAATGCTGTTGCCTCATCAGTAGTCAGATTATTCTTGAATGGTAAATGGTTCAGACAGAAATACCTTCCTGTTTATGTATTCATTGGTAGCTAAACAAGGACATTGTTTTCCTTGTGCATTGACCAGTTTGGGTAGCATTACCAAACCCTGGGTCTGTATTAATTGGTTTTGCTTTAAAGCATGTCGTGTTGTATAAACCTTGCCAGGTAAATACAATGTTCTTTCCTGAAATTCTGTCTGCGTAGATGTCACCTTTCCTGGAGGTGTTTAAGGGACGGGTAGACGAAGTGCTGAGGGGTATGGTTTAGGGAGTGTTAGGAATGGTTGGACTCGATGACCCAGTGGGTCCTTTCTAACCTAGTCATTCTATGATTCTGTGTGGCAAATTCTCAGCAGAAAACATCTGAAATCAGCTTTGTTTTTTTGTTTGTGTGCCAACTGCTTATCTAGAGAGATTAAAGAAAAGAAGGCGGCGAGGTCTGGGGAAGCAAAACCATTGAAAACCACCATCTGTGTAATTTAACCAAAAGATCAAGATGTGATTTGGTTGCAGTATACGGCTGTCTGTGTAAGAGGGAGTGTTGGATACTCAAGGGCTATTTAAATGTAAAGGAGAAAAGTATAAATCTCTGTACACAGTGGCTGCAGTTAAAGCCACTGTAATTGAACCAAGATACAAATTTTAATGGTAGAATCATTAATAACTGAAACAGATTACCAAGGAATGAGGGAAGTTCTTCATTTCTTGATATCTTCTGGTCAAGCCTGGATACTTTCAATGACACGGTTCAAACAAGACCGAGTTAGAGCTATTGGCACAGGGGAATGAGCAGAAGGTTAAGTGTGGGGCTACCGTGTGTCAGGTGAGAAGGCCTCCTTCCAAATGGCATGCTCTTCATTCAGCAAGCGTTGCCCAAACAGCCAAGTGCCTCTTGCCCGGTATCCTCACGGCCTGAGCTGGGGGCTGTGGGTCACTGCCAAGGGCACCTGCAGAGAGGGAGGAAAAGACCCTGAAAGTGCTTGTCTCACACCCTGGTGGTTTATACTTGAGATGTGAGATGGAAGAAAAGGGCACACTGGGCCTGCTTTGGGATTTCAAGCACGAGGGAACAGTGATGCATTTGGTTTACAGCCACAGAGACGAGGATAAAGCCCATTGTCTGAGATGCTTAAAAAAGAAGCACTGTCATTTGTCCATGACATTGTGTTGTTGGCTCTTTCCTATATTTAATCAATCTAGAAGTTGCCACTAATTTTTCATAAGAAGATACAGCTTTTCTCCCTAATAGCAACCTGACTCCTCTCTTTTCTTCCATACTGAGCCTATTTGCTTGAAAGATTCTATTTCTACTAAATGGAGAGGGAGTCATTGTTATGAGACAGCCATGGTTCCTCACTACCAGAACTTTAGATCCTTAATAGCATAAGCTTATGCTCCCCATCTATCAATCAGTTATCTTTTCAAATAAAATGATAAGAAATCTGTTTAGCTCAGTGTAGTTGGAGTAAATCAGAGACAAGTGCTGGAGGCCTTGCTGGAGATTGACAGGCCAGAGGTTTTCCAGACTTCATCTTCTGGATGAATTGCTGAGGATTTATTTGCCCTTTTTATTTCTTGACAGCTATTGCTTTCATTCATGGTAGAGGTTAGAACAATTGCACAGAACTGTTTGAAAAAAAATAAGATTAATAACTTTATGTGTAAATTTTTTCCCCACTCAGAAGATTAAGGGATAAGAAAATGAAGCTCTTCTCTTTGAGGACATGAGAGTTCGGAGGCCTTGCCCATCTCTCTTCAAAAGAATGGAAGTAGTTTCCAGAAGGACTGAGAGTCTGCATCAACTTGTGCTCTGAGAATTGTAAATGATAGTGGTTTAGGAACTTTAGAAGGACAAGAAGCTTGCATGCTTGTCTCTGGGATCACAGAAAAGTATGTGCAGCAGAAGGAAATAAAGAAGGTTATTAGCTTAAAGGTGTGGGAGAATATTAGGGCTCTTTAGATGAGGAGACCTGAAATATTATTAAACCTCTAAGACTATTTATTCAGTGTCCTTTGCCGCCCAATGCTGATAGTTTCTCAGCAGACTTTGATATAGAGATAAGAAAATTTGATATTAAGTTCTAGAGTAATCTTATTCTGCATATGATTTTAATTATTAAATAGCTTTTAGATTTACTGTAGGCAAAATAGTCGAAGTATGTATTTTATCTGCAATGATCATTTGACCAGTGCTATTTGGCTTCTGTTTGCTTGCTGGATAAATGTGAGTATAGAATTAAGTGAAAGATTTGTGAAGCTGTTCTGTTTTCAGTGTGTCAGAAGAGAAAAAGGCTCCTAGCCTTTATTGACAGAAGGTCATGTTCTTTATGCCAGGATAACCAGAGTGTTTATCTTGCTATGGATCTTTAATAAAGACAAGGTACCAGTCCTTTTTACCCCAACAGAGCGAGGAAGGACGGAGCTGTGCCTTTAGCCTGATGGTTAGCAATGCTGCTTTGAGGTAGAAGTATGTGCTGTCTTTTACAGGGAATCAGAGTTAATGTGCAGTAGCTGCCCAGTAGTCAAATCAAAATATATCTTAATCAAACACAGAGAATGGGGCAATGAACAGAATCAGGAAATGATATAAAAAATTATTCACACAACCTTTGTCTGAAACTTACATTCAGAATGCTTTTATAGAGTTTCTCTGCTCAGAGTATGAATTTTTATTGTAGTTTCATTGACTTATATAGGTTTTTGGGATGAATGAGTTATGGATATTTTAATTTAGCTTTTTCTCTCTAGTTGATAGCCAAAGGTCAGCCTAGATCTTGACAGAACTGTGGTTCATCCCAGGAAAAACATAGTAAATAACATTTTGAAAAGGGGAGAAAGAAACAGGAGAGGAGAATATGAAGGGACTAGAAGGAAAGAAAGTGCACTTGTATGCGGTTGGTAATGTCTTTTTTTGGTACTTTTTCTGCTGCTTTTTTCCTAGTCTTTGTCCATCAAGGCAGTCTCCTATATAAATTCTCAAAGAGAGTTCAAGAAAGCTGTGGAAATGAACTACTACCTATAGGAGTACTACTGTTCTTATTGACTTTCAGAAGATAAGGATCTGACACCTTGTGTAAGTTCAGTTCATACAATTATGTGAAGGAGAATGAATCACCAGGGAAAGCAAACTAACTGAACGCTCTTTCAAGATGTGATTTTCAAATTGTTCCGAAGGAAATTAAGTGTCTGGACTCAATTAAAATATAATTGAAGCTGAAGCATAACTCTCCCAGCCTTTTCTGATAAACTTAGTTCAGAGAAAGTTCATTGTGGTTGATAACCTTGAATGTTCATAGTTCCAGTATCAGCTTCGGCCTAGATATGAAAGAATTTGGAAGCCACAGAAACCACTTCTCTCACATTAGTCCCATGTGATGTGTGACAGCAAAACTTCACACTAGGGGAGGATAGGGAGCGGTATAATAACTGCTAACGACATCATTTTCCACAAAACCAATTTTATTCTGCTGTTTAGGGACTTGCAAATGGCCTTAAATAGCTCTTGTGGTTGAAGACGCTCATTGGAAGTGCTGTTCAGCTACGCTGTTAAACATCTGCACCTTCGTTAATTGTTCACCAAGATATGTTTAGGTCAATCTTGAAAAGTTGCTGTGTCTAATATTTCTGCTCCCCCCTTCAGCAGTAGAAGAGGAATAGGGGGAGGAACAGCTGTGTACGTTCCCAGCCTTCACTCTCAGACAGAGCGTTGTTCAGTAATTGTACAGATACCAGGCTGTGCAGATGCTTATACTGTGATTTTCCTCCTTTCTTGTTTATCGTGAATATCAGGCTATGGTTTAGTTACGTAGATTATGACACAGTCTCCCTGATTGTAGTACTGGGGTTCGGCTCTGTTTCCTACAAAAATTTGCGGAAGTTTGTCAAACTGGCGATATGAGTCAAACCAGTGAAATGGTATTGTCAGTAATAAATTTATGAATACCTTTTCCTACAAAGCCACATCAAAACAACCATGGTTTTGTTTCAGTAAAGAAGCTGTGGAATTGATGATGATCTGTGTGTACACAATCCATCCTAGGGAGATAGAAACAGGTAAGTCAGAGTGGAAGTAGAGATGCACCTCCTCTTGCTTTTTGTTTTTGCTGCCAGTGATTACAGGGTGGAAGACATCTCTGTTGCCACTTCCATACATTTTTTAGTTTCTGCTTATTTCCATCAGAATGCCTGCACATGCAGAGATGTCTTCATAATCCTACTTTGCAAAGTAGTTACAGCCCATCTGTGTGTCACAAACTACTAGGATGTACCAAGGCAGTGCTGTAGATACTCTTTTGGGTTGGGACCATCTTCTTGAACAGAAGTTAATTCTTTCCCTTAACAAACCCACTAGGAATACCTATCTTTCTACAAATTGGAGAAGATGTCTTCTAGATACATTTTCTTCCTAGAAACATTTTCTTCCTAGAAATCAGGAGCATTTTGTTATTCTGTTTATGGATTGTTATGCCTATGTCCACGTTTTGTGACTTCTGTCATCAGTGTGTTCCCCGGCTTGCTCGATTATTATGTGTGGCGAAAGAACTGCATCCTTCTGGCTAGTTCATCAACAGGGTAATGTTAGCAGTACTCCCATCCCACCCTCTTTTAAATAAGAGAAGTATTTCTATTCATCTTAAAGAGAGAGCGCCTTGTGTACTGGAGGGAGGACAGAGAAGGGAAGGATGTGAATGGGAGTCTGAGAAGACTCAGACCAAAAGCAATGGGCTGGGTAAGGAGGCTGGACCTGGCTACTGGGTGTGGTGGACTGTGGCTTGGAGTGTTATGAGAGAAGAACAGGAAGGCTCAGAGAGGCAGGAGCAGGCTGTGACCAGAGTGGAAGAGTAAGTAAAAGTGGTCCCTAAAGTGTACTTGTGAAGTCCAGAACGTAGCACTGTTGCATCTGGCTGTTCTGTCTGTGAAACTTACTGAGCAGTGCCCGTTTCTCTTCAGTGCGTGTCTGCTGTTAGCAGGTGCTGCATCAGCTTTCATACAAACACGGACGTCTCAGTTGTGCTGTGATTCGTGTCAGTACTGGTATGGATAGAAAGTCTGGTTTGTAATTTTTTTTTATATGCCATTATGTGTATGTTGCATATAAATTATGCGGTACACAGAAATCAAACAGAAAAGGAGAACTATTAAATTATCAAAGCTGCATGGGAAGAAAATCCTTGTGGCAGTCTGTGTAAATATTGCTTTCCTACCATTCCCTAATGCACACATGTTGTATGTGATCATCCCATTACAGCATTGTGGAGCAGCTTTTCCAAATGGGTTTGTTCCCTGTGGACTTGTTTAAGGTATAAATCAAGTGTGCATAGGAAAGGAGGCTGCTCTCATGTCTGCTTAGCCTTTGGTTCATGTCTCAAAGCTGAAGGGTGCACAGGGAGCGAGGCTGGAAAACGTGGGACAAGGATGTTTTCAAGTTTCAAGCAGGTGAATGCTGCTCTTTAGAAGTGGATCCTGGCCTCCCACTGACCAGAGCTCCTCCAGGATGTGAGGCAAGTCAGAAAAACAGGTCTTTATTTATGAGCAATATGGATTACATCCTCTTCATTGGTTACATAGAAGTGTCACGGCAGCTACGTTTGAACATAAAATAGTCTCGAAAGCGCTGGGGCTGGAGAAATGAAATTAGGCCCCCAAACCTCTTGGCCTTAATCTGTTTATGTAGTTCTCCTTTTCCTGCAGTAATATTTTGGAGCTGAATTCAGTTGCATGTTTGCAGAGTGTTTTAATAGCATACACTGAAGAGCACCAGCTCCCACGGGGGATGGTTGCTGCAAATGAGGCACTGGAGAACCTGCAGAGCAGCAAGGAGAACACAAAATATTCAGCAGTTGACTCCTTAAGTGAACTGGAGCTCCTGAGCGTGGGGAAGGAGCACACTTGTCCTCTGGAAAATGTCATTTAAGGACTGTGCAGGCACATGGATACAGCAGGTTCGTCCAGGTTTACTGAAGGCCAAGGGGATGCCACACTAAGGACATATGTGACCCGAGCTTCCCCCACCGCTCAACACCATGTCTTATGTGGAGAGAGATGCCGCGCAGCCTTTGCTGTTAGCAGTGCGGCTGCATCCAGCCCTACTCACAGGGGACTATCTGGCAGTATTAGCATGTTCCTGATCAAATTCAGAGGAAATTGGGTAATTTTTGTGTTTTGGTGATACAACAAAAGCAAAGGCTGAGGATGTTTGTGTTGCTGCTTTAGGAGCAAGGTCTCTTTTCTCCTGTGGGAATGCTCAGAGTTGAGGCACTGCTTTGCACAACTGCTTAATTTTAAGACAGTGTGATTTTTAGCAGTTACCAGAGTATTTGGCATTTGGGCACAGCACGGATCTCCAAGAACCAACCTAACAAAAACTGCTGTACCTTTTGACAGAAATAGGTGACATGTTTATTTTTTAGCAAAAGGTAACATACATCCATAATCTGTTTCTGGTTACGGACTGTGGCTTCCAGAGGTGCATGGCATTGCATGGCAGCCTAAATAGGTATCCATCTGAATCACGTCTTGCCACTGAAATCTCCAACGCTTGGATTGGGGCTGTTTATTCCTACTCTGGCTGAAAGCATTTGTTCCAGACTGCAGCAGCTGGCTGTACATCTTCTGTATTCTCTGGGTGTGCTTTGATTTGCAGTGAAAGACAAACACGTCACTGAGTATAGGATGTAGAATCCTTTTCTATTATTGTATAGAGAACCCTTCAAATGGAATATGAGGGATAAAAGGGTAATGTTATACCTGAAACCAAAAGGATTAGTTATGAACACTTTCACTTTCTCTTGTTCGTGTTTCAGAGCAATGAGTTTGTTCATGACCTGCACTATTAGGTCGCATATAGTCCTTAAACACACTGCAGAGTCTTTGGGGTTGTTAGCATTAAATGTTCTTGTTCAAAACCGAAAGTAGTCAATATTCCAGTGATCTTTCTTCTTTTTCTCCACCCTGATCATTTCTGATACAACAATTTTCGCTTGGAATCAAGTCCAGCAGAATAGGTGCCAGTAGTAAAAGCTTGGTTTTTACTGAGAACTTTTACTCCAGTTGTGAGCAGAAATCTGAAACTCCCACAAGGATATAAACCTTGTTTAGATCACTGCAAATCAGTAACTCTGCTGAGGATGACAGAATTGAAATCACATCCTTTTACCCCCTTAACTGAGTTCAGAATTATGGTTTCAATTGATTTTTGAAGAAAAAATCCATATTATACAATTCCACGGAAAACATTTCAGAGCTGCTTAGAATTTAAGGAAAGTTAATACTTCCAGATGCGCTTCAGAAAAATCTGATGTACTTGATTTTGCACCTAATCTACCACTGAAGTTATTGAGATGTAAGCTCGCAAGTCATTTAGTTGCTTTTCAAAATTTTACTTAATGATCCATTCCAGCTTTTCCAAAGTATGTATTTTCATGTATTTCAAAAACTGTTGTTATGACTCTTATTATGATTCAGCATTCCTTTGGTCTACTTGACATAAAGATACAACACTACAGATGTTATAGTTAATCTCTTTTTTCCTTACTAGAAAGAAAAATCAGTCTTTTGTTGCTTTCATTCCAGTAGAAAACATAATAGAGGGTCATAATGTGCTCATGAATAAGGGTGGAAACGAACTGGAGCAGAGAGACATGGGAAGACGGTTATGGTTTTTGCTAAGTGGAAGTGAAAGTTCTGTGCATTAGTAGTAAATGGAGAGGCAGCAGGGTAGCACTGACACGCTGCCTGATGGAAACGTGTCCTTGATCTGACTCTTACTGACAGTCAACTGCAATTGAGGTCTCCAAATGGAAATGGCTGGAAGAAAAACAAGAGTAAGAATTAGGTGATGGGAGAATGGTTGGCGGAGAAAACAGGTAGCTGCGAAGTTAAATACAAACGAAAACTCCTTTAGTGTAACGTCTTGCAATCGCGTGATGGCCAAGGCTGTAAAGGCTTTGCCCTTGAATGGCAGAAGGGCGTGGGGGATGGTAAGACCAGGGAAAGGCTCACTACAGAGCAAACATAAGAGAGAGTGGGTGGATAAAAGTTCTCAAATGTAAAAAATTGCAATAGCTGGAAAGAACAGAAAAGGAGAAGATTAAAAGGTTGACAGTTCAGAGGAAACACATTCACTTCTGTATGACACTGCAAAGAAATGTTATCTAAGGGTTTTGGTAGCGGCATTCTTTTTTTTGCAGGGATACAGTGCCAGTATTTTAACAAGGGCTATGTGTATCAGCATTCGATATCTCCAGCTCGGGCACTCTGGATTTTCCTGAAGAAAGAAGTTCAATGGTAGCATGTTCACCTGGTTCTTCAGTCTTGGGGTTTCCGTAGCTGTAGATGCTGGGGCTGTAGCACTTGTGCTGTTGGCACAGTGTTTGTGAGAAGGCACGTTCCAGTTGCAGCACAGATTCATGGCATTGATTTTGGTGGTGGGTTGTGGAGCAGGATCACAGTATAATAAACAGCTACGCCTAGTGTCTTGGGTGGATTGTGAAATAGCTCCTCCAGCACTGGTCCCTTATGGCTGTGTGCTTTTCCACCATGACTTTCCCATTGTGCATATGTCAATCATAATGCTTTGGAGGATAGTGAGATGATTAGAAAGGGATATGCCCCAAGGGAATTGTCCTGTTCCTATAAAGGGTGCATCAGCTATGATGGAGATGTAGCAGAAGTAGCCCCTAGCTGCTTATCCCGCTTAATTTTCGGAATTTCGTTGCAGTGGTTTGTCCTCAGTCTTGTTTTCATGTTTGCCACCACAAATCAAAAGGAGTTGCCTATTTGGACTCAGAAGGATGCTCCTTTTATCACATACATACCAGTTTGTCACTGGTATTAGGACAAGTTTATGTGCTTCTCACTGGATCTCAGATTGGCTGACCCGTTTTCAGTTTTAACCCATCTATGAAACCAGTGGTCCAAACTGTTGGCCTTGTCTTTTCATAACCTTCTTTTAGTAACTGAATAAGTACATACTTATGAGGCAGGACTGGATGGCAGATCGTAGCTCTATGAAAGTGTCTGTGTATTTGTGCACCTTATTCCAAGACCAAGTCTGGTAGGAAGTCTCAGCTCATGGGTGAAAATATCCTCTCTGAATTCATTAGGATATTAGGATTTAGGTGAGGAAATGAAAAGTGGATTTAGCTGCAGTACTGCATGCCACACTTCAGTGAGCTATTTACTCTTCAGGGGACTGAAATATTTCATTATTGGGCAACCAAGTGGAAGTAACACTGCAGAAGTTTAGTTGGGTATGAAATATCTACTCTTGCACAACATTTCTAAATTGTTGGCCCAATGAAAGATAACAATGGTTTTTCCCATACTGTTTTTTTATGTGTCCAGTCTCAGTCTCTGATTCTGAGCAAACTGGGAATGGGGTTTTGTCATCAGTGAATAGCAGATGTAAATCCATTTTGAAGGCAATTAGGCAGAGTATCTTTATTTTTGGACACAGTAAACTGCAAACACAAAATTGCTAGCACAAGATTGAAGGTTATTTACTAAGATTATATGCCACATACGATTAATCTCTTACCCACTTTTTTTTGCTTTCATTAGCCGAATTTTAACTTTCCAGGGGATCTGTACAGAATTCTGAGGGGTCAAATTACAAGGCTGAAAATACTTAGCATTGATGGTTGTGCGTGCGGAATATACTGCTTTAACTAGGTGCTTCTTGCTGCTCTCATGCAAGCTGCATCTCTCCCCCAGAGTCCCAGTGACATCATCTACCCTGAAATACTGCATATCAGCACATCCTGGAGAAATATGGCTGTCAAAAGGCCATTTTCTCCTGCTGTTCTGGAACAGCATTGCTCTAAAAGGATAACAAATGACATAAAACTTCCAAACAGATCGGCAGGGAACATAAGCCCATTGTTTCCCCAGTGCAAAGGGACACGTTAAACATTGTTTTACTTCCCCTACCCCAGCTGCTGTCGGCAATTGCTGATCAAACTGCTGAGTGCTGCTTCATCCTGTTTCTTGGCCACATATCCCTGCCACTTCCTTTTTGCCAGCCATTCCGTTTCTGAAACGGCCCAAATTGTTGAAGGTGTTAACCAAGTGTTAGCCAATCCAGCCACGCAGGCACAGAGCAAAGATCTTGGTGTGGTCTGTCTCCACCAGCGGGGACTGGTTGATATAAGCATGGTGAGAAGGCAAACAGTTCTCTAAGTTGTTTGTAACTGAGGACAGGTGGTGGGAACAGGGAGAAAAGCTACTTTAGAGGGCAGACCCATATTTAGGTTGGTTTACAGTGACTGTAATACCAATACCTTGGACCCAAAGTGATGTATTCTTCCACAAGTTTGATAGGAGGCTCAGGTAAAGCACCATAGGCTTTCTGTGATCTTTGTTACTATTTATAGTACAGCTGTTCAAATGCTGCTGGAAGCTGAGGAGACGATAGAGAAAGGGGCGTGTTCAATTAATTATTTTCTAAAGACAATTTAATGATGTCATGCAAGTTGGAAGCCATAATTTTGCTGTCAACCTTGTCCTGACTGTGTCCTTTTCTCTGGAAAAATGTACAGTGAATCTTCATGGCAAAAAGCATCTCAGTTTTAATTCATCATGCCTGCTATAATAATAGAGGCAGTTTTAAGGTTAGAATAGCATACAGACGAGATGATAATTATTGCTCTGAAGCTCTTCTGGAGAAGGCAAGAGGAAATTTCCCATTAACTTTAGCAACAAATACAGGAGAAGGTGACAAATAAATGCTTCCACCATGCTACTTCTCCATGATCAAAAGCCACTTGCCTAATTCCAACACCTAAATGTCACATGATTAAAAATGTATGAGCTCTCATGAACATATAAAAGATTGTGTGTAGCAGCATAAGTACTTCATTTAAATGCATAATTAATAGCTTCACTCAGCTTTACATTGAAAGGCAAGCTCAACAAGCCATATATCAAAGAGACGTACTGAAGTTTTTGTACCAAAGTAGCTTATTAGTGAAACTATGCTGATAACTTTTTCACTTTTAGACAGTTGGCTGAAGGGGAAAAAGAAGTTTGAAGCTATTTGTAAATTTTGGGAGGGGTCTTTGATATATTTGCGAAGCGAGCGAGTTAAAAAAAACTTCAAACAGCTCCAAAACGCAGGCACATCCAGTATTTTAACAATTAACTTTTACTTACCAAGAACGTAATTGGTATGTAAAAACATGTAAAAAGTTGCACATTGATAGTGGTCATAAAGTGTAGAAAATTCTGTGCTTGCTGTTATACCTGTAACCACGTACTTCACCAGAAGCCCACCCTGCTGTGCCTCATGTGCAGTTCCTGCAGAAAACTTCCATGGATTCAGAAAAGACAACATACAAAGCTTTTATAGGTTCAACTGTAAATTATGCATTTATATTATACCCAGTGCACACATAGAAACACCACTGCTTTCTGAGTTTTTGCACTTGTAACATATTAATTCAGCAAAGTGCTTAAAAGTACTGGTTAATTTTAAGCCTGTAAAAAATACAGTTCAGCGTTGGACCCAAACGCATTACTGTCTTGTTAGTTTTAGCTATCATAATTTCTGCTTTTGAAGGAATGTTAATCCAATCCACTTTTTCTTTTTTTTTAAAGTATATGCCAGGATTCAACTGTTTTATTCAGTTTGGTAGCACTGAGTTGGGTTATTTTATCCTAACTGATCACAATGACAGCTAAATGTCAGCTTCATTTGTATCTTAGCTCAAAATATAAACAGAAAAGTATACAAAAAGGAAGATGTTTTGTTACACATTTGTGAATAATTTTTGCTGTGTATCTTATGCCAAACAGTTTTGATTCTGCATGTGACTTACAGTCCAAAAGCCATATCGATAAATATTTCTGATTAAATTATTTTCAATATTTTGTATCTAATGCAGAGAAAACACTGCTATTAAAATAAATGCATAAAAAAAATTGGAACTTCACTGAAACATAACTCCATCAAGAAAAAAACACAGTATTTTTATATAACATTTTGGATATATTTTATGTCAAAACATGATCACCAGTCAAACTAGTGACATCTAGACCCAATACATTATTGTGACTTCTAAAATAAAAAATCAGAACAAAACTAAATTTATTATAGCTCTGCCTTCATTAAACACCATGTGTTGGTGATTTAAACACAACAAAACTCTAGTATTCTTCAAAAGTGTCTACTAAATATAATAAAAAGAATAAGAGAACAATTAACATTTAGTCTGTTACATTTAAAAAATTGGATGTAAATATCTCTATTGCCTGTTAGCTTTGCCTAAGCCTTTTCAACTACTACAAAAATAAAAAGAAAAAAGAAAACTCATTGTTCAAAGTCAAAAACATTCAAATCAGTTGATACAACATTACAGTACAGTCAACTAACATCATTCAAGGTCTCCGTTTCTCCGTGTATGAGTCCTTAGACCAGTGTTACAAACCTAGTTCAATGCAGTTTCAAAACTGTATGTTAGCTTTGCAAGATACTGTACTCTACTGATGGCTTTGGAAGAATGGGGTTGTGCTACTTTTGAATCACAGGGTAACCCCAGCCTCTCATTAATCTTATTCAGCACTGTAGTTAGACCAGCATTAAGTTTAGCACAAGAACTAAAAAAAATGGGAAAAAAAAATGAAGTAAGAGTTGGAAGCCAGGTGAAGCTGCCATTTGTGTCAAACAATTGCGATACGCTATACTAAAAAATTCTGAAATATCCACCTGTCCTCACCGCTCTGCCACAAACTAGCAAAGTCAAAAATACAAAAGTCTTCAACTTCTCGTTTTTGCAGAATAAAGCAAAAAAGTCTTTGTGCTCCTTACTACCAGAAGCAAAATATCCTCTGAGTTACCACATGTAATAGCTTCTGGATGTGTCAACTTGGGTTGGCTTGGTCTCTGCAGAACCATCCTTGTCTTTTTCACTGTCACCTTCCCAGAGATTAATAAGTGGAGGGTAGAGCTCGTTCAGTGGAATTGAAGAAGTCTTTTGCATATATTTTTTCAATGAATGATGGTAGTTTTTTCTCTTAAATCTTTTTGCAATATAAACAGAAATGGAGGCGAGGCTAATGACAGCGAACATGGATCCCATTACTGCTGCGAGGGCAGTGCTGGTTTCTTGGTCTGAAATATCTAGCGCAAAAGCTGCATTTTTTGTTGTAACATTAACACAGGACTTTTGTGTTTGCTGATGGATATTTGACACAGTTAGACACACTTCATAATCCGTAGATGGTTGTAAATGTGTGAGGTTATATTCATGTACA
Source organism: Cuculus canorus (assembly GCF_017976375.1). Taxonomy (NCBI): domain Eukaryota; kingdom Metazoa; phylum Chordata; class Aves; order Cuculiformes; family Cuculidae; genus Cuculus; species Cuculus canorus. The sequence continues at coordinate 11,676,749 of NC_071411.1, forward strand.
TCAACCGGGACCCGAGCAGTGTACGTAATGTGAGGGTTGTCAATCTTCATAGTGGCTGATGACCATTTCAAATTGGAAGTCATGACGTTGGAATTAACTTTCCAAGAAACCAAGATTGAATGTGATTCAGCTTGCTTAACGTAGATTTTCAGAACCTGGGTACCATCCAAAAGCGTTCCATTCACCCGGATAGTGGCAACCCTTGTGTCAGCCCCTTCTATGTTTTGAGCAACACAGGTGTACCTCCCAGAGTCTTCAACCTGGATGTTGGAGATTTCCAAGGTGCCTTCACTACTCAGCTTGTATTTGTCAGAGAAACTTTCGACAGTTACTTTATTGCCAAGGGGAGTGACCCAGTAAATTTCTGGCTCGGGTTCTGCCATGGCCCGACAATCTAAAAACACTGTCATGCCGATGTCCAAGTTTAAGTGATTTGGAAAGGTCTCATGAGAGATCATTGGAAGACATTGTTCATTTGAATCCTGTATTAACACTTCCTTCACCTGCTGTCCTCTGTATTCTGGAGGCATAGCGCAAAACATGGATAGAGGTTCCATGAAACGGATGTTAGTTTTGTTTGAGTTGATCCAGTGAATGACACAGTCGCACCTGAGTGGGTTACTATGGATACTGATTTCACGCAGGTTTGGAAGGGATTCCACTGTCTTTTGGTAGACTGCATTCAGGGCATTGTTGTTCAGCATCAAGCTCTCCAGGGCAGGAACATTACGAAATGCCAAACGATGTATATAAGACAGCTTTGGATTGTTGGTGGCTTCAAGCTTTGTAAGTTCAGGCAGATTGTCCAGTGCATACCTATCAACAGAAACGAGTTCTCCCATATTATTGATTCCAAGCTCTTTCAATCTGAGCATGTTTTTAAAATCACCTTCTTGAATTTTATGAATTGGATTTTTGTTGAGATCCAGGAATTTTAAATTTGGAACTTTCTCAAGTGCAAGCTGAGGAACTTTTACCAACTTGTTGTCATAGAAGGAAAGACTTTCAAGACTATCCAAGCCTACTAAGGCATTGCCGGGAATGTCTGTGAGATACATACCTGCCAAAACCAGACTCCTTAAATTTGAGAGTGGTTTGAAATTCATATCTAGTATTCCAATCACTGGATTTTCTCCAATCATGAGAATCTCTAAGTTAGGAGTAGAATCAAACCACCGACTGTCAATAACCTTTAATTTGTTGGAGTTGAGATGTAATCTCAAAAGATTCTTCAGGCCGGAGAATGCATTTGCAGAAATGCTGCTGATCTGGTTGTGATTTATATATAGCTCCTGAAGATTGCAAAGGTCTTGCAAGCAGTAGTCAGTCATCTCCGTTATCTGGTTTTCCTCCAGGTGCAAAGTAGTAAGTTGAGTGAGATTTGATAGCCCCACATCTTTGATACTTGTGAAGTTATTTTGAGAAAAATCCAATTCTGTTAAGTTAAACAGCTGCTGGAGCTCATCTGTGGTCTTTGCAATGTTGTTGCTTTGTAACAGAAGGACTTGAGTGTCACTGGAAAGATTGCTGGGGATTTTTGTTAATCGAAGGTCATTGCAGTCAACTGTTGTGGCTTCCCTGTATGTTGACTGTGGTGTAAACCATGGCCTGATTTCACAGACACAAAGCTGTGGACATTCATTACTCTGTATGGAAGACTCAGTTAATGAATTCATTAACAATTCTAGCACCAAATGGCAAACAGTTAAAATGACTCTAACCTTCGCCATGCTGGTCAGCTAGTGAGTTCAGCTCCCCAGCCTCTTAAAATAACAACAGATCGAAAGAGTAATTTGTTATCAGGCAGAAAATGCGAAGCTTAAAGTTCAAGGTAAAAGGCTTGGGCATCCAGAAGATGAAAGATGATTTTCTGAGTTTAGAGAAGACAAGAAATGGTCTGAAGACTCTCAGCTACTCCTCCGTGTTCTAGAATTGCCTTCAAACCAGTATCTGAAGATATTCCTGAAAACAGATTAGAGTATATGTTATGCCCCTCTCATAGACAGTTCATATATTGTTTAATTTCTTCATACTTTAAAGAAAAATATCTGAAAACAATAATTATTTTGACATTTATCTCCCTTATGAAAATCCATCTCTGGTATAGTTAAGTTATGTAGGGTTTGGAACTCTCTTCTGTTTGGGTTTTACATGAGAAAACTCTCTGCAAGTTCCCAAGTGAGTGACTGCAAACAAACATAGAATCATTTGAAAATAAAACTTTCTAACGTCTTTTGGTTTCGCTCTGTAATATCTGTTTGAATGGCTTGAGAAATGGTAAAGATTGAGGATATGCTCTCAAGTGCTGCTAGGTCTCAAAAGAGTGTTCAGAGCATAATCCGATTGGGAGTCAGAGTGCCAGAGCTGTCCCCAAGGCTGGGATTTCAGGTGTGTGGAATTAAGGCTTGCAAAGATGTTGGTTTAGAAATTTCAATCTAAATGCATACAAACTTTGCCAAAATTCATCTGAGTTAATAAAATTGGTTCCAGATAACAGCTTAGATTTGATCCAGTTAAGCATCAAACAATAACCGTAAATTTGATTAAATGAATGTACTGTCCTTATTTTAGCTGTTTGTACTTCATTGTGCATCGCATGTGAATTGTTTACCACAATTCTAAATTCCTGTGAAAATCAGGCCATTTGTATCCTTTTACCCTGAAGTTATTCATGCAAGAGTATGTCTCAGTTAACCAAACAGCGTCCAGCGTACCTCAGAAAATCTGATGTGTTGTGGTTCTTTAATAACATATCAAAGGAAAATCTAAGCTCTTAGTAAAATCTTTCTAACTTTATTGAAAAATTAAGCTGAGAAACAGTTTGTTATCTGCTGACCTATCTAGTACCGCTGCTGTAAAAATCATGGATAAAGTTTTGAGCTTCTCTGTGTGTAACGTGCCATTCGGGGCCTGAGCCATTAAACGCAAGGGCTGCCTATCTCCCAGTGCAGAAGCACCTTGGTGATGGCGATGCAGTATGAACTCATTTTCTCCAACTACTGCTTGTGGTGGTGATTTCACGTGTCTAGCTGTATTCCTCTTGGCTCGTCGTGCATGTGGATATTGGCAGATGAAGTACACATTTACTGTATTTCATGGCAAAAGTGAAACGGGTTATTGCATGTGTTCAACAAGCTTTGAATGAAATGGAATGGGAATGGAATGGCCTCAAGTTGTGCCAGGGGAGGTTCAGATTACATATTAGGAAAAATTTCTTCGCCGAAAGGGTCATCAGGCACTGGAACAGGCTGCCCAGGGAGGTGGTTGAGTCACCACACCTGGAGGTATTAAAAGATGGGTAGACTAAGTGCTTAGAGACATGATTTACTAGTGGACAGGTACGGTTGGACTCTATGATCTCAAAGATCTTTTCCAACCAAGCAATTCTATGAAATACAAGACATACACAAGCAAGACGTGACAAATCTGAGGAAGGATTTAAAGGGCAGACCTCTGGAAACTCAAGGCGACACTGTAGAGCTCATGCTCTTATGATGGCAATTGAGACTTCTCAAACAAATGTTTTCTCTTTTTATGTAACTAAAATAATCAAATGGTGCTCTGAGGCTGTACCTAACAATGATAAACTGTAATAGCAGAAAGTAGGAAATAGCACCTTTTTCAGTTAGAATATAATGAAGCCTCAACCTTGTCAAAGCCCAGAGAATCCATTACTATATAAAGTAATAATGTTAAACACAGCTTTTAAAAATAGTTTGAAAATAGTCACCTAGATAGCGGTGACAGGAATGCTGTTAGTACAAAGCTTTCACTTCAAAATCTGGTCAGCATATTAAAAAAAGAAATTACAAAATTTTATTTCAGATGATGCTTTAAGTAGAACACACCAAATAGCGTTTTTTTGATTCTGACATTTTGTTATTTGTTCAGCAGTTGTTATTTTGGAGGAGAGGAAACAGGAATGTTAGCCAGAAAGCATTTGACCCTGTTGAGTTAGATTTTCTCTCTGGTAGCTGAGACTTGAATGAGACATGAGAAGAGCATGCTGGAGGGGGAGAAGCCAGATGTAGAACAAGCGTTCCTTCTCAAATAACTTTCAACTCATGGAAGAATTGAATAAGACATTAATTGCATTAAAAAAAAATAAATCCTATCGGCACCGTGATAGCAAGGAATATATTAACATAGTGTGTTGGGGAGCCTGGCATAAACTGAGTTATGCTGACTTTAATGGATGCTTCTCTCAGTAACAATTCATTTGTAGCTGACCCAAACTAGACGAATATAGGAATATTGATGATGTCCAGAGTTAAATTGATGTAATTCCAGATTTTTCAATTTATAGTATGTGCTAGTTAATAATGCAGGCAGTGATTTCACTCGGTAACAATTTCAGATGGGTACCGGAGGTGCCTTGGACTGCTCCCCTGCACAGGGCGATGTCTCTGGCTCAGTGAGGCACAGAAAGGAGCAGCACGACTGGGGCAGCAGCCTGCACCGAACCAGGTGCCACTCCAAGAGGCGATATTGCTCCAAACATTGATGCCTTCAGAGTCTCTCTTGTAACTTCTTCCTAAGTAGATTGAGAAGTCCATGCATTATAAAGCTATGGGCCTTAATGATGTTTTAGTATTGATTTAGCTCTGATGTAGTTACACAGATAATGTAATACTTTAAAAATGAAACTGCCTCAAAAAAGACTTCAAAGCTGCTTTTAAAGCATGTTGGAGCACATCTGAGAAAAAATTTGAACTCGATCTTTCCTTTGTTGACTATTTATATCCTCTTACTTGCACATTACAGTTATTGTTCATCCTTGGTAAGAAGGCATTTCTGGTTTTATTGAATAGAGTAGTCCTGGGTTTGTGGTCACTGTAGGCATACGATTGCACAAGTTACTAGTGACACTTTCTCTAAACTAGCTACTTTCTACTGTAAATACATTTAATTTTCTTTAACTGTAGAATATTCTATAGACGTGACCTTCACGTTACTGTCTCCAGTCTCCTCCAGCCCAGGGCAGCTTGGATAAAGATATAAATGAAAATCCACTGTTATATAGAAGTAAATTCTGATTGGCTCCACGTGCCCCAGTCCATTTTAGTGCTCTGCTTGTGTAAATGGCAGCCCACAGGCCGCAGCATGGGGGAAATGCCAAGTCATGGACTTCTGCTTTATAAAACCCCATCCATTGCTCTGATAAAAATCGTTACCAGTGAAAAAGTTCACTGGGTTTTTTTATATAACTAAATAGCAATGGCTACTCAGCTCTCATGTTTGTAAAAAGCAGCTGAGCGGTCACTGACAGATGTCCCTTTGCCCCTGGATGTCTTGGCGTTCTAGTCTTCAGAGTGTTGTCAGGTCCTAGACACCTCTGTGACCTTTAGTATCCAAAGGAATAAAATAACATAATGGGTTTTGCTGGAAAACTACGTTTCTCTTCTCAGGTTCTGAAGTCCTATCTAGAATTATAATCCCATCTTTCCAAATGAAAAGTAGACAAGATATGTATGTAGGAAATTTTTCTCCCTTTTTTTGTGAGTAAGGAGGACAACCAGGTTTTGAAAACAAATGTGTGACAGTATCCAGTTCCAAAGAGCCACCAATAAATAATCACCAACCCATGGGGATAAACTGGGGATGGCTCCTGGGAAAGTACTCAGCTCTCACTCATACCAGTGAGACTGAATCAAGAAGAATTTGAATGTTAGTGTGTGCTCCTTTCCTGCTGGACATCTCAGCATTTTGCCCAATGTTCTTTTCTTCATCTAAAACAAATGCAGTATTTCCCTGGTAGCTGAGTGCAATCCAAGCCAAAGACAAGTCAGAGCATTCAATTAAAAGATTTTGGCTTTTGAAGGCCAGGGAATGTTTCTTAAAGAAACACCAGTTCCAGAGCAGTGGCTCCAGGCTTTTTTGGATTACGGAGAATATCAGACCCGAAAACCTCCCTTAGGATGGAATCATATCACAAAATATTTTTTTTCCCTGAAAATGGTATGTAACATAGATCATGTCTTTGATGGCATTTCTTCAAATTCGGTGTTAAAAAGTTCTTTTGAAAAATACTAGGTTGGGAAACTTAACTAAACAGTAACGGGGTGTTACACCATTCTTTCAGGAGATACTGAGCTTCCAAAGGATGGCTTTTAGCATTCTCTGTCTTCCCTCTCATTTATTAAATTCATTTTTTCTAGTGCACTAAACCACTAGAACAGTCACAACAGCTGTTAACTTGATATCAACAGAAAAAATGGTTCATTTTATGGGAGAGATATGGAGGGAATTATTTTACTAGGGGCTAAATAAATGCATTTTCCATAGCACCTTTCAGTACTCAGTGCATTAAGAAACCACATTTCTGTCAGCAAGCAAATCCACAGTGGCTCTCTGGGATATTAGCTTGTTCATGTTTCTTGTGGGCAGAAAATGTGAACATCATTCCTGCATCTCCCATCCTGGAAGTACAGTGGGAAGAGTTTGTATGAGAGTTCCCTTTTCGGCTAGATTGCAAAAACTGCTTAATGGTGAGAATTTGTTTGGCCTATGAAATAGTAACAGGGAATATTTGGTTATGGAGCAGAAGACCCTTCATTTCAACTTTCCTGTGGAGTGGAAAGAGGTTTGTGCTGGCAGCTGTAGCCTTGCTGATGGCTGTTAAGTTTGTCTAGGTGTTCAGGTGATCCAAAGAATAAGCATGTCTAAGTCCACAATGCAACAAGACGAGACAGTGAAGGAACAATTGTGAAATACACTGTTCATAAAAAACACTCATAGTTAATTTGCTAACTAGAAAAAAATAGATCTTAAACTTTTTTTACTTGGTAATAAGGAGATGAAGGATTGTCACTTCTCTGACAATTGTATTAATGGTCACTATTAAAAATTGCTGAAAAAAGGAACCATATAGTTCGCACATGCCTATCTGGATGCCTGTTTTGAAACAGCAATAATACCACAGAAAATCTCTCTCTACAGTTAAGTGAAATTCCGGGAGAAATTCTTTTACACGGCAAGGAGAATCAGCACAGATTTTGGTTGGCATCCGAATATACTAAATGTGCCCAGGTAAAAGTCTGAGGGATCAAATACATGAAGAAAATTACCTCAGGCTAAGACAAGCAATTTATTTCACACTTGCTGTGAGCCGGAACACACAGATCCATAGTACCCACCCATCTCTCCACAGAAACATTTTCATACACTGAGCCTCAGTAATGTAGCTAGTCTTCTGGAAAATTGTCAGTTGTGCTAATGTTCTGCTAATGACTCGTGCAGCTCTCCTGTTCCCCCATCATCATCGTTAGTGAAACTACTGCCATATAAACACCCTCTGTCTTCAGCCAGTTTGGGAAAACTTGTCCTGGGCCACTGCCTCCTGAATTCAGGTGGGCCATTAGGAAAATGCATATTAGACACCCTGCCACCCATGCCCAGGGATGTGGAGCGTACCACAGTGACCGAATATTAGTGCCAAGACATAAGAACTGGTGAAGCTTCAGCTAGAACGTCGTGATCAAGAAAACCAAATTCAGACTGGGATCAATACAAAGTGTTACTCCACTGTCAGGGAAAGGAAGAGCCTTAGACAGGGATACTGAAAGAGGTTGGCTTATTTGGCCTGGCAAAGATCTAGCCTGAAGAACTACTTTTGCTGGAAGCAACACTGGAGATGAACTGGCCCATAATGAGCTCAGGTTGAGTTCATTATAGTCAGGTTAAAACAGTTTGACAAGTTTAAGGAAAGGGTATTGTGTGTATGTGGGAGGTAAAAAGGGGCTTGCCTTGCTTTGAGCTTTAGTAGGACCTTTGCAGTTCTATATCCATCCATTCTCTGCAAGAAAAAGTGAGCTACTGGTGCTGTACTACAGGTAAACAATAAATAACCTTGGATGGTGCTTTACGGGAGAGAGGCATTTAACTACTGCCACATGAATATATATGTGCACCCACTAAATCAGTAGTAAGCACAACACAAAACCTGGTCTAAAGTGTTCTGTTACTTGAGCATCAATGATCTTATACTTCCTAGAGAAAGAGCCTGGACTTGAACTTTAATAACCAGGACATTTACAGCTAACCTGCAGAATGGGCTCCCTTCCCAGGACTCAGATTTACCAGTGAAATCGTGTCTATTTAGAATAATAGGGAGGAATCATGCCCAATAACAAACCTTTTATATTGAGGTTTTTGAAGTCTCCAATGTCATTAGGAAAAAAAGATATTTACAAGCCTGAATTGTGTAAAATGCAGAAAAGTCAAGCTGAAAATGATGTGAGTCAGTTGAGAGAGCATGCCAAAATCTGAAAATGGGAGCTTGTTATTAAAAGCAGAGACAAAACCAAGGGCTACAGGACATGTAATAATGGTATAAAGCTTCAAAATGCATCCTCAGGGATTTATAATAGTAAAGATTTAGGGTTTTTTCCCCCTGCAAATAAGGCCTACTTCTTCTCTGTACACACATTCCATCAAAATAAAGTCAGTGTTGTCTCACGACAACCTTTGCATGCTTTATCTGTGTTCTTTTGAAAAATACTAGTCTTATCCCCACAGAAGAAATGTGAAGAGCATCCTATTCATAATGCCTTCACTGCAGAAACAAAATATTAAATCTTTAAAATTTGTAATTTATTGGGGTTTATTCTCAAGACTTGCATCTGATACAATGTTTTTCATTAAAATATTGAAGTAAATTTGAAGAAGAGAGAAAAATTCATACACTGATCTCAAGTACAAGGGGCTGGATACCACACAGAGTACAGTTACTGTATGTTGATGGCCCATCAAATCAACCACGGAATCGCAACCCAGTTTCTGTCGTCTGTTTGAAAATCTCTTGCAAATTACCATTAACAAGTCATATTGGAAACATCAGGAATAATAAGTGCTTTCCACACAGTGGGCTGTTGTCAAATTATATAGCCTGATTGTTTTTTCTTTAGGAAAGGAAAAACTCATAAAACCATTTAAAAGCATTAAAAACCTGAAAGGCAAGAAATGTTTGTACAGTAGTAATATTCTTTCACTAGAAATCAAACTTATTATCTACTTTCCTAATATGTTTATTTTCATAAAATAGATTAGTCTTGGGAAAAGATGGGCTGTTCTTTTATTGCCCATGACTCGAGTTTTCGTGTCTTGCTACGCAGGGTCTGCCCCTGTTCAGTATGAAGGCAGTAATAAAGCTTTTATTTAATTCAACAGAGAGAATCAAGTCTGTGATTACCTCCGCATACTTACCAGATACAATCATTTGACTTGATCAGCTTTCCTGACAGCCAACCAAATAACTTCCACTCCGAGGTGAAAAGCCAGTTTCACAAGACCTTGCTCGCAGCTCCTCCCTTCCACACTGAAATGCAGGACAACAACCTGCAGTTGATGGCAGACAAATTATTGGGGAAATTCTTTCATTTCCACCTGTACATGCTGTCACGCATTCATAGCCGTCGGTGTATTTTAAATGCAAGGGAGAGTTTAAACCTAATTGGTTTTAGGTTGTACAGTGTCTAAAATTTACGGAGCATAACTAATTTTGGAAGACCTGTTCCAACTATCTTTTGCCTTTAGTGTATCTGCTGGCTGAAGAATAAAAGAGGATCAAGACTAGAGAAATACCGCTTCATCTTCTAATCACATTTCAATAGAAATGGAATTCGGTCTGGGCATACTTGGATTCTCAGAACCTCTTGGAAGGATCTGAACATCCTGTTACCCACAGTGGCACCTACCTCATGAGGATTTCATACAAGAACAGCTCTCTATCAAAGTCAGTACAGTTCAAACAAATTTTGTTTTCAAAAAGAGAAATAGGTCTCTAAGAGGAACAGGGCATTAGGAGATTGAGCTGGACTATGGAGTAGAATTTCCTTTCTGGTTTTTGGCTTCTCTGAGAGTGAAGGCAGCTTGGCTACTGGAAGTGTTAATAATAATAAAATAGGGAGCACATGAGAAATATTTTTAATCATGAGAAATACGTATGCTAGAACTCCACAGGATTTTTCACAAAGCAACAGAAAATCCTCTTCCTCTCTTTTTTTGCTGACTGGCTTTCTGGCAGTGTGATTATTTTGCTTCCTACACGGTTCTAGATCAAACTCCAGTTTTATGAGTCATTCAGGATCACCCACAGTTGGGAAAGACCCCAGTGTGTAAGTAGTTGTTACTACCATAAATGATGCCAAAAAAGTCCTGTGCTAGAAATGGCAGCCAATAAATAAAAACTGAAATGACTCAGTATCTCAGTATGTATTTATAAAATCAACATAATAGCACTGGCTGTAGGAAATGCATAAGACTTGTTATTAAAAAATTATATGTGTGCATTTTTGTATATGTATATGTAATGAGCCAGGCATCTATGGCTTCAACGGTTTACCTTCAAGCAAGAAAAGGGTTCTTTTTCTAGTCCTTGTTACACTCTGCTTTGGTAATTCCATTCCCTGTGGCTGTACCACGTGTTTAGTTTTCGATTATTAGTGATTAAATATTAAATGGTATTTTAATGTTAGCCTACATCTATGGAATTTATATATATAGTGTGCTTACACAGACTTCAGCCCTTAGAATAAAATATTGTTTTATTGATTTTTTTCTAGGATTTATATGCTTGCAAGATCAAATTCTCTATTTCTGAGTGATATTTACATATAAATGTTAATAAAACCATATATTGATTTGACTGATATGGAGACAGCTTACTGTTCACTCAAGGCTGTGAACATTCCAATAACAAAATAAATGGACTTATCGTGGGAGGTGCTGAGATCTAATACAAAGTCTGTTAGCACCAAGACAAAGATCTGGAACTCAACCAAGTCAAGATGAGACAGAAGTAATTCCATTAAGTGGCCACAGATTTGGTTTTGGTACTACTCTGAACTACAGCTTTACTCAGATCTAAGAAAAGAAGTTATTTTCTCTCTAGTTAGAGACCTTTATTACCTGACCCTTCCCTACTCCCGCTCACAAGTCCTTTCACACTCCTGAATAGGCTTCTATGTGAAGTTTCTTCATTTTTCTGAAGACCTACTTCTTCAATTCACAACTGACAATCTAATGTAGCATCACAGTGGACTCAGAAAATACATGTTTTATGGAGTATATGTTTTCCATCATTATTTCATTCCAAAATTGTTTAAGTAGTATTGATTGGAACACAGAGCAGGTCATCTGCCACGTCATCAGGAAAGGAAGGCTCAATCAACTGAGAACGGGGAAAATGTTAGTGGCCTATGTTTAGCTATTTCTCTTTATCTCAAGCATCACCTAAATTTTGAGACTAACTTTGTTTCAGGTAGGAAACAGATCACAATCTTGCTTTGAGAGACGAAGAGAAAGAAACTAAGTCATTTTTAATGTATTTGTATGATTACAAATAGAGTTATAAATTGTTCCTTTAGCTGTAGCCCTCAGTCTTGTCATGGCAAAGTCAGCAGTTTTCCAGAGATGCGTTTATTTCATAAGTGCTTGCAAAATAAAGAGGTTCTAAAATTGCTGCCTATTGCAGAAAATATAAGAGAAGTTATTTCTCTCAAAATTTTAAGTTATTGATGCCTTATAAAGTCTTTACCTAATTAAGGTGATTCATTCAGGCATAGTAATGTTTAATTTGTATGTAATGGACTTGTTTTACTTAAAGGGGGCCGAAAGATAAAGGAAAACATATTGGCTAATGAATTTATAAAGAACACTTTTTCTGCTTTTACTCAGTGCCTTATACTATGATGAAACCATTTTAAAGACCTGTTTTCAAGCAGCTATTTAAAAACTCTTTCTGCAACTGGTTTGCTTAACTGGTTGTTCACCTATGGGTAAAATAAGTCATTTTTGTAATGCATTTACAAGTCACTGCAATCCACCACTGTTATGAGTGATGGAACTCCGTAACTATAAATATTTACTCTATTTCTGTTAGAGTGATGGATCATTTGTAATTTAAAAATTTAGCAAGGCCAATCAGTAGCTCATCTGCACCCTAGTAATTACATGCAGCACATTAGCAAGGTATGCATTTACTAGGTATTTTTGGACTTGCTTAATCAAATAAATCATGTGATGCATGAAATAACAGAAAATGTAGGATTCATTATATCAGTGATAAACACTTTCTAATTACAGAAAGGCAATCCAAGCTTTGATTGATATTTTATCAAAAAAATACAATGCTATTCTACCAAGTTTGGGTCCAAGTAACTTTTATGTGTTTCTTAGAAGTTACTTAGTCTGATTCTTCCCTGTTTTGCTGACCAGCTCCTGAAAATTACAGAAAACCAGGTCTGTTGTGCTGTATGCAAACACGGCAGTTTTGACAGCCCGGGGAGCTGCGCTGGCATCACAGTGCGTGTCCTGGCAGCAGAGGTACCCTGTGCAGTGCTCCCCATGCTGCTGCAGTTGGGGGTTAACGAGGAGTTTAGTGTGATTCCAATTTTCCCATAGGGACAAACTCCAAAGATTGCATTTTGCTGGATGACTCGAGTTACACTGACTGTACAAAAGTAGTTAAATCAAATAAAATTAAGCATTGAGGAGTAAATGATCTATCAGATTCCAGTATGGAGGACAAAGCTAGGGAACATCTCTCATGAACTGAAACAGCCCTTAGTCTTCCACAAACCATTAGTGTTATCTCTAAAACCTGACTTTGATAAAATAAGGACTAGTGACCTCTGGTGACATATTCCAGTGGAAGGGACAGATGGCAGTTACAGAGGTGGAGATCAGGGTTAACTGCATTGACAGTGGTGGGGCTTCTCCGGTTTTAAAAGGTACTCACGGAACACAGGGAAACACGGTTTCGGTCTCAGCCATAACCTTGTGACATCTTTGGTATTGAGTACATGCATATTAAGCCAGAACATGGTATTTCTGGAAGATACTATTCAGTACATGCACAAGGAGTGTCAAGTGGACATACCAGACACATCCTTACAAAAGTCTCCTCTGTCTCAGGGTCAGCTATGCCATTTTTCAGTCCTGTGCTTGACTTTCAGACCTCCTGCTTGTCTACAAAAGCAACTCTCTTGAGATAAAGTGACTCCCAGCTGACAATGCTCATCTCAGAAGTGGGACCTGCCCAGCCACACCTGGGGGCCCTTTGGGACCTCCCCACCGATGGTGGTGGAGAAACAAGCTGGTGGGTAAATCCTGCTCTAGTGCTCATGGAGAACCATAGCACAAAGAGGATCACCTGTCCTGCCCACCTGGCTGAGGTTTTGCTCCCTTCCAGTGCAAGGAGGGCCCTCTCCATAGGAGAGGTGGGGAGCTGGAGCTCACCCGAACTCACCGAGTTGCTGGTGGGAGCAGCCACACAGGCCCCCGCAGAGGTGAGCGCTGCCACCCCAGGGGCTGCTAATGCTGGAGGAACCAGCAAGAGGCAAACCCTGCCAAATAACTTGAGGGGCCTTGGCTACAAAAAGCAGTTGGGACTCCTTCTCTAATCAAAGCTGACAGATGCATAAATTGCTGGAATCACCAGAGTTTGTTAAATTAAATACCTGGAAATGAGATACTGATAACCTCTAAAATTCCTAAATAAAACCCATAAGTAATCTTTGCCACCAGTGTTAAATGAACCGCTTCACTTTGCGAGGTGGCTGGGGAAAATACTTTCCCATGTTACTAAAGGCCGGCACCTTAGGAGAGAGAATTATGTAGCAAGACCACTGTACCAAATAAAATAAGGGAAAGAGCTGTTTCTCTACTGTGCTTCTATAACTTCTGTGCATTCTCAATACAACATCCTGTTAAATATTTCAAGACTGTTACTTACAGTTGCTTTGCCCCGTCTTTCTTTAAGCTTAAAAGAAAAGAAAAAAGCAATAGGTATCTAGTCTATCTCAAATACTTAATCTTTAGAAACTGTGCTCCAGGTAAAAAACACAAGTTCCATTCTTTTGATAATTCAGCCAGCTGGAAAGTCAAGAAAATGCTGTCTTGTGTTATCAAATTAAGGCCTTACGAATTAGAAGTTGAACTTTTAAAAACATTTTGCAGTAGAATTTAAGAGCAGAGACTAATTCTCTTCCCACTGATGCCTTCAACAGGAGAATTAGGGCAATACAAAATAGGCCAATCCAGTATTTTCCTTCAATAGTCATATGTAGAGAAATGAAAGACGACATCTAAGTCACAAAACAAAATTTGAATGAAGTTGCAGGGCTTTAATCAGCAATGAATAAGTGAACGTGGTTTAGAAGAACTTTAATCTGGGTACCTCTTAAACCTGTACAGAGGCATGTTCTGTTCCTGACCTTATATAAGTCCAATAATAGAAGACTTAATTGCTCAGCTACAGGAAAAGAATGAGACTGGGAAAATCACTGACTAACTCAAACATATCCTCAGTAGACTGATTCTTGTCAAAGTAATTTAAGCACTCTTAGTCTTAGAGAAACACCCTTATTTACTAGTTTTACAACGTAGGGACAAAATCACTTTCTAAGCCACCTCCGTGGTTTTCTTTACTCTTGCCCATCTTTCATCCCGTAGTGGGTACTTGTTAACTGTAGAGACAAAACTGAGAATGGGAAGGGTTTTCAGTGTGCTTTCTTAGATTTGTGCAGATGTTCCTGACGGAGCTGGCATGGGGAGGGCTGGCTCATTCCTGCCCCTCTGCGCCCCCTGACCCCCGCAGGCATAACACAACCAGGGAAAACTACGTCAACTTAAAAGTTGTGTTTCGTGTAGACCTCGCTACACGCAAGTCATTTTTAAGAAAGATGTGTTCTGTATTTACCATATCATTTAAGGCCTAATCTTGCTAATTACTTCACTGCTCTTGACTAGAGCCTGGAATTTACAAATCCTGGGAGCACCATCTATCTCCCAGGATGGCATTTCCAACTGGGAGGAGGTGTAAAAATCAGCCGTCTTGAGGCTGAAATGCAGGTTCCCTGTCAATTAGCATTATATAAACAGTTAGGAGGAGAAATGGATTTATGTGCTCCCAAAAACTTTACATGGATTTTCTTCAGTTCTGTGACTACAAAATGTCTGCCAGGAAAAAATCTGGAGCTTGGCAGGATGAAGCCTCACACGTGTATTGTTCGTGTAACTATGGTAACCTACAAATGCCACCAGTGTTTCCATTTCATACACAAATGAGGGGACAGCTGTGGGGACCACATGTCTGCCAATGGAATAATATATCTGGACTAGGATGGCTTGGTCAGAAAATTACAACTCATTTATATTAATCAGGGCTTCAAAGAACAGTCACCTCCATAGTTACAAAGTGCACAGCAAAAGAAAGTGATTTTTATTTCTGAAAATATTTGGCTCTTCAGTAAACATTTTCAGCATCTTGCTACTTTGGAGGTTGAAAAAAAAAAATAGAATAAATGCTGTAACAACCAGTGCTCTTCTATAAATGTCACAACTTTTTTTCTTTGGTTTTGTCTTTTTCTGATGCTTGATCTTAGTCTGAGTGTGACACAAAGCCCGACCTGGGGCCAAGCGTGCTCCAAGGCGTTCGCCTGGAGAAACAGCAGTTCCAAAAGAGGTAGAAATAACATGGTATAGAGCTCTAACCCAACTACTAAAGCTGGGTTAGTGAAAACCCTTTTTCTAACTCATTGATATCATTAACAGAAACAAAAGCTTCGAAACGATTCATAAAAAGTAATTAAAACACATAAATCAAAAATTATAGTTTAATTTAAGAGTTTATATCATCCCTAATAATAACACCAACAAATCCACAGACTCAATAAAGCAAGTAAAATTACCTTTTCAGTAAATATTAAACTATTCGAGCTGCAGTACCAGTAATACTTGACCGGGGTTATGATTCATCCAAGGTGCTTTAAGTGTCCCTACGAAAATATAATCACTTGCTGGAGCGGCCGCCTGCCTTGGCAGCAGCAGCCTGCTGACAGACGGATGCAGCAGGAATACAGCACGCCGATTAGCAAAAGTTTTCCCTGGCTTCTGCAGTGACACGATACTGTATCGAAGTAAAACAAAAGGCTGCAGCATTCCCTCCGCGTGGGCTGCCTGCTCAGCTTCACATCCCAGCTGCAATCAGTATTTCTTCAAATACCATGGGGTACTTCATGTTTATTTATGATACGATGAGGAAAGCTTTAAATGCTTATTTAAATGATCACATTTTCTCCACGACTTGGAATCCAATGCACACATGGCTGGTTTTAACGCAGGGCTTCCATTCCAAGCCTCCAAGCTGGATCCAACTGTGCCTACACAGTTGTCTGAGCCCTGGTAAATCAGCCTGAACAGAAGTTTCTTTTTGCAGCATAAGTTTGGATGCGCTCAGCATCATTCACATCAATAAAAAAAGATCTTTCACAGTTAACATTAAAAAGTTTGTGCTCTTTTATACTCTATACAACTTGACAGAAAATCCTGTTTCCTTTAATATACAGAAGTAATACTCTTCGTGCCTGTTCTACGTCAATGGAAATGATTTAGAGGCATCAGAGTAAGTGGTCTATTAAAGCCCAAAATGCCTACTAGGATATATAATTTTATGGGGATTACCATAAAATTTTATTCAGAACTTTTTAACTGTCAAGGCAAAAGTTAAAGTTGAGCTCTTGCAGAGCCCAGGTTTTCCTCTTTCCGGGCAGTGGTGGGATCAGGGGGATGGATGCTCAGGACCCAGCTTGTCTGCCGTGGCTGCGGGGTGTCCCAGGGGAGAGCCCACAGTCTGCTGGGACATCACAGATCCCGTGCTCTGAACCACTCTTTCACCTAGGAAGCTTTGGCCATTGGTTCGATTTTCTCTAAAAGCGTCTGCCTTTTAAGTGAAATTCCAACTCTCAAGGCTTTTGGACATACTTTGGTGGGACCCTGACAGCAAGCGGGGCTGATGCGGTGACTTTGATCATTTGGGCATCTCTGAGGTCACCTCGTGTATGTCTAAACCACTCTCCATAAAAGGTTTATAGCCTCGTGTAGAAATGTCAGGATCGTTTGATAGTGATAGGAAAAGACCTGAAGGTTCACAAACTAGTTTTTATGGAAGAGATTCATTACTTGGGAACTACCATGCAGCTTCAGGACAAAAAAAATACAAGCATCCTGTGCGTGATCTCTCACCTTTGGACATTAATTTCTACTCCGAGTTTGGTGCCGTTACTTTTTCTTCCCTCGCCTCGTGGGAAAGAGGCACCGAACCAGCACTAAACAACTTAAGGGACGATGTAAAATCGCAGGCCAACATCTGCCGCCTTCCTCCCGGTGAGACAGAGCCCGCTGGCACAATGTGCGCTCTCTGCTCGCTCGAGGGGCTGCACCCGGCGCTCAATGGCCCCTTTGACTGCCGGCAGCCCCCAACAAAGGGGAGGGAGCGGGGCCGCTCGCCCTTTGTCCGCGCCGGGAGCGCCCGGGGCATCCTCTCCGCGCATCTTTTAGGCGGCGACTTCCAAAGGGAAACGCACCAAACCCCTTCTCCCGCTGCAGAAAGGAACCGGCGGAGCCCCGGGGGAGCAAACCCCTCTGCCGCGCCGGCTCCCCGCGCTGCGACCGAGGTGCGAGGCGGCCGCTCCTCCCGCATCGCCCCGCACGCACAATGGACCTGGCCTCGGAGGAAGGCGGCGGTCCCGGGCATCCCCGCTCACACTGCGCCTTTTATGCCATTTTCTTAAGGGCTATTGTTACGCCGAAGACGACTCGTCTTTTCAAATTCCTCCGTGTGAATGGATGAGGCAAGACATCTGCCGGGATGCTTTCCCATTCGCATGCAAATCGGAGGTCTGCGAGGCTGGCAGCCCCGCCGCGCCGGCGGCCCCTGCTCCGCTCCCGCTCCCCCGCCGCAGGTACACGGGATAACGGCAGAACTAGCGAGGGGCGAGCGGAGGAGGGGATGCCGCGGCCAAACACCGCATCCTCCGCCCTCACCGGTGCGATGCTGCACGGCCCTGACCCCGGGAGGTCCCGGTGCGCTACGGAGCCGCTCGTGCGCACGGCAAACCGCGCAACTTTCCCAGCGGCGGCTGGGAGGCAGCCGGCTCCCCCGGGAAAGGAAACTTTCCTCCTCGCCGGCCCCGTGCGAGCCGGGCCGGGTCCCCAGGGATGTCAGCCGGGGCGGGCACGCCCCGCCCCGCCCCGCGGGGCTCCGCTCAGCCCGGCTCCTGCCCTCCCTTCAGCCCAGCGGCGGCACTTACCGGGGGTCGCTGACCGCGGCTCTCCCCGGGGGCTGCTGCGGTGCCCCCAAGCCGAGCTGCGGGAGCAGAGAAAGAGAGAGAGACAGAGAGAGGAGGGATTCCTCGCTCCTCTCCCGCAGGAAACAAGAGGAGCGTGCGGAGAACAGGATACGCTACCGATCCCCGCTGCCCGCTCTGTGCCGCCGCCGGAGCGCACCTGGGTAGGCGCCGCCGGTCAGCTGACGGGCTGCGCCCCCATTGGCCGCGGCCGCACCATCTGCGCGGGGGGGCGGGGCGAGCGAGCGGGGGGGCGGGAAGGGGCGGGGCATTCGCTCCCGCCCCGCCTACTCGAACGGCCCCGCCCACTCCCGTTCCCGTCCCGCTATGCAGCCTTTAAGAAGGGGGCGGGGCGGGGGGGTGCGCTCCTCGGTGGGGGGTTTTGTGTCTTTGGTGAAGTCATTGTGAGGTTTCAGAGTTAACAGCTTGTGGAAAAAAGGATTGGCTTTCGCAACCACCCCCCTCCCCAGTTCCAGCTGCTGTCGAAAGTTGTTTATGCGGTGTCACTGGCAGGTCTAATGAAGAAAGATCACAGAGGTGTAGAGTGGTTGGAAGAGACCTTGAAGATCATCCAGTTCCAACCCCTTTGCCACGGGCAGGGACACCTCCCACCAGACCAGGCTGGTCAAGGCCCCATCCAGCCTGACCTTGAACACCTCCATGGATGGGGCAGCCACAGCTTACCCGGGCAGCCTGTGCCGGTGTCTCACCACCCTCATCGTGAGGAACTTCTTCCTAATGTCACCGTCATTATGTGTAATGTTGTATCCTAAGTCAGAGTGTGGACCCGTCAGGGTACGCTGCCCAGTGAGTAAGATAACTGAAAACAGACTAAGATAACTGAAAAAAGAGACAAGACAGAAAGCCAGGAGTGAATTGGAAGCTGAACATATCCAAAGGCTTACATGGACAGCTTTAAATCCTTCAACTTCAGCCTCAAATGGCTGTTAGGGCTGAAGTCGTAACCTGTTTTTCTCCTAGCTAATTCATCAGTCTCTTATTCTAGCAGCCATAGAGGATACAGAAATGGAATTTCAGTGAGCAACGCTGCCGAGTCCCGTTTTGAATGTTTTTACAGACTTCATTAAAAATGACACAAAGGATCATAGAATCATCGCATGGTTTGGGTTGGAAGGGACCTTAAAGGTTATCCAGTTCCAACCCTCCTGACATGGGCAGGGACACCTCCTACAGACCAAGCTACCCCATCCAACCTGGCCTTGAACACCTCCAGGGATGGAGCATCCACGGCTTCTCTGGACATGTGCCAACACCTCACCACCCTCACAGTAAAATATTTCTTCCTCATATCTAATCTAAATCTCCCCTCTTTCAGCTGAAAACTGTTACCACTCATCCTATCCCTGTACTCCCTGATAAGTAGCCCCTCCCCATCTTTCCTGTAGGCCACCATTAAGTACTGGAAGCCTGCTATAAAGTCTTCTTGGAGTCTTCTCTAGGTCAAATAAACCTAGGTCTCACCCTATTCTTGTATGGGTGGGATGTGTTCCAGCATTTGGATCACCTTCGTGGTCTCCTCTGGACTTGCTCTAACAGCTCCATGTTCTTCTTGTGCTGAGGACTCCCGAACTGCGTGCAGTACTCCAGGTGAGGTCTCACAAGAGCAGGGCAGAGGAGCAGAATCACCAGGTGTAATGGCAAAGTACTGTGTGTGGGAGTGCCCTTCCGGGATTCAATCATTTGTTCTTCTGTTTTTTTCTTCATGGAGACATGCAGCGCTGCGTGCAGTACTGACTGCTGCACTACCATCGCTCGCTGTGCCCTGAGGCTAAGCACAGGGCATTGCCACTTGAGGCATTTAAAGATAGGGGAAATTTTCTTATAGGTAAGTAAAGCAGCATTACTCACTGAAATTACATTCCTGTATCCTCTATGGCTGCTTGAATAGGAGATTGATGAATTAGCTAGGAGAAAAATAGGTTACGACTTCAGCCTTAAAAGTCATTTGAGGCTAAAGTTGAAGGATTTAAAGCTGTCAATGTAAGACTTTGGATATGTTCAGCTTCCAATTCACTCCTGGGTTTCTGTCTTCTTTCTTTTTTTTTTTTTTGGTTATCTTAGTCTGGAATTATTGGCTTGCACATTTCCCTACATTTTCTCATTCTGACTCTGGTCTTTACCTGCTTTACTGGCCGAGTTCCCCGTGTGCTGGGGGAGGTTTCTGCAGCTGGGCAGGGTGCCCTCTCTCCAGTGAAATGCCACTGTCAGTGCTGCTTTCAGAGGCTTCCCTCGGGTATCGCAGTAGGTCACACATATCCACAGAAATAAGGATGCTCCAAGTGCGTGTCCTCTGTCTGAAGCCTCATGGCAGATCTTAAGAACAATCAGTCTGTGTTAGACAAGGAGTTTCTGGCATGACTCAATGCCAAGGGCCAGCTGAAGTTTTGGCAGAGGTATGAAAGTCAGCTTTTCTTCATACCTTTAAATCTTTATTTCCTATTTTTTTTATTATTCACTTAACCAACACAAAGAAAAGCTGTGATGGGGAGGATGCTATGCTGCCTTGTCCCTCGTGCCTTTTATTAACGTAAGATAATGGGAATTCTGCATACCTCAACAGGCATCCCTAATGCATTTAGTGACAAACAACCCAATAAAGCAAGCAGCCCGCAAGTACATGGGATCATTTTCACCCTTATGCCCTGCACAAAGCTGTTGCAATCATGTAGGCAGAGTTTGCTGAGCCCAGCCTGGATGAAAAGGTGCTGGCGTCCAGGGCAGGCTGAGCTCAGTGCCTCCTCCAGGGATGTACTGAGGTTTATACCTTCTTAGGAAATGACTTTAAAAAGTTGGTTTAACAATTTATAGCAAGGAAGACTCTTAATATGAGTTAACAGTAAATTAGGTATATAGGAAATATGGTCTCTAGTTAATGCTTTGGATTTCCTCAGTGAATATTTTCTGAAGGTCCAAAAGGTCATTTGGGTAGCATTAAAAGAGAAGTTTTTCATATTTAAGGAAATTGAATTTTCAGAATGAACTCATCAATGTCATCCAAAAAACTGCTTTTCCTTCCACAGAGTCAGTTCTCATCAGTCCGGATGTTACTTTTCCCATCTATCACTTATTCCTGATGTGGAAGTAATGCGATAGCGGATGCTTCTAGGAAAATCTGCTGTGCTGTGCATGGCTTCAGTTCTTCTCTGTTTCAGGGTAGGGAATTTATTTTCACTTTCTCAGCGGAGCACGTCCATCCTTTCATATGGTATTAGTTACATGCAATCGTCATGCTCTTCTCTGCAAGTATTTGTTTTACCACACAGAAAAAGAAAGGATCAGCAACCCCAATGCAGCTGTGTCCGTCCTGACCTTTTAACAGACATTAGAGTTTTGAGGGAATGCTCTGTGCTTTGTTTTTCACACATGTCAACAGCATCATTGATTATGGGGCTTGTTTGGGATTTTAGGAGAGCTGCTGGACCCGTGCAGTATAGACACAGCAGAAGAGTGACATAGTTTTGTAAGAGGTTTGCTAGAGGATGAGTGTTTTCCATATTTAATTTTCATGAGCAGCTAACGCTTGTCTGCCATTGCAGGCAACACTGTCTCCATTCCAGGCTTTCACTATTTTAAATTACATGCAGAACAGGCCCCTGTCTCTGCCAAGTTCATGAGAAACTTGTGAAATAATCACAGATAAGCTTTCAAATGAGAACTTGCACCTCTGAACTCCAAAGCATGCAGGAATGGCTGCTGCATGCTTGTGCTCAGAGGCTATAGAGCCATTATGGACCCTTTCCCCAGGGCTCTGGGCGCAAGCATCACCCCACACTGCATCTCCTCTGTGGGGCAGGGACAAGAGTGCTGCGCCCAGGGAGTGAAGGAGAGAGGTGAGCACTGTGCAGAGAGTTCAGCTCTCACAGCGCTGGTGGCTGGCACGCACAGCGCAGCAGCTGCCAGGCTGCCAAGCTGCCAGCCCTCTCTGCCTGCATCGCCCCACACACCAGCCTAGCACTGCTGACCAAGATCTTGAAAGTCATTGGCACCACACAAGAGAAACCTTCCTTTGTTGGACAGGAGATTCAAAGTCCCCCATCTGTGGGAAGAATCAAAGGGCTGGGGTTGCTTCGTTGTTCGGTGCAGGACAGAGTTGAGGAGATGCAGTTTGGTGGCAAGGGCAGAGATCTGCAGTGCAGATGCAAGGCTGAGCCCTGGAGTGGCTGACAGCGACTGCAGTGTATGAGGGCGAAGAGATGGAGGTTAGCGTGATGAGAAGTTGAAGGGAAATTATGTCTTGGAGAGTTATGTTCTCTGAAATACTCAGTTTTCTTTCCTAAGCAAGACAAGCTCTGTAGGTGGATTTAAAGTGCTGAAAAGCCATTATGGCTATGGTGAACAGTCCCCCTGGCTCAGTGTGGAGCAGCCATTCTGCACAGAACTGTCCATCCTGCACAGAACTCTGTTCTGTGCTTTTACCTCTTTAACTTCTGGTACTTGGCTGCAGGATGTTAGATGAAGCCAGGGAGCTGAGGTGCAACCTAGCAAAGAGCAGCTCTTCAGTGCCAGGGACATACAGCTGTGTCCGGATTTTGGCCAAAGCAAAACATCCACCAAGTTGCCTGGTTTGGAAGAGCACCTGGGATGAGGAGTGTATCGGGTGCAATTACCCTAATGCCACACAAGCTGTATGCTAAGCTCCAGTACTGGATCTGGTGAAACTTGTCTGGTTACAGGGGTTGTTCATTACAGTTGAATCTTAATTCCCATCTTTGACATCCAAGGTTTTTCTCGCAGTGCAGCTGGGAAACTTACCTTGTGTAGAGAAGCAAGGCAGAATTTGTAGAGGCCATGTGGGACTGTGCAGTCCCAAAGTGTGCACAGTTCATCTCCTGCAGTGTGTGGTTGTGTGGCCATGAGGCAGGTTTGGGATGGTGAGGCACTGACCATCTCATCAGGCTGCCTGACAGGATCAATATTTTGGGAGTGCTGCAAAACTTTGTAGTTTTGTAGGGGTATTGACTGGTAGTTCATGTCTATCTGAAAATTCAAGCTTCTAGAATGATATTTACTAAGAAAACGCCAGCTTCATTTAAAAAAGAAAAAGTTTCATTCCTTCTGATTGCTTAGAAAAGCTTGAAAGGCATAAACCTGATGGACCTAAAACCTACGTCTGAACAAAAAAAGAGGCAAAATATAGTAAGCATTAAAATTTTACAATCTTAAGCTGGTGTCTTGGTTTCTAGGCAGTTTTCACAACATTAAAACATTGGGAATGAGAATAATGTTGAGATGGAAATTAAAAAATCTTTCATGCCTACAGACTACAAATGAATATTTTTTTGCAATAGAGAGTAGTGCAAGTTTTTTTTTTTTCTCCCCAGCCTCGTATCTGTAAGGTAACAACGGCTCCTGGAGTAGCTGCTGCATCTCCTCTTGGACTATGGGGAGAGCTTGCACCGAAGGAGAAGGGGAGTGGATTTTGCCCTCTGTGTCATCTGCCATGAACTGCTCGAGGTACAATCTCTGCAAATATTTCCCCTTCAGCTGTATTCAGGCAGAAATGAATACTCTCCTAAACAGTCCTGCTCAAGCGTCCATAAAAGGTCCCAGTTGGAAAATATAATATTTCCAACTGTTTGGGCTGAACATTGTCCTTTGTGATTGCCTCTTTGTTCTCATCATTCCTCCTACTGCGCCCACTGGCTTCGTCCTCTTATTCCTCCATTCTCTTTGCATTCAGGTGCTTTCCTGGTTCATCTTCATCTCCAATGTGTTGTGAAATGAGTATGATGTTTGCTGTCGTTACCATGTTCACTTCCCCCTGTTTACTGCCTCATAAGTGTTTGCATTGGCAGCTCTGGGACAGAGACCCCTCTGCTGCTTTGTATCTGTACAGTGCCTGGCATTTGGGGGACCAGGCCTTTAAAAGGGTCTGAATAACTTATGCTGAATAGTAATAAAACAATACAGCTCTTGGTGACCTGTCATGCATGTCACTGCTGTTTTTTCTCTGAAGCAGACATCCTACCATTAAGCTGCTTAACGTCCTGAGTCTATGCATAATCCATTACCCTGAACTATGCTGTGGGGTTCTAATGTGCCTTTCTATAAACTGGAAGGTGATAACAAGTGAGGATGACAGGTAGAAGAGGCACCACCAAAAAGAAAAGACAATTCCTACTGGACAGGTGGAAATCTGTTGCCCTGTGTCCCAGCGGTAGCAGCTCCTGATCCATATGAGACTGAAATAAATCCATAAACATAGGCAGCATTTAGTTGGAATTTTTTGGAAGAGAAATACGATTATTGCTGAAGACTTGTGAGTTAAGTAGAGAAAGAGGTATTACAGTTTGCATTTTGTGCCAACAGGTTTCTTGGCTTAGATGACACTTTGTGTTAGCAAGATGAAGGTCTTCTAGGATTTCTTTTCACCCTGTGTTGCAGATGCTGTGCATTTATTTTCAAAATTGCATGAGTCTGCTGGATTTATTCAGAAAGGTACCCACACTGCACATGCAAATTACCAGTGAGAAACTGTGTAAGCCAATGACCAATTACATCAATAACTGGTTATTTGCATAATGCATTTCCAATTATGCAGGCGGATATAATAATTGCATGCACAAATGGTGTAAGTGATTGCAGGTGCAATAGTGTGGATACAATCACGTGCAAACTGACTACAAAAAGCAGCTCAGTGTGAACAGCAATCGCACCAGTCACCATGGTGCTGCTATACAAAACCTGAGAATTTAAGTCTTTGTTTTATCCTAGGAGGATCCTTCTACCTGCTGATTGGAATTGCAGTTTTTTTCATGAGAAACAGACCAGCTCTTCAGTAGCAAGGATTATTGTGGTTCACCCCTCCTTTTATTGATGGTTGTTTATGTGTAGGCAGATGAGAACATCTGGATGTCTTTATGTAGGGAATTCTACAATAAGGAGCTAAAGTGACACCAGGCAGTGTTTTTAAAGCAGGTCAGACATTTCACACACTATTTCGTCTTGCTTGTCTATGTATTATTAATTGTGAAGCTTTTCTTTTTGGTTGATGTATCTTTTCCCAAATGATCTGTCATGTAAATGTTTCATGAGGAGGGCCTCTAATCTCATTTCATCATTTTGCTAGGAACCCCGCAAAGCTTCTTGGAAAGCCGGAGCGCCATAAAGACAATTGAAGTGTTTCATTGCAAGCATATAATTTTTATTTACTCCTAGAGTAAGAGTGATAACACGCAGAGCACAAAACCACTGTCCAATGGACTCCTGTGGTGCGCTAATGGATGAACATCCGTGAAAACATTTCTTTGCATCTTGTGATACAAGAAGTGATTCACTGTATTCAGTCACTTAAAAACCTGCTCTTCTTCACTGTCCTGGTGTAGAGGTCATGTACTGACGGGGCTGAGTGTGCAGGTCTCAGAGAGGTAGGCTTAGCTCCGGACTTAGAGCTGAGTTTGCAATTCCTTGTGAACAGGATGTGAAGTAGTTGTCTCTGTCTCTGAGACAAAGTTTGGAATCTCATCATCTAACTCCAGGACCTGAATAGGTCCTCATTTCACTTTATGCAGTCTCAAGCATGTTTGAGATGCAATTCTCATTTAATAGGATAATAAAATGATTATAGAAGGACTTACATAGAAAAAAACTATTATGGCACTCTGCAGAAGTGCCAAAATGAAGAGCTACCTTAGATTTTATAAACAGCAGAGGTGGGGTGCGTAAGGGGAGCACCCTGATGATCTGTCATGGCCAGCAATACTGCTACAACTGCAGGTGACTGTCTTTTCTAAAGAGGGAGTGGTAGTGACCAGGCTCAGGGGACTGGACAGAGGGGCACTGTGATTGAAACCCAGACAAGTAGCTGAGGTATTGAAGGACTAATATTGCCCGTGCTGGAAATAGACGCAGGGCTGATGTGTTTCTTTTATTCTGGTTACTGCAATGCAATCTGAGTTACTTGTGGTTTACCCACGCAGACACCTGCAACCCGTGTGCTCATTCCAGCTCCCGTTAATGTCACAGACTTGGGTTAGCCAGGTCTGTCTGCAGCACCACCACAGCAGAAATAACTTCTGGGTTGATTTCAGAACTGGTTGCTATTCCAAATGACATAATGACATAATTTCTTCCGATCTAGTTCAGCTACTGCTTTTGGAATGCCCAGCTTAAAACCCATTCCTGCTTTTCTATCCCCCCCCCCCCCCCCCCCCCCCCCCCCGTTTCTATTGAGAATATTTTGACCATGTCAAAGAATTCAGTATTTCTTTTTAAGTGGGGTTTTTTTTTCTGTGACTTGTTTGTTGAGAACCTTCTTACTGTGAATTTAACTTTGAAACTCATGGACCTGGTAATGTCATAGAACTACACATCTGTAGAGCTAAAGACCTGCTCTGTTAGAGAGAAATCCCCAACAAGATGTTACTTGGCCAAAATGAAGATCTTATTTTGTTTGGTATTTCTGTGTATTAACATCTGAATGTAGCATCTCAATTACTGGAGCCAGAGGGGGGCATGGGGGGTGTTCTGATTCTGTGTGAAATAAATGAAAATACTCCATGGTATATAAACTGTAGGGGAACACTTTAATTTTCAAGTGGGTAGTGATATAAAATCTTGTACTGTATGTTTGCTGCATGGTGGTGTATTTAAAAAACCAGAAAAATGCCTCTTATTGCATTGCTTTCCATTTAGCTCTGGGACAAAGGTTTCTGTTCAGCAAAAGGGCATTATTTCTAGTTGATGCTCACACTGGGCAGAGGGTTGTGCTGGTGTTAGGGCTGGTTGGCTGGTGCCCACAGAACGGAGCCGCACAGAGGAGCAGGGTCTGTACAAGGTATGTGGGGAAGACTGAGCCCCGTGCTGCCTTCACACCCTGCAGGGAGAAGCTGCACGTGTCTGTCTGGCACTTTTTAGTAAGACTGAACACTCAATCTGCTTGGAAAACGTGAAGGTAAAGGAGGTTTGCTTTATCCTTCCCATGTGTGGGGAAGAGTCTGAAGCTGCTGCAAATTACAGGCTACGTTTTACTTGATAAATCAGTGATCAGCAACAAAAAGCTTGTACTCGTGGTCAACTGTACAATGGGAATTTTGGAACCTATACACTGTATTAATGAATTATGCTCTTTTTTTGTGTTGGGGAGGCAGGCAGCATTCTGTTTTTTAGCAGGTACAGTGATATTTCTATTTTTAATAGA
This sequence comes from Cuculus canorus, assembly GCF_017976375.1. Lineage (NCBI taxonomy): Eukaryota > Metazoa > Chordata > Aves > Cuculiformes > Cuculidae > Cuculus > Cuculus canorus. The sequence goes on from NC_071411.1 coordinate 11,704,037, forward strand.
AATTCAAATGTCATTTGTTTTTAATGTTAAAATACCCAATTACATGTATGGTGTAAGGTGATATGTTCTTTATGACAAAAGGAGAGGAGAAAGAAAGGTAGGAATAAAGAGGGTATGTTGTTTTTTGTTAAGCGTATGTTGGCTAAACTAAATTCCTCCAAAGTGAAGGAATCCAAGGTGCCTGCAGAGATCACTTGCTTTTCAACTTTGCACGTCAAAAGGAAAAGAGTGCCCCTGAGATGCTGCTGGCAGAGGTGCTGTGGTTGCATCACTACTCTGGAAAAGATGCATAGGAAAGGCACATGGGTATGAACTGTAAAGCATACAAGGTAATAAAATAGGTCTGTAAGAGCGTTTCATAGAAAATCTGCTGTCCCTGTGTAGGTGGTAGATTTCCATTGCCATTGCTGTACTGCTTCTATTTCCACAAGGGAGAACTTCTCCTTTGTGAATGCAAATGGGCAACAGTTCCTGGCCCTCACAGGAGAGCAGCGATGGATGCTTGCACCAAGGGTCATAGGCAGCCACCTTGTGCTGAGACAAAGTGACGGCTGGTGTCTCAGGCTCCTGTGTTTGCTAACGGGGCAGTGACGAAGAGAGAGGAAGATGATGGAAGAATGACCTTGCAGTCTTCTCTAGAGTTTTGATTCAGGAGGCACTGGTTTGGTTGCTGGGTCTGTTATGGAAACCTGCATGGCTTTGGCCAAGCTGTTAAACTGTTCCTCTTCTGTGATATGAGGATTTGCAGACTTCAAATTTCCCTCTCTTGTCTGCTGTGGTTGTAGTCCCTGCAGGCTGGGAGGAAACACTGAGAGTAGTCTGAGAACTCTATTTTGCATGGCTTAACTTGAACTATAGCTCTATCAGTACTATGATAAATATGACTCAAATTTGATTTGACCTTAAGTGGCAGCTGTGACAAAGCATGGCGTGTCTGAGGGCGGGATAAAATTATTTGGAATTGCTAAACACCATACTTCAATCATGACCTTTAGATTGCACCGAAGCCAAAGGATGTCCCTGGTTTTAACTTCTGTACTGCAAATCACCCCAGTGGAAAGAGACTTCAGAAGCTATTATAATCGCAGAGAATATTTTGAAGTGTGTAGAAGCTATAAACATAATATTTATTTTACACACTTGTCTGCATATAATCCATAAATCTGTCTACTACAATAGTGTTTCGCTGGCGTAGATGAGGCAAGTAAGCTGAGATCATAGCAGACATGTCCTATAAGGCTTTACAGAAAATCATTGCTTTTTAATCCCTTTATCCCTGTTATTTCCTACCACTGTGAAAATCCAGCGGCAGGGAAAGCTGACACAGTGTAGGACAGATGCATAATATGTAATACTAAGCAGGCAAAAATCCTTCTGTTTGTATAATACTCCAAACACATTATAAATGTCAATGTTAGTGCTGTATGTCCTACATAAATAAAAGTAACCTATCAATACTCAACCGAGTATTATACATCTTTGGGCAAAACTCATTGTATTTGCTGTCTTGATATCAGTGACTAATCTAATTAGAGTTAGCCAGAAAAGTTGAACTGGACTAGTTTATGAAGAGCAGGTACCACCCAAGTGGCTATAAGTTGGTATAAAAATGAGTTGTGTGCTGCCTGCCATACAGCACCTGATCTCAAACCTTTAATTTTGGGAGGGTTTTTTTGCCTTTTTATTTTTTTCCCCTCCCTGTGTAAACACTGGAAACATGCTTAGACAGTAGAAATGAGCTTGAATGTCTGGAGGGGATCTAGAAATTTAAAGGTGCATGATTGCTTCCTTGATCTTTGCATTAGAGCATCCTGCTGTCTGTCGTACAAATTTAATCAGATGAGCTACATCCTCTTATGCTGAAAGGTCCATGAGCCCTGGAAGTTGTCTGATCATGGCACTGTTTGAGACTGTTTGTTTGTATTACAGGGATGAGAATGGATTTCGTAAAAGTGCATGAGAAGGGCTTATGATGGCTTTGGCGAAAGCAAGACTTTGCTTTTTTTGCTCGGGGAATGGGGAATACTTTACAAGAATTTCTTGTATGTCTTTTATGTGTGCATTTTGACAGTGAGCATTTTTGTTTGATAAACTTGGCAGTAGGTGCAGTGCTGTCTGTGAAAGATTTGCATGAGCAGTAACAGCAACAGTTTTCTCCCAAAGTGAATCAGATGGATTTCAGGTCATCCCACCTGGCTGATAGCAAGAGCAGAATCTTTGCAAAACACTCTGCCACCTTTTCATTGCTTTAGGATGTAATTAAAGACACCCTCAAGCCTTTGAATTATAAATTGTTGAATTATAAAGAAAAAAAAAAATGTGTGTTTCTCTCCTGCTCTCTGACAGGGGAGAAAATTGGACTGATGGGGTTCTCCAGCATGTGGGGTGCAATTAATTTCCTGTTGGTATCAGAAGCTTTATTGTGTACACAACAGAGTTAGGGTGAGGCCTGAGCTTTGCTTAGCTGGGTACCTCTTGGCCAACTGCATTTGCAGTGGGACAGTCCTTGCACCCTTGCCCCAGCACCCCTTAGGTCCCTCCTTGCTGCTGTAGGACCCAGCACGCTGGGGACACGGCTCTCCTGCTCCCCACTCTTCCTCTTTCTCAAAACAAGGTTGTTGCCATCTGTTGATGCAGTTCAGGGCTGCAAACTGTAGCTAATTAATGCATGCACAACATTTTTCCCATGTTAATACCGTGGAGGAGCGAAGGCTTCTGAAACTTGCTCATCCTTTCTTGCCCCCTTAAAGCACCGTTATGATTTTTGTGGGAGCTTTGCCGGGGAAGCTGACGGGCTGGTCGCAGGCTGGAGCATGGGTCTTCCTGCCTGCTGTACGGATATAACACCAAATGGATAAGTTAGAATATGTCTGATCTGTTAATCTAGGGCAAGAGAACATATGGAGCACTCAAGCAGCATCAATTTAAGATTCTGATGACAAAAATATGGGTTCTTTCAGCTGTAATAATTTAAAACAATGGTTCATTTTTTTGCTGTTCTTGACATTCAGTAGAAATTGTGGAAGACTGACAGGTTCTCGGGCTGTTATCATCCAACTTTAAAAACATCTGCCTTAGGAAATGACTTTATACCTAACCTATGAGCACTTTTCCAATTATTTTACTAAATAAATACAAGTATTCTGTAAAAACAGCTGCTATTCTTAGAAGATATTTTTCCATAAGGTAAAGTCGATCAAAAAGAATGTGCTGCTTTTAGATAAGTGTTCCAGGAATAAATGTGAAGAGCAGAGCTGAAGAACTGCAGTGCTGAAACCGGGAACAAGAGGAGCCCTCGGAGCTGTGGCTTGCTGTGACGGGCCCCTGGGCAGCTGCTGCTCCAGCAGTGTCCTATGACCCCTCCAACTCCTGCAGTTCTTAACATTTTATTTAACTTATTGACTTTGTTGTTTGCATTTCAGCATCCCACCATGCACGTTAGAGATAGAAGCTGTGATGTTACCTCTGTTTTGTTTATGGAGAACAAACACATCCAGAGCAGAGAACGTATTTAGCCAGCTCCACGTAGGAAACCTGTGGCAGGGCTGGGAGTTGAACTTAGAGGTTTTAAGTTGCCAATCCAGGACAGGTTAACCACCCAACATCGCTAGTCTTCAAAATACATTTGAAGTTTTTTGAGGCCTAAGACTGTACTGTGGAAATGTGCTGTTGATATTTGTGGTGATGGATGAACAGAGCTTTGTCCATTTCAGCTGTTTGTCTGTCCATGGCTTTTGTGTAGAAACCTTATAAGTCCAGAAGAGGTGGCTGCTGGCCAACGCAAATGGCTGTGTTTGTGTGCTGTGCCACAGGGGTGTGACTGCCTGTTGTCCCAGGAGAGTCACCAGGTACCTACACATTGGACTTGATGATCTAAGAGGTGTTTTCCAACCTAGTGATTCTATGATTCTGTGATGTGGTATCGGTCAAAATCTAGCCAAGTGCTGCACCAAACCCCCATACCTTTGCTTTGAAGATCCACACAAGGACCCCGACAGCCTCCTTGATGCCTCTGTGCCCATGAGGGATGCTGGAGCACAGGCCAAGGTGAAATCCAATAGAAGAGTAACATAGTAAAAATAGTAAAAAAAGCTGCCTTGCCTGTGGGTTTTCTTAAGCATTTAGTAGAACTTAATAGAGCATTATCTCTCCTGCTAAAGAATGATAAGATGGCCGTAACAGTGGCTTCTGTAGACCCTGCTCCTATAAAATATAATTGGTTTCATATCTATTAAATTCTGAAAGCCTTTTTGTAAAGTTGTGGGGTTTTTTTAAGAGATCAAATAATAGATTTATTCTTGATGTCTTGGGCACGTTATTGCAGTAACCTCATCTTTGGACCACAGCTTTGGCAGAACACACACATCCTTAATGAGGGACTACGTGTTCCCTGGAGTTTTTATTACAAAAGAAAATGAAGAAGTATATTAGGAAAAAAAAGGAGGAAAATAGAGAAGACTACCTTTTTTTTTGGCAAAGCTTTGTATTACAGATCTCAGTTCTCCGGTTGCAGCTGCCTTTAGGCACCCAGTTCAGTGAGTTGCTATGTAATGCTTAACTGCAGATGGTTCTCAAATTTGCTTATTGGTGAAACAGGCATTTGTGCAGGTTCCCCATAAAAATGACTGATTTGGGTTGTACCAAGAACTCTGGCACTTCTCCATTATGAAAAAGGATTACATTTTCAGAGAGATTTATCAAGATGGGAGTAGTGAAACAAACATTTTAAATGTCCAGTTTAATCCTCTCTTCCCCCAGACATGCCTATATGTGCAGGATTTTAGCTGTTTTGAAATGAAAGCTTCCTGAAAGAAATATATTTCCCTGTGGGACTACCCAGCTTTCAGTCCTGAGTCTGTGGGAAGGTAAGAGAGCTCTGTTTTCATTTACTATTTATGAGATGTGCATTCATATTGCCAAGTGACCATAGGATTCTGTGCTCTTAAGAATCTGCAAATGAGATGAAGCTCATTATTTTTTAATGCAAAAAGGATTATTGCAATCTTAGTGCAGGGCTATGTAACCTCAGATATGTGTCTTGCTTTGGGATGTATATTGAGGCTTTGGTTTCAGGAAGACAATAAAGTACATGCAGTATATTCCAGGCATTCTGTCAGCATAGAAAAGCAATATCTATTAGAAATAATACTAAAGGGGAATTTTTTTAATTGTAGACAATGACTTGTAGGAAATTGCCTTCCTCTTTGTGTGCATTTTAGTTTATAGTGTTGAGATAAATGCAGGGGCACACTTTCAAAATAAAGCTTCTCCTTAACAAGAAAAGATCCATTATTATCCACTCCTGTCTCAACACACAAGAGTTGGTCTCATAGTCCTAAGTGAAAGCAAAGTCTGATTATCAAGTAATCCCTTGTTAATTTTTCCCTCGGTACATTAGGATTTGCTTTATAGGATCATGTTGTTGGGTGTCAAGCCATGGCCCTGCTCTAACAGTGGAAGGCACTTTGGTGTTTCTGCAGATGAAAGCATTTGTGCGTATGTTGGGTGCCTGTAAGTGGGAGTATCTGATCTGTGAGATGGGGTGCACCAAAAGGAGGTCTGTTCGCTGTGCCTTTGGTGTTTGCCTGGCACTGCAGCCACCCGTGCCACCGTCTTTCCATCCTGCAGATGGAAGAGCTCTAGTTCTTGTGCTCGCTGCGTCAGTTACTTTGAAGCACATTCGTCACATGGAGTTGTACAAAGGATTGTTGGTGGAGGGCAGCTCAAATACACCTTTAAGTGCCTACACTCTTCTGTGTCACGTGTGTGTGCTCCCCTTCAGTATTTCTGTCTGCTGTATTAAAATAATGCTGCAAAACAAATACAGAAACAGGCAGGATTGAGGAGGTTTAAGAGGGAAGACAGTTGGGATGTTTATTCATCAGAAAAGCTGGATTTTCACTGCTGCCTATTTCTTTACAGAAACCATACCTTGGTTTTGCAGACTCATATGGCCCCTGTTTAAAATAACTTGTTAATAATTAATGTATTTTTGCAACACAGAATAATTGGAGAAATGGCACATGAGCTTTCTGGTTTCACTTCTGTCTTCTGGGTGCACTCAGCCCCACACGTTTGTCCCTGGGTCTGGGACAGGCAGAGAGCCACATTGTGCTCCGGGATCACGTGCCTGCATGTCCCCCCACCTTCCCTGAGCAGAGTGATGCTCAGAAATCCCATCAGTCTCTACTCATCCCATGTGGCCTCACCTTTACAGTCCCAGTCCCACAGCTGCCTGGCTATACTTCAAACACAAATGTAATGCTCTCCTCTGATTTCTGGCTATTTTACCAGTGCCAGCTGTGCTCTGAGCCCGGCCTCTGCCATGCAGCCCCATGCTTCTCGTGCAAGATTCACGCACAACTTGAATGTTTTCAAGCCTATCAGTCTCAAACAGAAATGTCAACAGGTAGAAAAGGGGTTATGCTTTCGGCTGGAGGTACCTGACTTAACAGCATGACAAAGACAAGTTCAAGCTATTACAGAAAATAGTAAATGAAAAGGAAAATATCACAGCTTTGCTGTATGGGAGAAGCATCATAGGGCATTGAGCAAGTACCCAACTGCCAAGAGCTTTGCGGAGCCCTGGGGACCAACATCCCTGCTCCCTACTGCAGCCTGGGGTCTGTGGGGAGGAGGCACAGGCCAGCCCTGGACATCACAGTCCCTGCTTTCTCTCCAGGATAGGATAGGATAAGGGGAAGCAGCATTTACCAAAATGCCCTTAGGGAACTAGGTGACCAGCTCCTAGGGAACAGAGGCACTTACAGTTCTTGGGCACCTTTTAAGACTCCAGACTAATCTCCTCCACTGTGTTCTAGCCCTCTTGAGATCATGCTCCACGAATGCAGTAATTGCAGGCATTTGTTTTGAACCATAGATGCCTGAGCTCTAGAGCAAGTTTTATTTACTGCAATTATATCTGGCAGGTAATTTCTAATAAACTCAGGAAAACAATAAACCTCCCACTAAATTCATGAACAGAAAAATAGGGCAAATGGATCAAATAAGCTGTTTCCTACATAATAAAAAAATTATTATGTGCATAACATCCTGGAACAAAAATAGCTCTGGTGAAACCATAAAGACAAGCAGGAACTTGCTAGAGGCATCTGTGCAGAGTTTTTATTGAGTTCACTCCTAGCAAAAAGCCTAAGAATCTGCTTAACTCCAAACCATCAATTATGACTTGTTGCTGGTGGCGGAGCTGCTTGCACTCCCACCTGTACCTTGATCCTGCCCTGTCAGAAGAGTGCTGGGTTATTTTGAGTTGCAGCCTTGGAAAGCTCATTCTTCACCGAAGAGTGGTGGTCTTAAGGGAGCAGAGAGAGCCTTGCTTCCTTTTCATATTTATTGAAAAAGAAACCAGACAAGGTGCTCAAAATACAATATGTGAGCTTTGTTCCACATCTCGTTTAACTGAATGTATGATGTTACCGAATCTAAATTTCAAATAGCTGAATGCAGGTATTGGGGTTTTTGAAAGCAATTTTTTAATAAGTATTGAGCTTTTTAATCTCTGCTATGTATTGAAATTTACATAAAAAATGATTTTCATCTTAAGTTCTCAATCTAGCAGTGCTAAAACCTCTATGAGATAAGTAAACAATTATTACAACTTAGGTCTGGGCTTAGGTATTGCAGCTGATTAACATCACATAAGGACAATTAACAGCAGTCTTAGGAAAGGCTAGGAAGAAATTATCATATGCAGTGGAAACTATAAAGAGAATTTTAGGGAGGTATGTAATTAGGCAAATTAGGCTGGGGTAGTGTCATTACTGTTCCTACCCTGATTAAAAGTATTTCTGGATTCCTTAAGGACCATATAGGTTCTTTAAGGACTATAGTCTTAAGCTTTCTAAAAGATATACTTACAAAACAATTTAAATGTCAAATACATTCCATATTAACATCATACCAATTCTAAATGGTCTAGTATCACCAAGAAATTTAATGAGAGCTTCCCTGCCTGAACTATGAATTTCTTTCTGATTTGAGTTTGAATAAGGGGAAAAGATCACTTAGGAAATGAGAGCATACGTTTAGACAGGTTAACGAAAGCTTACAGCAGAACTGGATCTTTTCAATTTCCACAGTAATAGCTATCTGCATTTCTCTCTGATGCCATTTTTTTAAAACCATTCACGGGGCACTGGTTGAAGGAGCTGCTGTAAGGCTAGGAAGGCCATGTAAAATAATACAAACATAGCTTTCCCATTTTCCAACTTAAAGCATCATTATGTATGACCTCATGTCACTTCATGCTTCATTATCAATCATCATCTGAGGGCTGAGGAAAGCTTTGTCTGCAGCCTGGGCTGTGAAGAATGGCTGCAAATGGAAAATGAGAAAGGTTTGCTCATTGTTTGTGGGAAGTGCCCTCCTTTGTAATGTCCGTTGTTCTCCCCAGACTCCGTGCGTAAGCCTGGATAGAGCATAATGTTACTCAGAGGCACATATTTCCTCATCATTTGGAATAGTGGTAACAAGAAGTGACAAGCTGGGAGTTGGAAATTATCCGTTATGTGGCATCTCCATCCTTCTCCCAGCACACCACTGGTTAGTCTGGGACCAAAGTGACTCCAATTGTTGTGGTACTGATTTCTGCTTGTGTTGAAGAGAGGAAGATCAGGAGGCATGTTGTTTCGGAAGGTCTTCCCAGCCTCCAGGACTGTTGGGTTTGCTCTGTCCACCCAGTGCCTGCCTGGCTGCGGGGTGGTTCTGTGTGCTTACACAGCAGTGTTGGTACATGGTGGGGATGTGGCAGCAAGTGCTGCTTGGCCAGGTTGTTGATATGCAGGCTTCAGGGTTTCTTTCTCCTTTTTGTCATCTCCCCAGTACAGTTCCCTGTCTGAGCTTGACTAATACTTGATCCCTGCGAGTTTCTCAAACAAAGAAGAGCAATTACAGTCCCTGATTAAAAAGCCTGGGCAGCATGGTGTGTGCAAATCAAGATAACCATTTATCTGCAACTCTTCCCTGTCTGCCTGTGGGGGCTTAGGCTCAGCCTCCATTCAGGTTGCAGCATATTTGCTTTTGCTGCGTTTGCAGCGGTGTGGGATGTTGAGAGGGGGCAAAGGGGTGGCAGGGGAAGGGGACGGCTGTGGGTGTGCAGGGGGAGATAAGGGCTGAGGCATTGGGAGGGAGAGCCGTGGTGCTGGCCCGTCACCTGCACATAATGTGCTTTGCAGAGCATTGGTTAACAGTGACAGCCAACGTGACCGTTTCTCTCTGATGCATTGTTCAGCTTCAGGCTGAGGGCAACCTGTGTGCTAGACTGCCTTTCCCTGTGTCCCATCCCACAGGACACCTGCCACCGCTCCTGATCACCCTGGAAAGATAAAATAGATGTAAGTGTTTTATTTCAAGGGGAGCATTCTTAGCACAGTACTGCTAGGGCTATCAACATCACTGTCAGAAGCTGAAGTGCTCCTTCCTCAGGCACTGAAATAAATTAGCAAACACACTTGGCTAGAAGAAAAATATCTTCAGTGTCACCCTTAAAAAATGCTGCTCTCCTCTGCCCCTACAAGAAAGGGAAAGTAGGGAATGTAGTGTATATTTGTGTAACTCACACGTACACTTCATAGCATTTACATGCCTCAGGGAAAATGTCCCCAATTAACATAAAGTGCAAGACTGGATGGATCAGAATAAGAAACCCATTTCTCGAGTAATTCGTTCTCAAGCATAACCAAGCTGTTGGAGGTGAACATTGGAGTTTGTAATGGGAACCCAAAGATGAACATGCCCTTGATACCCCCTCCTGAGGAGAGACCAATGATGTTCTGCCTGGCAGAGAGTGGTTTTGTGCTTGCTGCTTTCATCTTCCTCCTGCCCGGAGAAGTGATGCTGCTGTCTGTGTTGTGGCAGCGGAGAAGACCGCAGGTTTGGCCACATCTCTGCTGATTGCACAGGAACCAGTTAGCCCCAGTTAGTTGCTTTCACGGTTTGAGCCATCACTTTGTGGTTATAATGCCTGAGATGTACAGACTGTACGTCAGCATGGGTCCAGAGGCAGTTACGGTTCTCCTGGTACTCAATTCAAAGCAGCTCCCTCCCATTAAAACAGATGCCCTTTGGGTTTTTAACTCACCTGAGCAGAACATTGTGGCCATTGGTGATAAACATTCTACTGGAGGAAGCTTCCAGAAACTAGCACCTTAGATCTCTCTTTTATGACTTGTAGGTACTTTGCATGTTTTCCAGTATTTATATATCATACTGAACAGAGTTATACAGTATATGTCTCTTACCTGTTTGCTACAAGCTCTGTCCTTTTAAATGCTTGACCAAATTCATTTTGAAATAAATTCCAGATATATTGCTGAAGTTTATTCTGCTGCTGAAACATTGTACAGAAATCCTTTATCTGTCCTGAAACTTCAAATAAATCTTTGCTTCTTTTAGAATAACCTTTGAAATGTTTTTTCATCAAAATGGATGAAATAGCAAGAATAATAGATGTTGTAGGATTTGTATCCAGTATGGCTTCCTGCTTCTCCAAATGCTTTTGGAAATGCTGATTGATTTGTAACAAAGCTTGAAATGTCACCAGGAGGAATGAATGAAAAATACAGTACTCTAATGTATGTTGAAATTGGCTCAAAGTTTTAACCTTTAGAGGTCCTTTTTAGTTTTTTTTGCTTCTTTAACTTTTCACAGCAGTCAAATAGTTGGAAAGAGAACTGGGAACAAAATGCACATAGAGGAAATTAATAAATCATGCTCTTATTTTTGGCGCATTTACAGAAGAGAGGTGTTACAACTCCAATTTAATGACAAGAAAGAGAATTGCTCTACTTAAAATAACGCCTGCTCGTTTTGGTAAAGAAGAAGGCTGCACTGCTATGTTCTGATACGGATACACTGCAGGGTTGCCTTTTGCGGGTCATTTTCTTAAGAGGTGGAAAAGTCCCTGACTGTGCCTACAAGCAGGTTGCTCTCACCCTCAGGGCATGCGGAAAATGCCTCTGTTTTTTATGTTTGTTAGGCAGGGAGATGGGACAATGTCGGGACTTTTTAGCAGGAAAGGATCATTCCTGTCTTGGTCAGTGGCTGCAACCTAGTTGGGGGAACGAGAGCAAATCCTGGCAGTGTTCCCTACCCAGCTGGTTTAGTTGGTTCAACTGTAAGTGCAGTGTATCAGTGAACTGGATATGTTTTTTTTGTGGATAAATAGTAATAAGGGCTTTGCCTGCTCTAGAATTTGCAGTAATTGAAACTGCAAAATTAAGTAAACATTGTTTAATATCCAGTCAATTTGTGATACAGCAAGAAGACCCATCCATGACATGGAGGTTGCTCTTGGGCCACCGGCTTGTTGTCTTATCCTCACAACCTTTCCTTGCTGGCTGTGTTCCAGCCTTCAGAGTGCTCAACGTTTTTCACTCTTCAGGTTAGAAAAGTGCGATGAATTTACTAACTGGAGTATAAAAAATAATAAAAACAGCCTCGGGACCTGTCTCACGGAAATTAGTCTGTGATTGCTTCTGGCTGGTGAAAGATTTATAGCATCTGGGGCAGCAGCACTGGGGAGACGATTTGTGACTCTTTGGGCCTCACTCTCTTCTCTCTGATTCCTTTGGTAACTGCTGATATGTGCGCAGTGCAAAACCAAACGGGGAATTGAGCAGTAAGCTGTAACCGAGTGCATTTTATAGTCGCTTAGGAATAACTTTGCACAAGCACACATCAGTGCATCATCCCCTCTGCATCAACAGTAGCCGAGAGGTTACATCACTTGCTGTGTTCGCAGTGTGGACAGTGGAATAGCGTGAAAATGCTGTCAAATGTGGCATTGCATCATTTGCATGGGATTTTGTGGGAGGAATCCACTGCTCTTTTCTTCATCCCACTCCTTCTCCCACTGTAGCAAGGGCTGTTCCCTTGCTATGAAGATGGTGTGATGGTGAGGAGAGGAGGGGAGGCAAGAGGTATCATATCTTCATGTTCACAGGAGGGCTTATAGGTAAAACCCGAAGAAAAAAATCCACGTTGAAGTTCCAGTTCCTGCCTGTGTTGAAACTTCCTGCCCCATTGGAGGTGGAATAACCAAACCCCTTACTGCAGCCTGTCTGTGAATACGGAGGTGAGGAGGGAGCTGCACTGCAAATAAATGTATCTCCTGCAAATGGTCTGTCTCAATTCTGGATCTATAATTAAAGGGCTCTCTTAACTTGTTTGTACAACTTTTTTTTTAACAGAAAAAGACTCAAAATGAATCCACATATTTCATTTTAGCCTTATGATATGTTTGTTCAACATGAAAAAATCAATGTTGAGCTAGAATTTTGTGGGGAATGGGAAGATCCGTGGGGATTACATTTCAATTTCAGTGCAATTTTATGTTTTACTGCTGCATAGACTAACTAGTTAAGAAAGTACCCTTGAATATGAGATCCATATTTTATTTATTGCTGTGCTAGTATGTAGAAATCAATCCCTGTAATTTTTATTGGTGACCACATGCTATCTTTGGTATCATTATAATTGTGTTTGTTGTTGATTGACAGCAGCCAATAATTGAAAGTATTTTTGTAATTCTGATCCCTCATCAAAATACAGAGGGCGGGAAGTGTCCTTGTGCCTAATGCTCTCAGAACTGTTTATTCTGATGAAGAAATTTGCTTGACTTTGAGTGGTGATGCAGTGGCAGAGCATTTCCTTGTCCAAGACTCCTTCTCCACCGATAAAACCATCCCTTTTCCCCTGGTATCTAACATAAGTCCATTGAGGCACCTGACAGTGATTCTTTCCCTGACTTTGTATTGGGACAATGGGCGGTTATTGATAGTTTTGTGCGAGGCTGGGAAGGGTGGTAAGGAGAAGAAATAAATGCATCCTTTGGAGAAGCTGCATATATGGATCCTATATCTCTATCTAGGCTTTATCTCTGATCTGGAGAATGAAAAGGAGATTACTTAAATGAAATTTGAGTGTGATAATCTTCTTGCAAATCTGAGTGGGGTGGAAGCAGACTGCTGGAAGGAGATCAGATCTGGCTTCCCAGACGCGTTGGTTGAGAAAAAGGAAAAGCCAGGAGAGCTCCTTTGTAAGCCACCAGACTGGCTGCAAGAGCTCAATCTTTCAGGTTTTGATGTTTTCATAAGTTAAGTTAGTTATGCTTCTTCTTTACCTATTTAGCTTTCAGCATCTGATTAAAAGTTTTGATTACTGAATTTGAACTCAGATTAATTTGTTTAGGTCACTAAAACTAATGATATTTACATGAGTTATATCAAAATGTAATGATATCAATGTCTAAGTATGACATATGATGTCCACCATGTCCAAGAAGTAGTAAGAAATACCTACTATATATGACACCTATAGAAATATGATTTAGTACATAATGCTCATGAAAAAAATATATTGCTTTTACTTGCATACACTAAGTTTCTCTTCCTTTGGCTGATAATCCTGTGCATGTTAGTCTCATGAATGCTTTAAAGATTTTTGAGTTAATGTTAAAATTATTCATTTGGGTAGTAGAACCATCTGTTTCAGTATTATATCCTTGTCTGGTATTTCTTCATTATATATAGGATGATGCACTAGAAAGGCACTTGAGATGCAGGTTATGAAAATACAACAAAGGCACAAAAAACATCTGTTGGAAGAGTGCTCTGTGAATTTCTATCCGTTTCTTTTAGAAAAGATCACATATAGATGGGTAATATTTATTATTGCTTCTTTCCAGGGCCACAGGGATTAACCAGGGAGTGGCAGCAAAGGGAGCAGCTGCCAATAGCTGTTTCTGACATGATTGTGGGTCAGAGAATTATATATAACTTTGGTCACTAGAGTCGGGGTTCGAAAAACAGGGAACAGGGAAGCTTAGTTCCTTGGGGACCATAGAGCTGGGCTAAATAAGCTTGGGCTGTCCAAAGGAGGAACGTCTGAAATCAATTGTGAGTCACGCAGAGCTCCCTCGGTGGTGGTGGCAGCAGTGGATGAAGTCAGGGTGAGGTACCAGGAGGAGGTGGACACCTTCAGCTCCCACTGAGCCCTGGCAAAGCTGGAAGGCATGGCAAGGACTGCACCCACCAACCGCTGACTGATGAACCTCTGCTGTAAGGGAATCCTGCAGTTCAGTGGGACTGGGCTTCTGGTTACAAATCAAACAGCTGGAGACAAAGGATTTTGATGTGGGTTCAGTGATGTAGGAAGAGGGCTGATTTAGGATGTGGGCATGTGGGTTATACTCAGTTCTGTGGGGTGGCTGCATCGGGGACAATACACTCATCACAGCCTCAGGCTTAGAAACCAGTTTCTTGGCTGGCCATGGAAAGCCTTCAGTTAATATTAAATCTTGTGTCCCTGAAGGAAAAAAGCTTATACTGAATTTTATGTGAGCTATTAATCACTAGGCTATCGTTAGGGCTAAGGTTAGGTTTTGGGTTAGGGTTCAGAGTAGCATCCTCAGGAACCCATTTTACTCTTGATCCTCTAAATCCCTGACAGGGATAAAAAAGGCTTACAGTTAGTTATCTAATGATAGTGATGGCTCCCTAGCTGTTTTTAAGCCCAGGTTTTGTGCAGATGTTAGATGAATTTTTAGAGGAACAAAATGCTCAAGAAGTTGATTCATGGGTGGATCTTGGCCTATGTTTAACGGTCTTCAAGGAGCCACCAGAAAACCATTTTTTCTTGCTCTTTGTTTTGAAGCCTAAGCCTATGGTACATGAACCGTTGGCATAAACTCAGCTCAGAAGGAAATATGAATCATTTGTCAAAGAAAGTAGCAGCACATATTTTAGCTCTACAGTCCTGCAGGCTTTCAGCTATTACCCAATAAAACAAGCTATTCCACTGTTTCTTCTTGAAAGCCCCAAAGCAAATGTTAAGTCTGTTTTCTCCTTGGAGTTCACCCTATACCTTTTCTCCTTCTGGAAGACATCCTAGCCCCAGGAGCCTTGTCTGGCTTGGTGATTACTCTGCCTGTATTGCCCCTTTCTGAAGGGGAGCTTTAAGCCAAATCCAGGGTCTCTGCAGTTCAAGTCTGCCACGCTCCTGACCAGGAACATCCTTCCACCTGCTCCCCCGTGGTTTCTCCTGTGCTGCAGCTTCGCTCCTCCTCATCCTTGGTGTCTCAAAGTAATCACAGGCTTTCCATTTGTTTGAGGAGAGGCAGTTAGTTCTGGGAAAGGGGAAACAGAAGAAGAAAGAGAGAGGAAAAAGAAGTGTGAGAATGAAGGTCCGAAGGAATTTCTGTGGGGTTTCTCGTGTTTCTTGACTTGTGGTTGCTCCACATCTCCTAGAGGATGCACACTTCACAGCTTAGGGCCACTGATCTCTGCAGCCTGAGGTTTTCTTGGCTTGAAATTCTGATCTGGGCCAAATTCCAAGCATTTACTCATTTAGATTAGTAAATCTAAGAGAAATTATAAATGAAGATGTATTATCAGAGTCTTTAGCTTCTGTGTAATATTAGTGCATGCCTATGATTTTGTCATTACGTCAGTTCTTGAGAAGTAGAACTTGCCTTCAGTAAGTTAATTCTTACTCTATTTTATTGCATTCTTGTGTTGCTTCCTTGACCCCCTGTCTCGTTGAGTTATAGAAGGTTTTTTACAAGTTTTCCTTGAATATCTACGTCTTTAGGAATAGTAAATAACCAAATGGAATATCCATTCTCTCACTTGTGACAGAACATGAAAACTGGTCTTACATACATCTGATCATCTGTTCTCAGGCTGTGTCACAGGCCACACAGTTCTACCTCATATGTCGCTAAAATAAATCTTAAGTGAGGGTATCCAGCTTTCTGTCGGAGTCTGTAAAAGATGGGCAGCACTGCTTTCCAAAGTGATTTGTTAATAACTGTTATTGACAAGTATTTATGCTTTTTTTTTTTTTCCTGTTTGAGTTTACCCATCTTATATCATCTTCAGATACTGATTCCTGTTGCTCTTTCATTTGGCATTTTCTCCAGGAAAACACTTACTTCAGTAATGGAAACCTCTCGTTCTCTCCACACAGAGCCAGGCTACCTGCACCCGGGCTTTTCTGTCCTTACCTCTCTCCAGCCTCAGTGCCAGCCTAGTGCCAGGTTTCCACACTTTCTCAATTTTTTTTTCATTTGTTTTGAAACACATGGATCCGAGAACCATGGAGGATGTACCAGTGCTGCAGACGAAGATTGTATCACCGCCTGCAGGTCAGTGCCTCAGGGGTACGTGCTGGGAGAACGCCTGGGGTAGAGCACGGGCAGAGTGACTGAGGAAGCCGCTCTTTTAAAGCAGTTTTTAAAGTAAAAGCAATTCTTTTACCTAGTGAGCACAAACTTTCAGTCATTTGGTTTATCCCAAGCCAGTTTGGTTTGGTTCAAAGCAAAATACTCTCCAACTTTGTTTTTCGGGGGGAATGATGTTTTAGTGATCTTGGAAGTTGGTTTCTGTGTCAGGTATGGATGATAAAAAAGCCTGGCTCATATGCTGTGCTGTCATATAGTGCCACCATCAAAGGCTGACTAGTGTGGTGGATGGGCCACTGGTCTAATCCAGAACTTCTCTTGTATTCTTATTTTAAGATCTAAAGCATGCATTCTAATAACTTTTAACAAAGTGCTCTTCACAAAGTTCTGTGGCTTCCTTCATGGCAGCTTGTTCCAGCTTGCCCAAGGACTACAACTTTCATTTTGGCTGGGCTTGCTCAAGGCCTGCTTTGCGTACTGCCTTTCATCAAGTGTAACGTAGCACTGCACTTATATACACTCCACTGTCAATGTTTGAGCAGAGCCGAGTTGCTGAGTTCATATCCTGAGTTCCGCCTCAAAGCAAATCATTAAGGGAAATCATGTATTTTACATCACTGTCCTTTATGTAATGGTTAATACCAGTGATTATTATAGAGCAGCAAAATATCTCTTACATTCTGTCCTTTAATCAAAAGGATTTAAAGATTACCAGCCCATTAAAAATCATCCCCCCCTTTAGAGAATAAATACTCATACTTCTTGCTGTGCAATTCAGAATGGTATATTTGATGTTTCGACGTTTTTCAAGAAATGATACTGTAATGTGTCTTTAAGCACTTCTCTATCATGAGTAAGAGTATCATCAATGTGATTGTTACTCAGGATTATCTTGTAATTTTCATGGATTGACTGCCATACCTGCAGAATTTCAATACCACGTTGAGTCTTAAAGGTATTGATTCAGTGAAGGCAACTGTGGTTATGTTTGATGCAATATGCATGTTTGTGCTAGGGCGTCCTTTTAGCATGGAACTAAATCCCACCTGTTTGTTTTAACTCTGACCCAGCTCATGCTCTCCTTTAACCCAGGCAGTGTCCGTGTTCCTGAAGAACCAGACCCACCTCATTCAGCTCAAGTCCATGTCAGTCTGAGAGTCACCAGGGTTTCCCTCTGTATTGGATAGGTGAGATGCCCGCATCCAGTGAGGAGGCTGATGGTCAGTGACACTTGCATGCTGTCCATTTTTGTATCTGAAGACTATGTGGCTGACATCTTATCCGGTGGCTGGCATTGCAGCCAGTCGCATAGTAAGAAGGCTATGCATTTGCGTTTGTTTCTGAAACATATTTGATTTTCTGCGACACAGCTTTGCAGAAGTCCATCAGCCAAACAGTCGGCCTCTTCTGCCACTAACACTGCCTCTTCTTTGGCTGCACATGAAAACAACTCACATGCGGCACGAACGTGGGAGTGACTGACCAGGAATGTAAAGGCATCCCTGAGGGGGTTTTTCAATGTCCATCTTTCTAGTAAAAAGTAACTGTTTTCTGACTATTCCCAGATTCTTTTTTAGATGATAGGAAGCCTAGGTGTGTGTAAATGCAATCTGTAAAAATCTTCGTGCTGGCATCTATAGTATCTATGAGGTTTCTTCCTAAGTGCTCAGATTGCAGTCCTGGTGGTGTATTTTTTAGCCTGAAATACCAAGCAACCTCAGGACTGAACTGAATACTTCACTTCTTGCATCTGATCTACATTAAGCAAACCCTTAATGCTGCCCAGTGGAGTCACAGGGGCAGCACCTCCCCACACCCTCACAGCTGTAGCTGCAGGGCCCAGCAGAGCCACAGCTGGGTTGAGTTATAATATAATCCCAGCAGCTTTTTCTTCATCCTCAGTGGCAGTTGGGTGTTGGTGAGTTCTTGATTCTATCGTTTGCTGATGCCTGGGCAAGCAATGGTGCATTTGAGAGACTTTATGGAGCCTTGTTGTCATTCCTTTTCCATGCTGAGGTGCTGGCTCTTCAAAAGCAGCTAGATGATGATGCACTCCAGGTAAGACTTGAAGCAGATGAAGGTTTCAGTAACTTTGCAGTGTGATCTTGCTGGTAATAAGGAAAACAAGTTTGATTTTTTTTCTGACTGTGAAAGGGATACCTAGAAAAACAAGAGCATGGCATTAAAAATAGCTATAGGGAATCTTTTGTGCTCCTTGCAGTTTCTCTATTTGTTATGCTATTAATAATGTGCTTCAGACATCCATAGAGCTGCCACTCTTTCCTCTAGCAGGTGCCGAGAAGCAATAAATAATCCACTGTCATCAAACTTGTGCTGCTGTGCAAAACTTCAATAGGGACCCAACATTTACAAGCTGCTAGGTAAGTAGATTACTACCAAGCATTTCATGCAAATGAAGGGTTCTTCCACTACAACATTGTCAGAAAATTACAATTTTCTGTTTTAATAACTCCTTAGAGGGGCTTTAAAATCTTAAGTTGAACTTCAGGTGAAAGCCTTACATTACTGGTGCCTGTTTCTCAGTCTATATTTGCCCCCCAGACAACAAACTGCTGTTGGAAAGGTGGGGTTGTGCCCTGCCAGGCTGTGCTTTTACAGTCTGCAGCAGTCATTTTGAAGATGTCTAAGTGAATTGTCCTCGAGTGTAAGATCTCTGTGTACTCTGTGCGCTGCTGTTCTTGGTCTGTGTGTACATAATGGTTTTGGTTAAGTAGAAAATGTAATATTCTATTCATTTAAATATTGTAACATCTGACATAGCTGCAATGCTCTGATATTAATGGCTCACTTGAGGCCAATACTTCTACTCGAAGGACTTTTTCCATTGCGAATTCATCATGCAGGCATCAGGCAAAGAGTTATCATTCACTCTTTTCTCATGAAGGACAGATATTGATATTCTCCCAAGATGTGAAAATAGATCACCTTATCAGTGCTGCTTAGCACATAGGCTGTGTGCAGAGGCTCATTTTGGTGCCAATACCATGCAGCTGAGATGCCCTGCCTAGTATCAGAGCTCTGCTTTCCTGTAGAACAGTCATGGGAATGCTCAGGTGTTACATCTTCGGACTAAAAAGCTGAATTTCTGTTGAGTTTTGTGTTGTTCATTTCCTGTGTTTAGCAGGATACATATTTTGGTCTGGGGTAATGGGAGCTCCTGTGCTTTGAAATTGCTTGAATGTTAACTGGAGACAAGGACAGATGTCTTTGAATAGCCCAAGGCATTGCTTGTGGGGTTAAAAGGACTAGAACAAGGCCTGCTTCAGAGCCGCAGAGCTGGGCTTAAATTACAGCTTTTCCCTCAGTCTCCATGCTAGACTTTGAGCAAGCTGCCGAAGCTCATTGTGCTTCCATTTTTCACTGGTGAAATGCATAAAATAATGTCTTTCTTTTCATGTGTAGTTCTCTCATGTAATAACAATGAATATTTTTGGGCAGAAATGTGTGACAGAAGGTTCAAATCCTACTTCGCAGGTGACCCAGCGGTTACTTTTCTGCAGGCATTTTTCTGTTGGTCTCCAGTGTTTATGGCAAGGCCCCTGTTGACTCTCTTGGATGAGAGCATTTAACTTGCCAGTAGCCAGTAATTGCCTGAAAGTCATGAGGTTGTCCTGAGCAAGCACGAGCAGCATGGGAGAGTCTCCTTGGGGGCACAGGTGGATTTCAGGTTGGGTTTCAACGGAGCTGTACCAAGGCAAGATTTTGGTATTGGTTGGGTGGGGTGTTTTTAGTTTATTCTTGGTTCTTTTTGGCTTTTCACTTCCAAAAGCCTTATAGCTGTCTAGAGAGCTCCATGAAATTATTTGAAGTGTTTGAGACAACAGAGCCATGACTGATCCATAAGTGATATATTTATTTAATAATGCATACATATTTGTAATATTACTGACTGCAGTTTTGTACTGAGCGCTATACTGTAAAGCATGTGCCTGCTGTGCTGGGGTTTGGATTGGTTTTTTGAGGGGGCTGTTTAGTTTTGATTTTTGGTTTTTGGCTAGGCTTTAACTATTGGTGGGTAAGGTTATGTGTTTGTTCAAACACTAGGTATGCTTAAGTCTAGTATTGCCTGAAATAGCTTTCATCTGGTGTGACTGTAAGCTGATTAGATCACATTTAATTTCTGCAGTTTTAAGAAGCTCCCTTTAAATGTAATTAAACTACATGGCAGAAAAATGTAAATTTAAAAATTCAGTGAAGGCTGTAACTGGGTTCCCTAATTTACTAGGGCACTGTAGGTGCATTAATATGCACAGTCGCTTGTGGTGACCTACCTTCTCGTTAATGGTGATGCTCATGATATGGCACATTTCATCTTGGGGAAAATGTAGGTTTTCCATTCACAGAGTGGTCCAAGGCCCCTTGCCACGCAGGCTCTCTGAATCTCTCCTTGCCCCCTTACCGTGGTCAACAGATACTTTCTATTACTTTTAGTTCCTGAAAGGAAGGAGCAGAAATAAATTCAATTAAACCATATTCTATAGTCTGGTAAATAGTTTTTGAGCTTGGGCAGGGAATTCTTGTTTATAGTTTTGCAAACCTACATTTTGGAGGTGCTTATGTACGTAGATAGCACAGGAGAGCCTTCTTACTTTTAAGAAATCAGGTTTCCTTCTGACGGCTGATCTAGAATTGTCACCTCACAGGCTGATAGGAGCGAAGAGGGTATGCCATTCATTTCTTCAAAAGTTATTGCAGTGTGTCAAAAAAAAACCCTTATTTTTTTCATGGCAGAGTGGTATATGCCTTCCTTTATAACGTGCCCTGTATAAAGACAGTGTCAAAGCTATCATTGTTACATGCTGGAGGATCTGCATTTCTGGGCATGTTTGGGGGAAACCCTCCCCATTTTTTAATAGCAGATTTGCATGAACATGGAGTGCAGAATCTAGACCCAACAGCCTTCTTTGCTCTGCGAGGATGTGAATCATCTCCCCTTGGTAGTGCCCTGCAAATGAGATTCTATGCCACAATAATTGTAACAGCTGGGATGATTTTTCTTATAGCAAAACTAATAATAATTTAAAAAAAAAAATCTAAGAAAAAGAAAAATAGTAGCTGTTAAAATTCTGCCGTTATTTTTCATTTATCATCTCTGTGCTGTCTCCCCTACCCATCTCTCCTATTTCTCTGCTCTGGTTAGAGCTGTAAGACCCAATTTATTAAAACACAAGTCCATAGTAAACATCATAATCATGTCCTGCCAACACCAGCTGAAAGCTGCTAATGGTTCGAAACCTCCTGACTTTATAGAGCAATTTTCCATATGTAGTACATTCTGCCTGCTCCTTAAGGAGACTACAGATTTATACCAGCATATGGTCATCTGGAAAGCAGCTTTGTGATCATATGAGTCTGAAATGGGAACCTGGTAGTAGTGTTGTGCAGGACTTTCTCTGGCAGAGGTGCTGGATTACCAAGGGGCTCGAGTCCGAGGTGTGCTGGAGGTGGATGTTGCACAGGAATCTCATTTGGGATACTGCTTCAGCAACTGTGATAGGAATGGTTGGACTCGATGATCTAAGAGGTCTTTTCCAACCTAGTGATTCTATGATTGATTCTCCCATGTGTAAGCTGGGTCCCCGCCAAGGACCAGGATGGGCTAGAGAGACAGGAATGCCACTTTTGGTTGGTAAAGCAGTTATTATTTGTGTCTGTGTTTGTGCATACCCACACGCCTAATAAACACATGCAATATGTGGTTAAAAATGGCTTTCTTTTATCACAAAATTCGTCAAGTAATTGCAGTCACTGTGTGGCAGCACTTGTGAAAGCCATACAATATGCAGTGGTTGGAGGGATGACAATGGTGGAAAGGTAATGGTGGGCTTGAGGGAGCAATCTGAATGCTGAAAGGAGGGAAGGGAGAGAGATCATGGTAGCGGTGTGTGAATGCAACAATAAGTTAGCATCAGCTGCAGGTTGTAGAGCAGCTTCCTGTCTCTTCTGGGGATGGGCCATCTGTCTTGATTGCAGTGCTGTCTTTCCTTGGCATTGCTGGTGTAAGGGCATCTGCGTACGCATTGGTGTCATAAGACACACTGTTCTGCTCCCCTGCAGGTTGTCACATGTCACTTTGGGCATCAGGTGCCACGAAATTTGCAGCTTTCGATGGCATCTTTCCAATTGCAATGTATTTATTAGCACAGGAGATTTCTCCCGAAGATTTAATGATGCTGATTGAGCTCAGTTGTCTAGACAAAGCCTGTTCTCTGTCCAGAGCAGATCTACTCATCACATATAGGGAAGAGTTTCAGGAACCACTTTCCAGAGAGCTTTGCTAGGCCTGCCAAAGCACAGGGAAATGCACTGGAGATGTAAAGGGTATTTTGTTGCCTTTATTTCTGTGCTTTCAAAGGCAGGGATAATCATTAGAAACTTGAAAGTTAGTATGTTTTCTTACCACCTGTGGAATTATTCTTTAACATTACAGTTTATTGTGTAAATTACCAGCACAAGAGATGAATGGGGGACCTGCAGCTCCATTCCCTCATGAGGCTTTACAACCATCGGTAAATCTTTTGAATTGTACTTTCCAAGTTTATGATCTATTTAAAGCCCCTTAAGCAAATTACAGATTTGCATTAAGTCCTTATAATTTCCTATATAAGCACACTGTTGTTGTTTGTTCTGTTTTATTATAAAACTCTTCTATATATAGAGAGAGAGAATCAAGTGATCCTAATTCGCCTCTCTTCTGGTAGTGGTTCTGGGTGAGTCTAACTTACACTGAGAAATCCAACCCTTCCTTTCCTGTTCCTGATTCTTGTATAGTATTGGCCTTTCACCACATGCATAGGGTTCACAACGGTTTTTCATCTGCCTGAACTCCTTCGGTTCTGTCTTGATCCCCATGATGGTTTTTGTGTCTTTGTGTTAGCTGGAATCATTGCAGTTGTCTACCATTTATCCTGGCACAACATATTCATACAGAGCCTTGAAATACTTTTAGCTCTTTCTCCTTTCTTTGTGTTCTCTCTACATAATTAAAGAAGTTGAAATCTGTGAAGATGGACACCGAATCAACCTAGAGAGATAAAGATGTCTACTCATATTTCTCTTGCAAGATATATTCTTTATAAATCCTTCATGGTGCATTAAAAATTGACTCTTCCTTGTCTCAGTGAACTAAATAGTTGTGCATCACCGAATTTCTCCTTTGAAAGCACAGAATGGATTGCTGTGGCACTTTACTCAATATTTAATTAAATTCATTTGGAAAAAAAAAAAATTGAGACAAACTCATTCTGATATATGAGGAGCCCAGGAACTTCAAACCTGCAGTTTGTTTAACAACAGCGAGCCATTTCTTCACGGATGCTCTATGAAGTGTGGCTAACACAGGCTGTTAGGAAAGATAGTTAAGAAATGCATCAGTATTTAGAAACCATAACTGGAGAATCTCATTTTAAAAAATACTACCTATAAACTATAAAAATGTATTGCTGATTTCACCAATCTGCATCTTAAAGCATTAACCTTGCTTTGATTGCAAGTGCTCATTAGCCATGGCACAGCTCTTGTTTTACGGGCCAGCACTTAGCATGCGATGAATGCTTCGTACTTCCCTGCCATGATTCCCTCTGACACCAGGAAGCGCCAGCCTCTCTCAGCAGGGTGTTTGCTGAACACAGAGCCCAACAGAAGGAAGGGAAAAGTGTTTGAAGGAAGGTATGAAAGCATACCTTATGCTATAACTCTAAGTCACCTTAAATTTTCCTTTAATTTTTTTTTTTGAGTGCAGGCTGAAAACTGACTGGTCTAAAGAAAATGCAGAATTCTACTGAAGCTTCAGCAAGCGTAGCATATTTAGAGAAAAGTTAAGTAACAAGATGTGCACTTCTAATAGAAAGTTTTGCACTCTTGCCATCCTTTCCTTTGGACTGGTGTGGTGTTTTGCTAGTGTTCATGGGGACACTGTTTGTAGATGTGCTTTCTCCCCAATGTTCCTTGGAGAATGTAAGCCAAGCAGAGCCCCGTACTTGGAGCAGAAGATGTTAATATTTACAGTAGCTCTGGAGATGACTGTCCCCAGCAGAGGCACCTTCATCCCTGTAAGCAGAGCTTAAATTCTGTGGAGGGGCAGAGTTATCTGAATAAAGTACTGGGTGGCTAAAAGGGTGGAGAAGATCCTCTGAAGCACCACAGGACAAGTTCCCTCCCACTGCACACTGCAATTTGATTAAAGCACGTTGCAGATAGTGTGTTGGTAATAGAGCTATTTTGTGTAGGCTAGTTATGAATATCTGTTCAGTATGAAAGTAAAATGTCAACCAGTGTCGCTTCCATAGACCATAAAATGGCATTAAGGTGTAACATTTAGCCTCTTCCAATGGATAATCCAACTGATACTTCAGAAATGTGATGTTGGTATGAGGGTCAGTGTGGGGCTGTGGAGAGAGAAATGGCAGCTTTAAAATGATTGTGATAAATGCCTGCCATCATAGGCTTAGTTTTCATCTTGAACTAATAAGGTCAGCCTTTCTGTGGTAGATTTAACACAAGATTGAAAAAGAAATGAAATGTGTCAGTTCTATCATATCATAACATGCTTCTGGGAGTGTTTAAATAGTGAACTAAATAATAAGGTATAATACTGAATAAAAGTGGGGGCTTTCTTATTCTTCTTCAAGTGAAAATCTTGAGTTAAAATAAAATAAAAAAGTAAGAAGTATTACCAGGGTTGAGTCTGTTGAAAATCGTGTCTCGGGACCTAACAAAACACGGGATTAACTTAAGTCTCAGTATTTTAGAATTTAATTAAATTTTGTCTTGAGAAAAGGTGGGGATCAGCCTCTGGGGTATACACAGGTACTACTTTAAAACTTTTCTTCTACCGCAGAAGCTTTAAATACATGTATTCATGTGAAGAGAGAGCTAAGACAGTGCAGAAATAAAATCGCCTCAGGGCCAGGACCTGGAGGATGTCACTGCCATCCAAAGCTGAGAGGCAGCAGCATCGGGAATGTGTTGGGTCCTGTTAAAAATGAAATCTGTGACGTGGCTAAATGCAAATAGTCGTTTGATACGATTGCTCATATATTTGACTGAGCTATTTGGGAGTACTGGTGGTAATGCACAGCCTCTGCGCTCAGCAGCGTGCAGGTGTAGATCAAAAAGGTGGCCAAGGGCTCTAAGGAAGAGCAGTACAGTCCTCGTCTTACTTTTTGAAGCCTTCTCTTTTACTTACCAGCCGGTATATCCAGAGAGAGGACATAGGTGGCCAGCAGGTCTCTGTTGGCTTCCCTGCAGCGGGTGCATCACAGGGGCTGGCTGTGCTCCCACCTGCCTGTCTGGCATGCTTGGCAGCTGCCGCTACGCCACCTGGTAACACAACCTGACAAAACCCACAAAGGTTTAGACGGGAGTATTGTGCCAGAATGTGTTGGATCTTGTGTTGCCATGATTTGATGTTGATGGGGTGCTCTCTATATGTGGCTCCTATGAGTGCCGGTGATGAAGGTGATGCAACATACAGAATGAATTTTTAAAAAAAAAGTTTATTTTAAAAAGAAATTGAGATTTGTGTGGAAAATAATGTTTTGAGATGCAGAAGGCTACCTGGGCAACAGATGTGATCAAAACTGATATACTTCAACCTGCACAAAAACTTTTTTCAAAGCAGTGTTTTTTAGGTAAAAAGCTCCACCTCTCTCAACAAATATTTTAGCCTGCTCTAGCTTACATCCTTGTTCTCTGCCTAGGACCTACCGTACCCCTTTTTGACAGCTAAATCTGTAGCCTCTCTATGCTGTGTGTGTGTGTATAAAGTGCAGCTGTGGTAGCGTTGAGGTTCTCCTGGCAGAGATGGGGCTCTTGGATCCGCCGTGAGGTGAATGCATCCCTTCGCAGCTATAGGGCAGCTCTGCACTTAAATAAATACCTGTTCTTTGCCTATGGCAGTGCTGCTTCGGGATGCTACTGGAATTCAGTTGCACTGCTTACGGAGAACAGGGAATGCCATTTTTAATAAATAATCATACTTCCCTGATGTATTAAATTGTTAAATGAATTAACCTAACTTTCTGCAAAATGTGTTTTAAAACAAATTTTATGCCTGCAATAGTGGCATATACTGAAACCTATGGGGAGGAACCGCTGGCAGCCTGGGGATTTATTATTTATGTGATTTTTGAAGGTTTTCATCTTTCTAGAGGTTGTAAGCAGATGGGCTTATAACATTTGATTTCCCTGGATCCTAATTAAAGCTGAGAGCATTGAAGTTAAGGAATTAAGTGACCATTACTTGATTTTTGTCCCATTAAGTTTTTTTTTTTCTTTTCACTCTCTCCAAGACTGCGCTGACTTTTCATTTATTTTAATAGCATTTTGCAGTTGTAATGTAATTTGGAGGGAGTCTGAAGCAGTGCTTGGACTGAAACACTATTTCTGAAAACGTGTTAAATTGCCTTATGCAATAGATTTGCTGTGGCCCTGGTGTCTTGCTGTTGGTGGCACTGGGACTGCTGGCATGGCAGCAGCATAGGGCACGTCACAGGCCTGACTTCTGTCCTCATCGCTCCTGTGAGGCCATCGCATCTCTCTTGGGGGAAGAGAAGGGAGGGTCAGAGAGATGTTTTTAATGAAGTTTGCAGAGATGGAAGATCCTTTGTTTCTCCATGCTTCCCTCTGTGTTTGGTGTGTGTAGACCTTATGATCACACTTTGTTCCACACTGTTTCTCACCAGGTACGTTAGGTATCTGTTGAAACAATGTTCAAAGCCTTGCAACTGAGAGAACCTCAACGAAAACCCAAAAAGACAAATCCGATTGCTTCTACATGTAACGTAATCTTGGATGTGACATGAAGTATCTTATCCCACCAGTCTTGCTGATGCAGAGTAACCTATTCATCGTGCCATCCCTAAGCAGATGACAACCAACAGCCCTGTGTGATGTTAAGTGAAATTGTGAGCTACTGATGTAGTTTGAGGTTTAATGGTTTCTCATAGCTATAGCCTCACACTTACATTTATTTTTGCTGGGTCATCATTGTCAAGGCTTGAAATGTTAACAATTTCAGTGTGGCTATTTCGGCACGGTAGGGGTTGCTTCTGCTGCTCTTCTGGAGAGCTGCGTTACAGGTGTGAGTCTGGACCCAGCCACAACACTGACTTATGCCATATTTTTGACACCCCAAATCCACGTCTGCAATCCTAACAGGACAGGGGCTCAAGAGAGGTTTATATAAGTAGATGTGGTGCTAAAAAATAAAATATGCAAACTAGATCTCCCTAGCACAAAAAGCAGGGCAGACTGCAACTGAGAAATGGCTTATGTAGAAGATGTTTGCTAGGTTCTGTGTTTTGCTGTCAAGCAGCACAACACTCATGTTGTGATGTGTTATTGTATATCCTGACAGCAAGTATTCTTATGAGCCTGTAAAGAACTCCCAGAGAAGTATTTTTAAAATTAAGTGGTAAAAAAGTAATTGTATGTGTTTACAGCTGTTTTTCCCTAGTGAGGAGTTTTGAAACAGCACAAAGCATTTCCATGAGCTTTAGGAATGGCCTGGGTTTTCTAATGAGGTTGTTAGTGTATCTGCTCCCAGTCTGATCCTGCTCGGACACATGGCTACCCGCACAGACATTTCTTCCCTTCTGTTAAATTGCTCTGCGCTTCTAACTGCTGCAGATACGGTCATGGTTATGGCTCTGAGCCATTGAAACTGGAAAGATACAAGATCAAAATGTGGGCTGTGAGGCAGAGACAGCATTGGAAGCTGGGATGAATTAATTGCTAGCCTTAAGAAAGGGAATTATACAGCTGCACTAATGAAACTCGGGCCACAAGCTGATTGCCCAAGAAGGTCGACAAGAAATGGCTTAACCAGTTACTTCATTGCTCAACTGGCTGACTGGCCCTACACTAAAATTCTTGGATGTATTGGAGTCATTAGGATTTGGAGATTAGACCAGAACAATTGTGTCTGAAGTAAAGTAGGTGGTAGATACATTATATTGTTTGCTGGGTCTCTATATTCCTCTTGTTTTTCCTTTCATCGTGGTTTAAAAGCTCTGCATCCCAGTGTGCTGGTAACCCACTGGCTGATGAACAGCAGCTGCTTTGAACCGTGCAAGATTAAGGCTCATGGGCTGGATCCTGCCATGCCATCAAAACTTGCTCAAAGCACAATGAGATGGCAATAATTATTGCTGTTAGGTAGGCAGGTTCTGTCCAGATACGCAGCAACAGGTGTAACATAAAGCCACTTCTGTCACTGGTGTGGTAAGTTGATTGTAATGAGGCAGTTTGTTATAAAGGCATAAGGCAAGCCTAGAAATGTACTGTCACCTTCTTGGAGATCTAGAGTTTATACGAGTATTTCCCATATGCCTCAGGAATTATCTGCTTTTTTTTTTTTAAATTTTCATATGTCAGAAAGAGAAGAATATCGGACTTTTTTTTTCTTTTAAAGAAGAAACTGAACCGCTAAGTGTTTTGACATTAAGAAAGGAAGCATAAATCTTTTGAAGAGTTACAATAAGTTTATATAGTGAGTAGTGCCACACAGTTTTATATGTTTATTTTAGTGCTGCAAAATGGTTAATTTCCAAAAATGCGGAAAATTGCAAGCAAAATTGACAAAGATGAAAAAATGTGAGGGTAAAAGTGTGAGCGATATTTGAAAGTCTTACAAAGTGTTTTAGTAGGTGATTAAGAAGATAGTGATTCCACAGCCCAGAAATATGACAGTTTTTGCTTAAAATCTTCTCTAGCACAGAGTGTGCAAAGAGCAATTATTAGATATAAAAACAATGAGGGGAGGAAAGAAGAAAGAAAAATTGATACGAATTCAAGGTTTCAAAGAATGAAAAAGAAGGGAAGCAAAATAAACCAGCTTTGGCTCCTCCATTCAGGAACTCCCCAGGAGCTTTTGACTGGTGACTTTGAACAAGTTTACTAAAGATAACAAACTTTCTGAAAGCTCTAAACTGTGTAATTGTTGTGTGTTTGAAAGGGTAGGTGGGTGTCCCAGCCTGTGACTGCCATGTACCCTATTGTAAATCATTTAAAGTTGATATGAATTTGGTTAATGAAGACAGTAACTGAATAAACTTCACCATCAGAGATGATTTCTATTATGTTTAGCTGTGTGCTACTTACAGAAGGTGTTTTTATTATTATTATCTAGGCCTTTAACTCAGCATGATGTGTTGGTAATATGGGTATTGTGATATTTGAGTAGTTCCACCATGTGATCTGCTCTTCAGCTGTTTGAATTCCCGGTATCTCGATCATGTTTTCTCTATCTGTTTCCTACTTTCTGGCTGCCTCGTAACTGCTTAAATACAGTGAGCTGCTCCCAGCACTTGCAGAGCAGATCTTGTGCCCTTTGATACTGTCTCTCTAAACAAGAGCAAATGTCAATGCTTATGGACATCTGCATCTTGGGCACGATGCATTTAACTGAAATACTTAGAAGTGAGAAAAGAGAAGGAAGAAACCCTCTTTCCTGCCTGGCTGTTTAGCTTTGGATGCCCAGTGTACCTCTGTGCACTGGTTTGTTGTGGGGTTTGGGGTTTTTTTTTTTTGGTAGAATATTGGAGGCGAAAATTCTGCCATGGGGCAGAAAGACGTCTGTCTTTAGATATCATTGTATGTTATTTAGCATGCAGGATCATTTGGTTATTAGCTGTCTGAAACATCACTTAGGGAGGAGAACGAGCACTTCAATATCTGTCTCTGCAGAGGTGGATGGCGAAGGCAGGCAGACCTGTGAGCTTTATGAGCCATTGTTTGGAGAGGGCTACTGAAGCCACCTCTTACTATAGCCTTGCTGTTGTTGCTTTTCAGTGCAGCTGAATATCCTCTATTTCAGCCTTGAAGCAGGCTCGTTTAGGGTGTTGAGAGAGCACCTATTTCATGCTGTACAGACAGTGTTTCCGGGAATGCTCACGGCATTGGAGGGGGGAACTAGATTGTACCAGGAGTCTTCTCTGCGGCATCTTACCATCTTCTTTTTCTCCTCATCAAGGAAGAAAACCAAGATATGTAATGTCTATGTTGGGCTGCCAGGAATAGCAGATCTGTCATCTCCCAACTGGTCTGTTTCTTGGCATGGCGTGTGTGGTCCTCTGTAGGTCAAACAATAAATTACTTTAACAGTAAGGTGTTTGATGGAGCAATGCCCCCAGCAAACCTTGCCTGCGAAGAGGAACTGGTTTTAGTGTATACTACTTTCTGTGAGAGAAGGACTCTCAAATGTTTTTATTTAAAATTCTTAAGAAGTTTAAGTCTTTGCAGCAGAGCAAGTTCAGTTATTGATTCCAATATCCCTGTTCCCTGCTGGCAGTGTAGGGTAGAGGCATTGGAAGCTGCTGAGCTGAAGTAGTGATTAAGGACAAACTGCAAATAGTGATCCTCTCCCAAGAAAAAGTAATGGGAGCCTGTGTAGGCTTGGAAAGTGCTACGGGCTATTTTTCTGTCATAGAGGAGTACAGCGGGTACCGCTCAGGTCTTCTGCTCCTTCATATTGACTGCAATTTGTTGTGTTGTGTACAATATGCACTGGGTAGGGAGAAAAGTGGGCAAAGCAGAAGCTGTGTGAGATGGTTCTTTGGGGCATCAGGTCAGACTGCGCATCCCATCCAGCTGCTAACAGCTTGGAGCTTAATTAGAGCAATGATGTGACAGAGGCTGGCATGCTGCATAATTGCTTTACTGCTTGCGTTTTCCCTTTCTTAGGCCTTATCTCAGTCTTTAGGAAATATGTGCTTCCTTAGGCTATTTGCAGCCTGTATTTGAGAGCTTTCAAGGGGCAGTGTATCAGTTTATTGCAGCTGATGATAAGAATCAGATTATTGTTAATATTATTAATTATAATATCACTTCTGTGAGTTGTCTTACAGTATTTGTTTCAGCAGTGTTCCAGAGTAATATGATACAACCAGTGTTTTCCATGCTCTAGGACAGTCTATTCTGCTCCAGGATGAAATGCTTGTGCCTCGACGTGGTGCTGGGGCATCACAGACCTGCCTGCAGCAGGGAAAAGGTTGTGATTTGCTACCACTGGCTGCCTGGCTGGTAAGACCAATGAACTGGAGAGTGGATGTGTTCAAAAGCTGGGCAATTTCTTGGAGAATTAGGAAGTGTAGTAGGGGGAACCTCAACACTTATTTCTCTATCCCCCTGAAGTGGCTTATGGGGATGCTCCCATGAGGCTGGCCAGGGCACAGTGGTCACCTGGACAGCATCAACTTGCAAGACCCGTGTATGCTTCCCACAGAGTGAAAGTTGCTCCCCTCTGGCTCACTGATTCGGGTCTTTGCCAGGCTTGTTTGAGTTTTTTGTTATCTAAATAATGCTTCCCCTCCATGTTTAAAAAACAAAAAAACCAAAAAAAAAACCCAAGCAAAGCAAATGCCTCAGGCGAACCCATTGTGAGGTAGGCTGAAACGGAAACCAGATCTGAAAGATGGCTTATCCCAGCCACCACCATCCCTGCAGAGAGAGGAGGTTGGTCTTGAATGGAAAATGTTAAATACAGTTTAATCCACTAAAAATGTACCCAGTCTTGGTTAGTTTGCAAACAGCTAGAGAAATGTGAAATCAACGAACAGTACTCTAGCAGGCCTGCTGCTTAAAAGTGTTTTTTTCCTCCTAGGTGCCAGATTACTTTCCCAAGTAGCATAGGGCTGTGGGTTTTTTTGGACCCCTTTTCAGGTGCTGGGTGTGCACACCAGCACTGGCTGCTTCCAAGTGAACTCTGTCAGGATCCCACTTTGTAGAGATGCTGCCAGTAGTTCAGCGCTCGAGTTACAGCTCGTGCTTACAACATCCAAGCCATCTGCAGCAGATTAACTTCCTCAGGCTTCTCTAAATCTCTCCTTCCTGTGATCTCCCAGCATCATTTGCAAAACCCCAGTTTATGCCCTCCAGGTTGACCTTTAAGCCTTTCTTACCTTAGTTGAACTTGCACCATCTGAATCTATTTACAAAGCTTTGCTTTCAACGTAGCAGAGTATTATAGACTGAATTTTCACCATATGGCACTTCCTTCACAGCTACATCTTCAAGAAATTGCTTACAGGTGCAGGATTCTCAGTCTGAGGATTTTTCCAACATTGCTGTGACCCCAGTGAATATTTTTATTGATTGTTTTTCTTTTTTCTCTGCAGCTATCAGCTGTTGTGCTCACTCCCACTCTTTTCTATCTGTGCAGAGGCTTGCCTTGCTATCGCAGAGAAATCAAATGCGTACAGTAGTGGCTCAGCTCCATTGTGTGACCTTTGCAAATCCTCTTTACTCATAGGTTTTATGTGATAAATGAATGCTTTAGTAAGAAATAGTCTCAAAGTAGACATATTAAATAGCACTTTTTTTTGACCCGTGGCATCCTCAAGTCAAGAGTGTTCCAGATTTTCTTGCACATGTTTCTGATTATTCATTAGGTTTGCAGCTGATACGCTTCTATTCATTTGGGTCTATTAGGGAAGCTGTTGAAGTATTCTCAAGTAGGAGACTCGGCTCTGGCTTTCCTTTCCTGAATACAGGTGATCTGCAATCTGTGGTCACCAGGAGGTGGGTCCAGCCCATCTGGTGTGTGGCTGCCTCAGATGGGGCAGTCTCAGCCTGGCTCATCAGCTCAGCTGCCTACAGCCTCTGCCTCCACTGAGGGTGTGGGGTGGGGCTTTCCCCCCTGTTACTCGATATCTAAATGTCTGTATTCTCTTTCTTCTCTAGAGATGTGCTTCCATGTGAATTTGAAAGCCAAGTTATACAGTCAATTTGGAGATGCTAGTAGTTGTACTTTGTTGTGTATGTATCCTTACTGCCCAGCCCAGGGAGTGAGAATAGCTTCCCTGTCCTTAATGAGGATGAAGATGCACATGAGGGTGAGGATAGACTGGTCAATGAAAATGAGCATGGGCAATGGAAATTATCATGCTTACGTTAGGAGAAGGGCCTTGAGTAATTAATTTGATATTGTCAAGCATCCCAGGTAATTCCAGCTGTGGATTATTGAGAGTTGTCCAATGATTTTAAGTGTAATTCCAGAGATTTTTAATGGAGCAACATCTGTGGCAGGTGCTGCTCTGTACCTGGAGAGTTATCATGGGTAATACTTTCCTTTTAAAAAGGGAGAAGTGGCAGCTCCAGGTCACTGCTGTGCAAAATGTTAGGCTGGAGGACAGAGTTGTTTCAGTCACAGAGGCAAATGGAACAGTGAAATATGCTGTCATTACTATTTCATTGCCATCTAATTTGGTGAGGGGTTTTTCCATAAAAAAAAATATATATATATCCCTTTTAGACAGTGATAATGGTAAGATGAGATCTGTCTAGATTTGAGCAGAGCATCTGACGCAGCTATTTGAAGCTGATGCGGTGGTGATCGATATTAATACTGCAAAGGAGAGAAGGCGCTGGCTGAAAGCAAGGCTCTGCTGTGTATATGCCAGGGAGTTACTGGGGTGGGCGCAGCAGTGGGGTTGGGGTATGTGCTCGCTAAGCTTGCAGAGGTAAAATTGTCGATACTGAGGAGACCTCGATGTGATACGGGGTGAATTAGTTGACAATATGGCTTAGGATAATAGAAGTGAGAGGAAGCTAGATAGCATAAAATGTAAAATAAAGCATTTATAGCACCAGTATGCTGTCATCTGGGGACTTGTCAACTAAGAATGATAGAAAGGGAAAAAGATCTAACTTACAATGCTTAGTTATGGGATGAGTAAGGTATGTGACCCACCTCTGAGAAGACTGTGTGATTTATTGTTTTTAGGATGCATTAGGTGAGGCATCTTTAGTAAAGACTCAAGAAGGCTACAGCTGCCTTGTGTGTACAAGGCCTTGGTATGACCTGATTTGGAATATTTTGTACAGTACCAGGAATCATACTCCAAAAGATGAAATTATTCAGATCAGGTGCAGAAAAGGGCTTCTGGGATAAAAGTGTAGGATCTTTCTTATTCAGGTGTCTTACAGGAGCTTGTCTTGTTTAGCCTGATAACAGGGAGGTTGAGAAGGGATGGGCTGACTGTAAGTGCATTTGGCATTGAGAATTAAAGAATAGTTTCTTAAATTAAGAGAAAACATGGGTTCCCTATTGAAAATTGTTTGGATTGAAAATTAGCAGGCAATAAAGAAATTGCCAACCATTCATGAAATGAAGTTATTCAAACTGGTTCTAGGGAAGAGGGAGCATAGCACAAATCCAGAGCAGTTGAGAGTGTGAGCTTAGTTAGCATCTCATCTTCATATTTATGGAATCTATATCTGTTTTTCTCTCTAGCAGTTCCTGATAATTTTTCATCCTTCATTCCCACTGGATTTATTCTTGTAGCCTTTTCTCTCCACCTTTCTTTTCTGCAAAGCATAATATAGATGCTGTCATACTCCTGAGGCAAAGCTTTGGAAACCAAGCGTTTCAGTAAATGCAGAATTAAAGCAGAATTAATTTATTTTGCCCTAAATGTTATATTAACATTTCATTTATTTATATATTATTTATATATTATTTATATATTCTAGCGAATGGACTCAGACTAGAGATTTATTTGTATCCTGCAAGACCGTTTTGCTACAGTTTATTGAAATAAACTGGAAGCATTAGAGATGCCTCTTTTAACTTGTGGCCTGAAATTAAAATGGAATGATCAGCGTATTGGCTAATTAAGAGAAGACATTTGTAATTTAAGTTTTAGTATTCAGTATAGCTGTAAGTCACAGGGTAATGATGATAGTTAAAACAATATTATGAGAAACTGACACTTTCATTTCAGTGATGAACTTGTGAAATGAATCAACCAATTTAAAGTTTAACGATGTCGTTAGTGTGGCTGAGTGTGCTTGCTATCCACTGGCAGTGTAGCACCATCCGAATGCAAAGCTGCTTTAAACAGGAGTTGATTTGGACTTTTATTCAGCAATTCAGTAGAAAGGGGCTATTATTTGATATCACTTCAACCTGAAATGAGTGCCAGTTCAACTAGCAGGGAGTGAATTAAATTTGATTGCAATAATGTGCATAAAAAGTCCGTATAAAACCAAAAGTTAAATGCCCTTTTATTGGGGTGAGAACTGTTAGTTTTGTGGAAGGAATTGTAAAATCCTGCAGAAAAGCGGGGGGAATAATTCTTTGCAGCCTGCGTTGCACTATGGTGTGCCATGCAGCCGCCAGGCACCGATTGGGATGGTGCTTTTTCTGGGTCAGTAGCTGTGGTTTTGCACCAGTCAGTCCCTGCGGGTGACCCTCGGGATGATCGACCCTGTTAGCATAATGCCAAACTCTGCACCAGCCCAACAGGAACGCTGGGCTTTGGCTACATCTGCCCAGAAAGTGCTGTGCAAGGTGTCCTGCACATGAGGATCAGTTGGTTTGCTTGTGAGGCTGCTGTTCTCACAGAAGAAAGAAATAGAGGTATGGATCAGTGGGGTAGAGACATGGCTTTTTGTTTGGTTGGCTTTTTGGTGAGGCAGTGGCATCATTGTGGAGATGGCAGGGAGCATGATGAGCTGGTCGCGTGTGCAATACAGAGCCACTGTCTGGTTAGTGCTGCCTCTGGTTAGGTGTTTCATCAGGTTATGCTGCCAGGGGATGACTGGAGAAGCAGGAGCAATGCTTCCTTTTCTTGTAGGACAGGTTACTGTACAGCTTTGAATGTTTGATGAGACTGGCCTCAGGGCAGTGCACCGTGAACCACATTTCCAAGGGCTGTGCTGTCACCGAAGATGTGTCTCCAACCTGCAGAAGGTTTTCTAGTGAGAAGTAGCCCACATGTTCTTGCTCCACACCCAGTGGAGATGTGACTTTAACACTTGTAGACCAGGCAATGACTACCCAGAAGTGATCACAGAGATGGTCACATCGCCCGTGGCTCCCTCAGTAGTGTGGGTGGCAGCTGAAGCTCTCCTTGGTGCTCCCATCGGACACCCTCCCTGTGCGCTCAGTGCTGCACAGAGAGCCGGCTCCGCAATGTCTTCTGTGGTCTTTCCTGGTTTAAAGCACTTAATGCAAGTACAGCCATTTCCAAGCCTTTTACTTAGAGCATAGTTTTCATCATGCTTAAAGCAAAATCAGGGGCTAATGACAGGATGGACACCTGCAGGGTGGCTTCAGAGTCTTAATGAGCTTTGCCTTCCCTGAGGTCTGACTCAACATGGAAAATGCCACAGAGAAGCCAGAAGTATCCCTGTGTGAGTGTAATCCCATGGCATGTGAGCCTGTCTCCACACTAAATTCCTTCTGCTCTGGTCTGCCTCATTGGGAGAGGTGTTATTTGAGCAGTATCATTGGGGTTTTCTTTTTAGTCAAATTAATCCAAGAAATATGGTTTCACTGGAGAACACTCAGTCTGTTGCTGGAGCTGTTGTTTTTAAAAGAATGAAATTACTGAAATAAGTCAAATAACTAAAAGGAAAACAAGGAAATCATGGTTTGTTTATAAACTACTTGCGAGCATAAAAAGAGTCTACGTTTGTTGACTGAGTTATTCACGATGAATTATTTGCTTAGCCCTAGTTAGTGAAAGATTTACAATAATTTATTCTCTCTCTTTCTGTGTTACTCCATTCAGCTAGATAGCTCCTTCCTCTGTGGATATTATATTAAAATCTTTATGTACAGTAAGCACCATTTCTTATTGCCGGCATCTATCTTGACAGCAAAACTTAAAAAAAAAAAAAAAAGGAAAGGAAAATGCACTGTGAAGATTGATTTCTTTTATATTTATTGAGTTAAAACTTAGACTTGAATTGAAACGGGGTCTCATTTATCATCAGCCTTGGTTGCATCTTTAAATAACTCCCTTTTTATCAAAATATGTTCACAACATAATTTATGAAAGTAGTAATTTGGCAGATTGAACTATATTTTTCTGAATTGAGTATCTGTTCTCTCTGATTTAGTATTTAATAACTAAAGCATATCTGCTAGTGAACTAGATAGAAATGACAACTCTTCTATGTGGGCTGATTAGGGGAAGAAAATCCTGCAGGCAAGTAATATCTTAGTTTTCAAAGAATGTTTTTCAGCTATTCAATTCTCCTTCTGCTTTGAAATTTTTATAATAGTTTGAACAACCTTGAATTAACAAATGTAAATCAGTGTTTTAAATTGCACTTCTTAAATACTCACCTAGATAACTTTGGAGAAGCAAGTTGTGACTTCTTATGAAGAGCTATTTCTGGAGAAGCTCCACAGTTTAATGATCTTTCTACCATCGTGATACATCTATAAAATACTTTGTTTGAAATAAAATGTTTGTACTGCAGAAGTAAGACCTAGATTTGGCTTGTTATTTAAAAATGTGTCTGACTCCAAATATATTTGTACCACCATTGGCTTGAATCAGACTAAATTCAAGAATTAACTTATTTTCTCAAAAAAAACCCCAAACCTACAAGTAATTTCTGGGCTTCATTAGAAAGACTTTTCTTCCTTTTTAAAAAACTGTTCCTTATCTGTTACACATGGAATGGGTTAAGGGATTTTGCGTTTGCTGAGCTGTGGATAGCTACTACTCAAAAGTTAGAACACAACATGGCTGCTGCCGAAACAAACTAAAACGAATCTCGTCAGAAGTTTCATCGAGTTTGAATCAGTTGATGTTCAGTATTTGTGGTTTTGCTGTGTGTCTGTACTGTGGGGCTCCAGTAGGACTGCCACTGCGCAGTCCTCTAGAGAAGCCCTTGCAAACAACTTAGGAGAAGGATTTTCCTTTGCTCTTTCTGTCTGGTTGAACGTTCGTAGCCCTGGCTATGAAAGCATGGCTCTGTATTTATGGCTGCCATTATGACCTTGTGCCTTGAAAAGAATATTCTGGTTTTATACTAGTGCAAGTTGGAAGGGGTAAACCTTTAGCTGAGACATTACCCCTTCTTCTCAGCTACTTGGTGCTCATTGTGCTTTAGTGTTGGGAGATGTGACTGTGGCCAGGAGCTGCCTGTCCTTTGCAGTTGCATTGGTCTGATTGTCACCATCAGTACCATATCAGTAAAGAGAAAAGTCCATTGTGGCTTTAATCTTCCTTCAGCTTGGCTTTTTGCATGGTCACCACAAGCACCCACTGTGCTACTTGCAGGTCATTCCTCTTGGCCTACTGGTTTCTGCTGAAGGAGATCTGATCTGGGAGAAGGAAATTGCAGCTGTGCTTAAAGCTTCTGGGAAGCTTTGGACGTGTTACCTGTCTGCTTTCCTCCAGCTTGGGCCCAAATCAAACTGCAAGATTCAATTACTTATTTATGTAATTATATAGAATTTGAAAGCATAAGAACAGTCATAGCAGCATTAAAAAGCTCTTTGGATTTTCCATTAAGCTAGCAGGAAAATAACAAATTTCGATTTGCTTTATGTGCGGTTCCCACCTGCCCAACACTCGTGCCTTCTCTGCTGGGCGTATTCTGGTAACAGTTAAACAGCTTTCACTTTTCTTTTATTATTAGCATATTGGCATCTTGAAGGTTTGGTATAAATGCTTGTATGCATTTAGAATAAAGAAATATTGAATTGTTGTAATGGGAAAGCAAAATCCTTTGCTTAAGGTGAAACCCCCCCTTCAAAAGCAGCTCCTCTTGGCCACCTCAACCAGCCTTGGTATCAGGTATCATTTGCAGTCTGCTGGGAAACAATGAATAGCTTTTAAAGTCTGGGGATTTCCCCCCCCCCCCCCCCCAGTTGTGCTTATTGCTGTCTTCCTACAGCACTTAATGGATTTATGCGTCCTTGTAGCATCTTCTTCTAGGCCTGAATGGCAGCTGGGTGGTGTCTTCCCCCTCTTCCATGGTCTAGATGGAGTCCTAATATCTGAGTTGTTTGGCTCAAACAGTGGCAGAGCCGTGTCTTGAAAAATGTGAAGAATAATTAACTAGCAATTTATAACGTGTTAAATGTAGTGATCATTTCACACTATTGCAATGTGTGCTGTGGTCACAGGGATTTATGGATCCCTTTGGAAAGGGCCACAGACTCTTTCCTGAATGCAGCAGATCGTTGGGATTTGACTTGCTTTAGAGAGCGATTGCAAGATTTTGACTGCTGAGAAGTTGGAGGATTGATAGATGAATGTGTGAGGGATGCCTGGCCAGATCCTGCCAGTTTTAACTTTTAGTCTTTTAGCCCAAGGAGCAGGTGCTGAGCTCACAGCCCTTGGGACGAATCACCATGGTGTGTCTGCGGCCCTGCTCGCCCATGGCATCGCGCCCCAGTGCTGCCAAGGAGACGGAGTAGGCCAGCCTTGGTCCCAGAGCAGGAGGCACATTTCATCATTGACTTTCCAGCACGGTCATGTGCTGTGTTGGTTGGTATCCACAAGTCTTGGAGGTGGTGAGTCCTCCATGCTCAGCAGAATGTCCTCCTGCATATAGAAATGAAGAGTTTGTTGTTGACATCCGAGGACTCGCACTGGTCTAAAATTAGTAAAAATAAAGCAAGGACAAGAAGGAGCAGACACACATATGGAGATGGGATGGCATTAATTGGGTGGTCTCCTGTGTCTGCAGACCACCAGTATGGCTCTGACAGCTGACAGCATTATGCAGCCTATTTTACATCCTCAGGCATGTGTTCTGTCTCTGAAAAATAAAAATAGCTCTTCCCAAGAATCCTGGGACAGATGAAAAATATAATCCCCAGACCAAATGGCCAACAAAGATGTCTGTTGAAGGAAAGCTTAAAATAAAACTGTTGCTGGGGAGAAACGAAAGCTTAAGGTTGGAAATGTAGCAAGGTTTGTAATACAGAGTTAAAATCAGATTTGTAGAGAAGAGCACTCATTATATGAGGTCTGGATTTTTTTCCCCAAAGTCCTGGAACTATGAAGTTCTTTGAGAACTTCAGTGATCGATAACCCATTACAATAGTGACACAAACTCTGAACCTAATTATCAGCAACAGTGCAGTAGAGCTTACCTAATGAGTCATAAGAATTATTGGGATGGGCAAAAGTGTGTGGGATTAATATCCTCTTTTTAATGTATATTTTTTCTCTATATACCTTAATCTCTTGAGTGCAAAGAATTCAGGCTAAAAAGGAGGTTAATTAGACTTCTCTTTTATCAAACCTCGAACTGCAAACACAGCATCTGTTTTTTGTTGCTTGGATAAAATTCTGATTTTTCTGGAATATAAGAATCCCCTTTGTTTTAGTAGCACAGCTCCTAAACCTTGCTGCATTTTGTTCCTAATGAAGCATACAGAGGTATGGGTTTTTTCTTCTCCTTAAAATGGTTCTGTGTATAGATACTCTTTTTTTTTTTTTCTCTCGTAATTAAGTGCATCTCTGCTGCTGGAATCTGAAAATTTCAGAATTAAAACTTATGTCGCATTCTACAGAAATTGCAAAACCCATTGCCTATTTTAGGTTTTGGATCAGGTTTAACATCCATCTAAATCAAGTGTGAGAATTAAGAATGGTCTTGTCCTCCACATCCTTAGAGCGAATAATCTGACCTCCTGTGGAATCCCAGACAGGTGCCTGTGTAGGGCAGGGGATCGCTCTAACTGTAATGGATCTGGTAGTTCACATTCTGTTAACATTATTGTTTTGTGAATATTATCTGGTTTTATTTCTTTTTAGAAATATTTTGCTTATTGTGTTGTCTTTCTTAGCATTCTTCAGTATATTTAAGTCATGGATTTGGGGAGAACAGTGAATGCAAGTTCACACTTACTGTGACTTAGTGGTCAAACCCCAAGTACAATAAATACATCGCTGTTGGCAGCTTACTTAATTTGCTGGCTGATACATACCAGAGTTTTCTCTGCACCAGTCAGCTCAGTAGCCAGTTTATCTGTGGGCAGATGATGGAAAATAAGTGCTTGGGCTGAAGCGGTTTTACTGTTTTTACTAACAATTTTCACCAGGGTTGAATGACTTGCTGGAAAAGATGGGAACATGAGCTCCCCTAGAAGAGCATCTGTAGTTGCAGCTGTCGGAGACAGAGCAGGCGCTTAGAGGGACCACTCAGCTTCATCCTGTTCTTGTCTGCAAAGACAGGAACTGTTAATGTTTTCTTTCCTCATTTACGTTTATATTACGTACCTGTACATGTAAATTCATTTCTTCCTGAGAGGCAGCCAGTCTTGATTCCAAAACACGTTGTGATGGTGGACTCCCTGCTTCTCAGCTTGGTGCTAGCCATGCTGATTAAGTTCATTTGGACATTCTCATTTGAATTTTTCAGAATCCAGTCATTTATTCCTCTTGCACCTTTCAGTGTGAGATTGAAGAACCCTCCAGTACCGTTTTTTTCCCTGAAAATAATCAAGGCAATATGCTGCAATCAAGGCATCGCTCAATCATCTTCTTGCTAAACTAGGCTGAACTTTTTTCACTTTCTC
The DNA here is from genome assembly GCF_017976375.1 of Cuculus canorus. Lineage (NCBI taxonomy): Eukaryota > Metazoa > Chordata > Aves > Cuculiformes > Cuculidae > Cuculus > Cuculus canorus. The sequence goes on from NC_071411.1 coordinate 11,745,541, forward strand.
TCTGCCAGCCCTTGAACCCTTTTCTGGTATTTTCTGTTGTTCCACAGGTTTTTCTTAAGGAATGAGGAAAAGGCATAAATGCTACACTGCTATGGTTTTGGTGTCCTTAATGCTTCATATAGGTCTCTGTCTGTGCTCCCTTTGACTGTCCCTGAGGGACCTGCCAACAACCCACTCCAGCATGCAGCTGGTGGCCTCACCGCGGAGATGCACTGCCCTGGGAGATGGCTTGGCTTGGAGACAAGGAGGCCTCAACAAATCATGCATGGCAATATGTTTATATATTTGCATATACATAATGATATTTAGAGATGCATGTGTAAATTGTCTAGTTACATGACTGAGTTATGAATGAGCACATAGATAACTTCCCCAAAATGCTAACCCAGGAAAATTTCTTGAATTCAGCCTTTTACACCAGGAAGTTACAAGCTTTGTATTTGTAAAAAGGCAAAAAAATTCCACCTAATTTCAGCTGTCAAAGCTGAATTTGGCTTCTAAGGTTCATTTAATCACTACAATGGCTTAGTTAGAGACAACGCCGAGGAAGGGTAATTTATCTTTATTTGTCAGTTCCCTGGGCTGAGTTGTTCTGAAGGGCAAAAGTGAATAGGAGGTAAGAATAAATTGTAGGCTGTCTAATTTTTGACCTGTGATTTCTTTAAGACATTATGTTTAGGGAGTTTTCAAACAGTGGTATCAGGAGACCATTAGTGAAACCTGTGAGGTGTGCCATCCTGTGATTGGGCTGAGCCTGTGGAATGCTGTAGTGGTTTATGCATTTTAACCAAGGGAAAAGTGTATGAGATGTAAAGGTGATAGGAGTGAGTGGAGTTTTCTGCAGATCTTCATAGTTATGGTAGAGAGAGAAAATGAATTTAAGCAATATGAATTGGGTTGATGAAACTACATTTTTACTCTGTTTCAGTGTGACAGCAGCACCATGAGCATCCTCCAACACCCACCAAAATCGATAGAAAGACTTCTATTGATTTCAAAGGGGTTTGAATCTTACCTAATGAAAACTTCAGTAAAGACAACTTTCCTGTGTCCTGACTAATGTTGTAAGGAAACTGCTTCCTGCTGTGCATTTTAAAATGAGTCACTTTTGTGATGCATGCTGATTCCTAGGAAAGTTCTCCTTGTGCTAGGTCGTCTGTACATGTAGACGGAGCTCTTAATCTCAAATGGTCACAAAATTGTCTGTCAGTGACAGGAGTTAATTGACATAATTTAATTAGTGGAGTTTTACACGATTGCAAAAAAAATAATTACATTTAGGAATGGGCTTGGTAATATTTTCAACAATAACTTTGCTAACTTACAATGTGCTTCAGGTTTGGTTTTGTGGTTGCATTGTACAGCTCTAGTGCTTCTTTCCAGGTTCTGGTCCAAGCACTTAACTCGGAAACTTTTTCATATTTGACTCTGAAGTTGAAACTCTCTGAATCTGAAGTTTAAAAAATGTGGTTTCCTGTTCCACTGTAGACAGGCCAATGGTAAAAGTCTTCCAAGAATGGTCATTGTCTATAGGGCTAGGTCTTGGCTGCCAGAGAGAGATAACATTAGCCATTTGGCTAGAAACTTGTGTTTTAGAGATGAAAATCGGAGAGGTTTGATCATTCTGTTAGCTGATGAAATCATGCTTGTTCACAGGATGTAGGGTTGACATGATTTAGCCACCATCAAAGCTGTTGGACTTAATGTCCCTGGTGGATTTAGCAGTGAGATGATTGATGCACATCAAGTGTCTCACTCTAAAACTTCCTACCTTTATTCGTAGTGAAGCCAGGGAATTCTATATTTCTCATATGAACTCAATGCCACCTATATGCCACCTCCTGGAGGAAATCAGAAGTCATCTTAGAATTAGCTAGACTCGCAGATAAAGAATATGAACTGATGTCAGAGCTCTCAGTTTTTGGGTAGCTTATATCTGACACTCTTATGAGTCCTACAGTAAGTTTTGGGTTCTCCATGAGGGGCATCTGGATGTGTAGGGAAAAATCATTTTTTATCTTAACATCTATTTTGACTTGACAAAAATCCAGTGAACTAATGCTTACTATTGAAATGATTTTAAATATGAACTCCTAAACTTAGGCTTGTTTTTAACAAATATCATTGATCACATATGTCATATCTTAGATTGTCCTTAACAAAAATTGTTAAATGAGCATAAGCAAAAATCTTTTTTTCCAGAACAGTAGGAGAAACTTGGCTGTAATAATTGTTCTTTGAATTAAAATATTAGGCTTTGATGAGAGGCAGTGCCCTGCGGTTCAGTTTCACACGTTTTGCTTTATCACATCATGGCATTTATTTTACATTCTTTCATTGCTCCTCAAACAGTTCCATTTTGTAAATGGGATTAAAGAGCTAAAAGTCAACCTCAATATGTTTCCTTGAAGAAGAATATTCGGAAGGTAAATCTGAACTTTTAGCTATTTCAATTGCTGCAAATCCTTTAGTTCCCTTTTTCTTTTTTTTTTTTCTTTGTATTTCATACTGTCCTACCCATGTTAAAATTTACCAAGGTGTCTTGATTTTCTGGGGATGCAGTTAAATGAGTTGATCTCGTGCAGATGGTGACAAGAGGATACAGGCAGGACAGAGCAAGTAGTATGCAGCAGTATTGTTTCTAGCACGTGGTCAATGACAAATTTATGGTGGATGCTTGGTTTTATATTTCCCATTAAAGCAGTATTTATCCGCAGTGGTGAGCAGACAGCGCACACAAATTTCCGGCTTAAAGTTCAACTTCATTCACTTTTATATGAATTATCTGTTCTTTGTGCCCCTGCCTGGAGGTGTTGGGGAGCTCAGCTGCCACTGTGCACGACAGAGCAGCAATGAAGTAGTACGAATGAGATGTGAAAACCTGAGATAGGTTGAAAGCCTTTTGGGAAGCTGGGACAGTAATTAAAGCTGGCAGTAATTAAGTGTATCCTCGCTCAGGCAAGAGGAAGATCCACTGTGATCAGCAGAGGCTCTTGGCTTTCCCACCTGGTGGGTAATGCAGGATGGGACCCCGGGGGAGCCAGCATTCTTGCCTAGATGAAAGAACATGTAACTGCCCCTCTGCCTTCTTCTGGTGGGGAAATAGGCTGGATCAGAGCTAGAAACAGCTCAAGGCACACAGCCGTCATACCTTTCGGTTGATTTTGTCTTGGGCGTTTTCAGTTTTCATCTGTAAGTTTGGATTATGGATGAGGAAGCCTGACAGAACAGAAGGAACCAGCAAAAACCTGTGCCAGGGCTGCCTGTAGCAGCCTTCACACTGTGCTTCAGGCTCTTCCACCTGTAAATACTCTGTGGGATTTTCTGCTCTCTACTTGGGCACTGCCATGAAGAGAGTTTCAAGGATGTTCTGTAAAAGCAAGAATAGCTGATGGGATATAGCAGTATCTTAACATCAAAGGGACTCTAGTAAATTAGCTAAAACAAAATCATGCCAAATGGATGTCTTTATATTAAGTTTTTATTTCAGTCCTTCCTGCTCTTTACCATAAAGTTGGGGAGTTTTAAATGAGAATAAGAAGCTGGAGAGGCAGCCCTGTGTATGGCCTTAGAGAGGATCGACACAGAGAGGTGTTCGGGTTCATGCTGTCCCCAAACACCTCAGCCCTCGTCAGCAACTGCTATTAAATGGTTCCAGAAATAAAGATCTTTGTTCCAAACCCCATTTTATGTTGCTAAGTGACAGCAGTGTACTTGCCTTTTGCATTACTTACTAAACCTGGCTCCTGAAAGCAAGGAAACGAATAGTTAAAGGCACACTAAAATTCAGAGTGCCAGGTATTAAGTTCATTATTCTTACTTAAGGGAGGGAAATGCACATATTGGCTCACATAAAGGCCAGACCTCCATCTCAGGGCAGGGTGCACTAAGGGTGGCAGGCAAGGAAGGGGTAGTTAAGCTCAGCTCTTCAAAGCTGAATATGCTGATCATGTTCCTTCCAGTGAGCAGTTGCTCCAGAGGCAAAAGCTGAGAGATTGCACCTTCATCAGGCTGCGCACTTGTCTTTTCCCCTCCTTGAAAATATGCAGGCTGTGGTGGAAGTTGCTCAAACACATTTTCAATGTGTTTGCGTCTGGCTGTTGGTTTTTACTTTTCATTCCTAGAAATCCAGGTATTGCTTTAAACAATGGTATTTCCACATGATGCACCAATTTCTCCCCCTAAAGTGCCTCTTGAGCATTAAAATCTGGGTATGCTTTATTTTATCTCTCTAGGGTGATTTTCTTTAAAGGTTGAAAGGCAGCAATGTATGTTTAAAAACATAATTAAAGAAACATAAATCCAAAAGCGTCTTTCAGATTAGGCCTACGTTAAAACAATATTACATCGTTCCCATGGTCTTTAGCAAGGAGAAGAGGAATTCAGGGCTGAATTATTTTGCTTTTGGAAACTTCCTAGTCAGAGTGATCCTTATGTCTGCAGAGAGAAAGTCAAGTGGGTGAGGCCTCAGCTCTTGCCTTGAATTTGGTACAGTGATTTAATTATCTTAGTGGGTAGTGTAAAATAAACCGTGCCAGATAAGCATCTAGAGCAGCACACTGCCTCCCTGGAGGAAGGGACTAGAGTTGATAAGGGACTAAAATAAGATTTCTTAATAAAAGCTCATTAACAGTGCCTGTGTGACTGGTCCCAGCGTTAACTATGACAAATATGTATATTTCATGATCACAGGAAAGTGCTATTCAAATATAAATAATTCCTTCTGTACAGCATACTTGAAAAAAAATTGTCAGATATTTTCAGTCAACAGCAGTTGGCTTTGCAAAACTCCTCATCAGCTGTGATCAGCTATTAGGGGAATGTTTATGGACAGATTGAAAATAAACTCCAAAAAGCATCCATCATCTTTATTGCCCTTTTCCAAAATGAAAGAGTTTATTTTGTTGTTGGAACACTTTGCAAAGGACTGATTGAAACTGGGGAAGATGGAGAGAGTTGACAGGGTTTAGCATTTTTCATGACATCAGGGGTTGATACAGGAAATGAGAGATAATTTGTGTTCCCGTAGTACTGAAAATGCTCCGCAAAGTCTCCAAACCATAGAATGCTCTATATAGCAGGGAATAATCAGAAGCTTTATTTTGGTTTAATATAGGTTTTAACACCCCACTCCTCTCCCCCCGAATAAATTTTAGTACCCTGAAGGTTAATGCACCTCAAAAGCATTTGGAGAGGGAAGGGTCTTTTGTCATTTCAGTAGCAGCTTGGATGTTCTGAGTTGGTTCCAGAAGTTTACGGAGTTTTTGTGTCTGAAGGAAGAGATGCTCAGGGGTATGGGAGGGCCATGAGAGACTTCTGCCTAACACCTCTCTCTTTACAACATCTGAAACATTCGTAGCTGTTGCCATTGTCAGGGTATGCCTAGACAGGTTTTAATTTGATCAATTTGTTTATTATAACTATTTCTCTTAACAAAACTGCGTTTTATAAAAATACTGTTGGCCTCTCTACAAGCGAAGTGCTCTGGAGTGTAGGAACAGGAAAGGTAATGAAAATAGCAATAGGTGCTTCCAAGGTGCTTGGGCTGGGCTGTTATGCCTTGCACTGCTTCAAAAATTGCTTGCGGTAGAAGCTGCTTAAAATCTTCAAAAGTTACAAAAATTGAAACGAAACTTAAATAACAGTCATATTTTAAGTATATGCTGCTTTCTATTGTGCCTTACCTGATGTGGTAATTACTACTGTTACAGAACATTTTAATTACTACGAGTCAAATCTCTGCATCTCATAAAAGCTCCTGACTAACAAAACTATATTATATATGCACAGATACAGTTTTTCTACTAGTATTTTCCTTCCTTTGTATTTAGCTATTAAGAGAGACTGATTGCTGCTGTCATGTCTCCTACTTGTTTAAAAGTTTCAAGATGTTTCCAGCATTGTGTGGAAAACAGAAACAGTTTCTTTATAGACTTATTAGATTGTCAATGGACCCCTGCTTTATAGACTTGCTTTTAAAATCTAGCTGGGCAGAGAAACTCTTGGATATAGTGATTCTACAAGCTGGACGTGAGAAGACTGCAAATTCAAGGTTGAGTCATTTAGCAGATTTACAAACATTTTCTCAGGATGAGATTAGAAATAATGCAGGTCTTTAAAGGAGAATGTGAAGAACATGACTGTAAACAGCTTTTCGAAGCTAGTAAGTGCTAGCCTGAAATAGTGGATTTTAAAATGAAATTTTATACTCCCCTCTGTTCTTCAGTTGCTTCTAAAAACAACAGTGTAGAAGATAAATCAAAATTAATTTTGTACACTGTGGGAAATTATTAATGGGAAGCTTGTGTAAAGCCTTATGTGTTCAAGATTCACTCAGGTTTTCTTTTCTTGCTGCACATTTTGCTGAGAAATTCAGTGATAATAGTCTTTTTCAGTAACTGTCCTTTTGGTCTCATCCTGGGCTACTGATAATTTTTGCTGCAAGGACCTTGCTTCTGCTCACAGCCTCAGCCTTCCTTTGCTTCGTGCACCCAGTGCTGCCTTTATAAGCTCATCACTACCCTAAAATGACGTCGAAATATTATTTTACATCAATTCAGCAACAAAATTGTTGGTAAACCTGGGAAGAAGCCACTAAATGAGACAACTTGGAGCAGTTCATTGAAAATCGGATTCAGTCTGCGGTGGTATAAAAACCAAACTCCAATGGTAGGAAGCATCTGTGAGGCTGCAAGGGGACAAGAGCAGGAATAAGGTGAACTATTAGTGTAGCCTGCAGGGAGATGGTACAATATTTATACTGAATATTTATGAACTAGTATTCATGAGCCTATGCTTGTTCTAAGAGTGACGGCATATACCCACAGGTATTTCCCTTTTGATGTTTCTTTTTTCTTCAAGATCAAAATTAACTTTGTGGCTAAAAACGTTCTTTGCAAAAAGTACTTGGCCATCTGTGAAGAATAGTTGCATTTCTCTAATCTGCGTTGCAGGTGCTCAGCCGCCCCTAAACAAGATATCCTGAACGTCCATCTTTCCTTATTAAAAACACTGCCCAAGGAAGATGTAGTAGATGCTTGGTTTGCATTTTAAAAAGATATTTTTTTGCATGAAACCCAAGGAGTTATTCCTCTATTTGCCTCATTGGTCCGTGGGCATTTGGATAGGTCTGTAGCAAAGATGAGGGAGCTCTTAAAAGAGTGTGATGCTGTCAGCTGTATGTAGAGCCTACGTGTGTTTTAGGAGCCCTTGGCAGAAAACGAGGCTGTGAATGATAATAATGACTGCATGCATGCCTGGACTGGGGGTGCTGCATGCAAGGAATTGGAGGACACCACTTTCAGGAAGCAGGTGATAAAAGAGAGGGAGATGATAGCATGTATGTGGGAAGGAATAAAGCCTAAATGTTACGCATTGACATATGTCTAGGACAATAATTCCAGCAGATTGCAGAAAAGCTGGGACACTTCTGGCCATTGCACATATTATGTATTTATGACTTGCTACTTTATCGACATGGAAAACAGTTTTGGAGAGCAGCTGATACAGGTTTTGCAACTTGCTTCTTAGCTGCATGGGGTTGGTGTGTGATGAGGATCTCGCCTGACGGGCTGTAAAAGATGCCTTTATTGTTCTTTGTTATCTCTCTGGAAGGTTCAAATTGTGCTTGGGAAAATAAAGAACAAAAATATGCACAATGACTGGATTAACTGCTTGGCAATTACACTACAGCTTTTCTCAGGATCACTAAGGCAAAATTAGTTCCTTAAAAAGTGCTAAAACCCAGAAATTTCTTTACTAAAAAATTAGTGAAATGGCTGACAAAGAGGAATTGTCAAACCCATCCTCTTATTAAACCTACCACGCTACCATGAAATAAAGATTTGTAGTCATCCAGTTTATGTGAACCAGATTCCACGCTCTCATGGGTTTACTAGAGAAAGTATTGTGTTCAAAATCCTAGCAGAAGGGGACGTATAGCGGACCTATTTTCTGTGAAAATTAAGTGCAACTCGTGTTTGTTTGAAAACAGACCATTTCCATTACGTGTTATAGTCTGCCTTTATGGAAAAGCAGCGAAGAATTATTTTGGTTTGGGTTTTACATTTATGTTCTTTGTACCACTACAAAGCAAAGGTTTTGGATTTGGGGTCTTTTAAGAAAAAATAGAAGTTGTGTTTATTGCAATCTGTTTCTCATTTGTTCTTTGTATTCTTGAAGTTTTTATTGGAAGTAGGAAAGGTTTGGGGTATGAGTATAAGGCACGGATACCAGATGAGTTACTGACTTCTCCTTTCTGCCTGATGTGGATCAGTGGAGCCTGATTCTCTCACTTCTGAAAGAAAACTTGGTTGTGGTTCTGCTTACACCAGCACAGAGCTAGGGCATTCCCCCGCCCTGCTGTACAGCACATGGTTCCTGTAGCATCCCTCCATCCCCTTCCAGCATTCATCCTGAGGTCCAGAATTCTGTACAGAACTGCTGGGCACCACTGGTTGCACAAGGGGGCCACGAGGGGCAAGGAGGTCTCACTTGAATTTTAATTTTGCCTGGAAGTTTTCAAGTTGCCTGAGGAGTTTGTCCAATTCTGAGCATCTGCATAACTTAGGTGCCTTCAGCAATCACTTCACTGAAAATTAAGGAGGATCTCTGGAGCATAAGAAAAAGGCAAGAGTAAAGGGCTCTGTATTTTAGAGGCTGTGTAACTGTAGTCTTTTCCCAGAGGGAAAGACCTCAATTAATAGTTCGTGGGAACATCTTTTTCTCAAGCACAAGTTCTTACTTTAGGTTTTACTGATGGTATTAAAAATGTGTAGTAGCGATAATGCTTTGCAGTTGTATAATAGCTATTAACTAGAAAAACCTTAATTTGAATGTTTATCGTTTGCAGATACAGAAATTGTACCACCTGCTGCTGAGAGAAAATGAAGCATCAATGGATATTATGGGAACTGCTCTGAGGCAGCTTGTAGTAGTGAAAGGCTTTCCAGCAGCTGCTGGAAAAGAGCACTGAGAAGATCATCAAGTCCTTTAAGATCCCTACGAGACAGGGCCTCAGTTTTGCACCTTAATAGAAGCATATCCGAAAGTATGTTAAAAAATGCAGAAAGCAAATCTTACTGCAGATGTTCTAGGATCAGAATGCTTGCTAAGCTCATGTACACACTGCTGCTGCTGTTGTCGTGCTGAGTTTGGTTTCTTGTTGTAAAGAGGTTGCTTTTATCTTACTGGTCTTCAAATGTCTCGTTTAAATAACCTTTGCACAGGTTTCTGCAACTTTGCCGTCTCTGCATGGTGTGTGCCTGTTGTGCCAAACAGAAATCGCCAGGATGGCAGCCCCCTCTGAGCTTCCTTCATGTCATTGGTTGCTCTTGGAGTTTCTAATTTTCTTCTGCATCAGTGCTGACCTGCAGCATCTCAAAAACTGCTTTGAGGCTGTCAAGTGAACTCGTCCTTAGAGCAATTTACCGCACTTTTTCAAATGCGCTGCTAATTAATGTGTAAACTCCTTGCCATTATTAATAAGATGCATCAATGTTTGCTTGATTCATATGCACAGTTTATGGTAATTTTAAGCCTTACAGAAAGTGGCTGTTTCCGTGAACAAATGTGGATAATTAGTTGTAGATAGTTATTATGCAAATTTATTAATCTGTACCTTTGAGTGGAAGTGGATGAGCAGATTGAGCATAATGCCCAGATTTTGGACACAAATGGAAAGGCTGTTACCGTATAACTTGTCCAGGTTGCCCATGCTTAAGATCAGCTGCAGAAATTAATTTAGGACATCAACCTCAGCAATCAACCCAACTTTTTCTCCGTCTCTAGGTGTGACTGTGACTAGGGCTGAGAGGCTTGCAAGTAAGCAAGCCTGGCCATTTCCAAGAGGCGTTTTCCCACTTGCAGTTATAAATGAGGGAACCACACTTCCAGAGGGGAGATGCTAACTGCACAGTGCTGACAGTATTAGGGTTAATGTTCTGTGTAATTATGGAGACGAGCTCTCTAACTAGCTGTATGGCACAGTGCTCGCAGCTGCAGGCTCTTCAGCAAAGCTTGACTCCTACCTTTTAATTTAAGAGCATAGACGGAGCAATAAGTGGACCAAACCTGCCATGGGGCTGTGATAACAACTTGCAGGGCATGCTCATTTTGGGTGGCTGGGCTAATTAATTTCTTCAGCCAGGGGCTGAGGGATGGTGGGATCTCTCGTGCTGTGCCGCTGTGACTCTGGGGGCCTGTCTTGGGTTTGTCAGAGTCTTTTTGTAGTTGAAGACCAATTCTCTAAGCAGAGCACTGAGAATGGTGTGGCCAGGCTGGAAGAAGCAGCTTGCATAGAAACTGTGTCTGAAATAACCGTGTTGCATTTCAAAGCATGTGGTTCAGCATCACTGCTCACTCTCACTGCCTGCGAAGGGCTGGTGGGAAAGTCTTTTCATGGAGTTCTTTTCTGACCAAAACCTCACTTCAGTGAAATTGAAAGGATTGGGCAAGTATTGATTTTTCAAGATATACTTAGAAAAATCCCAACTGTTTATATAATATTCAGTTTAATGCTTTTAGCACATCGTTTTCATTTGTTTTGAAATATTGGTAAAACAGACAGGTAAATACTTTCAATAGGCTGAAATGGAAAGGAATGTTTTGTGTTGCAAGACTGAAACATTCAAACAAACCCTTAATTTTACTTTTGTCTTTTTTTTTTTTTTCCTGCAGAGTTCAGCACAGGACATCTCGTGCACATCTGCTCCATTTTGAAAGTAAACTTCCTATCAAATGTAAAGTCCAGTTCCTGAACATCATTCTGATGCTATTGGAAATTGCAGTCGCCCTGTGAAGTGGTTGAGGCTGAACATAGCAGCTCACGGTGCAAACGTGCTGAAGACTTTGCGCTGCTTCTGGGGCCTCAGCTGCTGCCTGGAGCCTGCCAAGCTGGAAGCAGGTGGTGATGCTGGCCAGCCTAGGGGTTCCTTCCAGGAGGAGAGTTCTGTGCCAATGTATGTATGCTCTTATAGACTAATTTCTTTTGTATCAGTCAGATTTTTGTTCATCTGGGCTATCTCAACTTCATCATTGCTCTTAGTAAGAGCTGACTATAGAATCAGATAATCACAGAATTGTTTAGGTTGGAAAAGACCTTTAAGATCATAAAGTCCAACCCTTAACCTAATGCTGCCAAGTTCACCACTAAACTATGACATGAAGTACCGCAGCTACACATCTTTTAAATACCTCCAGGGATGGTGACTCAGCCACTTCTGCAGGCAGCCCGTTTCAATGCTTGACAACCCTTTTGGTGAAGTAATTTTTCCTAATATCCAGTCTAACCCTTCCATGGAAACACTTGAGGCCATTTGCTCTTGTCCTATTGCTTGTTACTTGGGAGAAGAGACCAACACACAGCTCCCTACAACCACCTGTGAGGTCTCCCTTCAGCCTCTTACAGAATATATATCCCCAGTTCCCTCAGCTTCTCCTTTTAAGACTCTTGCTCAATTATCTATCAATTAATATTGAATGGAGTAACTGATGGCAATATACTTTAGAGATATTTTTCCTAGGAGAGACTTAAGCTCTGCTCTTGTTGTCACAGGTTGCAATTTACAGTGATTTGGGTTTTCTATTCCCATCCCGTGTCTCAGTTTCTGCTGCTCAGAAATTCTATAAAGGCTGCCAGCAATTGCCAGTCAGTACCCAAACCCGTGCTGCTTGTGCAACTGTGGCCTTTCAGTGGTGCGTATTTGTACGCTCACTCTGCTGCCAGGTCTGTTCAAAGGAGGGCTTATGCCGGCAGGCTTTTATAGGTTGTTACATGAATGTTTTGTAAATATAATTTTGAATGGGACATCCCTAGTTCTGCCTTGGTATGCAGGGAAACCATTGGGTATCCCCCCAAAAATGGAGGTCTGGCTACTGCATACCAAGGAGGGATGAATTTCTGGGCTCAGCTTGGTCACCACTTGACCAAATTCACCCTGTGTCGTCCCCCCCCACCCTTCCAACGGTGCTGTGCGGTGACTTGGCAGCCCTTGCACCAGCCCTGCCGCTTGGCCAAAGACCTGGTGCAGGGCTCTGAGATGAGATGTGTGCGTAAACCACACGCAAATGTTCTTCAGTTGGGGGAACTCCTACATGGGGAAGGTGTGTTGCATTATCCAGGAGTGTAAACAGAATAAACAGGAATGTTTGATATTAAGGGAGAACAGGCTTTGTCCTTGGCAGGCTAGTTCAGGCTTGGCTTCGCTGCAGTGCAGTACTGAGGAGGACATGCAAGTGCAGATAAATGCAGCTCGGGATCCTCTTGGCTTTGCTGGCAATCCTCAGCAGCATCCCAGGGCATGAGTGCGCTCCTGGATCACTACCACCTCCAGCCAGGGTTAGAAGGAACTTGGCTTGTCTGCTTGTCTCCCTCCCCTGATGCAAATCGGGATCCACACTGGCACCAACTTCATGAATACTGAATAAAAATGCCTTATGATGTCTTCTTTCAAAATGAAAGGGAAATCAGATGGATGTAGGATACAAATAAGGGCAGCACATCACAGGCTCTTGTTTCTCTGAAGGAGGACAGTGCAAGTTATACTTACATTATGTGATGCGTGCCCTGACTTCAATATTTTGAAGCATCAACACAGATGCACTAAAATCTCCACCTGAACTTTGTAAAACTGTATTATCACTCAATCTTTTGATTATTATTGGGGGAAAAAAAAACACATTTCCATTACAATAGCGCTTAATGACCAGAGATAGTGAAAATTCAAGGTCTAATTTTATACATGGAAATAAAGATACAACTTCTCTGCCAAAATATTTGAAACTTGTTTTAAGAAAAGATGTTGGTGGAGAACAGATGGCCGCCTCCCGCCATACATATTCATGAGTGCATTTATTTCATTATGTCTTCCCCTGGGAAACTCAGCGCTTCAGCTTTTATAAGTTTGCCTGGCCATCAAATTGAGCAGTCAGAAGCCCTCTGTCAAAGCTCTGTTGCTGTAGAAATTGGAGAAAGTATGTGAAAGGCTTTAGCACTTTTGTCTTGACTTTTATCCCTGAAACACCTGTTATTCCAGGTTTGAAAGTGGAGATTTTTATCGGGTGGAATGTATGTTGTCTTAGGGTAGAGAAAGTGACATGTTCATTTTAACAAAATTACTTTTTACCTTAATTTTGTGACATCCTTGGGCAGGGCCGTTTAATAACTTTTAGAGGGCTGAGATATACTGGCTCAGCGTGTGGCAGGAGCTCCCACTGCAGCCCAGAACTGCCAGAAACCCTTTAGGGAAAATAAGTCATGTGATTCCCTGCTTGATATATTAATTGTCCAGAATAAAGTTTATAAAGCAGCTATCATTTAGATGTTGAAAGGAAATAAGTCATATAGATGTGATTACAAATACAGTTTCAGGTTGTCTTTTCACATAGGAAAATGGTATTAAGAACTAGTGAAAGATAGAAATGTTTCAAGGATTATTTGAAATCTGTTTTTAAGAATTGCACGTGAAATTTTGGAATTTAGAAGTATTTTTGTCTCATCAGTAGCACTGTGCAGCAGCTCTGTGGGGTTGCAAGCTGTGGGGGTCTTCCTCCACCCTGGTGGGTAGAGATTTCTCTGGGAAGGCTGAGCTTTCTTCTCAAGGGCGAAGACCAGGTTTGCTACTCCTCCTGGGGAGATTCAGGCTCCAGTCATTGATCCATCCAGGGACAGCGAGGCTTTGGGTGGGAGCAGGGGGACGGGAGGGACTGATTGATAGCGGGGCTGGCATCCCTTGGACTTTCTTAGCCTTGCATTCATGTCCTACCTCTTTTTTTTTCTTTTTTTTTTTTAAGGCAAGTTTAGCAGCTGGTCCTTTGATTTGCAAAACAAGGCTTAGTTCTAAAGAATAGGCCAAGACAGAGGGGATTCTGTAGGTTTGGGACTTGAAGTTGCTTTTATCTTCCTCTTTTTGTAACTTCATTCCTTTCTTTCTGGCCAGAAGTATTTTTGTGTGCTCTTCAAAAGCGAGGCTGCTGTTGTTAACCTCTAAAGAGACAGAAAACTAAGTGCCTTAAATGTGCCATTTAAATTCAGATCTTTTGCAGAGCTTAAAGGAAGAAAAGTTTTTAAAAAGTTTCCTCCTTGGACATAATCGAATGTTAGCAGGGTAAAACATGGAAATGTTCTTTTGGGGACCTTTGCTGAAGCTTAATGAAATTACAGCTGGCTTAATGCAACAGTTGAAGCTGTCAACTGTTGTAATACAGACTGAATTTTACCATGGCAATAAATAGTCTCCAATATTGTATTTTACTAATTTTTTAGAAGTAAAAAATATGGTTTGTGTTCTCCCATTTGGTTTATGTGATCGAGAGTAAAGTTTAATTAAATAAAATGAGCACAACTGCAATTTTTTTTTCATTATGGAAATGTCAGTTTAGCGTACTGTTCCCGAAGGGTACTCAAAGAATCATTTAATTTTAAAATGATTGTAGCCTTAAAATAACTTAAAAGGCGCTAATATATTTAATCAAAGGAGGTAACTGGTAATAGAGAAATAAATCATTCATGCATATAAATAGCAGGGCTCCAGTGAGTGTGTAAAACCAACAGGGAAAATATTTGGGACTAAATTGTTTCCTCTGGTCCCTTTCTGCCTATGTCAGTGGAGCTTAAAGGCCTGATTTGTTTTGTCAAAGGCCAAATTTGGCCTTTATGTGTATACAGTATATAAAGATGTACTGTCAAGTATCTATAGGCCTATCCTCATGCATAATTTGTGCATATTTTACCCACACAGATTATGTATTAAGTGCTTCTTGATCTGAGAAGTTCACTGCTTCTCTAAATGTCAGAATTCAGGTTCCCTGAGCAGCCTTAATTTTAGCTTTTCATCTTACTCACTGAATGAGAAATAATGAGGAAGAAAAACTCGTATGTGGTCGTGCAATTGGAGCAGCTTTGCTAAGTCTGAGCAGAAGTTATTTCGTTTCTGGTATTTCTTAATTCACAAGGTTACTTGGCTTTGCTGTATAAATATATAATATACTTTTAGCAGTGCCTTTTGTGTGTGTAATTTTACCTTTTTTTTTTTTAAGGGCTTGGAAAAGCACAATTTAGCATATGCCATAGCAGGAATGTGTTTGGTTCATATTCTGGGTGTTTTGGGCTGTGAGCAGGGGATGGTTCTGCTGCCATAGTGTTGCAGCTGTATCTAAGCCAACCCTAATGATGGCTCAACTCTGTATTCCCACAAGCACCAGAGTTGGGACTCAGCAAAACCAATCTTCTTTGAACTAACTTCTAGATATTTCAGAAATATGTTTTTGTTGGTTCTTTTCCATTGTTGTTTTACTTTTTAATATAAATATCCAAGAGTATTTCTCCTACCAGTCTTTGCGAACGATTGGTGCTTGTACTGCGCTCACTGCTATTCCTGAAACACCCAAAACCTATAAATCTTTTGACAAAGTACCCACCGCAAACCTGGGGGTTTGTGCTCTGAAGTATTATTTTTTCATCTGTATGTTTCAAAATCTCTTGGGGTGCAGCAGCACTGATGCATCTCAGGTTATGGGATCGGGAGTTTTCCTAGGCTCTGTAGCTATGAGCAGGGCTTCCTTCCTCCGGCAAAGGGACAGAAGGATTCATTTCTTGGCATGGTCACAGTCCCCAGGATGTTCCCCTTTTCACTGACATACCTTCCCTTTAACAGCCAATATCTGTTTTTTCTTGATATTTGTGGTTATAAATCATTTGTAGTGGTTTAGCACATAAAATGAGGCAGTTGAGCAGTGCTCCTCACCGAAGAAAGCCAAGACAAGGAGAACTAGTTTGACAAAGAGTGGTAATGCCACATCTACCCTGGACTTTTTTTTGCTCTTTGACTGTCGAACGCTGCATAATTATCTGGAGGATCAACTTGCCGATTGGTTAAGCACAGACGGTCCTATTGTAGTTTTCTTAGAAACAGCCCATTCTAGGTTTTCTTTCCTCCTTGAATGAAGTTAAGTTAATTCAAAGATTTTTCAAAGTGATTTAATGAAAAATTAATTTCTAGGGAAAGAAAGATGGCAGGTCATAAATATAAGATAGTTTCCATCTGTTCGTGGCGCATGACTCAGTGCTACTTGCGTACACCTGGATAAAAGACGAATAACCTGAAAATCATGCCAGAAGAGTTTTTAGCTGGTTGGGATCAGGCAGGCAGGCCAAGGTCATTTAAGATTCCCGTATAATATCAACTTATTAGAAATGACACTTTAGTGTACTATAACGATATCCTTGGGAGCATTAATATGAAGGAGAAAGACTGAGGAAAAGCCTCCTGTGGCCTGAAATACCTACTCATCAATACACCGGAGATCAAGGATTTTGATGCTGTGGCACTGCCTTGGGGAATCTGAATTTAATGTAGTCTGGGTGCACATCAGGGCTCCCCCACCTGTGCATCCACTGGGATGACTGCTGGACCCAAGTACCTGTGCAGCAGGACATGCTGGTATCAGCATTTATTTTCTAGAAAAGGCACTTCCGTGGTTCAATGTACCTTTTTTCTGCCCAATAGGTAATTCGGTTTTGTTCCACACAGGGATGTTTCTGGGAATCTGGTGTTTGTTCTCCACGTAGGTATAGATTACGACAGTCAGGGTGATATTGAGAAACGCTTCCCGCTGGTAGCCAGTGAGGTGTAGTTCTGCATTTCATTTCTCTGGAAAGCAGAAGGCAAATCTATGATGATGTTATTAGGTAGAAAAAGATTTTGGGAAAGTGCCATTAAAACATTTCAGGAAAAAAGTCAAGGCTCAAGTAACTACGGATGCTATAAAGTGTAGCTTTTTTTTTTTTTTTTACTCCCTTGTGTAACACGCAAGTAATATCCAGTAAGAAGCTGTAAAAACTTTTGCCTTTGGCTGCAAAGAGGTTTTTAAGTAATAATTTTGCAAGGAGTTTACCACCAATTTCATTTGGTGTCAAAAAAAAAATAGAAAGGCATCAGCTTTCATTTTTTTTTACTTCATATATTTTAGTTTTCATTTTTTTTCCCTCAGATTGCTGGGGAGTCAGTGCTAGTTCGTATCCTGCACTATGTTTTGCAATTTCTGTATATCACTTCAGTGACAACTAGTTGTCATCATGTCTAGTCTCAGACACGTTTAGTTTTGCATCATCTGACTTAGCTGTGTCCAGAATGATTGCAAAGCGAGCATCACCTGCGTCTGCCCAGCCTTTGGAGCAAGAGGCTGCTAATCTGGGATATGTCCTTATAAAAAATCCCCGTATGAATTAAGGCTGGTAAGTGCTTCTGAGAGGCAGCAATGCGATTCCGCATTAGAATCACATTGAAAGTCTTTACTGTCACTTTCTTACAGGGAGGAAAATCTTTTTCTCTGTCCCTCATCTGGGAAGGGAAATTACCTTGAGAAACATGGATTTTAGTAGTTGAAGTAACAGTAATATTCATAATAGTAATAATAATAACAACAATGATAATAGTGATGGGAACAATAATGATAGTAATAAGGATTGTGGGAGAAATAGAAGTGTACAGTACATTGATAGGTGACGTGGATACACAATAAGGGCTGCGGGTGCCATGGAAAGAACGGGGCTTCAGCTTCCTCTTCTTTGTTAAAGCTATGCAATATCTTTCTGTTTTTTATCTGTGGTGGTACTACTTTAGAGGGAAGGTACAGTTCTATATTCTTATTTTTAAATACACAACACAGTCAGTTTAGTGAGAAAGTAATTTCAGAGGCAGAAATCAAGTAATTCCCTCAAGGAGCTGAAGAAAGTTATTTCTTGGTATCCATCCCATTTCTTAAAGTAGCATTCCCAAATCTGGGGATGTCATGAAATCTCAAGGCTTCGGATGCCACTGCAACCTGTTCTCAACGATCAGTCCATTTTCTGAGCTTTTCAGTATGTGAATCATGTTTGCTTGCTGTGCAGCAAACAAAACCAACGCAAACCTGTCTCTCAGACCTTTTGCCAGACTTTATCTCTGTATTTGAAGATGAGTTTGTAGCAGGTCCTGGGCTGTGTCCCTCCAAAGCGTGGGTAGATGTTATTCTTGCTGGCATACTGTGTGTGGGAGAGCGAGGGGAGAAAAACAGCAGAAAAGCTGAAATGATATTTCAAGCTAACGAATCTTTAAAAAGGCATCTATGATTAAGCAGATGTGGTTTAAATAATTTAAATTCACTGCATCCATTAACATAGAAATGGTGAAAGCCTCAAAGTACAGTAAGTTCTCCAAAAGTCTTCAAGAAAGATGCTTTAAGGTGACTTTGGTTTGGAATAACAACAGAAATAGTGCTGGCTGCTTCTGTCAAGGTTTGATCTGGAAAGTGAATATTGGCATGTTGGCAGTCAGTAAGAAAAAGTTATGCTATGTAAATGTTAATACTTTTTTATTTGGTTCATTGTTTTGCCACTCCTGTTCCTCTCTCTCGAGACAAAAAGTAAAAGCATGTGGAAGGAAGCGACCTTTTCAGTGTTGTGCGTTTTAATTGAAAGAGGTTTTATGTGTCTTTGTTAATTTTCTAGATGCCATAGAGTTACCTTAACATTTCTTCTAAGGGAAAAGATTATCAAAATCGTGCTAGTCCTGGAATGCAACACCCTGGGCACTGATCTTGATCTCTTTGGGCTCAGGGGAAGGGTTGAATGCCACATGGATGTTTTGTCTCTGGTCTTCAAGACCACAAGAAAAATCATAGGTCTGTACTATGACCATTGAAAACTAGGTGAATGTATCTTTAATGTCATGTTCTGAATAGCTTGACTAGCAAAAGTGTTCATTGCTAAATATTATTTCTTCTTTCTCTGCAAGAAATACAGCCATTTATTGGGGTCAACTTGCTTAACCTGTAAGTGTTAGCAGCGTAATATGTAATTGCTTAAAGTATCTGTTCTTATAGCATCATTCTTTGAAGTCACGGTCAGGTGCAGAGGGTCTAAATGCCTGATATAAGCTGTATGACTAAGGCTGGGAAATATGTACTAATCTCTTGATTTTCCGACTTGGAACCTCCACGCATACAGTTTCCATGGCTTTTCAGGCAGCAGGCACAGTTTATTGGGATTTCCCCAGTTTCTTGGCTCTTGGCACTAGGACAGCTCTGCCCAGCACAGGCAGGGCTATCAGGTACGGCACAGAGTGTGGGCAGCAACTTGTCCTGGGATTTCCCCATCATTTAGGGAATGTCTTCTACAAAATTCCCCTGTCTCATCCCAGGAATTTAGTAAATAAGTCATCTGATTACCTGGTAAAGTTTATGATGTGAAAGGTTTTAAAGAGACTCTATGAAGTGTTTCTCTATGGAAAATGAGAAAGGGTGAGTGCCTCACTGTTGGCTTTATTGCGACTGTTGTTTCAGCTCTGTCACAGTAATAATGAAAGCAGGATTTTGGCATTGGCACCTCATTTACAGAGCAATAACATTTCAGGGGAAAGTAGCAATGCTTCATAAGTACAAACATAGCAAATACCTTTCTTAGGATATGTCCAGCAATTGGAGATTATTTGAAAGGTGGTAAGCAGAAGTGCAGGATCGTTATTTTCCAAGTAGTAAAACAAAAATCAATGAACAAGAAATGAGTTAATATAGATGGAAATTTTTCACTGATGGTACTGCAAGAGGTATTCGGTGCAGAATTTTCTGAAGGAACTTTTTATCTAACACTAATTATGTTTGTTGCTCTCCTATTGAATTAGCTTTCAGTAATGTCAGTATTTAACTGTACTCCCATTTTTTCGTTAGACAGCTAATGGAGACTTTCTATGGAGCACTATCAAATGCTTTTTATATCACTTCAGGGTATGGTCTTCAGTAGAGAGTGGCTGTGGCTGACCTTGGATAGAGACACAGCTCTCCAAGAAGTTCTGCAGCTCAGCCTGGATGAAAAATGAAGGAATTGCTGCTGGCAGTTGTAATTTCCACTGATGTTAATGCTGCTGCAGCTTCACTGGGGATGGAAACACAGAGGGTGTTTGCCCTGCAGGTAGGGCCACTCGGGAAGGACCGTGCGGGTAAGAGTGACTGCTGAGGCAAGGTGTTGTTCATGCAGGGATAAAACTTGCAAACTCAGCTCAGAGGGATCGGAACAGCATGTTTCCCACTCTACTGGGGCTTGCAAACTGCAATTCCTCTCTGATAACCCAGACATGGCAAGGCCGGATTTTGCAGCTAAAGAATTCAGGCCTTAGAAATGATGTCTTACCCCATGGAGTGCTGCATGACTGAGCTGAGGGGGCTTTTCAGCACAGGTAGCAAGCGAGGGCCCTGGTACAGATGTTCCCTACCGGGTATGGGTTAGTATTCAAGACCAGAGATCTTACAAGCTGCAGCAGGTGAGATTTTGCAGGTTCTTTTGGATCCCAGATAATTTCCATTTTTTTTAAAGCAATACAATAGAGAAAAAATCATCGAAAGAAAAATCTATACCACTACGTAAGTGTAGTATGGATTTGTTTTGCAGCAGCATGGATGAAGTGAAAAAACAGCATAAAATCATGGAAATATAAACAAGTACAGATTTTAGTATGTCAGTGATGTGGTATCCATGAAAGAAATTTTTCCTAATATGTAAGTGCTTACAGAACCCCTCCATCAGCTTCCCGTAAAGCCTCAGTGTTGCTCCCATCAAATTGGGAGGGTTTTCGTTAAAACCACTTTAGCCATTTCATTCTGCGTCAGTCAGGCAAGGCTTTTCCACAGTTTTCATGCAAACTTCTTATAATGAAATCAGACAAGTCATGTTTACATACAGTAGGCTGTATTTTGTCTAGAATTACTTTGATTCTTAGATTAAAACCTCTTCTCAAAACCCTCAGGAAAGATGTTTAAAGGGGAGAATAAGCAAGAGGGATTCAGGCTCTGATTCTCAGTGGCTTGAGCCCTCTCCCTGTTTCTCCTGCAGGTTATTTCTGTAAGCTTGATGTAAGAGCGAGTTGGGGTGCTTTAGGTGAAGGACTGAGCATTTGCCTGCTGAGAATTGCCTGGGCAATCACAGGTCAGTGATACAATTTTGCATACCCAACTTTGAATTTAGTTTTCTGTTTGCTAGAGCTGCACAAGAGGTTAAATGTTTTAAAGGATGCCACCATGCTAACAAAACGTGCTGTCTGACAGATTATGTGGGTTTTGGCAAAAACGATCTGATGATAAAATTGCCTCTCCATCACCATCCCACCATAACCAGGTCTTGCCAGGTGAATGCAGGTCACCAGAAATGAGTGACAACTCTGATGTCCAGTGGCCACGTGGAATCCTGCACATCCTGTGGTGTCATCAGCTGGTGGCTGATGGCAGTCTAAGTGAGTTCTGGCTGTAATTTGGCTGTTGTGGTACCTCCAAGCCTTTTTGGACCTTGCTGGGGGCCGTGTTTGGGTACCTCTGATATTGCAGGTACTGCCAGGCCAGGCTGGAGCTGATGGAAGCTGGGATGGGAGCCCATGCAGGCTCACAATGGAAATGCACTTCCTTAACCGGATAAACTCTTGGGTGAATTCATCCACATAATTCGTTTTGTGTTCCCAGCAAGATTAGACCACGGTGGAGTGTTTTGTATTAGAGCTGTTCTTCCAACACATACTCGTATTCATCTGGGGAGCATTTGCAAGTGATTGAACATTTAATCTTTTTCTTGCAATTTCTCACGTGTATTCCAATAATGTGCATACAGTAACAGCAAGTGGACTATGACCCAAAAGGGATTTATGGGTTGTGGAACAATACACCCCTGCTGTAATTTCTTTCTCATCTTCATCTTCTCCTGCCGTATCGTCATCTAACTTCATACTGGGGAATTCTGAAACATCGTTTATAGCAGCCTCGTTTCCTAGAGGCTCCTTCCCCTGGCCCGAGCCCAGCCATGTGCTTCTGCAGGAGCTTCACAAGAGACACGGCTATTAATACAAACGGAAATTCTTCTCCGCGGGTAGTCAGCATATATCTGTGCGGCTTCTGGGCATACTACATGTGATGCTATTTGCTGTGTGCACATATAAATGCAAAGGAAATGGTGCCTCAGCACACAAGGACCAATACAATGTTTCATTCCCAGCTGCACTTTAAATTGTGTTGTCCCACTTGGGCAGCTTTATGCTAAGCATTGATGCACTTGTGGTATAGCTGCTCAGGAGAAATCCCTACTGGTAACAGGTGACTCTTTGGGAAGTTGGTAGAACATTTGGATTCAATTTGCATATCTCTTACAGTGTCCATTGATCCCTGACTGTTGTAATAACCCTGCGTTCTTCTAACCCGCTCCCTGCAGTCTCATCGTAGCACTCCTCCATGGTCGCAGGGCACAGGCTGCAGTGCCACTGGAAATGCTAATCCAGAGGAATGCTGCTTCAGACGAAAAGCTCCTTCTTGTAAAGGCTGAGTTTATATGCTGTGTTATCAAATCTTTCCTGAACTGTTCCTGCATGGGTGTCCTCTTGTAGGGCAGGGGACAGTGGTGACCACACTGCTTAGTCTTCATTCCGGTACTGCAAGGGCTGGATTTGTTTTGCTCCAGTGGCAGGGTCGGACTGTATTAGCTGTTGCATGAGAGGCAGTCATCTGCCTTGTTTTGTGAGCCATTCGCTTTCCACACTAAATCAAATTTCTCAGCAATTTTTCTTTTGAGGTGGCAATTTTACCTGTGTAGCATTTTATGCTGCAGACATCAGTCTTAAGCCACCTTTGTGCAAGTGTGCATTTCTGGTAAATGCATTTAGCCATTGCAGTCCAGTTTCACCTCCCTCCAGCCTGTGTTAGAACCCACCTTTGGATTCCTCTGCTGAATGCAGCACAGCCTCAGGACCAGAGCCTCCCTAGATCTGATGTTGTACAGTTTCTAGTATCTTATCTTTATTCTCGTGTCTAGTTCCCTGAAGACTGCAAAGGAAAATTTCCTGATCATAAAGGCTGAGACAGCTGCCTCTCAAGGGGTTTTGTTTTATTTTGGGTTTTTGAGGCAGTCAGCAAGAACAGCTGGTTCTGCACTTAATTTGGAGTGGGTAAAATTATCTACTTCTTCAACCTGTGAACATTACCTTCTTGCTTAGTCATCGTGGCATCGGTGTGTACGCTGTAAGCTGTGAATGCAGTTGGTACGTGTAGTTCATCCTTGAGGCCTTTCCTTGAAGATTTGGCTGACGACCTGCTAACACTTGCTATGGGAACATGGTTGGATTTGTGCTTGTTTTTAACTTCATTTGCAGAGATGACGATAATAACTTGTGGCTCCCTTCCGACAAAATGACACATTGTGAAAAGGATAGACAGTAACTTGCTTTAAAATTCAAAACAGCAGTCTTTCTCCAGTCCAACAAAATGATTAACTATCTCAGCTTACATTGAATAATTGCTGGCTTTTCTTCACGCTCCCATCTTTGTATTGTTCTACTGAATATCAGCTGATACATCTTTACTATCATGACACTTTTTCTTGATTTGATTCACAATTTGAATTATGACACCCTTTGCGTTATCCTCTGAAAAGCATTCAATATAATTAAAAAGTTGGACTTCCTTTGAAATAACAAAATTCTGGCTCTTCATCACGGCAAGGAATAGTGTTACAGAATGAATTGTTTTTAAGGCGAATTATGCTGGCAAGTTGGGCTGTACATCAGGCTGTAGAAGTAGGACACGTTCTTTATTTGTTGTCAGTTTTTCTTTGTGCTTCATGCAGATTTGTTTTGCATTTTCAGCACTGGAAAAGGAAACCTTGATTCAGGGAACTGTGCCTTAATAAAATGAAAACAGTTCATGATGTGTCGGTGTAAGGCTGTCACCTTTCTCTTTATGTTGCTCCATTGCCTTTGATATGATTTCAGGCAGAGAAATGGATTAATTTTTGGTAAGGGTGACAAATACAGCCCATGTGAATCTGTGCCAGCTCTGATGGGATGCAGAGCTGTGCTGGCAATATGTGAAATCAGCCGAGTCCCAAAGCCCATCATTCTACCTATCTGTCAGAGTTGAAAGATTTTGTCATACTCCTGTAAAATGTTATGTTGTATGGGTTATGTTTTGGCTTCCACTTACAAATAAAAACCAGTGTCTGTTCAGTGTAGGTTTTGGGGAGTGAGAGGAGGGTAAGGTGGATCAGAATCCCAAAGACAAAAAAAAGACAAATTAACTAATTAAAGGAGAATAAAACCCTGTGGCAATTAAAGCAATTTTAGAATTTGTGAGGGCTGTGAGGGAAACAGCTTTGAGACTGGTTTTTGGCTGCCTAGGGTTAACAGTTGGCATTGGGGCATTCCTTGGGTACCATTTCACAGCTTCTGTCTGTATGTTAAAGTCTTAGTGAAATGAGTTTTAGGTCCAATTTTAACTACTGAAAGTTTTTATCATTAACAAAGAAGCATTTATTAGGTGATTCCATGTTAATCGGGGTTGTCATGTTTCTACCTTATTTTTACAGCCTGTAGAAATCTTTCTTTACTCTTAAAACTGGAATGTGTTATAACCATTAATGTGAAAATACCAATGAGAATATGTAGTATACTTCTCCTGGTGACCTGTAAAACACTTCTTACAAGCTATGGGCTCAGCAACCAGGAAAATCTCAGTAAAGGAAACGCATGAAACTTTCCTCAAGGTTGCAGTGGAGAGCATGAGCCTCGCGTGGAACTGTTGCATGCCCTGAATGCAGCCGTGGCAAGCGGCCTTCTGGCGCACAGGGGTTACCTGTAGTTGCCCCAGGCTTTGGATGCAGGTAAATGGCTTATACAGTGAGTCTAAAGCTGTTGACCTTCAGGGTGTGGTGGAAGGCTGGTATAGGTGCTTTTCAGTTGTTGTATAGGAGAGCATTGTAAGTGGTGGAAGAAGGATAGATGTTAATACTTTTTGTTCTTCTCTGGAGTGCTGCTGTTTGGATTATGAAGAGTGACACGTGCTGTGCTGGAAGTAAGTATTGCTAGATTTAGAATTTGTCCCTAGAATCCATTCAGGATGATCAGGCGTCCTTATATCCGTCTTATCTGGGAATCAAAATAAATGAAAAGAGAATTGAGGCACCGTTCGGCTGCTTTTTTTTTTTTATTTATTTTTTCTTTTCATACAAGGAACGAAATCCTATCTTACTGTTCTGGTATAATGGATATAAATAAATTGCAGCGCTCAGAAATCTGGCCTGGTATCTATTGTATGATTGAAAATAAAGAGAAAATGTATCAATTCCGTGATAAAGGAGAAGCTGACCTTCATGTCTGCCTTCCAACACGCTTTCATGTGTGCTATTTGTTAGAGCTGCAAAAGGAAAGTTTTGGGTGGGGTTGATGAAATATATTTTGCTGCAGTATTGGCTGGCTGATAATTTAACATTTCTTATTACATTATGCTGCTAAGCAACATTTTAACGGATTGTAAGTTTCCTTTTTTGTATGGGTGCCTGGAGAGCATGTACAGTCTTTATAATATGCTTTAAATCTAAATAAAAAGTTAAGTATATCACGCTCTAAGTCTTCATAGCACTTTAATAGATTTATTTAATCATCCTTTATGAGCGAGGCTTGCAGTTACTGCCTCCCTGTTACTGAAGGGGGAATCTATGTATCAGGAGACTGAGTGACTTGCTTCGGTCAGGAGAAATGTCAGGGAAGCAGGAGAGCTCCCACTCATGCTGTTCTTGAGTGGAAGAATCCCCAGAGCTTTAATTGCTTGGATTTTGCATTAGTCCTCACCACTGGTTTGGAGATAAAGCTGGTCACCCCCTGCCTGCCTGGGGTCAGGCTGTAAGTGCACAATGCAGCATCGCGCAGGGGATGGGTTTGCAGTAAGTGAAAACTGCAGTCACAGATCTGCACCGATTTTCTTCATCACAGAATCTGACTCACGGTTTGCAAGTTCTGTCAGAATAAATTAACTGCTAATTTATCATCTAGTCAGGTGAGTCCCGAATAGGTTTGAAAAGCCAGTTCACATCATGCATATTTCCTCCCTGATTCATACAGAATACTTAGCAGTCCTGCATACCGATGACTGCGGTTACCTGGGCAGTATTGTTTAATAACCTCATAAAAAAATGGAAACAGATACTTAATGAATCAAAGTGCACTCAGATTAAATGATCAGAAATTCCTAGTTAATCACCAGCAAGGAAACTAATTAAATTACCATTCAGCTTTTATGAGGGCCCTGGGATAGCAAGCTAAAATAAGTCCCTTCAATCACTTTTTTCATTAGATGGGACAGGCACGTTCAAGGTTAGTGAAGATAAATGCAATGTTCTTTGCCTGCTCTTGAAATGATAGCATTTAAATAGTGTTTTATGCTTCGTCAGCTAACGCTAAACCCAATGTATAATGGTAAGAAGCCGTGACAGAGAAAGCTTAATGGAGAGGCACACAAACGAAAGGTGAAAATTGTGGAATACGTGAGTCAAGATTTAAAAGATTTTAATTATTATTTAAATTTCTAATTGGATTTTGCCTGAAGAAATAGGGTAGATAAGTGATACTGGAAAGTGAGATGTTAATTCCCATGTTGACTCTAGTCCTTTGGACGTGCTTCAGACGCAACATGTGATTAAATGTGGTGTGTGGATGTCCTGCTGACTCTGAAGGCTATAGAACTTTTTTGATAGCCAAAGGAGAAAATGTTATTATTGTGTATTTTGTCAAAAGTATAGGAAATTAGTAGCAAAAGAGCAAATTCTTTATCTGGCAGCTCTGTGTCTTGAGGAGACATCAGCCTGGCTTTTTGGTGACGGATCTTCAGCAGGTAGGTCAGGTTCTCATGGGCGGGAAGTGCCTCTGCTCCCGCTGAGGCTGTCAGCACTCAGGTTATCATCCAGCAGGTACTGCCTGCCTTTGACTTCTTTCTTTTTCTCATCCCTGTCAGTTATTTTAATGTTGAAGGAAATGTTTTGTCAGGGGTTCTAAATTTAATATATTGGGTGTCAGTGGCAGCAGCTCCTGCTGAGCTGTGGGAAGGCAGAGAAGATGCTCCATCTTTGCTGCCTGCCCTGTGCCAGCTCCAGTCCTCAGGGTGTGGGGCGATGCTGCCTGTGTGCTCAGCACCCCTCACCATGATAAGCCTCTCAGCTAGTTTGATAACGTAGTTCTGTTGCCAGTGCAGAGGCATTTTCCCTTACTTAGAGCAGTAGCTACTCATCGCCGTGACATTTTTGAGAGGTAGTACTGCTATTTCTTGGATGGGAAACGAAGATAGTGTAACTCCAGGAGGTGCTCACAAAATGGAAGAGAAATCCCACAGTAATTCAAAGCCAGAAGTAAACATAATTCTGCAATACATAACAAGGCCTATAGAGATGAAAGAGTAATGATTCTTAGTTTAAGCATGGGTCTAAATATTTTGGTGTTCTTTTATTTAAAAGCAGACAAACAAAACAGAAAAAAAAAAAAAGAAAAAGCAACCTTTGCAGGCTCACAAATGTAACAAAAGATCCCAGTGATATCCTTTCAGTTTACTGAAAGGGAGGATTTTCAGTAGAAACTGAAATCGGTGAAATCCTTTCACTTTCTTAGCTTTTTAGCATCCATACCCAAGGTTTCTGAAACTCGGAACTTGCTTGAAAAACTAAGAAAAGAAAATACAGCTGCAGGATTTCAAAGCAGGTTGCAATCAAGTCAAAATAATCTAACTATAAAATCTGATGTCTTTTCATTCACTCTGCGCTTTGCCCGCTAACAGCGATATTGGAGGCTCATAAGGTCATTTAGACTGCTTGTTAAATTAGTGCAGCTTTGCTTACCAGAATAACAAGTCTCCTTTTGTGATGAATGATAGACTGTAACAATATTTGCTAGCTAGAGCCCACAGAGCCTTGAAGTGTTGCTGATTTTATTTTCTATTAATATTGATAATTATATTTACTTTGCCAATTGGGATCACGTCATCATTGAAATGATTAGTACATTTCCAGATACTTTGATATATCTAAAAATTTTCTCTAAAAGCCTGGGAATACAAGCACAGAAGACTAGAAAGGAGTATAATTATATTATTTTTCAATTTAAATATTTTTATCATATTTTAGATCATTATCAGTAATGGGGGGGCACATGGTTTTGAAGTGGAGCTGAATTTGCCTTGCTGAGTTACAGAGGAAAATACTGTCTCATATTCTTCAAATAGTGAGAAAAGACCTGGAGGGAAAATCTGGAGTGGGACTGGCAACTGGAACCTTCTTCACCTGAAAAACCTCCTTTCCAGCTTGCACTTTCTCATAAGCATGGGTGCATTGCAATGCATAGGAATGGTCTCAGATGTTCTACCGGGTGCTCGTTCTGTCTTCTTGCCCACTCGCTATTCTTAGAGAGGAGATCACTCTTTCCTCTGGAGGTGATTTTGCTTTTTTTTTTTTTTTTTCCCTGTCCTGCCTGGAGGTTTTTGGTTTTTTTTTTTTTCCATATGTTTCTTTGCTTTGTTAGCAGAGCAAAGTAATCGCCAAACTCTGCTGATGGAGTTTGTGTGAACCCCTTGGTTTCATTTTGGTGACCAAATACTGAAGATTGTTGTGGGGGATGAGAGGTTATCCATGATAATCTATTAAGAAAACTTCCCACCTATTTCTTACAGTGGAGAAAAACTTTCTTTGGGTGTACTTTCAAATATCTGGTTATAAAATATATTTCTGCAACCACTTGCTCTAATGATGGGATTTATGTTTCCATAGTTCTCAGCCATTTTCAATGAGAATAAGCAGGGAGCAATTAGCCAGCTCAGCAATTTCTGGGAGGAGGGCATGCGGCCCCTGGGGAGGAGCTGTACCCTTTCTTCACAGAACTGGGCAGATTCTGCTTTGAAATTTCTGAAGGACCATGTGGCTCTCAAGATTTATGGAGAGTTTGCTGTCCTGGTAGCTGCAGACCATATGCTCCCACAGCTGCTCCAGATGCTCTGGGGAGGTTTGTGGCCAGCAACAACTGTCCCTGCTGATCTGCTGAAGCTGCTGGCAGGTAGCATTGATGGGGACAGTCAGAACTTCTCCTGGGATATGAGACATGGCCATGAAGCTGTGTTAACTCCTTCACAGCCTGCTTGGGGTATAGGGTTTGCAGTGGCTCTGCTGTCCTCAGTTCCCAAGCTGTCTTCTATCTCCAGGTGCAGGCTTGGTGCCTGTTCAGTTGATGGCTCTGTAAATCTTCTTTGTGAAGGGCACAGGCTTGTAGGAATTCTATGCATCATGAATATGTGCTAAATAAGTGGATTCCTGCATCTCTGAGATTATACCAAGGAGACATGTTCATGGGCAGAGTAAAATCTCATTGAAATGTAGGAAACAAAGAGAGGTATTCCAGCTGATGATTCTTCTGTGCCAGCAGTGGGCTTGTGAGGACATGGAATCTCATTAGTTACTTGTGGCTCATTGAAGCAAAATTTTGCTTCATGATCTAATTTCTCACATGGCTGGTGTTTTCCCTGTATTGCTGAGGTCTGGCTTCGCTTAATTTTAGTGGAAAATGGTAGCAATATACATTAATGTATCCATGATGGGTAGAATGGCTTTTTGATAGTTTGAGATGTTCTTCATTTCATAGTAGTAGCAGGTCGCTATAGCAGTTCATAGAGGCCTAAAAGTGATGATTTCTAATGTTATTGGTGTAATGATGGTGCCAAAAACATAATCCAAATCCAGGATTACACTGTTAAAACCATGAAACAAAAATGTGTTCATGCGGGTTTAGAAAACTAACTTGAGTCTTCGTCTGATGGAGTTTTTGTAGTGGAAAAGAAGGAACAGCAACTAAGACCTGGGAACAAACCCAAAGGGGTAAAAGTAACAGATCTACATCCCAGCAGGTCCTAAAACAGACTTCCTGGAATTAACCTTCTAATCTGCATTGCAGCTTTTGTGTTTAATACCAGCTGAGGCTAAAAGGGCACAGCAGCCTCAATTTCTAATCCAAAACAATGTCTCTTACATCCAGTGTGATCTTGCTCCAAGTTACTGACTTCAGAGCCAGGTCTGAGATGAATTAATTGTAGGATGGCTAAAGGTCTGATGGTTTTTGTAGTTGCCTTCCACCGTAGCTCCAGGCTATGACTTGTGGTTTAGGCTTTTGATCGTGTACTGATTATTTTGACATTATTTCGTGAATCTTCCAGTATCATACAATCAAGACTGGTTAGACTAATTAAGATATGCAGAATGGGGAGTGGGCAGGTACCAGAAGTGTCCAAAGAAATGATACTGTAAACTTGCAATGATGAGAGTTCCGCTGTTGAGAGTCAGTTTGTTATTTTTATTTCAAGGCAGCAAGTCAGGTTTTGGGAAAAACTAATACTGCTAAACTACAGTATTAGAAAATGGTCTGTAGATGCCTTTTGCAAAGTAGTAGTGCCATATTAAGTTATATTATTGTTAATTATACATATGTAGGTTAGAACATTGGTACATTGTATGTAGATATTTTTGGAGGCACCTTATCCTCTTTGAGGTTTTGCAAGTTAAATGTTACTGTGTATAAGAAAGAAGGAACGGTATGTCACATGAATTCCATGATTTATTAGTTACTACTGTTTTTTACCAAGCGTATGTATATAAAGAGCTACATGGGGAGATGCTAAATACCAGGAGAAATTGCTTGAAGTCTTGATGATTGCTTATGTTTGCAGAACTGCTGCTCTACAAGGTGAAAGAAACCTTAGCCCAGTGAAGCCCTGAGGCTGGGACAATAGAAAGAATAAACTAAAGTTTGACATCACCTATTCAAGAGGCTGAGATTGGATTACAAATCACTGAAGACAGAGGTGGAGCTGCAATGGAGCGGTATCACAACTGGTTTAGTGGAATTAGTACCAAATAGGGAAAGCTGGAGAAGTGGTATGGTGAGAGACAAGATGAGACATGTCTGCCCCTGGAATGGGAGCAAACAATCATCTTGACCCTTCTTTGAGTGAGATGGAAATGTTTGTACTGTGAAAGGAGGTGGCTGTTGGTATCTCCCCTGTGTGTATGTAACTTACATTATGTTGGCACTGTGCAAACACTCATGGAGGTGGTCAATGCCCAAAGAGCTGGAGCCTTAAGAGGCAATGAAGACCTTATTGAAAGGGAAAAGAGAGATTGAGACTTCAATCCTCCCAGACTCCAAGTGGAAGTGTAAGGAAAGGACTTCGCTGGGCCAGGCCAATCTCTGAGCGAGTTATACCAAGATCATAGAGAACCTGAAAATGAGTGTAAATGTACTGAGGTCTCATGCGGTGTCTTAATGAAGCCTTGAAACTTGGCTGGCGCTTGACGTGGCACTTAGCCTGGAGGTAACTGATAGAGGTGATTGTGTGGGAACTTAGTCTGTAAAGGACATGACAGAAAAGAGAACAGCTTAGATAAATATTGTCAGATGGATTTCAATCTATATGAATGATTTTATATTAAAGTTATACAGGTATTAGGAAATTATATTCAGAATTGTAGGAGCAGTTCTCAGCAGTGCACTTATATTTTTCTGTCTTTAGAGACTTCAAAGTAATTCACAGACAAGTGTTCTACAGAGAGCGGGGTCTTCTGAAGTCTTTGACAAGCTAACAATTACAAAAATAAAGGAAATGTAGGTTTTGGGAGCTGTCAAAAGAATGATGGTTTTCCCTGTGCCTGAATCTCTCATTGCACTTGTCAGTTTACCTGATGTTATTGCAGGGAGGCAATATTGATGCAAACCAAACTTCTTACGATGAGCGAGGACTTTGCTGTTTCTTTGTCCTTTGCGACTGTGAAAGTAAGGTATGAGCCCTGGATGTAAAAGTCCTATTGCTTTTCCTCCCACTGCTCAGCAAGTGAAGTTTGAGGAATAGCAAAACAAGAGATAAAAGGCTGTGAGAAGGTGTGTAAAGTGTGTAAAAATGATTCCCGGGGAACTCTGCCTGAAAACAGAGGTTGCCCTTGGAAAGATCAATGGGATGATTGATTAAGGAGAGCAAGACACAGCTTTTGTGTTAATTGATGCTGAAAGTGGTTTGAGGTGGGTAATGGGAAGAGAAGCCCAACAAGAAGCATCAAAATAGGAGTATCCTGAGAAATATATCATGTGGCTGGTCAATAGTGTGCCATGAAGGAGCGCTGTACTGGAAATCTGCGGTATAGTGAATGCGTGTGTTGTGCTGTTATCTGCTCTCCTAGGCTGGTTCAGCTCTTCCACTTGCATATCTAATTGCACCAAGTGCTGTGTGTGCAGTAGATAAAATAATAAGTTGCAATAGCACAATGTTTTTAAAAAATAAAAATATTCCTCTTTAAAACCTGGAGACTGGAAGCTATCTAGAAACACACTTTGAACAGAAATTACTTTTATCCTGCCCCCACCCCCACCTTCTCTCAGAGGAACTGGGGAGAGAGGGAATGCTCTGGGCAGTTGACTATTGCGGAATACTGTTGGAAACAGGGTTTTCCCTTGGGTTGCTGCTGCCAGTGCTTTCAGTGCCAGGAACAGTAAGGAAAGTAGATGACCTTAAATGGTTGCGTGCTAGAAGTGCCTCATTTTATTTTATTTCCCATTCAAAAAATATATTTTCAGGGGAATAAAACTATTTAGGAGTCAAATTCTCCTTGACAGGAGCCAGCTGAAATGCTTCCATTCGTTTAAGTCAAAGGAATGGAAGCAACAAGGCTCCCTTGCATCCTGTGCTACTACTACTGTCACTTCTACAATGGAGAAAAAAATTAGCGCACGGAAATTTCAGTCAAATTGCCAAAATACTGGTTCAGCAAATCACTTCTATGTGAAAGATACCTGGAAGTTATTCTGCTGTTAATTGATTTGCAGTTGGATCCTGATTGAGATGAAGAGGGAGATGCCCAAGAGGGAGTTTTAATTGTTGTTATGGAAACACAAGAATGAAATGTGCTATACAACCCTTTCAGAGGGTATTTTATAAGGAGATCCTAGTCTGAATGACTTGTAGATGCAGTCCTGAGGTGGCTTAAATGAGGGTTGCTCCAGTGGTGTCTATTTATCACTGGAGGGTTTGGTCCTCACACACAAGACAGCATTATCTGCGCTGGAATAGGTGTGCAACAGGGTCTGTAAATCATGAGGTGGTCCAAGGACACAAGCAAACACTGTTGGAAGTCAAGTTCATAATTCTAATTTCCATTCAAAAGGGTAGTCTAGAAGAAAGCTTTGTTTTGCCCAACTGCACATTTGAATCCAGGTCCTAAAACAGACATGCTTCTTGCTTTGTTATATGGAACATAGTTTAAAGCTAAATTTTACCTTTTCTAACATTATGGAAAGTTTGAAAGAAGCTTTTCCTTTGCATGTACAAGGTTAAATTTTCGACAGATCTGGTGTGATGTGACCGGAGTTTTTTAGGAGAAAAAAAGACACAGTATGTAGCTTTGGGTTCTGACTGATGTAAATCTTAGCAGGAGATTTTTTTGTTTCACTTAAAATTTTCCTATAACACCAAACCCGTTTTGAATTTGCCATCTGTGTCTCAAAACCACTTAAAATACAGCTTTCTTATCCGACTCATGGTGCTTCAGAAGTGTCACCTCCCTGGTGGGTGGCTCCCAGCTGCACCGTGGTTGTGTCTGCACGGCTTTCCTCACTCCGTCTCTGCTCATTTGCCAAAATCTGTTTGGAATCTCCAGACTATGTCCCTGTGCCGTGGGTGACAGCATGCAGCTTTAGGGAAAGAGGGGGGGAATGCCCTGCCACGACGGAGGCTAAGACAGCTTTGCCACGGTACACCTGTCTCTGCAGGGGAGAACTAATTCCTTTGTGGTTTAATGGTATTTAAATTACTCGGATGGTTTCAGTAAATGAATACATTATACAGATCGTGTTTGAGAAATTGCAATAACGCATAATGGAATTAACAGTTTATTAGTTTCATAAATGTCACCTTGTTATTAACAACACAGGTAAAGGTGGTTTTACACGGGATTGCATTATCATCTGATCTGTGCAATATTGTGTGTGCTGAGCGCTGTGTTTAGAAACACTAATTTTAATCTAATGTAGTCTTACCTCACTGTGCAGTATTGCCCAGGAGCAGGTATAGTGCAGCCAGTTTCCCAGCTGTGGTCGTGGAGAGCTTACTGGTGTGCATGGCGGTGGCTGGTCACTGGGCTGGCTGCTGCTCCAGCTATCGCATCAAGGGGCAGTTAAAGCGTGTTGCACGTCCTTATGTCCCACTGCCTACAGTAAAACACTGCCATAATTAACAGAGGGAAGTGATAATTAACAGAGGGAAGTGATGTTATCTCTCCCTGGAGAGGGGGCCAGGCCCATTTAAATTGCCACTGCTTGGGGAAGGAGAGCTGTAGGTTCTTGTGCTGTTAATTGTTCTGCCTATAGAATTTGAATGTGAATATATTGGTACATAGGAGTCTTCAGCACAACTATCATAAGGATGAATAAATCTTAAGCGGTTTAATGCTTACGGAGAACCTTATGTGCAATACAGCATTGGCTTAGGGGGAGCTGGCTGGGTATGTGCAGTTTGAACTGGGCTCTGCTGGCACCTGTAGCAAAACTCATGTTGCAGATACTGGGGGGAGAACTGAGCCGTTAAGGAGGTGGAGCCCACAGTGGAGGAAAGCTCTCCGATGACTGTGCTGGGCTTTTTAATCTCGGAGCTCTGCCAAAGCGTGTTCCTGAAGTGGGAGCTCTTGCAGTAGCCATGTCTCGAGGAGGTGAAGGTTGTAAGCGGTTGCGCTGTACTCTGAGCGAAGCTGCAGCAGAAAGACATTCGAAGACCAAAAGGGCATGACCCTGGTTTCAGTCTTGCTCCTCTGAAGAGGCTAATGGGGCTGGAAGTATTGACCTGCCTTTCAGAGACCGCAGTTGTGCAAAAACAGCTGTAAATGCTCTTTTCCTTCCTCTGAGCAAAGCCATTTTTTCAGCTTTGCCTAGAAGAAGCACACTTGAAATATCACAAGTCATTAGATTAATTAGCTAATATCTAAAAAGTGCTTTGAAGAGGAAGAGCATTAAATAAATAGGAGAAAGTGTTAATATTATTTTAAATGAATATGAGAGCATGATCCATGAAGAAGGCTCATGTGATGGAGGGCATCTCACTGTGTATTATTTTCCCCTTAACAACAGAAGAATCGAGAGTCTTTCTCATGATTTCAAAATTAGTGTTTAGGCACTGTAGAGAGCTCAGACTTCTATTTCCCTTGAAAATAGGCTAAAACCTGTATTCAAGCATTTTTATATTTTCTGCTTTAGGAAGATGAAAGAGGGCAACATGACAATAATCGCTACTATATATCTTCCCCTCAGATACATAATGGGGCTGGAAAAGCGTTTCTAAAGAACTACTCTGATCCTGTATTGAAATTTTGTCAAACTCCCTTGGAATAAGATACAAAGGTGGATAAAGAAATCTGGATCACAGTGATCAGCACCTGAAGTGAGGACCAGGCACAATAGAGTGAAAAGCAGTAACGTTATGTGAGTACATTATTTTAATTGAAAAGCAAGATGTCCTTACACTTCTTGGGAACAGATTGTGTCACGGACTGTGAGGGAATAAAAAAACCCGAGGCTTTCCATCATCTCCATATATAGTCTAATCTTGTCTCATTGAAGTCAATGAGATTTTTTTCACTTACTTAAATTAGACTTTGAATTTCACTCCTCAATTTTCAGTGTTTTGGTCCAAGTATGGGCTGCTGTTTCTTCGTTGGATGTTTTTGACTCTAGATGGTTGTAAGATGCACTTGTTAACTTCTGCTCAGCACATTTTTAGAAGAGGAGTTGCAGACAGTAGATAGCTCAGTCTTTGGAGAGATCTACTTGACTGGAGATCTTCCAAAAAGCTGTTTTATTGGTGCTAAGTGGCCTCTGTCAGCCCTGGCTTGGGCACAGACTTTTCTGTTTCTCCTCTTCCTTGTTGCAAGTTGGTTGCAATAACGTCTGCGCCGGTGCAGTGCTGGAGCAGAGCATGTCCTGTGCAGTGCTCCCCGACATTGCTGCCCTGAGTGTTGCAGCACAGAGAAGAGTCCCTTGCCTGCCTTAAAGAAGTTTTTCATAGTGAGGTCTTTCCTGAAGCCAGACAGGCCCAGGAAGACCACTGGGGCTTTCTCTGAGTACTCATGTCCCTCATGGCCACTGCTGGAAGGAAGAACTGCTCTTCTGCCCAAAGCGCAGAATAGATCACGGCCTGGTCTGATTCACTATGAGAATGTTTCTCATATATTAAGTATTTTCCTGGCAACAAGCCATGGAGCACTTTCTGTAGTGCATGCGTGCGAGTATTTTATTCAGTAAAATACGTTATAAGAAAATCCACTGAGTATGTGTATGTAAATAAGGCAACAAGTGAGAAGAGAGTTTGTGTTTGATTTTTCAGTCATTGGAATATTTTTCCCAGCTAGAAAATATGTGCTTTCTTGTTTAATATTTTCTGAAAAGATATTAGTTTGTTTCTTCTATCTTTTTTTTTCTCTCCCTCTCTCTCTCTCTTTAATATAAAACAGCAGAAAAATTATCTACTTTTCAAATGATGCCTTGAAATTTTGAAGAGATACTTTTCCTTCCAAAGTTTTATCTTTCAGGAGAAGTATGTAGACATCTTTGTAGGAGAATGAGGAGAACAGAGGAGTTCTCACAACCTCTTCTATAAATGTAGGCATAGTTTGGTGTCAATCAGTTTGTGGACCTGAACTGGCACACCATTTATTCCATCAAGGCAGTCATTCTTGTAACCTTCTTTGTGTTTGCCCTCTTAGTTTGTTTCTGATTTTGTCTCAATATAAAGAGCAATCACACAAAAAATGCTGGGAGGGTAAACCAGACCAGCTGGTGAGGTGGGGACAGGTGTGCAGGATGGTCCCTTTCCCCTGTCCTGGTGAGCACCTTGGTGGCTGGACAACTCCGTTATTGCTGAATATACTGCTTTGAGATGAGATGCGCAAGCAGTCTCATGATTTGCCATCCTTTGTGAGCATTCGAATAACCTTCCCTGGTGCTTTGCAGAGAGTTAAAGCTCACTTAGAGATCATCCTTTCAAAAGTCAGGCATCTCAACAATCAGTATGTATAGACATATATATGGCCTGAAAAATCAAAGTAGTGCTTCAGACTAATGCATGTAGCACCAAAGATTACAGTTGTTTCAAATAATGCTGTATTATGCCCCATAAATTCAGTAAGGTGACCCAAGAGTGTTCATTAGAATTTATTTTAGCCGCACTTATTGTCACTTAACAGACTAAACAAGAACTGATGGCTCTTCAAGCAGTAATAGTAAATTATAGTTATGGCGAACACAAATGCCTCATTACATCTAGTCAAGGTCTATTTCCCCTTTACAGTGATAACTGTAGGAAACCATTGTTTTTAATTTATGAATAAGGATGCACAGGAATCTTCGCTTTCCTATTTACATAAACACGATAGTCAATTAATCTTCTGTAAAGTAACCAGAGTGGTGTTTAAAACGTGCAGACTGCTTCCAAAACACATTCTAAAATGCCTACAGGGTGTCTGTATCGTAGGGTGTTTTAATGATAATCTGTTACATCGTTTAGTACGAACAGCGGGGAAAATAGACAATTTATTTCTTTTTTTCTTAAGTCTAATTTTATGCTATATGATCCTTTCAGAGAAAACTGATGTATAGATTTTCTATTTGCTGAAATATTGGGGTGAAAGTTATGTCAGAGTAATAGGAATAGTTAAGGTAGCAAAATATGATGAATTTTTATTGCAGTATTACTTGTCCCATCTCCTCTATGTGAAATGTTCTTATGATTTTCAAAAAATCTTTTATACTAATGTTGTAGTATAAATAACAGTGTGATGGAACAAAATTGAACTTGTGTAACTGTCAAGATTAGTCCTGCTTGATAAGCATCTTTTAGTTTTAATAGTGTATTGCATTCTTGATGTATTACCTACCTATATTCTGCTTAACAGCTATATGACTGGCACAGATATTTTTATGCATTATAGACAAAACAGAGGTAAGTGCAGCCTGAATGGGGGGAGAGAGCAAATGCAGATAATCCAGCGGATGGTGACATGCAAGGCCCTTTTTTTGGTATCATTCTTCTCAAAAAGGCTAATTGTGTTCTTACAGATACTTAATTAATTCTAATGAGTGGGAAAGCATACAGATCTGCATGGAAAAGGAAAAAATAAAAAAAAAATTCAGATGCTCTAAATATTCAGAGATCAGTAACTAGTAACTCTTCTATAAATTTTTGCAAATAATAGGCAACTTTGGACAAAAATCTTATCTCTCAAGCTGTTGCATGAGCCAGAAAGATAATGGATATGGTCTTCAGAGCTCATAGCAAGACTCCTGTGTTCCTGAGGAGGCAGGAGGAAGATATTTGCCTGTACGTTGAATGCATTTCACCTTAACGTCCTTCAGCAATAACAGAAACAAACCAAGATGTCAAAACAAAAATCATATTTGTTTTTACTGTGTATCAAGAAGAAAATAATGTTTGCAATCATTTCTTTTTTTCTCCCCCACTTTCCCCTAAAGGTTTGTATATCTCAGAACAAACCTTTAGCTTGATTCTGTCCACATTTTGACCTATTTTATTGTTGCCACAAGAGATAAACTTTGGATTCCACCCAGGTGAAATATCTGACTCTATTTTTCGATTCCTTGGACGTGGCACAGTTGTTCTTTGCCCTCTCTAGGATTTTTAAGATCTGTAACTCAATGTATCTTTCAGGGCATAGCTATTTTTGTGAAATTAGTTAACTTCCAAATGTTACACTGAAATGATCTTCTCATGTGGAGACTCTTGCCTGTATCTCTTCCAACAGAGAGTAATAAAATGTGGAGATCATAATAAATAAATGCCAAAATAGTAAAATGTAAAAGTAAATTATAGATACGCTGTATTCAGCAGGGCTTGGTGACTTGCTGTCAGCCAGTAGATTTGGTCCTTTTCTCACAAAAGATTTTGACACTAAAAAGTTCAGCGTTCTGTCACCGCTTGGAGTAATCAGTAAAAAAATTACTTTTGGAGATTTGCGGTTCCAATTTTAACATGTTGTTTTACAACGTGATGTTGTCTTTGCCCAAAGCAGTGTAAACAATGAGCTGTAGCCTGTGGTTTCCATTTGGAAATCAAATTAAGAGGAATCATTCGTATTTTTTTATCTCAATAATTCTCCAAATCGTTGTTAATTTAGAATCCAAATATTTTTCCGAATGTTACAAATTTTCTGTCATTGTTCTCACCAGTGACCTTGGCATTTGACTGGTGCCATCGACATGACAGTTTCTTATTTCTTCTGGTAATTGAAATGTTTTTTTTAAAAATCCTGTTTCCAGAGGAATAATGTTGCAAAAAGGCATTTACAACTTGTCCAGCCCCTTTCTGGTGATATTCTCATCATTCACCTGTGTATGTGGGCAAAACCTTCGTCACTGGCCTGGGCCCATTGTAGCTCAGCCAGTGGCAACTTCTCTGTGTGCACCACAGCTGAACATCTGTTAAAGTTCTTGTATGATTTATGAAAATAACAGTGAAACTGAGTTGGCAAAATTTGCTATCAATTAAAGAAAGCAATCAGTAGCGGAAAAATAAAAGAGAAAATAATTGGAATGCTTCTATTTACTTGTTCCACTTGCCAGTTACAGTAGTGTTACGTGCAGTCATGCAAGCTACAAAATTAACATGCAAATATCACTTTGTTCCTAACAAGGAAATATTCAGTGTTTAAGTTTTCAAGGGAAGATTCGTAAAGTATTTAATACCAAAAAGAAAAAAGACTTTTGGTACATTTTTTTTAAAGTCAAACTGAGTTGCTATCTTTGTATCCTGGAATTAAATTAATGCAAATGATTATTTTGCTTTTCTTAATAACTGCAAATAATTCCGATTAATTCAGACTATCATAATTCACCCTGCTTCACACAGAAGCCTTATGATGCTGCAGGATGCATTACATGCCAGAGCTTTCAGCCTGGTATTGATTGATTCTTTGCAGTGGACCTTAAAAATCCATTAAGGAAGAAGTTGGAAGATGTGAATTAATTCAAAATCCTTTGTTGGTATGTGCAGCTGAAGATTAATCATAACTCAAAATAGACTGCTAATTTTAAAATAAACTTTACAGTAAATTGGAGGACAAATCCAAATAAGGTATTTAAATTCACTGTCCCAATGCTCACTAAGAGTTTTCCCAAGTATTACTGAATGTATTTTCAATGTTTTTCAATTTACATTGTTCTGATAGAAATATGTTGACATGTGGTCATCTGCACCAAAAATGAAGATGATGATTGCTATTTAATAGATAAGATCTGTCACCAGTGTGGAGGCATCTGACAAGCAAAAGCCAATAAAGCTTGCTATCTCCTCCTGGGTAATACCATTAATCATGGAAAACTTTGTTTAGAACAGGGGGGAAAAAAAACAAAACACAAACTTCTTTCTGAAATCCTCACTCATTATTAATGATTAAAATTAATTTTGTATTAAATAGTCTATACACTCACTGCTCCCAAGAACATCTCAATCTTAGTAATGAAGTTACAAAAACATTATATTTAGACTGCAACACAATAGGAATGATGCCTGCAGAGCTAGATGATATTAAATAGAAACAGAAACCTTGACTGAAAGAAAGGCTGCAGATTTATTCAAATTGAGCTTTACTTGTATGCTCTGTATTTGCTGTGCTCTGTAAAGCAATCTGTTACTGGTTTCTGTGTGTGCGCTGGATCTGCCCTTCCTGGTGTGCTCCAGAGAAGTCTCTCTGAAGGATTGATGGCTTTGTGGGCTTTCCCAAGTCCATGACAGGGCTTTCATGCACAGTGTTGTGTTCCTCCTTGCCTGCTGCTTCTGTCCTCTGAAACCTTAAATCATGTGTTATTACAGTCCTGTGCAATCTCGGTGTAAGGGAGCTGGACTGAAATATCAGTTCCCATGCAGTGGCACTTCGTTATGTCGGAGCTTCATTGCATCCCCAGAGGTCATTGCTGTGTCATTTAATGGCTGGCGGTTTGACACCGCTTAAAATATAGAGCTTTGGTTAAAAAAAAAAATTGGCATTTTTTCCTTTGTTTCCTAATTGTGCATCCTGCTTAGGCTGGGCTTGGCTTTGTCATTGCAGTTGTTATGCCAAGGACATTTCTGTAAAAGGGAGATCCAGTGCTGGTGGCAGAGTTGTATCATTTCTGAAATTGGGTGGTTACATTTGCTTAATCATTTATGTTTGTCTTTCACCCCTTTTATAGCCTGATCAGTCTGGAGAGCTGGACCATTATCGTAACAATAAGTGAGATCTGTGGTTCACCATGCTAAACTGGTGTATTTTTCCTCAAGTTGTAAGTTCTTTCTCAGTGGGGAAAATCAGGAACCACGTTTTCTAGAACTTGAAGGTGAACTGGAAAAAAAACATTGAAAATATTTTCATTGTTCCCCAAAGGTTCCATATACAGTAGTAAATTGCTAAAGTAATTGAAATGAAACTGGTGAGCTGTGTAATAAAGATTAATCCTTCCCCACTCTGAGAACACGCAGTACCTAAGACAACTGCTCTCATTTGAGACGTGTAACATTAAAGCACCACAGTTAATTTCCAGGTGGTTACTAAATTCATTAGTGCTTTATGTCAGTTTGAGAATAAATTTGCATGTTAATTATATATGTTACAAAAAAAATGCGAATAAGCATCTAACAGTCATGCAGCAGGGTCTGGACTGAGCGGTGGCCACTGAGCCCATCGCTTATTGTGATGTGTTCCTATAGCAATTTATAGAAAGTTTGGACAACATTACAGTGCACGTTTGGAAGCAGTTATTGAGCTACACAATTTGTGAGTTCAGGAAAGGTACTTTGAAGAATTGTATTGCAAATGTGGTTTTGAAAGAGGAGAATCGATGGGAAAATCAGGTCATTGTACTGAAACTTGTTCTCATCTCTTTATCCTGGTGCAGTGCTCTGTCTGATGGGATATCCTGGTCTCACTGGTGGGCAAGGCAGTGGAGAATGGGATTAAACTTGTTGCAGTACTGTGGCAATCAGTTCCATACGCTGATGCAAACAGGACATCAGAAATGCAAGGGGCAAAATTTCGATGTTTATCTTGTACTGGGACACCTCTGTAGCTTTGGACCCTGCGGGCATCCCTAAATATGTGTCTTTACTCAATCACAGGATTAATTATCTGGAAAGTGTCAAATAAACACATATGCACAGCCGGCCACTGATGTGTATCTTGTACCACCAGTCAAAACTCAGGTGTGTTTGGCCATAAATAGTTGTACTGATCAGATTGAAGTAAGGGATTTGTTTTAATACTTTAGGTCAAGGTTGCTTAGACTGTAATAGGTGTTGTGGACCCTATCCAAGCGCTGCTATTGATTGTACTAGTTGTTAAATCAGGGCATACAGTGAATGCAGATTGTCGTGACCAACACATTATGTAGTACAATAGATAGAAGTTCACATTTTCAATCCCCTGACAGAGAGTTCCATATTAATCATTAGCTAGATTTATATATATATAATATATATAATATAATTTTATATATATTATTTATATATATATATAATGTATTTATGAAAAGAAATGTCATTCTATGAACTGCTCAAAAGCTAAATTTTAGTGATTTAAAAAAAAAAAAATTCTTGTTTTGGAAAACTTGCAAGCTTTAAGGGAAACCACATAGCACCAATTATAACACAGCATCCGTAGTACCCATATAGTAAAAATGATAGGACTATTAAGCCAGGCTTTATTATTTCTTCAGACATTTGCTTCCCTTAATTTGCATAGAAGTGTCTTTGGTTAAAGATTACCAATGACAAAAGTACCTTGGTGATGTTTTTTTTTTGTAGCAGTCATCATTTCTTCTAATTAGAATATATTTTATGCAACAGTATCTTTTTATTTATTCTAAGAGTACTCTTTATTTTATTGATTGCTTGTATCTTAGTGTATTCAATTAGAAAACTGTATATCCTGCTGTGTTATAACTGTTGGTAATTTAGTTGCTATGCTATGTTTTTGTTAGTGCAGGTCTAATTAGGGAATGAAGTTGTGTGGATTCTTCTATCTGGAACAACTTCGTATAGCTGGAACAAGTTATAGAGAAGCTTAAGTTTTAAATCTTAGAGGTCTTGTAATCAAATAACATTGCTATTGCAGAGCTGAGTATAGAAGTTTTTTACAGTGTTTGGGTGTGCTCTAACCTCTTCCTAGTAATTGTTGTCAATAGCTTTCATTTATAACAATAATTAAATGAACAAAAATGACTACATGCAAAGGACAAACTATGAGAAGTCAACCAGAACTAAGCAGAACACCTTGAAATTCAGGAGGTCTTACTCTGCTCATTTCACAGACCACTGTTCTTCTCTAACTTTTCTAATTCTCTTAGTAAATAGATGAGAAATTAAATTATTATATCAAAGGTCACCTTTTACTCACAGTTATCGTTCAACCTCCAAACTAACTGCATGAAGTCAAAAGTCATCTGCTCTGCTTACCTTTATGTATGGCACTATGCACCTCAACTAGTGAGAAATCACAATGGCTTTTTTTAGCCACATCAAAAAAAACCCCATAGATATGCGCTTTCCATGTGATTGATGTTGCATTATTGCTGATGTATGCCAAAGTCTCTGTCTGTCCTTCCTGTAGATCTGTTGAGCGCTGTGGAAGCGTGCAGCTGTTTCTAGGCAGGTGCCGTCATTAACACGGTGAGGTCAGGAAGCAATGGTCGCAACGCCATTGAAATTCTTGAGGGAAGTCAGTCATGATTTGTAGAGCATAATTAATTTGACAAATGCTGCCTTTCTTTCTTTTTATTTGGTATATTGTCTTTGAATAAATGGCTGGTTTCTCCCGTGTGTTTGATATTTGCAACTTCTACTTCCAAGAAGGTTCTCTGGGACTGAAAGCCCCAGTAGATGTGTGCGCTGTATAAGCCATGTGGGCCGGATACAGGGACCGGCCCCAAGGCTGTGTCACTCTTTAGAGCGTTTATCTTACTGGTAGCATTAGAGGCTTTTATTTAGTATCTGACCAGCCAAAGACTGAATGGCAATAACTGTTTCAGCCTGTGCAGCGGATGCACCTTTCACCAGTTGGGTCAGGTCATCGTGTTTTACTGCAGCATGGCATTTAGCCCCGTTCATCTCAAAGTGTGGAATATCTTTATTTAACAGGTTTGCTCATTTTGCCATGGCAGGGAAACGTGTGCTGCAGGCACTCCCTTTCCACCCACGAGCCTACCTTCCTGTGCACTGTAATCGTGTCCTGCCAGCCAAGAGAGCCGCTGCACAAATCCAGCGTAGAGGGTGGTTATACAAGAGCTGCATTGCAGCATGCTGCACCAGCTCAGCCGAGAG
Source organism: Cuculus canorus (assembly GCF_017976375.1). Lineage (NCBI taxonomy): Eukaryota > Metazoa > Chordata > Aves > Cuculiformes > Cuculidae > Cuculus > Cuculus canorus. The sequence goes on from NC_071411.1 coordinate 11,789,740, forward strand.
CATCTGCCAGCAGCACCTCAGGTAACAGCACTCCAGGCTCTCAACAGTTCATTTCCTTCACTCAGAACAGGAGCTTTCAGAAAAGGTGTTGCCCAATATAACCATTTGCAACAGGTGGTTAACACCAATGGCATTTGGTTTTTTCTTTTTAAACTCAGCTATAAATACTCTGAATTTTTAATGCGAGTGCAGAATTCTGATTTAAAGCAGCAGTGACTGGATTTGCTCTGAAAGTTTTGTAAATTCTCCAATGGGTTTCTTAGCACATCCACCACTAATGATTTTTTAAATTCTTTTTACAGTGTGTGTGGTCTATTCTTCTGGCTGGTAATGGATATTGACTACTTCCTGCACTTTTTTTGTTTATTACCTTCCAGTCATAAAATTTGTACAGACAGTTGCTTATGGTGCGACCTTTACAAGTACATCCTAGTAGTCTGCCCATTGTCCTGGAAAACTGTCTCCTGTGGAGCTCTATAGTTGTTATTTAAACTGAGCTTTTTATAGACTTGCAATGTAATCTGCATTTCCCCATACTGAATGTATTTAGGAAATGCTGTGTGCTGAGAGCAAATGGCCTTTGTTTTTGAAGCTTGAGGACCTGCTTTCTCATGCCTTGCAAAGCCAAGCAAGTTGCTGTGGTCTGTATTCTTAGCAGAGATCAGCAGATCAGGCTCTTGCTTGGGTTCTTGGGAGCAGAGTGTAACCAGCTGGTGAGGCTGTTTATAAGTCTGAACGTATTTCTCCCGTAAGCCTAAATGCCATCTACCCCCGATCAATCTTCACTAAAGGAAGTGGCAAATAGCACGAGCAGCATCTGCCTGAGCACTGTGGTGCTCCAGCCTGCAGGTAAACCCCCAGCACATAGCTGAGGGACATGCAGCTGGCCAGATGTTCATAGAGGGAGGAAAGGTGTCACCAGCTGCTGTTGAAAGTACACTCAGGTTGAGCCTTACCAACAAGCTCAGTGCCAGTTACAACTTCCGCAGTAAATGGCTTACGAGCTTCTCTCCTGAGTCATAAAACCAGTGAACACCTCATTCAGGAAAGCTCTGCCACATGGTATTTTTGCCTTAAAAAGTATTTTTTTTAAAGGCTAAAACTGAAGTTTATGAAGTTATCATGCTTAACGACTAAAACCAATTAAGTACTTGTTTAGCATAATTGTTTGCACTAAAATCTAAAATTTGTTATAAAAGAAGGTAAAAAAAGAAAGTGGAATTGAGCAAGGCAGCTTGATTATTGATATTCTGAAACATGCCTGTTTAAAGCCTTTTTCACACTGATTTTCTTGGTAATCCTCCAACTGCAGTCATAGCAATGTTTCTTAAATGTCCAGAGATACAAAACAGGGATACAAAGTGCAAAATAAACCTATAGCAGGATTGAATGTACATATTCCACCTTTCTTTTGAGAAATATGGGAAATGCAAATGAGAATGTTTAGAATGATATTGGCAAAGTAAAATAATCACAAGATACACAGAGAAAGGAATAATTTGCATGATTTTCTGTCAAGTTTTGAAGGTTATTGTGACAAATTGGAAGTGTTCATTGGACACTTGCATTGACTGGTAGGAGGTTTTGTACTGTAATGCAGATGGCACTATGAATATATGATGTTATTTCATATTGATGCTTTGACAGCTGAAGTAAAATGGTGAAGTCAGAAAAAATGTGATGAATACTTTCAGGGCCAAATTTCCACTTAGTCGAGTTTGGATTGTTGCTTCGATAGTACCATTATACCACATACTGGGCGAGAGGTTCATCGTTTCTCTGCTTTTTCACCTATCATTAAACAATTAAGGAAGGAAAATAGCATTTGGTATTAAGTGACAGTAAACTAGGGGTACAAGCAAAGGAAAAATGCTATTTTTTTTAGGCATAGCATGGATTGCTGATACTGCATTTGTTGGGCTGCATTTTTGCTGACTTGGATATCTCTCTCCAAACTAGAAACACAAACTGGAATATCCCATATCTGAGGATGGAGTTGGTGGTGAAGATGCCCACTGCCCATACACTAGAGAAACTTTTACAGTTGGTATGCTAAATATTTCTGAACAGAAATTACATTTTTTTTCCCCTGTGGCTTTTCAGCAGAAGTGCTTTTTGTTTTTCCATAATGCTCTTTCTGTGCCTTATGTAAAAGAGAAGATAACAGGTTCCTCTGTCCACAGTTAAGATGTTCTGCTGGAGGCATATTACAGATCTGAGCAGAGCTTTCTTCTCCACTAATGCTTCCTGGTTACAAAGCTTTGCTCTGCATTAGTTAAACCTCTGAGTCAGAGGAATAACGAGTGGTTCCCTATAGCATTAAAAGCCAGAGAGTACCCAGGGCAACTTGTGTGAAGCAATATCCTTTACACTAAAGCACTGAATTTGTCTTTTTCCAAACTGGTCTATCACTTTCGTACGCTATTGTCTTCAAAATGGAAGGGATTTCGCTCAGAAGTGCTCACACCTCATAAGTCTGTAATTGTCTCCTCCATTAAAGCAGTTCTTCAGCAGTCCGACTCTTTTAGTCCAACCACTTTTCACACATGGTTGTCTTGAAAATGCGATAGAGCTTCAGCTATTTGACTCCATCTGACTTGCAACCCTCGTGCTATCATCTAAGGGGACACCAGCTGAGATTATTGTGTTCGCTTTATCTGGCTAACACTGGACTTGTTTCAAAATCCCTCTGCAATCTTTTATAGCTCATGGGCCAAAGGCAGTGCTTGCTGGAAGGGTGACATCTTTTCATTTGCTTTTAGAAGGTCAGTGAGTAATTTGCACAAAATCCCCCAAACGACACTGTGGGTGTTTATGCTGCTCTTCGTCAACTGGAAACTGAGGACAGTTTAACTTTTATGTTTAATATGTAATGAAATATTGATCTAGTAGCAAGAGTCACTCCCTGGCTACTGTCCCTCAAACTTTGTATGTCTTTATAGACAAAAAAATCAGGTACAAAATATTTCACATACGGTAACAAAGCAAAATTGCCTCTAGGAAGATAATGGGTTTCTCTCTTCCTTGAGATTAAGGACATAGAGATTTAACAAAAAACAGTGCAGTAAAATTGACGTGGATTTTTTGTGTGGTTTCTGAAAGAAAGTTAGTACAGATCATATTTAAATGATCTTAAAAATAGGTTTATTTATATTTAAGACAGAAAAAAAATGAGCTGCGTTCTCTGAAGGCTCTGTGGTTGTAAAGCCCTAAAGCTGTCCTAGCCAATGATTGCTGAAGGCTTACACTTAACTTCAGCTATTTATAACGGAGAAATTATAACTGAGACACTTGGTGAATAGATCTTGAACTTTAAGGCTGGGATATTTTGTGGGCTGGCAGAAGGTTTTTCTTTGTGGTGTGCAAAGCCCATCACAGCAGCTCTCCTTAGGGCAGGATGAGCTGGAGAGCAAGTGTGGAGGGGATCACACCACATCCCTCTTCTCTTCTGCAAACTGGGTCTGACGTGACAGTGGAGTTGGCTGTACACCACCAAAATAGCACAATAACTCCAGAAGCCATTCTTGCTCTTCCTAGGCTGGATTTCAGATTTTCCCCGAATGCGGTGTGTGCCTGCGTTGCCCAGTGCCATGGGCTGTATCTTAATAATCCTAAAAAGTCTGGAAATATGCAAGTGGTTCTTTATTTCTTTGCTTCTAATAAAAAATCTGCAGCACTGCCTGGGAAGGTCAAGTTTGTTTGACATTGCCAGGATACTGGTATTCTTGGAACAACCATCTGTTCAGAGCACAGTGAAAAATTGGTTTGTGACTGCCCAAAGACACTTTAGCTCATGAATAAAATTGGAGGGGGAAAAAAAAAAAGTAGACCAGTATTTTACTGCTAACAAAAAAGAAATTGCCTTTTGGAAAAGTTGGAAAAATTACTGTTTATATCCATGACTTGATTAGGGATGGTTTGTTAGTGATCTGATTTAGGTATTATTGGCCCAAAGGAGGACATGGAAATTGAGCCCCTGGGACCATTCCTGTGTGACCAAAAAGATCTTGGTCAACAGATCAGCTGCAATGAGTTGCACAAGGGCACGGGGGAGGGAGGTCAGGGATTCACTGTGGTGAACCACGCTGACCGTCAGAGCTTGAAATGAGAAAATAAATCACCTGTGTACTCCACTCCAATGAAGGCAGAAACCAGTTTGTAGATTATTCTTCCTTTCTCTTTGCTGCATTAATACATTGTATGAAATTGTGAAAACTTTGGCAGACAATCTTTTTTCTGTTTCTGCCTTTCCTTTTTCTCCCAGGAACTTCAGTAGTTCTTCTTCTCTCTGCTTTTCTATCTTATTCTTCTTTATGGTTTTTCATGTTCTTGCCAGCTGCCTCATTTTCATCTCAGTTTCTCCTCTTCTTCCCTTAAGGCATGATCCAAAAATATGATCCAGTGACTCCTGCAGATTTTATATTTTGCTGGTTGGCCCCAAAATGTACCATGTTTTGATCACTAAGTTTTACAAGCCAAATACTTGCAGACCAGCTCCTCTTCTTTGCTAATTTGCGGCTATACTGCTGCTTAAATTAGTGAAAATACTTTTCCCTTGAATACAACGAGTGTTGATTAATGTATGTGATTTCCAGGTATGCTGTGTCTTACCTGGTGCTGCATTCCTCATCGCTGAGATACTCAATGCTGCTGTTTGGGACTGTACTTCGTGATACAGTGAGTAAAAAATCCCGGATAAAATACTGGGGTCTTTGAGTAATGATGTGGCTCAGAAGGGCTGGATATTGCTCCTGCTGCTGTGGGTACAGTGGTTGGACTGGACTCCAACGACAGCCGTGCATGGTGCTGGAAGGCTCAAAGGCTGCCTGTGACAGCCTCTTACCCGCTGGGCCACTGGGACCTGTGAGCATGATGATGTACAGCAGCGAATCACTGATATTTCCATAAGGAGGGCTGGACTGTGGCTGAGCAAGAACTTGCACGTGGGGACATTCTTACTGGTTCACGTCAAATAAGCGTCCACTGCAATAACATGAAAATAAGAGGCTTTGGGAAGACATTGTATGTGGCAGGCTGCTGAAAATGATTTTAAAAAAAAAAAAGCTTTCTGGTGTGGAAAAGTTCATTAAAAGTTATAGCTCTGAGTTCAGTCTCAGTTTAATAAGAGATAACATCTCCAGCTTCTTAAAACTTAATTTGATAGTTTATAAAAAAAATAATTAAAACCTTTTGTGGTGTCAGTCACTTTTTATTTCATACAAAGTCTGTATAAAAGAAGTACCGTTCATATCACAGAGTTTGTATTGGCCGAAAGATTTCATTTGTCCATATTGACACAACATCCACTAATCTGAAGTAAATGGGAAGGAGATGATTTTTTTTTTGTAATAGAGGATAATCTTGACCTTGAGGCTATGTAAAATGAAAATTGGTAGAAAGTTTGGAAAATTGTAGCTTTGTGTTTCTAGGACCTAATAGCAAAATGCTGCTACCTGTCTCTGGGAGACAGAGAGATAAATCAAGGATTTCTGGGTCCTTTACTCATAACAAATAGTGTATTAGTGCACTGACAGTTTCGTTGTGTTGTGTGGAGAATAATACCAAATTATATCTCTCTGTCCATGGTTTCTATGCCATGGTCACTAATTCATGTCTTCTCTTGGTCGCCGCTCGCTTGAGGGCAGGTGAGCAAAATGTAACCCAGTCTGTTCTTCAGTGTCAGTGATCTCAGCCTGAATCCTGGATGATGAAAAGCTTAACCCTGAGGGCTGTAACCCCTCTTGGCAGACTCCCATTACCTCTGATCACTGACTTTCCTAGCACAGTTTTTCTTCAGGGATAAGCAGGAGAGGAAATGCATCCTCTCATCACTTACTTTCCTGGGAGTGCAAAGCTGGAGCACCTTTTATTTGACCTAAAACTTATTGTGGCTCTTTCCAGGTCTCTGTCTCCTATTGTGACCAGAAAATGCTCAAGATAGCTTCATCGGCAGGCCATAACAATAGATTTCAGTGGGTTTTTTTAAGATTTGTCTCTGAAATGATTTTAATCAAACTTTTTTTCTGTTTCTTTTTGGACACTTTACAGTTTTCAGTAACGACCTTGAATCAAGTCCATAAGTATGTCTAACATGCCAGAAATTGATCAATCTCAAGCTTCTATTACAATTACCGCTTTGGATTTCTGTATTGCTTACCACTTTAGTGGTTTACAAGCAATTACAGGCTAAGTCTTCCAGGGCCTCTTGGATGGAGCAGGAGCATTTCCCATCCTGCTTTACAGAGTGAAACAGAGCATCAGAGAGGATCAGATCCTGGTCTGCAAGGTGCTGTACTCCAGCACCCACCTCCATGAAGTGCAGAAGGGACGATGCTCTGCTGGTAATCCAGCTTCAGCAGACTTGCCCAAGGTAGTGAAGCAACAGAGGCAGAAAAGGACAATTCGGGTTTCCTGCCTTCAGTCCTGTCCTTGAGTACAAGATAGTTTTAGTCAGGTTGATGCATTGCTGCCGACAAGCTTCTTCTGTTCTGGAATGATGCTGGTGAGGGTTAGAAGCCCTTAAGCTGGGTAGATGGAAAGACAGAAAGATGCTCAAGTCACTGCTCGTGTGAAAATAGCATCTGATGAGAGTGATTATCTATGTGTTTGGGAAGCTTCTTGCATAAGTTACAGTTAATCCCTTCCTCATGGCTTCTCAGTACTGAGCAGATTCCTTGTGGATAATGGAACCTGGTGCCATTGTATCGGTGGTCTTTCCTTTGTTATTACCTTGAGGAACTGATAATACGCACATTAAATTAAGATTTACCTGAGGATTGTGTTCAATAAAGTAGTTGGAGTCTTGCAGTGATCAGAAATAGATAATAATAATAATAATAATAGATACTTCACATACATGTTTTCATAACCATTTTTTTCGGCTTAAGTAGTTATTTGGTTTAGATACATGGAAATAAATTTTGTGAATAGTCTCCTATTATACTAAGATTCCTTTAGACCATGAGGTTTGATGTGAATGTCAGGTCCACTCTGGTTATTTTGGCTGGATGCAGGGAGGGTGGTGGTGTGGCTCTGTGTCCCCTGGCTCAGTGCATGGGGAGCTGAGTGGAACAGCCAGAGTTTTGTGTTCCCTAAGCTGCTACAGTGAAGGAATTTCAGTGGATGTTTGCTGGGCTGTGCCAAGAGCTGCTGGCTGCGTGGGATCCTGCTGCAGGTACTGAGGACAAGAACTTACTTTACCAACAGTAAATTGAACAGATTTTCAAAATGTGATGTTTCATAGCTGCACAGAGGTACGGCATTATTCTGCCTTTTCTGCTCAGAAAGTTACAATGTGCAGCACTGTAAGACTGAATAATCCAAGTACTGTTGAAAAGACATCTTATTTTTCCTCCTGGGTTGCTCAATTAATTTCTTTCAACTTTTTTATATTGTTTGATGAATGCAATTTCACAGTACTGTCAAAAGGAACGTGAGGAGGGAAAAATGAGCCACCTACATACTGTTTCTAATACAATTCTATCTCCCTTTAAAAACATAGAATTAATAAAAATAGGTGTTAGCCTATATGCTTGACAGAGAGCATTAGAGTAGTCAGGCATGTTTCTAGTCTAGTTCTGCTTGTTGGGCCCTTTTTGTAAACAAACAAACAAAAAAATGTGTAAGTTATATAAAATTCAGAGACAGGACAGGGTATCTGAAACCCCGCATTCAAACCAGAAAACCCAACCTGGTTTTGCTTGTGTTATCATCTCCTGTCCATAGAACTTTCATGCCACGTTCTCATAAAAAGAAAAACGTATGCATCTGTTAGTATTGTGAATTTGGTTTGTTTGAAGGATATTAGATATCTTCTTGAGGAAATCTAACTAATCTAGAGGACTATACAATGTTCTTTATGCAGAAGAAAGCTTTCAGGTGGAATTACATGGGCAAGTTTTCATGTCTCTCTGTTACCATGATTAAATTGAGAACCTAAATATTTGGTTTTGCTAATGCTTTCAATACTGTTAAAGTTTGGAGGCACCTTGTCATAGACTCTAGACTGACATAAAACCGGTATCCTCTGAAGTGTAAGCAGTTATGAAAGGAAAAATTTAAAATCTGTTTTAAAGATGAAACACATAGCTTCCTTAGTTAGAGTTAGAGGGTCGAGGCAAGCCGGAGTTGGTGGCCATGGGGTTTTGCACACAGAAGCTCACTGCCCTAACATGCTGCTGTGCATTAAGATGCAAGAATAGGCTGGTAGAAATTACTATGATTAGGAAGATTGTTGGGCTGGGGACCCCAATTTAGAGCTTTTAGGGAACTCAAGTACACATGACTTATTCAGCTGCTGGTTGCGCACAGCTAATATACTTGACTTACATGTAACTGCTGCTTCCAGCCTGACTTGCTGTGGCATTTCCCCCCCTCACAATACTGAGAGAATAATTTACAGATGAAGGTTGTCTTTTTCTCACATTCATATTTGCCATTTCAAAAATCTTTGCTGAATAATTTATCAAAATAAGCTTTTTTTCTTTCGTTCTTTTCTGAGGAGGCCGTAGGAAGTTTCTGCTGCCTAATTGGTGGTTCCCAGAATCAACTTTCTCCTGTGAAAACACACCATTTTAAAGTATCTCTTTCGTGAATATTTGCTGTAACTTGAGTGAATTACTTCTTAAAACTTTCTGTTCTGATGAATGTTTCTACCAAGAAAGTTGCCTTTTCGATATTTGTGGAAAACACACTAAAGACAAGGACACAAATGAAGTCTCCTAATTTGCAAAAGTATTTCAGTATTCATTACTGAATTCTAATATTCAGTAATGAATATTCATTCTTTCTAATATTCATCCACTTTCTACTCACGTGAATGCAGCGTGTCTGTTTTAAGGTGGAATACATCTGTGTGGTTTGGTTTATTGTCAGAAACATTAATGTTCGAAAAAACTGGTGCAAGATTTGACCAGCAGAAATCCTACTGCCTGACTGAGGCCTTAAAGAAACTCACAAATTACAGAGGCCTGCTTTCTCCCCTGGGTGTGTGGCACAAATAATCCATATTGTGGTCAAATATACTCAGTTTGTGACTATCAGAAAGGTGACCCCATCGCTGCCGTAGGGGGTGAGCTGGAGCTGTAGGGGATGCATTTGGAAATGTAGCTCCTTTGCTGAATCACTTCTCATCACACTGCACTCGGCAGACTCATATCCTGAGATCTTTAAAGGAAGGTGAGGATGAAAGCACTCTGGACCCAGTCAGAAAGAAATTAATTTCCGATTTGAAACCAGTGCTGCTGAAAAGCATTCTTTTCTCTGCTCGGCATGCGGCATCCAGCACTTTTCTACATTCATCTGGTGCCTGTCGACAACTCTTCAAATTGTCTTATGGGGAAATCTCCTCCTACATGTTATTTGAACATTTTTTTTCTTCCCCTAACCCGATAAATTATGTTGCCAACAAAGATTACTTCTTTTCAAGGCTGGCAAACACTGTTTCTTACCTGATGGTTTATTGAGAGTACAATAGGAAAATAGATGATAACATATTAAAAAAGCACGATGAAATAAAGACAGAAGAGAGTTTTTTTATTTCCCACCTAGCAGTTGTAGACAGAGGAAGTTCTTACTCTGATTATCTGGAAGGTGTAGTTTTTCTTAGTGGACGGAGCGATTAAGTACTTAGCTGAAAAGCCCGAGTGTCACAGGCAGTTGGCTTCCCAAGGTCACTCTCACTGGAACATGGAGGAAGGTCTCCACTGTAATCTTGTGAGTGGTGTGGGCTTTCCCTTTTCGTGGAATGGTGGAGGAGATGACTTCTGCCCACCTGATGGAGGTGGCATGGCTGGAAACTCGACACCACAGACGTAGTAATTTTTACGTGCCATGTGGTTGGTTTATGTGAAAGTGAAGTCTTCCCATTTGTCTTCTCTTTGAAGGCACAGATGTTCTTACTTCCAAAATGTCCTCACCACTCTGTGCTGTGCTTTCAGATTGTGTGACCTACAGTGAGGCTAAATAATACCTTGCTGCCTCTGCTGATTGTTTTGGTGCAGTAGCTGTAGGAGCTGCTGAATAAGAGCTGCTTTGGTAGGTAAAGGTGTATTTTGCATACCCAAAATCCCTTCAGATCCTCTTTAGATCTAAGCTTACTTCTAGTTTTGTTTTTTGAAAAGAATGAGAATTGCATTGATCAAACAATCCATGTATTTGTAATATTTATTTAATAACTACTTTCTTGTAGGTGCTGTAGACCTTCAAGATACCAAGCAAAGTCAAGAGAAATAAAGTATCCCATTGCATGGAATTTCAAACCCAACTGGGAATACAACCAAAGCTATTTTGCTCAAACCAATAGAAACTTTTAAAATTAGCTCAGTTTACTCCATTTCTTCTACATCTAGGGCTGTGTCTGGTGGCAGTGTGATAAAATGCACTTATTTTAACTGGTTCAAAATCAGCAGTATTGAAAGTAAACCAACTTTTCTGCATTCTTTGTCTTCTACGCAGAATTTCTTAATTACTTAAATAGCCCTTATTTGCTATCGATGGAGGGAGTATTCAGAGATACCTAATGGGATCTTTTTCTGGAGATGTCATATACGCTCCCCCCAAATAACTTGTTTTCAACAGCAGATAATTCATCCACTTTTTCGAAGTGTGATCTCAATACCTTGTTTTATGTTTTACTCATTTATGTCAAAAATCCCTTAGTCTATGGCTCTACTTGCTTATTCATATATTCATTGAACTGTATCGGGAAATGTTTTGTTGAAGAAATTATTTTATTTCTCAGTATAATTGCGCCTTAGTACCTATACACTGAGGGACAGAGAGAGGGGGAAGTTACTTGTCACGTTTATTAACTCATCTCTACGTCCACATAAAACACCCTGAAAAATCGGATTTCCAAAACCTTCCAAAGAGCTGAGAACTTCTCCCACAGAGTCTGCGCAGTCGAAGATGTAACCAACATGTTGACAACTGAAAATCTTGGCCAGATGATCACCATGAGAGGACAGGGTATTCTGACTGCAAACATGGACTAGAGAATATACTTCTTACCGTGTTACACAGTTTGAGAGAAAAGAGGCACAGTGCTGTAGCTCTTAGCTTAGCTCTGTGTGAGTAATATAAATATATAAATATTTTCTGGTTTTCATGTTGGATCCTTAGTGGGGGAGCCAGGATGGAGGAGAACAGCTGCACATCCCTACGCTGAACTGACCTTTGACAAATCATCACGTTTACATTGGACTCCATCCTGATTTGAAATTTCAAGGGAGAGCAATCAGTCCTGACAGGAGATCTCCACAGAACTTTTAGATTGTATTTATTCTCCCTCTCTTTTACTTCAATGACCTAAATGTTTGTATAATTCAAAAATTGATTTCGGCAAAGAAAAATATGGACCAGATACTATATTTTCTTTGCTATGTAGCCCATAACTAACAAAGTGGCAATTTCTTTGTCTAAGAAATATGCTGTCTGTGGTGTCAAGAGGAACATGGCACTCTGCATCATTTTTCAGCATTAATACTTTCATTTATTTTAAAATCGTTTGCAGAGCAGCCGTCACCTGGTGTATAGACTGTGCACCACTAAATCAGATCTAATAAATGTCTGTAAGAGTATTTGGAATTACTGTACCATCCAAACCCCATACTGTCACTGTAAGGCAAAAGAAGAAACATATGCTATCAAAATTTTTCTTACAGCAGGCAGTGCATTTGCCCATGTGCTGTTTGTGTGGAACTTTAAAAATTTAAATTTAAGGTACCTGGTATTCTGCATAGCAGTGAAGCGTGTTCTTAAGTCTTATTGAAATATAGAAGAAAATGGAGATTACAAGTTCTTCATGAGAGGCCGGAACAGAACCCATTAAGGTATTGCAAGTCATGCAATTCAGTGGCCCTCAAAGTATAATTTGATTGTAATTCAGGAGGTTACTAAAAGGAAATCCATACTAGGCTGTAAGATAAGCAAAAGTACGAAGTGTATTTACTATGAGCAGTTAAATGTGAGGTGTGAGAGTTCCTTATCTCTTTTGTCTTCAGTTTATCACCACTGAAGGAGTAATATCTAGTTTGCAAGAGAATATTGGATTAAGCTTTCCAGAGGTCTTGTGGGAGCTATTTCCATTTCACTCTCATCTGGATTAACCCAACTCCTTCAGGCTATCCTAACGGGCTATCTCCAAATCCTTAAAGGAGAAGGTCTTGGTGCATGGGAGGGTGGGAAGGAGGGACAGCGCATTGTTTCTTTGTGGAGGAATTTGTGTTGGACTTCCGTGAAGGAATTAGATGACCTGTAAATTGTACCTGAGTGCAGGACTTCTCATATTGTGGATCTTTGTTTTTCAGATTCATTTTTGCTGTGCAAGCTTATTGATTTGTGTTATGTGTCTCTTACAGGGTTTTATCATTATTTCTTGGAAGAAATCTGGGTGCTCTCATATCTTCCAAGGTTATTCCTCACTGCCCTTGTCTACAGCTCGTTACTTCAACTCAGTTTATGCATGTGAAATAGCAAATGAAATATTGGAGCAGACTTGAGGTGGTTGAGTTTATGTGCTATGATACTGATTTTTTATTTTTTTTATGTTGTCTCTTCATTACTGTGTACAGCTTTGGAATAAGCCCTTTCTAAAATACACCTAAATGAAAGGTAGATGCAATAAGTGTTACACAGAGCAATGTTCCCTTGGCTGCAGACAAGCATATGAGAATGTCTAGTGTGCTGAAAGCATGGTCTGTCCAAGGTGAAAGTACAGGGAACAACATTGGGAGAGACAGTGCAGACAGCTGCCACGTACATGCAAGAGACTGACACTGCTAAACAAAAATTGCTCAGAGATAAATAAGAGCACCGTGTTTGGTGTTTCCATTTAACTTAATTTTCATTGTGTGAATCCTTAACTTCTCCCTTAACTTTCATTGTAGGAATTAAAGAGTAAAAACAAAAGAGGATTCTGCCAGTCTCTATCTGCAGAATCCTACCTGGCTCACTGTGTGACTTGGAAGTAGCCTCAGGTTTTCTGTATTTTATTTCTGTGTGAGAAGGAATTCTGCATCAGCAGAGCACCAGGTGCACTTGGTCCTGCTTCAGGGCAAGGAAAGGATGCCACTGCTTCCGGTATGGTGAAATCCAGTCTCCGTCAGTGCCTCCATTCTCCTTGCATTACATTAATTTTAGTAGAAATGATGCAGCCTGGCACCAAGGTGGTTCTCAATCATAAGCATTACTTTCGGCAGGGTAGGTTATGCAAGCAAAGGCTGATTATACAGAGAAGATGATTATGTGCCTCATAAGTATTTACTGTCCGGATATTCCATTTTTTTCTTAGCCTTTTTCAGATATATCATAATTTGCTTCACATGCGTGTGTGTGAAAAAGAGAATGTACTTACAGAATATTATGTTTTACTATTCCAGTGATGCCTTAACTTAGAAGAAATGATCACAAAGACACTCGTCACTTTCCAGCTAATACCATGCTGTTTGCAAATGGAACAGGAGAAAACCTCTGCATCTCAGAGGCTCTGACAGGTAACTGTGAGGAAGTTTATAAAAGCCTTCGGAGCTGAAATGAAGGGCAGCTTTCCCTGCTTTTTTCATTTTGAGGAGGCAGGCAGTGACTCTTTCTTGCCCACTAATGGACAGTGCTGATCAGCACAGCATCTTCCCATTGATGTTGGACCTTTGATTTTCAAGGACTACACGGGTTCTTTTTCTAACACTTCCCTTGTTTCTGTCTGGTTACTGTTGGAACTGCTGCATCTTCTTTGAGCTCCTGGGCACTATAAGACATCTCCTAGATGTTGAATCTTGTCATTTTTGATAAATCTCTGTGAACCACAGAGCTCAGCTGAAACTGCAGCTCAGCATCCTGAAGTGCCAGTTTAATCTATTTCTAGCACTGAAGAAAAAAAAAAAGGCAGGGGGAAGCAAAAACCCTCATAGCTTTATACCAGTAATAACAATTGGAATGAGTTGGCTTTCGGAAAATAATTTAATCCCTGGAGTACTGGAGATGCCTTTTGAGTGTCATGTTTAAAAGGGCCTAAGGCAGGGGATGTGTTCTCTCATTGTGGCTTGTATTAAAAAAAAATATTAAACCATTTTCCTCTAAAAGTTCACTTACGTACAGTCATATCTTACCCTTTTCCAGGCTGAAAGTGCCCATAGAACTTTCTTCTCTTGGAAATCCTGGGAATTTTTTCTTGCCCTGACATTGTCAGATCACTTCTTTTGTACGTGCCTTTCCTGTTGTTTTATCTGAGCTTGTAATCTGGAGTGATTTGAGTGTTAATCATGATGGTGGAGAGGCCAATGGCAGTTCTTTTTACAACATGATTGATTACTCACCAGGAGAGATAGAGGAAGCTTTTAAGGCAAAACATGGGTGCTGACTACCTGTTTGCCATTGGAAAGCCAGCAAAAGCAGGTCTCTGTGTCTTAGTCTTTGAAATTTCACTCTCCATTCACCCAGGTAAGGGGACAAATTTCACTACTGTTTTTATAATTCCATCTGGGTTAAGACAGTCCTATAACACAGCAGCTGCCATCAAATTAAATGTCAGATGAATACCACAGAACATGAGAATTAAAATTTGGATGCCACTTCTGCCTGATTCTCAGGATCAGACAGAGTTTATTTCCTCACAGATGCTAATCAGCAGCTTCGCTGGTTCTGGACAGGCTCCAGCTCTCCAAGAGGCTGTGGACAAAGTTTCTGGATGTCTCCATGAACTGATGGTAGACAAGTCTGTGGTTGTTCCAGCAGTAAAATGGTAAAACCTGTCCTCCTATTTTAGCCCACTCTTTCTCAGGCCAGGAAAAAAATCATAATTATTGCAGGCTGCTTAAGGACAAGCCTCTTCTTTTCACTTATTTTCACTTGCAGATTCTCTCTGTGCCTGGACATCTATTTTGTGTGTATGAGTTTGGTAATCACTTGTTCAAATTAAAACTCTTCAGTATGACGTCTTGTGAAGTTTTGTGCCCTTTCAAAACAGCATCCCTCTTTTAATGTTTGGGTTGCTTTTGCTTCCTCTCCAAATACCATTAATTATCTAGAAAATCTGCAAGAGTATCTATAGGTATATAAAGTATACAGGGGTACACAGAAATATATCTGTAGGTGCATTTAGGCCAGGTATTAGGAGTAAACAGGATAGCCACCTGTTTAGCATTCAAGCTCATCTATCGAAAGTACCATTTTCATTTGTACTGTGGTTGTGACATATAAATCAATGCCCACAAAATAAAATTGCTTTGTCTAATAATCCTTTGTGCCAGTGTTATCAATAGTTCATTAGTCTTGCTTTGCATCTGTCAATAAAAGATGCAATTGAGAAAGAGAATGCTCAAGGAAAGAAGTAAGCATGTTCTATATGGGAAGGTGTCTTCCACTTTGGCTACCCTTTCTTTCCTTTTGCTTGTAGGCTGCATGGTGCGGTTGCAATCTGTGCACAGTTTTTCCTTCGAAACACCTTAGAGGATAATAGAAGGTTTCATTTATTCCTGAAGAGCCTAAAAAAGACTCTTGAATCTCTGAGCTATATTCACACTATGAAAACACACATGAGAAACTTTGACAGCAGGATAATTATTTTAGCTGCCCTTTGGATTTTGCCACTCATCCAAAAGGCCCTTGTGCAAAGGCAAGCTGTTCCTTCATGGCTAGAAATCTGTGTGCCTCTGACCAAGATGACAGCATGTCACATGCTGACTGATGAGTCCCTCTTCCTGAACCATTGAGGTGCTTCTCACTCATTACCCCAGTTTATGTAGCTTGATATGAGAGATTGGATGTTATCCCAGAAGGGTGGCATGGTTTCAGGCAATAATATTTTACTCACATAATCTTGCAAAGTTCATCTTAGCAGCATTTCGTGATCTGTTTCCTCTTGATCTGTGTCACTAAACTCTACACAGTGTGCAGGAGAGAACGTACATACCAATTCTCTGTCAAAGTTGGCCAAACAAAACTACAGCACACCTTTGATAGTTTCAGCTTTTTTCAATTAATTAGAACTCTGCATAGTTTGACAAAGAGGTCAATAAATAAATTATGTCCTTAATTATATGCCAAATAATTAGTTGATGGCTCCTGGGATGCCACCTGATTCTTTCATCTCAGTCATTATATGGTTATGGTAATTTTTACTAATGATCAGCATACAGTACTTTTAAACTTCATCAGACCATTAGCTGTCGAGTGGTGGAGCAAAACATTTGCTTCAGAAAGGTATTTGGAAACCTTGCTGTTCTGCAGTGCTGGTGTACAGGACAGGAGCCTTGGCTGGGCATCCATGGTTGTGTTCAACTGGAATTTCTGGTCACGAAGGGGATTGTCTCTACCTGGATGTTGAACTAGGAGGTGCAGTAGCATAGTTGCATCTGTTGTTCTGCAGCTGAGAAATCTCCCAGGCTCGAGGCTGGGTAGATAGCTGCGGACTGGAGCACCATCATGACCCTACAGTTAGGGTATGAGTCGATTCAGCACACGTAAGAGAAGCGGAGAGTTTATGCAGCCCCATAAAGTGATTGCAGAGACCTCAGGGGACAGCTAGAGCTTATTCTGAAAAAAAAGCAGCTAAGCGAGACAAAAAAACCCACTGCCTTTCTGGTATGCTAGAAACAAGTTTTTGAACATAGATGTATCACGTTAAGTAGACACAGTGAAAGGTTTTGACTGAAAAACTATTTTGTCAGCATATTATTTCAATGAATTTTTCATGAAAACATTTTGATTTCTTCAGGTTCTCCTGTTAGAAGAACATCGATCATGGTTTTGAGTAATTCTGGTGCAAGAAAATTCTTTGAATTCATTTTATTTCCTCTTCTTTTTTTTTTTTTCCACAGGAAAAAAACCCAGAAGATCGAAAATTTATAATGTCTTATGAACAAAAAAAGATTTGTATATAAAGAACCAAGTGATTTTAAACTTCTAATGTTACAGTATTTTCTATCAATATTTCATCATAAGAAGTTGGTGCAGACACTTTGAGTCTTGCTCTGCTGGCACAGGTAAGCTCTCTCTCTGTTAAAAGTCTCATTCCTTGATGGTTTTCTCTGCTGTTAAAAGTTAGCAAGGGGAGTGAAAAGGGGCAAATGCTCATTGCTACCAAGAAAACAAGGAGAGAATGAAAGAATTTTAGTTCCTTTTGAAATGACGTCTCTTGCTTTCCAGTTGCAGGTGTTCCTGCAAACTCTAAGCGTGTGCCCCACAATTTGTGCACCTGCCAGCTCCAAGGTGCTGAGATGCACAGCCGTGGGGTAATATTGACCACAACCACCTTCTTTTGCGATTGCCTACTTTGAATGTGGCAGAGTGAAAAGTAGTTTCATTAGCAAGTGATGCTTTGGGCTTATAAGGAATGCTTGAAAATCTATATTTGTGAGAATTAATGGTAGGAAATTTCTAATCTTTCCTCTACTCCAGGTGAAATCCAGGTGTAATTCAGAAGGATCATCCAGCAGAGTCAGCTTAATCAGAGCTTTCGTCAACTATTGTAGATTCTTTTGAATCAAAACTCCCTAGTGTCTTCACCTCACCACTCAAAATAACAAAAATTGTCTCCAGAGCTGCAGCATAGTGCACGCGGTCAGCTGACAGCAACTGCAGCAACAGGCAAGACTAAGCAATGGGAGAACAAGGCAGTTACAAGGTAGGAGGGTGTTTGGCACATTTATCCATTGTCTGCTCCTTGTGAAGCTCTTCCAGAACCTGACTTGCTCCGACTGTCGCACTGTGTTTAAAGACCAGATCCAAGAAATGACTCAGGGCCCTTCTGTGTTGCCAAATAACTTCACTCTGTTGTTGGCTCTTGGTCTTCGCTGTCTGCCTGTCCGTGCTAGATGCTGTTTTGAAGTAAGCCAGCTAGTTCCCTCCAAGAGGAAACTCTCCAGGGCTGCTGTCATAGATGCAATACGCGTTCTCATCATTGTGCTGTCTCACAGCTCTGATCGTGCAGCATTGCTGTGCCTATTTTGGGGAGTTGCCTTAGTTATGGGTAATGCGTGGCTTTAGTAACAATTTAAAATACACTATAAAGGTAACTTTATATGAGAATGCACAGTTGTATTACTTTTTCTAGTCTTATCAACAAATATAATATTTCTTAACAGCCTTTCTACCCCTTTGCCTCATGATTAATTTTTGAATTATTATAAATAGCCAATGTTCTAGACTGGGTCAGTTCTCTAGGGAAATAAGTACATGCCACTTAAATATTAGATGTTGAATTCTTCCCTGTCTCATACTCGCCGAGTACAGCATTAGAGGAGGTGTAAGGCAGGAAAGAACTTGATACTGTGTACAGAAAGTAATTTTAAAGAATGACACTAATTGCATTTTTAGAAACTTTATTTTAAGGTCAATTTATTTTGTCAAATAACGGGTAATTAATTTTACATAAGTTGTTAAGCTCTAAACTCTCTGCTCTAGCTTGGACCTTGATGTCAAGAGTATGAGACTTATGCGTAGTGCTGCTGAGGTATGTGTTGTGGTGAAAGAGATGGCCGGGCAGAGAAGTCTGAGCTTCTGTTAAACCAGCTGGCGATGGAGCCAGCAGTGGTCCAGCCACGCTACTGCCTAGCAAAGCACAAACTGATTTTTCGCATCAGGAGTTGGCCAGTGCATTGTGCTGTTGCAATGCCTTTATTTTTGTGCCTTTAGTCCTCCAAAAGTTATGAAGGTGGATTCTCTATGCAAGGAGAAAGAAAGTATGAGAACTCTATGTAATTATATGGCAGTTTGGTTATTTTTTCCAGAGATGCCAGCTGACAGCTAGTCAGCCAGCACAAGCCACTGTGTGTTGCTTCTTCTCTGCCATCTGCTGTGGTTGTGCACTTCCCTGCCTACTCATGATAGAAGAACTGTCTTTTCCTTCGTCCTGCTAAGCCTTCTTGACAACTGATCCCCCTCATACCACTGCTGGACCAGTGTCACAAGACTGCTGAGGAGATGGGTGTAAGTGCTGTCTTCCCTGCAAGTTACACATCACCGACTGACACTATGGTTTGGCTCCTCACTCAGAAATCTCTTTTGATTCTAATAAGGAAACCAAAACAAAATGAGGTTAGAAGAAACAGTAATCTGTTTTATGCACCAGTGAGATAAATTCTGTCTCTTGACTGGCTGTGGGAATCCTGCTCCAAAACTCACAGCATTTTTTCATACCACTGATGTATGTAACGTAATTTGTTGTTTCCCTTAATGACAAATGTTTAGATACAAGTCTAAAAACCTTCAACCTATTTCAACCCTATAGAAGGTCTAAAGAAAAGCCTACTGGATTTAACACTGCCCCCCCTTTGTTTTTTGAAGGATGCTGTTCATACTTTGGTTTAAAAATCCAGCATAGAAGAGAACAGCATGACATGAGCCAAGGAGAAGAGTAGAGAGTGAATAACGACAGCACAAATCAGCAGTAAAGAAGCAGTCTGCTGCAGCACCTGTACAGAAAGCCTGAGGCCAGCGAGGAAAGTGGCAGAAAGATTGCAATGGGAAATGGCATGGGGAGCACCATATGCACCGAGCACCAAAAGGCTGAGAACAGCATTTTAAGCTATCCTAAAGATGGGGAAATGTCTCTGTCCTTGAGTAAGGACAAAGAGAGAGAGGAACTTTTGAAGATGGACAGTTTAAGACCATACTTTTAATGTTAGGCAAGTACAGCTTTGCTTTTATTTAAAATACTGGTGCTGATGCTAATAAGGCTCTGTAGGTGTTTGCAGGGATGCAGTGTGCCAATAGGAATCTAGTACGGTTGTTGGGTATTTCTTTAGATTAGAAAGGAGTATTGATATAGTTGCATGAAGTTTACAATAAAAAGCAATCCATTAGCCAATCTAGCAAATTAACCACTTTGAATGCAAATTAGTGAGAGCTGCTGGTTTGATTTCTTTGTTGTCTTTTTGTTTTAGATAGAGTTTGATATAGAATTTTTTTAAAGCAGGAATATAGTTGAATAACATTCTCAAAATAGCCTCTGCTATTACTGTTAGGATGTTTGCAATCTATGTAATGCTACATTTTCGTACTAAATGTATTTTCTTCCTAATTTTGAATTTCCATGATCTGCTGAGTCTGTTCCACTTGGGACAAAGTAAAAGAAAACCTACTGTGTGACATCAAAACGGGTCATGAGAGCCATCCCGCAAGATGCACCGAATCAGGCAGATAGTACTTTACTGTTTTTTTCTGCAAGTTTTCTTTTTACCTACTTTTTGTTTAAAATTAATACTACTTGAAGATGAAGAATTGGCAACTTACCTAACTTGCTTTGGTACCTGAGTCAGGGAGAGGATCTGTAGCAGATGTTGGTTGATGCAGGACTTCCTGGTCGGAGATGGCAGCTTCCCAGGATTTTGATCTCAATGAACCTACTTCCTCCTTCAGTCTCCTGATTTAATAAGAACATAAAATGAGGTCCTTTGCATGGCCTTAGTGTTTGGCTTCTACTTTTGCTTGGTCGATTTATTATGTCTTGAGCTTAAAGTTGAAAGTCAGTGCGACTTTGCTGTTGACATCAGTGAGGTTAGGAAGCAGCTAGATGCCCCTGACACAAGGCAGGACACGAGGGCTCAGCAGGAAAAGCTCTACCAGAGTCCCATGGTGTTACAATCCATTTACTGGTCACTGCAAGATGTTTTGCAAAAATTCCTTTTCTTCTTATGTCAATGTGAACACATACAGATCAATCAACAGAGCTTGAAAATCTTCCTGGTTCTTTTATGAACGTTCTACTTTGTTATTCCTTTCATGTGTTTTGCACGGAACAAGCCAAGAAAATAACTTATTGTGGATGATCAGAAACAGTTTTTTGCACTTCATTTTTCAAAAGGCAGTACATATAAAATGAATGTTGTCTGTACACAGAGTTGCCATTTTCCATGGATAACAAAGGTGTCATGCAGCTCATTGTTTCATTATGTTTAGGAAAAAAATCAATGCCAACAGCCAAGGCTTGTGACTGTCATTAGGTTTATTAAAAGCAAAAAAAAAAAAAAAATCAGCTCCTCTATTTTAAAAAATACTTTACACTTTGTCTTAGCTAAAAGCATCAAAAAGTGAAAAATCTAACATGACATTATACATTCTAGTGGCCCCTAATAGTCAATCACTCTACTGATTCTTCTAAGTTTATCTTTAATCCACTGCTCCTGAAGTAATTAAGGACTGAATGACTTTGGACTGATTTTCATTTTGTTTTGAGTTATTGTGACATCTTTACTACAAATTCTTTTTCGGTCTAATTAAATTCCTGCAGCATAAATGTCATTATTAATATCATCACCTTTGGTAGACTAACTTTGTTTTGGTCTCCTGATGACTGTGCATTGTAGACTAACTCCCTTTCTTCCTAGTTAATATTTGAAAAGTTTGGCTTGAATTAAGAACATCTCGAGGCTTAGCATAGGCAGAGAATCCATTAATATAAATATATTACTTCAAATTGATGAGGTTTTATTAAAAAATCCAATGGTTATACTATTACATTAGTTTTCAGAAGAATATTTCAAAACTAATTTATTACTTTCCTTTTTATCTTCAAAAATCATTCCTAGATGCTAAGAAGTCTAATAATTTGAAGATTAGAAGTAATTCTCACTTATATGGCAAAAATTTCTAATCAAATCATTAATGCAGGTGGAAGAGAAACTCATTAAAAGAGTATGTGTCAGATAGCAGACGACGGTCAAAAGTGAGTATTGGTTTCCTCAACCCAAACCAAACTCTTCTTTAGGCCCTCTGCAGAGGACAGAACACCAACCCAGGAGTGGTGGCAGCTCAACACAGGACCAGGAGGTGAGTCCTTTTTTCTGCAGCAGGGAAATAGAAAAAACAACTACCACCAAAAAAAGAATTTATATGAAAATTTCACAATCTATGCGTTAGTTGGGCTAATGTTATCTTGACAACTTTTTGTTAATCATGAATTTAATAGTGATCTTTTTAGCTCTAAATCCATCAATAAGTAATACAGAAACTTTCTGAAGGGCACAGGTAACAGTTTGAGATTGATTGCCATAATCACAACCTGAAAGCTGAAATTTGTTTTGTAGATATAGATAACTGGCACAGATTCTGGCAGAGATGTGCATTACTACGAAAATTATTCTCTTAAATTCTAAATGATGAACTAAAAAGAAGAATAAAATGCTATCCAAAAAGACTGAGACTCTTATAATTTGACTCTCATAATATAGTCCTGATTACTTTGAGTTTAGGCAAGGCTAGATAAGTGCAGGAAGGCTATTAACTTTGTATTGGCTCTGTGACACAACCTGCATCAGCCTGCTGAGAAACCATGATGCATGGTAGCATCATGGTCTGTATTGGGATCATCTAATTAATGAAGTGTTCTCTAACCTTCAAATCAAAGCAGGGAGGAGTAGAAAGCTTGCTACGAAATCCTCCTTCCCAACCTGTACCCACTGTGGCAAATCTCTACCAACCCAAGGAGTGCTCTGGGGCATTTTGCTGGTGTTACACCAGCTTTGTGCAGGCTGTGCCTGCTGAGCAGCTCTATCAAATGGATGTCCAGAAACTCTCCATAGACTGATTAAATCGCCAAGTTAATGTATTGAAAAAAGTGCACTTCAGTAATTAAATTGCTCCAATGCAATTACTACATTCTACAATTTTTTTTTCTTTCTCACTTGCTTATATTTTGACTATCTTTGATAGCCTCCAAAGCATCCTTGGTGCCTCCAGAATTTTATAGTAAGGCTTCAATGCTATTCCTTTCTCTATCTATCATCATGAGATGCAAAAGCAGAGAGATGTCTCGTGCGTTTGAAAGCCTGGTCCTGAGCTGTCAAGTGAGGCAGACGGTCTCAACACCCCCTCTCAGCTCAGAAATCCTCTGGTCTGATTTTAAACATGGTCTGGTGGCTTATCTGCTAAATAAAACCTAAATGAGAAATGTTGATACTTAATGAAATATAAGTTTGGGGATTTCACATAAGAAAGCTGCTGTCACTGCTTTAATTTATTATGGGAGAGTTATGTGCAGATGGTATATACAGAGTTATTTCCTGACTGTACTCCAAAGTAAGTTGATTTGTGGTTTAATGACTTTTATCAAAATGAAATAAGCATTTGATCTTTGGATTTGATCTGGCTATATCTGCAGCTGCTACACCACTACAGCAATTACTTCCAAACTGGGCTTTTTGCCCAGGCAAATGGAGTTCGTCCTTGTTTCATGTCTCATTGACTGTCCTGATAATACACACAGTGGTACTGTAGATTTTTTTTCTTTCCTCTAAATTTGATAGGTGTGAAAGTAAGTGAGTAATTCCCCCCCCCCCCCCCTTTTTTTAGTATCGGTGTTGTTTTATTATGATACATTTGCTACCACTGGTTAATTTTATCTTGAATCTGCTTCTAACTAAAACCTGGTATATGAATGTGTCATTTTCTCTGCATAATCCTGCTATGCCCTTTTTTATAGAGAACCAAGAAATTCATTTATGAATTCTAAATCTGGGAACCCTCATGATAATCTTCTCATCTGTCTGGGTGGTTTAGGGATGAAGTTGTTATATATTGTACATCCACACTGGACAAAATCCACTCCTAATGTATTTCCATGGAAGGCATTAGTGTTATACTAGGAATAAGTTTATCCCCTTGTATCCTTCTCTTAGATAGTGCTCTTTTTCACTACTGGCTAATTAATTACTTACAGAACAGAATTGTAGTGTGTTAAGATAAGCAATTCTTTCTCCAGGATAACACTTCTTTCATTATTTACTGCTCAGGACGCGATTCCCCCAAGTTCAGCCCTAGTGAGAGATTGTTGCTAAAATTAACAGTTCTTAAGGCTTGGTGCTGCCAGCTGTGACTTTCATGAGTAGCCCCAGCTCACGCCAGCTGCATTTTTGACCAAAGTGTAGGAGACAGCAGCTAATTTGTTGGCTTGCAAGCCAGCTCACCTGGGTGAGGATGGTGGTATGCAGCATATTCTCTGAATAAGGTAATGCTGGATGAGGATTCTCTGGAATCAACCTAGGTGTGCAGCTAGCAGATCTCAAGGCTGCGGATGCACAGTGGTAAGGAGACATAATTGCAAAGAGTTACAAAACACAGAAGATTTTTATTCTCTCCTTGTTTAGAGTCACACTTGGAGAAAGCACACTGCATTTGGTATGGTTGGAAGCTAGATTTTAAATTGTCTTTTTGGCAGAATATTTTTTAGAGATGTACGATAAAAATGGCAATAACTGGAAAGTGGTGAATGAGTTGCCTGTAGATTTGCAGTCCTGCCAGAAATTGTGAGAAAGCAGTTTGTCATGAAAGCTCTGGAAGGTTTTCTTGTGCTGAGGTTGCTGCTGTGTCTTTAGCAAATCAAACTACTTGAATAGTACTTGCTTCTTAATCCAGGAAAATTAAAACCACCAGTGATAGCTACATTGTCTAGCCATCTGCTCTCCCAGGTGCTCCCACGCCTGATCAGAAATGAAGTGATGTGACCTAGAATCCTACAGCATATCTGGGATCATTCCCAGCACAGTCCCAAGCTTCAATCTTCTGCATGACATCAGATGAAGTAAACATCAAGATTTGGTGTGTGAGCATATGTCCATTGCATAATTCATTAGAGTTCTTCTCTGGACCTATTTTTAGATAGTTTTCAATCAGAATTAGAGGATGAGGGTTATTCATGGAAAAAAAAAGATAAGAAAATTATGGGGGTTTCCCAGAAACATGTCTACATAGTTCTCCTGGGGCTGGACATGAATTTGACCATTCAATTAGGTGTGTATGTTATTTAAATAATTATTGTCTTCTTGGACAGTTCCACAGTCCTTCGCAGCAGCTCGGCTGTGAGATGGTGTAAATCCAAAAGCGGCACAGGAAACCTGCTTCTTTTTCCCTTATCACTGCTGCTAAACCCTTGTCAGCTCAGACAACATAATTCTTCCCTCACACCAATTTAAGAGCTGCATCACTCCATTGCCTTGAGTGCAGTTCCTCCTGATTTCCAAACACAAGACACGTTCAAAACTATTTACCTTCTGTTTTGCAGCATATCCACTAAGTGTTGGTACGACGTAGGAAGCAGCAGAGCTGGTTAGCCTGCCCAGGCTGTGCAAAATGCCTCGTAACTGCAAATCATTGCAACACTTACAGCTTGTTCACTTATGTCAGCAAGAAAATGTGAAATGCATTCAGCTTTGTGTGGGACATCTGGGATGCTCATGCGTTCTTAAATGAAGGCAGCGCATGCACCCTTTTCCTTGCCTCATTTCACCTGACACATGCAGTATGAGTGGTTTTGCTGTAAGAAAGTAAAAAAAACCCCACAAACTAACAAAACACCCAAACTGTACAGTGTGAGTCACTGAAAAGAAATGGAAGGAGGAGCTATTTTGAGGGCTTTTACATCTTCCTTATTGCTAGGAGACTGTTTCCCGTGTGTGTGGTGCTCTCAGCAGATGCCTCATTTGTACAGCAGCATTGAGGGCAATTTACAGTGCAGTTTTGTACGAGAGAAGAAGAATCAAACTTGGATGGGAGCTTATTTTTGGGTTGGTTTTTTTTTTTCAAGCTTTCTGAGACAAATACAAGAATATAAGGGAGAAAGCTGCTAGGGAGAGAGCATCATGCCTGAAATGTGAGGGATCTCACACTGACCTCGGTACTTTACTCAGCTTCCAGGACAGCCGTGACTTGGTCCCCACATATAGTGGTGTGATCATGTAATTACACCAGATCTAGGTTAAATTTGTAGTGCTAGGGAAGCCAATAGTGGAAAAATGTAGTATTGCCAATCACCAAGCCAAGCTGGCTTGTCTCTGATGGTCAGTCCATGAGCTCTTTGGGGAACTTCCACCATCAGCTACCGGAGCTTTGAGTCACACCAATGGCAGATGCTAGGGGCAGCCTTCAAGGGAAAGCATGGACAGCGGCCAGACCCATTGCCTGTGACTCCAAAGTATGACATCCTTAATTCTGAGAAAAATTACTCTGTCAGAACCACAGTTTTAATAAAAAATCTGAAGTAAGCTGATTGTGGTTGGGATTGTAAATGGAGCAATCTCCTAGGGTCATAGTCATGGGTCAGTAGAAAAAAAAACAAATCTGAGATATGTGTGAATTTATCATCAAGAAGGGAGTTACTAATGACTGTGTATCTCTTACTGTATTTTTTGCACTAATGCCAGATGGCCAGGAATGGAGTCCTCCACTTTCTCCTTCTAGTCTGAGAAGACAAGAAGATAAACAAGCAAAATGTCTGTGATGGCACTAGGTAGCCGCCTAGTGTAAGGTAAGTCATTGCTTTTGATTGCTGAAATAATTAGGACTGCTTTCTAATTTGTTTACCATGTTAAACCCTTTCTGCTCCACTCAGTTCTGCCCCACAGATCTCGTTCTTTTAGTTCCTGATCCTCCTTGTGCTTCCTACTGGTAACTACTGCCAAGTTTGCGGGGCAGTAGTCAAATGTCAGGTGCCTTCAGCCCCTCACTGTATCAATGGATTAACAGACTCCAGAAGATTTTAACAGTATGTCAGAAAAGCTTTACTCAACAAAAATGAATACTTAGAGGAGCCTTCTCCAGCCAGTCCCAAGGGCAGCCCAGATGGTCACTGTTGGCATGGGCTGTCAGCTTGCAGCCAGCTGGCAGCCTTGCCCCATGGACTCCGACTTGGTGTCTTCACACCAGTGTGGTGACAAGGTCTATAGTTCTGGAGGTTTTCCTTTTTAACTGTAATTGTGAGAAGCTGGGAGCTGTTTGCATGCGCTGACCCCCATGCTTAGCTGGAGAGCACATGGCTGTGCCTTCTCCTCCACCACATCCAGGAGCGAGCAGTTCCTTGTCAGACTTTCATCTCTTGCCATGACAACGAAGCTGTCACATGATGGAAGCTCTGATAAGAGGTTACCGGCAAACCGCATATGTTTATCCACATACTTTTGATTAGGGATTGGTCCCTGTCACTGTCTTTTGGCTGGCTAGACTTTGAAAGCGCCTTTGATCCATCTATGCCAATGAAATGGAGTTGTTTGAAGTCTTTGATCCTTTCTGTGGGCAAACTCTGCCCAGGAAACTTGATGGGCTCAGGATATTTCTGTTAATTTCTTCCATTTTAAGAGTAATGAAAAGCAAGACTTGGCAGCTCTTCCTGTTGGGATTTTTTGTGTTTTTTGAGTAGACCCAGACAAAAACATTCTATACACTAGTTGTTATGTTGGTGTTGAAACCCATCCCTCTGTTGTTCCCGTCATCTACAGGACAATCTTATGACTTATCCAGATTCAGCTGCCCTCCAGCTACAGGACAAGACTGCAAGGAATTACAGGAAAAGAAACACAGGGCAGAAATTCTCAGGTGTGGTCCTGAGAAAGATGGAAATTTTGGCAAAACAAGATGGACGTGTTAAAAAACATTGCTGTAAGTTCTTTGACAGGCGCAGACTCCTTGGATGAAACAAGAATGTGTGGGGTGCACTGTGCTCGGGTTTTATTTTGGAGGTTCTTGGCATACTGTGTGATTCCACTCTCCCCAAAATCCCTGGTTCATGCTGTGTGCTTGTTCTCTGAACAAACATTTCTTTTTAAACTATAATATGTGGCATTTCCTACCTATCAAGTGTACTAAAGCAATTGTGTTCCATGGTAAATAAAGGAAATAGCTGGGTAAGTAAAAACGTGTTTCTTAACAACCTTGTTTGTGCCAAAATTGCAAAATAAATCTTCACAAGGCATAGGGCTGCAAGTATTTGAATCGCATTTGGACAGCAAAGCCCAATGCACGCAGCTGTAATTACAATGTTTCTCGCAAACACAGTCTTTCTCTCATGTTTTTCTGAACATTGTTTAAAGAACTGATGAAAGGGCTGAAAACTTTTCAAACTTTCCTCTTCTTAGGGTCTCTTCAGCTCAGTCTTTCATCACACAGTCAATAAACGGTTGAAAAGGACTCTTCTGAACTGCAGTAGGAGGGAGGAAGAAGAGGGGAAATTAATGATATCACCAAATTGAAATTCTTTTAAGTTCCCTTTAATTGCAGAGGGCACAGGGAGCTCATTCAATTTTTAATTCTCTGATCTTTCGCTCTCCCCAAAGGGACCAGTCTTCCTCTCCTCCCACGTTGTACGCGATTTTCCCAGAGCACTGAGCCTGGCAAATCAAAACAGGATGGATGCCCAGCTCCCTCCTCGAGACTCCTCCACTGTGCTGAGCCCTTCCCAATGGGATTATGGCAGTGGAGAAGCAGTGCGAGCTGCCTGTGATCCAGGGAAGGCAAGGCCAGGTCAGTAGAGCAGCTCCCCTGTAAGCCCCAAGGTCTTTCTCTGGGTAAGGAAAGGAGAGGAGGATCTTTACAGAGGGAAGAATAAGTGAACCTTGGCCACAAACACCGAGCAGCCTTTGCATCCACTTCTGAGTACCCTCTGGCTTTCTAAAACAACAGCCCTAACATCGTGTCCTCCACTCTTCTCACTTTCCAACCACACTCTTGCTCATACCTGTGGCCTCAGCGATGTGTCACCCAGGACTCCCACCCTCCCGTGCAGCACCCTAATTTTGGGTAGGGCTCCATGTGCTTTTCACCCTTTTATGGTCCCACACCGGACTTCTGTGCAGCTTCGTCGCCTGACCTTCACCTTTGACCACTTCTTCACACTAGATATGGAATAAAGTCAGAGACATCCTCTAAATAAAGCTCTTATCACTTGATTTGAAGTGGTAGGACCTTTCGTGCAGCCTGGGGTGCCTGAGCTGTGACCAGACCCCACTTGGATGCCAGGATGCTCCGGCCTCATGCTGGTGCCTGTTCTGCCGTTGGTGTGCAGCACTCACCATACAGGAGTGCTTCCTACTCGTTTTAGCCACTTGGTAAGCTGTTCTCCCTATTTTTTTAACTTTCAGACCAAAAGATAAACTTTTTTGAACAGAATGGAGGGGGTATGGAAAGCTATATTGCATTTAGGCCTATTGTACTGAAGCTAGGTAAGGAAATGCACACAGAAGCATTTCAGCATTATTTTAGAAGTCACTTCTAAATAATTGGCTTCCTTAGGAAGAAATTATGACACTTTTTGGACCTTTGTGAAATATCATTCTTGTTAGAAATGTCCTTATGTGGTATCTTTCCATCGTGTCAGTCCTGATTAAACGCAGCCTGTGGCTGGCAGGTGTGTCTGGTTCAGTGCTGTCCATCTGTGAGATGCTGAGAATTATATATCCGAGTAGATGTAAGTTAAAAGAGAAAACAATGAAAACCCCAAGACTGCCAGAACATTGCCACTACCCACCGAGGAGCTACTCAAGTAAATGCATCAAGCATGCACTGGCTGTCTTTTTCCTCCAGGATGTATCGCTGCAACAGGCTGAAAAACGCTCAAAGAGCCAGTTCTGCCATTTAAAAAACCCAAGCATTCTAATTGCAACAGGTCCATGGGCAGAAACATGAATTATAAAGCTTTAAATTCAAGTCACACTGATAAGTACAACAAATAAAGAGACCAAATTCCCTTAAAAAATGGGATTACAGAGGCGGTGAGGAGGAAATATCCCGAAGGAAGTTAAAAAGAAGTTAATCTGCTTTTATGTAATTTGTTTCCCTATTCTTCCTGAACTGACTTGCTTTGGAGACAGCTGCTTTCAAGGTTTACAGCCATGCATATTGTTAGGAGGGCTGGAACTGGCAGCCGGTTGCTTGACAGAATAATGGCTAACTGGAAAAATAGCTGGCTATATAATTTACAGATCAAAATGACCACATCAAAATCAGTGAAACACAAACTATTCATTTTTACAGTCTCCAGATTGCTGCCTGTTGTGATCTGTTCCTCCTGATTGCCCCCCCCGTTGTGCTGCTGATCACCTCTCCTCCCACCACCACCCGCAGCAGACAGGACAACGATGAGCCACGGCCATGTGGGGCAGGATAAGATGGAGATCTCAATTTCTGGAGGTTTGGATATTTTAGATATGGATGGGAGCCAAAACATCGCTACCACCAGGTCCATGTCTATGCAAAAAGTGGGTGTGCACATCAGTGGCACAGTGGATGCCCCATGGTCTGTAACCCATAGCTCATTCATCTCTCAATCACTGCCTGGGCTTCCAGCCCTGTGGCATCTCTTGGGGCTCTGAAACCTACTGGGCTGTCTGACCTCCAGCTCCCAAGGCTGCCCGTGCTTTGCAAGGAGCCAAGCGGCCCTCAGCTGGTAGTTTTGCAAGTCTTGAAGTCTGGGTGTGAACCCAAACTGTCTAAGGTGAAGCAATCACAAATACAGTAATACAACTGGTAAAGACAGAGTCTGGTTACACCAGCAGTATTAGAAATTCTGCAAATATCCCTGTCTTTCCTGTTGGAAAATTGACTGAAAAGAGTTGCCCTTAAAAAAAGCAAGTGCTTTCTAAACGTACTGTTACTTTAAATCTGGGTAGGACCTCTTCTTCATGCTGTTTTTCTCTCGATTTTTCTCAGTGGGGAAATAACAGTAAAAAGCGTGAGAAAGTGGGGACCATGAAATGCAGACATGGAATATGAAAAAAGGTCTTTTTCTAAATCTGGAAACATTTCATCTCTAATCTATACAAGTATCCATTTATTGTGATCATACCAGTTCCTATTTTCTCACTGGAAAAAAACCCAGAAAGTGTTCTGTTAAGCTTTTTGTTCCTCTCCCCCAAAAATAGAGAAGTGGCAAAACCCAAGGACACAGAAAAGTGATTAGCGTTGTGGCAGATGGAGACTGTATCTCTTCATTCCTGGGATCACAAATGGAGGCTTCTTTGCTCACAAATGTCCATGTTACCCTTGAGGTGACGTGAATAATCTGTCCTACCCTATGTGTTGAAAATATCTCTGTTCAAGAAACAAATGCCAATCTCATTGAGGCATTAGTCTCAATTGTGTTCTGCTTCTGGGTTGAAGATTTTATTAGGTTAAACTCTTCTCAGCTCCCCCTGACACTATTGCTCTGTTTGTTATCCTTCACTTAGGGAGTTCAGCTGGCCAGCATGAACTGTCTTGATTTTTTTCTTGTCACAAATTCATGGCTTCACCAGGTAAGCAATATGTTATGTTTGAAATATATTCTGCATGGGTTGGAGAGGGTTATGTCGCTGTTGAATCTCTCGAAAGAGCCCAAGCAGCACGCAGACTAGCACGGAGCACTGATATTGATTTCTCCAGCAGCATTGTGTTACAGAGCGTGCCCTTGCAAAGAAGGAAATTACTCCAGTGGTTGCAGTAAGTGTGGAAGCTGCCATGTCATTTAACAGTCGTGGTGCCAGGGCTTTTATAGAGTGTAATCCAACTCTTTTGAAATTCTGCTGAAGGATGTTTAAGCTAACAAGGCTCTGAGCTCTCTGATGAAGCACACCATGCACATTAGCTTTATTGTCAAGACAGGGCGGAGAGCATTTATTGCTTTTGGCTCATGTGCAGTGCAGAATTATTCTGAGAGTTTACAGAAGACTGTCTGTTTGTAGCTGAAAGTGAATTATTTGCTCATTAGTGGTTCAAAAAGGTCTTCTTGCTCCAACAATGTGAGACAGCTTGGGCTCTTCTGTGTGGTGAAATGTGCTTGCTTTAGCCTATGCTCAACAGAGGCTCAGAGCATCTTCAAAGTGGTCTAGAGGACGTAGGATTCAGAAAACCTGCAGCTATTGTAAAAAAAAAACCAAAAACCATTAATCTCTCTCTCTTTTTTTGTTGCTTTTACTTGCAGCACCACCATCCCACTCTGGGGTCTTTGCATGCCAGAGGAAGGATGTGGAGACAGAGGGCAATGATGATCTGGCTGGCATTGGCCTGTCTCATCACTTAGTGTTCTTCAGTGTATTGGTTGTGGTGAGCTTAGCCCAGCTTCAGTAGCCTACTATGATTTCAGATTTTATATACACTTTGCACCTCTTAAAAACCCTTCTCTGAATAAAAAAAAAAAAATGGTAGATGGCAGCTTATGAGAAGAAAACAGCTCTTCAGTGCCGGGTTTAAGCAAGTACATAAATTTTCATTATGTCTACATATAAAAAGACAACTACTATTTCAAAGGGAAACAGCAATATGCTTAATACTCCCCTGAGCTGGCATCAGGTGTCTGAACCCCAGTCAATTAGAATTTCTTAGGTTTGATCGGGGCAGGTCGCTGCACCATGCCTTCCCCCGTGCCCCCAGCCACTCGCATCCTTCAGCTGCAGCTTATGCAGCTGCACCCAGCAGTGGGGTTTGGACAATCCCTGAGCCAGGGCAAGAGCTAGTGAGCTTGAGGAGGGGGTTGTACGCTGAAAGCTACAGCCTGCCTTTTTCTGCTAGTCCCATGGGATGCCACACAAGCTCTGTCAAATTGCAAAGCTGGTTTTCTGAGTGTTTAGCAGGGACTTAGGCAAACATGCTTTTCTTAGGAAAAGAACATGAATTTTCCATGGACTTATATTTATTTGTTTCAGGAAACTGCAGCACTGTTAGTTTTCTCTGGTATGATTTCTGATATACAAAGGTGGGATATTTAGCAATATGAAAACAGCATTACCATAATGAGGTACAGAAATCCTTTACTGCCAGCCCCATCAGTGGAGTGATAAATGCAGGAAACCATTGCCCAGATGTGGACGGCTGTGTGGACATGGAACTCAATGGATATTTGAGGTGTGGGTTACTGCAGGGATGGCTTATTTGTGTATAGAAAGGCACATTGTCGGGTATGGACTTGAGATGAGTTTTGCACCACTCTGTTTTCAGTGGAAGGAAACTATTTTATAGCAGTGACTGAAAACTCTTGTAGGAAAAGCTGTCAATGATGAACCTAGAGCCTGGTGTCCACTTACTGTGCCATTGATGTATAAAACCAGGGGTTTGAGTTCTACTTCCTCTCTATTTTATCTGTTTAAACCACTGGGAACGAGGATTAGTCTTTACTTTGAGATTTTAATATTCAAGGATGGATTAAGGCAACAGCATGCTGATGTTAGATGACCATAAAATACTAAATTCTATCAAAGCCTCCAG
The DNA here is from genome assembly GCF_017976375.1 of Cuculus canorus. Classification (NCBI taxonomy): domain Eukaryota; kingdom Metazoa; phylum Chordata; class Aves; order Cuculiformes; family Cuculidae; genus Cuculus; species Cuculus canorus. The sequence continues at coordinate 11,822,677 of NC_071411.1, forward strand.
CAGCATTAGTCAAATCAAACTGTAAGTCCTAAAAGCTTTATACTTTCTCAAAAATAATTACGCCACGGTGTCACCTTTGAAGCGGTGTTGTTCTTTGCTCATCAATAAATGAACAATTCCTGGATACGTCAGCTGGAGGTGTTCTGGCCAAGGGAGGGACCAAGCTATAAAGGAAAAGCAGATTCTTCTGGCTGAATTACAAAACCACTAAACAAAATGGAAACGTTGATGTTCATTATTGATTTTATTCTTTGCTGCCATGGAATGGTGCTAGTGGGAGCTGTTGTAATCAGATTACTTTAAAACTTACTTACAGAAGGAAGTGCTTAATTTATCCCCCTTATTTCCTTTCCCAAAGTGATATGATATCCAGGTATCAGCTGTGTTTCTTATAATATAGTCCTTCTCTTTTTGTTTCTTTTCACTGTTTCTGTAACTCATTTCTTATCACACCCTTTGATCTTTATTTAAATAAATTACGTTTGATCTCCTAAAGTAATCATTCATGTTTGTTATGGGATAGCATAGACAATGATTGTTGAAGATATAATCCAAAGTAGTTCTGGATTTCTGAAAATATCTATTGAAAACTACATTTACTGAACATTCATCTGAAACTCCCTGTATTGTCAAGTCACAGATATGTGCCTTTACAGCCTTTATGTCTTTGGGATTCAAGTCAGATGACAGGCTGATACTCGTTTAACTGAGAATCTGGGAAATGCTGCATTTTGAATGATACATCCTCTCAATCTGGGAGGTTAAATGGCTTTTCTGATTTGATTCTTTACCGCCTTCCCTGTTTTGCATCAGATCAAATCGGATGTAAAATGATAGGAAATCCAAATGGCAGGTTTGTCTTCCCACCCTCCACTCATTTGTAGTGGTGTGAGTGATTGCAGTGAGCACAACAGAGAAAGAATAATTAGGCCTTAATTGCCTCTGATTAGTCATATGTAATATACCAATATTAGTGGCAATTTCAATGGGCCAAGTGTCTGTGGAAGCTATCCCTCTTCGTTAATCAAAGATGTTTGTGAGGCAACCATGATGTGTGTTACCAAACTGCTGCTTCTGTTCCAGTGCAAGAGCAAACCCAGGTCAGCAGCAGCCGGTCAGAGATGTCTTGAGGGGTAACTGCGCTGTGTTCCGTGGGCAGCACTGGGAACGCACCTCCAGCATCTCCCATGTTCTTGTTCTGCTCAAATTCATGTTGACTCTGTCTCTCCATCGTCTGGAGCCCAAGATGAATACCCGAGCCTGGGAAACATTTGGACGGGGACGAACTGCACCTGTGCTCAGCCCTGACACCGTCACTTCCCTGCCCAAAGTACACCATCTCCCTGCAAAAACATATCCTCCCATGGCCCACTCCAATGTTCACTTGACATGGTGAACACTTCCTTTTCAAATGAACAAGATTTTTAAGATCTGAAGCCAAATTTAACCCTCTCCTTGCTGTGTCCTGGTTGCATTCCCTGCCACTGCTTGGCAGTGAGTGGCTCTGAATCCAGCTTTTCCCGTCAGTCTCTCCCTGACCACCACTAACTACCTTTGAAAGGAGTAATGAGGTTTTGCTGACTTAGCTGGATGGCAGCATATCTTGATACCTGCCTCTCATAGCCTGGCTTGTGGGTTTATAATGATGTATTGACTCTAGCACCTAGAGTAAATGAATTATATTAAGCCTCTGCATATAGTCATAAATATGATAGTCCGTGTGAACTGAGGTAATTGCCTGCTTTATATATGTGTTTATCTTCGCTGCATTGCATATGCAATGTGTATTATGTCAAAAAGATGATAAAAAGTGGCCATAATGCTCCTGAACGGCATAAGTCTTTTTAGTTTATGACTGAGGCTTGGAGTTATCTTATGCAAAGTTAGCTGCAGTATGTTTAATATAAATTAATATACTTATAAAATGTCAAGGAGCATTAATTGATAATTTCTGAGGCCCACCTTGCTAAATGCCAATTCAGTTCTGAAACCTGTCTCTGCAAGTTTAATATATGGAAAATAATGCTTATTCATGAATGGCTTATGTAACTTGGAATTAATTACATGGCAGCTACAGCGAGCTGTTACAGATGGTCTTTTTATAAAATGAGGTGCCAAAAATAAAGTTTCGAGCTCCACAAGGGAACTTCTGCGCTGGGTATTCAGCACTTTGTAAAACCAGGGCGCATCATCTTATGTGTAAATATCGACTTACTAACCTCATTCTGGACCCACTTTTGAAAGAGAACTGACCTATATAAAAGTATTTAACATCAGCGGCTCCTCCTGCATTTTCAATGTGTGTGGTAGACAAGGTGTGCGGCAGAAACCCAGTGTACCGCCAGCCCATCTGCTCCACTGCCATTTTCCTCATTGGGAAAATGGAGGTAACACTGAATATCTCCAGCTGAAAAACGTGAAACAAGCTAAGATTTACTTATTTCAATTGTTGGTTGGTTCCTTTGCCTGTTCTACAGCCTGAGCAGCGTTACAGCTGGTAGTAGTCAGCGCAATGGGCCAGTTTGAAGCACCCAGATGAATACTAATTGTTGATTAATGTAGGCCTGAGCTATAAAAAACAATCCAGTTTCTCTCTTTGCTGCTTTTGCCAGGCACCAGGAAAATGATGCTATCTCTGTGAGAAGGTTATCTGCTCCTCTTTCCATCTAGCACAGCTCCAACAGTAGTTGTGGTCAGCTCAGTGCTGCAGCATGCCTGCTTTCAGAGCTCCTACAAACTCTATTGACTGCCTGTACAAAGTTATATAAGGCAGAAGGATAAGGATTTAAAGCATTTATTGATTTTTGTTTAATATTTTGTTATTTCTTTTCCATTGATACAATATTTACTTTGTCTGGTGTACTGTGGTATAGGTATATTCACAGAAAATGTTGTGCATAATGTTATTATCATGTATGGGCATACAGATAGAAAATAAAGTATCACCTGTACCTCACTTAAATTAAGTAGCACAAACAACATGTAGGAAACTCTGCTGCGTGAGTTTACCACTCTGCAGCTATCGTGCTTCTACTACCTGCATTGGAGTGGGGAAGAGCAGACTTTCCCAGAGCATGGGATGGAGCGGTGGGTTCCCATGGTGTCAGCAGGGTTTGGTAGAATTTGGGGCCCCAGAGCTGTGTGGTAATGAGTTTCTATGGCAACTGGCTGGTAAAGCCAGGGATGGGGGGAAAGTAAGGTGCCTGCCTTGCTCACCCCACTGTACCTGCAGCTTTTACCTCTTTTTTTTTCCAAATACACCTTTTTTTCATGTTTTCTCTCTCCTCTTTTTTTTCGCATCGCTGCTGCAGGGTTTATTTTCCTGTCCTCTGCTGCTCACAAACTCAATGAAGGGCCACAGGGCTCTGGGTGCGTTTGCCCGTGGGCATTCAGGGATGCTGTTCTTGTGGCCAGTGATTCTCCCACTCTACAAGAGGCAGCAGAAAGCGCTGTGAATTTCCTTCAGCATGTTCAAGATTTGTTTGAGTTTCTTTCTGGTTTGATCTCAGATGCCCGTGTGGTATATGGGACACCAAAGCCTTCCCATTTCAGACTTTCCCTGCTTCTTCAAAGTACAGAAGAACTTAAATTTCCTAATGTCTACCTCTTTTGTGCTGTCTTTGCCAGAGATGAGAAGCAGAGGGCAAAGGCAGATCATCAGATCCATAGGAAGAAGTAGCCATTGGTTTAATCTGAGTTAGCACCAAGAGATGACAGGCTGTTTTTAGAGATGAATTCTGGGCTAGACGAGTGGTCAGTGGGGTGCTCATGTCCCTGAGCAACCTGCTGTAGCTGCTTCTGCTGGATCAAGAGTGGAACAAGATGGTTCCCAGAGGTCCTTACCAGCCTCAGCTGTCCTGTGGCTTGGTGACTCTGTAACCCATGTATATATCTATCCCAACATGCTAACAGTAGTCCCATCCACAGCAGGAGGTAGTCGATGTTCTGAAGATCTCCATAGAACAGGGAGAACAGATGATGAGAAATGATGGGGCAAGTGTGGAGTAGGTTTATTTTCTCATAATTTAAGTCTTCCCCTGAAGTCAGTGGCAAAAAATGAGACTAGAAACGATCTACCCAAATGCCAGGGTAGATTGGGTAGATCTTACCTGCCCTGCCCTCGTCTTCTCACTTGCTTTTTCATCCCCTCCTTCTCCCATCTAACCATCCTGGTAACCTGTGGGGAAACAAGCCTCTCCTCAGATCTCCTTGTGTACTTCGTAACTGTGACTTGTTTGATCGGGAGGGGAGGGTGTTTGGTTTATGGGTTTGGTTTGTTTGTTTGTTGGGTTTTTTTTGGTAGTGGTTTTGTTTGGTTGGTTTAATTATTGTTTTGCTTTCAGCAGCAACACTGTGAAGTTTCGGAAGGTGTTACCTCCTCCTGTGTCTGGTGCCACAGATGCTGGGCTGGCTGTGCTTGCCTCGTGGTGGCAGAGTGACGACACCAATCAGAGACTGGAGGGGGTTGTAAGGCTGAAACCCCTCGAGACTTTGGGAGCAAGCCAGGTACGTGACCCTGGGCAAAAGTACTGCTCAGCTGCAGCATACGCAGACATGCAAACCGCTCCTTCCCATGTGCCTGCAGTGTTTCACTGTGATTATCTCCCATACGACACCATAGTGGGGCTAGTTTTATATACAGTGCCAATAATAATTTTGTCTTCTCTTGCTTCAAAAAAAAAACCCCAAACATGCTTTAACCCATCTGTGAAGCAAATGCTTCAAATTAAATTTTGTGATAAAAACAAATGAAGTGTAATTGAGAAGAGACAAGAGAAACTTGCCCTGAGAACAGAACGATAAGAACTTCACTGTGACAATGGTGCAATGTATAATTGTTCCTCGATAGCACACCAGAAGTCCCTGCTGTCGGGCTGAGCTGCCAGTAGGGCAGTTTGCTGCTGCCGTTGTGACTCTTCAAACATGTCTTTTCCCCTCCTGTGTGAGACCACTCCTCTAAGATCTTACCCATGCAAATGAAAGAATTAGGCTCAGCTATCAAAAATTAAGCAAAAAAATCTACTGACACATGTTCTTGGAGGTACTGCTGAAAGAAAATGTATTTTACAGAGATGCTTCGGTGCTTGCTGCAGATATGAATATTGCAGAGCATGCAGCCTGTCTCTAGTGGGTTGCTTGACCATGAAATTGCCCATGAAATGGGAATCTATTGTTTATCATGCTAATTAGTAACCTGAAAAGTTTATTTAAAGGTCACTAGAAAGCAGCGAGAAATATAGTGTGTTAATGGGAAAAAAAAATCAAGAAGCCATAGAGGTTTTAGATTATTTAGTAGAATATTATTTCTAATATTTAAGATAACTTTGAGATGTGCGTTAACTTAATAAAGGAGATGAAGGATTTTTTTTAAGTTAACCTGATGTGAAAATAGCCTTCAGACTTTATTTTATTCATAGATTTCTTGCATCAGAATTCCTTCCTATAACGATTATTTTTCAAACTTAAAGGTTTTAATAGCAAAATAAGAAATAATAGCTCCAAAGTTCCTTTTAAATACTTAAAAAAATTACTGCTCTTTAAAGCACCAGATGGGTTTCAAATGCTAGTAGTACTTCAAAGAACAGTATTCTTTACAATATTTCTATACAGTATTTCTATTCAGTTTTCTACAATGTGCAAAGCTGACTCACTTTATGTAGCGTAGGAATATTTTCAGACTGGTGAAATCAAGGTATTGTTATGCTCCAACAAAACACTGGACTGAAAAGCCGTACTAAGTACTTGATAGGGTGGAAGTTTAAATGCAAGTTAAGAGGATGTTATAGAAGGTTCTCCGGCCTTCCCAATTCCAGGAAAAATTATATATATATATATATATATATATATACACATCTGTAGTTAACAGATGTAATTATTGTAGCTGGTCATTGCTTTATAAGCCAGGCCTCTGGAGGGGGGGCAGCATAGCAGGTCACTGGATCACCAGCAAGTAAGGAAGATCCTTCTCAGTTAGGTCCAATAGGGAGGAGGTAAGTTAAAGCTGGTTTTGCAGAAAATTTGGCAATTAAGTTTGAATAACTTAAGCAGTCCCTACCCCAAGTAAAGGAGAAGAGGCTTTTCCTGCAAGCACACTCACAGGCTGAAGGGCACATGCCTGTTGCAAAGCTGGTGTAGATGCACAGGAGGACTGACAGAGACCCCCAATCCAAATGTGGCTTTTTGTAGGAAAATGAACGTCTTCCCCATAGACAAAAGGCATGTTCTTGTCAAACCAAACGTGTGTAAAAACAGGAGTTTCAACCTGGTACATGCCAAGGTGCCCCCTTAACAGATACTGGGGAGAGAGAAGTTCCTCCTTGGATGCTATAAAATAAAAGATCGGTTGCTTCCAGCAGCCCAGGGAGGCAGAGGGCAGTGCTGAAAGGCAGTTGGGATTGCATGCTTTACTCTGATTACAGGAGGGCTACTAATTGTAAAATCAAGCATGCAAAGGATTAATTGCCAGCAGGTGTCAAGGATAAGAAGCCCCTCTCTGATCTGAGCAGGAGGTAACTTTGTGTATTTTCTTGTATTGTTCTCTTATTACTGTTGTTCATTAGAACGCAAAATGCACCTCTATGTTCATTGCAGAGCAATGGGATAAATAATTTTGCTGCTGTCAGAATAGGAAAAAGAATCAATTTCCCAGTGCAAGTCTTCAAAGGGGAAAAATTGTTAATTAGGAAATTAATACAGGATAATGTATAATACAGGATAATGTATAAAAATGTAATAGTGAGGCCCAGACCATTCTTAAAAGCTAGCTTGTAGTTTTACAACCTGCCTGCAGCAATGGGTTATAGGCAATCTGCCCCACCAATTTACTTGGGCTCATCCCCTACTCACATTGTAGGAAAATGAGGAAATCAGGCAGTCTGTAGAGCTGGTGATTGCCAGGGTCCTCCCCGTCATCACTACCTCTTCATCTGCTTGTGGCTCTTCTTTTTTCTCCATCTCCAGTCACAGGTCTCAGCCTGGGAGGTCCACGGACGTTACTGGGAGCAGGAGGTCCTGCCACCGTCACTGCCTCTCACTGCACCGTGAGGGGAGTGGAAGGCAATGCAAAGCCTAACTAAACACTTTAATTAGGGGGCCAGTCCCTGTGGAGAGCAAATGGAGAACAAATGGAGCAAATATAGAAGGATACTCTTTACGTGGTGATATCCTTCCACTGCATCCAAGATATAGCTTGTCTTTTTCCTGTTGTCTTTGCAGAGACTCCAAGGAAAGAGGTTTCTGTGCAGGACTGATATGCGCAGAGTGTTTACTCTGCTTGTGAAGTGAATGAGCTCACTTTCAACGTGGTGCACTGGAACCATCCATGAAGGGAATTACTGCTGAGAAGTAGTGCTTTATAAATTCATGCTTTAGTTTGCTCTCTGGCCAGACAAATCCTCATAAGGCCAATAATGAGCTAGCCCTAGGCATGAAGAAATTACTCCAATCAGTCTAGTACTGGTTTGCAGTATCAAACACAGCATTGCAATGGCCAAGTTGAGAGGAATAGTTTAAGATTCGGCAGCCCTTATGGATTCTTAGGACATGAACAAAATAAATTTTTTCAATCATCATTTCAATATGTGAAAGAAAAATCATGACACTGCTGTAATAATGGCAAAGCAAATAGAGCAGTCAGACATAATTAACTAAATGATAAGCACCAAAGCTGGCTGATTGGGCTATTCCATTAGATGTGACCTCTTTACATTGGTTTCTAATGCAATGGGTGATGCCACTAGATGTGTGGGAAAGATGTTGGTACTTTGACCCATAAAACAATGTGGGTTTAGGAGTTTTGCCATCACCCTCAGCAGGAGCTGAGGCACAATCACTAATTGGGAATTTCTATACAGCATGTACATTAATGAGAATGAAAAAAGGACCTTTGGGGTATATATAAAAAATATAAATTAAAAAAGGCACTGCCTGTAGCCTCGCATGCCTTTGCGAGCATAAGGCTGCCAGCCCACATACCCCATAAAGAAATCAAAGCTTTGTTTTAAGTTAGCACCCAACTTCTTGCTGAAGAAACAGAAGTGGCAATTCATCTGAGTTTCTCTGTCTCTGATCTCTCAACAGGTCACTTCAGCTGAGTATAAAAAGCAAATGCTTGTAAGCAAGGACATTTATACAATGTAGAAGAAACTCACTTTTGTTCATCTGCTGAAGAGTAAATCTTGAGTAACCATCCAAGAAATCAGAGATTCCTGTGCTTTCTGCTTGTCTTTTGTTAAACAAAGGCTGTACATCTTTGACTGATAGATTTAGAAGATAAAAGGAGTGCTCAAATAATGTTTCATGTCATTCTCTAGTTTTCATTTTTTCTGTAAACAACTCTGTTAACTTTTGTGAAAACTCACTAGCAACGATTCCATTGCATGCCAAGACATTGAGGGACTGGTTTTAATTATTTTCCCTGTACTAACAGTTTCTTAACGGTACTATGGAAATCTATTCATTTTGATTTAAATCCTAAAGTAATTAAGGACAAATTAGGAATCAATGAAATGATGTTATTCTTTACTTAATTGTTCATTCTCTGGAAGAATGATGCTGACAATAGCCACTCCCAAGAGAAGTATACTGAGCAAGTTCCTAATCTCTTGAAAAGGCAGAAACTTGCCATGGATATTTGCTCGGTCTCTGTATTCATTTTGGACCATGTTGATGCATATCAATAAAGTGAAGTAAAAGCAAACGTGATTGACTGAAGTGTAGAAGAAGCTATAATGGGCATTTCTGATTTTGACACCTCTCCTTGACGTCATGCTTGTCAGTCTTCTCCAAGCCTAAGCAAGTGACTCTTCTGTGGAAAGTTCATAACGTCCATTCTCCTGAGCAACAGAAGAGATAGCTTTCCGTTTGTATAGGTTTATTTTCCTTCATTGCAATAAAAGGAACATGCACTCAAGCCGAATTTGAGGTCACCAGCCAAAAATAAAGCAGCAAAATCACTGAAGGCAACTAGAAGAATTGTAAAGATGTAAGCAGTGGATGGAATAGTAAAGGAGTTAGATAAAAGACAGAGAATATGTAGCACTTTGACATGTAACAGATAAGCAAAGTAAAACATGCAGTGAATGTCCTGGTGACAGTATCCCAGCAACAATAAATTCCGCTTGTGATAGGGCAGGCTGAGAAAAAGCTGGGGACTGATGGTTTTCTAATCTCCTGCTGAAAAAATATGGCCACTGGTACTACTGCATAATGTTGAGTGTAATATGTAAAACTTGTATAGGTATGTATGACTTCCATGCAGCAACTACTGCCACGGAAATTACTCAGAGAGATAGAAGTTGACAGACAGTACTTATGATCTCTGTTAAAACTCTTTGAAGAGGTATCTGTCGGCTGTGAGTATTAATTTGACTTCTAGTTCAGGTGGAAGTTGCTGACAAAGAAGTCATATTGCTGGATGGGCAATTCTGGGGTTATGTTTTCTACACAGAAGTTATGTTGGCCTCTTAGCTTATCTGCTACCAAGAAAAAGGAATGGGATGGCTGGTTGCCACTTGGATCATTTTAGCAACGTAACGGGGTCTTGCAGAGTGAAATAAATGGGAATTGTCTGAGGATGAGCATCTGTGTGGCAGTAAATGGTATCAAATAGAAGATGACTAGCACATTTTTTGAGGAAGAGGAGAAATAAGACCTATGCAGCTATACTTGGGTATTCTGCCAGCATAAGGAGAGAAAGTAATAAATAGATGTCTCAGAAAAGCCTGAATGGAGGAATAATAGCCATCAGTAGTGAAAGATGTTGAATTAGATGGATTCCTACTCCTAGAAATTTTCTCTGTTTATTATGGATGGCACTGAAAGTTTTATCTCTTTCCTTTTCAGACTTCTGCATTAATCTGGTTAGTATTTCAGCAGGCAAAGGCAGGTGATGGAAGGATTCTGAAAAGAAAGTGAAATATTACATAAATGAGCTAGAACAACAGCTGTGCACTGGAAAGGAGTGCAAAGAAAAGTAAGAAGAACTGGAGATAATCCTAAATTACAAAGACTTTGCTTTCCTAGCTATCCCTAACACGTTGGAAAAAGTTTCAGGAAATAGCAAGTCAGTATTTCCATACGCTTTCTGAACATCTGAGTGTTTTTTTCCCTTGTCTAGTGTCCTAGCCCAGTTTTTAAAGGTACCTGAACACCAAGAGATTCTGATTTGCATATAGAAAATTCACTGCTTCTCTATTCAAATGCATGTGCATCTGTTAAATTGGAAAATTCTGCCCCATATGCTCTGGCAAGGGATGCTGAAATGGGTGCAGTGGTTCTCACGGGGAGAGGGCGGCAATCTACAGGCAAGTAAGTATTTCACAGATTGATCCATAGTCGAAATTGTCTCAGGCAATGAATAATTTTTAGACTTTCTAATGGCCATTTCAAGTTCTCCTGCACTTTTAAAGTTGGCTATTTAATAAAATAAAAAGAAAGAAATATTAGTATAGATAAATGTCAGTCAGGTGAGATACCCTGAGAAACAGTCTAGCAGGTCGTGCAGCTTCAGCAACGGCTGTTGGGTAAGAGAGGGCATTTGGCAGTGCTGCCTTCCCTGATGATAGTCTGGAATTGAAATATGGTCTCTCCCTCTTCCAGCATATTTAAATGGAAGTCCATTGCCCTCCTGGGCACCAGAATTTTATATCTGACTTCTGAGAAATGACTAAGCCAATCTTCCGTCTTCGCTTCTATAAATTAAAGCCCCCAAAGAGGCTAAAGGCAGCTACATTTTGAGCGGATGAGACTGGTTTGAAACCTGCCCCTTTCCCATCTGGGACCTCCTTAGAAACACCTTTTGATGTTTTTTTTAGTGATTTGCAGGGCTGGTGAGGGGCTGATCATCGCTCTTCTTGAATATTTGGCACTTTGCAGGTACAAGGTCTTTAGCCCTCAGTGGTATTGAAGGAGTGAACAGAGGCTGTGCTTTGTGGGTCAAGAAATGGAGACTTCTGTGATGGATAAAGCTGCATGCTTATGACTTTGGGCACCAACAAGAAAGCTCCTGCCTCACTGGCAGATTTGCAGCCCAGGAATGGAGTCAGTGCCCTGGCAGCAATGAGCACATGAGCTGGCAGAGCCCAAGCCCTGCAGCAGCACCAGGAGGGTCAGTGGGCAGACCAACGTGAGCATTGCTGGAGGGAGCAAGGCAAAAGTTAGTACATGGAAAGGTGTGTACAAGTACAGTACTGCATATTTTAAAAACTGTAAATTAAAATGGCAGACTGATATTTTCCTTTCTTGGAGTAATTTAAATTCCAGGTATGTGGATTTTTTTGCTTCTTTTCCAAATCCGCAATCAGCGCTTACCAGAAATGAGAAAAGGATTGGTTTTTGAACAGTGCTGTGCTCCAGGTCAGTTTGATTACATGGAAAATGCCCGGCTAATGACAGTTTAACACCAATTAACAGACCACTTTATAATAGATTAGCATTCTGAGACATTTTCAATTGATAATTACAATAATTAACGCTCTAAGCTTGCATGCACTTTTGAACAGAAATTTGGTAGTTTTATTTACTCTGAACAAGGAAATGCACAGAGCAGACATGAATTGTTTGAAGTGTTATAGTCAGTCAGGATTGTAAGTGTACTACATTTGGGCTTGCTTTTGAAACGTGTCTGCAGGTGACATTCTCCCAGGTGGAAGTGACTACATAAATTACTGTCTTTGTCTTAGCTGAACACACCTGCAAACAGAGACTGAGATTTATTTAACATGTTGCTGTGGTACAGATAAACTGTGAAAGGGATTTGTGCTGCAGAACAGATCTGTTTTTCCTTCCTTCAGGATCCCTTGTTTCAAACTAATGGATTTCCCACCTGCTCAGGCTGGTTATTTTGAACGTTTAGTGCTCATAGCTGAAGTCAGACTCTCAAATGTATTGTTTCATGTTGGGAAAACTAGGAGTGAGAAGTGTTTGGTAAGAGAAGCTCCATATTGATGCTTATAGGGAGATACTCAAAAGAGCTCAAGATCCAGTGTGACTGTATCCTGAATTCTTTGGGAAAGTTCCATTTGGTCTTGACTCCTTCAGGGAATGCAAGTGCTGTTGCCATAGTGTTTCCTGTAAATGGTTGTGAAGGGCAGCTGGCACCCAGGCATGATGGGGGTTTTCTCTGGGGACTGGAGGCAGAGCGTGGAGAAGTCGGTGTGACAGACCCTCTAGCTCTGGGGACATATAACCAGGCTTCTGGTCACTTTGTCTTGGTGGGTTAATGGTTGCAAGATCTCCTTTGTAATTCTTGGCTTACTGTTGACTTTGTGCATCTCATTTAATTTTGTTAACCTCTTCTCTTAAATAATGTGGAATTTCCTTATGAGAAATGCACAAGGTAAGCTCTATTTATGGTTATTTTTTTAAATATTTCAGGCAGTGGTCAGAACTGACACAGCAGGGGAGCTTTGCAAATGTAGCCTGTTTGGGTATTTCTTCAATCCTTCCCAGATTAATAAAATAAACCATTTGATGCATGCAGCACCAACCCTGAAGAGCAGCAATCCAATTCTCGCTTCCTCTGGAGGATGGATTTCGGTATCATTAAGGAGCCAAGACTGACTCTGGCAAGGGGAAAAAGAGGTTTGAAAGAAAACTGGATTTTTAAACTAGAAGTGTATCATTTGGATTGAATGGCTGGGTTATTTTTGTCATGCCATGCTGTACCGGGATGATTGGATGTGTGCCTGTATGCCAGGCAACAAGCCTGGGTTACTGGGTTTGTCAAGGAACTAAACAAGATGTAGGAAAGTAGGAACCGCAGTTAAAAATTGTCATTGTCTTCCTTTACCCTGGCAGAACTAGTATCCCCTGTTCTTGACATTTCATAAAGTCCTATGAACAGTGAACATCACTGTTCTTGCCTTCTTTGCAAACAGAACAAGAAGGAGATGAAATCATGAAGAAAAGTGGCATTAATGGTGCTACAATTGTAGATAAAAAGGGCTTGGCTTTTCCCAGTAATGGCTTACTGGGGTTTAAGTATTATGAGGGACAACACTGTGATCTATGTTGTCCCAGTGGGATATCCCTGCCTCTAGAAATCCCAGCAGCAGAGATGATCAGGTGGATCACATAGAGGAACGGCCCCGTGGGATAAAGTCCTCAGATGTGTCTGGGTACCTCGTGCCTGAGTGCTGCGAGTCCTTCAAGAGGAGGCTGAGGTGAGGCAGAGATGCTAAACCAGCTTTAGCTGCTGCCTTTTCCTTGAGCATGGGGAGCTTGGGGGTCTAACTGGGACTCCATAATAATGTTACAGCTCCACGGAGAGCGGTGGGGCTGGCCACAGAGGGGGAAAACCTGCCTTATCACAGGGGACTTCTAAGAGATGGTTTATATTTCTAGTACTGAAAGGTAATATTTGTATTATCTTTAGATGTGGTTCTTAAATTAATGAGTCCCTCTGGAAAAATCGCATGTTTGACAATCTTGACAGAAAAAATCGAGTTAGCATACAACACAACTTGATCACTAAGTGGTTAAAGTAGTGGACAGCTATGGTTGGACTCCATGATGTCAAAGGTCTTTTCCAACCAAACCATTCTATGATTCTAAAGTAAAGCAAATCAGTGATGTGTATATAGGGTGATCTAAAAGAGCCCATTTCAGAAAGCTGGAAACAATTTGGGGCTAAGTCAGCTGGGAAGAAGAGTTAAGCAGAAAACCAGAAATAATTAGGAAGGTTGACTAGGAATCCAGAATTCTGCAATCAAGCAAAGTCGCTGTTGCTTTAGGGAACCTCTGCCTTGTTCAGAAAATTAGAAATCTGTTTCCCGTCAATGTTACGAAAGAACTTTTTTCTTCTCTTGCCTGTTACAGGGCAGTCGGTTTCATCACTTGCTGCTCAACAGAAGGTAAACCCTCTGCTGATCCACTTAAAGTATAAATAAGTCTTGCAATGCACTCTGTGAGGCAGGGAACAGATGTTTGAGAACACAGCTGCTAGACCTAGTTCTTATTGTTAGTCACTCGCAGATTTTTAGTCTAATATCTCTCTGTGGTTATATTAAAGAATATTTTCTATCCCCAATGTACTTCTGAGGAGCTCTTCAGCTTGTGGTGTCTCCTGATTCCCTGGTCAGGACCCCCTGCCTCAGCATTGCTGCCTGTCCTGGAGAGAAACCTGCTCCCTTTGACTTTGACATGTCTCGCTGATTGAGGAGTCAGGTTGATGGGCTGTAAAAGGTGCCATTTTTGGTTGTTGTCAGCAAGAAGACTGATTACTGACACAGAGGTAATGAAACAGTTAATGAAACAATGAGATCTTCAGAGATGCATCAACTCTTCCTTCTGCAAAGGAGGTGGTGAGCAAAGGCAGCAGAGCTGCCATGGATCAGGCTGTCAAGACATTAACTCTTGCAAATAGAACTTATTTGCTACTTTCTATGCCACGTATCAAATATTACAACTGTTTTGAATTTATGTCCCGGTGAGTGTAAAAGGAAGACAGATTTCAGACCTCTTGGAGAGTCCTTGTCTGCGATTGAAAGCCTGCAGACAAGACTGTGTTTCTAACTAACATCTTCATAATACTTAATATTCAATAGAGTAAAAGGAGAATAATGAGCACTGCAGCTATCCCAGGTTAGTAATTACCACCGTCATTATTAATTTTCCAGAGCAATCTCGTCAAATGAGTCATTATTATCTCAATTCCTTAGCCAGGACTGATTGATTCTTTCTCCCTGTTGTGACTAATTTCATATAATGTCTGAGTACAATATAGAACTACAGAGCCAGTGTAATTCTAATGCATAATAATTCTAAATAACCAAATCCCTTGCCCACAGCTCTGTTTAGATCTGATGCTTTATACTATTTAATTGAAATAAATACTTACATTCAAAAAAGTCATATTATTTTAAAGATGGTTATAATTATGTTAGAGGAAGAAAATTTATATCAGATGTGATTTATTTTAATGTACATTCTGTAAACATATCTACCCTTTTCAGACCTTTCAAATAACTGCATTGCCTCTCCACAATGCAATATAACGGTTGTTAATGGTACTCTCTCTTATAAGACAGCCCAAGTATTCCAATCCTGTCACTTCTCACTCTCCATCACAGTCACCACAATTCTACTGGAGACAGGGATTTATGCCAGTGTGGGATCTGGCCTGCGTGTTTCAAAGTTATCTCTGTGTTGGCACCAAAGAGGAGCTTCACAGCACCTTGCCGAAGCAGCATGGCGTAGCCTGAAATAAATGTGGATGATCTTTAGCATTTCGTAATGTTCACTTCAACCATTTTCAAGGAAGGAATATTTTGGTTGGTCTTCGGTTGTGTGGATTTTTTTTTTTTTGTGGGGAGAAGCTGAATGTTTCAGCTGTTTCATTAAGTCTCTGTTTTCAGTCCACTGTCAGCACTGCTAAGTATGAAGTAGTTCACTGCAAGACAAGGAGAAGAATCTCTGTAGGAATGGT
Source organism: Cuculus canorus (assembly GCF_017976375.1). Taxonomy (NCBI): domain Eukaryota; kingdom Metazoa; phylum Chordata; class Aves; order Cuculiformes; family Cuculidae; genus Cuculus; species Cuculus canorus. The sequence continues at coordinate 11,838,104 of NC_071411.1, forward strand.
AATATGTTTCTTGCTTGTACAGAAGCAATGAGGTGGATATTACCTTTCCTCTAAAAAAATGGAAACCCACTTCTTGCATTTTTCTGGAGCTGGAGAGAAGGAAAGGAGAAGTGTGATAGGGGTTATTTTACAACTTTGACATTTTTGCCTCCCAGACCAAATACTGTCAGACTGAAGAGGAAAAGAGTAGACTGTAAACCAGGACCAGCAGGCAGCAAGACTGTAGGAGGTACCCTTGGCATTGGACCTTCTTTTTTCAGACTAAGAAGATACGATGGTTTAATCCTGAACTGACAGCCTAGAAATCTTGGTCTACAGGGGTAGGGAAGATTCGTGTGCTGCTTTGGCATTACAAACAGCATAAGGAATGTGCATCAATTATAGCTTCACAGACGTTTAAGCCCCTTAGTGCTGCCAGATCCACCTGGGCCAAGGGGCAGAGATGTGAGGAGGCTTCCTTTCTGTGCTGCGTTCACCCTGCCAGAGCAGCCAGGTGCTATAGGCATGGCTCAAACTCTGCAAGCAGCTCCCGAGCTAAATTTCACATTCATTCAGCAAGCAGGAATTGGGCCAGCAGGATAAGTTTTCATGCTTGAGCTCTGCGATGTGTAAAGCAGCAGAGATGCTGTTCGCTTTTTCCTGTGCACGGAGTGACCTTTATTCCTGGCCCTGCTGAGAGAGGAGGGTGAGAAGCTCTGTCTCACTGCTCACGTTGTGTCTTGGCTTTGCATTCCTAACGCTGGGCACTTCCCCAGTTGCAGGAGCATCCTAGTGCCGGGGTGGCTTGCGTCTGTGCCGACATTTAAAGATATTAGCGTAGGTTGCACTGGACTGTATTGGGAGAAATAAAAACATTGAATTGGACAGTAAATAAATTAAGAGAGGTCATGTGACCTTTCAGTCTAGCACCTATTTGTTTCTACTGGTTATTTATTGAGGCGGTTCCACTTTATTCTGCTACTGCTGAATTAAAAAAATACACTTTCATAGCCCGTGAAAGCAGAATTCGATTGTGCGCTCTGCACTCCTCTTCACTGATGTGTTTCAGTATTTAAATCTGGCAGGAGCATGTGTTGCACCAGGGATTTATTTGATCTACAGGGTTCAGCCATAGGAATTGACTTACCTCAGCATTCATGAACAACTATTTGATGCTTGGGGAAGCGGGACAGTGAAACTTGTACTGGGTGCTTTGCTGGCACCTTCCCCTCAAGCTGGGCCAGGTTAGGCCATCACATCCCTGGGGCTCCTGTGGTGTCTGGAGACCTTGTGTTTCACTCCTGACACCAGCACTGCTCTTGTTCTCGCCCCAGGTACAGCTGGCCCTGTGCCTTCTGCTCCCCTAACGGAGTGCACCCTGTCTTATTCCTCAAGGTGTGTTGCATAAAACCTGTAATATGTATGTTACGCTTTTGTGTTTCCAGATTTGAAAAGGAATACTTAATAATATTTGTATTGTCTTCTCGGAGACACATCTTTACTGTAAATTTTTGCTTTTACTGCTGTTCTTTCATGTGGATTCTCTCATATGGATTCAGTCAGTAGGAAGAAACTAAGGTGATAGTTTTCCATACAATTTGTTTTAATTTACATTAAATAATAATACCCTGTTTATAGTAATTATCACTCAAGTCATTTACTAGGTTTGAGACACTGAAACTAAAGCAAAGCAAACCTTGAACTGATGGGAGAGTCCTTATGGGTACATGGAGTCTGTTGTTGAAATCGGTGAAATCATCAGAAGATGAGCAGCGAGCTGGTGAAGCAGTCACTGCCCCAGCACAGGAGCTGACTGGTGCATAAGCCTTTCCTGCATTCAGGGATATGAGTAGTTCAGATGAAATCAGTGCAAAAAAAGAGTCTACTTAAAGGATATATTTGTAGGGACAACATGCTGAGGATTGTGGCAATGTGACTCTGTTAAACTCAAAACCCAGTTGTGGTATTACAGGAGTCTGAATATAAGTTAAATTAAATGCAACTTCTTGCATACAACCAAGCTTGGTGATAAATCTCTGTGTTTTTATAATAAATGTTACTTTATGGCAATCACCATATGCTACCTCTAGTCCTGTTTTGAGTATAAATCATAACAAGTGTATACCCTAAAATGCTTTATTGTCTTTTTATGGCCACATACGGCTGCTGTTCCTTCCATTTGTTATTAATTTTTTTAATTGTTCCCCTAGAAACTAAAAAATGATTAAAACTAATGAATACTCTGCAGTGACAGGAAAGGAGCAAGCATATTGCATCTATTCTCACTTCCCAGATCTGATCAAAAGCAAGTGTTGAGCTGTGAAGTTGTGACACTGACATTTTGTACTGAGCTTCTGACCACCTCCTGAGACCAAATGATGACTTGAGGAAGATCATGAATTAGAGTTTTCATTGTTTCACAGGAATGCTGCTGAGAGGATCAAATTAAATTTTATTGAAGTCAGTGTTTATTTCTTAGCAGAGCCTGTTTAAGAAATTAGGATAATATGTAAAATATTTCAAAAGAGGCAGGTTTGTATTTCTTTGTCCATGCCCCAGTTTCAAGATCTGGCATTTTCTGTGTGTTGGGACTGGATGGACTGATTTGTTTCAACCAAATCTTGCTTTTTTATTTAAAAACCTGCAAGTCATTCATGTGTTTGTATATCCAGATTGGCGCAACTTGCTCAGGGAGCTACAGCTTCTGAAAGTCAGTGGGAGGCAGCTGCTAACCCTCACACTTCTGACAGTCCTGCTCTGTAGCATCTCCAGTGCGATAATTAATGTGAATCTGGACTTGGAATCCAGAGCTGTGACTCAAAACAAGAATGCTGCCTCATGAACATGGGTTTTATCTGCCTTTCAGAAACATGTGAGTTTGATTTTCTTTTTTTTTTCCTCCAATGCACTTGTTTTTTTTTTAACTTAGGTTTGTGTTGTGCACAGGAGTAAAGTCAGCTTTCAGCATTTCTTAAAAACCTCTGAAATGTACTTCTCAAAACTAACATTTATCTGTAAAGGATGTAATTAAAGTGTGTGGAGGGGGTGTTGCTGTACATGTATCTGCCACTCTCTGGACTTCCTGCAGCTCACAGTGGCTTTGAAATGAAACTTAAGGGGAATAATTGACGACAAAGTGCTAGACAGGGGTTAAAGTGCCATTACCGCAGGAGGAAACCTTCAAAGGTTGCGTTCAGTGGGGGACTGGCCAGTGCTGCAGCCTGTGGGGATGGATGAAAAGCAAGCTCCACAGGCAGCTCCTCACACGCTGTCACCTACCTTCTTTCATTCATATATATATGCACATATATGCATGCACATGAGCACATAGTAGTTTGAATTTGTTGTGAATTTTACATGTCCCTTTTGCAGGCCATGAAAGATGTTGGCTTCCCCAAGCTATGTCCTGCTCCTTCATGCCAGAGCAGACCTGCAGCCATGCAGTGGAGCAGGATCTGGGCTCTGCAGCACCAGCCTTTCTGGCCACGACAGTTCTTGGCCAGTTACATCAATAAATACAGGTCTTCTACCAGAACAGGTTTAATTACAAAAAAAAAAGCAAGTAATGAATAATAAGAAAGTATCATCATCTGCATAACTGATGGGGGAATAAGTTAACATATATTTAAGAAGTCAGTAGTGGAGCTCTAAATTGAATCCCAGCATTCTGAATTCCAGTTTGACATCTTAAGGGTGATACCATTGCTTTTTTTTTTAATGCTTTGTGATTAATTTCTGGTTGTAAGAGTTTTAACTATTTAAGTCAACTTGCTTTACAAACAAGATAAAACCAGAGCTGTAGGAAAGATCTTTTTAATTTCCAAAGGGAAAACTGGTTATAGTTAAAAAATTAGAAATGTATAAGAAAAAAGAATCACTGAAGTCAATGTCAAGATATTGTCAGGTGGTCAAATTTTACTGTCCTGACTCCTTTTTTTTAAAAATAAAAGAAAAAAAAAGAAAAATAGATGACCACAAAGCTGCCATTTTATGTACTAAGTTCTCTATGAGCTCCATCCCCAATACAGTTATGCAGTATCATGAGTTAAAGTGAACCAAATCTAAACTGTTGTGGCATATAAAAACAGCAAACAAAGGAAGGCAGCTTTTTTCCACTAACCCCCTGAGATTTATTCTGACAGTTTGCAACTCGATGAAATGGATAATGGAAGTCCCTTGTCACAATAACTCAGTTTAAATGTATTGTCAGATTAATAGACTCAGTTATCCACTCTTCCAAGGAAAAAAATGACTTGTGGTTTCAAATCTTGCCCTCACTCATGGCATCTGATCAAATTAACCAAGGAGACCAAATTTAGGCTCTCAGCAGAAGCTGGGAATTGTATGGATTTTCCCATGAAAGTGACTTTATTTTGTTATTTTCAATACTGGCGAAATGATTTCCCAATGCCACAGCAACATCTGATGGTGACTGTGTAGCTGATCATGGGTGTGAAACCTTGGTATGACACTATCCTGCACAGCTCCACTGGCTTGGCCTCAGCTACCAGTGGGCGATGGAGATGGTGGTTTCAGTGGGATGATGCACATCCCTCTCTCCATGCACAGGGAGGTTGGTCCTGCCTGTTCTTACCCATCCTTTTGCAGCTCATGCCCTTCAGATGAGCCAAGTGCCCAAGGGAAGACGTGTGAGTCAGCTCAGTGAATTGCTGCTTAAATAGGGTAATAAAAACACTTTTTAGAGGGCTGCAAGGCTGTATTTTCTGCTGCCTTAGACTGATATGGAGGGATGGGACTTCATAGCTGGTGGAAACTCAGCTTGCTGACTATCTGTGGAATTTGTAAAGGATTCTGTAGGATTTACCCTAGTCGAGTCAAGCAAAACCTGCAGGAAGGTTCTCTCTGCTCTTCCAATCCCATGGACAAAGCGTGTTAGACCATGTCTATCTGTAAGCCTCTTGTTCTTTTGCTACATAATCTCATGAGATAATTTCACTCTCTTTTCAAGGTCATGAGTTGGTTCAGAGTTAAACGTGACAGAAAGAAAAGCCTTCCCTGGGATGCATCCAGGTGGGGCATTCACAGGCTGTAGGAGCTACAGCAAGTCATTCAGGGAGAGGATGATTTCCGTATCAGCCCCTTTAACCTGCCTTTGGCTGTGGTTTTTCAGCAGCAGAAATCACTGAGATGTGGGTGGATGTCCTGGCTGCAGCATGCCCAAACTGAGGTGCGTATGAGGGCCCTTTGCAGCCCCAGGACTGGGAGCAGTGGTGACACTGGTGGCTGGGGCTGCCCTGGCTCCAGCGGTCCATCATCGCATACTGTAGGGGCTACGCGTCTGCATGGCTGCCGTCGCATGGTTATGTGGGGTTATTTGATTTTTTTTGGGGAGAATTTTGATATACTGTTTTGCACATTGTCAAAAGCAAATTTAATGTGCAGTCCATCCCTCTGTTGTATGTGGTGCTGCATTTAAGAAGCAGAGTCATTTATTAACGCATGGGGAGTGAATTATTCTGCTTTACATCTGGAGAGTGGCAAATTGTTGGATTTAATAGCTGTAAGCTCCTCTGATCTGCGATCACTGTCGGCTGGATTTTTTGATCTGACAAAGCACTGTGTGCAGTACTGCAAGGATCCTTCCCCAGCCTCTCTGGGGGAATCCTGCTGTCAGGCTGCAAATGTACTGCGCATGAAATGTGTAATTTTGAAGTCTAAACCTCTGAGAGCTCATGACACTCTGAGACAGCAGTTTACCTTCAAAGTCGCCTCTCTGCCTGTACTTACCACCTCTTGTGATTTAGCACTACCGCTCATATTTCCTCCACAGAAAGTCATAAGGTTTACTTTCTAGAAATCTCATCATCTTCTCTTAATTAGGCATTTTCACACAATGAACCATATGGGAGTCAACGAAAAAGGTGTCAATGTGCAGCACAGCCGGGGCTCATGGATGCTGATTGATAAAGCTGGCAGATGGGTAGATCATCAGCTTTGAAGACCAGATTTTCTTCTGAAACCATTGAATAAATAAGACGGGCAGAATAACTAAATGGCAGGGAGGATGTGTGGCACAGCTCCTTCCCCATGTTGCCAAAGATTGCTCAGTTCAGGGTTTTAACCTCAGCATTTCCTTCTCAATGATTTTTTTTCAATCCTGGTTTTACTAATGCAGGCTGCTACTTGCCCCCTAAATCTGGCTGCATTTTAGTGATTACCCCTGAGGTGATGGAATGACGCTCAGCTAGGTGCCTAAGCATGAAGTCAAAGTCAGTCAGCTTGTCTCCATTGTGGTATTGTCCGATTCGCGTTCTAGCCAATGTGCTGGACCGCCTCTTTCTTCCGCTTCGCACAAAGCATCTTCCATTACATCCTGTCTTTGCACATCTCATCTCTCTTCAAGAACATAGACACTGTGCCACTTTTTTGTATTTTTCCCTGTGAAGTAACCCAGAATTGTTAGACAGATTAGGTCCATGATCTGAATTTCTATGTGAAATTATACATGCATTGATTTAGAAAGTATTTGACGAGCACAGCAGGTCTGTGGTGAGTGCAGTCCCACACCAGGCTGTTGCAAAAATGTCTTCTCCTTTGAAATGTGTAGGTTGCATAATTTCTGTAAAACCTCTCCAGTAAAACCGCTCATTCCTAGGAATGCCTGGAAGAGTTCTCCACATGGCTATGTGGAAATTGAAACCCACAGCATAAACAGTGATGGAAATGTTCATGCGACCCTCCCTCGAGTAGAAAAAATTGCTGAGTGTAGTATATCCCTGAAGCACACGGGAGCTTTTCTATTTTAAACTGTAACCATGAAATACAAAAAAAAAGCCCAGTGAGGCAAAAGCTTCTGCCTTTTTATTTTTGCTCTTAACATGTAAAAATAGAATTACCTGCTGCCTGCTGGGCTCGTTAAATATTTTTTTTTTATTTTCATAAATCACCGCCATAGAGTTTGAATTATTTACTCTGTAAACTCAAGGCTACATTAATTTCCATTCTCCATTTTTTTTGTAACCAATTTTTTGTGCATTAGCTTTGGAGCTGTTTCCCGCACAGCTTTTGTTCAGTTCCCACCTTGGCTTTTCAAGCAGTGTCCCCCTCTCCTTGGTGACTGCAGGGGTTCCATGAACTTCAAAAGCAGCCTGGAAATTTCAGCCACACGCAGCGTTTCTGCAGCCACTAAATTATGGATCAGAATACAGCAGATCAAACAGTTCAGAATTATTCACTTGTGGGTCTTTGCTTGGTAAAGCAACAAAAATCTTTGCTTTTCTTCTTTGGTAATATGTGGGGTGGTTGTTTTACATGCTCAAGAGTAATGTTATCAGGGGCATGGGGGCGTGTATGTAATATTTTTTTTAAGCGAGGCACTTCAATCAAAGCTTCATTCTACTGTAAACCCAATTAGCTTCAGTCTGCCAAGTCAGCTTGACTGTCTGAAAGAACGTATGTAGGGCTATGAATAATTGCTAAACTCAGTTTTCTTTCTATCTAAGAAATGCCATGAGGCTTTTGTTGCCACTGATAAACCCTCTGCACTTGTCTCTGAGGTTCCAGCTGAAGACACTTGTTTAAAAACTATAAATGTGTTTGAATAGTATTCTTTATGTGAAGAGGCTCAGTGAAAAATAAGTGCTTTCTTTGCTTTGGAGTAGAAGGTTGCTGAACCCAGATCCTAAGTTCCTCCAAGCACTCGGGGAATTTACCATTAGCTGTAGCAGGAGCAGCCCTGAGAATTTGCATAGCTTTATTGCGTGTGGCTGCAGCATAAGCCCATTACTGTAGGAAAACAGTAGCAGGGCTGTCCCCTGTGTCATACAAGAGGAAAGGTTAGAAAATCAAATGCTCCATCGGTACATGTGGAAAATGGGTCACCTACTTTGTTTGAGGAAGCACACAGGATGATCTTGCTGTATTTTAATATGCCATGTGCTGGTTTCTAGCAGTTTGGAGATGGTTTCACAGCCAGGATGATATCTGGTTATATCTGATATTCTTATCAGGCTGTGCTGGTGCATGGGTTGCTGGTTAATCAACACCTCTGGCAGAGGAAGAACAGCCAGTGGGCTGGGTGGGCAGTTAGGGATGACATTGGAAATGTCCATGGGACTCAGCTGCACAACCCACCCAAGCCCACACAGAGAGGTGGGACATGCAGGGAGGCATTGGTGTTGCTTGCTGTGAACTGCTTCCAGGGCTCCTTCCCATCGCTAAGGTATGTACTGTAGATCCTCTTGCTTTTGGCCAATTGGTAAATGTAGGATGTATATCCTAAGATAAGAAAGGTTGGCAATGTTGATATATTTCTTTAGTTTAAGTAGAACATGACTTCCCCATCTGCAATGGGTTCCTCCTTAAATATTTACTTGCCTTTCCACTGTTCATGCATAATATCCCTATTTTTCCCCCTCAATTTACAGGCTACCTAAAAAGCCATCAGAGCAGTGACTCATCCAACTAACTTGAGTCCCTTTCTCATTTTTAAATTGAGCTCTGATTTCTGTTAGTGTCCCTCAAGGATGGTCATGTTCTAATGACATCTTGCATATTCTCCACTGTTTTATTTAAAAAAAAAAATTAATTTATTTTCCTTCAAGCCTAAGGTTCAGAGGGTGTTATAATACTCTCAGTGTTGGCTGTTGGTGGTGAGCTGTGTGACAGGATTTCAATGCTTCATCAAAAAGGCTGAATGTTTTGGAAGATTTTAAAATGTTCAGGTTTTTATTATGTGGTTGTTAAATGATATGCATTTACACTGACACACGCATATAAGTAGTGAGGTTTTTTTCCCAAATATTACATTAAAGCAACACAACATGATTCCATTTGTCTTTTGTAGTGTTTGCCAAAAGTAATATGTTTGCTCTAAGACTGAAAAAATTAAATATTAAAATATTTCCAGTGGTACAGGGGAAGATATATATTTTAACTAATTTTATAATAGCAGGTACATAGGTGAATGCCTGTTTGGACAACTATGAACTAAGTCCACTAAGTTCATAGTGTGAAGTAGGAGTGACAGCGTGATTCCCAGCAGCAGAAGTCAGTGCCACACTGCTTTGTCACAGCTCCAGCTTCCCTTTTCCGACACGAATGATGGTGGTGTACACAGTCATCTGTCAACAACTACTTTCTCAATTACTTCTAGCATGTATGTGGGGGTGGCACAGAGAAGCGGATGATCCCTGATAATAGTAAATTATCAACAGGGGAAGGTTTCATTTTCTTTAAACAGAAGCCATAACTGAATAGCTGAAAGAATCCCAGAGACTGAAATCTAGAGGGATATTTTAGTCTGAGCTCTTTCTGTGGGGTTACCTAAAAAAACACATGTACATCCCACTTATTTTGAAAAATGTATTGACAGATTGATGGCTGCTCCTATATCTGTGTGTGAACAACAATAAAGAGACGAAAAAGGCAGAGTGGTCCTCTAGTGAGTCTTCCAAGCACTGAGTGGCATCTGAGTAGTTGTGATTTATCTGGAAAGAAATAATATATGTATTAAACTTGGTAGTTATTCTGTATTAAGAAATGCCATTGTTACATGAGGGGTTTTTTAATTTATTTAGAATCATAGAATAGTTTGGGTTGGAAGGGACCTTAAAGATCATCTAGTTCCAATTTAGTGTGGATACAAATTATTTTAACGTTTAGTTAGTTCTCTTTTAGAGAAGGAGCATCAAGCCTCCCTTCACGAGCTACCAAGAGTGGCAAAAATTGTCAAAGGATTATATTGGGGGGCACAGAAAAATGATCATGCTGCTTCTTTGCTATTTCATTAGTGACCACTTTGGTATGTTCATTACCCAAGGACATTATCACAAGTAGTATTTTGTCCGGGGTGATTATTCTGTTGACTAAAATGTCAATGATAGTGTGTAAAACACCACTGAGAAATTAGGGATGATTTCAGCAGCTGTTAATCAGCCTTGCTTAGCTGAGAGAGTCTTCAGAGAAAGGAAAGATAAAAGAGATTTTGTCTTTTCAGTCTTTATACTCACAGTAATATCGGTTAAGGTGTAAGAGAAGTTTTACTTCTGTTTCTTTTAATTTCTAGCTGATTATGGATTCTTTATGCGCAGACTCCATGTATCTCAGCTAAGATGCTCAGGGCACACATTCAGGGAAGGTGACAGGACCCTGCCCAGGGCTGGCAGTTCAGAGCTACAGAAAGAGCTGCACAGAGGCAGCCTGTGGTAGAGCATCACCGTGAGTCTGCAAAACCCAGGCACGGGGCTCCATCTCCTTCAGCGTTTTGTTATTGAAAAGGTACTAGGAGCCTAACTAAAACTGGGCTTCATGGTGGGAATCGGTGGGATGGACATCTCGGTAGAATTTAGCACGCTTACCTCAGTGTTTTGTAACTGAAGAGAGCTCTGGAATGGAAGAACATGTGGAAGCTATTTTAGAATATTTATATATATACACATATATATATATATGCTTTAAATGCAATTAGGAAGATTCAGCTAAAGGTTTTACATTATCTCATTAAAGCATGGCAGCTGTAACTGATCCTCCCAGCAATGAACTGCAGTTTGCTAAATGAGGAGGAGCCACATAACTGCCCTGCTCCTAGCCGTGTCTTGGGGCTGGAGTATTCTGGGAAGGGGTAGCAGACAGGCTTCTGCATGGAATCCCAGAAATTTCCTCAGATGGATTTAGTAGCATGATATTTGATATAATCAATATATAGAATAATGTTGGTGTTTCTAGTCCAACAAATGAATTGAGCAAAGGGAGAACAGCACATGCAGCCATAGATTAGTGCAGTGGAATGCTGGCAGCTGGACGGACAATTGTAGCCAAAGAATAAAGGGTGGGTTTTCCACTTACTTTGAATGTTCATGCATGTGCTGTAATTTTTTTATTTGTTAGAATTGATACAGAGGTATGAAAAACTTCAAAGTGCTGTTCCAGGTTTTGTTTGCAGCATCAATGGGCCTCTTGGGAGGCAGAACTTATATGGCACCACAAAAAATGGAAACATCAAGGCAGCCTCGAGCTCTTGGAGAGTCTTTGGGAGTGTGGCGGTGGTACTGAGGTGGTTGGTTCTGCAGGAGCCGCGAGTCATAGGAGTGCCGAATTCAACAGAGCTGCTGCAAGAGCCCATGAGAGTGGTTCAGCTTGGGCGGTGGCCTGGCCCTGTCAGTCTTCAGGACTATCCAGGTGGAACAGACACGCTTTGGCCACTCATCAGTCAATTTTGATGGCTCAGCTACAGCTTAGAGCCAATTAATTTTATGAATCCTATTTGTAGCTCTTGTTCCTCCTTATATAATCCTCATTTGTTTCAAATGAGTAGAGAGTGTGCCCCTGAGATTCTAAACACACCTCTTTATTAAAGTTTAAACAGAAGTTGTTACCTACAGAAGCTAAACTTAGCACTAATATATGAAATGAGATGCCGAGAATCCTTTTAAGTCTCCTGCCAGGTGTTAGATAACACGGCACAGTAAAGAGAGGGGGGAAAGGTGACTGCATAGCGTTGTGAACATAGGCATTAATGATCTATTGTATTTATTTCTCCAGTAAGCAGAAGTAGATTAGAAACAAAAATGCAGAAGTTAATTGGGCGATTGCACAGCAATCAGTCTTTGCTTTTGTTCTCCACTTCCCATGAAGCTGTACGCTGCCCGAGTGGCAGTTGTGAATAACAGCACACGGCTGTGGCAGTGTCTTTCTTACCTGCTGCATCAAATGCAGGGAATTAATTTTAATGAAGCCTTGTCCTGTTAAAAACTCAGGGAGCAAAGAGCTCTTGGTGGCTGGGCTGGAGAGGTCCTACTGGCCCTGGCAGGGATGGAAGTCGGGTTGAATGGGCCTGTCATCTCCTCACTGGCATCCCTTGGCCCTCAGGGGGAAACTTGGAGAGTGTGTCGAGAGCAGTTTTGCAGCTGATAACAGTAACTGGAAGTCATGTGTTATTGCTGCTTTGCTGCACGACGTAATGTGCCTCACACTGCTGAGGCTGCTGGATGCCCGAGTCAGGACATTGGCCTCATCTGCCATGAAAGATTCCTTTCACAGGTTTGCACTTCATCTTCCAAGGATATTCCTGTACAATGAAACAGGAGAGAAACCAGATTGTTTAAGGTAATGAAGATTTTAATGAGCCAAACTGAAAAATGTTCAGCTTTCTAATAAGCATAAGTTTGAGCACAAGAAGGAAAGAAAGGCAACAGCCGCTTGACAGTCCAGGGAACAGGGGCTTTCATTGCCATCATGCCCATGTCATACCTCTGAAATCAATGAAAGTCAATTCTGCCTCAGAGTGATAGATTGCTTTGAGATCTCAGTAGAATTTTTCTCTAAAATGAGAATTGGATGCAGTCTTACAAATTACGAAAGCCCAGAACTCAATGCACGTTAATTTTCTAGCATATTTTCTAGGCTATTGTGGGAGCGATAAACGGAAATGAAAAAGATCAGAGGTTATCTGTTGGCTCTCCAGTGGAGTTTCTTGGAGAAGCAGTGCTGGGTGGTGTGGGGGACCTGTGACTCCCCCTGGTACAGATCTACAGGGAAGGAACTTTCTTTTAAGAGTTTTGGGAGATCTACTTTAGCAAGGTGGTTTTGCCCTTTTTCTAGTCCAATTTAATGCTGGCTGGATGTGTGTAGAAGGCAAATTCCCCACTACAATTAGCAGCTCTCTGCAAAAATTGTTAAGGCAAATTAAGTTGCAAGAGTATATATGAGAACATATTTGTTTTTCCTCTAAGAAATACTAGGATATTTATCAATTTTTGTCCATTAGAAACCTAACACATTCAGAGCTAAAGATGAAAAGTGAATACCTCATGAAGATCAGATGAAAGGATGGAAATTATCATTCAGGTAACCCAGCTACCTTAACACTGTCACCATGGAGATCCCCGATTATCTTCTGCTCTTCGCATGCAGAGTGCTGAGAAACCCTGTTTTCATAATTGGCATCATATTTCTCTGGGTATATTAAGCTTGCCTGTGGAATTATGCTCATCAGGTCTTGAATGGTTTCAGATAACTGGAGGTAATATATTGAATCAGATGACTCGATATTGTGATTTCCAATTCAGGGATCATTTGATATGTTTCTGTGCACTGTGTGCAAGCACAGAGATGACTGTAACTGCTGGGGGTAAAGTCAAAGCATTCTGGGTTGTGTGGCTACTGAGAAGATTACCGTGGTTTTGACTGATGAATAAAGTAGCATAGTGTTCTGCTGTGGCTTGCTCTACATCCCTCATATTTCTATATGCCAACTCTGGTTTTCCTCATTTTCTGACTTGGAGAAATATCTTTGTCCTGCAATACCTGCTCAGACTCAGACTCCTGCATGGATCCAGCCCTAGCTGCTTGGTTTTTTGTTTTTGTTTTTGTTTTCTTTTTAATTATGTCAGCGCATGTGGGCTCAAACAAAAATTTTATGCAAGAAATACAATTAGATGTGCCTTTTTAGATTGTCTTTATAACCTGCCTTCAATGTACTAAGTAGCCGTCTTGGAAGAATTCAGCTGGTGTGTTTCTTCCTTTTCCCATGTTTCAGGGGTGACAGCAGAGCGGTGTCACATTTGTGGCTGTAAATGAAATAAAAATTTGTCTTTTATCCTCTTGTGTCCCTTAAACAATTTAGTCCTACTGTAATTATTAGCGTTCTCATTAAGAACAGTTTAGCTGAAAATCAAGATGCAAAGATGCAGTGACTTCATCAAAGCAACGCAAATCCAGATAAAGCTAAGTTCCTAATTCAACTTCTGTGCTCTGCAATAAATCCTCAGAGCATCAATTACTGTATCTCTTGTAAAGCAATTACCGTCAGCCTCCATTGCTCCCCTTTACACATTTTATTTAGTTATTATTTTTGCTTTAAAATACAGGGAAAAAAGTCTGTAAAATCAGAAATTGTATTCTTTTGTAATCAGATTGATTAGATTCATACACATCAGGTGGGAAGATTAACATTTCACTAATTCCTAGTGGTCATTACTGCAAGGAAATTCAATCTGCAGAATTCACAAGGATTGGAGTCACATGCTGGTAAAGCTCATTTAAAAGACGGAGCAAAACCAACACAACTTTATATTCTGGAATCCAGTTTTAGTCTAAACTATTTTGGCCTGCAGGCAATACGCGTGTACCCGGTATCTTCTACTTAATTGAAAAATAGATTTGTATTGATCATGACTACTTAACAAGCACATTCAGAACCCTTGCTTGTTCTCAGTTCTTTGCTCGGGAATACAGACAGACCCTCAGTGGGTTAAGCTGGTTGCTAAGATAGATATTTTTATGGCAAACGTATTTTTTCGGGGAGGGGGCTGTATTAGTACATGGTACTAAGAGATTCAGTTCTCATATTTGGGTCAATTCAGAGTACCTCTGCTGAAGTTGAACAAGGAAGATTTTAATTTTTAATGTGAAAACAAAACATGACATAATCATTATGATCAAATTCTGCCTCACTAATCAGCACATGGTTTTTTGTTTTTTTTTTTTTAATTCAGAACTCCGGAATAAAATGTCAAGCAACTCCTGGTGTAAAAGTTATGGTTATCTGCTACTCCTGCACCTACACCTCTAATCTCTGTTCTAGTTTCTACCAGTTGGAGGCTTTCCATCAACGTTCTGCAGTACATGTAAGGGTGATCTGTGAATAAGCTGGAAATGCTTGAAGGAATATTGGATGGGTTAGTAGGGATGACTAGTCCATTTTTTTACTTGTGTGTGATCTAGTTGAGATTTAGCTATGTTTTCTTCTATGAGCAAAAGTAAAGGGAGATAAAAGGGCAAAAAGGAAGGCAATGTTCACTAGTTGAAGTTGCTTTGAAGACCTCTCCTAAAAAAAGCTTCTCCTCCCGTTCATACTCACTGACAAGCTTTTTGCATCTGTCTCAGAACATTGCTCACAAGAGAAGTTGGGAGGTAGGACCTGCGCTGAATCCATGAAGCTGTGTTGCCTTTCCTGTGCTGCTGTGGACTAAGGACATCTTAGAGACAAGAGGTAAGGTGCAGTAAGCTCATTTTCTTACCTAATGCTTTAAGGGCAAAAGTACATTCCTTTGATCTATTCAGTTGAAAGTATAGTTGACCTGTATTTTTAAAACAAATATATAAAAATTACTGGATGGCACAGTCGCTGCATTTGGCTGTGTTAGAAGAGGATATTATCCCTTCAAATAAATTGAGTGACCACTGAGCATATGTTTTGTTAGAGTTTTATTAAACATCAGAGATTTTTACTGTGATAATTATGATGTTACAGCGACACAATGCTGATTTCTTTTATCCAAACAAAGCTTTAATGAGTCCAAGCCCCAGTGGGAGTGGCAATGTGGTCTTGTCCTTTGCAGGCCCATGGGCTCACAGGAAAATGTGGCTGAGGCTCAAACCTCTGTTCCAGCCCCATTGCTCTGCGAAAGTTATGCTAAGCTTAGAATTACTGACATTGTAGAGGGGTGTAAGCAAAATCAAAATAAACTCCTGCTGTTGCAAAAGTTACTCCACTGGTTTTTCAAACTCTGCTTTTGAATAACGGAATAACTCTGGGTCAGGATAACAGCCACAAAATATGCAGCATGCATCAAAGTAAGTTAAGTGCAGCTAAACTAGGTTAATAATGGTGTAGGTGATGGTTTAAAAGTCAGGAACAACTAAAAATATGACTGCACTGATGTTAATGCTGTATTAGCCTGATAAAGGGACCAAATTTTTAAGTTGGTCTTCAGTCAGTGTCTGTCTCAGCCCTCAAACGCAGCCTACTCTTTGAAAACATACCGTCTGAGCTTAGCATTCTTGTTGAATCGTGGCCAAAATACGAAGTAATACATTCAAATAATTGGATGTACGTGCAATACTTAATCCTCACAGCCATTCATAGTTTGAAAATGTTATTGTGATTGAAGTGATGGAGTGGCCAAGCACGGCTGAAGGGCTTGTCCCTGCAAGGTGCCAGGTAAGCCCTTGTGGGAGAATTTACATTCCACATAAAATTAAATAGTTTGAACTCATGGTAGTGGCTCAGGGGTGAAATGGTGGGGTGATCTGCCTGGACTAATGAGGTGCCTTGACTAACCACAGGGAGAAGGTTTCCTGGCTCCTGCCTTCCACAGTCTGGCATCCAGACACCTTGCAAAAAGTTAAGTCAGGTGGGTACTTGCCAGCACGTCCCATCTTGGGGTTAAAAAAGCTGGACAGTAGCCTTGTGGAGCTTTGGGAGAATGCAAGGGAGAAACAAACAAGAAAATGTCAAAGGACTGTCACTAGCAAAGATAACAAAATTAACAAGTAAACTAAGAGGTAAGTTATAACATCGATATGCACAGTAATAAGTGATGATGAATCACCGGAGATCTGTTGCTTTAATGATGCCATTGTAAAAATGATGGCCCTGAGCTATTTCAGACCGTGTATCCTGAATTTTGGCTGATGCTTGTCAGTTTATACACAAGAAAATTTATAGCACTCGACCTAAATGAAACAGTCCTTTGGACAAGAAGAAATGGATTGCAAGTGCAAACAAGCATGAAATGAAAATCTACTAATGAGTTTCCATTAGCAGTTAAATACATAATCAAATAATTTTTAGCCAACATAGAACAATGAGAAAATCAATTTATTCCTCATAAGTACTACTATATGGATTGATGCTCTAGTACATCTAAAGCTGGTTTTGTTAAGTGAAAGCTGAATTTCAGATTCAGTTAAAGCTTGGCTAATAGCAGCAGAACATGGTTTTGCTTTTACTGAATATGAGTGGAATACATTTTCTTTGGAAATTCTAAATAATATAAAGTAAAATGAGGTATTGGTTAATATGGAGCATGTCCTGTCCATCTGAAAGCCAGAGACTAAAATATTTCAGAAAGATAGACTAGCACTGTCACATCTGAATTTCTTTACAATATCCATTAGAGAAGTAAGCATTGTTTTTCATCTGCTCTTGAAGTAATAGTAACCTCAATTTCCTTTCTTTTTGCCTTAAAAAGCCTCTAACATGAGTTTTGTATGCATAGTGTTTTCACACCTTGTTCAACTACTGTAAATATTTCTCCTTCACCTATGGAGACACTGATTTCAAGGCTCTCAGAGCCATATACATAAACAAAATAACTTTGAAAAGCTGATTTGAAAGTGTTTGTGAGGATTCTGCAGCACTTTGATGTTATAGAGGTACCACTTCAGCACCATATGTGAGAATGGCAAAAATGGCGCTGTTTTGCTATTACTGCACATAAATGAAATTTATTCTGAGAAACTGGCTAACATGTACAGCACAAATAATTTAATGTTTCTTCCAGGCCAGATTGTTCGCCATTACTTCCAGCAAGGTATGTGTCCCATGGATCTCGTGGGACTACCCATGGAGCCAATACCCGTGGAGCCATTTCACAAAGTGGAGCTCAGCTGGGCATGATTTGGCCTCCACTGTCCAGTGGTTTTAATTCTGGAGAGGTAGGTGAGTTTACTGCATTCCTTTACAAGCACAACCCTATGAGCTAAAAATACTCGGTACTTTTCAGGGCAAGATACTGAAATCAAGAGGGGTTTTAAGCAGGATATGCTTGGAGACATTAGTCATAACATTTTACATCTCCATAGTTCATGAATCAATGTATACATAATGTTTACCGTGCTGGAGGGAAAGGATGCCATCCAGAGGGACCTTGACAGACTTGAGAGGTGGGACTATGTGAACATCATAAAGTTCAGCAAGGCCAAGGGCAAGGTCCTGTACCTGAGTTGGGGAATCCCAAGCACAATTGCAGGCTGGGTGGAGAATGGATTGAGAGTAGCACTGAAAAGAAGGACTTGAGGGTGCTGGTGCATGAGAAGCTCAGCACAACCTGGCAATGTATGCTCACAGCCCAGAGAGCCAACGATAACCTGGGCTGCATCAAAAGAAGTGTGACCAGCAGGTCAGGGGAGGTGATTCGCCCCCTCTACTCTGCTCTTGTGAGACCTCGCCTGGAGCAGTGCATTCGATTCTGGAGTCCTCAACACAGGAAGGATGTGGGTATGTTACAGTGGGTCCAGAGGAGGCCCACGAAGATAATCTGAGGGCTGGAGCCCATCCCATAAGAGGACAGGCTGAGACAGTTGGAGTTGTTTATCACAGAGAAGACTGCAAGGAGACCTTATAGCGGTCTTCTACTGCTTAAAGGGGTCCTCCAGGAAGTCTGGGGAGGGGCTCTTTATCAGGGAGTGCAGGGATAGGATTAGAGGTAGTGGTTTTAAGATGAAGAAGGGTAGATTTAGATTAGTTACTAAGAAGAAATTTTTTTTGTGAGGGTGTTGAGGCACTGGAACAGGTTGCCCAGAGAAGTCATGGATGTCCCATCCCTAGAGGTATTCTGGCAAGGTTGATGAGGATTTGAGCAACTTGATCCAGTGGAATTTGTTCCTGCCTATGGCAGGGGGATTGGAACTGGATGATCTTTAAGGTCCCTATCAACCCAAACAACTCTAAGTATTTATGATTCTATATAAATCTCCTATTTTAGCATGACAAATATATCCCCTCATAACAGAAACTTCAGCAAAATCTGAATGGAAATGTTCTGGTTGTTGGCAGTCCAAATGAAGAAGAGACTGGAGCACAATCAAGCTAATCGTTGCATTAAATATCTCACATTCGGCGGCCAGCTCGAACACGCTGATAGCACCTTGCTCCACAAACAGCCATGCTGAATTTGGTGGAGTAACAGCTTGTATTCACATAGTGCTTTGCATTTGAATGGATCACTAAAGGATTTGTGAATTTGTCAAACTAAAATATAGCCCATTCACTACTGAAGTCAGCTTCCTCCAGCATAGAAAGGACATAACTCTGCAAGACAACTGTGTGGAACAGGGAGTGATGAACAATGTGCTACGGAAACTGTGAAGGGGAATTGGGACAAGTGCAGTGCAATGATCTAATTTGACATTTGGTAGGAATGTGGGAGTTTTTACGAGCCAATTTCTGAAAACTACAATGTGGCATCGCGTGTATACAGAATTTCTGGTGTGGATTTCTTCTGAAAGCAGAGCCTCTAGCTTTAAGCATCTGGCTAGAAGGGGTGTGTGTGGAATTCTCTTTTGACTCTCAAAAAAGATGTCTGAGAAGTGAGTAAATGCTATATTTCCAATATTAGAAGAGGCCTTTAGTCTTGATCATATCACTGCCACAAAGTATGGCTTCATCAGAAAATAGTGGTGATAGTGAGAACATGGAATCTCAAGCTCACACTTGGGATATTTCCTGTTGGATTACTGTAACTTACTGCAGAATGAATGCCTGATAGAAAAGCATCAGGAAAGACATCTTTTTTTTAATGGACTTTACCAGTTATTATTGTAGCAATGATGGCTTTCAGGGAACGGGAGATGGCTCTGTCAGAGACGGCAATGGCACTTCTGAGCTGTTGATTACCTCCACATTGTGCCATTTCACCACATTTGATAAAGACATCTTCATACTCTGAAAGTTATCAGTGATTCAGTGATAATACAAAAGTCACATTGGATTCCAGGTACTTTCTCTGGCATCCTGTGTTTAAAATGGGATGTCCTCATGCCATACAGAGTGAGATGATTTCTTTACAAAGATGCAATATAAAACACTCTTGAAAATACCTTGTGTTCATGAGAAGCAATTTTGTATCTATGATTTTTAAACCAAAGTGAGACATAAATTATTGGATGCTATCTGGATATGGCTGAAATTTCTGAGGCTCATTTGACTCCATTTGTCTGAGAAAATGCCTACATTTTGGACCCAATCTAATAGCAATTGCCCATTGACAGTTGGCGTTGTATCAAATCCCAGTGTGCTCCACAGCAGGCAAATGAAAAACCGAAGTATTTCGCTGACTTTCTTCAGAATTGTGAATGCTGGGGTAATTTGGAGATGCTTACAAGGGTCTCCCCGATGTGCCTGCATGGATGCTATGTGCAGATAAGTGATGATAGGCAAGAACAAAAGAAAGTGAAAATATTAGTTAGTTCCCAAGTAAGTTTTGTCAAAGTGTTAGAAATGTCTACACAGCCTATTTGTCTCTACCTTGGAAAGCCAGCTAAAGTATATCTTCCTTCCCATCTTTCTCTAAAACTCTAAATGAGAAACAAATAAAATTTTTGTAACCTTATATAGCTACTGCCATAACCTTATGTATCAGCCAGCATCCTTTATCTCTCACCGGCTGGAAATCTCACATTTTCATTGCCCTGAATCGCCAGATGCATTCATCAAACATGACAAATGCCTCCAAAACACTAAATCACACCACTCGATCTCAATGGGCTACATAATCATTGTCATACTGACAATAAATCTGAAAGTATCTGTCTTCCAGAGTCAAATATCTACAGCTCCTACCAGGGCTGAGAAACTGCAGGGGGGAAACTGAATCCTAAATTAAGTTTAAGTGTATTTCAGTCCTTCCAAAATTGAATAAACTCATGAATTTTTTGTGAGGCTTTCTGATTTACTTTTAGAAAAAAGTTTTTTTCTGCCCACAGAAATGACTCATGGAGTAAGAGACATTTTCCAAGAATAAGGTCATATCTTAGTAAGTGCAAAAACGTAGAAGAGAAAAATTCCTCTGCTCTCCTGGGGAGCTGCCAGTTTGTAGTTGTACCTATGTGTTGCTCCCTGATGCTCCTGTGTCCTGAAGGACCCATACCTGCCCAAAGGTGGCATTGTAAGGGGATGGCAACGGCTTTACAGCTTCCACGGGGAGAGAAATGCAGCAGAACATCCTCCTCCTTGGTGGGACCCTGAATCCAAAAGGCAATGGCAGGAAAACACAGAAGTCATTGCTGATCAGACTTTTCATATCACTTAAGAAAGGGGAAGTTGGGCTATGGACATAAGAGCAAATTTCCCTAAGGATCCCATATATCAACTGACCTGTGAGGAGCACATCATTTCTGCAGTGAAAGCCAGGCAATGTAAGGTAAGTTGATAAACAGATTCTCATTCTCTTTCTTTGGAATTGGTCAACTCTAGCAAAGTTGTACTACCTCAGCCTTATTTTATCCAGATTATAGCTCAGTCTCCAGTAAACACTTTTTACCTCCAGCAGTACTCCATGGTCAGAATTTTTAAAAAGGCATTTTAAAACGAGCTCAGTAGAAGATGCATAAATGTAAGTGTTTCCTCTTCAATGTTTAGAACCCATATTCAACAGCTGTGTGTTTGTATGTAGCATTGCAACATGGACATGTAGGAAGTCTTCAAGTCCATACATCAATCTCGATATTTTTAGAAGTATATTTATACACATGTTATGTGCATATGGAAGGACGTTGTTTAAAAGCAAGCATACCATTTGCTGCTGGGCAGTCATACAGCATTTTCTTAGATCTCTGCTGAGTGCTATTTGTTGTATTTTTAATTTTAAGGCAGGTCAAAAAGGAGGCTTGCCTGGGACTTTTCACTATGTTTTTGCCACCCAGTTCCCACTAAAGCTGAGTGTGGGATTTTGCTGTAAAAAAAAAAAAAAAAATGCTGATTTTGCAAGAATGCAAAAACAGTGCTGACATCAGTGGGAGTTGTGTATCTGGAATGATTAAAGACCAAAGCCAATGTATGACTGCATGATATTAGCCTGGGATCTGTGAAATAAGTACTCTTTTCTCTGCAACTGTATCTTCTTAATAAGGGGCAACTTAGGGTGACCCAAAACCCAACCCTGCTGATCTTCTGCACCATGAACTCCTAAACTCATATCCTGGCAGCTGCCCCACTTGACCTTGAAAGCTGTGATGAACATCTAGATAAAGGGGCAGGTCTCCAGGCTGCCCTCACCTCCAAGTCTTTTCTCCTCAGTGGACCTGGCATGATGGGCTAGACTGTCCATCGGCAGCAACAACTTCATCCTCTCCTCTGGGCTTCCAGGTCCTCACTGCATTGCTTCTGTGTTCATGGCTCCTCAGGTGAGTAAAGCTCCCTGAGACCTCCTGCAAGAAGGACGTTCTGAAGTACTATGGTAAGAAGAATCGATTGAATTGCTATGGCTGTAGATAACTTCCACTACAGTTTTTTTCCCAAACATCATCTGATTTACTCCAGTGATAAATCCAGTGTTCTGCATAAACATTTATTTCCTTGACAACCTAGCTTTCTGTTAGAAAAATGCCCAAACCTGGGACATATTATGGCAATTGACAGGTAAAAATTCAGCTTGTGCAGACTTATGGTGTTTAGCATACATACCCAAACAGTGAGAAAACAGCATGTGTCACACACCCACAACTGCCTCATTATACTGCGAGAGCCACAGGGAATGCACACAGTGCACACAGTGACAGGTTCTTTTCAGCCTTTTGTCTTATTCAGAATGTTAACAGGGCCAGGATGAAAATATCTGAAATATTTTTCAGTGCTAAGGACTCTCCAAGTAATGATTCTTGCAGACTAATTGCCCCCAAACCAATTTTTTAACCCGCTGTTTTATACAGTTTAACCTGTCGGGCTAGAGAGAGGTGTCAGAAAGTTAAACCTGTTTGCAAGAGGCTTATTTGATATGAAAAGCAGTCAGGAGCCCAGCAGGAGAGGATTTTCCTATCTGAGAATGACAAAAGAACATTTTCATTTTAGAGACGAGTTCAGAGGCAAGCATGTAAACCAGCCAGGCACGGTACCACGACTAGAGCCCAAAGCCCTGGCACAGGCTTAGCAAGGATGTCTGCTGGCATCCTGAGCATCGCAGAGAAGATTGCTCTGGGGTTCTGGTTTTAGGGCTGGGCTTTCCCTTATTTCATTATGATCAGACCTCACATGCTGGGGTCTGCAGTCTCCAGTTGTGCTCCGAGAGCCAAGGAACCTCCCCATAAGGCACAGGCTGCAGCTGGAGCTCCAGACACTCCAGGAGAATAGCAGGTTGTACTTCTCATACATCCTCAGAGGCTGTGTCCAGCAGGCAGTGGCAGTCAGTCAGTGTTGGTCAGCCTGTCAGTGTTTTCTGACAGTTGCTCAGGAGTAGAAAGCGTGGACTGTCTGTGTGTGGAGGCTGCTCCAGACCTAGTGGGATGCAATTATCTCTGTGGTGCTTCATCAGCATTTTCCATATAAAGAGTATTTTGGAAGGTGGAGAAAACTGCTTTGTGCAATGAAAATATCAAAAAGGACTTGGGATGGTAGAACATAAATAACTAAATGATCAAATTTGCTTTCTTTTCTTGGAAGACATCGATAGCACAGACGCTGTTGGTTATGTTGTCTTTTGAATGGCTCCATCCTATTCTTTCCTCAGCTGCCTGTACCTCCTGTGTTGCCATGAGGCACTCGATTTGTCCAAATAATGATCTTTCAAAGAATAATGCCCCTTTACTCAAGGTTGAGAAATAGCTGAATCAGTGAAAGCAGCCCTTGTAAGTTTTCCTGGGAGGTTACTGACTCAAGTAGTGGTCAGGACCTCATCCAGCTCAGCCCTTTAGAAATGCTGACACTGCAAACCCCGCTGGTGAGGTTTCAGACTGTAGTCTTTCCTGTTAGAAAAACCCACAAATAACTTCAGTTGCTACAGAATGAAATATGAGCCTGTATTTTTTCTGATTTCTACAAGTAAACCTGTTAACCTTTGCATGCAAAGCTGCTTTCCACATCGGCAGCCGTCCAACCCAGCTGCAGTTTTTCATGTGAAATTATCATTAATGTGATAGTGCATGTGAATGACAGGTTTGTGTAGCTGTAGTTAAGAGACTGCTTTCACTTAGATGGGCCTGGAGCATGTTGGATCCAGTGTAGATGTGCTGTAGTCCAAGTCGGGTGCTGCAAATGCAAACTTGTACTATTATTTTCATTAAAATCAAACATAGGTCCTAATGAAGCAGCTACAGTTTCAGCACCTAACTTGTTCTGTTAAACAAAATACGTATTTTAAAAATTAATAATGATAATAGTCATTTAATTATGTGAAATGCCCACACTTACCACTTTGACTTTTTCTATAGGAATATCTTACTACAAGGAAAAGAGATTACTCTGATATTGGCCAGTGCACCACTCAAACCCAGCCACTGTAAATATGATACATCTTTTCACCTGAGCCAAACAATCTACCTTGAAGGAGCTCCAAGATCAGTTTTGCTCCTTTAAACTAAATAACTTTTTAATCAAACCCATTGATCAGCGAAAGTTATAGTTTCACTCCTGCAAATACTAAAGGTCTTGCTGCCTCTGTTTTGGAAGTACTTATTTCAGCAGAGAGAGGTAATTTTCAGTGACTGATCAGAACTTTCTGTCTCTTCTTCTTGTCGCTGCCAAAAAGAACCTGCTCTTTCTACCTCTGCGAAGGTGCAAGATCAGAGCACTCACTGAACACCCAGTTTTGCCTGAAGTTTTGTGCTTGGCGATATACAAAGGAGTTGAGAAGTTCTGAGAAACAGGGCACTAAGTATAGGACACTGCATCCATGGAGAGTTACATCTGTTCTAGAGAGAGCCCAATTGCCTGAATGTGCTATGAAAAAGGAAGCACTTGACTCTTTTTTTTATTCTTGAGTGGAAAATCATGTTGTTTTTACTTACATCTGCCCAAGGCTGAGCATTCTGACCTCAGTCCAGCAAAGTTTTACTTTAAACCCACACATAATTTTATTAACTTGAAAGCAGTCTGCAGCTTCCCCGGAAAATCAGCTCCTCATCAACTAGGCTGAAAGATGCACCATCATTTTTTACCTCCTTCTACTGAACGGTGGGTGAATCAGATGACGGTGAGAAGATCTATGTATTCATTGCACCCACTTGGGTACATAGGAGAAGCTGAGTTTACTGTCTTTAACCTGGTTGAATCCTTCAGGATGGTGTAGATGGTGCAGCCGCTGCAAGGAGTAGCGATAGTTGGGTGTAACTTTCAACTAACCCCCCCATGTGTGAGTAGCACTAATTAAATTTGGTACCCACTGTGTGGTACTGATGGACAAACTCTGCTTCTTCAGACACCGGCACAAACACCCAGCGTGTGCAGAGCAGAACTCTCCAGAATTGCCGTCACACAGTATTTGGGGGCTTTTGATTTCTTTGGGTATCGCCAGGTGTGGAACTGTGTGAGAATAAAACATAACACAAATAAAGAATGATATAAGAGATAGGAAGGTGGTATGGGTTAAGGAGGCAGGATTTGGAGTGGGAGGGAAAAAATCATTTTTTCCAATCCAGCTCACCAGTCCCCTGAGTGCGGACTAATTTTAGAGATAATTGTTACATGATTTCATGAATATAATCTATTGTTATCTGTGCCCTGCAAAATAAAGCCATGTCTAATTCTGGATAACCACAGGGGTGATTTCATAGTTACACTAAAACGAGAATAAGGACTTGTTAATGACCTTTAAAGATCACATCATTTAATTCTGTGCTGTTGGTAGTTAAACCAAACCAGTCACAAAGGAGTACGTTCTCCTTCCAGTGCAGGCAGCAGCCCCTGTTAATTCTGGTGGCAGGGAGAAAAGAAGATGCCTCTGGTAACACATCTCACCTTGGTGTGACAGTATCGGCCAAGTGTTTGAGACAAAGCACGGGATAATTTGCTATTTCACTTTCATAACTGGAGCAAAGGGTTTAAAGGCCAGGTCCTGCTGCTGCTGAGAGTGCTTCTGAAGTGCTAAGAGCCTCTGCCTCCCCAAACAGCAAATGTGTGACATGTTCTGAAGCAGGCAGAAATTACCAGCCAGAAAATACTCACTTTCCAACAGGGCAATTAGGAACAATGGGAGCTGCTGGGCACTTGATGGGCGAAAGGTACAAAAAAACTACTGTGGAAATGTACCAGCAACTCAAGAGGTGATGCTGCTATTTTTTCCTGCTTTTCAGTGTTTTCCTGGCTTCAGGTGTGATTCTCTAACGAAACTTTTGAGTCAGGTTATGGAGGGAGAGACAATTCACTCTAAGGAGCAAATGATAGAATCATATTTATCTGTAGCTTTCAGTAGAAAAGAAGGGTGCAATCAGTTCTCCTCTCCAAAAACAGGCCCTGAGAGCTCATTAGATTGAAATAACTTGATGAAGAGCTAAAGTTCACTTAACAAGCTAAGGTGAATTATTTTTCACCTTACTGGAAATGGCTAGTGGATTTAGATAAAATTTGACAAATAGTTATGAACAAAAAGGAAAGGGAATGATCAGAAAAAAATGACAACTTTGAGCCATGTTTCTGACTTTTGTTTTCCAACTGGTACTTTCATTTCACAGTTAGCTATAAAATACAGTCTTGGAGGCTTTAAAGGACTGGAGAACCTAACAAGGCTCGACAAAGGCTACTAAGTGACCTTGAAATAATTTTTTCAAATATTTATCCAATGAAACTTTGGGGCAGGGGAGGTGTGTCAATACAAAAATATATTTTAGTGCCCTTTTCCTTTACTTGCTTTGGCTACAAAGTGAAAAGATAAATTATCATCATTTTGTAGAGACCATCAAATTGGTCCCATCTGGACCAGCAGTTCAGAATTTACTACCGACTTAACTAGCTATAGTTTGTTTAGATTCAATAAAAAGGTAAAACCCTCTTATGAGCTTTCTTCTTTTTTTCTGCTCTCTTTTTTTTTTTTTTTTTGAAGCCTAGGAGGCACATAAAATGCAGTTCTCAGCAGAAGGACAGTAATTGGGAGAAAATGTAATAGATGGTCCACATTTCTCTTCGAAGTTGCCATTGATTAGTGTTGCTGAGACTATTTTTCTAATCTATAACTCAGAAACATGAAGGAATTGTCACTTTATTCTTTCGGTGTGTGTCGTTCACCTCCTAAGAAAATAGACTCTGGACTCCTGAGTAAGGCGTACTCAGGTTTTTCTTGCAAGATGTGTAAAATGGGGAAGAATCTGGACTCCTGTGGTAGTATTTTCAGGAATATAAATTTGCCTGCTGTTAACCGAAACGGTAATGGTTTTATGATTTCTTTTTTATGTCAAAATTTTGTGTAATAAAACCTAATGCCTTCCTCTCAGAGAATGTGCTTTTCAGCCAGTCGAGCATTAATTAGAATTAGGAGACAATTGTTCCCCCCTCCTCCCGAGTGGAGAGGCAGCTTGTGGTGAAAACCAAACCTTTCACAAAGAGGAAAAAAAAATCTGTCTAAATGATGCTTAAGAAAGAGGTATTTTTTCTTATGCTCACATTAGTTGAATCCATATGTAATAACTTGTTTTCATGATGAAGCCGGTTAGTAGGACAAATTTTCATGCCCCTAATTAACACAGCTATGATGGCAAACCTGCCAAAGTAGCTCTGGCCACAGGTGTTAGAAAGATCAGGGAGTTACAGCCAGGTGCTTAACCAGCACTGGGACTATGGACACAGAATTCTCCCTGGAATTGTAAATGTGCAGAAAAAATATCCTAGTGTTTAAAATGCCACTTGTACAGAGAAAATAACTTCTCTGCCTGGTCAGACACTGCCAGGTCTTGATCTCTTTGCATATTTCAGTATCTCAACAGAAAACCAACCTTCCTTGTAAGGAGCTTCCAAAGAGAAAATATTTAAGGCTTTGAGGAATTTGCGTGCACCACTGCTGGGGCCATGTAAGTACCTGATTGCGGGCTGGGTGGGAAAACCTGGTCATAGAGAGGACTGCTGGCTTGGGAAAACTCCTAGTGGCCAGAAACAAAACTGGATCTATGACATGGGAGTTTTCATATTCTACTGCCCTTCCCTTGTCTCAAACATTGAGCAAAACCCATGCTTTACTGCCTAAGGTGAAAACAATCAACCAGAGGAGGTATGTGCTTGGGTTCCTGACTACACTTTAATATGAAATAAAGGGAAAAATTATACTTGTGACTGAGGAAATTATGGTGATCCATTCCTCAGAATAAAAGTAAGTAATAAATAATGAATAGAATTTTGAAGAAAATTAATTTTTCAAGGACTCCGAAAAGCATACATAGGGAGAGCTACATTCTGGAACTTGCATGTGGAGTGACTGAAAACATTATGTATTTGCTTACGTTAGATTTATCAGATGTTTATTAATTAGCTACTTCTAAAATACCTTTTGCAGCTGATCTGATATTAATGAAGTGGTTATCTCCCACCCTTGGACATTCTCCTATGTCATGTACAACAGCCCTCCAAATGCAGGGAAGGACAGTGATGGGTGGAGGCAAGCACACCTGCACAGAGCTGGTGTGATGCTGCTCTCTGGAAGAAGCAATGCTTTCTGCAGTTTTGTTCTGGCTTGAAGAAAATGAAGGAAAATGTTGATTTCTTATATGATGAGTTCTATCCAACTGTCTTCAAGAGGTAAGGGTTTTTTAAGAGTTGTGTATTTGTAATTCGTTGCCCTGTTGATGCCCAGTTACATACGCCTGCTTTTACATTCTCTTGTGCCAGACACACTGGTTCCGCTCAGGGACTGACTAATAATTCTTCATAACATCCTTTTGGGTGTTTTTGGCATCTATTTTTCCAAGAAATCTCCTCCCCTTCTCCATTTAGGAATACTATAATATCCTCCTATATTGAAAATAAGGAAATATACGTGACAAGCAGGTATTTAGCTGAACCTAGATTCGTTAATGTTTCATTTCAATCTTTGAACTAAGTTAATGTTGCTTTTGTCTATTTTTAAATAAATGTCTATTTTTGGTTTGTAGATGCCCTGCTCCATCTGTTCTTTAGATGTTTTTTACTTAATCTTAATTACAGCACTCACTGGCTGGGTTTTTTATGCCACCATAGATGAGGATTCACACAAACCTACTGGCAAATGCATGGCCTAAAGGGTAGATTGACAAGCATTACCTCCAGGTCTCTCTTGAAAGTCAAGTCCTCTGTATTTAGTGATGATTGACATTAATTACGTGATGCTGGCACATTTTGCACCATTGCACTTACAGGATGGATATTCAGACCTGCTTCTTCAAGTGCAGCTTCACACACAGTGGCTGGAAGGTACAGAAGCTGTAAGTATTGACACCAGTGGAGCTTCTCAGAGCAATCAAAGGATCCAGCCTATGCCACGCTGAAAACATGAGCTCCACTTTTGTCAGCATAAATATAGTTGAGCAGTCATAATAGGAGCCACTTGCAGGGCTTGGCAGTCACTCCTCCTGGAGCAGCTCTTGGGAGTCTCATTCTCACTCAGTCTGAAAATCAGGGGCTAGGAAACCAAAACCTGACTTTGTCTCAATTTCTGGCCCTGTGCTAATGATAGGCAATCTAAATACTCAGATGCAGCACAGAAAAATCAGGGGAAAGATGATCAATGTAAAGAAAACACATTTGGGTCTTGCAGTCAGGAAAGACAGGGAGGGAGATAATATATTTCTGTGAGCTTTCAGGTTGCCTTGCAGTCTCCAGGCAAGGAGACAGTGAATTTCTTGTAAATATTTAAAGATGAAGTCTGACCCACCATGTGCGATGCCACACTGTGTAAATGTACAGGCTGACAGCAATCTTCCAATTTTTAAATATGTTGATTCTGAAAATGTAGCTAAAACGGCTACTCCTGTCACAGAGGCACTGAGTGTTTTTTTAATCAGTATGTGACAGTTTAATGCCATATAACATCTGTGTGTTATTTCTGGGATGCTGGTTAACTTTATTAGTGAAAACAAAAATGTGGCAGGGTTTTCCCAGGGATGACAGGGTGCTGTCAGCAGAAGCCAGTGTATCGCTAACGTGTATTTGTTTGTCTGCGCTGGTTTTTTAATTCATTCTTTTGAAGTTTGCCGCATAGTGGCAAAGGTGTAACTGCTATTCTGCACGTGGTGGATAGTGACATTAAGGATTACGTTCTGGCTGGAATAGTCTCTCTGAACTGAATAATCTGTAAGGTGCTCTTTACGTGTTACTTTGCAGAAATAGGAAGGCAGCTTCCGATCTGTTTTCACCTAAGATGGCATTGCTTCCACCACAGTGGGTAGCAAGGCTCGTGACACTGGGAGAAAATGCTGCAGACAATTCTTTCTTATCTTCCTGGGCCTGAACTGCACTACTGATGTGCAGTGCTGACAATGCCCTTGCATTTTCATTCGCTCCCATCAGTGGGAAACACAGTGCTTTTTGGTGTAATCCCAGTACATCTCTCTGTATTTCCTGTGCAGGGACACAAACATGCCTTTGAGCTCATCTGCAGCTCCCATTCCTCCTTTTCCACTGTCTGTTCTCATGTCAGCCACATAGACCCATGGGGGAAGGAAGCCCTTTGCTCCTGCTGCAGGAGTAGGATTTTCACAGCTGCAAAGTTGCGTTTCCAAGGTGGCTCTGTATGTATCTACTCAATCGGTACTTATTATGGGGTTTTGTTGTGTTTTAGGGTTCTTCATGCAAACCAGTCACCAGTATGGCTTTAAATTACAGGAAAAAACTAAGCTGCTGGTTGGAGGAATGGGGTCTCCTGCTCAGCCTTACTTGACATATAATGCCATGGAGCTGTGTGAGAGGAATGAAAACTGTGGTACTACTTCTGTTTCTGTTGCAGGGGAATCATGGAGGCAGGTTTCCTCAACAGTCATCGCTGGTAGAAAGACTACAGTCTTGTCACATGTTTGCGAGGATGCAGGCTGCTTGATAAGGGCTCGGTTTGGTCCCTCTTGCCATTCCCAGCCCTCCTCATCCAGCCTCAGGCTAGGTAAGTGTGGAGGAGGGAGGTGGGATGCGGGAAGACAGGGAAAGCCTGCTGACGGTGGGCTAACAAGAGAGGTGGAATGAGAAGTGTGGAAAAGGAGGAAGGGAAATAAAAATAACAGAAAATGAGAAGAAAAAATGAGAGGGAAAAAAGATATGTAGCACATGGAGAAGTGAAAGACGTTTCCATATTCTTCACTCTTTAGGGTAGTTTGAATGGATGTACATTATGGGTTTGTCTCTGGTATAAAAGATATTGGCATTTGAATTCTGATAGTGATTTAATGTTTTCAACCTCTTGCAGGTGGAATGAAGGTATGGAGGTGCAGCTGATGGGGTGCCCAGCTGCGCTCAGGCATTCCTTGCTCAGCAGCCACCTTTGTGCACTCAGCAACTGCCCCTGCTGCTATAGCACAGGGCAGCCAGAAGAAAAAATTCCCGTTGTAAAACCCAGTCTGAGAGATGTATGTATCCTTGCAGTTTATCATGAGTACCTATTGATTAGGGCGACGATGTCATTTTGTTTTGTGCTGAACAATCCAGTGTTTGGAATTGAGACCTGTCAGGAGTCAAATGACTTAGTGGAGCAAATTGAAAAGAACAGGGCTATAAATTGCAAAGGAATTCACTTCGTGGTTAACACTCGGGCATGCTGTGAGAAACAGGACTGTACCCAAATTGCCCTGCCATGCAAATCCCAATCAATGTGCTGACAAAGTATCCTGGTGAACCCCGGTCTCTCGCTCAATATTTCTTAAAATAGATATAATTTAGAAGACGTAGGCATATATTTTCACCTTAAGCAATGCACTGATGGTAGGTATTCTGGAATTAATAAGGAGTGTATAGATGAGCTTTGTAGCAGCCTCACTGCATTTATTTCATATATATAACTAAATGATATTAAAATAGCTGTAACTGAAAACAGACCTACTTGATATGTATAACACTATTTCCTTTCTCCTGTATGTATTCTGAAAAGACAGTACAATATTTTTTCATAAGTATAAATTCAGGAATTGCCAGAAAACTAGGTCAATGCATTCATACAGAAAACTAGTAAAACTCTACACAGCAAATTCACCTTGCTGTGCTGGTCACAAACCTTGTACCACAGTGAGTAGCTTTGCAGCATCTCTGCTCTGCCACAGGCTCCCTTGGCCTTGCAGGAACCTCAATCTCTTCTTGAACTTCAGTGCCAATCATCAAAGTCTCCCTGAGGATCTTAGTCAGTTCCTTAGGCATCTTGGGTTGAATTGTCATCCCCTCCAACACAATGCTCTGCAGGTGTCATCCAGCAGCTTCCAGCCACCACCTGCTCCTTTATGCATAAGCAAAACATGGTGGTTGGAGAAATATGAAGATTTCGAAAGGCAATGCCAAAGCATTTTAATGTTTTATATCTTTGCTGTTTAGTCTTGGGCAATTGGAAAAATCAGAAAAATAAGTGAATGCTCACAGAGATATCAAAAAGGAATGTATAAAGTATTTGGAATGATACCGATATCAGCTGGGCTCATGGCTGTTAAAAGCAGTTCTGAGGAAGGAGAGTATATTGCAAAGATAAAGCATGGGGGCTTTGGAGAGTGTTTGTTAGTTCAGGCATTCGGTGTGGTAGCAGGCTTTTACAAAATTCCTGTTTGACAACAAGCCAAGAATTGATGAAGCAGCTTCACAGTATCATTGCATTTACAATACTAATGGGAGTGAGAGCAAAGGAATGAATGCACACAGTTACTAGCTTTAATGGGAAAACTTTCCAATGCAGTAGATACAATTTCAAGAATTTAGATGCCTGTGAAACCTTGTCACCCCAGATTATACTACCTTAAAATACAAATTATCTTTCCAACTAGTGTGACTGTGTCATGTTTGAATCCTACTTTGAAGACAAAATAATCTAAAAGCTGTTGATAGTTTTAATTTCCAGTTGTGTAAGAGCTGATGCATCTGGAAAGGTGTGATCTCTAAACCTGTAGTAAACTCAGATTTCTCTCAGCAGAGCTCTGTGGGAGCTCCACGTTTGTTAGAGGAGCAAAATTGTGGAGCTACAAGATTGTTTTGAAATACAGTACTTTGTGGAAGAACAACTGGAGGAAAACAAGCAGATGTTAAATTGAAAGGATTGCAGTGCAATTCAGTCCTGGGCTGGTTTATGCTAGAAAAGGGCAGGAAAAGCCAAATGTTTAAGGGGGTCTGGAAGATAATATTAGACAACAGTAGGAGTTGTTTAGATAAATAATAAACAACCTGCTGAGTGCAAGGATTAAGAGATCAGTGGGAGATAAACATAAAAAGAAATAAAGGAGGAAAAAAAGATGGCAAGAAAATACTTAGAGGATCTCATCCTCAACTTGTGAAAACTGGATTAACTTCCTTGCAGTCAGGGATCACCAGTTTAAGGGACTGTCCTCAGCTCCCAGGGCAGGTACTGTGCTTGTGGCCAGCAGGGAGTTTCTCCAAACTAGTGCTAGAAGATACAAATAAAATTGAAACTCGTAAATGTTATGGTGGGGAGGAAGAGAGAAGGAAATGGACATGTATTCTTAATACTTGCTAGTGCCTTGTCTTTCATGGAGAAGGAGGAAAAGGAGGGAGGCTCTTCCATAGGAGAGGAGGAGGATGGAAAGTTGCTGAGGAAACAAGATTGTATTTCCTAGCAAGATATGATGGGGGGAATTTGATCATCTCTTGATAACAACAAAAATGTGTTTGCAAAAATTCTGTGCTATGCTGGTTAAAAAAAAAAAAAAAAGGAAATTCGAGTTCTATGCCCTCAGAAAGGAACTGGGATAAAATGAGCGAAGCTTTTGAAGGTCCTTTGAGGCAAAGTATGGTTAGCGTAGCATCTCCACTTTGCATCCAGCCCCCACTGTGCAATATTTCGCAGGCAGTGACAGAATGCTTATTGTACAGGGATGCTTCTCTGTTGTTTTCTTTCTTTCCTTCCCCCTCATTTTTTTTTCCATTACACTCCACTGCTGGAAATACTCCTAGGATACTGAAAATACAGTGTCTTCCCTACCATTTACCAAACACTACGCTAATTTACAGAAGCCTCTGCCCACCTTGGGAGCGCCGAGACCCGGCGATGCCACCTGCACCATCTGGTGGCTGCTTTGCTTTTGCACTTTGCAAACTGCAATCAACATAAAAAGCATTTCAGCAGGAAAAGCAGCATTTCCACCTCCATCCACTGATTTAAACTTTCCTGTTAATGGCATGCATTTTCCTTTCCGCTGTGTGCAGTATAAATTCAGTTTAGCTTTGTGCGATGTTCATTGGGCTCTGTGGGCTATTGTGGAGTTATTCCACCGTTGCTGAGAGAATTTGGATCCCTTCCTGTTATTTGTCTTTATTCTAGGGAACAAACATGCTAGCATTTTCTGCAGATGTTCCTCTTCTACCAAAAAAATGCCCCAAAGCACCAGAAATTAATGCAGACACAAAAGATGGGAGTGAAAACATTCTGAAAATGCCACGCTGGCTTTTCTGAGATGGTGGTGTTGACATTTTGCGTTTACATTATCAAACCCATTGTGTAAGTGCTCCAGGGAGCAAAGCTTATGGGGTGGTGGAGTGGCGGTGGTTGGTGCTGGGAGTGCCCACCAGAGCTCCCCAGCTGCCCCAGCTCCTCAGCTACCAGGCTTTTGATCTTTGTCCAGGAGATTCCTCCCAGTTGCCACTCTCACTCCCCACTTGTGTTTTATTTAGAAAAATTAAATTGCTATTCCAGTGTGCTATGATGAATGCGATCTGGTCGCCGTATTTAATGTACCCTTGGATAACATTTAAATATGCAAGAGCAAACCAAGCTGTGATAAACCTCTCACAATGAGGCAAAAGCAAGCTCATTTACAGAAGCACTTCAGTAGGAATTAAAATAAAATTTCCATTTTCCACAGTTACATTCTGATTCTAGTTGTCATTAACTTACTCAAAAAAACATTTGGTATTTCAAACTTTACTAAATCATTGTGTCTTCCAATTAACTTTCATACTTTAGACAACATAATGTAACTAATTTCATTCAACTCTGTTGTCTAATAAACATCTAAACAATTCTTTATTTCTGAGTCACAAAGAAATGTGCAGTTATATTATATTGTAAAGGCAGTAATGGGCAAAAGGAAAATTACTAAGGAGAAATTCATCTTGGTTCTTTGTTTTATCAGCCTTGGAGAAGAAATGCTCTGTGAGTGATGGGCACAGCCAAGGAATTATTTGGCCCTTCCTATCACCCTGGCAGCATTATTTGCAAGGAGAAAGTGTGGTCCTATCCCAAGCCTTGGGATTTTTGGCTGCCTAAGCAAAGGCACCACAAGGGTCAGTTGGACACTTAGCAGCCTGGAGGGTGCGGTGGATGTAGTGGTGACTATTATCTATGATTATTTCCATCAAAGAGACAAGTTATGGGAGCCGGGACACTGGAACAGCAGTCAGAGGAGGGCTGCCCAGCTCACACTGTTCTGGGATCAGCTGTGTGCATGCACAGCAGTCCAAGCTAAATAAGACCTATTAAAGTGACGTGAGCTAAATAATGCTATTTCAATAATAGGACTAAGATGTTGAAGTATTCAGTATTTAAAAATTCAGACAACATGACCGTAGGGCCACAGTTCTGACCCCAGCAGCCTAACAGATGCTGCTGCAGCACAGCCGTAGGCAAGCATGGAGAAGGTCCGTGTACCTGAAGAGAGGTTTTCTAATCAATGTTTTCTCAATAAAATTGGCACTATGTTAAAACTGGCAGTTTTTACAAGGTGGTCAGCATGTGTGAAGTTTTCTGCTGATGCATTTGCAGAGGGCTTCATGTGCTCACAGTCCAATGCTGTCCCACGTGGCCACCTTGCTTCTCTGGGAAAGTTCTGGGTGCTGACAGATGACCTGTAAATAATTATTAGCACTGAAGAAAAATAATTCTTACTGATTTTTCATTTTGGATATTCTTCCCAGAAGAGTTTGAGCAGGCATCTATTTGGGGAGGAGAAAGTCTGCTGTGTAACTTATCAAACTGATTACACTTGAGTCTGATATTTGAGCAGCTGTGGCCTCCCCAGTGAGCAGAGCCTTTGTGATGAAATGTTCTAAACCCATTCCAATATCTGGTGTCTTTGAGGAACGTGATCTCCTCAAAGGATTGCTGGAGCAGGGAAGATTAAAAGACCCTTGAACACTCTGCTAATTCCTGACCTAGAGCTGGGCTGTGGCATATGGACCCCAGTCTTCGAGATGGAGGATTTCTGTGTTTGGCATCACTTGTGGTCAGGGCATTTGTCTGAACACACTGTGAAAAACCTTCTGGTCCATTTTGTGTCCAACAGCAAAAACGTGTATATGTTCATAAGTTAAGCAACTACAGTACTGCCTGAGTTGTGGGAAGACATCTGCAGAGGCAGTGCTGTAGCTGAACACAAGAAGGCCACATTCAGGGAGGAAGGAGTTTATTTAGTGGTAAATAATGAGCATATGCTCTGGTGTTTTTCTCAAATGTAAGTGTTTGCAGAGCCATTAAAAGCTATGTTTAATCTTTGCTCCATTTGCAATCTGATATGCATTATGCCTCTCCCGCAAGGAGCAAGCACGTTTAATGGTGTTGGATGACTCTACCTCTGCTCTCAGGGAGGCTGCGTAAGGTCTCCTTGCCCAGGGCTGCTCTGCCAGGGGACTCTGGAGACATCTCTGAAACCTAAGGGCAGAGCTAAATGTGTTTATTTGTTTGTGGCTACCAAATGTGCATTTGTGCTTGAATGAAAACTTCCCTAAATTAGTGATGACTTTTTTATTTTTAAGGGACTTAAGCTCAGGCAGCATTTTAAGAAATGAATCATGTTTTCAGGTGATTTCTTTCTGCATGGCCAATCAGAACTGCCTGAAACTTGTCTGTTAAAGCTGCTTCAACTTCTGTTTCTGATGGAGGTGCCCACACTCTCTAAACTGGCAAACACTGTAGAGTCTCATCCTCCTGATTATATTCTCTATTTGCATTTCTTTGGATATCCAAAGAAAAAGCAAATCAGCAATGAACAGCACGGTTAGAGCAGGAATAACCAACCCAGAATAAAGAACGAACTACTGGTCTGTAGGTGATGCAACATGCTGCTAGACACCCAGCCGGGCCAATTGCAACAGAGCATCCTGCAGCTGCCTGTGGTTCCCAGTGCTGCTTGGTCATTGGGACCTGGGGTTGTTTAGCCTTGAGAAGAGGAGGCTGAGAGGAGACCTTATTGCTCTCTACAGCTACCTGAAAGGAGGTTGTGGAGAGGAGGGAGCTGGGCTCTTCTCCCAAGTGATAGGGGACAGGACAAGAGGGAGTGGTTTCAAGCTCTGCCAGGGGAGGTTCAGGCTGGACATCAGGAAAAAATTTTTTCACAGAAAGGGTCACCAGGCACTGGCAGAGACTGCCCAGGGAGGGGGTGGAGTCACCATCCCTGGAGGTATTTAAAAGACGGGTAGATGAGGTGCTCAGGGTCATGGTTTAGTGGTTGATAGGAATGGTTGGATTCGATGATCCTCGTGGTCTTTTCCAACCTAGTGAGTCTATGATTTGGGGAGCTGCTGGAGGAGCAGCGTGGCTCACGCTGGTCTACCTACTGGCTCCTGAGTGACTCTGCTGGGGATACAGTTATGGGAGCAAGCAGTCCAGTTGAGCGCAGGTGCAAGATGCCGTTGGAGTTTTCATTTTTGTCCTTTTCATTTTTTTCATCAGAAGGATGTGAGCTGAGGTTTGATATTTTAACGCTTGGCCTAATATTAACTGGGGAAATATAACAGATGTACTTCATCATATTAAAGATATAAGCAATCTCTAACGGTCTGTTATTAACGTGGGTAGATTGACTGAAAACATTTTGCTTCAATGGCTCTTAAGAAATTCACAGTTCATTTCCAGTCATTAAAATAATTAGGTGCTGTGCTCTGAGTACTCTACTAAGGGCACAGCTATAGGGCCAAGTGACCTCAGTGTGAGCAAGGGTGTGAGCTTGCAACAAGCAAGCATGAGCTTGCAACTCTTTCTTGCCACGACACCGTGCACATGTGCTCCCACCCCACGACGGAGGCAATGCCACTGCAGTGAGAGCAAGCTGTGCTCCCGCTGCACTGCCTGCGGCAGACCCAGCAGTGCCAACCCCCGCCAGAGGACTAACGAAACCCAGGGCAATGCAGGGCTTAAACACGACATAGGTCCTTAAATGGCCTTGAGGAGTTGGACCCTGTCCCTGCAAAAAAGCACGTGAATAACCCACTCATGCTGGCCCATTTGTTTTAATGAGACTACTTCTATAACAAAGATAGTTCCATAAATGATAATAGGATTGAGGGAAAAACAATTGCTAAGGATTAGATGTAAGTCATGGGATCTAAAGAAGTCCTTAGTTTTATTGGAGAAAAGGGAAAGAAAATCTGTTTTTCTTTGCTGGATCCTATTATGCATCACCTGCGCTATATAAAGAGGTCTTGAAAAATGTGAGTTAACTCAGCAAAACTGCATTATGTTGTTCAAGTGATGTAAGGGTCTGTGAATCAGAGGGAGCTCTATAATTGCACTTCTTCTATACTATTTTTTCAACTAGTTCTTAATCTCAAAGTCTTTTATCTTTTTTGAAAAAGTACAGAGGTGTTCTCATAAATCCGGTGTTAGGTATCTTGAAGGTATTTCTGTAAATATACTTGAAATGTATGGAAGTCATCTCAGGGGAATTGCTGAGGATATGCAAAGCTTTTCTCTGCTTTGGACCTAGGTGAGAAGATTTATGGGGCTTTATAGTTTTGTATGGGTTAGGAATGTGATATTAGGGTCAAGTCAGTACAACCACAGTACAAAGGGACCTCAGGCACAGCTACTTCTGCTGCAGCATCTGTGAGGGGGCTGTAAACCCATAATTGTTAAAGGGACGCCTAGTGCTTCAGTCAAAGTCATCGCTCTCTGACAAGAGCAGATAAATGGTCATCAGGATTTGCTGCTGAAAGTATCACCAAAAACTAAGGATGCACCAAAATGGCCCTTTACCACTATGCACTTTTCTCTCCACTGCAGGGCTGAGGTGCAGGGGGAAGTACAACCTGCCTGTTAGGTCGTCTGTAACCAGGGTTGCTGCTTAGCATCTTCAGCTGTTCCTGCTGAATCAAAACCAAAGGTGAGCTATGGTGAAAAATCTCTCTGCTTGCCACATGACAATGCAGGATCTAGCATGATGGTGTTCATGCCTTCAGCTGGACCCTGTAAACATTCCTATCATCCTAAACACAGTGAAAGTAAAGATGTAACTGGACCTTTCAGATAATTTTCACTTAATAAATGACAAACAAACAAACAAACCAAAATGAAACAAAAAAATGTTAATAATCATCCTCTCACTGTAATGGGATCTGAAGAGTTCAGATGTTTGGGTAAGGTTTCTTTCACCATTGCCTTATTTAACATTGACAAATAACATTCACTGGTGTTATAGAAAACTAGATTGTGAGCATATTAGTAATATACAAATAAGAAGGATTAAAAATGGCTGTTGAGATACTTGTGCAATGATAAAGGAATTTTTAGAACAGCTATGGTTGAGTAATTATGAACAGGACCAATGTTTTTACTGAATAAATTTATATTAGGTTATTCCCTAATTATAAAGATTATTTAAAAGACAGAAGTTACAGAATATCACACACTAGAAGATGTATCTATTTCCAAAGTCCCTGAAACCATACTTAAATCTTTGGAGTTATTACTCACCTTTAACGTAGTACTCAGCAACTGCGGTGTAAGCCTTAGAGCTGACACTTCAGGTAAGTACATGATGTAGTTCAGCCTTAAAACCCTTAACAGAAAATACATCAGGACTTACTGTAAAATTTCATGGAGGATTAGAGAAAATATTAAGTCAATAGTTCTTTAGTTATTAGGAGCTTTTAAGGTAATCAATGATTTCCAGCCATATTAGTGCCCACGATGATGAAAGATGACATTAATATCCCACTCTTCTCTTTTTTGGTATTTATGTATGTCCTTTCTTTAGTCAGCCCTGCTAGAATCAATAGCAGTACAAAGAATATGGTTATTTAAAAAATGTCATCAATATTGATTTGCTTATTACTGCCATTTTCAAGTGGAACTGGATTTCAGGGAAAAAAAATTGCTTTTCCATACAGAAGAATTACCAACCACCCTAAAACTTTGGAGTACCATCTGACTTTGCTTATGGAGCTATTCATGGTTAGCAGTGTGCTAATGCAGCAAACACTGTTCTATGATTAATAATTTTTAAAAATAGTATTAATAGGATTAATTCTAAGAATTCTCTTGAGTAATGTGACATTTTATGCCCTCAAAGCATTGCATTGTATTAATTAAATTTAATTGATACCATTCAGTCCTGAACTTACAGGCATGCAGCTATTAATAATTCCATTATTTTGTCAATGGAATAGATTATGCCTTTGATTCTGTTTAAAAATATTGAGACAGTCATCCTATGTGCAGTCTTTAGGCTCAATCCTATTTATTTGAGCACCTCAGGAGTATGGCAGATGAAACGACGAAATTTCTGATCCTTTGCACCAGCGATGTTCTTTTGTCTCCCACTAATCACCTGCTGTCTTTCTTCTGCATTTCTTAGGTAGGAATTTGCTTAAAAATTCTGGTGATGTCTCCATGTTCGTGTCTGCACACACAGGACCTTGTTTGTGAGCTTCTCGCTTCCCTGCTTGTGCAGTTCCCCAAACCGCTTATTTATTTGAGTGATTGCAGCTTACAGTTTCAATAAGTCCAATGGCATATATACAACAAAAATACTACAAATGTGTGTGTATCTCTTTGCCTGGGATTGCCTTTCCTCCAGAAACTAGTCCACGTAAGTGCTCAAGACATAATCTTCCCATAACAAAAAAAAATAAAAATCCATGCATTCCAGGAATATCAGCGCATACCTGCTGGTTCTGTCTCTGGTAAATGATGCCTTAATGTATTAATGGAATTCACACTTCCTCTAACTCTTCTGTTGCCTCGATGCAAGGGTTTGGAGTAAGCTGCATCACCAGGACGGTTGCAACATCAGCAGCTGCTCACAGCAGGTCGCCACGTGCTCCAGATCCCAGGCCAGCTCTGTGGGCTCTGCTGAACCTGCACCAATTTACCAATGCTTTTCCTGGATAGGGGAAGCCCAGCAGTACTCTAGGTGCAGTCTAAGGGTGCTGGATAAAGGGAGTAAGTGTTTCTATTGAGCTATTCTTTTGTTAATACAGTTTAGGATGCTGCTGGCTTGAGCTCAGCTTGCTGTCTCCTAGGACCCCAGGTCATGCTCAGCAGGGCTGTTCACCACCTGCTCAGCCTCCAGCCTGAGTTATGCAAAGGGTTATTCCTTCCCAGGCACTGGGCTTTGCGTGTGCCCTTGTTCAGTTTGGCAAGTTTATGGTCAGCTTGCTCCTCCAGCCTGTTTAAGTTTCTCTGAATTAAAAGTGCATTGACTAGTCCCCCTGCTTTGATGCCATCTGCAGACTTTACAAGAATGCTTCCTCAGGTTATCACTAAAGGTGTTACAGAGGACAAAACTTCAGTTGGAAAGGAAGGCTTGCCTAATAGCTTCAGAGAGCACAACTTCGTCAAATCACTGTAATAACTTAAATTAATTTCTCCATTGAATGGCATCCTTTAGTTCTTTTGTAATTAACAAAATCATAAATGTTGTCATCTAATTAAGTCAAAAGTGGTTATGAGATCTGCAGTGTTTGCTATATATATGTTACAGACAATATGTGTCAGGGATAACTAACAGCAGGTCTGTTTAATGTAGCAGTTTTCTTGTTTGAATGTGACTTTTGCTGACTATTGTTTCCAGTGAAGTGCAGGGTTTATTTGCACGCAGTGATTGCTCAGCCTGGAAGCGAGTGCCAATGAATGAAGAGTGGATACATTTAAGTGATTATGGAATGCAGAACTGCGCTGTTTTGGCTAGATTTAAATAACATTGGGCTACCATTTTAATCTTGCTTCCAACACACTTGTACGTTCTGATGGACTTAGGGACCCAGACTCTTGCAGCAGTTGCCAGCTAGAATTTCCCTTGGAAATTAGCCCCTAGGTGTCTTAAGATCAGCAAAGATGTTTTACATACAATTTGTCACTTTCTGATCAATTCTAAGGCAGCTGGAAGAAGGTTTCTGACTAACTACCACTGGGTTTGAAAATGAAAGGAGCTCCTCCTTGACAATATCCCTGAATCCACGGCTTCCAGAAGCTCTATTGGGAAATGTTGCAAAACTACCCCCAAAAATGAAATGGTTGGAAAGAGCAAGAGAGTGGATGCACTATAAAATCACTGAACCATGCATGCTAAAACCAGTCAGTCCAGCTGGTCTTAGCACAAGGCTTGAAGCACTTGATATGAAGTAAATCAGCTGCAGTGCCCTCAGAGTTTTTCCAGCATGGAAACCTATGAATTATCAGCGACTTTCTAAACCTGTGTTCCTGCCTGCAAGTGTTAAATTCCTATTGTGTCTCCAGACTACTTATGCAGAATGTACCTTCTTCTTATGAACGGTAAACGTCTCTGAAATGTAATGAGGAAGGCATCTCTATTGCAATATTGATTCTTGTTCCTCTCGCTGTCGTGGCTGGTCTGGGCAGAATACAATTAGATGTGATCCATGCACTCAGGGGAAACAAGGATTCTTTTCTCTAACTAAGTGTTCTTCAGCTCCTAATAAATAGGACATTAAAATGGAATTATTTCATTTTGCATTATATAAAATGGCTAGTCTTCTTCCACTTGAGTGTCTGACCCTAATGATCAAGTTAATGAAAACATTTCTAGTCAGGCCCCTTTTTATTTCAATCCCTGCTTATCTGGGGGAAGAACAAAACATAAAGAAACCACAGAAAAAAAAGCATTTAGCTGACCTCCCACTATATATCCTCTGTACAGCTTTCACTCCATGTTTCCAAAAGGCCATTTAGCTTAATACTTTCTTCTATTTTTCATTTCCTTATGTTACAGATGCTGTGGGGATGATTTTCAAAAGAACAATGGAATGACATTTTACCTGACTTTGGAAATTAATTCAGTGCTGGTTTAGCAGTCTCACGCCTTTTGTGCCTTTGATTTGCTTTCCATAATATGGAACGGATGGTAAGATACTTTAACAGAACAATAGAAAATGTAAAAAGAGAGAATACATACAATTTCCTATCCTACTATGACTATCTAAAGTAAATTGTTTATATGTCTGTATTTGTAACAAAAGATTGACTAATTGAATTTTCAGGAAGTCAGGCAAAGACAAAATTATTTGACCTCCATTCTAGTTTGTTTAACTAAATGCCCAAAAAATGACATGTAAAAAATACATTATTTAAAAAACATTCTGAAGTATCTTAAACCCCCATGCCTAGCTGTATGATGCATATATAGACAGTGTGTATTTAAGCCTTGTAAAAGCCTACTATATTCAATTTACATGAAACAGAATGAATGAAACGGAGGCAAAAAAAGAAAGGGCATTTACTTGGAGATTTGAATTGAAGTTTACTAATCCATATCTCAGTATTGGTTATTACTATTCTTATTTGGCATTGATAATAATAGGTCATTAAATGAAGGTCAATTCATTGTTGAAGAGTTTGTTGGCTTCTTCAAGGCCTTAAAACTTGTGAAACGTGAAATCCTTTCGCAGTGCTTGGCAGTCTGATATTGGTTGCACAGGTAAGACCTTGTTCAGGGATCACATTAACCACTGTGCAGGAACCACTGCAGCGTGCAGCAGGAACCTGCTCCAGTTAATGCAAGGCTCCCATGGGATGCATCGTAGCTTCTCAGATATTTCCTTCTCTCTCTACAAAACTGTGTATGTCCTTTTGCAGGTCAGTGGTGTGTGCTTCAGTGGAACAATACTCATGTTCCATCATTCTCAGTCAAGCAGTTAATATTCTTCTAAGTGGGGTGGGGAGAGGGGTGCAGGGATCATCCGAAAATTCAGTGTAAATCAATGACAAATTCTGAGGAGGTATTAGCATTTTGAATGTAGAGCTTATGGTGATTTGGAACACTGAAGAAAATCACCTGTTTTGTGAATGGTCAACGAAATATGATATATTGCTGAAAATCTCCTTAAATACTCAGCAATTGGAGGAAATTAATCCTAAGTGGGACTTCAGTAGTAGAATTTCTACTTTAATTAATTTTTCATGCTTGATAGATAGTGATATTCAACTAATAACGTTAATAACCTTACTATTTACAGGTAATTATCCCTATAAATGAGCTGTGATGGTTTGAAAACATCTGTTTCCTTTTGGAATGGATGTACATCTGCCCTTAAACAAGGTGAAAATTTGGTGTAATAACTCTGAGGACTGAATTGATATTTTTTCCCGCAGTGCTGTGTTCTCTGCAATTAGATAAAAGCTTAAAATATGATTACTGCATTTTTATGTATCACTGTGTATAATATTAGAATGTCTGTTTCTTTAATCTCTCTGCTTTATCATTAAATCATTAATCATAGGCTTGACTAATATTTTTTAAATAGTTGTTAGATTTATTTACCTCTGAAATCCTTCGATGGAGACATCCTTTTAATGAGCTTTGCCACGACTACTTCCTGCCTGGTGTCTCTGACCCACATTATGTGCATCCACCCACACCTTCATCCAGACCTCTTGAACTTGGTCTAATACACACACACAAACTACACTCGCAATACACAAACTCAACAAAACTCTCAGTTGAGAGCTAATTTGATGCCGGCTGAACATTCAGCTAGTACTCTGAAACTGCCAAAAATCAAGTACCTGAAACACCATGTGCAGAATG
Source organism: Cuculus canorus (assembly GCF_017976375.1). NCBI lineage: Eukaryota > Metazoa > Chordata > Aves > Cuculiformes > Cuculidae > Cuculus > Cuculus canorus. Next base: position 11,882,390 of record NC_071411.1, read on the forward strand.
GGAACTTCAATTTTTCAGAAGGTATATATTTTTCCCATTCCCAGTGGAGGTTTTCACCATCACTTTATCTGAAGTTCTTTAAAGCTGTTATTCAGTTCGGTGTTTCAGTAGATTCTCTAGGTAGAGGAATCATCTTAATGTGACGGTTATGCTAGTAAGGGGAAAATACCACTCTGTAAGTAGTTTTGTACACGAAAGAGGTTATCTGACAGAGGTTTCCTTATCCAGCAGCTTATCTTTTTTTTGTTCCTATCAACAGAGATGAAACTGGCAGCTGGATGGATTTTAAATGTGGGCCAGCAGGGGAACCTGAACACATTTCTGAGGCTGTAACTGCTCTCCCAAAGGGACTCGGCTGTACCAAGAGATTGTATAGACAGATTCTCTTGCTGGGTAATGCTCTGAGAGCAAGACTGGGATTATTATCAATCTGCACAGCTGAAACTGGTATGTGACTTGAGGGCTGCAGGTCTAATATTAAACTATAGACTGGTATGAGCTCGGTATAGCTGGTGAGTCCAATATTAGTTGTAAGGCCAGTTTCTCTAATTTTCCAGCTCTTTCATGTCTCACATGTTCTTCAAGGTGGCTGAAAAGAAGTTAAAGGGTTTAATAAGATTTCTCTCAAGAGCATGAATGTTCTGAAACTTCACACCAGGAGATGGTAAAGAACACATCAAGGTATACAGAAAGTACAGCTAGTTTCGCCACACCTAATATACCATTACCTATGGGATCAAGGCTGCTCTAACCTATGTCAGGGTCAAGGATGATCAAAGTCCTGCAAAAGCAAGAACAAAATGAGAACTGCAAAAGCATAATAACACATCTAGAGTGCGTGTTCCTCTGCTGCTTTAAGCAGAAAACAGCAGTCTAACATTCGTGTCCATTACATGTAGTTGATGTCTATTACATAATAGCATATATTGATTTCCACCACCTTTGTGGTGCAGCCACCTTTGGAGTGATACAATACTCGGTACCACTACTAAAAAAAAGTTAGGGAGTGATAATACAACTTCCAGCCCAAGAACTGGAGAAAACCTACATAAGCAGACTACAAAGAAAGAGTACTCCATCTGTACTAAATTTCAGTACTTTGTGATGAAAAAAACTCAGAAAGACCTTGGTTTCAAAGCCTTTGCTGTGTCTCTTTTGCTCATCGTCAATGTTAGCTCTGTCTGGGTGATGCATTTTCACTGCAGTCATCTGCTGAGGTTATGTGCTTTCCACCTCAAGACAAACTGCAGCCATATGAAGCTACCAAAAGTCTCAAACAGATTCAAGAATGTTTTCCTCAAGATTAAGGACAATACTGTTGTAAATATTCCCATATTAACTTCTTTGAACCTTCCTGAAGCCAAGTGATTTTCCTGCATGGGTAGCAGAATTAGCATGTTCTTTCTACCAGTGCAAGAATGACAATACTTTTAACTTACACTTACTACTCTGTATTTAAAACTAAGTTAGATTTATTAACTGGATATCTCTACCTAAATGTATATAAAGCCAATTACATTATATTATATAAGATATGGAAACAATTTATTTGTCTCCATTGGTTAATATCTAAGTGTATGAATTCAACAGTGCTCACATTGTGAGTAGGAATTGCTGAAATGAGCTCTACATACGCTCCTGTTAAGCCAGGGCTAGTTAGATCTTTCTCAGCAATACTGTCTAGAACAATATATGCATTGGTTTTTTTTGCTAAGATGGGTGCTGACAAATCCAATAAGAACAATGGAAAAAGAAATATTTCAGCTAGCAAGATGCAATGGGTTACTCTCATTTATGCTGGCTAAAGAGCTTGCCACGAAGACAAACAAAAAATCTTGTTATGGAAAAGCTTAAAGGAAAAATCAGGCTGCTACCTCTTATACATCTTCTTTGCAGCTTACAGTAGCTGCGGACACATCAGGTCTGTGGTAACCTACATCTGAAAGCTATGGATACATCTCATGGTGGCCCAGGAGCAATGCAAACTACAGTGTTTTCTAGAGCAGGTTAAGGAAGCCCTAACAGAATTTGTTGCTTTCAAGCTCTCAAATCACTATGGTGTAACTGGAGCTCTGGTCAACATCACTGCTGGTTTTCCAACTGATGCTTCTGAAAGTCTCTTTAAAGTGCAGTTCACCACCACAGAAGTGTTTGGAGCAGCTCAGCCTGCTCCTGGCTTTAGGGCCCATCTTTAATTTACATCAGCAACTGTAAAGCTGCCCATTGACACCACTGATTTACAGCTCTATTTGTAAGAGCAGCAGTCACACAGGAACAGGTCTTGGCCCCTTTTCTCAGAAGGGTACACTCATCTCTAAGCTGTCTGGAAGCTCTGGATTTATGTAGTGGCAATACTCCTAAGGGCTACCTAAAGGACACGGGGTCTCTTTGACTCGGTATACCCTTCAGCTTCCATTATGTCAAGTGGAGTTTTTCCTCACTTTCTATTCTCTTTATTGGACCAAATTTGTTTGTAGTCACATTTGCTTTTTATCCCATGCTGTCTGTCACTTGTGTTGAATATGGGTTTTGCACACATGCCAAATAGTTTGTTACTTGGCGAGAGTTCACTGGCAAGAGAATTTGCTTCTACGCATAGTAATAGGCATGTTTGGCTAATAGGCTCTTTGTCTGAAAGCCTTTTGCATATTCAGAGCTGCTCATTTGTCATGCTAGCCTGACCTAGGCAGCAAATATTAAAAAAAAAAAGAGTCGTAAATATGCTCTGTTCTTACTAGAATGCCAACTGAAGCAAGCATCAGCTGCTTCATGATAAACTAGTCATCTGCTGCTCTTTAACTTCACAAGTGTTGTCCAGCTACACTTATTTCTAGAACAGTTCTCCTGTCCATCACTGATTTTCTTTGCTTTATGGGTTTTTTTTTTTTTTTTTACATTCTCTTAGAGTACATTTAATATTGAAATGGACAAGTCGGATGATGTAGTGGTTTTGGGATGGCACATTTGATAACCTGGTATATGCAAAGCTGACAGCTTAGGTTCTGTTCTTACAATTAAAAGAAGGATTTGTTTTCCTGTTTGCTGGGTATGTGTGCCAAGACCGTCGAGTGGGAGTACTACACTGACCTTCTGCGCTCCGTGCCGGTGGCAGGTAATAGCTGCATTATCAGGCACGCCTTTCTAATTTGTGCAACAAAGTTGTGATGAAGAGAATAGTAATTTCAACTGGTAATTTGTGTTGATTGACTTGAAAAGCCAGGAATTTCCTTGGGCATATGGAGATGGCAAATGTCCTTAGTGTTGGGACTGCATAGTCGTTGGTATGAAGATGGATTCATACATTTTTTTGGAACGGGCTTTTTTTTTTCCATGTTTATAGACTTTCTTTTTGTCTTGTAACTCCTTTCTTACTGTCAGTATGTACTAAATTGTCTAAAAGTTGAGACTCACTTTTTATTTTGAGATACTTAGACATATTCTTTTGTTCTGCCTAGAACTAGCGGGTTTGGATGTATAACAAGCCAATTTATTGGCAGAGTAGGAATCAATGGCAGACATACCCAGGACTTTTCCTATTTTAATTAGACTATACAGACTACTGTTGTCAAAACAGCATGTTGTAGAAACACTCAAACCCCCCTAATTTAAAGGGATTAAGTCAGAGATCAAATTTTTCCATTGTTTGTTGTGAATCCTCTAAAAACAGAAACCCTAAAGCTAACAGTGCAGCACAGCTGACTAATTCTCACAAACAATATCTGCAAAAGTGTATGCTACAGCACCATCTAGTGCCTCTTATCCCACCAGTATAGTAAATTAATTTAATTTTCCACTTAATTCAAATATGTAGGTGGAGAAGATGGAGTGCCTTGGTTCCTTCTACATTCTGACAACTTATATTCTCTTACGTATTGCCAAGATAGGAGGGAGCTGAGGGATGTAAATGAGCTTTGGGATTTTACATGGTAAAGATTGTTGTCAGTATAGCTGCTGTTACCATAACTTTTTTACCATAACTTTTACCAGCCATATAGTTTTTCCTCCTGAGGATAGTAAGGAAGTAGACACAGGAGTGCATCTGCTGAGAGAATGGAAGGAAAAGTACTGCAGTGGAATAGCAAACTGATCAAATGATGTATTTTGAGGGGGTAAAGATGTATTTTTGGAAGAGCATATATTCTGTTCCATGCGTATGAATAACTGACAAGGGGTATGTTGGTGTTTGCAGACACCTTTTGTTGAGAACTACACTCATAATCAATGTACCTCTCTCAAGTGACCAGCGCTCAAGCCTTGGTTTTCTTCATCCTGAGCATGACCCTCAGCAATGCCAAATTAAATTCTAATCATTGCTACATTTCCATATCCTTTACATTGCTGTAATTTTCTGTGTTCTTTATTCTAGAAAAGTAATTAATGACCTCTGACTTCAAACTACTAAGAGGTTAACCAACAGCAACATTGCAATTAGTCACTATTCCTAGCCATCAACTGCAAGATACAAAAGGGAAAATATTAATTTGGGCATTAAATCCCACAAGACCTGGTAGCATGGTACTTAAATTTCATTTCTAAGTCAACGTTCTTACAAACAGCACTCCTAAAATGAAAAATTCATCACAGCTGGTGGTGTGTGTCTTTGATAACAGCTGCTAAAAAGGAAAAAGCCCTTCATCACATTGAATGGCTCACACTTCCTCTAAATTACAGTAATTTGGGCTGCTCACAGACAGATTGGCACTGATGGCATTAACTAACAAACTCTGAAATGTACGTTTACTTGACCTCATCAAATTTAATAAAATAACTTTTACACAGTGGCTCTTCAGTCTACAACCTTCTGCTTTCTGCCTCTAACCCGACCAGGGGTTAATACTCCTGGGAGAAAAGGAAATAGCTTCCAGTGATTCCAGTCTCAGTTTGGCAACGCGGCACGTGCCGGGATGGACTGAAGTGTGAGATTAGTGACTCTCACACTCTTCAAGGTAAAGACTGCTTTTTGTGATAATAAGTGTAAATATTTATAGTTTAAGTATATTTTCTAGCAGGTTTAAATAAAAACCTAAAAATTAATCACACCTTAGCATATTTAATAAACAACCTGTCAGTTACATGTAACCTAACAGAAGTTAGGTATCTCAAGAAAAATCCTAACAGTGCCTTCACTATGCCCCTAGAGGCATATAAGTGCTCCTAGCAGATACTAATGTCTGTAATTTATAGTCAGAGACTAAATTAGAGTTAATGCCCAATTTGGGGTTCTGGATTTAGATTTAAGACACTAGCTAAAATTATACACGCTGCACATGAATATAGCTCTTAGCAGTGTTAAGGTCATAAAGAGTTGCAATATCATCCGAAATAAGAAGTTGGGAATTATTGCTTTTTGGTCCCAGAGTTTCCAGTATTCACTGTTTTATTACAATTATTATTGTATTTAGCATTTCCTAACAGAAACTCGAGCTCTATCAGTCATGTGAATTATTTGAGAATCTCAATACCCATTAAAAACAAGTCCTATCCCTTCAGACTGCAGAAACAAGCCTAAAAGTCTGACTCAAGTGTACCCTCAGCAATTAAGTAAAAAACCAACAGAAATCAAAATAGATTAGCATATCAAAAGAAGCCAAAAAAATTAGCATAATGTTTTTTAATCAAATGCTAGGGTTTGGAAAAGAAGTGGCTCATACTTTTTTAATGCTCCAGTTTGCCAGACTGCAATCCAGCCTGACAACAAAAACATTTGATTTTTTAATATGGTATATGTAATAGATACAATACCCTATAATTGTGTATATTGCACTGAGATGATGGAGAAAAAGTTATGGAATCACAACCTAATCATTTAAGTGATTATTGTATTCTTATAAATGCTTAATGTATCATCACAGACATGTTTGTGATGCATTCCTCATTTGGCAAATGTGATATTGATCATGCTCTAAAGATATATTCCGTTCAGTACAGCTAGTGAGTATTTTGACATTTCCCACCCATGATGATAAGGAAATTAGATTGCTATTTATCTTTAAAATGTGTTTCTCTAAAACACTTTAATTATGAAAAAATATATCTTTTTCTTGCTGGCTAATCATTGGTTTACTCTGTCACTGGTCCAGGAAGAATATTATTGCTGAACTGAAATTGGACATTTTAAAGAGAACAACAGAAAATACAGAATTTTGCCTTGCAAAAAAAACACAAACCCAAAAAACCCCAAAATTACTTGGGAGATAACAAACAGGGCAGAGATACTGGGGAACTGTGAAATGCTTGGGAGCACTGTATAGGATTTAGGGATTTGTAACCATCTCCAAAGAATGCCAACAGCAATAAAGTAAGCATTTTAGTAGAAAAGGAGAAATGCCAACGCCATGATCTGATAGAGGTAATGAGACAGAGCATTTGTGTATGCCTGACATTTTTGGAACATATCAACTGGGTTTGTATCCCACCAGAAAGCAGAACTTCCTATGAGACATTTCTGGCCATTACACCAGCTTCACATCAGGACAACACTTTGCCGTTTTAGCTGACAAGTCTCAACCATTTTTTAATTTTTTTTTTTTTTTAGCAGAACTGTGAAGCCGAATCTTAAATTTTGGGGGGGTTGTGCATGCAAAAAAAAAAAAAGTTACTAAAATCTCAGTTCTCAAAGGAAGGGAGGCACTGCTGGGATTGTACATATGACAGAATGACCAAATGGTGGGGTTTCGAAGGGACCTCTGGAGATCATCCAGTCCAACCCCACTGCTAAAGCAGGTTCACCTCATGCAGGTTGCACAGGAATGCATCCAGGCAGGTTTTGAATATCTCCAAAGAATCTACAACCTCCCTGGGCAGCCTGTTCCAGTGCTCTGTCACCCTCACAGCAAACGCTTTTTCCTCATGTTCAGGTGGAAGTTCCTGTTCGCGCCCATTGCCCCCTGTCCTGTCACTACGGACTGTTGAGAAGAGTCTGACCCCATCCTTTTGACATCTTCCCCTCAGATAGTTATAAACATTGGTAAGATCTTCTCTTAGTCTTCTTGTCCCCAGGCTGATCAGACCCAAGCCTCTCAGCCTTTTGTCATAGAGAGATACTCCAGTCCCCTCATCAGCTCTGTGGCCTCCACTGGACTCTCTCCAGTAGTCGTTTTTCTTGAGCTGGGGATCCCAGAACTGGGCACAGAACTCCAGATATGGCCTCACTAGGGCTGAATAGAGGAGGAGGAGAACCTCTTGTGACCTGCTGGCTACACTTTTCTCCATGCAGCCCAGGATACCATTAGTCTCCTTGGCCATGAGGGCTGGCTCATTGTCAACTTGTTGTCCACCAGGACTCCCAGTCCCTCTCTGCAGAGCAGTTTTCCAGCAGGTCAACCCCTAATCTGTACTGGTACAGGAGTTATTCCTCCTGAGGCACATCCATCTGTTGTGTTTATGGTTTCTGCTTCAAGCTGTTTACCCCAAAGGTGATCCACCATGGATTTTATCCACATCAACTCTCTCTCCCAGAATTGGAAGATGGGGCTCAGCCATGAGGCGCTGCAGCTGTGATACTGAAAATGCCGGCAAATAAACTCTTTAAGATTCATTTTGGCGCTTGAGAAAGCAAGAACCCTCTCTCAGGCATGGGAAACACAAGTGAGTGATCTCCATTCAGTCTTGTGAAGTGTTTTTTATTTAAGCTAAAGTACAGTTAAGTTTCATATAAGTAGTTGTATTTTTGAGAGTTAAGCAGAATGTCCCTCTGTTTTTCCAGACACTGTTTATTCTTAGAAGATGGTAACGCCTTGTGTTCAGTTGATCTGTGCGGGACAGATGTGTCTTCTGTAATCACCTGTTTGCAGCCTTTCTCTGTCCCAAACGCACGGTCAGGCAGAGCTGAGCCAGCTCCACATTAGCACGAGCTTTGACTGCTGTGAAGTTCACAATAACATTAAAATTAGTCCTCGGAAAGTAATAGAATATGCATAAGATTTCTGGGAAAGTTTATCCATATGCCTGTGAGTGGGAATTTCATCCCGTAACAGCTGATGGGGATCACTCCCCCGCGCCGCCCAGGCCTGATAAAGGGCGTTTGCTTTCTGAAACTCCAAAACGGGCCTCGGCGCGTTTCTTTGCCGTCATTTCTCTGCCAGCGGGATAACCCCCCGCGCAGCCTCGCAGCGGCCCGGCGGCACCGTTGGGGGGCGCAGCAGCCGCCATCGCCGCGGCTCGGGCACCGCCCCCGCCTCCCAGGCTCCTCTCCGGGTAAACAGCGATGGCCGCCGAGGAGGGAGGCGGAGAGCCCCGCGACGGCATGGGGAACCACCTCCAGTTGGGGCCCGGTGAGCGCCGCGCCGAGGGGGGACCGGGCGGGAGGGGAGGAGGAAGAAGAGGAGGAGCAGAGGGAGGAGAAGGGAGAGAAGGAGGAAGAAGAAGAAGAGGGGGAGGAGGAGAGGGAGGAGAAAGAAGGAGAAGGGAGAAGAAGAGGAGGAGGAGAAAGAGGGAGAAGAAGAAGAAGAGAAGGAGAGGGAGAAGAAGAGGAGAGGGAGAAGAGAAGAAGAAGAAGAGGAGAGGAAGAAGAGAGAACAAGAAGAGGAGGAGAGGGAGAAGGGAGGAGAAGAAGAAGAGGAGGTGAGGGAGAAGAGGAAGAAGAGGAGGAGAAGGAGGAAGCAGGGAGCATGCCCATCATGCACAGTGATGGAGCATCATTCCTGCTGCAGGCTGCACTGAGCGCACAGAGCTTACTTGCAGCTCCAGTGTCTCAGTTTCTTGTGCTCGGTTGGGGGATGCTTGGACACCAGTGAGATTGTCACCAAAATGGGGAAAATAAGGTTCTTAACACCACCTTTGGGTCTTAAGAAGGAGGCATTCTCTTTACCAGCTTGACATGGGCCAGCAATGTGCGCTTGCAGCCCAACCATATCCTGGGCTGCATCAAAAGCAGTGTGGGCAGTTGGATGAGGGAGGGGATTTTGCCCCTCTGCTCTTGTGAGACCCCACCTGGGGTATTGTGTTCAGCTCTGGAATCCCCAACATAAGAAGGATATGGGACTACTGGAATGAGTCCAGAGGAGGGCACAAAGGTTATCAGAGGAATGGAACACCTCTGCTATAAGGATAGGCTGAGAGAGTTGGGGTTGTTCAGCCCAGAGAGGAGAAGGCTCTGGGGAGACCTTCCAGTACTTGAAGGGAGAAAGCTACAAGTCTCTCCCCTATAAGAAAGCTGGGGAGAGACTTTTTACAAGGGCATGTAGTGATAGGACGAGGGAGAATGGCTTTAAATTGGAGGGGGGAAGATTTATATTAGAGATCAGGAAGAAATTCCTCCGATGAGGGTGGTGAGGCCCTGGCACAGGTTGCCTCGGGAAGCTGTGGATGCCCCGTCCCTGGAAGTGTTCAAGGCCAGGTCAGACTTGAGCAGCCTGGTCTGGTGCGAGGTGTCCCTGTCCGTGGCAGGAGAGGTGAAACTGTATAATCTTTAAGGTCCCTTCCTATCCAAACCATTCTATGAATCTGATTATTCAGTACTGAATATACAGGGGGATGAATCCTCCTACCGTATGTGTGGGCCAGTACAAGTAGCAAGGTTTTTATACACTGAATTTATACATATGCATTGTATTTCTCATGAAGATCGTACATCTTAATCACATTTTCTAATGCTAATTATAATAGGTGTCCTTCTCGTGGATGATCCCCACGGTCCTTTATTGAGGTCTGCAAAGCAGCCCCCTACCTTATTTCGTTGGCATCTGGCCCCCTTTGAAGTTCCTATATAGAGTTCAAAATAAGTGTTATCTGGACCACGCATCTATTTTGGTTCCTGAAGTGCTGGCCGGATGTCTGTCTTTTGCAGTCTTCATTGTTCTGTACCTTAAATATCACAAAACAAGAGGACTTTACTGTGCATTGACTTCAGTGACTAGATTAGGCATTAGTATGGACACTGTATTCTACATAGCAGCTCATATTGGTTTGCTTGGGAGTACAACAAGGTGAACTGTGCTCTGAGGTTTCCACCAAAGCAGGCAGGTGCAGAAACTCTTCTCTGTAAATCTGGACCTCTGTAAAATGTAACAAAGCTGGAGGAAAACAAGGCTGCATCAGAACGATGGCCAGCAGGGCGAGGGAGGTGCTTCTCCCCCTCTGCTCTGGTGAGATCACACCAGGAGTACTGTGTCCAGCTCTGGAACCCTCAAAAAAGGAGGAACATGGACTTGTTGGAGCGGGTCCAGAGGAGGGCCACAAAAATGATCAAAGACCTGGAACACCTTCCCTATGAAAAGAAGCTGAGAGAGTTGGGGTTGTTAAGCTTGGAGAAAACTCCAGGGAGACCTTATTGCAGCTCTTCAATACTTAAAGGGGTTTATAAGAAAGATGGGAAAAAAACTTTTTATCAGGGCCTGTATCAATAGGACATAGCTTCAAACTAAAAGAAGACAAGTTTAGACTAGGTATTAGGAAGAAGTTTTTCACACTGAGGATGGTGAGATGCTGGAACAGGTTGCCCAGAGAGGTGGTAGATATCCCATCCCTGGAAACTTTCATGATCAGGTTACGTGGGGCTTTGAGCAACCTGATGTGTTTGAAGATGTCCCTACTCACTGCAGGGGAACTGGATTAGATGACCTTTGAAGGTCCCTTCCAACCCAAACCATTCCATGATTTGTTGTTTTAGAAAGTCTCCACTCAATTTAAATGCTCTGTAATGCCTTTAGTAAGCTATGAAGCAGGAGGCACTGTGCACAGGACTTGAAGGCAGCGCTGGTTTCCACACACTGCACAAAACTCCTGCAGTATCTATGCTGGAGGTTGTGGAACAGCCTGGCTTGTCCGTCCACGTACACCAGCATAATTCCTCATGGAGATACCTATTGCATAATAATGTGCGTTTTTCTGATTTAGCATATAGTGCCTCCAGACTGTCAGGAGATATTACGGTTTGGGAAGCAACTTTTGCCAAACTGGAAGATATGTTATTTCAGAATAAGCATGCAAAAAAAAAGTGTAGCAGTAAGTCCTGCTGGTAACCAATGCAATTTCCTGTAGCAGGAACTTCTATCAGCATTTTATGCCAGTATATTTAAAGTAATAAGAAAATATTTCCTAAATATTTTAGGAAATATAGCCTTAAAATTGCCTATGCTGTTCCTGGTTTTTAAAATTAGTTCCGTATTTCCTTATTTCTGCACAAAGGTGTTTAGAGTAGATTTGGTGGTGGTATAGTAGTCCAGGAAGCCTAACCTGCCACAAAGGAAATGTGAGCTTTGTCATGCACTGTGCCTTTGGCACTTGCATTTCCCTTCTTTCTGGGTACTGGAGGTTTTATTAATCTTGAAATTAAAAAAAATATAGATTAAAAAAAATGCATGATAAAGGTGTAAAAGATGCAATTTCTTTTTCCTTCCATCTTCTGTTCCTGTAGTGTGATTGAGGAGAACAGTGAAGACGGTGGTGTTTTTCGACATTCGCATGGTGCTGCTGCAGTAAAATGAGTCATCGTTCCTCTCTGCCACCACACAGCAGTTAGTGTGCATTTTTGGCAAGAACAAGCAAAAGTTTGCAGGGCACAGTTCTTTCTAACCAACTGCTGTTAATTCCTTTTGTGTTCAGAACAAGTAGTGAAACAACCTCTCTCTAGAAGGCTATTAAAACTGGTAATGATTGATGCAACTTGATGAGAGTGCGTGCAAACCAGAGTGTAATTTTTCATGAAGTCAGCTTCCCTCTCCAACCCTGCACTGCTGCTCCAGCACCAAGCAAAAACTTCTTACTCTTTCCCTGCATCAAGCTGAGCAAAACATTGGCTGTTTTGTATGTCTTAAACACTTTGCAATCATTTATGTTTAGGTTTCCTAACTGAATATAGTGGAAGAGAAATTTCGTGTAGAAATGGATTATTTTTTTACGGTAATTAGGAAGATGATGTGTTACTGCTTTAAGCTCTGTAATTAGGTAAAACACCAAGGAGAGTCGGTAACCTCTTTTCTTGTCATGCTGGTTCATTTCTTCTTCAGATAAATACAATATGGGATGGAGGCTTAACTCATGCTGTGCCTCCTACAGAAAAGACTCTAAAGTATGCAATGTTAAAAAAAACAGTGAGATGAAGGAGAAAGAAGACCATTGACTTAAACATTTTATAGAGAATACATTTTAAACAAATGTATCTGAAGACCAAAAAGGGAAAGAAATAATTCTCCAGAACCAGCCTGTAGTGTCTCCTTCGTTGTTCTGTTGTCCTCCCACTGTCAGAAATACTAAGATATTGGGGAAAGAGGGTGGTGGTGCCTCCATTTCTAAAGGAAGGCTCCTTTATAGAACATCTTTCTTTTATCAGATTTGCCCACAGTACCTTTCTGATAGGATGATCTTTATATTTGCACCTCTGGATTGTTTCTTGAAGATACTAGCTGTCAAGGCAGGCAACTGGATAGACTGTGGTAAAGGTATTTTTCTGCTGATCCTGTAATAGCTTTCAAGATCTAAATGATATTTTTCAGCAGCATTGGGATTATCCATTACCCATCAGCTGCTGGTGTAAGAATCCTGCAGGTTTCATTTGCAAAGTTCATTATAAAGTCTGTTTAGACATACATAAATAGTGTTTGTATTAAAAGAAATAGGATAGAGTAGTACAGTTACAAATCTGTACTAATTATATGGCATTTGTTTTGAGTGGGTATTTGTGGGCATACAGTGGATGGTAATGCACATGACAGTCAGTCAAACCAGCATTTTAGAGATAAGTATATTTTTTTATTACCTTCACTGTGTTTTTTCATTTATTCTAAAATATCTGTATGGATTTTATACAGATAAGTGCACTTTGTGTTTGCAAAATAAAGCATACTGATAATATAACTGTCCTCTTGCCCAAAAGTTATTTTAGAGTTGGCACCTGGAACTGAGGAATGGGAAGAAGGTAGTAATTTTTAAATATTATTTTGTACCCGAAATCCTTTGCAGTCATATATTTGCTTCCTTAGCAGTTGTCTTTGCTGGGATTGTGTATGTGTGTTTGGCATATACACAGGAGAGGCTGACAGCAGTGAAATTGTCTAAAATACCAGCAAGAGTCTTTGTGTGAGTATAGAAGTTCAGATACTTTTAACTCGGTTGCTTCTCTGTGCAGTTATTTTGTTCAGGTTTGTACTACTTTAATCGCTGTATTCAGTGTTCTACAAGAAATGAAATTCTCTGATATCTCGTGTACAGGCACAAGACATTTAGAATTGGGATAAGGAAATACTGCTGTAGTGACAATCTGAGCTGTCAGAATTTATTATTCTCTTTCAAGAAAAGTTGTTCTTTAGCTTTTAAAAAATAAATTACTAGATTTTGACCCTTTCTATGTTAATGGTGATTTTGCTGAAAGAGCAAGGAAACTATTTTTCACAAGTTTGCAGATACCAGAGTTGCTTCTCTGTGAAAGGCTGTTGCCTGGTAATATTGAATGCATTTCTGTGATTCTCTGATTTTTCTCAGTATCTTAGTCTCTGCTGGTTAATTTCAACTCAATATTCTGTATGTGCTTATTAGCAGAGAGCGAGGAAATGGATGACAATGAAATGGAAGTTGAAGATCAAGATAGTAAAGATGCTGAAAAGCCAAACATCATTAATTTTGATACCAGTTTGCCAACGTCACATGCGGTATGTATTGAAGACGTTTTGATTGATTTGTGTAATTCTATCATAACATTAAGTCGAAGGCCTAATTTTATTTTATACTTGTGAATCACCAAACCCTCTTATAATACTGTCATTTTTTTATTTGTTGTTTTCAGTATTTAGGCTCTGATATGGAAGAGTTTCATGGAAGAACGGTGCACGATGATGACAGCTGTCAGGTGATTCCAGTGTTGCCTCACGTGATGGTGATGTTGATTCCTGGACAGACATTACCTCTTCAGCTTTTCCACCCTCAAGAGGTTAGCATGGTGCGGAATTTAATTCAGAAAGACAGAACGTTTGCTGTTCTTGCATACAGGTAAAATACATGAGTGGGTTTTCTGGTGGTACGCAGCATGTATTTTTAGTACAATTTATTTGGATACTAAATCAAAAGGAGATGGTTTCATCAGTTCTGTGGTGAATAGTTGTGGTTTGAAATTGTTTGACAAAAACTGTCTTCCAGTATGTGATGAAAAGGTTTTCATGTCACATTGAGTAGGTGTGTGACAGTATTATATGTTTGTATAGAGAAAGAGTAAGTGTTGATCTGCCTTTCTTGAGCATCCTCTTCATTTCATTAACTGTTGGAATGCACTGTTCCATTTTGCTTAAAGAATAAGCCTTTATCTGAAATGTAAAAATTAGATTCTTGTTTTGAGAACTGTATTGTTGTAGAGGTGTATTTACTTGTTTTATCTATAAATTAATAAGCACAGACAAGCGTTTCACAATAGAGTTGAAAGACAAGAGGGGATAGAAAAGCAGAAAAGATAAAAGCTAATCTGGGCAAAAAAAGTTGTGAATGTTCCTTCCTCTTCCCCTAGTTTATTATGGTTTAATTGTATAGGATGTGGGAACAGTTACTTTTAGAAAGACAGTCTGAAGATTTTGGTAATTTCAGTATCTGCATTTCAAACGCAGATATACTGGTGATCCCCGTGTTCCCAGAATTCCGCCTCTATACCCTAAAGCAAAAGCAAGTCAACTAGCAACCCCCCCCAACCTAATAGAACGTTAAAAGTTGCTTTTAAAATGGAAGAATAATTATTGCACTTAGCTGAAGGTGTTTTACCTAATTTACTTTTTAGATAAGACTAATTGTGTATAGTGACTAACTTATGAGATGTAAATGAACTGTTTGGAGAGTAGGTAACCTCTTTGATTCTGTTGCTTTTAGTAATGTACATGAAAGGGAAGCACATTTTGGAACAACAGCAGAAATATATGCCTACAGAGAAGAGCAGGAATATGGAATTGAAACAGTCAAAGTGAAAGCAATAGGAAGACAGAGATTCAAGGTGCTTGAAATACGAACACAGTCGGATGGGTAAGAAGATTATGTATTTGATGTTACATACTGCAAATCTTGTTTCCTCAAAGCATTTACATGTTACTGCAAGTGCATCTGCCCTTTCAGTCTCACAATTGACTAATTATTGTAGCTATTAATTGAATGTTTAATCAGGAGCCTCTTTGGTTATTAAGGACTTCTGACATTTTCTGTTCTAAGAGTCATGTTTTAATTGTTAATAACTTAGCTATAACATTCTCTAAAGGATATCTACCTATAGTTTGAGCTGATATTTATGAGAAAACATCTGACAGAATGACTGGTTTTGAAAATTACAAGGAAAAGGTGTTGATTTGCCTGCATTTTAAGTTCTAAAACTTTATTTCAGAATCTCTCACAACCCTTTTTCAAACCAGATGTGAAATGAGAGAATACAATATCAAGTGTGTGCCTTCTGTTGTCTTGTGGAAAGCCTTTCTGGTAGCGACCAGAGTCCATTCCTTCTAAAAACTGTAACTTTCATTTTCTGAAAGGAGGCCTTTCTAGAGATGGTCAGTGTTGGCCCATGTTCCACTTTGTAACTTGTGTGAATTACAGCTTTGAACTGCTGCAGGCAGAGGTCTGGCACTGCAGCTATATGTTTGTCTTAACTACTTGATCTTTAACTACCGGGCCTCAACAGCATGCAGAAGGATTCAGCTCCACGATTGTGACATGGAGAGGACAGGAACTGCACCCAGAGTGGTGGTGGTTTTCATAAGAAAAAGAAAAGCTTCCCATGAAAGGGGAGGGCTGGAGTATGGTGAAAGGGGAGGGCTGGAGTATGGTGAATATAATGGAGAAGCAAGTCGCTTCTCGTGTTTATTTTTTCCTTTGTAGAATATAAAAGCATGCTGAGATTTGTGGATAAATATTTGAGCATGAAAATAGGCCCTTGATTTTTGTTAACTACAAGCAGCCCACCATTTTCAGTTTCTCAAATGCTAGATCTTGTTTTTAATCATTGTCATAGTTTAATATATCCTTACCTTCAGTAAGTCTTAAGTCTTCCTTTCTGACTGTTCGATGATGATTTACTGATAGAAAAGTGCTACTTCTGTTACTGGCTGACAAGTCTTTCCATGTGCTTGTCAAACACTCTTAAATCAGCTTTGATAGTGTTCTCTTCTGTATTCCAGTCCTTTTCTGTATTCCTGTGTGATACCTGTGACATTTTGAGACTCCTCTTCAAGCCAGTTTTATCATATTATGTAATTAATACCTTTATTCATTTCTAAAAGTGACTGAGACCCTTAACATTTATTTAAGACTATCCTGAGTCTTCTGTCATTTTCAAGTTCTTCTTGACATGCTGCCCTGCACCATGCCTTGCGCTGTGAGCCTCTGTCAACGTGACTCTCTAGAGATACAAGCTCCAGACTGGTTCTGTGAGCATGCGACAGTTCTTAGCATAATTGCCAGAGGTTTTTGTAATCTTTTCTGCAAGGCATATAACATCTCACTCTAAATCTGTAAATACAAAGCTAGTCATCTGTGTTCTGCTGTTGTTTAGTATACTGGCATTGCTTCACAAAGAAGCCTAGGAACAGTCGGGAGTTCAGCATTCTTGTATGCTTTTATGACTTGCAGCTAAAGAAATGAAGAATTTGTGTACTGCTTGCTATTTCTCACTACCTGACATTTGGTTACAAATAACACATTCCATATTTTGCAGCTTAGGAACACTGTTGCATGAACACAAGATGGCAGTACTTGGACAACTATAACGACAGCACATTATTACTGAGAATCCAAAATCACTTTAAATGTACAGTGGTTTCCTTGTGCTGCTAAAGCATTTTTTTAGGGTGGTTTTATATCTACTGACTAGCAGAGATCACTTTTACACAGCACGTTCACAAGTTTGACTCATAAACATGAATTCTCAAATGTATGAAATGTAGATGAGATTGATTTTTCTCATCGTTGCAAGCTCTAGATTTGTTGGAATGACTATATAGAGTTACTCTATGTTCAAATACTGCACGTTTTGTGGGTTTGGGGAGTGATTAGTGAACTTCGACCTCCTAGTGTTGTCAGTGGAATTTGGAGTCATCAGCCTATGTTCTTCAGTTTATCCTGAGGAAATGACCTTTGCAGGTTAGGAGGTGTGCTCCAGGCTCCCATGCCAGTGAGCTAACTCTTTCTATAAATGAGCGTGATAGTGTGGTTGTTTGCTGCCACTTTTGTCTGTACATCGGAGGTATGTATTAGAGAAGAGAATTAGAGAATAAGAGAGAAGAAGAATGTAGTTTTCCATCTGTACAAATAAAGCATTTTCATTAAGATCTTGTTCCTGTTTTTCATGTTTTCAAGGCAACTAACAAAAGAAGCAAGCATTATTGGTGTGAAATCCATTTTGATAAAGAGGGAAAAATGTTGAACTTCTTAGCAAGAGAAAAAAATTAGAGTTCTTGGTGTTTCTGATTACTAAGTGGGAACGGCAAAAAATTAATTTTATAGTTTATAGTAAGTTAACAGAGTTCAGTGTTGTCCTTGTCAGTAAAATTGGAAATTTGTAATGGCATGCATCTTAATATTTCAGGATTTCTGATGCATAGTACTGTTAAAGTGTAAAGCCCTTCTTGC
Source organism: Cuculus canorus (assembly GCF_017976375.1). Lineage (NCBI taxonomy): Eukaryota > Metazoa > Chordata > Aves > Cuculiformes > Cuculidae > Cuculus > Cuculus canorus. The sequence continues at coordinate 11,899,916 of NC_071411.1, forward strand.
TAGACAGTGTTCTTAGTAGCCATATAACTATTGTTGAACTCTGTGGAATAGGTGACCTGGTTGATGATAGGATATTAAAAGATGATCAGAGTCTATATCCTATTTCTGCTGATTTTGAACTCTAGCTAAGCACATAAGCTTTTGTGGTTTGAAGATAGCAAATTGCGTTTCAGCTAAACTTCCTTTGAGGGTTTGAGATGTAATAGCAGACTATTAGCTTATACCAAAAGTAACTTGAGGAGATAAAAATCTAAAAATACAGTGCTGAGGAGGTAGAATATTCTGTTGTGTTACCACTGACGATCTGTCTGTAATTCTGCCCACCATAATCCCAGCAGATACCTAATGCTCTAAAATACAAATACAGCCCATCGTATCCCATGGAAAAGGAAGCAGCTGTGAGAGGGGAAAAGCAAGCCACAGAAGAAACATTTGCTGAAAAAGTTAAAGCAGTGATGTTTGTAGAGTTCTGTATACCAGTGCAAAAAATATTTGGAAAACAGCTAATTGTGTTTTTTAAGGGTGAAAAAAAAAAAAAATAAAAAATTGAGATTGTTTCTGTCTTTGATTCAGGGAGACCAAAGCCCAGTCAGCACAGTGGCTTTAATAATTTAGCCAAGGGCATGAGATAATCTGTGTTCTAGAATAGTATGTATTTGGTTTGCTACAGATAAGCTGTACGTTCCCTCAGGTAATTTGATTTACATCAGTACAACTTTAAAAATCTGATTAAATGGAATGCTGTTTCTATCTATGGAACTATGTAATGATTAGATCTATTACACAAGACTATGTTTTTATAAGCAGTATAACGTGTTTTAAACTCTTGTATATATGTGTATATCTCACAGGGTTTTCTTTTATCAGAATCCAACAGGCTAAAGTACAAATCCTTCCTGAGAGAGTGTTGCCTTCGACAATGTCAGCAGTACAGCTGCAGTCTCTCAGCCGATGCCATGTATTTCCTTCTTCTAAGCCTACAGCATGGCAGGACCGAACTCTACATCAGTGGTGGCAGAAATATCAGAAGGTTAGAAACTAGCTGTGGTGCTGTTTTTCTTTAAATTTTTTATGGTATTTTGGAAATCAGTATAAAATTCCATCTGCTCATCTTTAGAGGTGGATGCACAACTGGGATGCTAGATGCCGGTTCCTGCTTTTGTCGCATATTGTGTGATTGTTTATCAGCTATCAGTGATGGGGAAATGTCTGATTTTTATTATACATTTCTTTGGTTTTAATGACAGTATTATTAGATTAGTATTATTACATAGTAATTCCTGTAATATTACAATTATTTTTTACATAATCAAAACAACTGAGGGAATGATAGTTGGTAAAGCTTTTCGATGATGAAGTGTCATTGGGAAAAAAACATTGTTTATAGGATTTTATTGTACACAGGTCAAAGAAGCATCTTGACTTTTACTGACATTGCTTGGACAGTAAATATATTGACAATTGGTGTTGACAGTGCCACTGCTCTTGCTTTATTCTTGTGTTAATGGCTGGGTTTTCAAAGTAAGGAGGCTTTTGTAACACTTTGATTCAGCTAGAAGAGGTTTTTGAAGAGCAGAGGTGGTTTAGAGGTGACTCCCAAATTTCAGTGATGAAACAGAAGACCTGTAATGTCTTAGTTTGGAATCACAATTCCATTTGCTAATTTTGCTTTAAAGCCTGCATCAGTTAAGGGATTAACTTCTGTACCTGTAGTTACTTGTTTACAGTGGTTCTGCTTTTTTAATAAGTATGCAGACTGTATGGTTCTTTATAGAGAGTCCAGAATCCTATTTATTTGACTCTGATTTTAAAAAAAAGAGGCAAAACAAAAAACTCCAAACAAATGACCAAACACTGGTAGAGGAGAGATAATCATTATCAGAGTTTTGGTATTGGCAATTGGGAATTAGGTTTCTACTTTTGCTTCACTGGCACAAATTCTGTCTTTGCTTGTTTACACTGTTTTTACATCACTGCAGCTGTGACAGTACTTGGAACCAGGGGAATTCACACTAAGATTGTAGGCCAGAATTTTCAAGAGTCCTAAGCGGCTGATGCCGGGCCTGAGCTACAGACTTCTGCATTGCTCAAGGGAATAATAAAGTGTGATTTGTGCTGGAGACAGCTGTGCCATTTAAAAGGTGCTAAAAGATGCATTTATACAAGTGAATGTGCACTTTTACCAGTATACAGCGTTTTCCTTTAGGAGTCTGAAATAAAATTTACCATCAAAAGGATAATTTTGCTGGGTTAAATTATGCTCCCATAATAAGCACTAAGCTAGCGCATCATAGTAGCGTAGTTATACCAGCAACAGCCTTGCAAGTGTAAACCTAGCTCATTCTTGGGCACGGTGCAGGCTTTTCAAAGACCAGCTATCAGTAACAGTGGACAAATATGCGTGCTAAGATTAATGGGGCAAGAGGTAGCACTGAGCTCAGTAGGAGAGATGTGGTGAAGCAGGGCATCCTCACACTTGAAGAGGCTAGAATTGTGCCTTATTTATTTATATATATATATTTATTATTTAAGCCACTGTTTTTGTCAGTGACATATGAAAGGAAAGATACCTTGAAGTCTTCTGTATCAGGAGAGTTCTTTGGAACTACTTCCAGAAATTAATATTAAATCCTCATTGTAGTAACTCTCCTCTTTGTCAGATGCAGTTAATGTTTGGATTTGGTTTTTTTCAATGGTTTTGAACCGTATTTTTAGTCATGGTTTTAACAGATTAGTTTTCCATTTTAAAAATATCATCATATATCTTTGAATTTATATATGTCAGCTTGAAGTACCTGATATGGTCCATTAATTCTTTCATTTTATTTACTTATGCATTTGTCTAAGTTGATGCACGTCGTTTAGTCACCTCATGTAATGGTTTGCTTTGATTGCTGAAGTAGCAACAATTGGTGGAGACTAAGGAACAGATAGGTGTACTATGTAATAATACTCACATGTTTTGAACTGTATAAATTTCAGATAGCTGCTCTGATGATGGGCATAATTTATTATTACTGAACATTAGAAATATTTCTAATGCTGAGACAAGTTTGCTGAGAAGATCCACGTATTGTCTGTTTCGTTAGCTCTCAATGCATTTGAGAAGTGGATTGGAAGTTTAATGTTGTATATTTAAATAATCAAGTGTCTCTTCTCTGTTTTATTTGTTTGAACAAGAACTGTCCCTAAACTCTGTTAATATTAAAGAATAAATATTTGTGGTTTTGGTTGTAGAGGAAGTTCCACTGTGCAAGTTTGACATCTTGGCCTCCCTGGCTCTACTCTCTGTATGATGCTGTAAGTTTCACCCATGTATTACAAAATAATCTACAATTACTTTTGTGTGTTTTACCACCCAGTTGTTGGATAATGTAAAGGCTTTAATTTTGTTGGACGATGAGTTGCCTTTTAAAGACGGGTATAATTTTCAGTTTACTGTTAAGAGTGGGAAGGGCTTCGCTGTCTGTATAGTTGATGCCTCGTGGTAAAGAATATGTCTGGGGTGGATAACAGAGGTTCAAGTTCCTGCTGTCTTGTAAAAACTCTGTACTCTGTCCCACATGCTCCGGGTGAGTGTCCTAAGCACCAGAGTGCTGGCTAGTCTTAGATGGGTCTTTCCTCTTGGAGTTGGTTCACTCTTCAAAAAGTACATATTTCTTTATATACGTTTGTATATTAGTACATAAAGTAATTGGTATAAGACAGGTAGAAGTAGGGTGGAGGCTATCCCTCATCTTGTTTGTACAGTTCTAGAATTAGCACAGTTGTCTCCTTATCTTAAATGAGAGTTATAACCACCATGGGCCATTGGTTCATTTTGGCCCACTTCTTATCCTTATTTTGCTCTCAATTTAAAACATGTAGATACAGAATGAATCTGTAATTATTGTTAAGTCTTAAAAGCTAAAATCCACTTAGGGAAAATAGCTTACTCTACATTTTGCTTCCTTTTTTTTTCCTAAGAAAACAGAAATACCTGTGTATTTAAATTAGACTTTTCTTCTAACAAAAGGAAACCTTGATGGAAAGAGTCAAGAGGCAGCTACACGAATGGGATGAAAATCTCAAAGATGAATCTCTTCCAACAAACCCAATAGGTATGATGTTTAGCTTATGAACTCATTTTTTTTTTAATTTCCTAAGAAAACAAAACTTACATAACTACCTTTTATTGACAATCCATCCCTCACTTTGTTTCTAAAAAATTTTGATGATTGACTTTGGCAAAAGGATGATAGAACTTTTAAAGACATAAACATCCCTCAACCATGCAAGGCATGTTCAGTAGAAGAAATAGAACTCCATTGTGTTCTGTGGCAGGAGGAATGTCATCTGAATGTTTCATAAGAAAATGAGCTAAAAGCATATCAGATTTTAAAATTATTTTTATGTAGATCTCAGTGTTAGTAGATGAAATCTTTGGTTTTACTTCTTATTACCTTGAAATAGCAAAAAAAGTTGGGATCAGATTTCATGCCTTAGCACGCATTGATGTTACGTCTCAGTGAGCAGTTAGTTCTCCTTTCTCTGCAGGTCTTTAGGTTCTAATAAAATGGAAGTTTCAGTTGAAGCCTTTCTGTGAGGAAAAACATTCTCTTCTGTGTAGACTCAGGTGCCTAATAAGGGGGAAATCCAAACTGCAACCTTCAATTATGAAGTCGGTTAAGCATCAAATGCAGGTCTGGGCTCGATAGTTTTGATGTACATGGAGCTCTCATTTCTGATTTACCTAAAGCAATGTTTCAAAGTACTTACCTGTCTGCTTTGGCCGGAGTGCTGCTTTGAGGACCTCTTGTGGGAAGTATATGAAATAAGCTGAAAACAAACAAAAAATCTTGTAGATTTTTGCAGTTATCTTCTCTTGATTGACAGCACAACGATATTTTGCTGATTTTAATTTTCAGCTTTTGAGTTCTTTTACAGGCTATGAGGAATGATTTCCAGCTTAGCAAGGTTTTTGCTAGGTAATTTAAATAATGGCTATAGCAAAGTCAAACCTTTTATGTTTGTGCCTTTTAATATATACCTGATTGAAGTTGCTGCCTGAGAATTTAGTATCATATTAAAACTTCTAAACATAAAAAAGGTCTGTCTTCTTGACTGAATATTTTTGGATCTGATTTTGGTCTGCCTTCAGATGTGGAAAAAACACTCCAGTATTTCCACAAGGGAGTGTATCCAGTGTATGTCTTTTTTCCTTCTCACACTATAACAGTAAAGAATACACCTTTAGCACAATGTGAATAATAAAACTTGGTTGTAATTTTTGAAGGAGGGATGTTTGGGGGGGATTTTCATTAATTTTTCCTTCTCAGAAAAGCATGTCGTTCTATTTTTCTGCAAAAGAATGAGGGAGTGCAAGCATAAAGATAACCACCAGTGGTTGGAAAACTCAGTAATTCATTGTCAAAGTGCAATTCTGTATTAGATGATGTTCTCCAGTGGTCTGCTCTGGTTTTAGGATTAATTACCTTGCCAGCATTGTTCAGTCTCCACCACAAGTGATCTTCAAGTGTGGATTAGACAAATATCTTAGAAGAGTTTTTACAAGCACGATTCAGCCTTAGGGCAGAAGGATGTACCAAGATGACCTCTAAAAGTCTGTTTTAAACCTAAGTTTTAGCACTCTATCTGTAACTGAGTCGAAATAGAAGGTTTTATTTCTCTCTAAATTCTAACAGAACTGGTACTTTCTCGTTTCTAGATTTTTCTTACAGGGTTGCTGCTTGCCTGCCAATTGATGATGCATTGCGTATACAGTTGCTTAAAATAGGTAGTGCTGTTCAGCGACTGCGGTGTGAATTAGATATTATGAACAAAGTGAGTAGTTTTTCTTTACTCGTCATTAATTTTTTCTCACAAAAAACCCCCAAGAGTGACTGTTACAATTTGTAACAAAAATGTATGATTCTTCTAGAGAGTAAATTTTGTGTTCTTTTAGTTCTTCCTTCCCCTTTAAAAGTTTATTGAAGAAAGAAGCAGCTCTCTCCCAGTACAAGGTTTTATGTTTGGCAGCAGGCAAAAAACCATAACATTTGCTGTTGTTGAATATGATATTTCAGCACATTCACAGCACTTCTGTTAGCCAAGAGATGGTGCTAGAAGTCCAGTGTTGCTCATAGCCATCTTAGGAACATCATAACCCCATATCAACAGTATAATGCACCACAATCAAGTAGCGTTCTGCCATGAAAATTTGTGGATTTTGTAAGAAAAGGGAGATCTTTGTATTTTTGAGCTATTGAGTATAAATCTTAAGTATTAGACTGAAAGGAATTTTGCAGAAGATGTGTATTTACTTGTTAAGCCATATGTTTTAAAGATGTTCCAAAACTTGTCTTTCGTTCCTTTCCTCCTGTTGCCATGGCCAGGTAATGCTGTAGATGTAGGACATCAAAGTTTTATATAGTACATTTCTTGCACAATATTTGTTATAGTATATATTATTGTTATTGCTATAACTGATACAGCAACTAAGTATCAGTCAATCTCATGTTTTAGGAACAGCATTTGCAACATTTTCAACAGCAATTCAGATTGCTCTTCTTTTTCCAAAGAGAAAATGCTGAAAAGAGCCATTGCTATGCTTACAAGTTTTAACTGTAAACTGCTTGTAATGGTAGCCAAAATATTTACTATTCAATTCTTGAATGGAGAAACAAATTAATATTTTGCAAATACATTCATATCACAGAGAATAGCTCACCGACACTCACCTTGCTGGTTGCAGGTTTGCTATTTGCTAGACTTCTGTAAATTCTGCTTGAGAGTGCTGTTTGTAATAATTAAATAGGTTTGGAAATGGAGGAATGGAATTAACTACCTGTCTAAATTGGATTCTGAGAGGGATATATAAGCATTAGATTATAATCTGTAAGTAAGAGTGATTTAAAGAGTGACTGATAGTGGACATGAAAGGTCACTAGTAGGAGGGAAAGTGAGCCTTAAGAAGGGAAGCGTAGAGAGCTGGTGTGTGAAAATTGTATCTGTATAGTACAGCAATTTTCCTCCCTCGGTCTCTTGAGATCAGTAGACAGTGTGTTGAAAGTGTGGGGCAGAATCTGTGTCACCTGCAAGAGACAAGCTGGAGGAAGTTGAAACGCAGCAACAAGCCCAGAGCAGCTGAGTAGAGGAAAGGAGAGAGTAAAGACTGACACAGGCCGGTGTAGTATTATGAGTGCATTGTGATTTACTCCAGGTTTCAAAAGGAAATGTGTTCACACAGAGAGTTGTCCAAGTGAAGATCCTAGATGTGGTATTTTGTTCCAAAATATAGCGGATCATCTTTTGGGTAATTTCTTATTCATTACCCTTAAAGAGAGGTAGAGGTAATGCATCTCCTGAAAAATAATAGCAGTTTTCTACGAAGCTGATTTAAATCCTTGTTTTCTGAGTGTTGTCAGTGATAAATTGTTTCATTCCACTTTCTAGAAATTGTAGGAGATCTGTTAATCCGTTACAATCTTTAAGAAAAAGATAAATACATCTTACGTGTTTTTCTTGCGGAAATTAAACTCCTTGATCTCCAGTGTTGTCAAAGTTTAGAAAAACTTAATGATTTCTTTTATACTCATCTGCCTTTTCTGTGTTACATCTTAGAAGAGCAAAAGCTATTTTTCTGATTTAGCTTATGAAGATCTTAGAAGGTTGACTCATTTGTTATCTTTGTGTAGTCAGATCCTCTTCTGTGTGTGCATTTTTTTGGGGGGGAATACATAAGAAATCTTTTGTCTTTTACGTAAAAAGTAATGCTTACCATAAATAAAATGCACAGAAAAACTTCTGTTCTTTGATAGAAGGACAAAATACAAGCGTCTGCTGCCCAGAGAAACAAAATAATTGGTACAAAGTCTATTCTGAGGGAAGGGGAGAGACATTTTTATTAATTACTACTGTGCTGACAAATTTCTTGAAATAAATGGAATTAACCTCTCTGTTCTTCTTTTCAAGTGTACATCTCTATGTTGTAAGCAATGCCAAGACACAGAAATAACTACCAAGAATGAAATATTCAGGTGAGTTTATCGCTTTTAATCTTTGGGAGGTTCTTGATCAGAAACATTGGCATAGCAAAACAGATTAGCTAGGTTGTGTTCTAATAACATTTAAGTAAGTCTTTATAAAACAAAACAGGTTACTTGAGCGTTTTTTAATAAAAAGTTAGTAAATTCAGACATCACCGTGTACGTTGTGATGGAAAATAGTGCGGAAGGCCATGTTATGTCACATTGGTGACACTTTGCCATTGAAGAATTATGTGCTCTGCAGTGAGTTTTGAAATATAAATCTGTTATGTTGACTTCTGTATGTCAACAGCAGATAGACATGCACTAATTGTTTGGTATAGATGGGTAACTTCCTTACATGGCATCATCCTGGGAGCCTATTTATGTCGTTAAGCATTGTGATACTTTTTATTTTTACGAATATAGAGTTTTATCCTAATAATGGCACTAGGGAATGTGTTCCCATTATACATTTGACCTATACAACATCTTCCGTGTTCAACAACAATAAGACCATACATTTTCCTAATAATTGTTGGCAGTCTTTTCACTATTTGAATCTTGAATAACTAATATCCGTCCATCACCTATGATAATGTGAAGATTAAAAGATGTCTTGGTTTAACAAAACAAGACTCCCGACAGTTTGCCTGTATCAGTGTGATAAGAAGCTGACATGGTAATTAAAAGCCATCTCTTATCTTCTAATCAAATGATGGTTCCAGAAGCCGCAGTTCCTGCTGTGTTGATATGATGTACTTTTAACAGAAGAATGATGAGAAGTTAGTGTAATGAATGAATATTTTTGCTTACTTTTAAACTTAGATTTAAGAGTAGCAATATAGATGTTGCTTGTATCTGCAGCAGCAAGTAAAATAAATGATGACTCTGTAGTGCTTTTTTTATACTGAGCTGTAGGTTTTTGAGGGGAAGATTAATAACTGCCTTAAAGAAGGTAGTTTCCATAGCACTCTGTGAGCTATCTTCTAAGTAACTTGTCCCATTTAAGCAGCTGGGTGAGCTTCATCTGAACAGAAGACTATTTTAATCCTTACTCCTGAGAATATATTTTTAAATACCTTTTCTGAAGTAGGGACTTAACATGAATAATTTATGTCAGTGAGGAATGCCTTGGATTTATAACACTGGACACTTACATTTCTGAAATTATAAGAAAACGTGACCAATGATGTCTTACATTAGCATCTATTTTCTTGTAATTTTTAATAATATAATTTAATAATAAAATGACTTTTCTTTTTTACAGCCTAAACTGTTTCATTTGCTATGGAAAATAGTTTTAAGCATGGTTGGCAGTTTTTCCTCTGTTTACATTTGACAGCCTTTGTTTTTTGGTTTCTTCCTTGAACTATGACAAAATTCTCAATTGTCTGTTGTAGTTTATCCTTATGTGGACCCATGGCAGCATATGTGAATCCCCATGGATACATCCATGAAACCCTTACTGTATATAAAGCCTCCAACTTGAATCTCAATGGGCGGCCATCAACAGATCACAGCTGGTTTCCTGGGTAATGACAGTTAAAATAAGTTTTATTAGTTAATGACAGAAATTTGGTTGTGAGGGTATTGCTGTGGCAGTGGAATATTAAATACAGAATTTTTGAAACATATATCATTTTCACTTGTAAAAAAAATAGGAAAGTAAATTTAGACTTTTTCAAAATACAGAATAAAATGGAAAATGCAGGTAGAATGTTTTCAGAATTACTCTTCTCTTTTTTTTTAATGTGTAAATGTTAAGGTTTTAAAACAATTTGGTATATGAGAGCTATAAGCAAGATACTAACTGCGAGTTTCTTTGTGTATAATTTTTTAGAAGCCACAACTAATATTGTAGCTGCTGTTTCCATCCAGCTTTTTTTTTTTTTTTTGATCATAAAGTAAATAAAGTGCAGATGGAAAACGGAATATATAAATGCGGTTATTCTGAGATACTTTTTTAAAAAATCTAGAAACTGAGTAAATGTTACATTAATTTAAAAATTAGTAACATCATAATCTGGTTACCTTTGATTTATTTGGGGGAGGGGGTTAATTAGTCTTACTGTCTGAAAGAGTAGGAGAATTAACTTTCAAGATGTTAAAGTCTGCCTAATAATGAAGGGTCTTGCATCAAAATGTTCTCTCTGGCAGCTTATATTTAATTTTTGTGGCTAGAGAAGCATGCATCAGGCGCTCATTCAAAATTTTGAATATTTAACTCTTAAATTAAAATAGCTGAAATGTCAAACTGTCTGAATTCCATTTTCACAAAAATATTCTTTAAATGTATTCTCACAGAATCACTTTCCGGTGTGGTCCTTTCTATACTATAGTGTCAGATATCCTTCTGTCCCTTTGGCTGTTGTGTTTGTTTGGAAAGCAGCATAAAATAGTATGTTGCTGTATCTGTGGCCAGTCCAAGGTTCTTGACTAACGCATGCACACGTTTACTCTTCCACTTTCTTGTGTTGATCATGGCAGGGGTGTTTCAAGATTATCATGTAATATTAATGACTTGAGAGGGCATGTGCTCTATCTGTCACAAGACATGCACGCTTTAAGACTCCCTGAAGAAAAATTGTGGCTTATAATATCTGGAGTTAATTATCTCTCCTCTTACGAGGAGTTTGAAATATTCATTTACTGCCTTTAAAGACTGTTAAAGAAAAGCTCTGTTGCTCTGGAAAGTGCATCTCCTTGTTAATCTAGGAACACTGCAAAAATCACTTTTATTTCCATTAAGTCGCTTACTCTCTGACAACCATTTTCTGACTATTCTTTATCGCACACAGCATTTCATCATACTGTTGAAATGTTGTGTTAATAAAATGCGTTGATTTCTTTCTCCATTTGAAGGCTGATATTGTTTTTTTTTAATTTTTATTCTTTTTTAAGTTGTGCAGGGTTTTACTTGGGAGCTGGGCACCTTGGTTCCCAAAGATTCTTTGAAAATCTCGCTTGAGACTAGTATTCCCTTCTTACTTGATGAATGCGCTGTATTCCTGTATTTCTAAAATGTCTTTTCCTTACATGTTAACATCAACCTTTTTTGTTTTGGTAGGTATGCCTGGACTATAGCCCAGTGTAGAATCTGTGGGAGCCATATGGGGTGGAAGTTCACAGCTACCAAAAAGGATATGTCACCTCAAAAATTCTGGGGATTGACACGATCTGCACTCCTGCCTCGTATTCCAGAAACAGAGGATGACTCAAGCCATGACAGATCACCGTTACTCTGCCTGTAAACTAGTAACCTGCGTTGGAGATGAAAGGGCAGTAAGTCTGCCTCTTAAATGCATTTGCTCAGTTCTGCTTCTGATGCTTACTTAAACTTAAAGACACCCAGGAAGCCACACCTACACACAAAAAACAACCAAACAAGCAGACTCACTACATTTGGGATATTATTGTTATTTCGGACATAGGGAGAACTGAAGGTTGAGTGTCTAAGATAACAACTGGGGAGAGGAGGTGGCGTGAGACTCCAAGAAATCAATCTGATCCATCTGGGCAGACTTGAGACTGGACATTCTCCTTCCTTGTATAATTTCAGAAAATGTTTACTGCTGTCGACTTGCAATGAAAGAAAGTGGGGGGTGGGAGGCTGAAATTACAAACAAAGAATAATTTATTTGATATATGTATGATTGTAGATATTAGTTACTTGCTGCGGAGTGTTTTCCATAACATACTTAAAAGTGGTTTTGCTGATAGTCCCTGTTTCTAACTATGCGGAATACTTCAGATTTTATGCTTGTGCTGTTTCCCAGGTATTGGCTGAATATCTATCTCTTCTGGCTCATACTGCCTTGGTAATGTCAGTAGCAGTGCTGTAACTGGCAAAAAAAAGCAAGAGCTTCCTACTGCCTGCAGCAAGAACAATTGTGTTACAAAATGCCCTTGGAAATGAACCTCTGTGAAGTATTCAGTCCGTACAAGTTGTCTGATATATTTTAGTCCCTTTGACTTTAGAAGTCTTAGATTTTAAACTGTTTATACAAAATACACAGGTAAGTTTCAGAACGTAAACTACATTGTCGTTTACTGTTGAATGTGCTTAGAGTTACTTTTCAAAATTATTTCTGTGAAGATTAGTTATTTACCAGCATCTGTGTCCAGGGTTTTGTGAAGTACTCTCTAAATACATAATTATGGCAATTTTTTGGGTTGAATTTATTTTGACAAGAAGTAGGCAACACCTTTTTATTTTTTTCTCTTACTTTTTCATATCATAAAGTAAAATTTCACTTTTTCACCCTTACCTTAGAAAAGAGCAAGTTCCCGTATGAAACAGAAGTAAAAGGCAGTGTGCTTTTTTTTAATTTTGCCACTGATTTATTAGGATTTTTTTCGATGCACTTTGGTGATCGAAACTGACAGTTTCTTCAGTGTGTTATGTGTACATACTTTTTTTTTCCTTTTGAAGCTGTATCATTCACTCTGTATATTCTTCACAGAAAATCTTTGAGAACTGCATTGTTAAATATGACACAGAACTACTTAAGATTTAAGACATCAGCCACTACTTGCTCATTCTCAGTCATGGCCCTACATCAAACTTAGGCAGCATGGACAGATTATGTCAGTGGAAGGCCAAGTCAGACCTCTATACAAGGCAAGTAGCCGATTTAAGTGGTAGGGTGGCACCTGCTACAGTGTAGTGGAAAAAATACCCAGATGTGAAAAGATGCAAGATGTTGCAAGGCTGTTAGGGTAGTTTATAATACTAGGTGTGTAGAAACTGATGATTCTGTAACTCAGGTTTAGTTCTCTGAAGCCTTCTACCTCTGTGCTTCTGTGATAACTTTTGTTCTCTCCATAGACATGTTTAATACTGTATTTAATTTTGTGTGCAGTGCTCTGACTTGCTAGTGAACTGTGAAAAGCAATACTTCTTTGAATATAATTCTGAACAAGTAGAGGGTGAATGATGGTTCATTTTCTTCGAGAAAACATTCTGTATTTTGATTTCTATGATAAGCTTCCAAAAGACTGAAATGGTAAGCACTAGTGTGAGAGTGAGACTGTGAAATGTTTGTACTTTGATAGCCACTGACATCATGCTTAGCTTTCCCCTCACACCCTGCACATGGACAGAGATGCACACACAACACGCAGGTGTGTGCGCTAAGACATGCACATGGCTTAGCTGTAGGCCTGGTTTATTTTCTCCCTCAAAGATACCCAATATCTGTTGTTCCCATTACCCTCTGTAGGGCTTGTGGGTGGCAAGAAGCTTGAGGATCTTTAAAGTACCTTCTGCTGCCATTCAAGTATTCACTGAGGGTATGATGAATGAGTTTTTCAAAGTCATTGTTTTCCTAGCTATTATTGAACTTCATAAGCTCTTTGGGGGTTTGGCAGAGTCTTTTGGATTGCATCAACTAAAAATGGCAGCATTTTGGCAATGTTTGAATAACATATAGACATTTTTGGTATTGTGTGTGTATCTAGTCAAATGTAAACTGATAGAATCAAGTGAGATAAGTCAGGACTAAATTTAGCACTAATTTAATTTTATTGTTTATGATGCTGTTCCAGCTGTCTAACCTTCTGTGTAATGTTTGCCATTTCAAAGTCCCTGATGCTTTCCAGGTTGAAAACAAGTGTGATTCAGGTATCTGCAGAGATGATGAATCCTGCCATGGTGAAAGTGGCCATTTTAGTGCTACGCTAAATGTAGCTATTCATACACTAAGTGTATGAATGCTCAAAATGTACAGCATGTGACTGAGAGGGTAGATGTGGAGTCGTGGAGGGTTCTGGGCATTGGTTAATATTTTCTATGCTGCTTTTCTCATTTTTGGAGAGAAACTTTTAGGTTAGGGTTGTTGAAAATTGTTACTGGCAAATATGGACTTCGTAAGGTTTTGAGAGCTAAATGTAAAGGACATCACATTTTACAATTATTTCCTATATTTACTACATTTATGGGTTGGCATGTGCCTTCATGAGTTAATTAATCTTGCTGGCAGCTGCCAAAAGGGGTCGTTTTTCTCTTCTCTCCCATCATAATCCCTGTCCTTCTGATGTGAGATCTAGGAGTTGGGCAGTCATGGCATTGGTGTCTTGGTTGTGCAGCCACATCTGTGTCAGGTCTGACGAGCAGACGTCTTGTGGGGATGGAAGAGGGACTGCTTTGCACAGCAGCAGATCGCAGCTGGGTTGGAGTCCATGTGGCATAGAATTGCTCATTTTCAAGCTGTTGTTGCAATAGCATAGAAGTGTCATACAATCAAAGCCTGTAATATAGCAAGTTTTCATATATTTTAGTTTAGTTTTAATGAATAGGTAGAATCACATAGGACACTTGGCACACTTGATCTAAACCATGTTAAAATAGTCCACTGTTTGGTTTTTTAATAATGCTATTTTTGTATGTGCTGCAATTCATTTTGTTCCTTTCATTGTTTTTTCCCCTTTGTTTAATTGCTTTGTAAAAGCTGCAGAAAGGGTAGCACATTCTCCGCTTTAACTCTTCTTCTCTCTGCCTTTTGAGACTTTTCAGAAAAATCTTGTTGCTTGCAAACATTTGCAAAGAATAAAATTCAATTTGTTTCAAAACTGATCTTTCTTGCTGATTACTGGGATGGGAAGAAAGGAAATGTTTGGTTTTACGTTGTGCTTTTAAACTGGTTAACTTCAAAAAGTCATACGTGTGCCAAAAGAGTTTCAGCTTTACAGAAGGTGCAGGCTTGGCTGGCAAAGCACAGAGAAGGTAAGAAATTACACAGAGGGAGCAGAGGATGTCATTCCAATTAATAATCAAAATGAAACAATAAGCCCTTCATCTCAAGCTCTCTTTCTCTCATCTGTGCACTTTCTTGCCTTAATCCACCTGAGTAATTCTTAGCTTTAGTTCCAGTTTATTTTCTCTGTATTAACTTCCCAAAGTATAAAACCGCTGATGTTTTTTTTTTCCAGGATCCCCTTTATCTCCAGTTTCTCCTGCAAAAAGAAATTAATAGGTAAATATATGAGGGCATTAGGTAATGGAAATATGGAGAAGATGAAGCTGGAGCCACTGAGGAAAACTAGTCGGAGGCTTTGCAGACAGGCTCAGCAAAAGCATCCATCCTGAGGGAAGGAGGGAGAGAAGAGCTGAGTTGGCGAAGCAGCAGGTGCTGGGATGGCTGGCAGGGAGGGGAACCAAGAGGCGCTGGTGGAAAAAAAACAGGCTGCATAAACGTGGGCTGAAACCTAAACTTCCCCCAAGCCTGTTACTTTACACATCATCCTAATGGTAAGGGAGGACAATTTAATCAGGAAAGAAGGGAAGTTTAAGTTTACAGGTTTTATCCAAGAGCTGACAGCTCTTGCAGGAGTCTCCTGTAATGGTTCAACCAGCAATACTGGAAACGTATCCTAGTAATCTGGTTTATTCATCAATTAAAGTTCTCTGAACTAGATTGTCAAGGAAATGCAAAGACACTGCTTTAGCTTAACTCATGGTGCCAAAATGTAATTTACTGTTAGAGGTTTAAATTTTGTTTATGTAATGGGCTTAATGCTGCTTTGGGGCTCAAAACACAACAGCCAACTTTTTCATTTTTTCTTATGTGATGGTTTTCGAAATGTCTTTGCTACTTCATAGCTGAGACCATGTCACCTATTTGATCTCGCAGAGGGTGGTGAGAGTATGTTCAGAAGCAGTGTTTAATACCGCTCTCCCAGAGGTGTTACGGGAAGGGATGATAGCAACACACCTATCTCATGGTCATTATGCAGATGAGCATGAAAGTGCACCTGCCTGCTGCCAAGCAGTTCTTAGTTGACTTGCTAAGCAATTTAAAAGTGATTTAATCTTTGAGTAAAATCCCCATTTTTCTGAATATTTTCAAAGCAAATACATGTGAAGTGGTGTATTGGCATTGGCCTTTCCTGATGAAGCCTCACAGGGATTTCCCAGGTACCTGCCCCATTTGCAGATGCTCTTTTCCATGCAGACTGCACTGTTGATGGAGGACTTTTTTTCCTGGTACAGAATTTTTAGCATTCAGAGAAGCTCTGCAGCATTGTATAAGCTTTCTCGTTCCTCTGTATTTCAAGACCTGTTTTCTCTTCTGAGAGCTTGAACTGCTATGTGATGATGTTCCCCCTAACAAATGTTTGGATAGCACGAATTAAGTCTTGCAGGTTTTATTTTGTTGTTTTTTGGGGTTTTTTTTCCCTAAGCATTATACAAAATCATAAGGACTTTTGTGACCAGAGCACAGAGTTCATGATGGGCATCGCCACGTCACTGCTCACAAAGCCACAGGTAAGTGCTGTGGGAAAGAGACAGAGGACAGCTTCCCTGCCTGCTCTTGCGTTCCATAGAGCTTTGTCTAGTGCTACACTGCCTAAATGAGGCTATAGGATGGGTAGTTTAGACGATATGCAGGTAGTGGAGCATGCTGAATTGAATTTCAGACTCTTAAAGTGCTATTGTGTTACCATATTATAAAGAAATTATCTAAAATGTCAAAGCTTTAAAACCTTGTCCTCTTGCCCAGCCTGATAATGAAGGACACTGTTAAGTCTCTTCACTACTAACATTCTGCCAAGGTAACGTAATCATTACTGTCCCACTGGAACTGGAAACAGCTTTATAAGGGAGGAAAAAGAACTACTATACCACAGCCAGTCACGCTTTGTGGTATTCTGTAGGATTTGTCAAAGCTTATAAGAAAGGTCACCCGCCTCAACGAAAGCCCTGGATACCTGAAGACTGTCCCAGTTCTATTGAATCCACGGAGAAATTATAAAGGCTCTGAATTAGAAGCATGTTACATGACTTCCTTAACCTGAGGGCACTCCTAGGGAAGGCATATATGTTTAGGAAGTTAAAAGAACAGTTCCTGTGCCTGCTGCTGCTGTTTCTGGTTGTGAACCTGCTCTGCTGTGTCTGTCTGTGTCTGTCTGTCTGTGTGTGTGTTGCACAGGGGATGATAGAAACGATATATCTGTGTGTATATTTTTTTTATTATACACAGACACATACACACATATATACATAATGTATCTATCTATCTGTCTGTTTATTGGTTCTAAGATTTTTGTAAATATATATAGAAAGTTTAGGAGCTATAAATAGGTAACTACATCATATATATGTGTGCATACAGTGGAGGGTATGTAATATATATATTTATTATATATCTAAATTAGTATTTATTTTAATATCTAAGTTTAGGAGCCATATATAGATCATATTTCTATGTGTAAATATATTTTTTATTACACTGCATAAATATTATGTATATAAGATATAAAGTTTAGAAGCCATAGCTGGGTAGTGTATGTGTGTGCGCATGTGCACGCGCACACTCTGTGTATGACCCTGTATTTAAAAAAAAAAATATCACATTCCCAGCAAAGGCCAGTAAGGCAGCGCAGTGGGAGCATGTTGGAGGCAAGAGAGATGCTCTGGCACTGCCCTGCGCAGCGCAGCCTGTGTCCTCCTGAAGGGCTGTTGTACTCTCCTGCCTCCCTCCACGCAGTGTGGAAGTCTCGGAGCACTTGCAGTTATTTTTCTCCTCTCTTTGCTTCAGCCCCGAGGTTTATGGGCTCTGCAGGGAGAATTAGCCATGCCCTCTCCCCTTAAAATGCATCCAAGCCAATCTGGCCTTTTAATCATTTTTACAGATCATTACATCTTGAGAGAATGGTAAAAACCTTCATTAATCCTCAGAAGCCATCTGCGAGGGAAGGCAGTTTGTATTATTTACCATTTTGCCCTTCACAGGCAGTTCCCTCCTCGGGTGGTGATGAGCACCGTCAGGCACAGGGGGGACCGTGCCTCAAACCCTCCCCCCAGTACACAAGGGCTCTGGGCTCCCATGGGTGCTTCACTCTGCACGGTGACGGCGGGTCTGTCCTGGCACTTACAATTCAAAGAAATTCACCCCCAGGAAAGAGCTTATTTCATTATTCTTGCAAATTTTTGGGATATGTCCGTCCACCCCCCAAGGACAAGCAAGCTTGCTTAAAATAAGATATTGTTTTGATTTTATGCAGGTTCATTTTTAATAGGATTTAATGTCTTTGAAATATAATAAAACAGAGATGCTGGATAGACCAACTGGAAACCTCAAGTGGACCACAGTTTTCAAACGAGCTATTTGATTATTAACTGTGCTAACTACCCTGAATTCAAAGCAGGACTGTTTAATTACGATACTTCCAGAATAATCTGTTTCTGCTGGTTTTTTTCACAGGCACTGGAGATTGTAAAGGGTTCAAGCTTGGGTCCTTAAAAATCCTACCTCCAAGCAGAGTCTGACCCTGACTGCAATTTTAGATAACATATAGTTACTAATATTTTTCATCTCCACAGAAGCTGCCTTAAATGATGCAGTTTTATGTTCTTTACAAGAGTCTACTACAGTGCTAAATTTTATTACTTGTCTCCCTCCCAAGATTTCAGTAGTTCAATAAATTGCATAAGGAGCCTTTAATTTAATTACATAATTAAATAAAAAAAAATCATGTCTTATCAGTTTTACATTGTTAAGAGAAAACCAGCACTTCTTTTCTTCCCTGCTGTCTTCCTGAAGTTCCTAAGTACCTTCAGAATAATTTATTTAAAGTAACTGACTTCCTAGGAAAAAAAAAAAAAAAAGCAGCTGGAAGGTTAACTATAGGAAAGCATAAAACTCTGATTTTTTTTGAAGCACTGCTCTGGTATTCCTGCCATCTAGTGTTGCAAGATGATATCAGAGGAAAATTAAATTCAAAGGCCTTTATTAGTTACCATGGTTTTGTAGGAAAACTTAAACCTGCAATAGCATTTACATACACAGAGAAGCTCTCAGTTTGAGCTAGTTTTTTGGGTTTTTTTTTAAAGCACACCAAAAAAAACAGGCATGCAAATCCACATTCGTTGAGGCCAGCCAGAAGCAGCATTGCTTCATAAAACCCGAATTCCACAGCATTACTTGGTGGCTAGGAATTCTTCATTAACCCATGATGAGTTATCAGGTACTACATGTGAACAACTCTCTCCTTGTCTAGTTTTCCTTCCCCTCCTCAGCTTTAACTAGTAGTCAACCTCCTTCTCCTATTTTCTGAATTGTTATCATCAATATATTTCTTCATTAAATTATTTAAAATCTCCTTTTGAATTGAATTCAGACTACATTTTTAATGTGGATGTGTTCAGTCAGTAGAAAAGTAGGATAACTAACATAGAAGCAACAGAGGGAAGATCATGGTATGATAAGAATAGGAATGTTAAGATTTCTTCCCAAAATTATCCTATTGAGTTAAACAGAATGCCTGTAAATGAGAGAGGAGGTGAATACCTCTGTGTCTCACAGCTGCGAGTTACAGGAAAAGGTGTGGGGAGAAATAGTGAAGGTACTGGCACTTTCTCAAGAGAGTTTGTCTACAGGTCATAGCTCAGGCTCACTGACATCACTGCCTGAATTCCACCTGCATCTCGCTGGGAATGGAAAGGGAACTAAAGCAGAAGTCAACTACTGGATACAGCAGGTAGAAAGGCAGGGAAGCTGGATCTCCCTTCCCGTCCACTATTAACATTAATAGCATGTTTCACACATGAAGTTGAAAAGATACCATGGAACCTCTGCCACTTTTTATGGATTTAGTTACTCGGGGATAAACAAGGGACAGAAAAACTACTGAAGAGAGTAATTCACAATATTGACTCAGCTAAGTCATCCTTTTAAACTAAAGCTGATTCTGGAATTATGGAAAATAAAACTTCATAAAACGCAGACTTGTTTTTCATAGTAAGACTAGGAACTGCTGGAGTATTTCAGTATGTTATTTAGCTTTAACTACAAAAAGTTAGAGCTCATTATTCCAGACACCTTGTCACTCTTCTAGGCACAAAACTCACCTGTGATTTTATCTAGAGGATACAAACACCCTTCTAGGGGTTTAGGGTTATTTTTTTTTTCAGATGTAGAAAAGTCAGTGAGAAAAAAAAAAACCCTAATGCCCCAGAGCAAAGATAAAGAATATCTACCATTAAAGAATAACAAAAAGAGGTAGAGAATGTAGAATTTAGCAAATAATGTTTTACATTACTACAAAATTAAACCTCTCCTTGTAGGAATTACAAATTAACAACAGAACCGTGCTGTCAGAATATCTTAAATATGACAAATGTTATATCAGCTGCAACAACACTGATCAAGTATTTACTGGTATCTCAGTTACAATTAATACAGGGCACAAATAGTTGTCCACTGTTACTCAATCTTACAACTTCTTCAGGCAACTTAATAGTTCTTCTTTATCCATGTGGTATCCACTTTTCTTCCACTCATCCCTTAACTGCTGTAATGCTGCTCCAATTTCTTTTCCAGATGACACACCCATTTTTCTTAAGTCATGGCCACTAACTGGAAAAGAAGGAACAGTCCACTCCTGCATTTCTCGTAAAAGTTGTTCTTCTCCTTGGTATTTTAGAAGCTCACAGATCTTGGAATTCGTATTGGCTTCCCTAGACTAAAAGTAAAAAAAGAAGAGATTTACTACAAAACAGTAGAAAACAGCTCAAATTGCTCAATATTGCACTATTTGCATGACAACATGGGTATGTACACAGTAAACTTCTGTTTCAGATGACTGAATGTGATATTTTTCAGCCTGGCTGAAAGGCTTTTATAGCCAGTCTAAAAATTGCTACAGAATACAAATGCTCAGAACCACTAAAAATATGGTGGTGTTGTGTTTATTTTAAATAATTTCTTGGAAATAAAAGTAAAGCTTCTGTATTTTGGATGGTAAAGAAAAAAGCTTTTGAACCCAAGTAGAAATGTGTGCTACTTATCCTCTTGCAAAACTAAAATCTACTAAAGGAAAAGAATCTTTTTACATCAAGATTTCTATGTTGCAGAGACATGACAGGACATTTAGAATAGCTCTTGTTAATTTCTGTTTATCCACTGGAGAAGGGACCAAAGAAGCGAACAAACCCTACCTTGGTTAACCGAAACTGGTATCAATAATAATATTCCTTCAGTTACTGTGATGATATTACACAGGGAGCAATCCAAATCTGCCTAATACTTTTTCTAAGTACATGCCATCTTTCGACTGGAAATATCCTAATCTTTAAAACTCTGGCAAAAATTTGCCTAGGACCAACAAACAAACTGCTACTCTGTAATACTTGCAACTCAAAGTTCACTGTGAAGAATAAAATAAAGCAATATGATATACACTTACATCCATTATGAAGTCCTGATACGGTCTAAGTGGTTCTGGACCCGTAGCTTTGGTTAACTCTTGCCGGTGCTTCACTAAAAAAAGGCCAAGATTTTTTTCTTCTTTTGAGATTTTCAGTCTCAGGTCAAGGTTTGTGACATCATCCTTCACCTTGAACAATGATGTCAGGACAGTCATCGGCTTCGGACACAGATTTTGAATATTTCTAGTGACTCTATCAAATTCCTCTAAATTTCCATCAAGTGGTAGCCCTAAAGGGATACAGACAAAAAAGGTGCAAGAGAGTGTTAATAAGAAATGTGGATGTTACACAGAAGGAAAACAAATATCTTTCTGGGTAAACCCAAGTTTTATCTCGCTTTGCCATGCTGCAGTTTCATTTATATATGATAGAGGGGTAGGAAATCAATCTTCATTTCACTTTACCTATGTATTGTGCAATACCCAGCTCATACATAAGCCGAACCAAGTGATTTACGTGGTTTCCAAGAAGAATTTTTTTCAGTTCCACCCAAATCCTTTCTCCTGATATTCCAGCCAAACCTTTGGCATTTTCTTTAATTGCTTGCAGTGTACTAGGTTCATGATCACCAGGTTTTTCTGCGATTCTTCCATAAAACCTGTCCAAATAAAACCTCTGTATGTTAGACTGAGAACTATTATTCTATTTATTACTGCTATTCAGAGAATAGTGTTAAATAGTTTAATTTATAATACAGGAGGAAACTTAACATGGCTATTACAACTCCTCTTACATCACTTATCTCTTTTTGCACGTTTCTGAATATTCTACAATCTTACTTAAATTTCTTTATCTACGAAAGGCACAACCTAGTACCTGAAATATCTTAGGATTCGTAAATAATCCTCTTGTATTCTCTCACTTGCCTTTCCTACAAATCTAATTTTCTTGTTTTTCAAGTCTTCATATCCATTAAAAAAATCATAAAGCATCCCATCCAAACCTAAAAAAAAAGAACAGAAATAGAATATGAATTTATAAACATGGTTGGCACATTAAATATTCTGATTTGAAAATACAGAAGATAAGTTGTGTGATTTGACCTGGTTTGTCAGATCATCTAATGTATTTGTACAGACCTTTCAGCTGACAGCAGTATAAACAAACAAAACTGAAAGAGACTCAGGCATTTACTTCTTAATTTGAAAAGCAGTCATTTCATCTAAATATTCGCTTTTGAAATAATTTACCTAAAAACATGGAATTGACAGTCAGATCTCTCCTCTCAGCATCCTTTTCCCAGTCAGTGGTGAATTCAACCTCTGCATGTCGTCCATCAGTGACAACATCTATTCTAAGAGTAGTAATTTCAAAATTCTGTTCATGGAGCTGAAAATCCCACAGATATTGTTATGTCAACACAATCATGAATAGAAACTGTATAGTTTTTCAGCCTCATGTTTGTATACAGTTAGTGTTCAAGCTGGTTGCATGCAAACCAACATCTACCCTGTTTGCATACTGAACAGACAATTAAGACATACGAAGACCTGAAAATAATCCTTGCACTATTCATTTTCCAGATAGCCTGCAGAAATCTTCCTGCAGGAGACTGAATAAGAGGCAGAGGAACGAGCAAGGTAGAAGAAGCAAGACTTGGAAAATCAGAAGCAGGAAACATTGGGACAACTTCCCCACATTATCTAAACATATGAGTGGCCCACATTCTCTTTCCTAGAGATGACACAGCAGCATGAACAAGTTATACAGGGCAACATGCATTAAAATATTGTAATTAAATAATGAGTTTTACAAAGAAAAAATAATAAAAACACCACTCGGTACTTTAAAACAGAGTTCCATTTAAACTCTTCCTGTGATACTTCAACAAAGAAGGAGCACGCTACCAATTTTTCTATCAGATATACTGCACATCCACAGCCACGGTTAGAAAAGATCCAAGTCAAAACATAAACTAACCCTGGCAGTAATGGTTCCATGTTTTTCTCCTTTGTTATTGATCAGACGAACACCAGCAGATGTGAACATTTCCTTCATCTCTGCTGGTGTAGCTGTAGTGGCAAAATCTATATCTTGTGGTGTCATTCCACTTAGTAAATCCCTTACAGCACCTCCGGCTATTCTCAGCTCATAGTTCTTCTTCTCAAATAATTCTGTGAAAGTAAGGAAAACCATAAAGCACTCTTTCAAATAAAGACCATAGCTCACTGCCAGCTATAATCTACCTCCTGGTGGTGCTGCTGTTGGACTTGATGATCTTAGAGATCTTTTCCAGTCTTTATGATTCTATGATTTCTCACAAATTAAAATCATAGATGTGGCAATACATAATCATGTATGCAGTAAGAAGCAAGTATGTAGGTACCTCACACCTCTATACAAAGTGCACATAATCAGTATCCAGCTGAGCACCCACAGGCACCTTCCTGGTCATTTCTGACAATCTGAACATTTACAAGTTGATAATTGACCCTAGGGAACTCTGAGTCATTTTTAGCAGCTAGTAGACAAGGGAAAAGTGTTTACTGTGCTTCTGGCAGAGCATCCTGAGCCATGAACCCAAATTTCTTAAGGAACAATATCCCATTGATACCAAAAAGACCAAGAAATAAAACTCCCTAAGATTCGTTTTGGAGTTTCAGAAAGCAAGCACCCTTTATCAGGCCTGGGTGACACAAGGGAGTGATCTCTGTCAATACTGTGCAACGACACAAGAGCTAGTTACAGTATATATTTCCCACTTACACACATATGTATACGTTTTCCCAGAAATCTTATGCATATTTTATTATTTTCCAAGGTCTAATTTTAATGTTAATATGAAACTTCACAACAGTCAAAACTTGCTGATCTGGAGCTGGCTCCAGCTCTGCCTGACTTTGCATGTGAGTAGGGAAAGGCTGCAAACAGAGGCGATTACAGAAGAAGACAGATCTTTTTGATACAGATCACACTGAACACAAGGCGTTATCATCTGCTAAGAATGAACACTGTCTGGAAAAATAGTTTTAAAGAAAACATGCTATCAGAGGAACATTCAGTCTGACTCTCAAAGAACATAGTTACTCAGACCAAACTTTGCTTTAGCTTAAGCCAGAAATATTCCACTTTTTGTAACAGCAACTACTCTTTGTATCACCATGACAGCTGACACACACCGGGCTCCGCCTTGTTCTTGGAGTCAATCTAATCTAAAGCTGCAGTGGCTGGAGCAGAGGGGAGCACACACCCCCAGGGCAGCATGGCCACCGCCAGCATCTGGGACGCAGAAGCCCCTCTCTGCTCAGTTCTGGAAACCTCAATATAAGAAGGACATGGAACTGTTGGAATGGGTCCAGAGGAGAGCTACAAAGATGATCAGAGGGCTGGAGCACCTCCCATACAAGGACAGGCACAGAGAACTGGGGTTGTTCAGCCTGGAAAAGAGAAGGCTCCGAGGAGACCTTAGAGCAGTACCTGAAGGAGGCTACAAGAAAGCTGGGGAGGGACTGTTCACAAGGGTCTGTAGTGCTAAAACAAGGGGCAATGGGTACAAAGTGGAGAGGGGCAGATTTAGACTGGACACGAGGAAGAATTTCTTCACAATTAGAGTGGTGAGACACTGGCACAGGTTGCCCAGGGAAGTTGTGGCTGCCCCATCCCTGGAGGTGTTCAAGGCCAGGTTGGATGGGGCCCGGGCAGCCTGATCTAGTGGGGTGCCCCTGCCCATGGCAGGGGGTTGGAACTGAATGATCTTTAAGGTCCCTTCCAACCCAAACTATTCTGATTCTATACTCCCCTGCAACAGGGCCGGCGCTGGCCAGCACGTGCGGGGTTCAGGTGCAGGGCCTCCACGCCCACGGCTCCTCTTCAGGGGCTGCAGGGCCGCTGCCGGTCCTCTCGGAGCCCAGGCCACCCTCCCGGCCGCCACTCTCACCTGCCACGCTCCGCAGCCCCGGCGTAAAGAGCGCCTCGAACTGGGGGTTCTGGAGCCTCATGGCGCGCGCCGCGCGGTGCCGCAGCCGAAGCGCCGGGAGCAGCCGCAGCGCGGCCCTGCGGGGCAGAATCAACACCTCAGCCCACATCTGGAGAGACACAACGACACGGCGCGTCAGCCGCCCCACCGACAAGCCCTCCCGTTCCCCCGCGGGCACCGCCAACACCTACCCGCGACCCGGCCCGCGCCGCCGTCACCACTCGCACCCACGCGCCGGCGCCGCGTGATGACGTAGAGGCCACGCCCCACTGCACAAGCCAAAGGCGGTGAGGGGGCGGAGTTCGTTGATAGGGGGCGTGTTTTCGATGGACAAGGGATAGTCGAGGGGCGTGGCTTTGCGGAGGGGGCGTGGTCTGGCTGCGAACGGGCGTGGCCTTTGGTGCGGGGTGGTTGCGCAGAAGAGGCGTGGCCTAGAGGGGCGTGGCCTCCCCGAGGAAGCGGGGTCTCGTGAAGGGGCGTGGCCTACATGGGGCGTGGCAGAGGGGAGGGCGGGGATCATAGTATCATGTATGGTTTGGGTTGGACGCAGTGAGTTCCACCCCGCGTGCCACGGGCGGGGACACCTCCCAGCAGACCGGGCTGCTCAGAGCACCATCCAACCTGGCCAACTTCCCTGGGCAACCTGTGCCAGTGCCTCACCACCGTCATCAAGAATTTCTTCCTAACATCTAATATAAATCTTCCTCTTCCCAATCTAAAGCCATTCCCCCTCATCCTATCACTCCCTATCCTTGTTAAAAGTCCCTCCCCAGCTTTCTTGTAGCCCCTTTCGAAACTGGAAGGTGCTCTAAGGTCTCCCCGCAGCCTTCTCTTCTCCAGGCTGAACAATTCCAGCTGTCCCTCGGCGGGGTCAGGCACCCAGATGGGCCGTGGCCGAGCTGTGGTGGCAGCCTGGGTGCTGCTTGTCCTGGGACAGGAGTGCCTTCATGCACTTGTCTGCTGCGAAGCTGCAGGCACAGCCCTTGGAGCTCCTCCAGCCAGTGTCTTCTGCGGTGGGAAAGCAGGAAAGCATTTCTCCTAGCAAGAAATACAGCACAAAAGAGGGGAATGCTAAAAGAAACTGTACAAAACATAGATTTACCATGGCTTGATTTCAGTTTAGAGGAGAACAGGATTAGAAAGGGGGAAAAAAAGTGTATTTGGGTAATGACAGTACTGTTATAAAAAGAAAAGGACTGCTTACCCCAACGCACCACTTATGAAATCGCTTCGATAGTCATTGAAATAGCTGGTGGCTGTCGGGCTGTCTGCCAGCTCATCCTGGCTGAACTATGAAGAACCACTCAGTGTAGTTTAAATCTTTGGTTTATGTTACATTAGATTTATGTCAGTCAGCCTGGAATTGATTTATGTTTTCTTTATGATGTGGAGGTGTATGGTCAAGAGTCTTGAGGATTTAGTGCAGTTGGGGGAGCCAGTCCTTCCCTTCTCACATGTGTTATTAAACTGCTGTGGAATGACTGAAATATCTCTGCATTTGGTCAACTGCACATCCTGGAACTAGGAAGGAATGTGTCTCTCATCACCCTTCCATCTCAGAAGGGTTGGAAGGAGTGGAGCCTGAAGGAGGAGCTCACCCGAATGGGAGTTAAATGCAAACGTGGTTCCCTTTGAAGCCTGAGTCTCAGCTTTGAAGCCTCATCTCAGCAAAAAGAGTGCCACAGGTTTCTTGGTAACTGGAAAAAAATGTGAAACACACCCATCCAGCCAATTAAGCAGCTAACAAATCAGCACCTCACTGCAGACAGGGCTATGAAAAGGCTGGTTTTGAATGATTTATTCCAACAAAACTATCTCAGATTTACAATAATATAGTCAGGCATGTTTAAGAACATAACCTTTTCTTACCCTTTCTGTGACTACCTTTTCTTACTAAATTCCTGTTTCACCTTTAGAAATAATCTCTTTCCTACTGGAACGTTTCGATCTAGATGTCAGAGCTCTCTGCCCAGTAATTAGCTGCTTATTCAGAGACATATGGGCTGGCTAGAACTTTGGAGGTCACCTAATTTATCTCTGTGCCTGATGGCAGGATTTATGACCGTCATTCCTGGTTGATGTTTGTCTATAGATGCCCAGTGACAGAGTTTATACTAGTCCTCAGGCGCCAGCTCCGCTGCCCCCTTATCCAACACTGAAAGCTTTCCTTGATATCTAACGTGAATTTTATGCTACTTGCTGTTATCTTCAAGTCCAGCCCAAAGGACTTGGAGAGCATGTGAAAGCCTTAATGCGTTACATTTCTGCACACTTCTTTCCTTAGCTTGTTTCCACACTGGTACTTCTTAGGTTCTTGTAGTGTCCTTTGGTGTATACTGGCTTCTCTTTGTCTGCTCCATGGCTTTCTTAAGCGCAGTATCTGAGCTGGACACAGTCCACGTGGGTGGAATCGCTCTCAGTGTTGTGCAGAGTGGAAGAATTACCTCATGTATCTTGCAGAGGACACTTGCTCTTCACTGGCATGGAATGCCTTTTTCTCAAGTGCGTGATGTTTATTTCTTTTCAGTTTATGATCCTCCAAAACCCCAGATCCTTCTCTGTGGTACAGGTACCTAATCAATTGCCAATTGATTATTTATAGCCACTAATTTACAGTTCATAATACCTAAATGCATTTGGGAGCTTGTCCATATTGAACTGCAACCAATTTCCACCAGTTTGTCAAGAACTTTCTTAATTCTAGTCTTGGCCTCCAAAGCACTCGTGTCCTCCAGCTTGTGCACATTTAATAGGGTTATCTGTACTTGCAATCCAGGTTGTTAATGAATGTAAGTCATTAGCTGCCTACTTGTCCATCCTCTAACTCTACTACCTACAGCCCCAATTTCTGCAGGGTCTTGGTGCTTGGTGTGCTAGGTGGTTGGGTTGGTTTCTGCTGCTGTGAGCCTGTGTTTACCCAAACGTACAGATCACAGCACAAAGCTCTCAGCACAAGGTTAGGAAACTGGTCTTGCTCTGGTACTGGTAACTTCTCAAAATGCCACTGATGTCCATAAGGCTGTATGGCAAGAAGATGGTATAAAACCATTGGACAAAACCTGCACAGCTTTCCAGCAACATTTGGATTTGATTTTCTAGGGGAAGAACAAATTGAGTTATGAGCAGTGGTCTGTAGGTAGCTGGCTATAGATTATTTCTTACCAGTCATTAAACATTCCTGCTCTTGCAAAGGTTACTAGAGAATTATTGGACTATGGTATCTAATTAACCCTCAATAAAAAAAGTAAAACAATTTCTGGGCTAAACTGTGTGCTCGTATTGAGCCTTCCTTTAGTTCCCTTTTTCACTATGTTTGCCTAACTTATCATCTGCCATCTTTTCTGAAGTGCCTATCACATTTGTACTTGAAAGACAGCAGTTATAAAAGAAACCCACAGAGAGATGACCAAACAGACATTTGAATGAACGGAGCAGACTCTTCACAGAACTTTTTAGACTCCACAGGTAAGCTCCTGGGATATCTGTTGCGGTTCATTTTTGTCTTGTTGTGTTTTGTTTGAAGACTCAAAAGGTCCCACTTTTCAAAGTCAGCTTTGCCGTACACTAAGAAATGCATCTGGAATCTGCTTCTGGCTGGTTGCTTGTGATATAGTGGGACACATCAGCTGTATGAAAGAAAATCATTACCATTTAAAGGCTGTTTTCTGTGTTTAGGATTTCTACTATCCTTTAAGGAGGACTATGCCCTTTACAAAGCGAATATATCCTTTACCTTCTGCTTATTACTTTTTACCATATATCACCAAGACATAATGTAATCAAGGCTTTTACTCATCCTGATAACTTACTATATCTGTTTTTCTGAGAAGCATAATCCTCTTCCAGATTTCTAGTTAAAATCTTTACTGGAATACACCTATTTTGATTCTCTATGTCATTTCTCACATGAAATAGACAGGGTAGCACAGACTGCAAGGTGTTCTTATAGGCTGTGGTCTTCCAAAAGCTGTATTTTTAATGGTAGTTTGATAGTAAGCAAAAGAAAAATAGCGTTTTTGAAAACAAGGCAGGAATAGGGGATAATAATAGAAAAGTATTCTGCATTGCAGTAACATTTTATATCCAGTTACAAGTCAGTAAACTACTGCTCAGAAAGTGTTAGATCTGTGTTTGATATATGTGTGCTTTCAGACAGTAAAAATAGCTTTGAAAAGTTAATCTTTAGTATCTTTTCAAAAGTATGGTGGAAAGAATGTGTCCTGGAAGAATCAGAATCCTTCGTTTTTGAAGACAAAGTAAAAAGATCTATAAGTAGAGAAACCCATGTTAAGAAACCAATGAGAGCCAGCTTTTCTAGAGGTGTTAAATGCTGAGGCAGTCCTGAAACCAATGTACTGACATTACTCAAGTTAATAGAAGTGAATCTTTAGCAGTTGTAAAGCATGAGGCTTCTAAAAGTTATTTTAAAAATAAGGTACCAAAGTGATTTTTTAAAAAGAAAAAACAGTGAGTGCTCTTAGCAATGGAACTAATGAAGCTTCCTTCCCAAAGTCTCCTAGTTGTACCTGATAAAGCTGACTGCAGCTGGGAAGAACATGTCCCTCCATCTCTCCTCTATATGAGTAGAGTGGCCTTTGGTAGGTTCTCGTGTCTCTCTCACCGAGGTACCTGGTTCATGTTACAAGAGCTCAATCTACTTGAAACTGCTTCTTAGCTGCTGGTTTTGGTTGTAGGTGACCAGTGGAATGACCGTGGTGGGTAATGTTAATAGGTAGAAAGGCAAATATCCATGCATGCATTAAAGCGTGCACACACATCTGCACAATTCAGTGTTGTGTTCTTGGCAAAGTTGTACCGCGGTTATTGCTAGGGAAGAAAAGTTACTGTATTTAATAGTCTCATCAGGTAAACAAGATATATATATAAAGGTTTTTGATGCAGGAAAGAAAAATTGCTGCTAATAATTTGTATAAAAGCATATTGGAAATGTGTGTCATGTTCTAGCAGTTTTTTGGATAAGTTTTTACCAGATAAAGCAGTGTAGGTGAGGCAGAGGTGGTCAAAGATCAGGTGCTATTGTAAATTTGCGTTCAGTCCACATAATGCCCTCCAGAATAAAATAATCCTATGAAGCAGAGGTCTGTATGGTATTCAAGTGAGAAAATCCAAAAGAACAGGCGTTTTGTGAATGGTAATGCAATAGGAAATAGTCTTGGAAGCATAGTGCAGGCATAAATGTATGGTGTGAATAACAATTACCTGATGGTTTGTGATTCATGTACATTTTGGAAGAACCCAAGCGTCTGGCCAAAATGTGTTTCAATAACCCAACATATATAAAAGCAAATCCTGAGCCCCCAGGAATAATCTGCTAGCATTCTGCAGAGGTTCAGTAAGCCTCATGCACATTTTGGCTAGCAGAATAGTAGATACGTACAATATAAGGATGTAGATAATGAGTGGACTTGGACATTAGGAAGCATGCTATATTGCAAATTATGTGTCATTTTAATGAACTCGGCGTTCATACACCATTTTGAAAAATAGTTGCTGTATAGCAAAAGTACTCCAACTGTGATCAGTTGAAGTTCTTCCAGTCCCTGGGTTATTTATTGAGGGTTCAGGAAGAACTGATGGGTTAAAGATGCTTTCTCTGCTCATTACCATCTGAAAATATCATGTTTTCCATACAAACAATTGCTGTAGTGCCCCGGGGAAGCAGTGTGATTGGGCTGGGAGGGCGTATTTCTCTTCGGTAAGAACATTTTGGGAAGCTGCTGTTCTGTATTTCCATGTTGTTTATATTAGGTTATACATGAATGATTACACACAGACCTTTTTTTCTCCCAGTACTTCATGAAACAGTCTGTAGGAAGCATAGGAGCATGCTAGATTTAAGCATTAAAAATAGTTATTCATTTAAATTAGAAATAAACAAATTATTTCCTCTTACACTCAATAATTAACACCGGAGAATTAGCCTTGAGGTGAGCACTGATACTGCTCCTTTAGTGAGCTTTGTTGAAGTAGGAACTGGAAAGTAAATTCCAGTAAGTAGCTATTTTATGTATAATGACAACTAAAAATATGGTTATTTCTGTTCTTGGAGTAAATGGAACTCTTCTGAAAGCCGGTATACCTGAGCCTGACTTGCTTCTCTCCGTGGAGAGATGTTCTAAGCCTGTGACTGCTGCTCTGAACGTCCACACATGACAGTGTTTGAAACCAGTAGGTTTTGCAGGGAGGGAAGCAAAGGGAGCAAAATGATCTGTGGTTAGTGGTACTTTTATCAAATTTACCGATGACAGGATGCATTTCCCTGCAAGGGAAGGTGAAGTGTTTAATTCCTTTGATCATGTGGATATACCATGCTTCATGGTTTGTGTGCTTAACACTTGGGCTTGTGTTCTTTTTAGCTATTGACATCTGTAACATGGTGACGAGGCACATATGCTGATACTTGGCCTTTCTTATTTACCATCTAAAGATTACATACAGCATGATGAAAGTTTTTCTGATCCTCCTTTGGACAGTGAGCTTGGTTCAGCCAAACATACCTCAGGCTGTAGCAGGTAAGGCATTTTCCTTCCTACTAGCACGTAGCTTTAGCACCAGTGCTTCTGGCCTGGTTTATTCAACAATTTAATCCCGCCAGAGCGAAGTCATTATTCCAGGTAGCAATTTTACATCCAGGACTGAAACTATACTTAGCTACAGAAACATGGTGACAGAAAGCATTGCTGTCATAATCCTGACGTATCAAGAACCTTAATGGTAACATTTTTTGTGGGGATCTCAACAGGGAACATTTTAAGGGAAGCTGTTCAGGAGGGTTTGTGTTGGGGTTTTCTGAGCCTTTATGAGGCAGTTTTCCTAATGCAAGGTGCACGCTTGAAATATTGAACTAGTGGGCATCAAAGGTTGAAGTCATGGGGGAAGAAAAGTGGGGACTGATGTCCCTCAACTGCTTTGGAGATGGCAGTCAAGGGACAGCAAGCTCTAAAGAACTCTAGAAACGGAAGAGTGGATTGATTATTTTACTGCCTTGCTATTTATATGCTGACATTTTCCCCCAGCATGAGCTCTTCCTCATTTCCATATGAGCTCCAGGAATCTCTCTTGTTCTGTCCTTTTAAATTATCATTGCTATCACTCTGTGTGTTCTTCCATTTGTGCTTAATTCTGTTCATCATTTTGTTTCTTGTGTCACATATAACTTCTTGTGGCTGCCGGCCTTGTCTTAGGAAGTCCCCACATTGTGTGCTTCTACAAGCTTATATGGGTGAGAATTGTTTGTACAGTTGATCACTTGATCAGCCCCATTTCAGTACAGACACACAGTGTCTGTGTGGCTGTGAGGAACAAATTGAAAAATCTAAACCTAATTAACAAGCCAAGTGTAATATATCATTGTGATTTTCAAGTTCAAACTTGTAAAAAATCGTTTTTATGTCTAAGTTTTAGGTAAACTCTTATTTGATGAAGTTTTGGTTGTTTATTTGAAGGTATTTTTCAGATGTTAGAAACATTTTATAAGAAGCTCTTGAAAGAATATAGTACTGAAATGAAATTATTTGCTTGTATTGTTCATTGCATGTAAACAGCTATTGCTCTAAACAATTCACTGGACTACTGTTATGAAC
This sequence comes from Cuculus canorus, assembly GCF_017976375.1. Classification (NCBI taxonomy): domain Eukaryota; kingdom Metazoa; phylum Chordata; class Aves; order Cuculiformes; family Cuculidae; genus Cuculus; species Cuculus canorus. The sequence continues at coordinate 11,932,655 of NC_071411.1, forward strand.
ATTTTTGTTTTCTTTACAGTTCAGGTTTTCCCACCTGTTGACTTCACCCTTACAGTCTCTGCATTAGCACAAGTACTTTTACACTGGAAACCAAATCCTAATCAAGAACAAAAAAACTACACTATTAGATATGATGTGAAAATCCTAAGCCCTGTGCCTGAAGAGGTAAGATAAAAGATAAATCCAGTATCCTAAGACTATAAGAAGGTTTAATTCCCATTGAGTTAAACATGTTGCACCAAACTAGAGTGCAGTAAGGATATCTCTCTTGAACTATTGGCATATTGAATGACCGTGTCTCTTATATCATAAACAAATACTTGGAGCACTGGAGAGATTCTCTTTCAGCTATGTTTACAGGAACAGCTCTGCTGGGACCAGGGTTAGCCTGGGAATTGGCAGGCTCTGCAGTGTTCATCTTTGGGGAAAGCTGAATACTGATTTTAGGTGATATTACTCCCCATTCAAGTCAGCTCACTTAATTCATGCCATTAAGTAATTGATGCTAAGATATCATTAAAATGTCAGACCATGTTTCATCACAGCTGTGTACTGTAGACAGTTTTTTTGTAAGATAACTGTCCTGCCATCTTAAATGAGAAACCATACACCCTTCTTTTGTGGATTATTTGTACTCTCTAGCTTTAGACATTTAATGTAAGCAGCTAAGCTTTGCTTCTTTGCAAAGACTGGATCAATCTTTGCCGTTCCCTTAGTTCAGCTTCCATCACATGTGATGCTTATTTGATTTTCTTTTTATTTCAAGTATGATACAAAGAAGACTTACAGTATCCGAACAGCTGTACTTCACAATGGTTTCTCTGCACACATTCGGACGTTACTTCTCCATGATGACTTTCAGATGAGAAGTGACTGGGTGAAGAAAAAACTCCCACCTCCACCAGGTAAGAAGTAGGACAGAGGAGGTCTGAATTTCATGTTTTGTCACAATCTGTGGACTAGACATCAAAAGGTGACAGGTTTAATACTTGAAAAATACAACGTTTTCCCCTCTACCTGCTACACTGATCTTTCAAAACGATGTAGTTTAGGCATTTCTCTACTGCTTGGAGCCTGGATACAATTTGGATGTGCAGAACATGGATAACTCATATAAATTTTTTTAAAAATGTCTTACTAAGGCTAAGATAACCCACTTTTGTGCACCCTAGGATATTAAAAGATCATGCTACCTTGCTGTACATGAAACATGTAATCCTGCTGTATGGTACAGCTTTACTTACACTGTTTGGGAATCTTCATCCATCAATAACTGATAGACCTGTGTGATAAAGAAAAGAATCAGATACAATTTACATAGATACAGTGGACCAAAGACTGTAATCAAAGTGTTTTAGCAACATTAATTTCTTATTACTTTTGTAATACGATTTTTTTTTTCTGCTTTATAATTCCTTGACTCTCTAGGTGCTCCAGAGACATCTGCCACTAATTTGTCCTGTATTACTCGCATCACCATTTCTAGTATTGTTTCTCTCCATTGCACTTGGATTCCTGGCCAAGGGGCACCGAAAGATACCAACTATTTTCTGTTTTACAGGTTAGTGTTTTCTCCGATTTTAGTGAGCAATGAATTTCTTTAAGAGCAACGTGTCTCACAAGTGTTTTGATTTAGGTATGAGACGTACACTGAAGAATGTCAAGATTATATCAAAGATAAGTGGAACAGGAATATTGAGTGCAGATTTTCAGTGACTCATATTGATCCTGAAGGGATTGACAATCTCATTGTAATACACATTAATGGGTCGAGCAAGTATGCTGCAATCAAACCTTTTCAGCAGTTATTTAACCAAAATGCCATTGGTGAGTAGAAATACATTTTTAAAAAAAAATTAAAAATGTCTAGCAGGATTGTCAAAAGATTTGTGAGAGAGTACTACTGGATTGAATGGTTCTTGATGCAAGTGAAAGTATGTGCTGTTTTTGCATAGACATGTTAATGAAATTGGAAGTGATTATAAGATAAAAATGGATTATTTTAACTGGTTTTAATATTATAGAAGGGAAAAATACAATTACTTATTCTGTTTGCTAGTCAAAACATTATTTCCAATATTCATTTTCAATTGATTTAGTCAATATACAGTCAAGTACAATTTTTACTACCTTTTATTTTCATCTTCCGTTAAAAGGAAAAAGACATGGTGTTAAATATAGCCATGTCCTTTCAAAAGAAAGGCATTAGACTGTCAAATAAAAGGTCAACCATGACTGTCTGTCATCTTTCACCCACTGAAATAATTTCCTTTCCTTCATTAGTTCCACACCTTTCACTTTTTTTTTTTTTTACAAACAGATAGCATTTCCCTGTTTCATGGCTTCCCTAAGATAAAACAGTTGACACACTTTCTTCTTAAGAGCTCATCCCCATAACAGTTGCTAATCCATTCCTTTGAATTTGTTCCAGTTTTCAGTAACTTTCCTGGTTACATCTGTTTTTTTCCAGAAAAGAAGTTTTTCTAACTGTTATATCATTAATTTCATGCTTTTGCAAAAATTAATTTAATATATCCCACCCTGCCCCAAGCCCCAGTCTAGTTTTTCAAAACTTTTAAGTGGATTTTTAAAACTGTTTTCCCTTAACTATTTTCTCCAATATAGTTATTCCTCCTAAATCCTTATCTTTTCTGTCCAAAATGTCAAATAAATTCAAGGATTATAGGTCCTGCTTGGAAACACTAACAGGTTATACAGTGCTCCAATTGTAAGCATTTAAACTTTGCTCTATAAATAAATTACTGGTACTGTTTTCTTTTTGTAGAGAAAGTGAATGTTCCCAGAAATGTCACTGTATTCTTAGAGCAAAATGATCTCTTTGCCACATGGGAGAAGCCGATTTCTCCTTTCCCTAAAGCATGTTTTGAATACGAATTGTACCTCTTCAACTTCAAGTCACGTAATGAACAGGTAATTGCTTCTCTGATGTCTGAATCTTACATAGCATTCCTGTGTCTGAGCTGACTATGCTATATAGCTAGATTTTGCTTTTACACAGCCTGGTGAAAAAGTCTTTTTATTCATGAATATGTTTCAAATTTTAAAATAAATCCTGCTACGAGTACATTTTTGAAACTATGGGTTTTGGTGAAACTTGTGTTCCATTTGTGAATAGGGTTTAGCAAAGCCAAAGTCTCATTGGTTTTCATATTTTTCCTATTTTTCTGGATGTCATTTATGTCTGCAACAAACTATTCCCAAGGCACCTAGGAAAGCAGAAGGACAAAAATTTGACTTATTCAGTTTAATGCATTTGGGTTCTGAATGGTAGGAGGATGGACAATTCCAAAAGTCTAGTATTAAGTGTCTTAAGGAAGAACGCAAAAATGAGGCATCTTTCAAGAATTCACGCTCAAATATCGGTATGAGAGAAATTATACCTATAAAAATGAGATCTTTAAAAGCAAGTGCAGATGCTCACTGTTAAGCTACTAAAGGAGTTTTAAAAATATAAAAAGATAAACATGATTAAAGTTTGTTTTCTGAATTGTTTAGTCTTAAGTAACCTATAACAGTACAATATTGCTTTCCTAACAGATATTGAAAATCTCTTCAAATGACTTCAGATTACGGATTGATGTTACCAGCAGGTATTCTGTACAAATAAGAGCTAATCATCACATATGTTGTATGAGAGGATTTTGGAGTGACTGGAGTGAAATTATTTACATTGGTAAGAACGACATGCTTCTGTCTGGTAATGAATATTATTACATTGCTGGAAAGCAAATGCTGCCTGATAATAAGCATGCACGACACTGAGTAATTTTAATAGAAGCCAGGAAAATAGGTATTTGAGTAAAGAAATTGACTTGTTAATGCCAAGGGGAGTTAAATCTGTGTTCCATTAAAAATAAAATAGAAACCTCACAAACTAACTTTGGGACATATTGAGGGATTTTAAGACAGTGTTTATTTTACATCCTTATGTTTTCGGAGACTGATTAAACTAGCCCAAGGCCTAACTGCTAGGTAAGGCCTTTTAGCTGCATTTACTTCTTTAGTTTTCAGATGTGTTTCTCTGACATGCATCATGATGTTCATGCTGGAAGTTAATATGAATGATCAGGTCAACAATTACTTTACTGGGGCTATCTGAACACTTAAATGTTGGGGTTAAAATATAGGATAGTTTTAACATCTTTGGAACCTGATTATTTGCACCACTTTGTTCTGTATTTCCTACATGCTGAACATGTTTTTCTGGAAATAACAGTTTTCTTATCACAACACGTTATCACAACTGTTTCCTCTTAGACATCCTCCTTTCCTCTTATCTTTCGAGTTTCTTAATTTCCTGGTTTTCACTTAAAAAAAAAAGTCCCTTACACTCTCCTGTTTACTATACTTTTCCCTTTTATATCTGTTTGTTAGTGCATGCATATCTGCTAGTGTTTTGCCTCTTTACCCTAACACATGCCCTTGGCTCCATGGCACTGATAAGTACCTGGAAGAGAGAGGGTCAGCAACCCAACCACTCACCCAGGGGAGGGGCAGCTGACCAAACATCTCTTTAATTAAGAAAACTTGACCTGTTTATTAGCTTCATGCACCTATCTAGGAAATGTTCTGATGAGATCAACTCGAGACCAGTAACTTTCTTTCGAGCCCATGTCCTGAGAAAAACGTTTGCTGCCTTAGACTGCCGGTCCTGTAGCAGCAATCCCGTAGCTTTGTTAAAAACACAGTTCTGGATCTTTTCCTTGGGTTACGGTGATCAAACCCTATGAAATGCAGCCCTGTGTGCTGCCAAAGTGGACATTGTAAAATGGCACCTTGATACCAGCTGTCTATAAAATGTTTAGAAGCATTACACTCAAACAAAGGTAGGTAAAATTCATTAGTGCAGCCAGGTGGGCTGGACACTCTCATTAACTCCGCACAGCAGCCTGATACAAATCAAATCTGTGAAGCTGTAGGCATGTCTGAACAGCCACTGCCAGGGTTCACAGTTTAAAATCTCCACGGGTCAAGATGGGGCTGAGCAGTACCTCACAGCACATTTATGCTGTCCTGATTCTGCTTTCCCAGCAAGGCTGAAAGATTTGAGGGCCCCTCTATGTCAACAGGAGACTTTTGGAGATATCTCTGCTGCGCAGCGTGATGGTGACTGAGGAACCTGGAAACATTGCCCTTGCAGATATCTCTTCTTACGCACTGCACCTATAAGGAAATAAATAAGGAAAATTCATTCTGATTTAAAAAAAATATAGCCTTACTTACACATTTAATAAAATCTCAAAAATATCCAAGAACAGGATCACTTACTTCATTTTTATTTACAAAAAGGGCTTTTTAGAGGCTTGTTGCAGTTCATTGACACAATACAGGTTACTGCATAAGCTGCTGGGTTTCAGTATGTACTGCAGCCAGTGATTAGCATTGTTGTTAACTTGCTCTGTGGCTCTAAGGAAGTTTCATCTGTTCCCAGTTTCATGTACTATGTGGATACCTCTTACTAGGCAGGTGCATGGGCTTGTGCTGGTTCACAGTGGTGTGCAGGGCTGGGCTGGAACCTCTGGGCATGTCTCAGAGAGAAGCTGGAGGAGGACAGCCTTGGGCAAGTCTCCAGAGACACAGCACTGCCTCTGCAATTGCCCCTTCTCCCACACCTTACTCCAAGTTGCAGTGAGATTTAGTGTTGCCTGATCATGCCTTTTTTTGGCTATTGCCAACCAACATAAGATGGAAGAGACTTAGGATGCTTTCATTTTTGATTTGGAAACTGGAGACGCTTCCCAGCCTTCACGTTGAAAGGCTTAAAAGTGGTTTATAGGACTTAAATGTTTTCCAGAGTTTGCAGCCCCAGTCATCCTCTTTTTATGCAAGATTTACACAAAGCATAACTTATTGGCAGTCACATCCTAAATTTTATTTTCATCCATCATCCATGCACTGGTTTTAGGGAGTGCTGTGCAACTGCAGCTGTATGCGGAGACAGCAGACACAGCTCCTCATTTCTCAGAAACAAAGCTGACTACTATCGAATATTATTTTGTCTACAGCACCAATAAACCCAGCACTCCTGCCGCTGGCCGATTTATGGCCTTTCAATTACCTGGTAATGGCAGTGCTGACACCTTGATACATGGATATCGTAAGAACACATGGACTCAGCAACCTTTTGGAAATGCAGTTCAATGTAAATGTTTTTGTTATATAGCATAATGTGACACAAAATAATGGTTGTGGCCACTGAGTGATGCCTTTTCAAAACAGAAACACTGACCTTGATAGAAATACCTGTGTCTGCTTACAGGCAGAGGTGGCAGGGAAGTTCTTTCGGAGGTAATGTATCAGCAACCAGCTCACAAGAAAAAAATGGGTCTTGATGTCTTTTTTATAGGCAAGTTTATGAAACCAGAGAAACCCAGTTCCTGGCTAGAATGGATTAACAGGAATGAAGAATGATTTAATGGAAAACAAACAGTTTGTGCCTGAGATTTTCAGCAAACACTGTCTTTGCTAAGTACAAGTTGTGCTTGTTGCATGGCATAGTGTGTCTTGAGACAGCAGCTAACAGACCGTATCATACTTGTTGTGGGCCTGGCTCTCCACACTTCTCAGCTTGTTCCCTCCTTCATGTCAAAAGGAAAGAAATTTATTGTTGAAAGTAGAAAGTCAGTTTCACAGAAATTGTTTTGAATCTCTGTGTCTCATTTCTAATCCTAGACACCAGATCTTCATTATTTGCATGTTAATTTGTGACCTGAGTAATATAATAATGTAAAACAACTGACAAAATATGTGTTTAAAATAATCTGCACTAAAATAATACAAGTAATTTTTTTTCCTGGAATTCAGGACAAAACAAACTGGAAAATCCAATAGCCTGGATTCTCGCTGTGCTTTGCGTGTCCATGTGCTGCATGTTCCTACTTGTTGCTATAATATGCAAAATGTAAGTATCATTGTTTTCTTTTCAATTACAGTATAACTAAAGACTAGATGTTCAACAGGTATGGGGGGATGTTACAAGCTTTGCTTAATTTTAAGAAAGGGCACTGAGTATGGGATTCAACCATAGTTATACAAAGTGATTAATAAGTAATAATCAACCTCATTAATTACCAGCAATAACATTCAGCAAAATTGGTGGGGAAGAAGGTTGTTTAATTTAATCTTAAACAACAAAGCGATATGCTGAGTGAGGCAAATTTGTTAAAAGTCTATTTGTCCTTATCTCTTTTCTTCACTTAAATGGATCTGATTGGGTCAGTGATGTCCCCAGCAGAACTCTGCCTTTAACCGTGATGAAAGCTTCTATGAGTAACTTTCAGGGCTAAAATGTACAGACCAGTATTTTCTCAGTCTTGTTTAGCTCAGCCTGCAGACCTACACCCTACACAGGGCCCTGAGCATGCAGGTTGAATTTCAGTAGACATCAAGAAGTGTAGTAGATGCTCTGAAGTGGTTAAAATTCAGCATCTTTGTGCTTACTGCTCCTCTGTACCTCTTAACAGCAGCAAGTGCATTGAACTTTTGTTTGCTTTGATTTTTTGAACTGCTTGTTTAGTTTGTTTTTGATTACTACAGAGGCTATGGATGCCACATAGTAAAAACAGATGCCATATAGCCAAGCTTCCCAAAATGCGCTGTGAAGAAACCCAGGTACACGTCAAATTTCTGTAGCTGTGAGCAGTAAATCATAAGTGATGAATTAAAGAATCAATGTAATTACAAGCTTCTCCCTTGAAACATGCATCAAGCAGCAATTATCAGTCCGCAATAAACACGGCTCCCAGTAATCTAAGTGCTGTCCTTGACTCTGCTAATTTCTTATTAATTTCTTTAATACCTTTTAATTTACTGGTCATCCTGATGTGTTCTTAGCTATTTTCCTTTCCATACTGCATTTCCTTTATCAAATAAAGGTTTTAGTTGCAGGATTGTTATGTCAGAATAACTGTTATTAACTTTACCTAAAATATCTGATGTCTATGATAACCTGTTCTTAAGCCAATTTAATTAGCATAGCAGGTCTCAATAAGCAATCCTTTTTGGAACAAGATAGATTAGCTCCCCAGAGTGTTTATTTTTGTCATGCTTTGTATGATGCAACCTTCGTATATTGATGGAAAACCCCAAACTGCTGTTACTCACATCACTGATTCCTTACAGACTGACCTGTCTGTGTAACTGTAGGTCCTCCACTAGTCTGGTATAATCTTCATCAGCTCTCTTTGCAAAACACCAACACCAGTTCATTCCACCACCAGTTTATAGCAATCATAATGCTCCGTGTTTTCCTGTGGAGCTCTGCAAGTCTTTGAATATTATGCAGTTACCCCTGAAACATATAGGGGAAGAAATAGGTATAGGGGAAGACTTCTTCTCAAGGATCAGCTTGAAGATGCTGTAATGATGCATTTTATGAATATTACATGCATTAGTCAAATTTAAGGTAGCATTTCCAGGTTCAGATGCTTGATGCTATATTGGTTGCTTCTAGGAGTTTCTCTCTTCCTGACTAGTATATGGTTCCCTAGCACCCAAAGGCTTATTACATACCACTTTTGCCAAAATGATTAGAAGTTTTTCTGCCTGCTACACTGAATTTCATGAAGTTGCTAGCTTTACTCCACCCTTCCCAAGCTGCTTCTTGCTTAGTGTCCTTGCCACTTCTCTAATCCTCCAGCCTGCCCTGGGAGGAAGTAGGAAATGCAAGAAGATGAAATGCAGCGCTTAGCCTGCTCCTTTTTTGTATCTGCAGATATTAAAAGAGAAAAATAGAACAGGTTCCCTCGATCACAGTTTCATAAGTACTCAGTTTTTACGGCTCTTGAAAATTCATGAAGCGTACCATGCAATTTAAGCTACAGAATAATTTCAAATTTCATACAACTTGAAGCCATTATAAGGAATTTCATTATACCAAAGACTTCTATACATTTTTCTGTGTGCTTCCTGGTGATTGCAGGCATCAGAGGTACAGCCCAGGATTTGGGAGAAATGCTACAAGACAAAGCAGCCCTTTGGATAGTTTGGATAGTTTTTTCCCTTTTTCCTTTTCATGTATTGGCTGATGGGGTTACTGTCTTGATAAAAAGTACAGTTGATTGTTTTCTTAGTTCACCCCCATCTTTATGAATGAGCAACTTCTGTACTTCCTTAGGCTGTGCCTTGGAATAACATATTCTCCTGGAGCTGAGCCCACAAGAGGATATAATTAATAACTTGCTCCCAGCTGCTCTCCACTTAATTGACATGAGGACAGTCAGTGGCCCTCCATACCATGAAAACAACGTGGTGATCCCAACCTCCACCTCCCTCTTCTGTCCCCTACTCTAGTCCGTGATGAGCCATGCACTGCAGGGAAGCCATTTGGAAAATGTCATGGGGAATCTCAGGGGATGCAAGGCACTAGAAAAGGCACTATAACGTACTGTGAAAACAAATATTTTATCAGTCTTATCATAGTGGTCAGAAGAGTGAAAAGAAGAACTTGTTCTCTTACTTATTTCTCTTTATTTATCTTCGGCCTTTTTGTGTCACATGGGATGCGCTTGGGGGAAAAGTGGCAAATTTCAGGAAGACAGACACAGCACAATTGCAGGAGCCCCTGAAATGCTGACTTAAGGCAGGAGAGTCCCATAGGCTGTTTCCAAACCTGAGGATCCAAGTAGCACTAGTGGAGAGGGCCATGCTCTAACGTGTGTAGAGACAAGCAGAGATTTCTGGAACACTTCTCATCACAAGATATTTAATCATATAACTCCAACTTTTCAGTATCCTGCAAAAAAGAACAGGACCATTGTGAGGGCACCACTGTCACCAACCCCACCAGCGCCTCACTGCAAAAGCTTTTGCACCTGAGGGGCAAGCAGCCCCAGGAACACAACTGTGCTTCTGCCACGTGTCTCTTGGGTGCCCGTGCACCCCTCCTCAAGGTGTCTTCTGGAAGTGACATGTAACCTATGCTTTTTGCCAACTCAATAAATAATTTTGATATGGCTCTATCAAAATCTTTTATTGCCAATTCCAAACAAAACCAAATCTTGTTGGTTACATTGCACAGCAGTAGTATAAATCAAAACCACATTCAGAAATGAAATATGATGCAGGTGAAATCATGTGGCCTTCGGCACCTTCCTCCCTAAAGGCTTGGGACACCCTACAAAATCTAGGAGCCTTGAAGACAACAACACTTGCAAGACTTACCTGGGTATGATCACAAAGACCTAACCTTTAGCAGGAAAACTGGGAAAAGTAGAGATTATGCCAGGTGCTGGAGTATTGATATTGGCAATGAGCCCAATCCTGCTCCTGTGCCACGTTACTGACTCACTCTGTCAGCAGTGTGCATACAAGCTTGACTTGTCCTCTACAGCCAGCGATGGTTGGACTGCATTCAGCATGTCAACAAAGGGGATGCAAATGTCTCCTAGAACCAACTTACACCCTGCTTTTCTGCCCCATATTCCCACTTCTGGCACCTCTATCACAAACCATTTTCCCTGTGCTACAATGAGGAAACATCCTGTATGTTGCTCGGTCAGGTCTATCATGCAAGCAGTGGTAAGTCTCTTCCCTTTTCCTAAAAATTAGTTAAGCATGAATGTCTCTTTCAGGCAACAGCAGCTCAGACAGGAAGGTTTAGCTCCAAACCGATGATCAGAAAATATTATTCCTCCTCACCCTAATGGTGAGGAGGAATAATAGGATAAAAGAAAGCTTGACAGAACTTAGAACGCTTTTGGAACAAGAATAGCCATAAGAACATAAGCATTCAACTAACCAGGAAAATTGCCACAAAATAAACGGGGCAGAGAAGCAGATCACCCATGGTCCCAGCACCAAGGGCACAGGAGGAGTGCAGCTAGGGCTTCGCCTCAGCCACTTCTCTGCTTCATATACATCAGACTAGCTGCACAGAACAGGTGATGCATACTAATTCTGGGCTAAATTCTATAATCTTCACTCAGGCCAAGTTCCCATTCAAATCTGGCCCTGTTTGAACATCATGCTATCCAGGGGTGGAGATAGCAAATGCATTTTAGCTGTTGAAATGTGATGTCTGTACTCTGGGATATATCAAAGGCAAGAAAAAGTTCACTCTGCAGCATTTGCTATCACAGAAATACATATGCTTGTATGCTTCAGCCAGACTAAACAGTGTCAGTCATGAGAGTATCTCAAAAGGTGTTAGCAGGATGAGTTATTACACTGCTAAGCAGAACCGTTTGCTGTCAGCTATCTCTGGTCCTGTTCCTTGCCTCCTCCTTGTTCCCTCAGCACACAATTATTTGCAGTTGTTCTCCCACCAAGAGACACAGGCAGATTATGTCCAGAAACCAAAGTCTGAGCAAGGGGCAGCCTGTCTTGAATGTCCAAACAAAGTAGATGACGAGGCAGCCTCTGGGAATGCGAGTGTGAACAGAAAGATCAGAGCAATTAATTTCTCTCCAAGACAGGCCTATTGCTGGCCGTTAAAAGCTGTGGCAGTGCTGTCTTGGATCAGCCTTCTAGCCCAGCTGTCTCCTGCAGCTGTGATGGGGGAGGCTGATGAGGGAAATCATCAGCCTACCACCTCCTTGCCATTGACATGTCTCCAGGGACCAGAAGTGTCCTGGTAGGAATGGCACACCTGCCCTGTCCTCAGGTTGTCTGCTGATGGACCATTAGCCATTACTTTCACTCTGTTTGAAACTGCTGCTGCTGGAGTGGGAGTGGGGCAGGATGGCTGGCAGTGCAGAGAGACATGACTTTTCACTGGGCTAAACACATTCTGCTTTCTGGATATGCCATCCATCAGAAAAAGCAATTTTTTCACATCCTTGCATTACTATGTTTTGCAGAAACCACGTATGGAGTAAACTCTTTCCACCAATTCCAACACCCAGCAACAAATTCCGAGATCCCTTCCCAAATGACTATGAGGTAAAATAACATTTTACTCACTTTTTTTTTTTTGCTAGAAGGAATGCCTGTGTTTGTGTGCCGCTCTTTCCCAGTAGGGCTGGGAGCAAAAAGCTTGTTATTGCTCAGTTAAAGCCTTTTGACCTCTTAGGATTTCTAATGCCCATATGAAACGTGGGCTACATTGTTGAGTGTGTTGTGCAAAACAGGCCAAGCTGGAAATTCATGGGTGCAGTTAAAATAGCATTATGCACAGCCCTGACTATTAGTATAACATGAATTGGCCATTAAATTTGGCAATTAGTGAGGCTGTACTTGCAATTGTAACTGCTGTGGTGAGTTCTCACCTGTCTGCCTGACCACCTCCTCTGACGAGTACAGGTCCCAGTCTGCTGTAGCTCTGGATCTGGCCTTGTTTGTAGATTAAGTGTTTTGGGGGAGTGATTTAAAAACAAACGAAAGGATTAAGTGTGATTGTAGAGTGCTTTTCTAATATACAAAGAATTTTAGGCCCATGATGCTGTACCTGTGGCTCTGCTTTTTGCACGGGAATGCAGTGCTTGCTCCTTCCACTGAGCACAGCCAGGCAGATGGCCCTGCCCTGGCAGGGACTGGAGCTTGAATCCTGGAAAGCTGATTTACTTTGTGAAACCTCACAATGGGAAATGTTTTGATTCTATTATTAAGCTGGTCTTAAGCCTTATTATGTTTGCTGTTACTTCCCGATAAATACATTTGCCTTACAGATAAGATAAAACTCTTCATTTTCTGCTCAAGGGAAGTGCTGCTCAGTAACTTATTTTAATTTGTCCCCTTAGAATAGGGGTTTGATTTTTTTGGTTATTGTTCTTATTCCATGGTCTGGTCAAGGAAACAGGCTTAAAAGATTATCACATAATGTTTGTTTTAATTAAAGTCACTGGTGTAAAATAACACGACTTAGGGTATCACAAATAAGAATATGGGAAATAGCAAATATTAACACTGCAGCTAGAAAATGTGAGCTTACAAAGGCTGTTTCACTGCCTTGTATTTAGTCATCTATTAAAAGTGAGCTCAGTGAGAGTAGGTGATACTAGCTGAAGGCTTTCTGCTGGCACTGCGGCTGCGAGGGAGGTGGCACTGGCAGGGAGAGGTGACAGCATGGCCATGGTGGCCCTGCTGAGATCACCTAGGAGAACGAAACTCCTGGGTGCTGTTTGTTGTGGCCGTTCAGTTCCTAAATTTGTAGCATAAATAGCGGGGCAAAGTGACACAAGCCCCACTCAGTGGTGGCAGTGCAGCCCGTGGGAACCATGCTCTGCCTGAGGAGGACCTCTGTCTCCCACTGCCCCTGCGGGCTTCCCAGCAGCTGAGCTACTGCTTGCTGCTACCTCCTGCAAGTCACTCAGTCCTCGTGTGCTTGCTTGTTCAGCTCTGCTCCATACTGACAGGTAAGAATCTCAGCCCACAAGTGGGCTTTGCTGCTGTTTATTCGGAGAAATCCACATGCCTCATAACCTGCTCTCCAGCTTCTCCCAAGGCTCTTTGTCCTTGGGTACAGGGGGCTGTCCAGTGGGACACCCTGGTCAGCTGCATTGTGCAGAACACACCAAATGGGACTCTTTTGGGTGTGGGGGCTGCTGGCCCAAGGGACAAAGGGATGAGCCGCCCTGTGAGAACTCAGCAGGAATGTGAACTCTCTGGCAAAATTCTCCTGTTGAACCCAATCCTCTTTCTCAGCTCTTACTTCACTGAATATTTTGGGTGAATCTTTCTTTAAATGCACCAAATTGAAACATGGCATTTTCCAAAACATTGTTAAGTGAGGGCTTTGCAGCACTTGTTTCATGACAAATATTTAATGCAGGCTTAAAACAGTACGTTGTGACTCCTGTCTTCTAATTATTGCAGCCCCAGTTTACCTCCCAGCTCACCAGATAACAGTCGTGTTTGCTTTCCAGAGAGCACGTACCTGCACCAGTGAGACGGAAACAGAGTTTGGCAGCTTCACTGAGGATTTCTGCTGCAGCACGCTCAATGACTCTGTCTTCTGAGAGGCTGCGGGGCTGGTGAGGCTGCATGGTCCTGGCACATCACCCAGCATCGCTAGAGTGGGCTTTGAGTCACCTCCACTGCGGCAGCATTTCCAACGGGGAAGGAGGACTTGCTTCCACAAAGGGCCTCGTGTAATGATTAGCTATGAAACAAAAAGTCCCAGTTAAAGCAGGATGTAAGTACATGGTACAAGGGTTGTGTAGGGAAAAAAAAATCTGGAAAAGAGCTAGTGGCTTTTCTTCTGGTTGACAGCTTAATCTTTTGGATTTCTGTTTTGTTTTAAATAACTGACAACTCAAGATGCAAAATGCAAACTGGGACTTGGCACAGCCCTGTAAATGGCTGTGAGGTATCTGGCCGTGGTCCCTGGTTGTGGCCAAAGTGGGTCAAATATTAGTAAAAGAGTAAAACAAGCTGTAGAGCACCCCAGTGCTGACATCCTCAGTGCTGCACAGTTACAGCACATCTATCATGACAGTGGGGACCCACCCTTGGCCTTCACCAATACACTTTGGAATGAAACAGTGTGTGCTTAGTGAACAACCTGAATAACCTCTATGGCAATGCAATTTATTGATAATGGAAGTGTCTGTGCTGTGCGTGAGCTGTGAGCCATGCAGCCAGACTGCTCCTGCATGGGGACTGCTTAAACAGTGCAATGGCCAGGCTGTGCCCCGTGTAGCAGTGTCTGTCTTGTACTGAGTGAAAGTACTTATGTCTTGCTTTTCAACTAAACATAGTGCTACTTTGAATGTTGGGAAAAGGCTGTTTCAGTTGCAGGACTTCATAAATCCCCAAATCTCTGGATTTTATAAGCTACTTAGAAAAGTTTTTTAGTTTGCTTATGCAGCAGTTGTACAATTAGTCTTGTTATTTTGTGCACACAGCTAGCACTTTGCCCTGTTGCTACAGACAGGTAGAAATTTGTGAATACACAGCTGGCTTCTTGCCACCACAGGCACCACTCCCAAAATCTTAAGAGTTTGTGTGCGTGGCAGGTTTTGCAGATGGCTTTGCACGAGGCCTGTAAGAAGTCACATTTAAACCTACAGTATATTCACAGCCTGGAAACTGAAATCTATTCAGGTAAATAGTTATCACAGAATCACAGAATCACAAGGTTGGAAAGGACCCATTGGATCATCAAGTCCAACCATTCCTAACACTCCCTAAACCATGTCCCTAAGCACTTCATCCACCCGTTCCTTAAACACCTCCAGGGAAGGCGACTCGATGACCTCCCTGGGCAGCCTGTTCCAGTACCCAATGACTCTTACTGTGAAGAATTTTTTTCTGATATCCAACCTGAACCTCCCCTGACGGAGCTTCAGGCCACTCCCTCTAGTCCTGTTCCCTGTCACTTGGGAGAAGAGGCCAGCTCCCTCCTCTCCACAACCTCCTTTCAGGTAGTTGTAGAGAGTAATAAGGTCTCCCCTCAGCCTCCTCTTCTCCAGGCTAAACAACCCCAGCTCTCTCAGCCGCTCCTCGTAAGACTTGTTCTCCAGCCCCCTCACCAGCTTCGTTGCTCTTCTAGCAAGTGTTATGAAACACTGCAAAAACTGTCTCCCACTCACAAGCCACTGGCAACAAGAAGAATCCTCAGCATCCCATGGCAGAGCACTGACCCCAGCACTGAGCGTAAAAACCCCTCTAAGCCCCCACCGGGCATGGCCACCTCTGAGGCTGCTGCTCTGCTGTGCTGCGGGGGGCTGCCAGCCTGCAACCCCCAGCCCAGCCCCTGCTGCGCCAGGCACACGGTGACACCTGGGGAGGGTCACAGTCCTACTCTCAGATTTTTCTTGTGAAGATCTAGAGTATTGGTACAAATGTCTAAGCTTGTGTAGTTTTGCTGCCATGCAAAGACACTCAACCAACGGTACCCTGATGCCTGCTGCATGCCTCTCCATGGGTGTCCTGTCTGTCCAACACGCAGAGGAGTCCTTGCTGTTTATTCCTCTCCTGGCTTGTGGAAGTTTGTTTTTTCTTCAGGTTATTTTTCTTCCTTCTTGTAAGAATTGTACAGTTTACAAAAGAAAGCAGGCATTTTTAATATCTTGGTTTTGCCAGGGCTTAAATGTTCCCAGCTTTTGGCTACAGGAAGCTGGTGGGGCTGCAATTGCTGATGTCTCTGTGGGGATCACAGTGACTGGCTGAGATGGCAATCTGGGTGCTGTGAGACCCTGATTTCAATGTGAAATGTGCTTTACCTGTGTTTATTCCACTCCTTTCTGAATGAGGGAATGCCCCTGGAATGAGTGGGCTCTGAAAGTGTCTGGTTGCCCAGCTGGCTGCTGACGGGAGGCACGGGAGGCTCGCAGCTGGCTCATTTTTCAGTCCGAAGCTCCTTTGCAGTCTCTTGCCTTTGACTTTACCTGGTGGCATCTACAAAAGGACAAGAACCGATCGTTTGTGCTTCCTGGCACAAGAAAGTACCACTTAAGGAGGAAAGAACAGAAGAAAAGGAAAATGGCACAAACTGATAAAATTCCCAATTTGCACCTAAAAATCAACACAGCTTGGGAATGCAGAGTTTTCAACTGTACAGTACTTAAAGAACTGTGCCAAGGACCTCTCGGTGCTTATGGGGCTTTTGGAGTGGCAGGGAGATGGGCTCCTCCTTCAGATGCAACTTCAGCTGCCTTCAGCTAATTCTGAAAATCCACGCCCAATGCTGCAACCTGTTTTTCTTTGCTATCTGTTGTTCCATCTAAAATAAACTGAGTTTGAGACAGTGTTGGTTTTGGTTTGTGATTTGTTTACTTGCATTGTGTAATCCACAAGGGAGTTACCAAATAAACTTCCTGCCTGAAACCACTTGAAAAACTCGCCTTTGACCTCTCTGGCTGTGGATCACGAAGCTCTCCTGTTCCTTCAGAGTCCCTTCTACTTCCAAGAAACCTCCTGTCCGTTGAGCTGGCCTGAGGTGGGGTTAAGCACATTAACAAAGAATAAATGAAAAGTTTGACCCAACAAGTAAACTGTTTGGAAAGTACCAAGTGCAATGGAGTTCCTAGGTGCTACAGACTGAAAATAATTACAATAAATGAGCCAGTTCTGATATGGGTGAAATAGCATGGGTCCGTCAAAATTAATGTAGCTCATTAATATAACAATGTTTGTGCCTCAAATGTCTCTCCTGCACGTTATTTTAATAGATTTGAGGTGCCCAGCTTTAATAGTCTAAAATCAAGATTTCATTAGTAAAATCTTAAAAATGAGACTAAAGAGAGTTCATTTACTGTAATGTATTTTACGTCATGGCTTCAAGTGGCCTAACAAATAAGATTTCTAAAAATAATTTCATTCCCATGGATGGCAAGATATCACAGAGATTAATATACTTCTATTTTTGTTTTGCATTTGAGCTGTACATTTGGCCATGTGAAAGTTGTGAGCGTGAATGCTTGGCACTTACTTACCAAGGTGGGGGCAGTCTCAGGCAGCTGAGCCGTTCCCAGGGCACACGGGCAGGTAGCTGGGGTGGAAAAATACACTCTTGCTTTTCTGGGTCACTGACTAGGATGTACATCACCGGAAAACAACACAAGCAACTGCAGCGAGCTGGTGATGATAAGAAATCCCATTTGGATGTTCATCTGATCAGCAAGGGCACGTCAGGTCCTCAGTACTTCCAGGCGGGATGGGTTTCCTTGGGGACAGCCAGGGCTCGATGACTTTGAAAGCCCTTCCTGGCATCCCAGTGCTGCCTTGTGCAGGTGTGAGGTGGGGGAACCTCACCTGTGCTAAACAAGGTCCTGTGTAGGATGAGGAAAGCAGTTCCTGGCTGAGCTGCCTCCTCACAGTCATTATGTTTGGAGCAATCAGTCTTCATTCCAGGCAGCAGGCAAGAAAAGAGAGCATGTTCAGTACATCCCAGGCAATTTGCTCTCATCAGCATGTGCTGCTCGCAAGCTCTGCCGTGGGGAAGATGCCACGCTTAAGGCTGTGCGTCACATTTTGCCACTCTTACGCCACCTCAAACCGCTGGTGAATTTGTTCCCAAACTCCTACATCAGAATTGTAAGTTTTGTGCCTAAAGCACACAGAAATATTTATTTACAGTTTTTTTATCCTTAAACCCAGTGCGCTCCTCCTGCTGCAGCCTTTCCCCACTGCCTCCACCAGAGCAGTCACAGGAGCATGCCCCTCGCCTCCCTCCACAGGTGTCCATTTTAAAATATAGCTTTTTAAATACTGGATTGTGTTACCAAGTCATTTCGTTTTTAAGCTTTGTTGACTGCAAAGTGCAATACTGCTCCTTTGAAATGCAGAGCCACCAAATCGGCACAATCACACGACTCCTGCACGACAACTCCTAAAAATCAGAATTGGAGAAGCAGGTTTGGTGGATTTCACACAGTGCTCCTCCAAATCCTCAGAAATCCACAAAGATGACTAGAGAAGCGATGCTGTACCTGGAAGGGGCTTTGCTCTGGGTGTGGGGTCAGCGATGCTCCACTCTCCTGTGCTGCCCACTGGTCCGCAGCTCACACGTGGAGCTGCTGCTGTGCACTCCGCTCCCAGACGGCTGCAGTGGCCACAGTCAGCCACGAGGATGGCGAATGTTACTTTGGTCTTTTAGTTTGGTTTTCCCTTTCTTTTTCACTCTGAGCTTCCCAAGCTGTAGAGGCTCCACTCCGATGGCAGCAGCTGACGTGAGCTTGGAAAAATCTGGACTCTTGGAACAATCTGTCTAAACAGACATTACCACCCCAATTTTTTTTTTGCCCCCCAGAATTAGACCAGAAATGTACAGATAGAATTTTTTTTTCCTCCTCCACAAAGTTTTGATTTAAACCAACTCCTATTTTGTATCTTCACATCAGTGACAGTCCCAGCAGATGCTGTCGATTGCTGTGGCGAAATTTGTCACCGGGTACAGTGAAACGTGGAGGAAAAACGCTCCTGAAAGACAGGTATCTTTACAAATGACAGAATATTTATTACCAATACCTTTAAAAAAAGATTACATCTGCTAGATCACTGATAAATATCATTTACATTGGGGAGAAAACTACAGAAGCTTTTTTTTGTTCCATTTTTCTCGATTTTGTGGTTTTTTTTACTTTTGTGTTTTTTTTTACATAGAAGTAACCATATCAAACTAAGAAAGGAACACAGCTTGAAATACTGACAATATTTCTCTGGTCAACACCCCTGACTTTTACACAAGTGGAATCCTGATTATGAGTTACTGAATAAATATATTTAGAAGGTCTAAAAGTTAACTGTATTATTTTGTAAGCAAAAAAGACAAATTACAGGCAAATTCAAGCTATCAGGAAAAAAAAATAATAAACCACTGCAGCACATTTAAACTTGAAAATTTTATAGAAAATTCCATTGCCTTTTACTAGCGTTATCCCATCTGAGTGAACTTACAAAATTACCCCGTAGTAACAAACAGTCCTTCTCTTAAGAAGAATTATTTTGCTGTGGATATAGTTGTTTTCCAGCGTGACTCTATTTTGCCTTCAGGCATCTATGAAGAGTTCTAAAGAAATGCAGACTTCCTAGCAGAGAACTACTGGGAGATCCCACATCCCCGCGGACAACCTGCACCTCCGTGGGAGCCCCAGAGGCTGCGTGGCACTCCCCAAAGCACGGCACAGCTTCTCTCATGCTCTAGGTTCAGACCAGATTTCCTAAGGGTTTTCTACATAGTGGAGTTACGAAGGATGATCGGTTATGTTCCAATGCACGTGGAAAGCAAGCGCGTGTTTGGGCAACAAACCCAGGGCAGCTTTATGTCTCAGAGTTGCTGTATTCTGATTTCCTTGGAATAAAATTCCCCAAAGCAAGGATTTAGCTGGCTTTACACCCAAAGGTGAGAACCGCGTTGTTCACTTGCTCCTTCCGGTACCTGTCCCTTTTTGTCACTAGAGGCAGAGATTGCATCTTTGTAGCATCTTCATTCCTAGCCAATTTAATGCTAATTATGATAAAGACAAAGCTATTCCAAGACAGTAAAAATGGATCCTTGTTGCACAATGCCAGAATATTAGCTACATGTCCTGTAGTCCTCAAAAACCAAAAATTCATGTATTTTTTCAAGATATAATGTTCTCACTGAGTATTTCGAGCTTGTCTTGCTTAGACCTCTGAATAAAATGTAGCATCTTGTGTGTTATAAGCACTGATTTAACACAAGAATCATCGTAACTGCCATTCAAATACAGCTGCATTACCAATGGAATCTGGAATGGTTCTGCCTTGCGTAGCCTTGTAAAACTGTACAGTAAAGTTGCAGCCAAATTCCTAAGAACAACTTTGAACTCTCAGTCATTAACAAAAAAATGCCAAACAATATTTTCATGATAATGTCATCCATAGCATTTTATAGCAGAGGAAAAATTAATATCTACATCATATGTTAACTTTAAAAAATTCTATAAAACACTAAATATATAATAAAAAATATGCATATAAGGACATATGTAAACTGCTTTGGTAACATCATATTACAGATGTTTTCAGTGCATTGCAGAGTTTCCAAGGAAACTTCAGACAAAGCTATATTTGCTTTGAGGAAGTACTGTATAATGCCATTCCTAAAGAAGCATAAACATTTTTCCAGTAGTAAGATGTACTCAAACCACAATATTACTTAGTACTGGGTGTCTTCAAAACAACTAGCTAAATGTTGCTTATATTATAAACAAGAAGTCCTTTATGTATTTTTTGTCATAAACTGGACCGAGCTGTGAGCGATATCATTATTGTGCTGATGGCTGACAATGTACAGGCATTGGAGGTCGACGAGCCAGATCCTCTCGCGTACGCATCTGAGCAAAGGAGAGAGGGGGAGAAGATAAACCAACAGTGAAGACAGCAGCCTCCATTACCACTGCCCTCCCCCCGACAGTTTAATTGTTTCCTTCAGTGAAGCTTGGTGGTGACGGGAAGGTTGAACCCCACACACCATCCCTTCCTCCTGCTGCAACAACCTCCTGTTTACTGCGTTTCACTCCCCCAGCTGAATTTTTCCATTTAACTTACCTTCCTGCCACCATTACATTGAGGCCACTTTCACAATTATATTACTTTGTGGCCTGTTTATTTCTTATTTCTTTACAAGTGCACTATATTCAAGCTGTTACTTATGGCACCAGCCTGGCACAATCTACGTCCTAGAGGAGCTGCAAACCTCCTCTGTGGTCCTCTGCGTTGAACCAAATAGAAACTGGCATGTGTTCCTGCTCTCCTTTGCTCTCCTGTGTTTGCTGATTAAATTCCTCTGCATGGTTTATACAGCCACAGTGTACAACTGTGGTGGAGATAATTTTGATTCACCCATGTTTTTTTACATTGCTGTAATTTTAATGCCATTTTCCTGCATTGCAGAGGCTCGTGATTTAATGCAGCTTATAAACTGTGGCATTATTAATGGAAGATGGGACATGGAGATTTTGCAAAAGCAGTGTTGTGTAATAAAATACTCTCTTTTCTGTTTGTTCTTCTACACAACCTCATTTCCCTAAATAAATATTTATACATCCAACACACAATGGAATATGGCTATACAGTAGCCTTATAAATTTAAAAGCCTCTGAACACCGCATTTTGTATTTTGTTATAGTGAATTGCAGTGAAACAGTATATTCAACATATATATATATATATATATGAGTATGGAAGGAGAAGAGCGGGAAGTGTCTAGAAATCTTAAATACAAATATAACTAGTTAGGATGGTGTTTCTTAGGGTTTAATCTTAGGATGAAATCAGAAATACCAGTGTTGGGTATGTCTGAGTTTCAGCTCCCTGCCTCAGACATGGCCAGACGTATAGCCTGCTCGTGCTCAGCTTCAAGGATCTGGTTCCTCCCCGTTTGTAGATGCAAACGGTGACTGAGGTGAAGCAGGTCTGCCCTGCCAGTGGCTGAAGAGGAGAGGGGCCGGGGACGCTGGCTCCCTGCAGCTCAGCAGGAGCAAGAGTGGGCACTGACCCCAGTTCCTCCCCTCCTTACTTGATATCTTTGGAATTCGTATTTGTTCGCTGCTGCTGCCATCGCCTCCGTCACTGAATGGCTTTATCTCTATGATGTAGTCCTCGTTGAATGGCAGGGAGAGCTCCACGGAGGTTTTATTTGTTTCTATTACAGACGTGCTGCTCTGCCTGTTCCACCTGTACAAAACCTGCAGCAAAGGGAAGAGAGAAGAGGAGGCAGAAATGGCAGAGATGTCCACTGCCCTAACAGCATCAAGATTTACTAAAATGGGAAACATTTTGCCATGATTCAAGGAATCTGGCTGTATTAGCCTAACATTAAGTTAAAAAAAAAGACTTTTTAGAAACCCACTAGACAGAGTTTGCGTTTTCAGGGTGATGAGTCTCTCTCACCCTCTTTCAACTGACTTAATTTGCATTTCAAACCTAAAATATGTAGTGAAAAGTTGTTCCAAACTGCTGAGGTTCATCTGAGGTTTTGACTAAAAATCCTGAGGCGTTACTTAGTTTTGATAACCGATATAGTTCACGAAAGATATGTAAAAGTTAGTGCAGAAATTCAGGACAGCTGGCACGGGCTCACAAAGTCGCCACCGCCAGCATTTCAGGTTGTGAATAAAATACAAAGCATGTCCAAGTTCTTCATTGTTTCAAGCTCTGGTGGAAAATGTTTGCACAACTCAGCCCTTGAGGCAATGGCTGCAATTGCACAGTGATGTCTTCTTTGGGCCAAATTAAACGCTTGGGTAAGGTGACAGAGCTGTATTCTCCCCAAGATTTCTCTCTGTTTAAAGCATATCCTATTAAAGCTGCTACTAATGAGTATTCACTTTCTTTTCCTTTTGGCTTTGGTTTCTGAAGTAAATAGGAGCTATTAAAAAAAGCATTTTTTTTATCTGCAATTAAGGAGTCAACTGCAGCCTTTGGAAGGTTTCCACCAAAGGCAGAAGAGCAGTTCTGCAGGTGAGAGCTTCAAAGGGAAGAAGCCAGTAAAAGTCCATGGTCTGAGACTTGCATGGGTGCTCACTGGAGTGAGGGCGAGTAGCCAGCAGAATGGGCTCCCTCCACACAGGTATGGCCTCTGTTTCTGGAGGAATGCTCCAGTTTCAACCTGGAAAACCATGCCAGTACCATGAAAAAACACCTTGTCTGATGTAACTATAAAGCGCAACTTGAGACTGGATTCACATAAATGTTCCCTATACTCCAACACCACAATCCAGCAGCACCTTAAGCTTAGTGAGGATTCACTGCCTGACCAGGGGTTGGTGAGGGAGGTGGTGCAGGGCAGTGATGTCCAGCTGCCCGTGATGACCAAATACCTTGTAGCCTCTCACTTCTGACTCATTGTCCAATGCTTTCACTTGGTCCCAGTTCAATACGATCTTGGAGTCAGATGAATTCCATACGATGTTTCCAGGGGGCTGACTTGGTGCTATATCAAAATATAGATAGCACTGAATTACTAAGCAGCACCGTTTCCCAGCTGGATCCCTCCCCGTACCAACACAGCTTCTACCACCACAGCTGAGCGTGCCCGGAGTCCTATTGCTCTGGAAAACTAATGAGCTGTTTCACTGATCTGTGTCCTCAAGGTCACAGGAGGTGTGACACAACACAGTGTTCTAAATGAAAAAAGGATTCAGTCAGTTGCTTAACATGCCTGAGACCAGAAGAAAAAAGCCCTCTTGAACGATGAGATAAATATTTAATTTCCCTGCACAGCTGTGATTTCAGTTTTGCATGCTCTGCTTACCTAACACAGGGAAGAGCCTTACCAAAAAAAAAAAAGGCTTTGTGCACAGAGAAGTCTGACACTTCCTTCAGACTCAAGAAAGCTTGAACGTGATAGAGGGGATCACTGGCAGAAACCCTCTCAGACTACAGCCCCCCCATCCTCACAAACACTCACGTGGCTTTTTTGTTGTGACGTTGACCGCAGCACTGGAGGGGCCAGTTCCAGCCGTGTTGTACGCCCTGACTGCCAAGTGATACAGCACATTGCCTCTCAGGTTGGTAACCTTTGCAGATGTTTGATTGCCAACGGTTCGAATCCTTTTTGCGTTTTCTTCCTTCTCGTCATGTCTCCAACATCTGACCTGAGAAGCAGAGCAGGTACGTGTTTACCTCCAGCTATGGGCTGGCAGTACCCGGTCATTTCCAGCGCTAACTCTGGCATTTCTGCCTGAAGTGCAAGTGTCACAGGAAGAGGTCTTGCACTGTGTTACAATCCCATCTCGTTCCTTGTTAGAAAGCAGCATGGCTGCACATTCATGCAGCTTTCCCCCAGCAAGCTCTGCTCTTCGTTTTCAGCCAGATCAAATACAGAAAAATGCATAAATGTTTACCATGTGAGAAAAATCTCCATGTACTGAACAAAAGCAAGCAAATACACTGCAGGAACCCTCCCACCCCATGGCAGGCAACAGCGGCACTGCAACGACTGCCCACGGTGTATCTCCATGTCGCCTCAATGCTTATTACTGAAAGAATGCCTCATTGCATTTCCATACCTCATATCCCTGTATTCTTCCTTTGTGCTGGTTTTCCTGTGGGGGAGCCCACGAAACTTCAACATCTGAGGCTGAAAGACTTCTGGCCAAAACAGTATTTGGAGCTTTTGTTGGCTCTGGGTAGAGAAGTTTAAAATAAAATTAAGATTTTTTCAACTTTAGGTTCAATTAGTCCTAAACTTCAAGGGATTTATTTTCTTCAATACACAAGAAGAGAAGCATGCGACTGAAACAAACTTCCACTTTTTAAAACAATGGCCTGTCAGCCTGTGCCAGACAGCGCTGCTCCTCTGCCTATGAAATAATAAGATGTCATTACTAAACTCAACTCAGGATACCATGTACTGTAATTAGGACAAGAGGGAACATTTTCTAATCAGTGGACATTAATTCATACTAAATCTCAGCAGAAGTCCTTCCAGATTACATATTACTTTTCCATTAATATCAAAGATTTCATTACGATTAATGTTATTTTAATGACTATCAAAAGAATTAATCATGGCTCGCCATTTATTATAAATCAGAGCAAGGATTAGGTATCAAAGGATATGTCAAGGTGGATACTAAACCCTTTCAGACCCAGCCAACCCCTTCGCATCCAACGGCAGGGAGGAGGGAGAGGAGGTAGGGTGGGCTCCTGGCTCTACCTTCCTCTGCCGAGTAGACGACCGTCACGGGGCTGAATGACCCTTCCCCCTTGTTGTTGTATACCCCCACTTTAACTTCGTAGGGGGAGAAGGGTGGCAAGGTCTCGTTGCGGAAGACATATCTGGCAGCGTCGGGGGAGGCCACAACGGTCTGCATCCAGCTGACGGTGCCGAAGGGGCGGAAGGCCACCACGTACCCAAAACCACCTCCATTCTGCAGCTCCTCAGGCACTGTCTGTGGGCACGCAGACCATGGGAGAAAAGGCACTTTCAGCAATGGCATACATTTATCTCCCTATCTGCATGCTGGCTATTGCTCTTGGTCCTTCTAAAGCTACTGTCCTGAACAGAGTATAAGAGACAGGAGGTGGCTGGAGCCCTGCTTCACATCTATCCAGAATTCATTCCATCCTGACTCTGCTACAGCCTTGCAGCTCTGTTAGCTCCCTCTTGGCAGGAGGGAAAGCAGCATCTCCAGAAGACACTTCACCTAAGAATTAATTCATCGTTGTAGGTGCCCTCCTTCCTTCACTGACTAGACAGAGCCTCCAGAAATGACGTGACTAATTTTAGGCACTGCAATGACTAAGAGGCTGAGGTTTGGTGGGGTGAACCAAAGACATGGTTCCTACTTTCCTGTGCAGCTGCTCTCTCTTTGGAATTGCACACTAAGTCCTGAAGAATATAACCCGGCAACGTTCCGGTCAACACAGGGTTGGTGGTCCCTCACTGGCCTGTTGCTACACAGTGACGCAGACCAGGTCAGCCAGCTCTCTACATCCCGTATGATGTGACCTGTTAGACACCAGGATGGCAGGGAGTGACTTATCACAAATGTGATGGAGAAGGGTAGGTAAGTGCTAGGTAACAACTAGGAAAAAACAACCCGGTATTTCCAAGTCACTTCTGGACACACTGACGATTCCTACTCTCAGGCTTGCAGCCCACTAAGAGCTGCATCAAACCCCAAAGCTTCATTGTATTAAAACAATCTGGAATTATGAGCCACTCCTCCACACATGTCCACGGTGCTTAAGCATGTGCAGGGGTTACTTTTGGTGACTGCTTCTTACTTTGTATTGTCAGGCTCAAAAAATACACCAGACCATAAAGAAAAGACCTCTTGACATTTAAAAGAGTAAATTGACTGTACTATCAAAATATAAATTATATTTTGTGCAAATTATGACTCAAAGTCACGGCTGATGTTCTTGCTATGTGTGTTTTTGAAACATGTTGCAGTATCTTTAGGAGACATGGCATAGCTAATTAGTCCAATGGAGGAGGAAATTTAGCACATTGAGCTGTGTAGTAAGGACAAAAATCCATTTATAGTTTTTTAATAACCTTAAAAATATCTCTGGCGATTCATTCTGCCAGCTCGGTCAGAAATAGTGCTAAGTGGAAGTGTTAGCATGTCTAGTGAAGTTCATTATTAGGAAAAATATGCCAGCTGCATCGCATCATAACATGAAAATATGAGCAGACAAATGA
Source organism: Cuculus canorus (assembly GCF_017976375.1). NCBI lineage: Eukaryota > Metazoa > Chordata > Aves > Cuculiformes > Cuculidae > Cuculus > Cuculus canorus. The sequence continues at coordinate 11,959,179 of NC_071411.1, forward strand.
CTAAGTTCTAACCCCAACTGCCTTAAGGAATATTAAACATTTTTCATCTCTGTGTCTCCTCTTGCTGGCTTTCATTAGCAGCAATGAAAGCCAGCATGCAGTGTGTTGTGCTAACTCTTAACTATTTGCTGCCATGTAACCCAGTGCAGGGTTGGAGGCAGGAGCTTGGAACCCAGCCACAGCAATTCTCCACCAGGTCTGGACATGCCAAGCCTGGCCTCACAAACTCTGTTACACCCCTCAGGCAGTTTCTGTCCATCCACATTTTGCTGTATGCATATGGATGTGCTCAGAGACAGGGGAAGTTGGGCTCACGTCAAAGCCATGATGCACAGCCTGTTCTGCACAGTCCCCTACACGGCATTTCTCTACTGACTTCCTTGCACAGGGGCTTGGGTGGAGGACAGAGGGTAGCTCAATTCTAGTAGCTGGGCTATTGAATCACACAGTCTGGGCTTTCTGTTTGAAATCTACAGAAGCTTCACTGGGGTCTATGGTGAAAGGGCACATCTAGATGAGGACCATAGTAATGTTCCTCTCTGTACTCCACTTACCTCCCAAGTGATGACCAGCTCAGATTTGCTTCCTCCACCTCCACTGACGTTAGCTGGGGTCACTTCAGGAACTTCAAAAAAAGATGCAGAAGATGCATGTGGTGACTTTGAAACCAGAAAAGTATGTTGAAGTGAAACAGATCTATGCAGCAACAGGACTCTTCTAGTCTTCCCCTTCTGGGTACCAGAAAGGCTATCAGGAAATTACTAATTTGTCATGGCAAACAGCACATTAAAAGTATGTCAATAACAGTATATTAAAATTATGTCAATTAACTTGTGTATTCAGTCACTAATTGTTTAGTTTAAACATTTATCTTCCATAAAAAGGGCTTTTATTTATTTTCATTTTTCATATTCTGTTCCATTAGAGGCTAAAACAGAACAGAGGAGCCATATGCCAGGGGTTTCCCATGACCAAGGCACATATCCCAGCAGCCACCACGCTGAACCTGCTTCTTGCCGTGACCCTTTTCTGCCAGATCAAAAGACAGGGCTGGCATCGAGGACCACTAAAGCTCTCAAGGCCAGTAGTTTTTCCTGAAAACTCTGTTCACAGGCACTACTGCAGATCACCACTAAGCTCTGCCTGCAGCAGCCTGAAGAAGCAGCGTGGTTCCAGGAGGCAGTAGTGTGTTTGGGAAAGGGCTACAGAAAGAAGACAGAGCGTCAGTAAACCTATGAAATGATCCAGCCCAGGGTGGTTGCTCCAACACTGATGCCTCAAGTTGCTCCAAGAACCACTGGAGCCACTAGCACTAAGGGACTGCTGACTCTCCAGCTGTGAAACTCAAACCTCTGCTCTCAACATGCCATATGCCGTCTGCGCTCCAGAGTTTCCATCGCATCAATCATGGGAAACCAGTGGGATTGCTCTCAGAATTCATTTTTCTCACTAATGAATACTGAGCAGTAGTTTCAAAAAAAGCTGCCCAAATACCTTTTGCTGAAAATCACTGTTTTCCGCAAGGAACGGGCATGCTCAAGGAGTCATGGAATGAGCAAAAGAGCTCATCAGGAGCTCCACAATTTCCCCTGCCTGTTCTGTGCACACAAATAACATGCTATGAGGAAGGAAAATCACGAGTGCAGAAAGCAGTTCCTCAGCTTCCTCCAGTGCAATATATCCCTTAGCACTGATGAGCAGTTATTCAACAAGTTTTAATTCAGTGGCCACCACTACTTACGAGCTTCTTCAGTTCTTCTCTTTTCTGAAGGTCTGCTGGGCTCTCCAATCCCAATGAGGTTGGCAGCCACTACTCGAAATTCATACTCAACCCAAGGGTTCAGACCCACTACTGTTGCTGTGAATGTCCTCCCATCAATGATCTCTGGAACTAGGAAACAGCTACAGGTCAGGAGTGCGATGTAAACCACTAAAACTATTAAAGACTGCTGAGAAAAGGTCTTAGGTACACGATACCCTTAAAAGTGAGGGCTTAACAAAAATACAAAGTGAATAAGAATTGAAAACCTTTTCTCATTTTTCTAACAGTCTGTTAACTGCAAATAAGTAAAAAAGGCAGCACTAAAATATTGTGCTTTTAGCACAAAATTCCTGCTATTAAAGAGTTTCTCTTAAATCGCCACTTCTTGAAAACAAAGTGTCAAGACAAGAAGTTTAAAGGGTTTTATTCTTCTCTTTCTAAAATACACTGTTCCCTCTATTTAATGGTTACTGGAACAAAATTAACCTCTGACGGAATGAGCAATTACATCATGGTATTTTTCCCTCTATCAGGAAAATAATTCTACTTAAAGATAGGCCAGATGACACTGTCTGTCCCTGAGGGATGTCTTTATAGACCACAATTACTGTTGTATATCTCCAGTGTGGCAAAAAAAGATAGGAATTCATTCTGTTATCCCTTAAACATTCATGAGAAAAATGGATGAATAATAGCACTAACCGGACCCTAAATCTTTGGGTTGCCAAACTTGAAACTAGTTAATAAGACCAGTGCTCTGCAGCCAGTGAAATTACTTTTCACTTTGGGGTGCAGAGCTGCTCCACTTGGTCCACGTGTGTGTGTCCTGATGGATGCACTTTCCAATAGCGGAGCTCTTTGGGGGCCAGGCAATGGACCTACCTGTGCTCGCCGCTTGCCATCCCACCGAGAACGGGGTCCTTGCTTGTACGACATACATTGTAATAGGGCTGTGGTTGTCTGCTCCTGGCCTCCAGGACAGCTGAGCGGTGGTGTCGGTGATTTCATCTATTGTTACAGCTTCTGGTGGACCTGGGGGACCTGTTGGATGAATTAGAGGAGAGGGGTACTTGAAGCTTTCTGGTGTCTCAAAGAAAGATCACTCTGGTCTTCTTCCCTCACTCAAGACAAAGGTAATTGAGTCCCTGCAGAGGAGTTAAGCAGAGCCCCAGCTGTGGTTTAGCAGCTCTCACCTAGATGAGATTGGGAGGTGTGTGACAGACATGCAAACCCAGAGATGATAAGCTTCAGCCAGAGCCCCAGGTGCCTCCACGTGAGCAGCAGTGCTGCGGTAAGCCCGAGCTGGCTGACAGAGCAAAGCACTCACTGCAGCCCTCGGGACCAGCGCTGCTATCTCACATCTGCTGCTTTAGGCTGGGCCTATGTACCAGCATGATTTTTGGCTGCAGCTTGGATGCACCCAGAGGCTGGTGAAGAATGAAGGAACTGCTTGTAATTAGCATCACGTCTAATTAGGGGCTGCTATGTTCTGCTTCACTGCTAGGTTCCTTTGAACCAGTAAAGCACTGTAGGACATACTGATCAGGGAGAGGACCTCTCCCCTCTATCATTTGACCATTACCATCAGTAGCGGTACCTGAGATCAAGTCTCCTCGCAAATACACCATCTCAAGCAAATTCTCTTGCAATTCACTCTGTGGACTAAAATTATTCTCATATGATATTGAGGGAACTGGATATGTTTAAATATCTAAAATACCCTGAAACCTTCCAATATTCTGTCTTTAAAATGAAAGTTTCATCAGGTCTAGCCAGATATAATTTCTCAGAAATTAAAACTTTAAATTGTTTTGCTGTGGGGAACAGCCACGCAACACAGCCTCATGGAGCAGTCAGCTCCTTCGGTCCCCCACCGCAAGTTATACCAGAGAAATGACATTTCATTGGATCTGTCACAAATTACTCTTACTGCTCGGCAGAGACTGAAACAAACTATATTCACTTCATGCCTTGGAATAACTGTGGTTATTCCCAACATCTCAGAATATACTTCTTCACAGGGTGCAGAGGGCAAGAGGGAAAAATTATCAGTTACTGGTTTATCAAATATTTTTTGGCTGCTGACAGACACTTGTTTCTCCTGTTCTGATGGCGTGAAAAAATCCCATGCTGAATAAGTGGGCTGATCTGCGTGTACCGGTGCCAGGGGTTACTTCGGTACGCTCGTTTGATATTCCCTGACATAAATAATTGATTTTTATTCTAGTGTCTAATCTCTTATTATTTTGACAGAACTCCAATACTTGAAAAACTACTAAAAATTATTCTGAAGGCTCTATTTATGCCCCCCCATCCTAACTCACAGCCCAGGGATATTTCCAAATTTTTCTGCAGTCAGTGAGACAGCACAACTCTCAGCACAGCCATGGGACCACTGGCCTGGGCAGAGATGTCCCTGCTGATGTTTTTAGGGAGTGTCAAGAGCAGTAATTTTACCATCATCAAGGGTCATTTTCTTCTGAGAATTTAATGTTCCTCCAGTTTGTTTACAGAGCCAGAACTAAGGAAATTACCTAACCAAGGTGCCCATCAGCAGCTGTTTTGAAATGTTTGTGCAAAAGGGAAAAAAACCCATCATCTGAAAACATACTGCAGCAAACACGTGTCAGTATGACAGGGAGCCTGGGCAACTGCCTGGGGGAAAGCAGCAGCTTTGCTGCCTCCAGGGGACCAACCAGCTCTTTGTGTGGCACATGGCTAAGAATGCCTGCGTTCATACTCCTACAAGGCAAACATAGTGAAAACTGTTAACAATATTATGAGGATAACAGAAAAGCCCAGCTAGAGACAAGGGCACAGTTCTGAATGAAAGCTCAGGTTTAATCTTGCACATTTTACTCTGGCACAGCTTTGATAAGAAGGGAATTTCTTACTTCTTTTTCACGCTCTCCTCCTTTCACTGAGTTGCATGAGAACTTATGTAACATGGAGAATGTGCAAACTGTGATTTTGCTGGGGTCTACAAGAACTGAAGGGAGCAGGTACAGAGCTGCACCAAAGTTTGCTTTCTTCAAAGCTAATGAGCGGGAAAATATATACCATATTCATTGCAAGGATCCAGACTCAGGTTAATGAATTGCATCTCTGTTACAGTCATGTTTACAGATCACTTGTGTATGGTAACGAATAGATCTTGAAATACCAGTGAAGTTACTAAATCATGTTTAGTCTAGAAAAGGAAAAATATTGCTTGGCAGAAATGCAGCGAATAAGCTAGATACTATTTCTGCTGCACAGTTCATCAAATAAATGAGCTCAGCTGGTGCAAGTTTTGCATTCAGGACACGAACATGTACTAGGGCTTTTATCTGTGCCGTGTGTCTGTTGTACAAGTATATATATATGAAAGAAGCTTTATATGCGCTGCTTGAAAATGTACCGTGAACCCTAGCACGTACTTAGTGCTTATTTCTTAGATTAATTACAAGATGCTGGGATCCAATGAATGTCTCTGAGCTCAGGAATTCTCTTACCAGCAGCAGAAGAGAGGGGGGCGCGGAAATAAGAAATTTTACAGCAACAACAGTAACAAAATTCAAATACCTCTTACAATCAGGTCTGCAGCAGCCGATAGCTTGTCCACACTTGTTTGCACCATGCAGACATATTTCCCAGCATGCTTCAGCTGGATGCTTCTGATCATCAAATCACCAGCTGAATCCTGCTGATAAAGTAGTGAAAAGTGGTTACAATTACTTTTTAATGAGCACTAAACATCATTATCACATGAAGGACACTGTGACTAATGGATTTACTTTACACTAGCTGATGAAAACATTAGTAATGCAAGCTGTGGCCTATTAAAATTATGTGAGTCTGCCTTGAAGATAAGAGCAGGAGTGTTTCTAAAATTATGGCTTGTACAAGGGGCGGGGGAGCCTAGTTTGGGTCTGTTAAGCAATTTCCCCATTAAAACAATGTGACAAAGCTTATATAGGACAGGTTCCCTCCAATTCCTCCTTTATGTCTCTGGATATCCAATTTATAGCCTCTGTGGTATTCAGATGCCCAAGTTGTTCGACAACTATTTCATAAGTGAAAACCAGCCCAAATTATGAGACATCTGCAATAGTTTCACGGCTTTGTATCACAGCCAGCATTTTGATTGCCCAGCGTTTTTGTGCTAAAGATCATGAGAACAGCACTCTCCGAGGAAATCTTGCATCACCTAACAGTGGTAATTTGTTTTCCAAGCGCCAAGTGCATGTCTGATTAACTGTTGAATAGGACTAATTATGTTTATGAATGTATAGGAAGCTAAAAACTCTCTCTAAATTTTTCTCCAGACACAAAGCATTTGATACATTGGAAAGCTCAGGGTAACCCTGTGATTGTGGCTTTCTGACTGAAGAATATTAATAAAATTTGTAATTTTAGCTTTTCAGGCCAATCAGGTGCAGCCGCTGGGAAGGGCCATCGCTTCTGATGTGTGCCCTAGGCATCAATCTTTAAGTGCATCTTTTAATGATTTTTTTAGGGGTAACAGCAAGGCTTCTAAATTGTATTTCCTTATCCTTTCAGCATTAAATTTCACTCCTGACAAATGTAAACACAGACTGCCAGTCTGCCTGAAACCAAGTGAAGCACGTGGCTCTGTAATAAGTCCCCCACAGCAACATATAAAACCCTTTCCAGTTTTCTACTTCTGCTGAAAATTTCCTGCATTTCTTTCCTTTTTTTTTTTTTTTTTGCTACCTTTGCCCAATAAAAGTGGAAAAAAATTCATCAGGAAGGATGAGAAAACATTTTTAAATTGCAACTAAGTTAAAAATTAAATCCTCTAAGTTCCACTTAGCTCACAATAGGCTAAATTAGAAGAAATCTGAACTGTGAAGGAAAAAGTTATGGTTACAAAGAAAAGCAAACTTTTCACCCATCTTCCAGACACAGTCTGGGAAATCGCTGCTCCTCTTGCAATAAAATCTATTTGGAAATTATTTTTGGCCAGAAGAACGGCATGAAAATCTGGGGAAGGTCTGACAGAAAGAAAAGTGATTGCTGCCTTCACTATCTTTGTTTCCCTGCACCTGCCACTTGATTATGGTCTTGAGGGACAGCGGTGGCCAGGGCTGTATTTAATAGGCAGCGTAACCACAAATTCATACCTGACCCCTTCTACTAGCCACTGCGTTTCCTCGAACACAATCCTTTTAACCTTCAAATAAACAATTCCTGGGACATGGTGAAAATTTGCATTGTCATTGGGTACTGACTGACTTTGCTATAAGCAAGAAAACAACCAACCAACCTGAAGATACCAACGTGACATTGCCAGGAAACGTGCAGAGATAACACTGAAAAAAAATGCCATCTCTGACGGTTGGTGATGTTTGTCATACTACACAGGTATTTTTGTGTAGAGGAAAAATACTTATTCTAAGCATTTGTTCACAAGATAATGACGCAGACACAGATGTATAAACATCCCATCAAACACTGCCTGAAGAAATGTGAGGCTATCCTCCGATTTTCCACTATTTTCTGTATAAACACAACATTCTACAATTGTTATATTTTACATTTAAGAACTATTATGGACTGCTTCCTTTGGTGTAAAATGTAAAGGCAGTTTTTTGCAATAGAAAAACCACATTATAGCATAGGACTTCTGACACACAGCCTACCTCAATGTGAACACATCGTTCATATGAGCAGATTTAAGTCATACCATCAAGCAATTATATCAATTCTACACAGACTATAATGAAGTAGTATACGGGCAATGTTTATCTTCTCAGTTTACGAGACACAAGATAACGTCTCTTGCTATTAACTTAGTCAAGTGCATTCCTTCCATTAGCAGTCTTTTTCTACGCTACCTACTTCTATTACTGTGCAGACACTACGTTAGTATTAATACTTACCCCTCCGACTCTTTCAAAGTGATCCCCATCTTTTTCAAAGTCTATCAGGTGTCCATTAAATGACCAGGTAAACATGATATCTAGTGAGTGATCATGAGATACCTGACAAGGCAAGACAATGCTTTCTCCCACAGTGACATCCATACTGAAAGGTGACACCATAACACGGGTTGGATCTACAAAGAGCAAAAAAAACAAAGCAGGGGGGAAAAAAGCATTATTCCTGTCCTCCTGAGAAATGAAGAAAATGAAGAGCTGAAAAAGGTCCTAAGCAGTCTACCACAAGTGCAGCATTCCACCAGAACTTGAAAGATCCTTAGTGCAACAAGTGAATTACCACATTTTCGATTTTATCCTCTGATACTTTTCTCTTTTTGTTATATTGAAATACCATTAAAAAATCCTTCAGAATCCTCTTCTAGCCACCATCCTGATGAACAAGGAGGAAAGAAAAGGCTGGAAAAGAGTGCAGCAGGCTTTGTTAAACTTTTTGAAAAAGCTTGGGGATCAGAAATTATTTCAATCTTCTTAATTCAAAGGTTTGTTTCACAGTCATATGTTGTTCACTATAGTGATAAAATCTCCTCTATTTATTGTTCCTAAAGTAAATGCTGCCTTAAGAAAAGTCTCTCAGTGTCAAATCTCCAAAACTGGAATGAATAAGGGTATATTAAAAATCCTAGTGACATCTGCTTGGACCTGGAAAGGGAAAGATTAGATTAACATTATTGTTTGACGTCATGTTCATTGAAAACTTGGTGTTTGTTTAGAAGAGTGGCCATGTTCTCTGTCTGATGGATGGTCTTATCCAGGTAGACCAACACAGAATAAATATAATTGATGGAGTGATACCACCCAAACTTTTCACACCATGGAAACCATAACTCTGCCAAGTAAATAAGCCAAGTCCTGTGGTCATGTCAGACAGAGGGTTTTTTGGAGTAAGATCTAGCTCCGGGTGTAGTAAACCCTCTGCCTCATGTGCAGCCGGTTTGGGTCAGTTAGTAGGTCAGACTGACTCAATTTTAGGACCATTGTGGTCTTACACAAGATATCACTGATCAGGTGAGCAAGAACTGAGCAAATATTTGGGGAGGTGAACTACAAAAAAAAGGTGAGAAAGGGCATTGTCATAAACACATTTGCAAAGGAAAGCCCAGAAACTGCAGATATCCGTGATGTAGCAAGTTCCGCCTGCTAAATACAGGCAGTAGAACATATCAGCTCCACCTTGGGCTTCAGTACTAATCCTTTATTCACAGCTGGAGTATACATGGATCCTTTACCACTGGTTTAGTTGTCTATTTTTCACTTTAGTCACCTAGTATGAGCAAAATAGTGGCACAGAAAGATGAGCCCTGACACATTATGCAGACTTCAGCTCCTCATCTGTGCCCATGAATTCCCTCTGCCTCTGAAGTTAACATTTGTCTTTCATTTTCAATGACAAAAATGCTATAGGTCTTTTTTTTCCTACGGGTTCTAAGAAGAAATGAAAAGGAGAAAACATATTGCTTAACAATGGGACCAGAAGTCTGAAAACAATATACAGATCAATGTTTTTACGTATTGCAAAAGTCTATTCTCCAGAGATGTCATGCTAAAATACTGTGCACATTATTCATTCTCTGTTACATGAACCCAAAATCTTAACTACTTCTCCCAGGGACTATTAACCAACTGCTTAATTCTCCATTAAAATAATAAGGAAACAGTAACAAAGACAGGTACTGGGCAGAACTACTCACCAAAATTCAGGGAAATCGAAGCTGTTCCTGGGCTTTCAAGGACCTTACCAAAAGCGTACAGGAGGCGGTGAAAAAGATTTCATTGCTGCTTGACTAGGCTTCAGATCAAGTCCTCAGGGACTTGACTGTATTACCTTGGACAAATTTAATTCATCTATATTTTGGTTTCACTCCTAACAAAACAGAGTGACTCTTAGCAGAACCACAGTAGGTGTTATGGGGCTTAACTAATTAATAAAAGTAAAGCACTTTTAAGCTTCTCAGGAGAAAAGCAGTATAAGTGCAAATTATTAAAACAATGTTTAATTCTTGCCTATACTTATGACATTGGTTTTGATTATAACTGACGCATCAGGAATTTTCAGTCACTTGGGATTCCTACTACTGAAACTCAAGAAGACCTGGAGTATCCCAAGCTCAGGATGCTACAGAAACACCCGCACCTACAGTGGGGCACAGAATCACTTACTAAAATGTCTTTCAGCATTGGAAGCTCATCCTCCGCCCTGCACAAAGCCTGGATGAAATATTTATAAAGGACATGACTCTGAGATTCAATGGGTGCCTCCCACTAATCCCTGAGCTCTCCTACATGAGTCCCATAATGATCCATGTAAGCCGTGGTCTTTAAGTGAGGTTTTGCTGTAGCTAACCCTTGCCTCCACAGCACTTTCTCCTAGAGGCAAGAAGTCCACATCATAAATCTGATTCTTCCTACTGCAATACACAGAGTTTACAAACATAGTAAGAATGAAACATGGGTGTTTGCTAAAGACCTGCTTTCCAGAGCAGCTTAGCACAGCTCCTGTGGACACTGTAGGAACTGCAAACTGCCTGGTGCCTCTGAAAATCAGGCCCACAGGTCTCAATCCAATCATGCCAAGAAGCATTGCAATCTAATAGCTATACACACCAGGTTATGGGAATGGCTGATACAGCTTGGTGACAAATGATGCATGAGGAGGACTCCGACCCAAGCCATGCTCAGCACAAGCACGCGCCCCTGCGATGCACTTTACAAATCACCCCAAGGAGAATGCTTACCCATCTCTTCTCAAGGACTGGGAAAGCTGAAAAACAAAACCATCCTCTCCCCCCATTTAATAACCCTACCAGAGCAGCAAATGGAAAATGTTATTCAGAAGCCAATTGAGGGCAGCCGAGTGTACGTACACCTTGGTAATAAGCAGCCCAGTGGTAATCAAAATTATTAGATTTGCATTCTCAAAACCTGTAACATCAGGCACTTTTAAATGATGTTTAGTGCTTTAATGAAACCAAAACTGTGTTGGTCAGCATGCAAGTAAAAAATAAAACCAGCAATGATTATTTTTTTTCTAAGATAGCTACTCATTTATTTATTGTCCACTTGCAAGGCAAGAAAGGCAGTGTAGGGAGAGAGATACTATATGAGAGATGATCTTCATGCTCTGTTACTGTCCTGTTCCCTCTAAGTGCAGGTTATTTTCCTTAGATGCTTTTGCTTAGTAAAGGCGCTACTGCAAGGACTGTTAATTAAAAAATAAAATAAAAAAAAAGTGATTTTGGGGGTATTTTGAGATGATATTCACCTTTGGAGCACCCTGGTGTATTCTGAGGTAGTTTTAAAAATAAGACTGAAAGATTCAGTTGCAGATAAGGGGTAAGAATTACTATTAGTAGCAACACCCCTTGCAGCTGCCTTCAGGTTTCTGAGCCCTCTACAGAGGGAAGCAGTGCCTGGCGCTTCCTAGCCCTCCTGCAGAAAAATAGAGAAAAAGCAGGCAAAACAAGGCCAAGTGCAAGGTCCAGCTCCTGGGTTGGGGCAACCCCAAGCACACATACAGGCTGAGTGGAGAATAAATTGAGAACAGTCCTGATGAGAAGCTCACTATGAGCTAGCACTGTGTGCTTGCAACCCAGAAAGCCAACCGTATCCTGGGCTGAATCAAAAGAAGTGTGACCGGCAGGTTCAGGGAGGTGATTCTGCCCCTCTGCTTCACTCTCCTGAGTCCCCACCTGTAGACTGTGATAATCTCTGAGGCTCCCAACATATGGATATGGACTTGTTGGAGTGAGTCCAGAGGAGGGCCATGAAGAACACTTCTGCCATGAAGACAGGCTGAGAGAGTTGCGTTTTTTCAGACTGAACCAAAGAAGGCTTCAGGGAGACCTTAGAGCAGCCTTCCAGCAACTAATGAGGGCCCACAAAAAAACTGGAGTAGGACTTTCTATAAGGGCATATAGGGATAGGATGAGGAATAAGAGTTTTAAGCTGAAAGACGGTAATTTAGATCAGCTATAAGGAAGAAATTCTTCACTATTGAGGGTGGTGAGGCACTGGAACAGGTCACCCAGAGAACCTGTGGATGCCCCATCCTTGGAAGTGTTCAAGGTCAGGTTTGATGGGGCTTTGAGCAACCTGGTGTACTCAAAGGTGTCCCTACCCATGGCAGGGGGGTTGGAACTGGATGATCTTTAAGGTTCACTCCAATCCAAATTATTCTATGAAAATTTTTCTGTGTCAGTTCCGAGAAAGTTTGTCTGGCAATACTGAAAAGTTTTTAGAGGAGAAATACGTGAATAGTGCATGACAGCAGGAACACTCCCAGGGGATGAAAAGCCCTCTGCCATCAGGAGGTGAAACAAACTGTTTTTTAGTCTCATATAGGAAACAGTGAAATAAATAACAACACTGTACATGCAAACATGTTCAGTAAGTATCCTGTAGATACAGCAAGTGCAGTGAGAGCAGACATGAGTGAGTTTCCATTGGCCTGGGCTTGGCTTTGCCACAGAGAAAGACGAGACCTTTCCTGCACAGCCCTGAGAGGAGGAGGAGGACCAAGGGCTTACAGCATGTGCCAGGATGTACCCTCTACAGACTAGTTACTGTCTGTAGGTGTCACTGAAGGCTCAGTGAAGCAGGAAAGCTCCCTTTCAAGCTTTCTTTCATGCTAGCATTTTCAGAAACACGCTTTTTGTGTGACAAAAATGGCACTTTTTTGTTTTACATGCAGTTTTCCTTGCGTGCCAGCCAGGCTGGCAGCTCATGGAACAGCTCAGCTTGTAGCTTGTCATCAGAGCCGATACTGTTTGAACAGCATGAAAGCTCACTGGAGTGGTCCACAGCTGGAGAAAACCCACATCACCACACCGGGACAGCTCTGGACATCATCGCCGCCATCCTCGGCCTCCCTGGTTGGGAGCACTGAGACTATCTGAACTTTTCTTACCTGTTTTCATCCTGTGTACCATGCCTTGGTTTTATTGCTACACCATATTGCAGAGAATTTGATGTATTTCTGACTGATTTAATGTATTTGGCTTATATTAGAAGAGATCTTAAAGTTTTCTTGCTAGATTCCAGTTTGTTAGAGGAAATGGAGCTAAGCAGCACTTCCCATCTGTAGGAAACGCTGTAACTGCTTGACTTTGTCCCTCCTCCCCTGCGCTAAAGGGAACCTGTCATTAGCTGTTAGTGCCACCTGTGTTTCGCATCTCATTTCGGGAAGTAGTGATGCATTTCTGAGCTGAAAACCAGCAGGCTGCAGACATCATGTGTAAGGTTTGAGGGTAACAATTATCTAATCTGAAAAGAAACCATCCCACCCTGATTTTCTATTGATTGGATTTCCATTAAGAGGGATTACTTGTTTAGGGTAAACAGCTTTGCAACACTGCATTTGCTTGTTGTAGCTCATGCTGTTCTATGTTGTGTAAAATTGATCGGGAGGACATGACACAGTGGGACACAATCTACGGTGGCACGATGTAAGTGACATAAAGTGAATTACAGACCGACAATCAGAGATAATGCCTTATTTTCTAAATAAAAGAATAGGCCAGTCAGAGCATGTGAATATCTTTTGAATGAAACCAGATGACCAGCAAAGCAAGAAGCGATGTCACATCGCTACTTGGTGTCCCATTTCCAAATGTGCTCCTTTCCAACTTGGCTCAGCTGTGGCGGCTCTGTGCTCTGCTCCACAGGGAAAGGATTCAGTGATGCTAATAACTGCAGTGCCTTTCATTTAAGGATATGAAAGTACTTAGCAAACAATGAGATATGCTTTACCAGCCCTGGCTGCAGAAGGCATACAGAGTATTTTACTGTAATAGAAGATTGAACTATAACACACTCAGGAGATCCAGCTCCCGGTGTTGGCCTCAAGTTAGTGGAGTCACGCATCTCAAGAGACAAATTAAAAAAACAGATAATGCCAGTTTTTCTCGTGCTTGATTCTGAAACCTGTGCACCCAACGCCTAAATACCTATTTAGACATCTATGCCAAAATAGAGTCAGAGATCAAGGGAGAACGAAGAGAAGGGAATACTCAGGTTTTAACATATTTATCCAGGATAATAAAAACCTGACGAAATCAGAACTCTCCTCCAAAATTTAATGATGTCTTCAGACTATTAGCTTCCAAGAGAAATTCTGCAAAAGCTTATTCCTTCCTTCCTTTTCCCAGCCCTACCCATTTATTCAAGATTTGTTTTCATTTTCATGCTGCCAAGTTTGATTAATGCACGCTAATGGAAATTCTCCATTGATGGTCTGAAGTGTATGTCCCTCGCCCTTTACTCTTTCACCTAAATAGGAAAACTCTGTTGTAAATATTCATGGCTTTGGAGAGAAAAGTACCGCAAAAGGACACAAATCACATAGTAAAAACTGCAATATCTGCTTACGGACAGAAGAAACATTGTCTGGCTCTTTAAATGGACAACCCCCCCAACTCAGTGTTTGTTTTTGCTGAGGGATGTGTACACTTTCTCCAAGTACATAAGAAATATTAGTATCCCACCTATTATACTCAGAGGATATGTCTGAGTTAAACAGCAGCGAGCAACTCAGGCGCATAATGGCCAGAGCAGCTGCTGTGGAATGCAGAGAGAAGGACATTTATTCCAGACTGGACAAGAAGTGACCATACAGACCAAAGCCATTTCAGCATACCAGGATCTGACTCTCTGCACCGTGTATTGTGATAGGAGCATGCCAGGGCATCTGTTAGCTGTTTAATGGAAGCCAGTGAGGATGACAAGGCAATTTCAGGTTCAAGCATGAATGCTCAAGTGCAAGAGTTTATGTTCAATTACCAGATGCTTCAAACAAGCAGCTAAGAGAAAGGCAAGCGATGCCAAGCACACACGGCTGTATCAAATGAGAGAGAAAACAGACAGAGTGCTGATTTTTTCTCAGGCTGAATTTGCATTCCGGTTGCTGATATTCCTTATGTGGACCTAAGCAGATAAGCACTAGTTTCATTTGATTAATCATCTAATTACCTAATTCTTTTAAATAGCCATTAGCATTTACAATGTTAAAGATTCATCTAAATTTTTTTACTTACCAGCATAAACCATTTAATGCACAAGATTTTACAATAGTTTTTTTCTTGTAAGTAAACTATAACTCCAGGATTTGGGACTCACTTTTTCTCTTTTCTAAATGCCAGCATGTTTACTGTTTTCATTTTGGTTTTTATCAGAGGCAGCTAATAAATGCATTGCTGATCAATGTCCTCTGTTTGGAATGACAATTTACATTATTGTATTGATTTCAAGGTGAATCATGTCTGGACATAATAAAAAGGAATCTTGGGGGTAGAATCATCTGTTTCTGTAAGCAACCAAAGAATCAAAGTCCAGTAAATAAATACTCAAATATTTCTTTGTCTTCTATTTGTGATTGAAATATCTACCCAAGACCATAAAGGCAAAAGAATCTGAGCCTTGGTGACTGCTTAGGCTTCCAGGAGCTCCTCGTGCTCTGGGCACTATCAGGCACTATGAGAAACGCTGAAAAGAGGAAAATACAACCTCAAACTAAAGAGATTAATGATCGGTGAATAACTAAAGACATAGCATGAATTAGCATAACAAACTACAGCTATCTTAATAGACTATTCGAGTACCTTAGGGAGCATGGCCAAAATTAAGAGTAGAATAGAAACGGAGAAAGGCCAAGTATTTACAATATTTGGCCTTTACAATATCACAGACGTGAGCTGTGATGAGTCACATATATGCTTCCAGGAACAGGCACATGGCTCTTACGCCAATATAACTTTCTGTTCCATATAATCAGCTATTACACATGTGCTTTCGCAAGATATATACAGCAAATTTCTTAACAGAAAATTTTGCAGCAATTATAGTATCCTCTGGTGTGTACTATGTAGTTCAGCCTAATAAAATGTAATCTTATTAAAAATGAAAGGGACATTATCAGTTTAGAAAAGGGAATTTAGGCTTGGGACTCAAGTCACTTTTCCAATTTCAGAAATATTTGTGGTTAGTGGTCTAAATCTTTCCATGTAATCAGGCAGCACCGATCTTTGGTGATGAAGGCAGTGATACACGGCCATGTATTTAACAGGGATTAAGGAAAGGAAGGGTGGAACGTTTGACCTTTCCTGGAAGAGCGGAGACTCTGATTCAGCAATACACTCAGTTGAGCTGGACATTTAGGACATGCTAAAATTGCTTTCCTGAAAAAGGATCCTTATCTTGCTTTTTACTTGGCTTAAATGTTGTCATATTAGAACTACAGCAGCGTGGGGGACACGCAATTATTTTTAGATAGGTGCTTCAGCATGTCCTTTCTCTTAGGAAGCCTCTGTCTTCTGTTACTGTGGGCAAGGTTTTTTTAAGAGGAGAGTTTAGATGTTGTTCCTTGCGACTGCACTCCTAAGTAACCTGTCCATCCAGATGCTGAAGATTCACTTCCAAGGATGGCAGTTTCCTTCTCAGCTTCATTCCGAGCTCAACTGCAGTCGAGGTATAAGTTATTGACATATTTCTTAAACTGACACTGAAAAAGAGCTTCCCACAGACTGAAAACAGTCTAAACTTGATGTAAGAGTCTCTCTCCCAGGAATTCATGCCTCCCACCTCCCAGACAGGGACCAGGCAGTCAATCAAGGGATTGCGTTTCTGCATACTCAAATATGTATTCTTCTTGTGCGGCTGAATAATAAATGAAGGTTAATTTAAATCTAAAAACACATTAAGAATGGAATTGCATCAAAGGATACTGGGGAGGAATGTGCCATTATAGCAAATTCAAAGACAAAATATATGAAAATATACCCACTCCACTGAGAGAACAGAGAGTGTTACTTAAATAACAAGAGGGCACAATACTTCATTTTAACCTCCATTTTACCTAGTACCATGCAATCTTATCAAATCAAGCTCTCGCCACACAATTGCGACAAAGAAAATCATGCGTAATGGGGTCTGGAAATGACAATCAAATCTGTCACTCATAGAAATTTGTACTTCCTCTTTATAACAGTATGCAACAGGGCCTGATTACACTACAAAACCCCAACACCCCTTCTCTAGCTCTTTGCATTTTCGACTAAGATAAAAGCCACTTTACTTCAGAGGTGCCTTAAATGAAATCGGTATATTTGACAAACGATTGAACCATTTGTGACACACTTTATAGATATCCCAGTGAATTCAAGGTGTCACCTTTTGTGGGCTATTGATTGCAACTAGCTGATATTCATCTTTTCAGGTATGGAATAATCTACTGTCATTGCAAAAATGATGGCCATCTTACAGAGAAGGTTAATCAGATACAGGAGAAATCATATCTAATCTTTGATAAATTGCAAGTCACTCAAGGATCAATCACCACTCTCCTTGTAACACAAACCACAGGTAATTGTGCAAATGTAATGCCATGCAGTTTGCTGTGCAGCCCATGTACACAGTGGCCAACAGCATTTTGCCCGTTTGAAGAGTTTAGCCTGCTGAGATGGTTGATTTATGGCACTTTGAAATATGTTTTCAATAGTAATAACCATAAATAAAAAAAAAATTCAAAAAAGCAGAGCAGCAATAATTTGATATATAGGCACTCAAACTGCAAAATTATTAAGTGACTGGCACAGGGTTTGCATTTTTATGGTGCAGTATGTGGTTTAGGTCTTTCATATCTGAGTTCTATATCTATTATGTACACCCTCTTCATCAGGATCAAGGTGTTAAGAATTATCTGACATGCAAGGATAAATCGCAAATTAAGAGTCATTAGGAACAGATGCCTCCTGAGCCATCAAATTTACAGAATAGCATGATAATCACTAGGTGGACTTTTCAGCTTCCTCGTGAATGATCCTTAGCTTAACCATCCTTAACGTCACCCAGATCAAGGCTTGCATGTGTCATGAATGTCTTGGGATAAGCTAGTTTGGCATACAGGTCAATTACCAAGTGTCCCAAGACAAACCCATCTTCCTAAGTACCTGGTGTGAACACAGCATCAGCATTCAGATCAGTAAAGGGAACTGGATAGGAAGGGCCTACTTACATCTCTGAAAACTGGAAACATTTTAACCGTCTTATTACGAAATCAGGGAAATTTAAAATTATTCTACTTCCATTTCTATGTGTTTTAACTTGGTGAAAATAAACATTTGCACTAAACTGCTATATCAATATATTCACTTAGAATTTGTAACCCCCCTCCCATGCTATAATACAGGTATTTGTATAAGTGCCATTTAATACAATAATGCAATTTGCAGTAAGGCACAATACACCTTGGTCTCAAGATTAACACACATTTCTCAGTATACTCCATGCCTTATTATTACAATCAGAGTATACTGGCTATAAAATTTTACACACACACACACACACACAAGTGCAGAGGATGTCACAGTATCATTATGGTATATAGCCACATATAACCTGAAGTAAATTTGTTTTCATTATTACATTCATGTGTGGCTGTGTATATTCAGGGATGCCCCAAACTCAATTCATGAACTATCTTCTTTACATTGGGATTTTGGCTATCGCATGCTGCAATAAAACTGCAGACCCACAGCTGCTCTTAAGCTGCAGTACAAAACCAAAGGGAAGCACTGCCTTTTGCTTTCATCTGGTCAAGTGTCAAGGCCTCCTGCAGTCACTTTTTGATTTGTTTTCAGAGTTTTTTGTCTTTGTTTTTCCCTGAGAATTCTGCTTCGCTGCAGAATAAGAGCAGCACTGGATCTGAGATTTTACTTCTGTGAGATGAGACTAATGATCCTTGCTGCGATGAAAAAGGAATTTAGAACATGCAGCAAATCTTTGCATGCTTTGCAAACTTCATTGCCTGACCCTGGTAGGACCTGTCTTACAGACAGTGACCGGAGAGACTTTATAAAAGCCATCACTTAGAAACATAACATGGGTACCAGAGCCAATAGTTATATTTGAAACTAGGGGCCTTATGTGGCACATCAGAAGATTATACCGAATATTTCCATTGCTAAATTGGTTTGGCCAATGTATCCTTAGGGATCACCCTGCATGGATGGGGAAAACTCTTATGTCCACAACAGAACAAGAGAGTTTTGTCCTTGCTAAATCACTTTAATCGATTTCCTCCAACTGTGACTTTCTTGGTTATGGAGGCAAAGAACTGGGATCTACTGAATATATCCTCATTATTAAATGAAAAAAACACCAGGGATAATTCCAAAGTCAAACCTCTGCCTTTTAGCAGTTTTACCACTTCTCAACCCTATTTTTAAAATAAAACTCCATTCCTGCTCCTATGTTCTCTGCTGCTTCCAGACGCCTTAACACTCAAGTTCAGTGGGTCTGTGCTGTTGAGCTCTAATGAGCAATCAGGACTTATTCCCTTGCCGTAACTTTCCGCATTTCTAATATACAATTCCTTTTTGCCATTCCTCTCTCCACCTCCTGGCAGACAACCCTTGACATAAAGCGGGCTATCAAGATTCACTAACTTTAATAAGTACCAAATATATTTGTTTGAATCTCCAGTAGAACAGAAAACTCAGTATAAAACCTGCAAGAAGAACATGGCTATCTGTCAAGAGGAAAAAAGACTACCTCCACTTTAACCACAGAGTGTTTATCTCCTGCTGTTATTACAATGGCTTATATTGTGGGTAGGTTGCTGTATCCATCCTGTGAGTATGTTCAACTAAAGTATTTTTCTAAAGCAGCATCTGCTCCTACTATTTTATAATTAGAATATAATTAGCACAAGTTTTCTCAAATAGCTCCCATAGAGCAATGACTCTACCACACAAAAGAAAGATCTAAAATTCCCATGCTATTTACAATCTACACTAAAAAGAAATCTGACCATTTCTCTTGTGCCTTAGGAAATGACATCCAGACAACAAGACATAATTAAGAAGTTGTTATGCAGTGGGCAGGACAAGGCATGAAAATCTGCAGGCAGGTAGGGCAATCAATTATCCAAATAATTTCTAAGATCCTGTCAGGTCAGCTCAAAAGATCAACCTCAAATAAAAAAGTCAAACTTTTAAATAAAGTAAGCACTTAAAAAAAAAATTATTGCTGTCACAGGTAGTGTTCAATTTTCTTCCATGTAAAATTATTTTAAAATCAAAGTAACTGCTTAAATAAATGTTATTTCAAATAGAAGATGGATGCTTCTAGTTAATAATTATAATGCTGAATTCTTATTAAAGTTGCACATACAATTAACAGAAAATTTAAGTCTATTCAGGAGAACTTGTGGAAAACACACATTACCAAAAAGTACCTGAAAGTTTAAGGTACTTGTTGTGTTTTTTTCAACAAATGAAGAAAGCACAATATCACTTAGGCAAACTCAGCTATGAACTTCAGGAATTTACAAGTATCCAAAGAACTGGGCCAGGCAACATGAAAAACAAGACAAAGGGAGCCATTTCAGCTCTCTTTAGCGATATTCACAGGAGAAGCACATCCAGACCCGCAGGCTTGCACTGCTCCTGCTCGGGGCAAGCACAGCAGGGGACCCAGCCTGTCAAACACTAGTTGGAATATTTAGACCTTGAATCACAACCAAATGTGAACAATTACGCTTAACAGAATTCCATTGGAAAGACAATTAGATAAGCAAAAGAGGGGGCAGAGTACAGTGTGAAGAGCAAGGCTGCTCTGTGGGGTGAAAGTCAGGGGGAGAACTTCAGAGGGAGAGGGAATAAACAGAACTCTCCTCCTCGCTTTCTGTCTGACCTCGAGCAAGTCATTAAAAGCCTCTGCTCTTATTTGCCCAGCCTATAAAATAGAAATAAGATATTCATTATAAAATATTTTGTCTTGTGCAGAGTAGACATTTTTATTTAAGCCTAACTTTGTCTTGAAACCTTGTTGAGACTTCCATGTTACCACAGGCGAGAAAGCCCAAATACCTATTTCCGAACAGATCAAGTGACAAACAAAACAAAGCTTGAAAAAAAAGAAAAAGATGCTAGGCTACAGAGATCTAATTTGTTTCCTGGTGAAGGCAAGATGTCTCAACATCCTGTGCTCTCTTGCAAGGAAGTGACTCCAGTCTCCATGTTCCAATTAACTAGTGACAAGCTAGGAAGGCAAACTCTTCTTCTGAGGGAAGTGCTACTGTTTCGCCCACTTGTTGTTTGAGCCCAGTCTTGATGTTACAGGAAGGGGCAGGAACACATGTGAAATGACAATAACAACCTGCAAGACCGTCCAGTCATTATAACTTGCTCAAAATTCCCAGCTTCTACTCTACTGAATAAATATTCAACACGGAGAATCATTAAAAATGTCCCTGACATTTCTCCTGTTACATGGCATTTTACTTCAAATTAGCTATAAGCTTTTCTTATGTAAAAAAATTCACAACAAGAATCAAGATCTAACTTGCAAAGATACACATAGAGAAGAGGAGGAACAAATAGCTTGCCAGCGCTACAATCTCTCCTGTCAGCCTTGCTTCAGCAATGGATGTTTGGCCCCAAGCACACAGCTTTGCTAGGGCTTCAGCCACGGTCTACAATATTTCTGTCCAACATTCCCACTCGTGGCTGTTCATGAAATGATGTCCATTGTCAACTGCACCGAACAGGACTAATGGATTCAGGCCTGGATCTTTACAGAGACTTTCTGCTGTGCACTCAGACAAGAAAGGAACTGAAGTTTCCCCTGGAGAAATACTGCTGACTTTCTAAATACACTCTGATAAAGATAATTATTGAGATATATTTGCAATGGAGCTAGAAGAAAACACGATACTAAAACTCAGATCACTAGTTCTTCATGATACGCTTAAAACTTCAAACATGATGAAAGCAAATTTCATATTCCAAACGTGTGCATGAAAGAGAGAGAGAGAAAACCAACCCAAGGCATGGCAAATCATTTCAGTGACAAAACTTCCCTGTATTTCAGAGGCAACCTGAGTCATGAACATTTGTATTCATGTCGTACTCCCAAATGACTGGCTTGAACACTGTCATAGAGTACACCTAGAACTTAATATATTCTAGCAGTGCCTGATATTAAATTCTCTCTGCCGTCACAATTTTGGGATTAAGACAAGAGACTCTAGTCTCCATGTTAACTTTGATGAGATTGCTCATAATCTTACTTACGTTGCGCTAGAAGAGGGGAAAACTAGGTCCCAGGAGTCCGTAATATTGCATGTGCCACCTCATCATCATTCAGCAGTTGCTTTAGTTACTCTCTGATGTGTCAATCCCCATCATTCCTAGTCTTTATCCATGTGTGACTTGGCTATTATCATCTGATAAGGAACTTTGAGTAACCTGTTTGCAATGCAGCTAGGCTTAGGGACAAAGTCACAACAGATCAAAACCTCAGAAGTTTGGTTCTGCTAAGCTGCTTCCAAAAATGCTTCTGAGAAAATACACAAGAGGACTGATATGTCTCCAAGTAATGTCCCAGATTCTTTTCTTCAACACTTTTACACTTTTTCCTTCTACAACAGAAAATGTGCTCTCTAAACACTTCCTCTGTATCTTTGATGTTAAAAACACAGCCTTCAGGCCAGTCTGTTCTTAGTCATATTTTCAAGGATATAAAGTTCTTAGGATAAGAGAGTTACTATTACCTTCCCCCTTTACTCTCCTACACTTTTTCCTTACTCTTTACCTGAAACAGAGATTGGCAGTCACTTTCTCAAATGCATGTCATGTTTAGATTGTTGTCTCCCCATCCCCAACTGCACAGTCAGACTGAATTATTTCAAAGGAAAAGTAATGGAGAGAAGTAGCTGCAGGGAAACCTGCTCCCACCTTCCACAACAGGACTGTACACTAAATGATCTCAATTTTCTCTGTTGTATTGTTTTCTCTAAGACTATGGCCCTAATTTACAGAAGATTTGTGGGAGTCCCATGAAACTCACCTCAGGAAGTTCATCCCACTTCATGCTTTGGAAAAGGACAAACTCTATGTATCCTCCTTTGGGATGAAGATTAAACTCATAATGATAGTAGACTTGCAACACAAGATTTTCTCAGGTGAAGAAGAGGTATAGGATTACACCCACAGCAGAGCAACTGTCATGTTTCATTTTCTAAAAACCAAAATAATTCCATGAAACTAAAAGTGTGAGAAGACAGAACTACCACTGTCAGAAATTCCTGGTAACTCCACACAAGACACACAAAACTGGAGGAACTAAGATATGGCCCCTTATATCCAAGCCCAGCTGGATTCCTTTCTTCTTAAGCAGCCCTGTTAGCTGCCAGCATGGGAAAGGTCAATCAGCTCAGCCACCTCCAACTGACTCACTCTCTTGAGCACACGTCTGGTTTGCTCTGCACGGCACTGTCACCTTGTTAACCAGGCTGTACCATGCTGGCTCGTCCTACAGACCACAGATTTTCTTACTTCTCATAGCAGCTCTTCTCCAAGGGCTAAAATAACCCTCTGCACCAGCTAGGGAAACGGGTAGAAAATGTAAAGTTGAACACATACCCTTTCTTATGAATTTGTAACCGATAATATTTTCCAGTTAACAAGCTCTGGTGAGTCTTCTTCACTTAGGAAATTAACTATTAGAAAAAACATTTTGTTGCTTATGCTTTATATACAATCACATACATAAACACACACACATTATCAAATGCACTACACTTATTTTGGTCAAAATATCTATTGGAAATGCTTGATCTCTGGTTTCATTTTAACTGTGTTGGGGATTCATTTGTATCCAAAACCTGAAAAATATTTTAACCTTTCTGAAATGGACCGTGTGAAAATAAACTGAAGCAAGTTGATGAAAAGTGTTAATTTATCCACTTTCATCACTAAGAGTCTGTGTTTAACCTATAGGTCATCTCCTTTTTCAGGTGATGTATGGATTTAATCTTCAATGATGAGCTAAACAACCCAGTCTTCTATTGATGACTAACAACCCCTGAACCTCTTGCTTTTTTGGGGGAGAGGACGAGAAAATTCCAAAAGCAAATGCATTGAGCTTTTTAAAATTCTATAATTTTTTTTTAAGGCAGAGAAGGTTGCAATAATGCTGACTCTGCAAAACATTGTCGGTTTATGATAAAAATACACAATGAATTTGTGATTTTTTTTTTCTATAAGGTATACAGACATAATGGTTGAACTTTTCTAAAAAAAGTATTTTTTTCCACATTATGTACTGAATCAGGTAAATTTATAAGCATCAGCCAGTTGCTCTTGTCTTGATTTCCTTATTTACTTGTGCATTTGCCAGTTTTAAGACCCCTGAAGAGTTGGCTAGGGGTAGGAAGGACACATAGGAGAAAGGGGAAGGTGATGGAGAAGCAAGAGTGGGGAGAAAATCTGCTGCATTTACCACTATCCAGAGCAAATATTTCACGCTGTCTGGTGCTCTCTACATCAGAATCAGATACACAAAGTACCTGCAGAAGCTGCTCTGTAACAGTCAATATATTTGCACGTCTGCTTTTAAAAATATAACTCTAATAATGCTAGAGATTAAGTCCAAAATTGGCAAGAGAGATAGGCTGGAGATCTATGCTTTTTAATATCAAGCTCTTCACCAAGATGACTTTTATCATGTTAATGGCTAAGTCACACTGATTGTAAACCAGCTAAAATAAGGCAATTAGTAAGGCCTGTGACAGCCACAGAAAACAAAATGCACAAGGTTTTCAGTCCAAGCCAGATGGATATCTTCAATATATTTCTTATTGTCTACTTGTGGTAATACGTTCAATTAAAGTGAATCTGTACTACAGAAGACCCTTTGAATTGCCTAAACAAAATTAATTGTCTGTTGCAAATTTAATGAAGCATAACAGTTATATTATGTTTACATGTTTTATTTGTTATGATCAGTAAGTGTTTACAAGAAAAAAACCCAACACCCTAACTTACTTCATTCATAGACCTATAAGCAAACCATTGCTTTTTTACAGCTTCTTTCATTTACATGTTTCTTTGCCATTTACTCTTTCTGTCCTTAGCAGCTGACCTACTATTTTTATCTCTCACATAACAAATCACCAGCTCTTGCAGTGCTGTTCAATCATAAGTTTTTGTGAGTTAAATCTCACTTAAAAGTTCAATCATAAAC
The DNA here is from genome assembly GCF_017976375.1 of Cuculus canorus. Classification (NCBI taxonomy): domain Eukaryota; kingdom Metazoa; phylum Chordata; class Aves; order Cuculiformes; family Cuculidae; genus Cuculus; species Cuculus canorus. The sequence continues at coordinate 11,983,905 of NC_071411.1, forward strand.
TTGTGTTATGATATGTCCCCAAAGGGGTTGATGGAACTACCTAGCGATGGACTGGTCCCTCTGACGCTCGCTATGATCCTCATCAATGTCTAAGCGAGGTCACCGACCTTCCGCAGCATAACACAGCTAACAGTTCATGGCTGTTGAGTTTGACAAGTTCATACTAAGGCAATCAAATGCAAAAGGCATGTCTGAGCAGACCCAAGGAGGGGTGGCTTTGGAGAAGGCTTGACAGCAGATGAGGCATCTGCTTCTTGTTTTATCACTTCTGTAATCTCACAATAATTACAACCCTTTTGCTTCAATTAACTGTCAGAAAACTGGAAATGCTGACATAATACACGGCTATTTCATCTTTCCTGGGGTGCTTTGGGGCTGATCTGTCTTTTTTGAAGACTTCAGGTTCTCACCTGAACGCAGCTGGGAGAAAACCTAGATGTTTACCAGACTCACATGTAACACATGCAGAGGAGATGCACCTGCCAGCTCTGAACTACAAAGGTGAGCTCTTTACAGCTGCAGGAGGAAATCTGCATAGGCATCGTATAATAACCTTGACTGTGGTTTGCAGTTGGAAATAATCATGTCAGGTGCCTGAAACTATAAAATATTTGATTAAACCTAGTGATTGAAGTGCCACATAGAGAAGGGCTCCTTAAAAACTGCAAGGACCCTGAGGTATCTACCAGATAGCAGCCTGTTCACCAGCTTCCACTTGAAGCTTTTCCACACAGCATTAAGGAGATCTGCAAAGTGCAGCCTGAAGCGCTGGGGCTTCACCAGTTGATGGGAGGGAGTAGATGTGGCACGGCTCTCTCATTTATAATTGTGCTTTTCATGCAGTGCTTTGGGTCATAATTTTACTTAAACCTAACAAAAGACCCTTAATTGTGTCCTAGAAATAATTGGTGTAGGTGGAAATAGGCTAATTACAGCTGAATACGTTCCTTTACAATTTTACACATGAAGATTATTCCTTTCATTGCCAGTTGTTAAAATCAAGGATTTGCTACTGGTTGTGAGTTAGAAGTCAAGAAAGATTTTCAAACTTAGAAATAAGTTTTACTTCCTAGACATGACAATACAGTAATGTACTTATGAATAAATCAGCAATTACATATGTCTATGGCTCTCTCTTATACTATTTCTGCCTATAAAACCCTGATTAAGAGATTCTAGAGAACAACAGTTTGTACTCCAAATTGACTTTTTCTCCCTGAAATTTTTTAATACAATGTATTAAGCATGATAAGGAATATTCATTAATGTCTGGACTATATATAAAAACTGTGTCTGGCCACTAATATAAAAACCATTTTTAACAGCAATAAAGCTTCTTTTGTCTTTCAAGTTCTGAGTATCCTTTAGTAAGGGTAGCAAATCTTGGCTTTGGCATCAGCTGAACACACACCTTGTGTGCTATCCAGCATAATTATAAAAAGCCAGTAAAATATGGACAGCCCTAAAGTGCTGGTCTGGGATGATTATTTTAAATTCTGCCTCTCTTTTTTAAATTATATTTTGTGCTTTCAACACCAGGTGTCATTTAACCAGGTCCTTTCTTAAGGGCTGAGGCATAACCATCATGAATTTAAATTAGATTGAACTGAGCTGTGAGGCAAGAAAAATAAAGACCTTCCATGACCTTAAACACTGTTGGATCAAGACAGACTTCAGAAAGAGTAACAGAGGGGTTATTCAAGCTTCACAATGACTAACAATTAAACCTACAACACATGGACAGATGGTATGGAAAATGCCTGCAATAGCTTTCTGGTACAGCCTTTCATAAGAGGAAAGAAGCACCATTGTATCTGATGGGGGGAAAAGCATATAGGAGGCACAGAGAGGGTTTCTGGTAATATGGATAATGGTTAAATGGTCAACAGATTGAAGTATCTGCTGTACTTTTCCCCTGGTTAATGTAAACCTCCCCAGCATCTTAATGTATGGCTTACTGTCCCTCTTGGGAAACAGGTTAGCCCTCCACCCCAAGCAACTGATACCTCAGTTACTCAAAGCTGTCGAGACATAGCTGAAAACAGCTGGTAAAATTTTTATTCATTGACTAAAAAAACAACAACAACAAAGAACAGTCACAAACACACGCTCCTTGCTAAAAGATCTACATTTTGCACAACTGTAAAGAAAAACCACTTCATGGTTCCTCCGCAACCAGATCCAGAGTGCTCCCTAACAAGGACAGACACTTTGTTAATGCACCCAACACCTCTGCAGAGGTTGGCAGATATGTTTCCAAAACGCTATTTATATTTCTGACTAAGAGAAAATAAGATTTATTAAACACCTGGTACTGAAGTCAAAGCAGATGCTAAAGAACACAGTCAGCAATACTAGCTCTTTTATGCAGAATCAGTGTCTGTGATAAAGGAAATAAATTATTTGTAAGTATAAAACAAGGTACATACCGACACGTACACCATCCTAATGGTGGAAATAATCTTTTAAGGAACACACAACTACAATCTAAAACTCCTGTGATAACAGTCTAGATGTTCACACACAGGATTGAGTTTATCGATGAATATTCAACAAAAAAAAAGTTTGAAGTGTGATAACATGTAAGCATTTTCAAAAGAATAAAATCAGTCTCTGAAAACCCATGCGGGATCATTCAGACTGTATGATTTTCTATATGAGTTTGAACTCTCTGTTTTCTGAGTTTTATTTTTTAGACTGCTATGTAAAAATGGGATTAAAATTTAAGAGTCTACTTGGACCTACAAATTTATAAACAAATAATAGATTAAAAAGAAAAGTCAAACTGAAGTCATTACACTGGGTTGTCTTTAATGAAATTATAGAATGTTATAATGAGGTCTTCAAAGGTAAAAAGAACTACAAGAAACTCCAGTCCTGTGAAATTCAAAAGCAGCGTCTCACGATGAGCACTGCTGATGCACATACCTCTGTGACGAGCCTCTGCAGCATTCAGTTTCAGAAAGCTGATGGGTACAAAGGTATCAAAGTCACCTCAGCACAACTGAAGGATATTATGTGCAAGTAGAAAAGGAGATATAAGCAATTCTGTTTGCGTGTGTGTGTGCTCGATAGTACACGCCAGATTACTGTATTATGTGGAAATTAAGCCACAAATGACTTGAAGAAACCCTGTACCATGCATTATCGGCTACGTTCAAAACAAAACTTCTGCAACATGCAAGAGTGGACAGATGGTCAGTCATTAGAGAGCAATGTCCCTTCACTGGTGCATACCTGTGGAGCAGGAGAACTAAACTTTTTTTACCTCTCCATGGGCAGCATAATATTCATGGACTCTGAAGATGAAAAAACGGTTATTGCTTATCTACTAATGCAATCTGTGGTAGTATAAATCCACTCTAGCCCCATGGATACAAGGCAAGCACAACACATTCTCCAGCATTCAATACTGATCAAGTGATATTGAAATGGTGACGACCACAGATAGCCAGAAGGGCCAGGGAGGCCATCACATCCCACTGATACCATTTTTACAGAGCATGAAGGCTGCATCCATGCTGATCAGCACAACGCTGCCTCTGAACTATGAGCCCAGCTACTTTTAAAGGACTAAAATAACACAGTACAAATTGCAAGCTTAAAGGCAATAACATTTGAATTCTCTGAAAAGTTATTTCATAATGGAGCAGAACTTACAGTATTTCATCAATCGCTTCAATTTTAAATGCAATACACCAATTCAACATTCACACAAAGGAACAGGCTTGGAATGGAAAATATGCAATTTTATAAAAAATAATTTGGATCAGTGTGCTGGACAAAATCAAAACTATCAGTCTATTCAAGCATGAGGAAAAAATAACCTTCTGACATTATCTTTGTGTTCTTTTTCTGCTAAAGTGCTACGGATACCAGCTAACAAAAGTTCTCTTGGTTTTACTGCCTTGAGCCCTCCCATGACAATCCAAACGAGGTGAGCTAACAGCAGCAGGAAAATGTTAAAGGTGCATCATAATGAAACAGGCAAATAAAGTCATTGTAACTTGCCCTTGTAAGACATATAACAATAAGACCTGAATTGAAGTACTTCCTGACAAAACCAGAAAGGTACAGACTTTACCAAGCATCCACATACTCCTGTACATTAAACCTCAGAAATAAGGAGACTGGAAAGGACTGGATCATTCTGGTCTGCAATCAAAGGCAACTGGATAAAAAATGGTATAAAAAGCCATTTCGGGCAGGCTGGAGTGCTTTGAAACCCTAGAACATCTCTGCTGAGGACAATCCCTGCCACTGCTCTTCCGTGGCCAGTTCCATGCCCCACAGCCCCACTAAAGAACCAGAAGCAGCGCCACTCATCTCTACAATCGCTCATCTGTCAAGAGCATGGCACGCTGGCTGCTGCTTACCTGGAAATTACAAAGGACTGCACCAGGAAGCTACAGGCCGTGGAGTCAAGCAGAATTATTAGATTTACAATTATTAGATTTATATATACATTTATGTAAATATATATATTTATATAGAGAGATTTAAAGCTTAGAATACAACCAAAAGTAAAGCAGATGTCAGAGAAGCAGCCACACATGTCTTGGCTGAGTAGCACAATCCACTTGCCTCCAACATCACAAAAGCAAAGCTGGCCACAGGCTCATCAAGATACTCGGTGTGTCTGCTAGGAAACAAGCTGCACGACAAGCATTTTCTCATCCTGTGAAAGAAATGGTGGTGATACGCTGCTGTCATTTGTAGTCCTGTCATTAGCTTGTTTTCCCTACTTCTTCCATACCTTATGCTGCCCAAGAAACTTCATTAGGTCTTAGTCACTGCCCAAGCTGGGACATTAGCACCAGGAGCCTCTCCTTGCACTTCCTATATTCAGAGTTTTTATTAGTTTCGCAACTCAGAGCTGCTGAGATACTAGCCAGTTTATATGACTGTATTAAATACAAATAAGATCATATTGTACAGTCTACGCCTGCTTACACTATTTGTCATTTAATCCCCCAGTACTCAAAGTCTATAGTCCTTCTGTGTGTTGGAAGAATTGAACATTTAGCCTCAAGTACAGGAAGAAAATGAAAAAAAAAAAAAGATGGAAAATTAATATTTATATACTAGATGTAAACACATACCACGTTTTTCATAGCTTTGAATACTGCAAGACTCCTCTCTACTCTTACAAATTCAATCCTGCTTTTTAATTTAAAGGTCAAACCGTACATGCAAGTTCAGAAAATTTCAGGTCTCAGAGGTGAGAGTGGTTCTCATTCAGTACTGACTAACAGAACAAACCAAAGCCCAAGCCCAAACCCAAACCACTATTTCATTGGTTTGGAAAATCACTGAGGTTCACCAGTTTTGACAACAGCATGTTAATACACAGCCCTCAGCGTCCATCCTATTTTTTAAGCTGTCTACTTATGCATAATATGAATATTTATTCATCCCTCTCTGGTTGTTTGCCAGAGATTTATTTTAAGCTCCTTCGTTCTGGTGTAACAGATATTCTCCTCCTCCCATTCTGGCCTACACTGTCTTTGACACTGTCGGCATCTCTCCCTGAGAGAGAAAGAAATTGAAAATTAAAAAAAAGAGAACCTGCAATGTTAATGGAAGAACACAGGAAGGTTAGAAAAAATGTCTTTTGTCCTTCACAGTTTTTTACTCAATGACACAAGATGAGTTAGAAAAGCACATAGGCATATCTTAAGGTCAAAAAACTCATCAGCTGATAAATTAGTCTTTTTGTACACCACAAAACTGAGTTAAAATAAGGTATTCAGTCATATTTCCGTCAAAACTTCCCAGTGTTTTACTTAGGGCGGTATAAAATACAGTATTTTACACAGTTCATTTGGAGTTCAGAATAGTTTCTGCTCTTTTATACTTTTTATGGGATAGACTTTGAAATTGCATTTCTCAGTTTGCTGCTAATATCCACGTCTCAGGTTTAAGAGTTTATTCTCTGCTTCATGCACATGTGTCGCTCCCATTAATGCTAATGGAATCGAGTTAAAACGGAGCACTGAGGGAGAAAAAGTACTTGCTAATCCTTTATAACCTTACCGCAAAGAAAAGTGATTTGTAAACCATGTGAACCCAAAGATCAGGCACAATAGCTGCGGACTATTGTGCTCGGAGTTACAGGCTATTCTTTGGGTACTGCAAGCAAGAAAGGATAAGCAATGAATTACAGAAGCATGACTCTTCAATAACAGAAATGAAATGCCATCCTGTTTTCAATGATTGGCTTTTTTTATGGTGGTACAAGTGGTCCCTGAGCTGCAGACTCAGATTCAGCCCCCTTGGTGCCTTACAGTATTCCGAAAACCAGGATGGCTCCAGCTGGAGATACAATGCTGGTGCCTCCTGCTGCGAGCATTGGCCACCCTCCTGCAGTCCCTTTAGAGTACAGGGAAGGATGTTTGTTGGCTGTTTACCATTATGCTCTCCAGTTTTGCTCTGGGGTAGATAGGAGCTGATCGACCCTTTTAATAATAGACAAGGTCTTTTTTTTATGTTCACATTTCCTGAGCAGTGCTTTCCTAGCTATTTGCTGTGGGCGCCTCCTTAGGACAACACAGATTAAGAAAAGGCAGAGTCAGCTTATACAGAGATGTAATGTGGATCTTCACTTGTCTCTATTTTCATTTGCAGGGACCAACGTGGGCATGGACAAATGCCATACAAGCAATTCAAAACAACCCCAAACCTGAACAACACTTGGTCTCAATACATTCCCCTACAGGGTTCCTTGTACAATAAATACCTGTTGAAGGTATGAAAGGATGACACAGCCCTCCACTATCGGTTCTGTGGCATAAGGGAAGCAGAAAGGTCAAGTGCTATGAAGTGCAACTCTAGAAACATCCCATATAACTCTAGTTACTTCACTGGATAGTTAAGGTAGAGAGAAACATTTTGCTCTAAGAAAAACCTCCTGCTGCACCATTTTCACCTGCAGTTTCCAACTGTAACAAGGGCTCACCAGCTTATCAACTCTTGCCTGATCCTGACATTACTTGCTGAAATGTGTTCCAACTATGAAAGACATGGATTAAAACTTGCATTAAAACATTTTAAAGTATTCCCTACATAATGTAGAAATAAATTATGGGGAGAGTCTCTAACTTAATACTATCCATCAATGCCAATATACAGAAGAATTAAAACTGACAGCATTAGAGCTTTGATTGATTTATTGCTTTGTAATCAGTCTTTCCTGATTTGTTATCCAATACAGGCTTTTTCTCCAAATAAGGAGGAGATGGAGAGTGATTATTAAGTGTAATAATCTAAATGTTCATTGCCTACAATAATTCATCAGACATTGGACTAACTCATAAGCAGGTCAAAAATTAATTTAAGACATTTGTCAGTGTCTCTCATTGTTTATCAAATTATTACTTCAAATGTCTTTGTCAAATGTTATAGGTTTTACTTTTGAAAAAAAATGTTGACAGAAAAACTCCGAATACACATGAACATGCATTTAGAATTCCTGAAATGCAAAAACTCAGCTTGGATAAGAAATGATGAAAAAAAATCAGCATTTGTGCTTCTTTTTGAACGTTATGACATTGCATTGCATGAGTGAAAATCTTGCGTTATTCTGCCACAAGATAAGGTGTTTTAAAGAGTCCAGAAGGTTTTAAAAAGATGACAGAAGTTTAGGTGTAACAAGAATAAATGAAGTTGAACTAGATAAGACATGTTGATGAAGGACATGACCTAATCTCAGCATGCTGCAGGCCACATTTTTCTACACGTACACCATGCCTTTATGGAAGTCCTTTGCAAAACTGAATCTTAGGGCACAGATGGCTGCAGAGACATCAAATACTGCTCAAGCATGATTACTGGCCATTGCTAGAAATAAATCTTACAACGATATGGACCAAGGTCCTGGCTCTGTGTTACAATCCTTATATCATTTGCAGCATAATTTAAAACCATAAGCACTATCAGTCAGTGCGACCACAGACCCCTCGCTCTTGACGATGCCTGTGAACCACGAGGCTCAGTACGTTAAAGAGGTGTAGGAGAGCGTGACTGCGAAAGACACTTTAATACCCCCAGGTTTTGCTCACATCAGCACCAAAGGGGAGAGGTGCAGCATGGAGAGTGCTGCTTGGGATGCTCTTAGGTGCTAAGATACAGTATCAGTCATACGCAATAAAAATTGCCATTACCTTTCACAACCAAGCTGCCTGTGCTGCTGGCCGTCCCGAAGTGGTTTGTTGCCACACAGGTATAACTTCCTGCATCAGACTTGGTGACATTGACAATCCGGAGGCTCCCATCATCCAGAACAGTGATTCTGGAAAAACAGCAGACACAAAAGATTTTTTTTTAAAGTCAACATAAAACTCTTTTGAGCCTGCATTAATTATGGATGGACTGAACAACAGACAGTGTGTTGCCCGTTACAGAGAGATTTCAGCTGACAGAAATCTCTACGGACGCAATTCGGAGGTACTGAATGCATAATTTACATGAGTTTTCCATGTCTTTACTTGAGGGCAACTTCAATTTACACAACAGCAGTTTATGTAGGTTTTACACGTGTCTGTACTCTGATATGCAGCACTCACCATGACAACCCTTTTCAACATGTGGTACACAGGCTACATCTAAAAATCTCTAAGCTCCCTGCTTAACTATGTAAAAGCTTCTTCCAAACATATACAACGAAGCAGGTGTTTCACTGCTGTTTTTTTCCAAGATGGCTGGTGGCTTTTCAACAAGGACACCATGCTGCCAAGTCTCCCCTCCAAGATCTCCACCTCTCTGCCTGCAGTATAACTCAGCCCATGGGGCTTATCTGCAGTTGCACTTACAGATTAAAAAAAAATAATTACTGTATTTCATTCCCTCCCCCCACACATATTCCCTATTAAAACAGTGTTGTTATCTATAGTGGTACATGCTTCTTGGAAGGCAGGAGGCAGGCAGAGATCATATGTTAATTCCCGGGGTGATTCCCAGCCCATCCTTTTGCACAGAGCTGCACTTCAGACCCACTTTGTTCTCATAATTAGGCTCGTCTCCTTCATTTTCTTCTGATCTAAGTCAATGAAAACACAAAACTTGATCCCTCCCAGTAAATCCCATTGAAACATGAATGACTTGTGTGCTGTGGAGGCCTAATCTAAGGAGACTCTAAAAAACCCCTTCCTTCCAGCCTAAGACCACCTCTTTTAGTGAAATGGTTGATTGCTCAGTATCATGTCTTGAAGCACCATCTGATTTGTCCCCTTCAACCACTTTCCAACCAGCACTGAAAATCTTGTATCAATTCCCGCTTTCTCCTGCTCAGTTATTTTCAAATTTAAGTAATTTGAAAGAAAATTAAGAAGCTTCCCTGCATCTTTAATGCCAATCAAGCTCTGTGCAACTGGATTGAAAAGAAACTTAGCAAACAATACTTATACACTCACAGAAATGCTCAGATGGTTCTTCCTACCCAAGAACACTTTAAGAAACAGACTGCGTGAATCACAGGATCATAGAATAGTTTGGGCTAGAAGGGACCTTAAAGATCATCTAATCCCAACCCTCCTGCCATGGTCAGGGACACCTTCCCCTAGAATCTAGGCATGACTATCTGATAGAATTGACAAATGCCTTTTCTTGCAGCCGTGGCACAATGCTGAGGCAGCTAAATAAAGTAACAGCACGAGACAAGGCATCAATGCAAAGGACATCCGCCCACACCAGCTGTGGGGCTCTCCAAGCTCCTGCAGATGCAGCCACTGGGCTGAGCACGGATTCCAGTGAGACTCAGAAGATATCATGTCACCTAAGGGAGCTACTAGAGGTGCCTTTTGTCACAGCACGCTCCTCTCTTGAAGGGAATACAGAGGCTACTGAGCCTGCATGCATAGATCTGCTTTGGAAAATGGGACAGTTTGAGTGTCTTTACGATGGTACCGAGAGAGGAAAAGGAATACGGTACAAGATGCTCCGATAGCAGCCACCAAATCTCTGTCCTGGCTAGCCTCTTCCCGACCTGCTCTTGCAGCAGCACACCACCACGCAGGCCAGCTGGCAGAGACTAGAGACAGAGGTTATACTTCACACATCAATAGCAGTGATATTAATAGAAGTTTCTCAACTGGCTTATAGGTCTCCAAATTGTAGAAGTCAGTAACATTCACTACTGTAATTTATTTTTGCAGGAGTCCAGTGCCATATATTTGCTTCTGTAGCAGTTGCTCTAGCTCAATAATTGGAAGAGAGTAGTTTATAGCTATTTGTCTCTTATCTTCACTACTATGTTGGCACAAATCAATGCACATATTACAATAAATGTGCACTGGAGCACAGGACTTGCCACACTGGCCTCCAGTGCAGGAGCCTGGGCAGTGGCAGCACCTGCAGCTCCCAGGGAATTATTTACTGCTGCTATCAATTTCAGGTCTTTGGAAAGACCAGTGCTTTTCTGAAAGCTGAAGGTGCCCTTGATATGCATTAAAATTCAAATCAATATAAACAACAGAAACAAGCTCAGCAACATGCTCAAGCTCAAGAAGGACCACCCAGCTCTGGCACTGCCCCTGCCAGGCTCTGCACTCACTCCTTCAGCATTTTTGCCAACCAAAAGTAAAGAAAAAAGTGGTGTTTTAGCTATTTCTATACTGTTGAATTTTATTTTTACTTATTTATATTCTATTTTTAGCCATATCTTTGAAGACTATTTACTGGATAATCTCTTCCATGGATCATTTTAATTGTATTTGTTGATGAAATTAACTTTAATCTCAAATTCTAATGTCTTTTCGGTCTTTGTCTTTCTCACGCTATTGGTTTCCTTCTAAGCTGTCTTTATTTCCAGCGTAAAATTAGTTCATACAATAGTTAATGTGGACTGGATTGCTCCAGAGACAACCAATCCACCATTGCCTTCAGCACATCTCAGGGACTTAATACTGTCTTTATTTCCTTTCCTTTCTAAGCTGGCTTTTACAATTTGAGGTACAGGCATCCTTTAACTCTGATAACATGTTGCAATGAGTTCAAGTTAAGACTTACACCAAGTTCTCTAAACCCCTTCTCCAGAGAGTCTCCAGGCACATGTAAATTTCATCTGGTAACTAAGTAATTCCCTACATACTCCTGTAAACAACCAGCATTAAAACTCACAAATAATTGTGCAAGTTAACTGATTTCTTTTTTTTTTAAATAAATCAGACAATTAAAACCTTACTGTGACTCATTGATTAGGAGGCCTTATTATTATGTGGTTCTTTTTGCTGAAGATGCTTTTCTGCATGGAATGTTTTGTCCTCTAATTTGAATTCAATGTGTTAGATGTTAACAAGTAATTATTTTAATACTTTGAAATTTGTTACAGTTAGCTGAGAAAGTAGGAAGGCCTTTCACTGATTTTGTTAATTCACAGATTTTCTCTGCAGATATATCGGCATTAAATGAGAGGAAAGGCTCTTTTCAGGCCACTAAGGGTTCTCAAACTGCTAATTGGCTTGAAAGCATCCCTTCATCAACCACTTTTAGTAGTTTGCTTGAAATAGTTCCTTGAAAACACAAAGTTCAAATTAAATGAAGCACTGTTCAGTATGCTTTCTTCCTCTTCTGAAATACACACCCAGAATGTTTTCTAATAAGATGCTCAAGAAGACACAAAAAATAAACCACTTTTCCAATAAACGTGTATTACTTCAGAATGGACTGCTGGTTGTTGAGTATGCATCTCTTCAAACCACTACAAACTGAAAAAAAAAAAAAGAGCTATTGACTTGGTATTGAGTGCTTTGGGTTCCCTGATACTACTAACCACAATGGTGGTAACAAGTGAAAATCTAAATGTCTTCTTGCACAGGTTAATGCAACTACTCTGCTGATAACAGGTCGCATGATTACTACTAATATCAGAGAAAAATCAAAGAAGATACAAATACCCAATTGACAGAAAAAAAAAAGATGATATAAGACAGTTAAGCAACCTTATATAAAGAAAGGTCGTCTATTTTAAACATAGCATTTGTAAGAGAGAATCTATTGGTTTGTGTTGTCAACTAGAGATTTCAGGTCCACAGAGACTAGAGACACATCTGAAATTAGGAGATAAAAGGATTGTTTGTTTCCCAAACTGAAGCTTTGGGTTCTACCCCAGGAAGAGCTGACCTTGTCAGTGTTTTCATCAAAACTCTCCTGGGGACGAAGGACCTTTAAAAATGCTGAAAACATTCCTCCCTAGCTTTTCTTGCCCTTTTTTTTCCCCACTGCAGTGACGAATGTAAAAAGTTGCAAACAGAACACTTTGCATTACTCTAAAGAAGCCTTTTCTGAAACCAATAGGCACACACTTTCCATTGTAAGATTCTTGTTAATGCTGCATGTCCAACAACTGCGTGCACCCTTTGCCAGCTCTGCAAGAAGAGGTGTCTCAAGGCATTTGCTTATGTGGTTGGTTCTGAACCTTCTAAAGTACATGAAGAAAAAAGATGCATTTTGATTGCAAAAAAATATCTAAGTGTATGCTACAGCTGCGCAGAGCTCTGTTGCTATTCAAAGACATCCAAGCTACCTAGAAAAGACCTGCTTTGGCATCATGGCCACATCAGCGTCACCAGATGCCCAGAGCAGTATAGTAATACTAACTTGCCCATTGTCTCCGGTAGCTGTTGGAAATACATGAAAGAGGTCAGGCAGAGTTGGAACAGCATGAGGAAAAATAGCAGTGCAAAATCATTTTGATCTGATCTATTAGCATTTATTTTTCAGCTCATGATACATCTGCCATATCTGTTAAGTTGCCGATCAGCAGGTTATGTTACCTCCAACCCTAAATTGAGCACAATAGATCTGATTCATGTAGCTCACCACAGTGTTCTCCACCGCTGGGCAGGACTTCCAGGAGCAGATAAATATTTCTCAGTCAGTAACATGCATTTAGAGATAGAATACATCCTGTTGAGATCAGTCAGAGTTTTATCACTGAGTTTCAGAAAATGAGATCAAGTTCTTATTTGGAATATAAATGATGGCTCAAAACTGCAAAACTCCCAGAGCACATCATAAAACTGAGTATCAGTGGTTACCTCCAGCCCAGCTCCAAAGACATCTGACCTTTGGGTGTCTGACAGCATAACTTGTATCTACCAAAACATGCCTATGACCTGCTGCTCAGGTTTGACCTCCTCCTGCTTTGACAGAAGGTTTTCTTAAAAATCTCAGGCTTATAGTATATACTGTAATATATACTGTAATGTCTTACTCTGTTGTTTAATTAAAAGAAAATCTATGTGGGTCCAGGAACCAAAAACATCAGCATCGCAGAGGCAGCTTGAGGTTCAATCTCACCCACACCTCATAGTCGCCGAGTGAAAGCCTTTGCAGGGATAAGTTGCACTAACCTTTTCCCTGCAAATTATTTTCTAACTCACAAAGTACACACATCACTGACAGATCTGCACCATACAGATGATATTGCAGGTATTCCTCACTATATTCTTCTCAGTTTGCCCTCTATTTTTCTGTTCAGCAGATGGAAACATGACGAATATGAGTGGACTACAAACGCAGTGCATACGGCAGCTTGTGTGTGTGACGGTAACAGTGATCTCCCCAAGGGGTTCAGCACGTAGGCAAGCAGCACAATTACTGGACTGTAGATTAGAGCTTCAACATTTCTTTGGAGCAAAATGCTCATAATTATAAAGTGACTTTTTTTTCCCCCTCTCAAATGGTTTTATTAGCAGTGCTGCAATGAAATAAGCTATGTTGTTTCTTATCTGGTAATTTTAGCATTTTAATTTATAAACTACACTTGCTTTCACTGTTGATTAAACACATGCATCCAAAATATTTTATGCTTAGCCAAGCAAATATTTTAATATTTTTTTCCCCAGGAAACAATGTTTAGGATGTCCGATCCTTTTTCTATCACAGAGAGAAAAGATGTCTTAGAGCAAGCATTTAAATGAATGTCAGTTGGAAGAAACACACACTGAGTGCAATTTGAGATAAAACTACCATTGATCCCTTCATGTACAGTCTTTGTGGCAGTGGCTGACGTGGCTATTGAAAAGCGACTGTGGTGCCAGAGTTCTTCTAAGAGATAATCCGTCTTCTGAGAGAGGATTTAGGTTAAATGTACCTGTGAAAAACAGTGTATTTCAGCCGACATGATGAATGGCCTATTGTCCATCCTCTGGAGCCTTGCTTGGGCTGGAGCGGGGGTTGGAAGCAGAGGAAGAAAGCAACAGCACAAGAAAGAGTGGACTGCAATCTCATCTATGTATTAACTCAGCCTTTTTCCGTAGTTCATAGGCAGGAATATCAACAACAATTTTTAGCCTAACATTAACTTTGCTTCATATCACAACTCCACTGCACATGTAAATGGTCCTGGGCAATTGTATTATTTATCAAATTACTTCTATTTTTATCACATCTGTAGCAGTTTATTACCCTTTTAATAATGCTTCCCATGCAATGAGGCGAAGACTGGGATTATTAAAATGATCTCATAAAAGCAGTATTGGCCATCAGGCTATTTCAGAAAAACACAGTGAAATTTAGAAATACTCACAGTTTGGGCTGAGGATTTACTGCTCAGAGCACAGTCCTCCCTGAAATCAGGGACACCGCTCATGAGTACTTGCTCGTCAGTTGAAGAATGGGCTGGTTCAGAGTATGGTCCACAGTTAATAATTTCTGTGGCCCTGCGATGTTGGCCTCATGTGTGATTACAACCTTTACGTTGTGTAAATAAATAACAGTAAAGACAGACTTTTCTGCTTCACAACATTAATATCCATTAAAATATATGGTGAGGTCAAAGACAGCTTCTTGGGGCTTCACTCAACACTCTCGATGGTCCTTGCTGCGCAGGCAGAAGAGGGGAAAGGAAGAACCCTGATCCTAACACCTCCCCAGGGCCTTGCCACTCAACCTGGGAATTCCCACCCTGCATCAATACTCTACGAAAATGCTCAGTATTCCCCCTTAAAGCAGATGAGGCTTTCCAGGCTTGGGCTTTGCTCACACCGCTACCCCAGATGATCACGAAACTGAGTGCTAAAGGGTTGGTGTCCGCACAGCCACCAATGTGGGACGTCATCATGTCCTGAGGGCTACGTTCAGGATAGTAACATGAGCAAGGACAGGACAAGCTGGGTCCGTGTCTAACAGCTATTAGGCAGTCGGAGTGAAACGGAGGGTAATACTGTGTGTTGAACTGGCATTACAGTGGTTTCCATTTGATTATCCACCTAAACTCACAACTGATGTGAACAGTCATACTGTACAGGCAGTCTTCTATGCATCTGCAACTTCTTGTCGAGGATCTGTTAGTTTTGATTTAGACAACCACATACAGCTGCTTCAGTACTTATACGTCTATAACTACTTGTCTTTTCATGGTTCACTGAAAAGCCTGTGCTAATTTAAAGCCTCAGTCAAAGCCCATTTAATTTAGTGCATGTCTTTCTCTTTGTGAAAGCAGGGATTAGATAAGGCCTCCCTTATCCACGACAACTGGCAGGTCTTTTAACAGCAAACTGCCTATAATTAATTTTCAGGTAAGAACTATATTTGCTCAAAATAAACCAAGGTAAAATCCTGTTGTGCTGAGTTCAGCAGAACACTTCCCACAAGCTTTGCTGGAGATACATTTCAAATGGAGCTAAACAGCCTGAGGATGAAGTGTTTGAACTCCTGAGGTTGTGTGTGGAATAACTACATGGTGCTCCTGGGGTCTCTGTTGTGGGAGTGCTGCTCAACATTGAAAAAATATATATTGTTGAAGGAAAAACCACTGGCTGGAGAATGCACTGAAGAACATCACCTTTGCACCACTTTCACTACTATATTGGAGTCATAACTAACACCAGGTTTATTGCTAAATTATGGCAACTGTGAATCAGCTAGACACCTATGATGCACAGAATTTGCCTTCATTGGGCATCTTCTGTGCTCTGGGACTACAATGGGAAAGCACAAAGAATTAGAATGAATCTCTTGGAAAGTCTTCCTAGGTAATAGCAGCTCTCACCTTCCTGCATCAAAAAATACAGAGTAGTACAGGTTTTTTTTCTTACTTAATTCTAGATATTGATCTCTGAGAAAATACTAAGAACATGTCTTCCAGGGATGCGAAATGTTGCGTTTAAATGTGTTTTTGTTTAAGGCTTTTCATTTTCATTCATTTACAGGCTTGCTAAATATGAAGAATTAAAGGTGAGGAGAGTATAAATTGCAATTCTTTCAGATTACCATAAAAACCTGTAAACATTATTCTAGAGAGAGAGAAAAAATAGGACATATTTTGCTCAGATAAATATTTTTGAGGAAGTAGTAGAGGCCCCTTTGGCAACATCAAACAACATGACTACATAGAATTCAATATCCGCTTAAGCCAGTCATGGATCTGGCAACCTAAATTCTCCTACAATTTTTTATTTTTCAACAAATTCTTTACCTGCAATGACGGAGCAATCGAAATAAATAATACTGCATCCAGCCTATATTAATATCTATAAACACAAAAGCTGTGTTTTGTCTTCATCCTCCCTTTTGCCCATACATTTTTAAGACAAGTCTGGAAGCGCAAACCCTCACCCTGAAGAAGTGAGGCAGTGGGAGGGAAAGAAGGGAGTATTTACAGCTATTAGAGACTCCACGTGAATTGTTTAAAGATGCCTAGAGTCATAATTCAAATACAAAAATATCCCTAGGTTATCTAAGAAAAACAGTTCTCAACATCTTTCTTCAGAGATGTTGATAATGGGGAGAAACAAATGAAAACAAAACAAACTCTGCTAGGGACCCTGAAGGAAATGAGTAGGCTGTGGTGAATTTCAAATAAAAGAAACCTTTTGCCTTCTCTCCCTTACTGTTCTTTTTTTTTGCTATACACAAACTTAAAACAAATACAGTAAGGAAGAGCATGTCATGAAAATAAATATTTGAGGAAGCAGATTTGAGTAAAGCAAAGGAAAGCTCATTTTTACAGCTTACATTCCTGAGACGACGCAATGATACTTTGAGCTGCATGGGAAGATTTTGCAAGTCTGGAAGGGTCCAATGTGCAAAGAGCCAATTTTTCATTGATGTCAGTGGGAAATTAAGAACATTCCCCATGGGAAACTGCCCTTTTGGCACAGTGCATCAACTTCACAGTTTTATTTTTACGGACCAAGTTTGCTGTTTGCAATAAGCTGTGAAAACCGCAATGGTACCTTGAAGGATGGGAATGTACCACACCCACACTGGCAGTCCCAGGACAGGCCAGAGCGGCTCTGGCCTGTGGTGGTGGAGGAGCAAAGTACTCTCATAAATCACCCTGTAAAAGGCTGAAACACCCCTTTATGCACCATTACCCACTCAGAGACACACTGTTCCCCACAAAGTTTTCTCTTGCACTCAAAAGCAAGGTGAATCTCATGTAGAAAGCAGCAGGTGCTGTGAAGATGCTACAGCATTCAGTGAAATATTTGCTGTGCTTATACTTCTAGGGCAGTGTCTATAGCCAGAGGCACAGAAATTAGGTGACTTCTCCCATTCAATAAAAATGGACAGTGGAAACCTGAGGAATCAGATTTGGAAGTGCAGCTTCCAGCCACTCTCACCAACAACTCCTTTCCTGACAAGGGCAAGCCATCATCCTCTACCCACCTCTATCCTCTACCCAAAGCAAATGCTTTGGAGGTTTGAAGAACATAAGCATTAATGGGAACTCCACAGAAGCTCATGAGAATTATTTTCTTATGAGAAAATAACCCGTGCAAGATTTTCTGTGCATCAGCTGCTGACACAAACCATTTCTGGAAGCATTCGTGAGATTAGAGCAGAAGCAGTAAATGCATTCTCAGCTTGTTTGTTCCAGCTGATACCACCCGAATAGATGCCCAAAGGCATAGTCTTTCAAAGATAACACATCTTTTCCCCTGGTTTTAACAAAAAATGCCCACAGCACAAAGATAAATTACCCACTCTGCTTGTAATAGACATTAACATACGTTTGCAAGATCCAAATACACATTTACAGCACTTAAAAATGATGCTTAAATAATCATCAAAAATATCACCATGTCTGGTAGGTTGTCCAAGAAGTTCATTAGGAATCCTTTTTTCCCCTATAGACATACAATTATTTCCTTGGATTTCAAACATGTGCTTCTTAAACTACACCCCTAAATTTAAAATCATTACCTTCTTGCTCCTAATTATGAAAATATCCAGGATAAGAAATATTTGGTAATAATTTTTTCCTTCAAAATGCTACAGACTTACTAAAATAATTATTACTATTTTCTTCAATTGAAGAACAAGTATGAAACAGACATCAATTTCAAATTGCATTTAGAAGATTAATTACAGGCATTTATTTTTGCAAGTGTTGGCTGCAGCGTGTGCTAACAACAGAGAGAAATCTCCCTCGCTGCTGGGAGCCAGATCCTGCTGCCTTTGACACAACAGCACTGTGGGGAAGAACTTGCTCTTTCCTGGAATATCTTTACAGAGAGGGAGAAATAATTTTTAGCCACATGCACAGTACCTAGAGATGAATTTAATAATCACAAAGATGAGACACCTCAAGCAGGAAAAGCAGCAGCTGTTTAACAGCACGCAGCGAGTGATAGTCTT
Organism: Cuculus canorus; assembly: GCF_017976375.1. Classification (NCBI taxonomy): domain Eukaryota; kingdom Metazoa; phylum Chordata; class Aves; order Cuculiformes; family Cuculidae; genus Cuculus; species Cuculus canorus. The sequence continues at coordinate 12,002,490 of NC_071411.1, forward strand.
TCCATTAAGGATGTGTAAACATGGTACATGTCTTACCGTGCTCTGGAGATCTGACGTCTCTGAGATGGGGCTCTCTGGATGCTTTATCCTCTCCTTTTGCCTGCCTCTGCAAGCAGGGCTCTGCTGTTAAAATGAATACACGAGCCCCAGCGTAAAAGCCCATTGACTTCTCTAGTTACACTGGGTCAGAGGACTGCCATGAGCCTGGTCAAACCACAGCTGGGCTGCGGTCACAAGCTTGTTCCAGCAGCAGCGGCGGTAGCAATGATGTCCTACATGTGTATCAATGAATATTACAACAACACCATGCTGAAAATAATCTGCTGGGAAAATAGGAGCAGATTGCTGATGTTACAAGGAGACTCTGTCAAGGTGTGAGAGAGAGTCTCATTTCTGGAACACCAGCTGAAACTTGGCATAGGCTGGAATTACATTCATTGACGTCTCAAGTATGCTTGAAAACAGTTTGTGGCTGGTTATAGATAATTTCCTAGCTCTGCAGGAGCAGATAAATGAACACGAGAATTTTAGGGATCAGCCTAATTACTTTACACATGCAAAATAAATCGGCACTGAATCTGGATTCTAGATAACTCTAACCATTCTCAGACAACCTTTTGCTAGACACTGGTTCACAAGCAACACAAAAAGACAACACAAGAATGAACTAGAGTTGCTGACTTATTATCAATGCTGAAGAAATTTTCAATCATCAGAAAGTTGCTAAAGTGAAACAGATGGACAGCTAAGCATTGTGGATGCACCATTTCTAAAGTTATGCAAACAAGAGAGATCACAGAACGGTGTGAGTTGGGAGGAACCTTAAAGATCATCTAGTTCCAACTCCCTTGCCATGTGCAGGGACACCTTCCACTAGATCAGGTTGCTCAAAGCCTCCTGAACAACACAGAGCTAAAGTCAGCTTCTGCTGGGAAACAAACAGTCCACGAATATGAGGTCATCAAGCCTAGAATGACTGCTTTCCAAGACCTCGACCACTGGATCAAGTGGTTTCCTGGTTCATTTTAGTTCGCTTTTTGCAGAGAATTGGTTAAAGTAAGTTGACATGTCAGTTATTTCAGATGTTCAAGTGAAGTAAAGCCATCTTCTGCCATTGTCTCTGAAAACTAAGATGAATGCTGTATTGTCGATTCAAACTTCAAAAAGCTATTTGTAGGGTGTCATTTTTCATTTTGCCTAGGCAGGATGTAATGAAAACCAGACAAGTTATTGATGGTTTGGTTACCTGTCTGCCTTAAAGAAATTGCACAGGTGCTTAATTTAAAAAAAAAAAAAGACAGTCAACACAATTAATGCAAAACAATGATAGGAAGCATCCTTTGAGGTTTTATTTTTTGCTGAAGTGTCACTAGACTGTGTGTCAAAAGCCACTGCTGGCAATTCATCTCTCAAGCCATCAAGATAAAAATATTACCCTAGTTTGTACCCTTGCACCAGGGGTATCTGGGAGAGATATGTTGTCTGTCCTACTGTCATTTCCTTTCTAGCTGTTTAAAGTAATTAACAACTAATTAGGAATTTTGAGGCAACAAATAAAAAATTGGAATTTATGCACCTTTTAAAGCTCAAGACATATAGAAAGAATAAATGAAAAGCCTTTCTTTTCTTGTCTGATTTTACAACTTTTTCTTCTGAAAATGACATAGCATCAAAGTGAGTATGTTAAAATTTCTGTAACAAAGTAATACCCATGTGAGTGGTCTGTAAATGAACAACCCTTGTGAGAATGCTCTGAACTCTTAAGAAAACCGTGGGTAATCTCTTTCAGAGAGTATAGTCTTTCTGAACAGTTTTGAGTGCAGAAGACAACAACAACAAAAAATTAGGTGAGAGCTTTCTGCTTTTCCTTAGCCACCATCATGCCAGCTCCTGGAATGAGAGACTGCTGCTTGGGGCTTTACCCCGTGAGTCCCACCACTTCATGCCATCCCGGGCACCAGGGCAGGACACAGGACAGAGAGTTCCTTGGCTTCACTCGGGGCAGAAATCCAGCTTCCTTTCTGAAGCATCTGGCAGTGCTTGTGTGGAGTGGTGGTGGTCTTTATGAACAAACTAACATTCACTGCCCATATTATTAAGCCTGCAGGCACAGCTGTGCATCAGCATATCCAAGAGGCTTTTCCGCTACAGCCGCCTGGTGTTCTACAGCCCTGAGCCCAGGGCTCCTTATCTTCCTGGTGGACCCCTAAGAGCAGACAGCATCTTTTTCTGGGATTTTGGAGCAGTCCTGTTTGGGGTTTTGTTTGCAGAAGAGTACAAAGTCCTGAATCCTCACTGGACTTCCACTGCTCCTTCCCAGTCTTACAAATCACAGAATGGTTTGGATTAGAAAGGACCTTAAAGATCATGTACTTCCAATACCTCTGCCATGAGCAGGGACACTGGATCAGGTTGCTTGAAGCCTCACCCAGCCTGGCCTTGAACACCTCCAGGGAGGGGGCATCCACGACTAGTGCCTCACCACCCTCACAGTAAAAAAAAAAGTCTTTCTAATATCTAATCTAAATCTCCCCTCTTTCAGTTTAAAACTGTTACCCTCACCCTATCCCTGCACTCCCTCATAAAGAGCCCTTCCTACCTTTCCTGTAGGCCCACTTTAAATACTGTAAGGCTGCTATAAGATCTCCCTAGAGCCTTCTCTATGCTAAACAAGCCCAACCCTCTCAGCCTGTCCTTGTATGGGATGCGCTCCAGCCTTTGAATCATCTTTGTGGCCTCCTCTGGATTTGCTCTAACAGCTCCATGCCCTTCCTGCGCTGAGGACTTCAGAATTTAATGCAGTACAAGAGCAGAGCAGAGGGTGAGAATTACCCTCATTGAACTGCTGGCTGTGCTTCTTTTCAAGCAGCCTAGGATACAGCTGGCTTTCTGGGCTGCAAGTGCATATTGCAGCTCATATTGAGCTGCTCATCCACCAGCACCCCCAAGTCCTTCTCTTCCAGGCTACTCTCAATCCATTCCCTGCCCAGACTGTATTTAAATAAATAAATCCTCATCTTTTCATAAGTTACCAAGGAACCAGGAGTTCTAAAACTGAACCTACCCTTCGAGATCAGGTCTAACTAGGCTATGGTGGACAGCAGTAATGGAAAACCTGGAAAAACCTGGACCTAAATTACTTAGACCCTGAAGCACATGAACCACTTCTAAAAATGTTTCGTAAGCCACCTCTAAAAGTGTGGTTCTCTCTCCTGAATGTGACTTGACAAGGCCCAAGTTTGCCAGGGCCTCTTTACAATTCCAAATGCTGCTGTGACTGAACTCTATGGGTAAATGCCACTACACGCTGCATTTCTGCGGTTTTATTGGTTTTCAGCTACCAAAATTTAAAAAATCCTCCTGTTTTAAGCAGTACGGGTCTGTGTGTGCAAGAGTGGCTCATATATCATGAAGCTTGTCAAGACTGCAAGATAATGGGACCAACTGGGAAAATTTCCATGAAGATAGTGAGCGTGCCTGGAGTATCTAGGTCAGATCCTGCTTTAACAAAGTGCACTATGAGGGTCCCTTTATACAGAAACTTGTTTAATTAAGATAACAGATGTTGCTATTATACAAGTCCTAGTGAGTGGCTGTTTAATTGGACACTTTCATATTCTTTGCTACCAGCACAGAACATCATTTGTTTTTTATGAATTTCCTTCCGTACAATTAAACTGTATAAACAATGCATGCACTGTACATTCATAGAAAAGAAACAGCTCTAATTATGTAAGGGCTTTACATGAACAAGAATAGGAGAAGAACAATTTGTTTTGGGGCTTAAAAGTACAATTATTTCTCTGTCCTGGACTGTGTACATGTCTGGTAGCAGGGTAAATGTGATTTCCAATAGCTTTAGGAGAACATAAAGAATGAAGACCACTGTGTACTTATTTTAACATTCACTGTTTCAAGGGAAGACATTAGAGTTTGAGGTGTGCTGCTCTTGCCAAGTGCATGAGATAGCTGATAACACTGCTAGCCCTGTTCTCATCCATGCAGTGATGCCCCAAAACACCCCAGAGCACGGCTCCTCAACACAGGGCAGCCACTAAAGCCAGCACTAGCCCAGACCTAAATGCTTCACTCCACTTCTGTCCCACAGACCAATCCTCCGTTTTGTCTATTCAACACATTAGCTGGTAACAAACTACAAGACTGGCAGCAACATAGCATCGCCCTAAACAAGCACTATCTTGGTTTTCCTGCACAGAGTCTGTACTGCCTGGAGTTGGGGAGCAAAGGAGAATGGGCACAGCAGGAAGCCACGGTAGACCAAGACACTAAAACATGAAGTCTCTCTATCTCTTCTTGAGCCATACAATGCTACAGCTTCACCCTCTGGGAAATATCAGTACGTGTCTCTGACAGATTGATATCTAAAATGAAACAATATTTCATAAATAAATAGATGTATTACTGTTATGGAATGTACATTAAGTCATTCCTCCAAGTCCAAAACAAGCACCTGAGAAAAAAGGAGAGACTTGCAAGTACAGCGATGCAAATCTTGAGTTACGAAGCAGCGTCTAACAACCTGTTCCAATGCTAGTCAAGCAAAATCATTCCATGCCAGCAGCAAATATATTCCTTGACCAATTCTATGACAAATTTTCTTAAGATACTCAAACAAAATGGCCTTTGGTGGCAAGTTATTAAAAGATGGTTCAATTTGTGCAGCTGAATGACAGAAAGCTCTGGTTTGTGAATACAGATCACAGGACCAGTATCAGCTCTAATGCTGAACCCCAGCGCTCCCACAGCCAAGCTCACACATTGTGCACCTACATGATGGCACCTGAAGATTTATTGAGCTGCAAAAATGCTTTTTTTGTGGGCTACAGAAAGCCATACAAAAATTAAGGGAGATTTAATTGTTTTAAAATGAATAGTTCTAAATTGAATGGTGAATTAACTGGTTTAAACTATTTAAAAAATGTTTCCTGATCTATAGTTCAAAGAGAAATATGGTTCCATTGCAGGCTGTTCTTCCAACAGCTTTGAGCATGGGAGCAGCTGTGACAGAGGCTTATTTTAATTTCAGCTGGTAGTGCTCTGTGTAGCTACAGGATTTGTCTCTAATCACAGCCTGATTCTTCCTCCTGTGCCCAGGAAATCTGAATGAACAAGATGGTGACTACAGTGACTCCTGATTTCCACCACTGCCACAATGAACTGCTCACACTTGCAATTGAGTGCAGTCTTCCATGGGAGCCACACCATAATTACAAAGAAATGGAAAGGTTTCTGTGATAAGATCATCTGAAAATAAAGGTTTTAAAGCGCTAGTCTCAGTAACAACTTTATCTAACATTGTGGCATTAGATGTAATTGAATTATTATTATGAGAGGATTAACAAAATCCTGCAAGAACAATTTGACTGCTGTGACTTCCTGTCCAACTCCTGACAATGAATAATATGTACAATGTGATGTCAGGAAATAAATGTCACAAATGGGTAATACTGCAGACTGGAGGGTGCTTGGCTTTAGGAATTCATGAGTTTAAAGGAAAGTCTTCCACTAAGGACTTGATTTCATCCATTTTTGTGTTATATAGAGACCATCAATTAACAGAAGTTTTTCCAGACTTGTGGGTAACTACAGATTTCTGTTTTGTATTTGTAAATCTCATGTAAAATTACCCTCTACCTCTGTAACTCCTACTGTCATCTGGAAATTATAGATCCAGTTTCTGAGACAGCTTTGGAGCAAAGCATAGGCATAGTTCCAATCACCTACACTGGTTTTAGAACTGCAGAACACTATGTCTCTAGACAATACCTGTATGATGACTATGTCCTATGTATGCGATGTGATAGATGCTATGCATTTCAGATCCAAAACCTCACTCAACATTGACTACATTATTTCATAAAATGAAGGGAATGAAGATTTAAGATTACAAGACCAAAGCACCACTGAGATTTAAATAAAAACTGTATGCCCTGGCTCTAAAGCCTGTGTACCCCTCACTCAGAAGGTGGTTTTGCCTGGTTTTGAATGCCAGCACTCCCTCAGGCAGCTGTCCAGGAACACTCTGCATCTCGATCTCACAGGTTTAAGCCCAGCATCACTTCTGAGTCACATTGATTGAGTGCGCCCTTAGTAAATTCACAGATGACACTAAGCTGGAAGGAAGTGTCGATCTGCTGGAGGGTAGAGAGGCTCTGCAGAGGGATCCGAACAGGCTGGATCGATGGGCTGAGACCAACGGTATGAGGTTCAACAAGGCCAAGTGCCGAGTCCTGCACTTGGAACACAACAACCCCATGCAGCGCTACAGGCTTGAGAAGAGTGGCTGGAAAGCTGCCTGGCAGAGAAGGACCTGGGGGTGTTGGTTGACAGCAGACTGAATACGAGTCAGCAGCGTGCCCAGGTGGCCAAGAAAGCCAACAGCATCTTGGCTTGTATCAGAAACGGCATGGCCAGCAGGTCCAGGGAAGTGATTGTGCCCCTGTAATCAGCATTGGTGAGGCCGCACCTCAAATCCTGTGTTCAGTTCTGGGCCCCTCACTACAAGAAAGACATTGAGGTCCTGGAGCATGTCCAGAGAACAACAACGAAGCTGGTGAGGGGGCTGGAGAACAAGTGTTTTAAGGAGGGGCTGAGGGAACTGAGGTTGTTTAGCCTAGAAAAAAGGAGTCTGAGGGGCGACTGTCTTTAACTACCTAAAAGGAGGTTGTAGCAAGGTGGGTGTTGGTCTCTTCTCAAGTGATAGGGCGACAGGAAATGTCCTCAAATTGCACCTGGGGAGGCTCAGATTAGACATCAGAAAAAATTTCTTCCGTGAAGGGGTTATCGGGCACTGGAACAAGTTGCCTAGGGAGGCAATATCCTGGAGATATTTAAAAGATGTGTAGATGAGGTGCTCAGAGGTGGTTCAGTAGTGGATAGTTACGGTTGGACTCAATGATCTCAAAGGTCCAAGCGATTCTATGATTCTATGATGTAGCTGGGATGTGAGAAAAGAATCTACATAATGGGATCTCAGCTTCCCAAAATCTTTTCTCTGCTACTGTTGAGTCAGAATAAAGAGACTGGAGGTTAAATATATCTAGAAATATGCATATAAGAGAACCAAAAGCTAAGTGTAAAAATTCTGAACTTAGGTCAGATCTTTCTGTCTTTTGAGTGATCCGACATGTCCCAAAGACACATTCCCATTTTGCAATACCCAGAAGACATCACTTCTACTGTGAGCTCCCCATGCATGTTGGATTCATTAACAATTCTGTGTCAGCCGCAGATCTAGACAACTGGTTCAAACTTCCAGGTAATATGTGTAAGAGTGTATATTGAAACGGTAAAATGACTTCTGCCTGAGGAGTGTGTTGGAGCAAGTGGGCCCTAAACACTACTTGTATAGTATTGTCTCTCTGATTAGGCAGCCTACACAACTTTATGGTGGCCATTCCTATCCAAAAGGTATGCCTCGCTCTTGAGTGAGAGTTTCCCAGAAGTTATGTGTTTTTCAGTCACATCTCCTGTCCCAGTGGTGCGGAAAGTGGGAGATAATGTGGCAGCACTCACCTGCTCTTACTCTACCAAGGGCCCTATAAAGGTGATTTGTAGCCAGGGGTGTTAAGAGAACTGAAGAACTTTCCAGAGTGTAACAGCCATTTTACACTGAAATGCGAAGGGAAGATCAAGGATAGAAAATTATCGTTGTATCTTTATCTATATAGAAATAGCCTTTGTTTTCAAGTAGCATTTGCAATATATTTATATCTGTGCTCTAGCTGTTTCTATATAAAATTTACCTTCTGGAGTCAAGCTACTAACATTATTTTGACTCTGCTAGGCCTCCAAGGCAGGATTTCCATTATTATGGAGATGAACTGCCTTTAATGACTGCAATAATGTAATTGTAGCCCAGGGCAGAATTTCTAATAACACAATTGCACAGTTATCAACCACCAGTAAGAAATACCTTCAGGGCAGGTTATTCATTAGGGGTGCAGTACACACTACCTCACAGCCTCCAGAGAAGAATATGAAACCTAAAACAATAAAGCTCTTTTTTTTTTTTCCATGGTTGTCTCTGCCCTCTGGGCAAACATTGAACAACACAGTTTTGCCTCCTGGACAGCAGTAGCACCACAGCAAGAGTCCTAGCAGCAAAATCTGATGCACACTGTTTCTGTCTCCAGCCTAACATTCCATTCCACCTGAGAAGTCACAAAAGCCCCAGGAGAAATACTCAAGTGATTGCCACGGTAGCCATCAGGCTGTACATCAGAATTCAAAGCAAGGACTGACACAATAATGTTGCTTTTAACTCCACCTGGAACTGGAAGGACCATCTATATTGATTAACCTTCACACGATCAAGTTCAATTTGTAGAAGCATCCAGATGTTCAGGTGCCTCTGAAACTCAAAGGACTCTTTAATGTCAGTTTAACCAGAGATTTCATATAAGTTTCTTCTCCCACGCCTGTCTCAAAGTTCTGTTTTATGCCCTAGAAGAAGAGATTTCCGCAACAGCTTTTTTGGCATCTTTCTTCTGATATTTCAACAGGTTTTTTCAACAGCCAAGAAAGTTCTTGTTTGAAGCCCACACACACATGTGGGAGGAGGCAGGTACTAGGACTGGACTCGTCAATGCTGCCGTCCCTGGGAGAGCAGGGAGGAAATAACGTTTCAGCAACCAGTAAGACCAGGCATTTGGCCTCTCCTACCCCTGTGAACTCAGGCAGCGCTGATGAACAATGCAACAATTATCTACATCAATATAATTTCCTAATTGCGCATTTCACACAGTCTCCAGGCACAGACTGCAAGGACAGCCTGGTTAATAAAGGTGATGGCAAGGATTCAACACCCTCGTCCCTATGGGGGAGACAACCAACTGCGTGTAAGAGCTAAGCAGGTCCAGCTGCCAAGGCAACGAAGCAGTGTCCATTAAGACATTTTGCCAGACAGGCCCCACTGGATGCACTGGTTGGCAGAAAGACCCGTGGGCTGAAGTAGCAGAAAATTTCACACCTGCTTGGGCACATTTCACGTCTGGTTTCCCAGCCAGGGCTTGGTGCCCAGGTGGGAGGCTCCTAGTCCTGGCATGGCAGCAGGAATACGGCAGCGAGCCTGCTGCAGCCATGAGCACCAACACCTCATAACGCTGCAGACTGCAGCTCAGCTTAACACTGAGCTTCTCAGAGGAATGTGTTATACTCACAACCTGTCCTCCCAGCCACTGCCTACAGTCTGCCTGGGCACGGGGACTGTGATCAGCAGACAGTAAGATATATGCTATCTAGCAAGTTCTTACGACCACACCTGCCTCTTGCTTATATGCCTTAGGAGAAGGTAGGTCAGGAAAAACTGTACTGTAAGGTTACTATCTATCTATAAGTAGTACACTGCTTACATAGATGTGCACACCCTTCAAGAGTGCTCTGGTGTGGACTCCCTCATGTCTACCATAGTGTGACTTCAGGTCACAGCATTTCACTGAGGGAAAATAATAGTGCCTCCTTTTCTTAGTTGCCTGTTTTCACAAAGCTTTGAAGAAACCTGCTCTTTTTGAGGTGTATCTCTTGTTCTCTTAACCTAGGTGGAAACCAGCCAAAACATCTACAACCAGTTCAAATAACCAGTTCAAAAGTCATCTGGAAGTAAACATACAGGCAACTTGAGCTACCACCTAGCCTTATGCTACCAGTGCATGAGCCATGTTACCCTGGGAAATCAGGATCCAGGGGTTCCATACTGTATTACAGCACCCAACTTCTAGGTAGGTTTGCAGATGACGTAGGGCTAAAAAAACCCAAAAAAAACAAAAAAAAAAACACACCCCTTTTTTTTTTGTCAGCATTGCACAGCAAAACAGTGATCAAGCAAAAAACACAGTCGCTCTCCTTTCTTTCTTTCCTAAGCCCTCGCTCAAATAAACTAATGCTTCCTTCTCTCATGCCTAAATTAAAATAAGGAGAAGGAACTGTGGCATGCTTAGGAGAACACCGTCAGAGGAGACAGCACATTGCAGCTACAGGCTGTGCCAGTGAGGATGGGGAGATGGATGCAAGCTCATGGGGCTGACTTTCCAAAGCTTCCAGTATTTAATATTTCCCACCCTTCGCACAATCTTCATGAGAAGAATAAGTTATTTCAGTTTTAAAAATCAGTATGCTTTGATCTATATTAACTTTGACCTTGCACAGCTTTGTACCTTGGCTGCTCGTGGAAGCTCTGTGTAATTGATCACCCAACCCTTTTTATCCCAGGAGGTGAAGTCAAGTGATCCATATACAATAGCTTTGTAAAGAAAAGGTAACAGCAGCTAAATAAATCAGAGATAAGTTGTTCATTATTTTATTCATCTGACTCTATTAAATGAACTGCAGGTTTTTACATATTCATATACATCACCATAGTATATATATCAACATTACATGCAGGCAGGTTGGATAGAGCAAGACTAGACTTTGCAAGGTAAAAGAATAAACAGCTCTAACAGGTTTAAGCTTTTTAAAAATAACATTTTTCCTATAATTTCTGGCCTTTTGACCTTAGCTAATAGGACAGGATTCTTCTCATCAATCCAAGGGTCACATTTTGGAGGATTATCAAGGACAGACAGTATTCTGGGTCCTATTCCCACATGCTACTCAAGTGAGACAAGTAACAAAAGCACACTTCTACACAGTCAATAACAAATCACTGCAAACCCGTGTGTATGGATGTAAAAAGTAGGCTTCTACTTCCTAGTAATGCTTCCTAGTAATTCCTTTTGAATTAAAAATAAAAAAAGAAAGAGAAGAAAATGACTTGGCCAGTCTGAAAAAACTGTCTCCAAGTCAGGCGTTAGGACTGCCACATCAATTACTGACCTCAAATAATTCCTGTTTGTGGGACATTGAGTAATGTACCAGAGCAGTGTAATTTGCAGCACAGGGTTTTATCTTCTGGGAATTTAAAAACAATGGCTACGTAGAGCAATGCAGAGGCAAAATATTTGCCTTTTAGAATGTATCTTTATCAGCTTCTTGGCAGGGATGCTTTAATAGTACACAGAGACCAGGATGAACACAATGGGAATAGAAATCTCACCCCCAGCTCCTTGAGACTGAACACTAGCTGTTTTCACATTTATTTGCAAATCAATTTCGGGAAGCTATTAATGACAAATTTAGCTTTCACTGCTGAAAGCCCCTGGGTTGGAGCAAGCTAATGAAAGAAATGGTTACTTTAAGACATTACCTCTCATTTTCTCTTAGGATGTCTTTTCCTTTCTTCCAAGAATAAGTAGGTCTGGGGGAAGCTTTCGGCTTGCACTCAATGATTACCTCACCACCCACTTTCACAAGAGTTAACTTTTTCAAGAGTGTTTTGGAAAAGTCTGGACTGACGGCTGAAAGAAAAACAAAATAAAAAGAGATCAGAATTCCATCAGCCACAGCATCAGGCTCTTTTGAACATTACAATAATTCAGTGCTGCTTCTCACCTGTAATTCCTAAATGATCTGACTTTAGGAATCACATGCACGTACGGATGGGTCAAACAGATACCTAAATGTTTCAGCTCTTTGGTTGTTTAGAAATGCATGTTCAGCTACCAAATTCAGAAACCAATAACTCCATCAGGCAGCAGAAACCTGGTGTTAAACACATCTTATTTGGGGCAGCACCCCTAAGAACTATGCATGAACTAGACAATGTAGTTCCTTTTTTCTTTCATAACAGGGCGATTATGATTTTGTTAAACAAAATCTGCTGCTATGCGCAGAGCAACTGCATATGGGAGAATTGTCACAAACACAGAATTCATATAATTAATCAGAAAAGTTAATATTTCCATAGAAGTTGACACTTACGTGTAATATTTACAATTGTTACATAAACAGCGTCTTTTATTTTAAACTATAGAAGCGGGAGACCTTGACATGGCCAGGTCCTGAAGTAAGTAAAACAAAGTGAGAGTTAAATAGGCACCAGGTACTCTCAAATCATCTTTCTTGGTTCCTCTAGGGCACACTCTTCCGTTTCATGAAAAAGTCAGGAAGTCATCGAAGAAAACACCAAATCCCTGCAAACAGTCTGTAGCCTGGCTTTAAAGCATGCCTGTGAGGGAGGAGATGGTTTGGGTCCTGATTCCTGCCTCAAAGGATTTTTAATGATTTGGACCTACTGATAGGCAAAGCTTGGAGATGGCTGCCTCCAGACTGACTCTTGGTAATGAACTCCCCCCCCCAAAGGCAACCAGAAGGTTTTACTTTTATCAAGTGGGAGAGTTAATTTTTTCCATATAGAAAGCTCAAAGCAAATAGGTAATGCAGCTTAAGTGTTTCACGAACAACTCTTGCCCTGCTTACTGCATCTTTGCTGACAGTAGCTTGCTTTCTGACAGATCAGTGGCACCAAGCTATGCCCAGTCCCCTCTAATTCTCTCCATCCCCTTTGCCAGCTGAGCGCCTGCCCCCTGTGCCTCCTGCACCACCCCTGCATCCCTTGAGCCTGCAGCATTTTCCTCAACTTACTTTTTTGCTGTATCCTGAGAGGTGAGAATTTAGATCACTGTGCATTGAATCTGCTTGATGTTCCATAAAATAATCTAAAGCTCACTTGAAGCAGCAGGGAGACAAAAGCTGCCACGTGATACAGAAAGCAAATTCTCAGGGCATCTCGTCTGTCTCAATTCTTTTGGATATCATTCCTGCCGCAAAAGAGCTGAATAAAACATAACCCTACAGTGATAATGAGATGGGCTTTATGATCGAATAGATCTCGTCTTCCACTTCCATGAATCAGAGTTTATTAATCTCTGCGCTTGTCTTTTCTTCTATGTCAGACAACAGCTGACTTCATTTTAGCATAGAGGAAAACATATACGTTAATAAAGACTACGAAAGAGTCATTTGGAAACCAACATGGGATATGCAAAACTTCTCAAAATTAAAAGCTCTTAGCGAGGATGTCTTCCCACCAAGGTGCCCAGAACTAGATGGATTATTATTTACACCATATTATCATAATTAATGTATTATCACTTCTGGAATAATTTCTCAGATTGTCCAAAATTTATGAGGAAAATATTCCTTTTCTTTCCATCTCTGTAATAAACAGTTTAGACTGCTTTTTTTTTGCAAGTCATTTGCTGTTTCCTTTTTGGTCTTGTATGAGGTGGAGGAATTGCATGATATGAGTTTTATTCTGCAATGGCTGATGAATAAAGTAATTATTGGGGGATTGAAACTCCTGAAACTTGGGAGTAGGAGGAAAACCTACTGCGATTCTTACACAGGGCATTTGGACTCAGATGCAGACTGAATCATCTGTAAGAAAAAACATCACTAGGAATCACAACAGATTCGTTCAGGTTGTGATAAATTGTGAAAGAGCTCTCCTACTACTCTGTGGATTTTGAGAAACAAGTCAATTAGCTGAAAATAAAGAGCTTCTGATGTGAAGACAGAAAAAGGTCAGTTCTGCAGCTGCGCAGTTATATGGCTGAGACTGGGAATCAAAATGTTCTGACCTGAAATTTAGAAACTCTGGACCTAGTTTTCAGCACTACCGCAGCTTACCTTGGCCACCACAGGGGTAACACATTTAATGCCTTCACACCTTGTTTGTAAAAGGAGGATTTTAGTTACCTTTTTTCACCCTAGGCCCAACCTTCCCCCTCTTTTTTTTTTTTTTTTTTTTTTACTTTTTTTTCAAAAAAAAACCAAAAACCAAAAAACAAATCTAAAAAATTTAGCCTGAAAACTCTTCAAGGCAACAAATGCACCTTACTATACGCTTTCACAATGCCCAGCACAACAGGATCCTGATTTTAGCCAGACTCCAGGCAATATAATTGGCAACAATAACAGAGAAGAATCACTCTGAGAAAAGCTCTGTCTGTAATTTTCCATTTCTCTTTTTCACTTACTTTTGCTGTAAGTCTCACTTGCTACTCATGGTGTTTAATCATTTCAAGTGATTAACTTCAAGACCTTTTAAAATAACCATTGCTATACTCAAGAAGTTCTGTTTAAAAGCTAGCCTTTCTCAGTGAGAGCTCAGAATATTTACTTCCATTGAAAACTCAAGGGAAAAGGAAAACATTCTCATTTTCTTTAAAAATACGGCAAATTAAATCACAGATCCATAGAAATTAATTTGCAGCACACCATTCTTGTACCTTTCCTGTGACATACAGAAGCAAGATTGCAAAACAAAAATAAGAAGCGAGTTAAATACAAGTTATCTAGCAGGTTCTTAAAAGCAGGCTTTCCAGGGCCTTTGTGTTTTGTGCAGACACAAGGTTGGCTCCCCCGGTGCTGTGGGGCTACCAGGCACAGGGAGGCACTGGAGGTACCAACCAACAAGGGCTGAGCCTCTGTTTTCTGAGAAGATCTGCCTTCCTCCCAAAGGCTCATTTTTACCAGGGTTTTGAATAGACAGTAAAAGCATCAGTGGGTTTACTTCTATTTCTTTCGTGCAGTAACATGTCCAATAAATCTTAGCACTGTGAGGTCTAATTTATTGAGCATTATTGTACTTTTCTTAAATGGTGACAATGACAATCTTTCAAATGAATTTTTTACTGTGCAGGCATCTAATATCGCTGATAAAAAATGACCAATATTGAAAATACCATAATCAGAAAGGGCTTCATGCTTTATTCTTCAGGATAAAGCGGGGGAATGATGCTATTGAACACTCACTTTGAAAACCACTAAACCATTATTTTCCAATCATAAATTCTATTTAACCCTTTGAAACTACGTATCTATGCTGACATATCAGTTCCCAGGCCTGCCACTTTTGCAAGAGCATTTGTGAATGAAGTACAGACCCTGGGGCAGCTGAGGCTGCCATGGATCTGTGGAGATGGTCCTGTCCCACCCCTGCTCAAGCAGGAGCAGCTATACCAGGTTTCCTGGGGGCATGTCCAGTTGGGTGTTGAGTATCTCCAAGGATGGAGATGACACAATCTCCCTAGGAAACCAGTTCTAACTTTTATCTCATTGTAAAAATATGTTTAAATGGCATTTCCTGTGTTTCAGTTTATGCTCATTGCCTTGTCCTGTCATTGGGCACCATTAGCCTGGTCTGTAATCTCTACCCCCTCCCCTCAGATATTTAACCACCTAGATTCACAGGAGCTTCTCCTTACGTTAAATAGGACAAATAGAGTAGATGTACAGAAAAGAGGTGGAGCGGAATTTATTTTCTTTGTGAGGATTTGGGACAAGAGTGTTACTGTTGCCATTTGAATGGTGCAAGGTCTACTCATACAAGTGATTTTTCAAGATATCTTCAAGACAGCCAGCCTCTGCAGCCCATGAGCAGGCAGTTAATGTCCAGTATGCTCTGGACTGGGGCAACATTTGGGCTTCTCCATAACGCATTTCTAACCAACAAGAGGTGAGCTCGCTGGCCAGCTGCCAGCTCTCCAAGCTCAGTCATCTGGATGAATACAAGAAGATGAGATGATGCAAATTAAAGCTATTCTCTGTCTACCCACCTTCTCAAGTCTCCCTTTCATGTCTCACTTAAAAACAACAACTTGTCAAAGATCCTCAGCAGCACTTCTGCTTCAGATGCTGAAACTTGGCAAAACCAGTTTGGGTGAAGGCTTTCGCTGGTTTTGGAAGGCTTGCAGCGTTCAGCAAAATACACTTACCTATGACCCTCAGTTCTGCACTGGCGAAAATGATGCCGTGTCTATTTTCTGCTACACACTGATACATGCCAGCGTCTGACAGGCTGATGTTCGTTATCGTAAGTGAGCCCTGCTCTAGCTGAACTCTGCCCTGTAGGAAATAGTAAAAAACCAAAAAAAAATTACAAAGTAAATAAGGAGATACCTTCTTGGAACATAAAACCAGCAGTTGTTGTGCGATATTATACCGAAATGGACAAAAAAAAGTATCAGTAATGGGAAGAATTTGCATACTCCAATCTATTTGTCTGTCAGCTAAATTTATATTGGGTTAGATACTAAATGGTAAAAACAATAAGGTAGTTCATAAGTGCAATTTAAATTGAAGGACCTTTCCTTGACTTCTCATTGATTTAATACCGAAACCATTTAGATTAATATCCCTTTCAAGCGGGTAAACTTGAATTAAAAAATGCACTTTTGTTCCATGGTGGCATATCACAGCCACCTTTATTCTTTAAAACTATGGCAGCATGAGTATATATGGCATTGAAGGTGAGTAAGATGGGTTACCATCTTAGCTAGCACAGAGATAAATACTTAAAATCCTTTGCAGTTTATTGAAAACAATATAGATGTTAATAATTTAATGATCCTTTACTTCATATCAGCCACTAACATGATTTACGTACAAGACCATCTGTTAGTGACCAGCATGAAGCAAGTAAAATTAGCGTGTGGAACAAAAGGCCCGAGTATCATTTGTCAGCCTAAGGATATGAAGCTCGTGTTATCAATTTTAATAAGTACAGTAAAGTGTTCCCTCCCTCCCCAGGAGTTTCACTATTTTAAAAAAATAGTAATATAAACAGCTATTGGCTTTCCACTTGGCCGTAGGGAGAAAATTTAATGTTTGTGCAATCTTTACCAGAGCTGCCATGTTCTTTTACAATAAGCAAAGGGAAAAAAATGCTGGCTACTTCGAAACCAATGTGTTGGTGACTTGTTTTAATTTGTGGTTACACCAAAGCGGGGGCAAGGGACTGAATGATGCCTCCTCAGCAAGAAGCCGGACAGGCAGAGCAGTGGGAGGGGATGCATTTTCCCAGCTCCTGTGCATCACTCATGGTTAGGTAGCTCTTTGTGTCCCCAGCAGTGGCAGCCCATAATTCTGGTTACCCGCGCAGGGACAAAGCTTGGCAGGAGGAATAGGAACGCTGTTAGAAACCAGCAGAAACACTCAGGTTTCATTATCAGTTGAAGTTCACCTGGATATTATAAACTAAAAAAATTAATCCAAGCAATCATTTTCTGGCTGTAGGCTCCAAACTCCTACTTGGCCATCCCCTCTTTTTCATGAGGGTCTCTGCACCCTTAGATTTGTATCATAGATTCTTCATTTCAGGTAGGAACTCTGAACACAGAGCTGTCGTGTGCCCTACGTATCGTTAGCAGCAGCTCTCCTGCAGCCAGGAAGGGTTATTTCTCTTTTCCCTGCCAGGAGCTCCACGTCATACAAAGATGTCACCCAAGCACAGCAAGGAACTGCCTGCAGAGCAAGTGGATTTCAGAGCACAACTATCCTTTCTATGTCCATTTCAAAAATAAGAAAGCATGCAGAAATGAGAAAGCTGGCAGAGGACGAAAGCACTGGCAGAGCCTGTGGCCCTTCTACCAGGTGAAGGGCTCCAGTGGTGCCTACCTGGGGCAGCAGCGGTTCCCCATCCTTCAGCCAGCGGTACGAGGGCTTTGGTCTGCCACTCGCTCGGCATTCCCAGATGACGTTCTCCTCTATGGCTGCGTGTACATCGCTGATTTTCTGAATCCAGTTGGGTTGAGCTGCAATGTAGAAATAAAAAGTATCTGTAACCAACAGCATGTTCTTTAGGTGCAAGCAAATGGCCATTTCTTCCTTTAATAGCATAGTTAAGAGTTGGACTCAACAGCATCCTTAATAACACTAGAGATTTTTTTTTCACTGAGTCCAGTTCTGCTTTCTGAAGGTGGCATGTGTAAGATCAGAACCCGTTTTTATTTTTTTTGCTTAAAACATTTAATGAGAAAGAGCACCTTCAGAAATCCTGATGACCATAATCACTACAAAACAAAAGCAACAGATCATGCGGAATAAATGGCACTGTTAGATCCCCGGTCCTACAAATATAAACATTTTCTTCTTCAGGATCTAAATGAGCTCAACCTCAAAGCTCTTAAAATCTAGCATTCAACTTCAAGAACTGTAGAGACACCTCTGCACTAAAATTAAGGTTATTCCAGTAGCTTGGGCCTGCACGGTTATAGGCACTACTTCAGGTCCAAATTCTCATTTTTTTTCTTAGATTAGAGCCTTATCTACAAGTACTGCCATAGGAAAATATTCCATATGTATGAAAAATCTTTGGATTTAATAACTGTATTAATGACAATGAATCTGGAAAGACCAAAAGCAGATATCAGAATACATTTTGTCAGACTTTGGTGAAAACTGGCACTCAGATACTTATGAGATTTTTAGGTTTTTTTTTTTTTCACATATTTTTAACAGAGTCTGTGGTTGCTGGCTTTTTATTTAAAAGCTTAAGTTTAGCCACACTCCCCATGCAAATCATATTTTGCTGAAATCGTCATGTTTCTGGAGACCATAAAAAACCTCCGACTTTTGTATGTTACCTTCACAAACTTCATAGGGCTAGATAATATCTATGATATTTTCCAGTAAGTCCCATTAAAAGAGAGAATGACTTTAGGTTTTGAATGGTCATTTGCCCTATTTTGACATAAGAAAATCTGAGAGACTTAGTAGGAAGATATTACCAGCAGAGGTCTCCAAGAACCTGGTTAATACTTTTCCGCATGTAATGAGGTAAAAAAAAAAAATTAAGATTACTCAAGGATAGGTAAAAACCTTATATATATATCTCTCTTTCAGACAGGGGCAGAGGCCAAAAAAAGATCTGCAAGGATAAATTACGAAATAGCTTATCAAAATGGTAAGTTAAACACACAGTTGGTATGGTTATACCTAAAATATTGGTAAGTCTACCATAATGCGATGCTGGATATACACTGAGAGAGGTCGGTGCCATTTAAAACGGTCCCGGCTGTGTCAGATGTGTGTTTAATCCCATACCTACCACACTGCACACTTCCCTTCTCACAGTGTCTACAAACAACAAAGCACAGAAGAAAGCTGAAGAATTTTCCACAGTATCTTAACTCTAAAGGAACTTATGAAAAAGCGGAAAGGCAAACTGAACATAAATGATAAAGCAGAAGCGAAAGAAGTAGTTGAAAAGGAGAGACAAGCAGTGTTTATGTCTCTGACTGCCATTCCTGCCCCTGTAACATTTTAAGCTTGTTTATTATCTGTATCTAAACAGATATGAAAGGGAAAGTGCTTAAACGTAGCAGGATGAAAGTCAATTCTGTCATATGGAGTAAGAACTTTAACAATTCTTTGGAACTGAGTCTTATGATACTGTAAAAGGAACTCTATAAAACCACACAGATCCATTTGCCTTTTTTGCAGTACCGAGTGTTTTATTGATTTCCCACACAAAACCAAAAAAAAATCAGACAATAACTGAAAGCAACCTGTAAAACAAGAAAACTCATGAGAGGCAAGATGGCTTTAGAACATATAAGTGTAAGGTATGTAAAAAGGAAGAAAAGTCCCATGTAAGGAGAAAGAAAATTCAGTATTTATCCCTATTTCAGGCAGATAAGGAAAACTCTCAACAAATGTGACAAAAAGACTTTCCCCATCCAATCTTTCTCTTATACTTTGCAGGTTATCTATCTGAACTCCTGCCCTGAGTAATGCTGCTGAGATTTAAATGTGTGGTACTGGAAGTGCTGGGAGCTGCCACTGCTGCTATTCATTTCACTCTTCTGCAGCACTCAGGAGCCACAGGCTTGCACCATGTTTCACTCTTTGCCCCCTACAGTTATTCTATCCAGTTCAGTTTACTATCTTAAAGTCATTTGTGATGCACACAACTACAGAACAAGCATAGTAGATCAAAAAAACCACAAAACAACAGAACCTCAGTAAAGTCTGGAGAAGTGCTTTGTTTCACAGGAGCGTGATTCTCTGCTCTTTGGGAGACTTTTCTAATTAGGTTAACCTCTCCTTTGAACAGTTCATTTCAGAGAATAACAGGCACACTCTTGACTTAATCTTGAGCAATACACAAGGGTTGGTTCATCCAGCAAATATGTTTGAGCCACCAAATGAGAGTTGCCGTAATACAATGAAATTTGACAGTGTCCCATTGGGGATCATGTCAAGATATGGTAACGTGACATAAGATTTCAAGCACAGTAACTAAAATAATTCAAATAAGGATATGAAATCAGCTCCATGCTGCAATATTATTTGAGACAATGACAGGGTTTAATTTGTGACTGGTCTTAGTGTTCTAGAAAAAGTCCTTCAGATCATTTCAGCGGTGCTAGCCAAAGAGGAATTCTTTCATATGATGGGTTTGTAAATATTTCGGCTCTCTTAGGAGTATTTAGATGTTACTAGCCTTGGAAACATCTCAGAGGAAAAATATAGTATTGCAGAAAAAAAGTACATGGAAGATGATTAAGAATTCATCTGAAAAGAATTCATATGCTACATCCATAAAGTGGAAAAAAAGTAGAACTATAAACATGACTTGTATAAGGACAGTTTTAAAGAAAAAAAAACCCTCCTCTGTGATGAGAGCGGTCTGGAACTTGTACTTAGGTGGACAGGAGAAAAATGATGGTACCAGTTAAAAAAAAAAACCTGTTTACCTTTGATCACCTTCCAGTCTTCACCAATGCAAAGCAGAGAATTTTAAATGAGGTGATTAGGAAAGTATGCCCAAATGTACTCCTACTTCTCCAAGACCCCAAAAATCCAGAATGAGCCTGTCCTTCTTTGCAGCAAACTGAAAGGCAGAAGTAGGCACTGGAAATCTGGACCAGAAATCATGTCCTAAAAGGCATTTGAAAATAAAATGACACAGCCGGTGATGAAATATGGCACCAGAAATGCAAAATAAACCCAAAGAACTATGGGAGCAATGTGAGAAATAAACCAGAAGTAAAGCTGTAGGTCTTTGCAATCGCCTGTGAGTTCAAAACAACCAAAAAGACTAAAGCAAATGAGGTACTAATACATATACAGAATCCAATTCTCAGTCGGTGTATATTGATTTCAGTGTTCCTAAGCCAATTTATAGCAGCTGATGACCTAGTGCAGGCTGTGTAATTCATCATTAATGGCAGATGAAAGGCTGAATGACTTGTTCATTACTATATCTGTTCTAAGGAGATTGAGACTGAGCCCAGGATCAGAAAAGTCTGAAGACCAGAAAGCTAAGCACAAGTAAGAAAAACAGATGGGAAAAACACATGAGTAATTAAAAACAAAGAATGTAGCCAGTGTATAAGGTTTGTGCAGACAAGTGTACGCGTCATCCTGGTTCAAATGGGGATATAGCTTCTGTAAACAAATCCCATATGTCCCTAATTTGTTATCTTTCTCAATGATCACGGGAATGTGAAACCAGACTTTAAGTTATTGCTTTCCCACTTCTCTTCCTTTCCTCCTCTTAAACCTTTCCTCTTGACCTCTACTGCCATTTAAGGACTATTTGAAATCTATACAATTTCAAAGGTGTGCAAGCTCTCCACCAAAGTAATTTGCTTGAATGTTGCACCTAAATGACCTCCATTTGTCTGCATCTTCGGAAAGTTTGCCAGATACTGCCATTCGAGCAGGGTATCTCCTTGCCTGCCTCTCTAGAAGACTGACCACAATGAACCAGAGCCTTGGAGTTCTCCTGGGAAGAAAATATTAAATATCAGAGGCAAATAAACAGAAGAAAACTTGAAGGAGTTAACCTAGCTGATAATAACTACTTAAATATTCCCGTTACATGACTTTCTTCTCAGTTAGGCCAGGCACCACAGGACTGTAGTAGGTACTGCAGGCACATTGATAAAGACTGTTCCTCAGGGATTTAGTTATTTTTCACCCCTGATGCTCTAGACTGCAGCTACCCAGGGGAGTAAGGGAGGTGTGGGGTGCTCTCTAAGTCGCCTTCACACTTCATTTCTCATACGTATTTCTATTTTTGCTTCCTCTGCTGGGGAACTATTTTTCCAAGACAAAATGATAATAATTTGAGCATTTTTTCCGAATCTTCTAAAAATGGATTTTCCTATAAGCAGGTTTCCATGAACCTTTTAGAAAACTAAAAGTGGAGGAGAAACACAATTATTCTCTGTGCAGAATGAGTTAAATTTTCACAATATTCTGAAACAACACAAGATTTGAGAACTTTAAATAAAATGAACATGGAGACACTTGGAAGTGAGAAATCAATAGGTAATTTATTGCACAACAGGTAGCAAGTTACATTCTATAGTGAGTCATGTAAATGCTAATTAATAATAAAACAAATTTATCCTATTTTTGTGAATTTTCTTGTATTTTTATCAGTCCAAAACCACATTTTATTTCACGTACCTTTGAATTTTTAACAAATTATTTGTCATCTGGGGCCTAAATGAAGTAGAGACACGCAACTCACCGATTCTTACTTATGCAAATTTCCTTTTTAGACCTCAAACCATAATGAAGAACATAATGTGATTTACATTTGAGGTTGTTTTATAGAGTGGCATAAAGTAGCTTTCACACAAAAAAACCCATAGGCCCACTGATGAAAGGGGGACTCTTTTCACTGCAAAATTAAGGAGCTGCATAAATTCCGGGTCGGACTTTGATTTGAGCAGTATTTAATCTGAAAAGCGGTCCAGTCAATTAAATGGCTTCTGATGAATATCTTACAAAATGCAGCAAAGAACTGTAATTAGTTACAAATAAGTCTGTCTTTCTGCTAATGCGGATGCTGCTGTGCTGATGCTTATAGAAACCATTTTAACCTCAATTCTTTCCTCCTTGCCTTGGCTTGCCAGAAAGGTGTTGGGCTGGGAGCGTATGAGCTCGCGTGAGAGATGCTGGAAGACCTTGGAGCAACACATGCGATGCAGAGTCAGCACTCACATCCATGCCGACCAAAACAAAACCATTTCAGTACTTGGATATTTTCCTCTCTCTTCCAGTCTGTGTAAGGCAGCGTTGATCAAACTGGAAAGCCCAATGTCAAATTGCATGTTTTCTGTTATAGTTCTGGCAGACAAGCATTCCTGGTGGTGGAGCAACCCCTCAGCCTCCAGAACCCCTGCCTCTACTTGGGTGCCTGTTGTCAGCCCCACAGCCCTGCCTGCGCAGCAGTGCTGCGGGAGTCTAAATGCATGCTCAAGTGATTCCCAAGGAGTAAGCGCTGGCATAATCATCTCATTTCACGCATTGCATAAAAAATATACCTATATTTAAAAAAAAATCCAGGAGACCAATATGCTCTATGGTGGTATGAGGATATTTGATGATGGTCAGTGGGGAGAACCTGGCCAAGGCATGTCAGCAAAGCTGTAGAGGGGCATAAGGCTCTTGTCTGTCATGGGAAAAGCTTTGAAAACAGGGATGAGCAGCCACAACAGTGCTTTAGGAGTCCATTGTGCATGTGCATCTGCCTGTTGCCTCTTGTCCTGTACTCAAGGCAACCTTTGAGTTGTTATCGATTGACAAACAAAGACCTGACCAAAATGGCATCTAAGCTTAACATGAATGAAAAAACATTCACAATGATAATAAATAAGCATCTCCTTGATGCTGGTTTAATGAATGAAAAGGCAATTTCTTTCAAAATTGGCTAGCTGAGGTAAGCTGTTTACTGTACTTCTGCCAAGAAAAAAAGAAAAAATGTTGGCACTGCTTTTTGTTCAGGATATAAATTTTAGCCTCACAGAACGTTATCAAATTTAAAATTTATGAGTAGCCTGATTAAAAATAGAATCAGGTCAATGGGAATGCTCTCAGAATGCTGCAGATCAAAACACACAGCTGACGGCGAGACAGACCCTTGCTGTCGAGTTCAGTGGAAGAACAGGCACTCAAAGCAGAAGTGTCAGCGCAGGCAGCATCGTGGCAGTGACGTGCTCCAGCTGTGCCAACGCTGGCTAACACTGGGGACCTCACCTCCCTCAGCTACAGGGATTTAGCTGGTACAGGGTCTGCCAGGAACAGGCTGCAAAGTCAGGAATGCAGTGCAATGTGCATTTATGGCAGCTAAATGGGGGTGGAAAAGAAGAGGTTTTGCAGTTTGATTCGCTAGTTCTCTGAAGCTAATTTGAAGTACATGCTATCTGGTTAGCAATGGCAGACAGAACAAGAGACAGAAAGGAAACGAGTGATATGTCATTCAGAGTTATAATACTGAAGAAAACACATAAGTCACTGTAATTACATTAACATTAACAAGTTTTCTATTATGTAGGTCTATCTATCAAGTAGGACATACAGCACTCAACAAATGCTTTTAGAGAGCAATAAAACACAGCCTGTTGCAGGGGCTTAAAGCACAGAAAACGGAAGAAGAGCAGATCTTGCACGTTTAATTAACCTTTCCTGCTGCAACAAGAATGTCAAACAACTTCAGTGTCACTGATATGCTAACCGAGGAAAAAATAAACATTGATACAAGAATGAAATACAGCAAAAGTCAACCTTCCTTGACAACTTCCAGGAGCACTGAAAGAAGGTGACAATGGAGGCAATGCTGGGTTATCTACAGCAAGCAGGCAAATTTGAATTTCATTTTCTTTTGCTTCTTTTTTTTTTTAATTTTATGTTATACTATGCAAAGAGGCAGATAAATGGGTTTAAAGGAGTCATGTTGTTAGAGACAGATTGCCATCTCCAGAGCACATCTTGTGAAAGAGCACGTCACTACGTATAGGTGGCACATCTGACCACCCCCGTATCACATCCTCTGGAGTGTTCCCTTCTCTGGGACTCAGCCCTGACCCACCAACAAGACACTTGAAAAGCTCTGCCAACATTACAGTTGTATTTCATTAATGACATTAAATTTCCCAGCTTTAAAAAGAAGAATGATTAAGGAAGATTGCTTTCAATTTCAACTATTTGTATAAAATGGTTACAGTAAGTTACTTCCCTCAAAATAATTTCACTGCCACGTGAAACTCCAAAGCCCAGCTTGTGGAAAACAAGTGGGTTTTTTTTTTTGAGATCTGTTTTCCATATTAAATATTTGCCAGACACAAGCTATCCTTGAAAACTGAATACTTACAAACTAGTAACTCATCATCCTCAAGACAACAAAGATGATATTTTAGTCTATTATCCCTTAAACCAGTAACTAGCAGAGGTAGCAGACAGACTAAAACTTCTCTATAAAGACCTCTGCTCACATGAAAAGTGGACATAAAGATAGTTCCCAGCACCACAGAGAGAGAGGAGGACACTCCTCTTACCCATAAAATATTGAACTTTGCTGAAATGCCATCTTGAGTGTAAAAACCAGCACAAGCTGCACAAGGGGGCAGCTTTTGTGTAGGATCTACAATCCTCCAAGAACGGCATTCAGACTGGTAAATTCATTATAGTAATGAGATTATAATTTAATATATGATACAGTGGGAGTATAGCAAAGGCTTGATTTACTGCTTTGCAAGAAAGGCAAGTTTGGCCATGGGTTGAGCAAAACTGTATAAATGATGAGTCTTTTCATTTACTGTCCACATGAGAAAAATGAGGAGAAACATGCATTGTCTGATAAACAGAAGAAGAAATCTTCAAAATCTTTTCATTAAAAAAACCCACACAGATTCTTTATTTTTTTTTTTAAAAAAAACGGATTCTTTCCTTAACAGGAACTTCTTGCTATTTCACTCCATTTAAATGTTTTATTTTTTTTCACATTTTACTCAGTTTTTAAGGAAGTGTTCATCTAAAATGGAAGCACCAAAAGTTCTGATTTAGAAATGAAACATCTTTTAGAAATATTTCAAATTTTAAAACATCCCTACATAAGCCTTTTTTTTAAAAAAAAACCCCACAACACCAACACCAACACAACAGACCATTACTCAGCAAATTCAATGAGTTTTGCCAGAAGAGTTAGCTCTCCAACTCCCTTTTCTGCAGCAAATTTACTATAAATCAAAAACATACTTCTCATCTCTAGAGTTCAACCCAATCTACCCTGCTGCCAGAAGTTGGGCCCTCAGGAGCATTTTGGGGAGAAAACACTGAATTTCTCTCCATGTGTTCGATCAAGAACGACACTCTATTACGCTCCAGAAGATGATAACAGAGCAGCAAGAAACTAAAGGTTTTTATGATGGTGGGGAAGTGTCTGCACGCCTGCGTGCAGGTTATGTAAGCTGCAGCCTTCTCCCCTCCAAAACATATCAAATAGAAATTAAGTACCAGACCAATAGCTCATTCGTTCTTCTAACCCCCCTCTCTGTGACTCTTGTTCACCTCCATGTGCATAAATCTACAATAACTCAGAAGAGGTAAAACTCTCCTCCTGCAAGCTTGCTTCATCTCCTAGAAACACTGCACTTACTTTGCAAGACAGGGCTGTTTCCACTAGAAATCTCGGGATGGGCAGACACCTGTATCAGGATTACAGGCACTAACACATCTTCTATTTAACACAGAAGGCCTATGAAGCTGATGATTTACATTTTTATTGTTCCCGGATCAATGGCCCTGCTTTTCAGTGTAAGAAGAGCAGGTGTCATTTGGTGAAAGACTCTGCCAGTTCTGCTAGGGTTAAATCTCAACTTGCCAGGCTGTGCAACCAGTGACCCCGTTTGAAAGCAGTCCTTAATTGGTTATAAGCAATTAACATTTAGTAATACAAGCTGGGGCAACAGATACATAATAAATCCCAGGGTGTAACCACTATGATGCTCCAACCCGAATACTGCTTTACTCTCACAGCCACAAGAAGACAAACAAGCGGTCTGTAAGTGTTTTCTGTATACTACCATGCCAACGTCTTTCCAGCGATGTGCTTTTGTTCCAGCTGCTCTGATTCTCAATTAATATGCACCATTGAGACAGGTTTTATTTCAAATTACAACCTTTTTGAGATGTGCAGTTTGTAAAAGAAAGTGATCTTAAAAATATCCCCCCAAATTACTTTCTCACAAAATATTTACTGCATATTGCACTTGCTACAATAAAACCCTCTGAAAGCAGGCAGTCTGCTTACCATAAAATGTCAGCTGTCCTCTTGCAACATTTTTCCCTCTCACATTTTCAGCTACACATTCATAAAGTCCAGCATCTTCTTGTTGAAAATTTGGGATTTCAAGAAGTCCGCTTGACCTGTGTCTCCTGGCTTTTCTGGGTATCTGCTTCCCATCTGCTCTCCTCCAGCTAATTGTAGGAACTGGGCTAAATAAGAAAAATAAAGCAAAGTAAGACTGGCAGAAAAACCTATGGGTCTTGTCCTGGTAAGCTGTTGTCTGATCAACTGAACACTTGAGGATGAAGACACAACCAGGCTGAAGATTCTGGCATGGGATCTGGAGCAATTTTATTATGTCTGGCTTGTATATAATATAAATACATATATACGTGGTGTAGATGCTCTTAAAAGCAGGAGACTGTATTTTACAAAAATACAGTTTGCAAAGTTAAATTTGGGTTCTGTTATGACAATACAATCATTTTCCGGCCCATCTCACATTTTATTTTATAAGTGTTGCCAGTGTTTACTCCAGATAGAGATGTATTTTAAGTGCTGCGCGGAACCTCAGAACAGGAGATGCATAAACACATCTATACAAAATAAGTTACATCTTCGCTATTCCTTGGGAATTTATATTTTTGGTGAGCAAAGCTTCTGCTCCCCAAGTCCCTTGCCTGTTATGAACTCCCTGTGAAGAAAGGGAATGATTAACAAGTCTTGCAAACTCTACAATACAACACTATAACACTATGAGAGTGAGAAGCTGAAGAAATGATAACAATGGATCAAAACTTACTTCCCCAAGGCAAAGCACTCCAGTTTCACCGTTGTTCCTTTTGCAGATGGAACCGTTTCTGGGAACTGTACTTCTATTTTCGGCTCATACTCTCCCATCACCCCTGTGAACATAAAAAAGATACTAAGGCTTGGTTGAATTTTTGCAATAAATTCACAAGTATTCCCGTGCTAGCACAGAGCAGTTCTATACATCATTACTTGCCCAATTAATCCATTCATTTTAAACATGGCTTGTTTCTAACAGCCGTGTAGTGTGGGCTCTTCTCCCATTTACCGCCAGAGGAAAATCTGAACCAGTGCTCCACGCCATCTGCCAAAGATTAAAATTTCTTCATGGCTCTGTTACTTTTTGCTTTTGAATATTCAGGAATTTTGCAGTTAACTTGTGAAATAAGGAAAGCAATAATAAGGGAGGCTCACCACCTTCTCGAAAACGAAATGCGGAACAAATAGCCATTAGAAAAAGTTTTAAAAGCACTGGAGCTAATCAAGGCTTCTATTAACTTCAAGGATTTAGATGCACAGAGATCATATACTCTTCGGGTAATTTCTTTATTTTTACTGCCCCAGTAAATCATGTATCATGGCAACCTCTTTATAAAATTGTGTTTAAAAATTTTGCACATAAAAAGCCATTATATTAATGATAAACGGCTACATTTCTAGTCACTGTACTGGCTTAAAACCAGCACATATAATTTCACCAATAGTGATTATCAGTTAATTGATGATTGCAGTTTAAATCTTAACTGCGCGGTGCTTTCTGGACATCGGCCAAGCACGGAGCAGGCGAAGAGTCCATGGGCTGGGAGGAGGGAGCAGTGCTGCTGCAGAAAAATGCCACCAACACGCACAAATACAGAAATGAAATAACATGACTAATGCAGAAATGAGACAGAACGTCTTCACAGACATTCAGGCAAGGCTGCTAAGGGTGGCCTTTGACTGCAGTGCTGCTTTCTGTCCCTCTGCTTTGCAATGAAGCTGCAAGAAAAGCCTTTTTTTCTTTACTTCTCCACAGTTAAGAGTTTTAAAGCGGAAAGCGTTCTGCATGAGGAAGTCCCCTTTTCTTGCTGACCTGTATACTACCTGTTCTGGTGCAATAGCAGGTTAGATCATTCTCATCCATTTACTGCAAATAAGCATTGCTTCTACAGTATATAAAAAGTAGTTGTTGTACAACATCAGTCATCAAAATTAAATGTTTATTAATGATATGAGTAATTCCCGCCATAGTCATGTCCTGGCCAGCATGTATAGCGGGAAACCTATGAGCCTGCGTCAGCACTCTCATGTTTACGTAGTATACGAACAAGAATTATGGAGCACACTACTCATTGGCCCTTTGCACACTAACACTGCAGTGAGGAGCTGGGAGTATCTGTTACAGTTAGTGTCATGGAAAATCCTCTCTTCTCCTGACTTTGACTGGCAGTCTTCCCTAAATTTCTCTAGACCCCATGCTAAACTTTTGCTGGGTGAGCTTCAGCTAAGCCAAGAACAGCTACCGCCCGGTGGTGTCCAAGGGCAATGTTAGGTGTGAACATCTCGGAACAGTAGCACTGTTCTGGTGATACTACAACTTACTGAGATCTTTTCCAGAAGAGTGTTTCCACATTCTGCAATGAAGATCTAAAATTTCGCAAAGGAAGAGCTTTTGAGGTTATGCACCCCATGAAAACCTGACTAGACTCAGGTGATCGTCTCACTTTGGAACGTGCTTTCAGATTGGAGACTTACCTGTAGAAGTTATGTTCTCCATCACCCTCCTCGAGATGGCTGAAGAGGTTCTTGGTGCCTGTGCCATCAGCCACCCTGCCCTTGCCCCATCCCAAGTGCATGAGCAGAGGGGATGTGGCTCCTCAAGAACCCACTCCACAGGATCCACCAGCAGCCAGAGGATGGGAGATGACACAGTGGCCAAATAACAAGAGAGAAAGGGAGTTGACCTGAGAAGTTGCCTGTCCACTGACAGATCAGCTAACAAACCAGACCTCAACCAGCAAAAAAATCCATAAGAATGGTTCCTTCTTCTGCATGTCCTCCACTGCTTAAACAGAAATTAGGTCCCTAAGGCAAAGTAGGCTGTAAAGTGTAGTGTGACACTAACGGGCCATTTAGGAAATTAAGGCAGAATGTATTATTAATATGTTATTCACCTGACAGAGAACGTGACAGGAATAGGAGGGAGGAAAAATGGCCTTTTTTTGCCTTCTTTTCACTAATTCCTTCTATAATTTCCATTTCTTTGTCTTGAGATGGGACTGGAGAGCTCTAATCATAGGGATAAAACCCCAGACCGGGATGGAAGGGCAACTGGGGGTCACAGGACAACATCTCCAGCCACTGTTACCCACAGCCCTGCAGCTCTGGCTCTTACAAGCACACGGACAGCTGTTTTACAAGTGTTGTTGCGAACTCCAACCACTTAAAAATCAGGACTCATACCTGGAAAAATCACAAGGCTCACACTGCAATTATAACCTGCACACACACACACACAGGTTATGCTGCAAGTTCTGCTTTCTCCACTTTATAGGAGAAACACCAGTACAGTTAAGCTATCTGTATCCCAAACCTAAGGCTATTTCCAGGCAGACAGTCCCTATTTTTCCTGCTCTTCCTGCGTTATTTAATATCTGACTTAGCCACACATTTAAGAGGAGTCCATATTTTTCATCCAATTTCAAGGCTTAAAAAAACTTGCTTTTGGATTAAAGTCCCAGGAATTCAGAAGCAAGCTAATTTGTCTGAGGGGATGATATGCATTTCCTGACAACACCTGTGAAATGTTAGAGTTTAATTGGCCCATACAGCTGCCAGTGATGGTAATTTTATTTCAGGACTATTTCAGTTCTTTCTTACTATGACGGTTTCAATTCTGATGTAAAAAATCTGAAGTGCATTTTAAAGAGAGGAAGTAAAGTACTGCAAAAGCGGTGGCTGTAAACACCTGGGTGCTCCTAACAGGCTGTAGCTGATGCGTTTGCTGCAGGGTTGGGGTGCCCTAGAAGGTCACAAAGGTGCCGTGGCGGCAGTGGAAATGGCACCCTGGGTACCTGCTGCCCTTTCAGGGGACACCGTGCAGAAACCATGACTTCGACAGGGACAGGAGAGCCACACAATGGAGACTGTTTATTAAATAGAGAAGACAGTGTTGCGGGTTTATTCCCTTTTCTCCATCTCTTCCAGTCCATATCCTGTGGTGAGCTGCCAGACAGCTTGTTTAGTAAACAGCCATTCAAATTTAAACCGCTTTTCTGTCTGAACTGCAGTAAGTGCTACAAAAGCCTTAATTCAGGCTTTAGGATCATTATCAGTCTTTGGTGCCATACATATTTAGTTATTTCTTTTATTTCCTAGCACAAAAATAGCTTAGAGACTCCTTTCTCCATAACTGGTGCTAACTGGTATGGGTCAGGACTAACTCCTGTCCCTGCAGAACCCAAGCCAAATGCCAACCTCAGTACCTTGAGAAAACAGGAAAATCAAAATATCTTTCATTTTTTTCCTTTTATATGCCAGCACTTATGTTCTGGGAAAGCTGCTTGTCATTCCTGAAGACCTGTGCTGGAATATGTGTGAACATTTTAGGAGGACAGGTCCCACACTGGACATGTGCAGGTTTGGGGACTGCGGCACTTACATAATACTGTAATTTCACGAACCTGCACTGCAAGCATCCTTGCTGCCACAAATACAGAGAGCTACATGTCAGTATTATATAGGGGGCAATTGCATGCATTTGTGGGAAGGAATTAAGAAACATAGAGGAAAAACATCCTTTTCTTGGCGCTCACTGTACTTCGTAAACTGTATTTATCATTGTCAGATAACCTCTGTCCATAGAAGTACAGATCTTGAGGTCTCAGTGACTGCGACAGCTGCCTCAACAGGGTTTGTTCCCACCACCACCCTGTAATCCTCTATGATATCTATCTCTCCAAGCAGAAAAAGCTGTCTGGGGATAACTAATAGGATGAGGCACCTTCTGCTTCCACAGCACAGCGAAAGGGAAGGAACCCGAGTTCAGTCAACAAGAGCACAAACCACCAGCTACAAAAAACTGCTGCAAACAACATCAGGAGATCTGTAACTCCAGAGCCTCACAGCTGAAAACAAGCCAAACAGAATAACAAAAGGCACAGGTGGGAAAGCAATCTGCCTATGGGATCTGATTTCATCCCCTACACCCATATCTTTTCCTTTTACAGATTACAGCTCAACAGCCTGGCATTATAAAGCAAGCGGAAAAGCTGTTTCTCCAGGATGATTACATTCAAGTAAAATAACCATGACAAAGACGGCAGGTATTTGATGTAAAAACCCTAAAAGATTCACGACAGAGTCTAGAAAAATTAGTGCCATAAAATGAAGAAGAAATGCGAACAGACACCTCATGTTTCTCACGGGTGAGATTTCAGCCCAGCATGTGCCATCCTGCACACGCAGCTCTGCAGTGTCGAGCCACTCTGGGGAACGAGGGCTGCTCATCAGTTCGATAAGCAGGTTGAACACTGGCTACAATAAGAATACCCACCACATGATTTGTACATCTATCTGTTAAAACAATTGAAATTCTTGATATTGAACATCATAGGGTCAGCTGAACCATGAGCATCTAAACTCTGTTTTCTTCCTGCAGCTCCAGAATTGGGAAATTTTAAAGTTTTTGAGTGAGAGATTATCATCAGCACAAAAGGACAAAGTCTTCTCTTTTTCTTTCATTAGCTCAGTGTCAAATAATTAAAAAAAACCCAAAAACAAACAGGTACTATTGTTAGTTCAACATCACCAGTATTCCTTTTGGATAGTATCTCACTCCACCACCTGTTTCTTTCAAAGTAATGGAGCTATGTATAAACTACAGGGACACATAATTAATTCTGCATGGCAGCAAAAAAAGTGTTTTTCAGTTTAAAAATAACTTTGATCTTTGAGAAAAACAGAAATTTCATAAGGAGAGTGTTGTAAAGCACCTGAACTTATCTGGAATTCACAAAAGGTACATCAATACAAAGCCAACCAGGCAATAACTTTGAAACATTAGCAAAAGGCGGTTTTATGAAGGATGGAGTAGGGCTGGGCTACCCCAGGTGGGACACAGCCCTCCAGCCCAGGGCTGAGGGTTCTAAGGGCTGCATCAACCCCTTGATAACTCGGGAGCTGCTGCGGGGATGGAAGACCCCACAACCCTTCCTTCTGAGCTGCACAAGGACCCTACAGCTGTGGCACCATGCTGCCTACCCAGGGCAGCAGCTCAGTACAATGTAAATGAATCGGGAGAGATACATTACGAATTTTTTTCCACTTACCTCACTAATTGAAGTTAAATTGAACTGAAACATTAATTGTTAATGAGAGAGCCTCCGAGCCTACTAATTTAACAATAAAGTGTTGTAAGGAAAACAACATGTCATATATATTAAGATATACTGGACATGTCAGATATGAATACAAAAGCTAAACAGGACGACTCTGCCATTGGAAATACAAAGTGCCTCACACTTTACTCAATTGTGTTGTTCACGCTTCTGAAGCAACTTCCATAATCTCTCTTTTCAAGTGTGCTAGTGTATTATACTTGGATTTTATAGGTTTATTTTATGTGCACTGAAAAACAGAGACCTGCTGATTTTTAAAATAAAGCTTGCCTATAATACTAGTGGAATCCTATTGAAGTACAGTCATCTTTAGCTCTGCAGATACAACAGCACCTTTCCTGTTTAACTCAGCAATGCATTCCCCAGCCCCTCAGAGGCTCAATTAAAGTTTCATATCTTTAATAAACAGCAGAGTGCACTTCAAAGGAATCGAAGAATATTCCTGTGAATTACCTCAGGAAGGCAATTGGTCCCTGTAAATAAAGCGGAGTGCGTGGAGGAGAGATGCACGAGGGTAAAGCCCTTGGCAAGGCACTTTACAATCAGGCTGCCTAGCAATCATCCTGGCATCAGCTCCGTCTTGGAAAAAAAAGCAGACATTGAGCTTGATTGTGATAAATGGAAGCACTTTCAGCTAGGTAAGGGTTGCATAAAAGTCCTGTTAATGTAGTACTTAAAAATATTTCTTCTTCAACACTGAAAATGTTACTGTGAGACACATTTAAATATTCCTCTTTATCTTTCATACATTAGATGACTTACCCTAGACACCGAGGGACAGATTTACTGCCACTGTGTTTACAGAAATGCGGCCTCCCATGTAACAGAGAGCAAATACACAGCACTAACTTGCAAAAGCACCCGTCTTCACTCCTCCCAGCCTAACTGCCTAACTGCAGTGCTTTCTCATCACTGACAATGTTTCCAAACTCCTCACCCACAGAAATCGTGTTAATGTGAAGGGGACAGCTATGGGTGCAATTAGCCTGTATTTTACAAGCAAGGAATTTTTGTCAAATACCACTAGGTGACAATGGACCTTCTTCTAAAAGAAGTTTCTATTTATGCATTTCTATTTCTGGAACAAAAGTCCTAACTGTTATTCTATAAACAGACAAGTTTTAATTAATTTTAATTGCAAATTTAACGTGAATTTATTTTTCTTATCTACTAAAAAATGACGACAATACAAATCAATTGTATGCATAAATTTAGAAATCCTCTTTTGATTTCTTCTTGCTTTTTTATATTATTCCACAGACTGCTAAAAATAGCACCAATTCTGCTGGGAAATACAGACTGAGCTAACAGTTACCGAAACAACAAAGTGCTTTTGTTCACTTTTGGGCTGCATAAAATGAACGAAACTGTAGTATATCCAAACTCTAAAATCCATTTTATTTCCTGTCTTTGGCCAAGTGCCACCAGGTTTTTCCTTTATAATTATTGTCTGATAGTGAGAGTTGTCCCAGTGGTAGGAAGAGCAGCCTCAGCCACAGCATCATACATTTCACCACCCCCTGTGACTTTGATCCACGGCTAAAGCAGAGCTCTCCATCCTCACCGAACCTCTGCAAAGATGAAAATCTTTCCCTTTACCCCGACAAATATTTCAGGCCATTCCTGAATTCTTAAGTAACAGCCAGTCAAAGAAAACAATACCAACTCCGCAATTTCAGCCCCCAACTTCCCTTCTCCAAGTCCTACCATCGTTCCTGAGGATTAGCGGGGTGGGGGGACCCAAAACCCTGCTGTTGGTCACTGTGTTTGTCACCACACATGTGTAGTTGCCCACATCTGAAGCTTCCACCTTCGCGATGTACAAATTCCCGGTCTCCTGTGAAACGAAGCGACGATTGTCCTGGTGTACGAAGGTTGGGTACTCATTGAAGATCCATGCGTAGGTGAGCTCTGGAAGCACAAGGCACCATCAGCGTTAGTGAAAGGTTGCAAATCATCATGGGGCACCGCCTGATGCTGGGCTCCATCACAAGTCAGGGCTGGATTATTTTCTGAAATTTATTTTCTCCCAGCCCTCTTTGATTAGGGAAATTAGATATATCACAGCCCAGGAAATGATAAAAAGGCTAACATTTCATAAGTTCTCACCTTTATGGCTATCAATACAAAAGTCCAACTGTGACACTTCTGAGTCTGCACATGGACCTAATATTCCTGTTGCTCCTTCAAATTCTTCCAAACTAGAATATAATACATTTTACAAGAATCCCACCTTTTTGTCATGAACATTTCAGCCCAAGTCATGATGTTTTTCTTTCTTATTTTTTCTTTTAAAGACAGTTCAGTGGAGGATCTGCCAAATCATGGTATCACACACTGTACGCTTTATTCCTTTGGAATTTCTGAATCAGCAAAAAACTGAACACTAAAATTAAGCAGCTGTAATCTTCTATATGACTAATCGGACAGTACTTTGTATTTTGTAATTCATCTTTGGAAGTTATTTCAGCAATAAAAAAAAAAAATCAGTGGGAGAAATGTCACAAGTGGTTGCCAAGTTTGTAAGTGAGGTTAATGCAATATAACCCTATTATATTTGCCTAAGACTAATGCCTGAACACCCCAAAAACGCTTGAAGAAGTGATTACAAGACTGCTGTAGTTTTCTAAGGGAAAACTAATTATACTAAAAAGCATATTCTTAGCTAAATACTCTAATGAGTCATAACTGTAATTGACCCTAGCTACCACTAGGTA
The DNA here is from genome assembly GCF_017976375.1 of Cuculus canorus. NCBI lineage: Eukaryota > Metazoa > Chordata > Aves > Cuculiformes > Cuculidae > Cuculus > Cuculus canorus. The sequence continues at coordinate 12,038,105 of NC_071411.1, forward strand.
CTTTGGAAAACATATTTGGCCCTCATGCTCCACTGTTTACACATGTAAGAGGCTGAATGCAGACTGTTAGGCTTTTATTTATTTATTTTTAACAACAGGATTATAGAATGCCTGCTTAGACTTTTAGGAAGATATGATAATTGTGTTTATGTGGGAATATCTAATCATCATATCTACACATGTGCATCTAATTATAAGTAACCTCATGCTGATGTCAAGAGGATACTCAGAGCAAACAAGGTACCACTTCTCAGCTGGCTTATTATTTTCTGCAAGTAGTTCAGTTTGGGTTTTTTTTTCGAGTTACTGTTAGTGAACAATTATCTCGTTGCTCCAGAAGCATCCAACAATAGACAAACAAACACCACTGCCCTGGAAACGCACAGAGGCATTTCAATTTGAGTGAATCTTTGCACGGCAGGTTCCCACCAAAGCTCCCCAAGCTCTACAATATGATAATATTTTGCATTGACTGTGCAATAGTGAATTGACTACACATTCCCCAGAAAAACACAGAACTGGGAGGGTCTTTCTAGATCCACAATCTCTTTTTCACCCTATCCTTCCCCAGAAGTTTACATAGTCCTACTTATAAATATACCCTAGGAGCAGCAAGCAGTTCTGTTCCTACTTTTCTGTTGCAAACTGGTACTACTTTAATTGCCAAGAACCCTCTAATTTCCAGGTTAAATATTTTCATTACTAGTCTACAGCTGTGTGCTTCTGGGCTAATGATGCTTTTGGCTTAAAGTGTTCTTGCCTCTTTACTGGTGAGAGCCATCAAGAGCCCTTCTGCCTTCATTTTCAGGACAGGCTTTCCAATCTTATGATCACCGTAGTAGCTTTTCCTACCCTCTGCCTCAGTTACTAGAGTTTTGAATATTTGTGTCATTTGAGCTGAGTGCTAGGTTGAAAATCCTGGGTTGCAGGAGAGCAGGAGGAAAAGTAAAGTAGTGCGATAGTAGAGGTCTGATTGAATGAAGTGAGTACTAAAATGGTGATGGATCTGGGATTCCTCCACATAGAGGAACCCAATCCCAAGGGTTCTAAAGGATACCTATTTCTAGAGCACAAAACATCAAAATTTCCTGAAAAGCCATCCTTATACTCTATTAATCTGGTCATACAAAACTGAAGAATAAAATGAAGATCTGATGTTACAGTTCTGCCTTCCTATCGCTGTCCAGAAAAATACAACTGCTCAAATTATACAGCCTTATTGCTGTATAATATTTAAAACAACTAGACAATTCTCATTCTCTTTCTCTCAAATAACGTGGGACTAATGGAATATAGAGCACAGGGAATAACACAGACTGGAGCATCTATAAGCGCATTTGCCTATGTAGCAACATGTAAATAACTACCGTATCAAACTCACTTTGATTTCCTTAGAGATCCTAGTGCAATATTTATGGCTTTTCAAACTTGACGGATTTCTTTTGATAAGGCTTCACATACTAATTGCTCTGGAAGAGACAGTCAGTTCACATCCCACAGGCAATTTGTAACAACTGTGTAAACAGACACTTAAAATACAGCCTGAGATGGCTCCTGGTGACTGCGTATGATTGAAACATTTACCTAAGTTACAGACACAGAATCTTTCAGTAAGAAGAACAAGCGGTAAGAGGCAACTCATGGTTCTCTAATTACACATTAGGGTCTACATCTTTGAGGAATTTATTACAAACTTGTCCTTTCTAATTTGGGGCCCTTTTCATGTAATTTTGCCTAACTTACGCTTTTAATTTCCCATTTAAAGCACATTCAAGTAGACCTCTCAAATACAGAATATTATCAGATTTAGACCCATATTTGCTGTTTTTAAAGACAAGCAGAAACTCCGCTAGCTGCAATCCCACTGCCAGCAGCACAGTACCCTGTTGTCCATCCATCTATGCAACATCAGACAGGAACAGTCTTGATTCAAAGCTCCACTAACAGCCTTTTATTCAAGTTGCTATTTGCAAAATTGTTTTATTAGATATGCGTGGCAGCAATACCAAAAAAAGAAGCCAGAGGCTTTTTATTCACTCCTTTTATACCTTTCAGAAACTGTACGACACCACTGGCTGCCTCCATGCGCTACAGTGAACGCTGATGCTCAGGCTACCCCTGTGTTTCAGGACCAAGTGTACAAACTACAAACTCACACTCTGTATCACATACAAATATCAATGAGTATTTATAAATAGAACCCAAGGCTTCTGCCACTATTGCATGGCTAAATATTATGGTTTAAAAAAAATTAGAGCGGCCAGCAGGTGCCATAAACCTTAGCAATTAAAAAGAAAATAAATTTTTCAAGCCACTTAAGCACAGATTTTAGATGTTTATGATACGTTTTTTCAATTTTATTATCAGAGGGCAGATAAACTCTTCTTTTTCCCCCAAGAAGTGTTCTGAGACACTTGCCAGGGCACCAAGCAGAGAAACCTGGCAGTCCAGTGATGCACTGCAGTGGTGGAGGATGGCTGTGTTTCTGGAGAAGCTGAGCTCACTGGGTGCTGCTCCAGAGCCCAGTGCCTCCACTCACTCTGGGGAAAATGAGGCTCCAAGTAGTAGAAGTTGCATCACTTTGCCTTGCTACATGTTTTTTTTCCTTTGCTCAGCACAGCATGCAGCCCTCCTGGGTGTGCTTTTCCTGATCACATTTCGATCTCATCTGTTTTCTAAAGCATCCAATAATAAACTCTATTAAAACTACGAGTCTCTCCTGTGCTGCCCTCAGAATACTCTGCTCAAGACAAAAACCGAAGCAAAAGACACTGCAGATTTTAAACTTTCTCTAAATCAGAGCAAATGGTGAAAAAATGTTACTGAAAGCTGAACAGAAATTCTGTTATGAGTAATTATTATAATTAGACCATATGGTTTGCCAAAATAGCATTCTTTGGTCTTCTATCTTGTCACACGCATACTATTTTGTCTTTGCCTTTTAGTACAAGAAACTGTTCTTGATTTATTTAATTTTTTTTCCTAAATCTCAAGTCAGGGCTGCCACTTAAAAAGGTCTCTGTAGCTATTATGGGAAAAGCTATTAAAACATCAAGATTATGGCAACCATAAAGCTGAATAGAGGAATGAAATTTTGAAATTAGCATTAACCAAAAAAATGGGGATCATTTATCATTTTTAGTAAGAACAGTGTGGTACAATACACTATTATTTTTTTATAGGTTTTACTGAAAGTACAGAGATTAATCCAATCTTTAATGATACCTATAATTTCTAGGTTAACACCTACTATGTCACTTGTGTTGGACAGGCAGGAATTGTTTTTCAGTGTGAAATAAAATATTTGCAGCATTCCTGTATATCTTGATGCACAAACGTTAGGCTTCATTACACATGGAAAGAAACAAATATAAAATGAAGAAAATTAAGAAAATCCTCCCTTTGCAACAGTCCCAAGCAACCCAAGCTATAATTGCAGCAGTACAGCATTTTGGAAGAGCAGTAAATAATTTTGAAAGATTTGGAAATGAAAGGTGAGGCTCATCCTGCTACGCTATAAACAACAACAATTTAAATCCAGATATGGTGAACTCCATGAGTTGGGTTTGCGCTTTCCTTCATCATGCAGTTCCCTAAAATTATGATTTTTCTTTTTTCCAAATGCAAGTTTTTCTTATGTATGAGAAGTGCTGAAGTTTTGCTATTTCACTCCATACCTCTGCTTCCCTTGTCATAGAAGGGGTCCTTTCAGATACAGTCAACAGCAATAGTGAAGTCACACAAAGTTTTCCTGGAGAGAAGCTATTCCCTCAACTACTGCAGTACAACCAATGGTAGTGATGGACCAGATGTAGTCCAGAGGAGGGCCAAGAAAGTGATCAGAGGGCTGGAGTACCTCTCCTATGAGGACAGGCTGAGAGTTTGGCTTCCTTAGCCCAGAGAAGACTCCAGGGAAGCCTTATAGCAGACTTTCAGTACCTAAAAAGCACCTATAATGAAGCTGGGGAGAGGCTCTTTATCAGGGTGTGCAGGGATAAGATGAGGGGGAACAGTTTTAAGCTGAAAGAGAGGAGATTTAGATTGGATGCTAGAAAAAATTTCTTTTACAGTGAGGGTGGTGAGGCACTGGAACAGGCTGCCCAGAGAAGCCATGGATGTTCCATTCCTGGAGGTGTTCAAGACCAGGTTGGATGAGGTTTTGAGTAACCTGATCGAGTGGAAGGTACCGCTGCCTGTGGCAGAGGAGCTGGAACTTCATGATTTTTAAGGTCCCACCCAACCCAACCCATGCTATTCTATGTCTCTTGGCTCTGTGTGCACCACTGTCTGTGCCTGCTGCAATCGAGGTTTCCATTACAGAAGCTGATGCACGCACGACCCAGTCCTTCACCATTCAGCATTTGCTGCGCTCCAAACTAGGAAGTGTCAAACATTCATACCTGCCATTTATTTTATGTGTTCAGCTACTACAACAACAATTTGCCATACAAAACCCCAACCATTCCCCATATCCCTGCCCATCCAGTTCAGAAAAGCTATTCACATCACAAAGTCATATCCAAAGTCTGGCCAAACATTTGCCCCGAATGGAGTGAGGGAAGAACCTGTCATCTGTAGCTTCAGTCACCTATGACGAAGCCTGGTGTAAGACCACCATAGAAGAAAACCGTGGTACAAACTCTGGCACACACAGTTAATGCCGTTAATATCACCTTTGTACATCGCAGTGACTGCACCCTGCCATGGGCTTGAATATGTAATGTCTCTCTCAACAGCAATGTTGTATAAACATTAAAAAAACATTTCTGGTGAATAATTTCTAGACTTTATTTTTTTTTTCTCTCTGATTGCTTGCATTCCTTGGTGTTCAAAATTCTCTTAAGTGGTACTAACAGTGTGTTTTGATGGTTACAGTAAATTGGGGCAATAATAAAGCATAACTGGTTATCTGATGAGTGTCCTGTGAATTCATTCTGTATTCTCATCTTGCTTACTAAATTTTGCTGACTGCTTGTAGGGGATATCCATAATTTAAAATTTCACTGAGATTTGATTAAGCAATCAGTGTCCATAGCCCCATGAATAACATAACACAAGCTGGTAAGGAGGCTTGATGCACCACAACACGAAGGCTGAGAATATGCTGGGGAAAAGGAAAGAGAATTATGAGGGAAAGATGGATCCCTGGCAAGATGTACCATGCACGTGGCTCTACCCAACCCCCCAAGACTCCTCTCCATCCATACAGTCACCTGCCGGCAACTGCACTGTTGGTTCTGTATAATTTTTCTTTCACAGTTTTAGTAAAGTTACGTGAATTATGCACTGTACATATTTTGTGGGCCTACAGACAGTTTCATTGTCCTGTTTGTACTCTGCATCATTTTTTTTTTTTATTTCTCTTCTTAAATAATTGCCGAATAGTTTAAAAGGAATCAACCTGCAAACATCTTTCAGTAAGTCTCCCCTTGACTCTGTGCTCTGCCCTCACACACAGCGGCCCAGCTACATAACACCACAGCTTCTACGCCTCAAAAGCAAGTTTTTATTAAAAGAATAATGAACCAGGTTAATCTAAATTTAATAATTGAATTTTTGGATGAACCTCCACCTATGCTAAACCTGACCACGCAGTTTCTCAGCAGCCAGCCAGTCAACTGTTTGCACACAAAGGAACGTCCTGCCCTTGCTTGATGGGACAGGAAAAAAAGTACACACATTTAATCTTTGCTAATGTTGATGAATCGGTTTGTAGAATTTAAATTAGAACATTATGAAAGTGCAACTAGTCACTGTTAGTGGCAACATGGTGACAATCAGAATAATCATAAAAATGTGAAATCACAGAGGGTAATGAATGGACATCGGGAGGTCCGATCTCCAACCTGAAGCACAGTAACTATGAGGTCTTTGAGATTTTTCAAACTTTTTCTAACAAACCTATGACAGTGTAAAACTTCCTATATGGTCTAACAGGGTGTAACACAGCAGCGGAGAAATGGGACTGTACCATAGGCTGCGTTGCTGGCATCTCCTGACCATGCACTAAGGGCAATGACAAGCGGCCCCGTTCTACTGGCAGGGGATAATTACTCTCATAAATGTAACTCTGCCTGTGTGTTTGTTAGTGCTGGTTTATGATAACAGAAAAGCTGGATACACATGCACACCGCATGCACGTTAACGAGTCAGAACTGTGTAACAATGAAGAAAACATACAAATCAGCCAAGTTCTATTTCAGAATCATCCTCATAGCAATTTGCAATGTGTGCAGGGATGTAGTTGCTTCCCAGCCTTTCTAAGTCCATGCTCTCCCAGTACATACAGCTTCATGCAAGGGTAATTAAAAAGGTGAGAGGTCTTCATTACTTGAAGTCTTATCAACAATCACCTATATCTGCTGCATCTCCATTTTTCTGTATCTCTCAAATAGTTAAATATTTGATGACTGTACACAATTGACCTGCCTTATCTCCTGTTAACAGCTTCCAGCGCCAGTCGATGGCTGGCTGTGCTGGCTGCCATGGCACCAGGAACATTAATGACTACTGCTCCGAGCCATTGGGGATTCTGACAAAATTTTAACTTGATGTTCCCTCAGGGAAAAAAAATCAACAGCAGTCTTTATCTATAACTGAATGGAACATGTTATGAGATGGAGAGGCCTGTGCTGTTGCATTTACCACAGCTAAATACACAAACCTATTTAAAAAATGTCTGATGGACAGCACATGCTCTCCTGCACTCCCATCGATCTAGCATGCAGGCTGGCAGGTTTGGGAAGAAACTATATGGTTGGTTTTTTTCTGAAAAACTTCATAAACTGTCATATAGAGCTGTCTTTTATTGGATTACACAACCCAACCTGTATTTGTCAAAAGGGCTTATGATACCTTAGAGGAATCAGGTTTGGTGTTTACTGAAACTGGTGAACCTTGCCCAGGATTAGGTTTGATGCCACTTAGTTTTGTGCACCTCTGGTTTACATTTAAATTTTTTGAGTCAGGCTTAATCCAGACAGTGATGCATCTGCTCTTGGACTCTGTGGAAACGGCCAGTTCTCCAAGCCAAGCCCCTTCCCAATGGAGATGCAACCTTGAATTGCATCAACAAACAATGGTGCTCTGGACACGCGAAAAGATGAGTTGCTGGGCCTGCCAAGATATTGGTCTACTGAAGGAGGAAATTATGAACTGGAAGTTTATTTCCATTAGGGAATGGCAAATTACGAGATGGGAAATACTGGAGTGAAAAACCACCACCCCCAACATAAAGGAGTACCCACGTGTAGTCGTGGCATCTGATTCATGGTGAAATAAAGATTGCAGGAAAACCTTACTGAGCATGCAATGTAACATGCCATATAACTACATCAAGTCAACCTTAAAAAAGAGTAACAGTAAAAGCACTCCCAAGTGGGTAAATAGCTATATATTTGCTAAAACATTTACCCCTACTAATCACACAACATCATACTTCTAGAAGCAAGGAGATGCATGCTTGGTCTCCTGTGAGACCGATTCAAGCCTAGATATTTCATAGTTTTTCCTCACTGAGCAATGTGTAGATCTGTATGATGCTTTCTCTGTTTCTAAGTTGATTTCAATGAGGAAATTACAGTAAAAAAAAAAAAAAAAAAAAAGAATAGCTTGATATGGTCCACAGAGTGGCATCAGCATCCTTCCAAAGAAACACTCATCTTCACCTGTCAGCCAGAGATGAAGTATGTCTGTGCCAGATACCATCAGCGGCAAATTGAAAGGAGAGAGAGGAGAGATCGGCCACAATTGAAGATAAAGGGAGCTGGGCTGAAGCTACTAATTACTTATGGTCAAACATCATATGAGAATAAATATGCTGTAAACTAGGCACATGCATAAATGATTTTTTTAATTCTGCATTGTATTCTTGTTCTGCAAGATTCAATTATTGCTGATATGTTCCAGGCTTATTCTACATAAAGTGCTACACATATCACCTTAAAAGAATGACTCAGAGATTTAATCCGTCAGTTTGTTTTCTGTTTAAAGTCAGAGAGAGTTAGTCTAAAAATCTTTTTTGTGCACTTGCTTCAGTAAAGGTAAAGGTCCCTGGGCTTGTTTTAAAGCATATTTCAATGTGACCTAGCTAATCCTTTAACACCAGCTTTCACTACCTTTGATCAGCCTCTTACTGTAGCTATAAGAGATTAGATCAAACCTTTAAAAACCTGAAGTTGGTTGCAGAGAATTTTCTCACTGCAGTGAATTATTACTATGATCAATTCCAAGGTTTAACTATCTGGCCAAGCAGCGTGGGTGGTATGTCCTTTAGGGAGGACTTCTGCACAGGCAGGCACTGCCACACGATACTGTGGCAGTTGCCTGTAGCACAAAGGAAAACAAAATTCTGTTCACATATTTGACAGATAAAATGTTTTGATATATACCGTCTGAAAACACCGTCATGGTTGCACATTTAGACACATGTATCAGATAACAGAAAATACCCAAAACAATACCTTCATTTATTTTCCAACAACAAAATATCACCCCCATAGCAAGTAGTGCTCACACAGCTAGGATGTTTGATTCATGCAAAGCAGTATATGCATTCAGGGATCCGGAAATGCAAATTTGATTGCAAAAGTGGAGATACATCAATGCTGTGTTTGTATCAACAGCACGCTTTCTGCTACGACCACATCAAGGGAGCTGAAAGCAGACCAGCCTCCCTGATTGCTTCTGAGAGCTTTATCTGAAGCATCTAAGGCTGAGTTTGGAGGGTAAGGGTTGTTGCAACACAGTCAGCAGAGCCTGGGAGCTAGACTCAGAGCTGCAATTTATTTTATAAAAAGATCACAAGATGTTACAACTTTCGATAAGTGCCTATTGACTGAATTCTGTCAGATGATGGCTTTCACTCATCTTTAGGCAGCCCCTGCCAGGTCTACCCCCTTTCAATATCATTTTAATCTTCATTTAGTCACAATTGCAACTGAACAGGGGAATAAACCACATGACTAGATCACAGATGATCTCTTTTTACAGATGTCATGGGCTATCACTGATAAATAAAAAATCCATTAATGTCACCTTCCTTATTATTTTGGTATTTCCAAGGTCTTTACTGGAGAGTTGAGTGTCTTCCTTTCAAATTCTCCAGAAGAGCAGCATGTTTTACAAACCCCAAATGTCCTACCTCACAGCCTGTCCATGACATCCCAGTTAGGGTATAGAAGTATTATGGTAGGAAGCTCACAGTGGTGCCAACACTGAAGGTGATAAATGATGTACACCAGTTGAAAATTTGAGTCTGAATGCTTGTACCATAAGGCTGTACTTGACTGTGACCCTATTTCGCAACTCTTGCTCACACAACCCATCCCTGCTGAAATTGGACAGATCACATACACCTACGCAGGTGCTTAAATAGCACAAATCTAAAATGAGCTTTGTCATTTGTGTTATTGGAAAAAAAAGCAATTTCATAAATTTCTCAATTAAAGCAGCACTGTATGTGTATGCTGTCAGAAACATCAAGCCAAAGCATTCCTAAACTATGGAAGAATTTATCCTTCTCTCTCACCCTCAAATATGTTGATAAACTTGTGCACGTACTGAATCAGCAGTTCTAGAGAAAGGATTATGTCAGCTTAATTTTAATCTAATCCATTTCTATCTCCTGAGAAGCTTTTTACTTCTGGCTTTTAATAATTTAACCAGTAACTGTGGTGTAGTATAAAAAATAAATGATGGGAGATTGTCCTGGTTTCAGCTGGGATAGAGTTAATTTTCTTTTTGGTAGCTGGTGTAGTGCTGCGTTTTGGATTTGGGATGAAAATAATGTTGATAACACACTGATGGTTTTAACTGTTGCTAAGCAGTCCAAGACTTTTCAGCTTCTCATGCCGGCCTGCATGAAGGCTGGGAAGCTGGGAGGGGACACAGCTGGCTCCAGCTGGCCAAAGAGATGGTCCATACAATACGGTATCATGCTCAGTTTATAAGCTGGGGGAGTTGACCAGAGGCCAGTGGTCACCACTCAGGAATTGACTGGGCATTGGTGATGGGGTGGTGAGCAATTGCATTCCGCATCAATTATTTGGGTTTTTTTTTTATATTCTATTACTACTATTCTCTCTCCCTTTTGCTGTCCTATTAAACTGTCTTTATCTCAACTCACAAGTTTTACTTCTTTTTGTTCTCCTCCCCATCCCACTGGAGGAAGGGGAAGGTGAGTGAGTGGGTGCTGGCTGGGGTGAAACCATGACAAAGATGCACTTTAAGTGGAATTTACAAATCTCAATCACCTTTTATTTGAATAAGAGCTTCACATGCCTGATTTTAATAAAACCCATTTTTGCTGTACTGTAATAATCTTCAACATGTGGAATCATATGCAGAAGAATTATGCCCTCCTGCAGCTCCTAGAGCTGGCAAAGAAGCCTCATGTCCAACTCACCACCTCTCTGTAATCCTGCTATGGGAAGAAATACCTCAAGTGAATTTTGGGCTGTCAAGAAGAAATGCTGGAAGCTTCTTATATTCAGCCACAGCTTTCAGGAGCTTCTTGTGAGTGGGGACCTCGCCTCGGAGTTATGCTGCAAGAATATAGGAACTGGCAGGTTGGGGGAAGTTAATTTCTGGTTTTTGGTCCAAGATAAGTCACTTGGAGCCTTTTGAAGTTCAATAGCTTATGCTCTGGAAACCACTTTAAAAACATCAATACTACTTTGGTCATGGGAATTTGAGTACTGTATGGAGACGTGTGAGTGACTGTCACTACTAAGAGGGGAAACTGGTTACAGGTTCAAATATTTTTAATGCTACACTGCTTGCTATCCTCATGATCTCCATCTCCCCACACATACACACTACATCCTCCTCCACTGAGCAATACCTAGACAAATCCTGTTAGAATTTTGTTTTTTCCTATGCCAGGAAAGACACCTGTGAGCTGCTGAGCCCCAGCTCATGGGGAACACCACCCTAACGAGGCATTTCTCTGTTTGTCTGGAAATCAAGCCTTCCCTCCACCATTCTCCACCTTCTGCAAGCAGAACCGTTTGTACGCAACACAGTTTAACTCTTGCCCTGTGAACCAGAGAGGCCTGCAACACCTCCTGGTGCTGCATCTACCACATCTGCCAATGCTGACCCCTCCGCCACTGTCACATTCAAACATGCTGAAAGCATCACTTCCTACCACTGTCACTCTTGTAACTTGCAACCAGCTCAGCAGAACTTTTTTGCTTAGTTTCTTAGAGAAATGGAACTTCTACATAAATGTTGCCTACCCATCTGTGAGAGATTCCTCTCTGAATTATCTTCTCACTAATTGGAAACCAATCTGACCAAACAGCAAAGGCTTACAAAGACATTATGACAGGAGAGAAACGGTGAAACTACTAATGCCTCAATAAGGAGAAGGTAGAGGTAGTTCACCTCTTCGTCAGTCTGCTTTGCAAGAGGCAACTTAACAGTTCTGGGCATATGGGTAGTGCAAGAAGCACATTTTTAAAAGCTCTTGGCATACCACACTGGAAGAAACTAAAGGCTGAATATTAAGTGTATTGTAGTGAAGAGGGATGAGTACATAAGAAGCCCCAGATCACCTCCCATCTAAGCAGCATGACATGAGAAGCATTCTCATCTTAACAAGCTTAACATTCTCATCTTACATAGAAGTAACAGAACTCGTAGGATACAACTTCCATTTCTCTAAAGATTTCATATTAATGGGAACTTGCCACAAAAGAAAGATTGTTACTGAGAAGCTGATTGATTTAACAAGATGGGGAACATGTACTTCAAGACTCTTGCTCAATGCCATTTTGAACTGGTCATCCATCAGAAATACTAGATGCATTCACACAGTGGCATAAACATTGCAGAGTAGGCATAACAGGCTGATGCTTCCTGCACAGAACAAAATAATCCCCTGCTTTTATGTAGACATTATGTGAAAATGTCCTTGGCCTCTTTGCCTATGAGCTATTTCTAGAATAATTTCTTCCCTTTCTGTTACCTCTTTCAAAGTTGACTGTTTTCCAAAGTTTTAACATAAACTTTGCTTATTGTTGCCTGAAAGGATACCAACGGAGCATATTAAAAATTTTTGTTACCATTGTTACAACAATGGCTTTAAACATTTATTAATAATGTATTAATTCCTCATAAGTGACAAATGTGACAAGTTTCAAAGAAGAGAAAGAAACAACTGCAAGGTTGGAGCTACAGGAAGGGGAGTTAAAGGACACAAATACTTGACAGCAACTGAAAAAAAGCTCTGTTCCAAAGCACTCCCCACTGAGCAGCACTTCTTGGGGGGTGAAAGCCCCATACTTTAATTCTCTGATGGTATGAAAATAACTGACAATTGCCTTTCTCCTGCTACACTATTCTCATTAGTTTTCCCAGGTTTTCCCCCCTTCCTCCTGGCACTATGCAGCAGGGGCTGTATAAGCACGAGAGAATAAGAGATGTGATTTGTGCAATAGATTATTTACAAGACAAACCCTTCAAACGATTCATCACAACGCAGGCTTCAGCCATACTTTAAGGCAAAATGTTTTCACTGTTTCTAGGCCATGAAGTGTCCATCATAGCTTTTAAAAAAAATAAAAAAAGAAAAAGAGAGAAAAACTGACCAGGCGAGTAAGCACACACTAATCATTTTTCTGCAGAGCACAGAAGTGGTCTTAGCACAGCCGTAATCAGTAAAGTGCTTTCTGAAAACATGTCTGGTGTCTACACTTCACTACCTACCGTCCAGCATGAAAGGCTGAGATTGAGATGAAATCAGAACTGCCATCTCTCCTGTCAAATGCTAAAATTTAGTTAGTTCTACTTGATTAAGCTGTGCAACAGAACTAAAAGTTCTCCTAGCTTCTGGGGGAAAAAAAAAGAGGCAGGAGAGAACGAGAAAACCTGAACACATCTATTATGTGAAAAGCTGTGAGAACAATACTCTGTCAACATTTCAGCTCACTGCGAGAGACTCCACAGTGGTGTTTCCAACAGGAGTAATGGCATCAGATGAGAAAGAGTTATTTGAACAACTGAGCTTTAATGAATCTCCTCCTCTTACAAGATATGGACTTTTACAAGTACATTGAGAATATGGGCACAGCAGAGTGACAGAAAACTTATTTTCCTTGAACTTTAGCCTTTGCTCAGTCAAAGAGACATAGTTCCCAGACACTCAGGAAGGTCGTCTGACTCTGCAGCAGGGAGCAGAGGGATGAGGTGCCCTGGGAACTGAGGTTCAGCACTAGGGATTGTATTGGAAAAGTTCAGTTCTTGGGTCAGCTACCTAAAAAGAGCTATCGTCTGACTTATTTCTCCCACGGATTAGTGAGATAAATTAGGAAAAGTGAGAATAAATATACTCTAGATGTGATAAGAGGTGGTATGGCCTACGGCCAGAGATCTCAGAACAAGACATACCTCTAGGGAATGCAAAGGGAACACAAAACAATAATCAAGTGATTGAGAGATCATTTTCACCAGTTCTCTGTGTACATTCACCATTTCTCACAGCACTTTGAAATCTCAATCTCTAACTGTAAAGTTTTTCCCACAAGGGTAGGAAGGCAAATGTCATGAGAACATCATGTATATAGATCTTTCCAAAGATGAACCAAGAGAAAATTAGGGAGGGGAAGAGGGACAGGGCGTGGTGGTGTGTGTGAAGGAAATCCTAAGACAAGTTCATTTATCTTCCCAAAGGAGGGATCAGGAGGCAGATTTACAGGCTTTCTGTTGAGCACGCTTAAAAGCATCCTACCAATCCGTCAAAGTGAAACAAGCATACATACCTTTCTAGGACTGCAACTCTTAATCTCTAGACTCACAATGAAACAGCAAGGATGTTAGGAAGTATTTGAAAATGGTAGTAGTTAAAATATTACATAACCCTGCCCTGACCATCAAATAAATTTAGTAAAAGTGGCAGCTAAATGACTCAGTTCCCACAAACTTAAATGAAAAGAACTATTTGGCACGAAAGAATATTTGGTCTTAAAATTTGGAGATAAAGTTAAAAGGATAGTGACCTCCAAATACTTCCCAGGCATATCCCCCATGGAATGTAACTTATATTCAGAGGCCTGAGAAACATAAGTGTTTGCTTTGGTTTTTAGGGCTTTATGTTTATTGGTTTCAATTACGTTTATCTTAACAAATAAATGAATCTTGCCAAATTTGAGTAACATTACTGAAAAAAGCAAATGTGTAGAGCTAACCTGCTCCCCCCTGCAAAGCTCCTCTCAAAAAGAAAACTCTATCACCAACAGCTTAAATTGAACACTATTTTATGTTTTGAAATGCTTCATGGTTTCAAAATATAACTAAATGTAATAAAAGGTCTTAAAAATTAATGAAACAGTTCAGAAAAACCAAAGGTTGGTGGGGTTTTGGTTTTTTTGTTGTTGTTGTTTGTTTTTTCATTTTTGGCTAGAACCCCCCACAAATCAATTATTCCTGCAACTCCTCTGAAGATGAAAGCAAATGGTATTGATCTAGTAGGGCTTTGAAAATTTAAAGGAAGATAGCATTGTTTGTATGGCATGCAAATTATAGAGCTCACCAAAAGACATTTCAAGATACCTTCACTATAGTCTCATCAAAAAAGCCATGAAAACTTTTTGATGTTCCTCCCATTTCCAAAGTCATTGCTATGATTCAGTTACTGGGGACTGCTCAGTTAATGGTGCTGCGGGAGCAGCCAGCAGCGGCGATGGGGATCCTTGGGTGCTTATTGCATCAAAACCAAAGCCAAATTTTAGCTAAGTATATACTTTTAAGGACTTCTGACTGTTCTCTCCTGTCCACTTAAAATACCTGCATCATTGACACATCTATCACTAGGCTTTAGATTAAAAAAGCAGTGCAAATAATGAGGGTAATTATCTCTGAAAAATGCTAACAACTCAGAGAGGCTTCAACTCGTTCTTACACTGACTTAGTGCATATAAGTGAACAAATGAAGAAGGTAAAAAAAGAAAAAGAAATGAAAACTTTTAACAGACAAAGTGTCATAAATATGGCAGGACTGGCTTCAGGGGCTCAGGCATCCGCTGCTCCTAGAGCAGAAAATACAACAGAACCAAATGTGTGATCTGCATTTATTCTGGTTTTCAGTCCAGTGACTTTCTGAGCTCCAGATGAACATTTATTTTCCAGATTTTCAGCACTCAGCAGGCACTTCAGCACATGAGGCTATGGTATCATTATGCTGCTTAACAAAATGTAACACCAGGATGCACTGACCTGACAAAATAACGACTCCCTGCTGAAACTGTGCTGCAAGAGATACACATTTCATTTTCATCTTGGGGAACTGGGAGGGGGGAAAGTCTAGATTCATACGCAGAATCTCCAACTTGTACTAAACTAAAAATTGGGACAATTCATGGTGATACCCAAATTGCTCTGTGCAAGCTGCTCGCAGCTCATTTTATGGTGCTGAAAATACTTGTTTATCATTTGAACTAATTTTCAAGATGAATTTCTTATGACATCTGAATAGTAGGAAGCTCTCTATTTGGTATCATTAAGAAGAACAAGAAGAAACCCTCAACAACTAATTCATGTAGACCACCGTAATTTCACTTTCAGCTGCCAGCTCTTTAAACATTGATGTTTCCAAGCAGCAAAGTATCAAAGTGAACTACAGTTGAAAGCATAAAGGTCTGGATGTAAATAGACCTTTTTTTAGTAATACCCACAGTTTTGAAGACCAAGATGACCAATGACACAACAGTGGATAGGAAATGATTCCCTTCCTTCTAATTTACTGATTTTTCTAACTGGAAAAGGGCATAAAAACTTATGCCTCACCTCCTTAGAGCAACAGCTATTCTCAGATTTAACGGCTTTGCTTCTAATTTTTTTTAGGGTGTGCTTTTCAATGCAGAAGAGAAACTACAGTAAAAAAAATAATAAAAAAGAGAGTAGATTCCCCCCCCCACCCTCCCAGACAGTCGTACGCTTCAGCATCGGTCATTAATGTCCCCAGGCACCTTTTGCAAGGATGATTCAGTTAGGTTTGCTGTCCTAATCAAATTCCAAAATAAGTAATTGCATTTTCTCTATCTTAATGCCACTCACACTTTCAAAAAGATATGTTATTTTTCACTTCTAACCTAAGTGATTTTACTGTTGCAGTACAATGTTAAATACTTGCAACGCAATAACCCACTGGTGGGATATCAAGAGTATTGGAAGGAACTGATCTTTACAGCTTTGCTTTGCAAACACTGCCTTGGACCCTGGGGATTGAAACACGGCAGTTTTCTGACGTGCAGCTCCTTCCCAGTGATATCTGATATTCTCTTATGAACCTCCATCCGCCCAGAGCTGGAACAGGAGATAGCTGTGGTAATTGTGCAGTGACTGCTAGAGACCAAATAGCTTCGATTGCGCTGGGAGACATGCAGTTGGCCGACAGAAATGCAATGCATATGACTGAAAAGCATTAACTTGGCAGCTGTGACTTAAAACTCATCCTTATTTCTAATCTTGCGAGAAGGGAAAAGGAGGAAGGAAAAGTAAAACGAAATATTGCCACAGAAAAGATTAATTCTTGCAGAACAAGGGTCTCAGTTTGAATTAACTGGACTGATTTTGAATTTCCATTAAATACTTCTTGTGCAAAATACAGACCAGCAACTTGCCTAAATCCAGCCCAGCTTAGATACAAAATTGTAATAGTATCAATTTAAACTAGTTGTGGGTCTGGTTACAATTAAGATAATTTTCCACTTGGATTAGAGCTGGTCATAGATGGTGGTCATGTCGGTAGTCAGCTCTCATGCAAATAACTAAAGGAAATAATTATCCTTCACAGTTTTCTGCTTTTCTGGGCACTAGAAATATACTTCTTGGTTTTCATAAGATGCTCTTTTCCACATAGAGAACACGGACAACTATCCGGAATGCTTTTGTATTACCAGTACATACACTCATTTCAAAACTTTCCCCAAATCACCTGAACAAATGTACCATGACTTTCTTCTCACTGCTTACACAACCCACCAGTCAAGCTGACACCTACCACAGCCTTCTCCATGATGGTGTGCCATTTTAAACCTCTTGAAACACAGCATGGGAATGAAAACCTTGCAAATTGCTGCTGAGTGCTGAAAGCCAGAGGAAAAACTCCTTTACCTCCAGAATGGGGTGGTGGTCCACATAGCAACACCATTCCCTGGCCCTGGCGGACAGACACCGTGCTTCTTGTTCTGGTTTTGAAGTTCTCGAGATCTGCCAAGAGAGAAAGAACTCAATTAAAGGGAGGGTAACAGCTTTTCCTCATGAGGAGGACAGAAGCTTCACTAGGACTTTGCTACATGACAGAGAAAGTGAACATCAGCTTGGAAGAGTTCATTGGTGGGATGTGGGGCAGTTGGAAGTTGCTTTGGCTGCTAATCCTCAGAAGCAGCAAAAATGTCTCTGCAGGCTGCAAGGCTGGTAAAGGGGAGAAGATGCTCATTTAGGGAAGACATGCCTAAAACATCACCAGGAACCTGTATGCTCCCAGTTTTCTTTTATGAATTTATGAAGAATTCCTGCCTTAAACAATCACTACATCCAATTATAAGCCCGTATTATTTCTCTTTAGAGGTCTTGTTACTGATGGCATTGCAATCCATGTGTAGAAACCCTTCCTTTCCCATAAAGAAGTCTCCTGTAATAGTTGTATGTCACCCACACAGTGCTTTAATTAAACTAAATTCCTCTGTCCACCTCTCTCCTTTTCCTTTTCTTCAGGGGCCATGCACTGCAAAAATGCAACTCCCTCCCTTCTGCCCCTGCACACAGAATTGAAGAAACTTGCTATTAAGTAATGAGCTGACACTGTGAGCCAAGCAGTGGCATCAGGTATTAATCAGCACCACCAGCTCCTGTGCAGGAGCGCTAATAAACTGAATCACCTTGCTAGCCTTTTAACAGTCCTTTGCATTTAAATTTTAAATTTATTTTTTCTTTATTTCAGCTAAGCTGTGGTTTGGCGATTACAAACCTGTTGTCAGTGCAGTTGGGAACCAGAGAAAACACACACAGGTGATAAATATTTAACATTAGGAACTAGTAGGGACACCATTAGAAGGATGAGAAATTAAGCCTTGATTTTTACTCTCTCTTGAAAATGTTTCCTGAAAGTACTGGCATGCCTATTTTTAAAAAAATAAAATAAACAAAATCAGACGAAGTCAGTGCTTCAGTTTAGAAACTTCACAGATCCTTCCTGCTAAAGTCAAATGAGTCAGGACAAAATGCAGGCAAAAAGGGAATTACAGTGGAAGTAGCGTGTAATAATTTGCTATAAGTGCTAGCAGTCATTGTGAGATTTCCAGCACGGTTCTGCCATACTCTTATGCCATATGTGACACAATTCCTTGGATCTTATTATTATTTCAGTGTGTTCACTTCCATTTAATGGGTAATATTGTGGGGACTTAAAAAGCCTGCTGCACTGTAGTACATTCTTTGTGAAAAGAAACTCGACCAAACCTGCTACTCTCTCATCTTTCTTCTGCCAAAACCCATGGACAGAAGCAACACCAACTGAACTGATGAACTGATGCTGCTGCTCATGTGAGATGCTGAGGCTGTTGAATTATCACACCCTTTGGGCAAAATGGGTTTACACAGGAGATGCAAAACCACACCTTTTAAAACCAGTCTGAATTTAACCTGGGTATCAATTTAACAGCAGGTTCACCAGTGTGAGCTGTTTGTTCAGACTCTCTGTAGGTACAGGGAGACAATATAGCGTGGCATTTGCCAGTCACAAGTCATAGTCCGAGTGTGTAACTATAAGCAGGGTGATTTTCTTTGCCGTTCTGTGCTTTTTTTTTGGCCTTCTGCATTTTTTCATATCCGCACATCTAAATATTCAATAGAGAGAAAATAGCAGAAGTACTGGTAAGTCTCAAATAATATTTCATGGAAGATTCTCTGTATCCTTATTTACCTATTTGTATCTTCTTCCATGTTTACACAACCAATACATTACGCCATGTATGAATACAAACACACACAAAAAGATTTTAAAGATTATACAGAATTCACATTTTGGGCATGAATCCTAAAAAAAGCCATACGCAGGTCTGCTTTGGAACAGATGAAAGAAAAATTGCATCAACTGAGCCTGTGTATTTAAGACTACTTATACAGTGTTCTAGGGAGTTCTTCTGTTAATTGCAGAGGGGGGAATGGGAAAGGTCTTTCATTACTAATCATAAGAAACAATCACCTGCTTGGTGACCCAGCAACTCTTGATTGCAATAGTATGGAGAGAACGACAATAGCTGAAATGCAAATCTAGTTCTCTAACTTTTTTTTCTTTTAGAAAGAAACAATCCTATTTGTTGAAAAAAACAGCCATATATTTAGGATAACGAAAAGATTGCTACCATGAAAAGAAGGAAACTATGGAAGAATAGTCAAAATCATTTAGTGGCAGCAAACAAAGCAGAGCGTTTATCACTAACACTCATAGTGCAAGCTACAAAGCTTTGAAAGTCAAACGTCAATTCTGAAAAGCCTCATGCACATGCTTGAAACCTGGTTCTCAGTAAACTAACAAGATTAAGATAATTATAAGATAGGCTAATATTTTATTGAACTGATTAGGCTCATTATGCTCATCCACTCTGAAATCACAGAATGTTTTGGGCAAGAAGGTACCTCAAAGGATGGTACCTCAATGGATGCCATGGGCAGGGACACCTCCCACTGGATCAGGTTGCTCAAAGCCTCATCCAACCTGGCCTTGAACATCTCCAGGGATGGGGCCCCTATGACTTCTCTGGGCAACCTGGGCCAGTACCTCTCCACCCTCAGGAGGGTGAATTTCAATTTGTATATTTGAATCTGCACTTCAAGTTTATTTTTGTAATATCTAAATAGTAATTTCAATTAACAATATTATTAATATTTGACAAACAAGACATTTGATTTAAACATTACCTTGCAATCTTTTCCAAGAAATTAGGAACAATATCAGTGTTGTTGAACAGTAAGAAAGCATACAGACTAACGATGTGTGGATTCGAGAGGTTCTCCTCTGCTTTCACACGCTGTGCAAAGTGGACAAAAACCTTTCCTACAGAATTCTGCTCAAATGGATGCAGAATATTGCACTGAAATTTTGTACTGAATTCCCCATACATGGAGGCAAAGCCAATTGCTAAGCAAAAGTTAAACACATTTGCTGAAAACCACCCTGCAGGAAGCCTTAATGCAGTAGTACTCAGCACTTTTTTCCCCCATGTTTGTTATCTTCCTTTAAGAGAAACACAGCTGTTTAGTGCCTCTCTACTCCTGTCCAGAGACCAGGAAAGAAATTATTCTCTCTACTTTTGACATTAAAAATCAATAGGACAGCAAAAGAAGAAGAAAATAACCCTCACAGCTGCTGAATGACTGAATTACAGTGTAAGTGGCTTGGCTGTATGTGTCTCCCCTGACAAGAGCATTAACTTCCACTTTCCCTTGCCTTCAAGCCCAAAGACCCTGGATTTTTGTTCTTATTTGCCAACAAAAAAAGGAAACCCACAAAAACGCCAGAACACCTATTTAAACCAGCAAGCTCAATTATGTCTTGGAGCAGTTACTGTTTTGTAAGAAGTTTTGAAGCAGAGCTATCATAGCTCCATGCCTCCCGTGATACCAGCTCTCTTTCCACTGGAAATTGCACCCAAGTAGAACTAGGTGATCTAAGCTCTGCATGCGTCTGGCTGCTGGATGTGCAACTGTGCCCAAGTGGATGACCCCCATGACATGGCATGGCTATTCAGTACATGACATTACAAGCCTAGCCTCTACTCAAGTTTTTCTCGCTGTATTATATTTTACCTTTTTTGTTTGTTTCTTAATACTTTCTGTTGTATTCTTCCACACTTTACTTTTCATCAAGTTCTGCGTACATTGCCAATGCGATCACCGACTCCTGACACACATGCTTTTGCCCACATGTTGAAAATAAAAAAATCAAAACAAATCCAACAAAACCCCCCAGAAGTTGTTGAAAAACAGCTCAGAATGTAGATCAAAAGAAATTAATTTTAGATTTTGGGGGGAAGCAGTGAAAGCCTTGAACAGGTCACTGCCTTCTCCAACAGAAGTGAGACATTTCTGGTTTATGTCTAGAAGCACCATCATGAGGAGACAATGCCATCCCTTGAAGTGTTTGCTAACCCAGTGAAGGATGTTACAAAACCCAGTGGTAGGAAGCTGAAGTCATGGAAACGGAGATGAGGAGCTACACTTACTATGAATGATGATGATCAGCTGTTGGAATAAACTACCAAAGATCAGTGGGTTCAGCATCCTTGATGCTTGGAGATCAAGACTATTTTTCTAGAACATGTACAAACACTAACTATGCTTTAATTACACTTGAGCAGCCAGGTTCAGTTAAGGATAAACTGGCAGAGAATGCTTCTAGTAATAAACAAGAAGCCATAATGCCTGGGGGCCTGCACCCATCCAGCCTTTAGATGGGTGAAACACTGGGAAACTGGAGGAGGTCTGGAAGCCAGTGAGATAGTCTGGTGGCCAGATGCCCACTAACAGACCTAAGAGTCTCAGAGGTTTGCTTCCTGGGACCTGGCAACATAGTATGTAAGAAATCTGGAAATAACCACGTTATGATTTATTAAGTAGCGCACGGAGAACTAAATACCTTATAATAGACATAAAAGACACAGTCATTTAAAGAGTTTACAGTTAAATGTTAGACATAACACAATGAACATTGGTAAACAGAAAAGAGAGAACAAGATAAAGCAAAACAATGCCTAGAAGTGATAAATTCATTAAGTTTTAGCATGCAGGCAGCTCCGTGACTTAATTAAAGTTTTCAGGGTGTGAATTGCTTCAATTACAGTGATCTATCATTGCATATATCAAAACAGAAAGGAGCTTTAATTTCAATAAAAATATTTATACACGAAACAAACAAAACATGACCAGAATTGATGACTGCTTAAACAAAGAGAAAATGCTTATTGTTGGGGCTAGAATACCTGCACGTACTTTTGGTGAAAATACATTACCAACTTAGGATTTGTGGCACTAGGCAGTAAATGACCATGAAAAAAATACTGTTTCCATTCATAGGATCAAAAAGGATTGGAGATGCAAAGAGGATATAAACTTACCCTAACTAATGAAAGCAGCACACATCTGCACAAGAAATCCTAGGTCACTTGCACCAATGAATAACTCACAGATCAGGCTTCTAGTTTAAAAGTGTGATTTCAAATAATCAAGATCAGGTAATTTCTATAAAAATAATACACTTGCATATTAGTTTTTGGTCTGTTTAACTGGGACATTTTCTATTTAGAAAGCAATTGTCAAAATTGATTAAGAGAAACCACTAAGGCAGAAAATATTAATGCTTTCCAATTCTCGAGGTCAATGTCCAGCCAATGCATATTGGGAGGATGCAATACTAAACCAATGACTCCACTGAGAACAAAAAAATATTGTATAAGCTCCAGTAACTCCAGTTTCACATGAGTATGTGATTAGTAATGTTTTCAGTGCAAGAAAGAGAATGTAACAGGGAGGCTTAATAGGAATGCATACAGGTTATCATGATTAACACTGTTGGTCAGACCTTACTTAATGAATAAGTGAAGATCCTACTTAAATTTCATCATCTCTACAGTATCAATTCTAAATTGGACTTGGCAGACTCATCTGAGTACAAAACCGTCTGTATTTAACCTGTGAAAAATACATTGATTTGTTCCACTGACAGCACTGTACCAGTGATTGCACGACTTTGAGAAAGTCATTCAAGTTCTGTGTCAAACTTTTCACAACTCTAAGGATAAATATTTAAGCTGTGTATCTCAATAGAGACTTAGTTAGCTAATATTTGCACAAAAACCTGACGCCTGATGCTGAAATGCACTAGAGTGCAACACGCTGTTGGCACGTGCACACTAACATCTACCCTTTAATTTGGACTTGAATTGCATGACTAGATTTTTCTGTAGCTACCAGGTACAGGTAAGTAATGCCAATCTGATACAGATGTTTACTCCTCAAAAATGTTTCAAAGCCCAGAAAATGCCAGCAGCAGCTGTCAATTCCATCAACTTTTCAGTTTAGGTAAGGTATTGCATTAAATGACCTCCTTCCAAAACCTCAAATGTGGTTTAATAAAAGCTTAAACAGTCTGAAATGACCCAAAGCCCCTTAAGACTGGGTAGTTTGTCTCAGTAAATGGCATATGGAAATTTTAATAAAAAAGATATGGCTTTTCACAGTTACAATAATCCAACGTTGGCTAGAGTAATGAAAAATGTCCCCAAGTTTTAAGTAAAAAAAATCAGTACAGCAAAGAATATTCAATTATAAGCAAACAAAAAAAAAAAAACCATAGCCTTTTATCCTTCACTAGAGTGTACTCAGGTTTGTATTTTATTTATGAAATTCAGTGATGCTTTTTCTAAGCAACCACTAGTTAAGTCCTAGAAATTGAAGTTTGCTCTTTAAAAGAAACATTTCACAGATTACATCGAAGTATGAGCAAAAACGCGAGACCAGATCAGCTCAGTTTTCCCACAAGTTGCCGGTGGCAAGGGCAATGTAACATTTGACCTCTACTTTTTTTTGTATGTATATCCAATTTCATTTACAGCTCCACGGATTGTTCTATTGTTAAGACCTCTGCCCAAGCAGAGCGGTTACAGTGTCTGTACGTGAGGCTCACTTGGTTCCCGTTATTGGCTGCAATGTGGAAATCACTCAGCTGCCGAGGTTTGCATGCCCCGAAAACCAGACCAAAACAAGGAGGCTTCCCACAGGAGGCTGCAACTCTCAGGTCATTGGTGATCTGACAGAGATAGCCCTATTTTTTATGAGACCTAAGCTCTCCTTTGCCCACCTTTGTTTTTTTTGGAAGAGGGTTTCCTTGTTTTCATTTTTTTTTTTTAACATGCAGCATATTTTAAGAACCCAAAATCCATGATTATCCTGCTTCTGAAATCAAGAGAGAATTCTCTATGCAAGAGAGCTATTTTAGAACTATTAAACAAACAAAAAAAAATTATAAAAAATAACATGAATAGCAAATGATTCAAATGGATGGTGACAGGTGCCTGCATGTCTTTTAGAAAGCCAATTTATGTGACTATATCACGCAGAAGCGCTGCTGTACATCGCCTTGAATGGCACACTGTCAAAACCTCATACACCATTAGTGAGCCCTTTGTCATTACATTTTAGGTTTCTTTTCCTAATAATTAGAAAAACAGTGTCAATGCTATTTTTATTTTATCTTGTTCAACTGATATGAAACTATTTCTCCTTTTGCTATATGCAACAAAACCATGCATATGCCAATCACTTCATTCTACATCACTGAATTTTAATTTCCAAAATAAAAAATTTCTCTAATACGCAGGCTTAGAGAAAAAAATATTAGTGGCTTTTATATTGCTGTATTTTAGTTAAAAGTCTATCCCTAGAGACTTTTGTAAATCAAATTTGATAACACAATAGTGATATTCCTCTACTGAGTCAATGTTAATAGCAAGTAGCTCCCAAAGCATAATACCTGCGTCCACGTGTCTATCTGTATCTTCATATGGATCATTATCCCTACAGAGCGAGCTGTTCAATGAACCTTGATAGAGGATTTATGTGCTTGAAGGAAAAACTAGGGATTGTAACACAGGATGCTGAGAATACAACCACAAGGTAACTGCAAAGGCCTCACTGGTGCAGCCACAGGATGGAAATGGAATGGGAGCACAACCCACAGCTCATCATCACCAAAGGAACACAACCTGGCACTGAGCAAAGTGGGTTTGGGTGGAACACAGAGAAGCAGAAGCAAGAACACTACCTATGTAAATCACATATAGCAAGACTCAGACATAACAGAGTCAGAAATCAGTGAAGAAAAAGGGAGTTAATACAGCAGTAGTAGCAAATGTATTAGAATACCCAGTGAGACTCAGCCAGGGGAAGAAACCCACCATCACGCTCTCCAAACAAACACTGGAGGCAGGTGAGTGGCTGTTAACTACCTCCTCCTGGGAAGGCTGACACCACTCAGCTTATGTCCAGGAGGAGCACAGGAAGGGAAATAGGTAGACCATACCCACACACCCTACGTTGTGGGCACCATTGCAACTGCACAATTACTGGGAATTAGCAATAGCTGGATACTATACACTTATAGTTACAGTGTAACTAAAGTAAAAATGCATCTTCCCTTAGGCTACCAACACTTCAGTTAGATTACCAAGAAATCCTTTGATCAACTTTTTAAAAAGCATTTTTTTTTCAGCTTATAGAAACTGCATGGGTCCTTTTGTTCGGAATTCCACCCTTGAGGCTTGGTTCCAATTTGGATACAAGAAAAACTTGAATGGTTAAAAAAGAATTTGATAAGAATTTGCCTTTATTGTATTTATTGAATGACCTTTGAAGCATCCATATAATAGGAAATAAAATAATGATAAAGGTAAGGGGTACTTACCTCTTCATATATGTGAAACCCACAATCCATTTATGTACACAGATACAGCCAAGACACCTAAAGTCAATTTTCAAGCATGACTTAGAAGAGATTTACAGAGCATAATGGGGTTTGCCTTCTCATACTCCTATAATTTTAAGACAATCCCAGCAATCTAAGATTTAGAATGATGTTTAAGGTCATATGTAGTCCTTGAATAAAAGTCAACGGAATATGTTTATTATTAAAGACTAAATGACTTCTCAAGGGTATTCTGAATAAGATGGCAATGACACACTGTTAAACAAAACAAAAAAAAAAAAAAAAAGAAAGTGACCAGAGGGTTTTGCCAAGTCTTCCCAGTTCAGACTGAATAAAGAACTCTCCATCAAGAGATAGCTTGGATGTCCTCTTCCAAATTGTTTTCATCACATTTGCATAACTCTCCACCTATAACAGATCATGCTTTCATATCCTGGACAAAATACACAACCAGATGGAGACAGAAGCCATTTGCATCACTGCCTATGGAATAATATGACTTCATTGGCTGTAGACTATAAACTATGCTAATTTGGCCCATAAAATAGTCTTGAAGATGAAATTCTAGTGCATCCCAATCAATTTCAGGGGACATTGGTTTGAAGAAATCATAGTCTGTCTATATGAAGGCAGGCTGAAAGCACTTTAACTGATGACTAGCACCCACAAAAGCATTAAAGCTTTTTGCTCTCGAAACACTTGACAAGATTTGCCTCCTGATATTTATGGCTCTAATATCTCTAAACACTGTCTCTATAAAACCTGTGCCTGACTTTTTAAAAGCAGAGTTTTATGTCATCCCTTTCACAAATACACAAAGATTAAGTTCTTCTGCCCATGTCCTTGCTGTTGTGTCAGGACTACACAGCGGGCTTTGCAGTTCAGAATAAAATCCCCTTTGATAGAGAGCTTAATAGAATTTTAGTTTAAGAGCTGGTCTTCTAATGAATAATTTTTAGAGTCACTGATTTGAGAAATAGTTTACAAGTCTGGGGATGAAAGGTTTCTAATTTGACCTTTAGAACATAAATTTCACTGGGATTTCAACTTCACTGAGGAAAAAATGTTTTAGAGGTAAACATCTTCCCATTCCCTCACCTTGCCTCTGCTTTGGAAAATGTTTTTGCTTGGACTTTATTACTGTAGGCATGTTGTACAAGAGGTACAAAAGTACCTCTGCATCTTTACCAAGTGGCCAGGTCCAGTTTGGAGCTTTAGACCTTTCCTTTGCTGCATGGAAACTGCCATTGTTCTCACAAGATGCAAAAAATTCTCAGCTAAGCCTTTGCTGAGCAGGCATCTGCGGGATTTTCATGGTGGGGTTTGCTCTGAAGTCTCAACTTAGCTAGACAACAAGAAGAGCTGTGTACCTGGAGGAGTTGTAGGTTTGAACCCAAACCAGATGTTGTCAGAGGAGGCACACTGCCACCTGCCAGGGAGAAGGGCTTGCAGCTCTTCTTTTCAGAGCCAGGAGCAAGTTGTAAACAGCCACATTTGATTTAAGAAAGTAGAAAGCTGGTGTGGTATGTTGGTATGCAAGCCAAGACCTTGTTTTCCTCCCAAGCTCTCCCTGCTCGCCCCATCACTCACATCTCTGACCTATGTATCATCTTGGACTTTGACATCTCTATCAGGCTTCTCATATCGAGACTATGTTTAAATCTTGCCAAGTCTTACTGACCACCATCTATCAAAGACAGATTTGTCTACCCGCATGGCTGAAAATTTCTCCTCAGGCTTTTACCTTGCATCCCAAAGATGGTGACGTTTTTTCTCAAGCATTACCAATGACACTGGCAGACATGCAGCTGTGGGAGTCATGGATCCTCCTGCCGTGCTCGGAATGCTTTCTCCTTCCTCTGTCACACCAAGTAAAATTTGATTGTCCTCATCGGGATGGCTCTTTCTGGCACACTATATCCTCAGCACCTCACTGGGATTTGATCCTTGCTTCCAAATAGGCAACAAGGAAGCCATTTGTCTTACTGAGAGAACAGGAGACTCTTAGCAGTAGCTGCAAGGCACTGCCCACTGTTCTCTTCCCAAATCAAATCACACTTTCTATGATATTACCAAAGAAAAAGAAACAAAAAAACCCCAACTCACTCTGCAACTTTTATGTTCCATTTCATTAAAGCTGCCTGTTTACTATCCTTCTATAGGAAATGCTTCAAACATTCATTTTGAAGCAACTCTCCTACTTGACACAAAATGCTGAGGACTCAGAAAATTTTATTGCTTTAATCTGGAAAATCTGGGCAGATATTTCCCCTTGGGTTGACTTGAATGGAGCTACTTCACTCTCAAGGTTTTCTTTTTATATTTTCCTAGCAAAACAATTGGTTATTCACACACTTTCTGCCAGCACAGACGATCTTGCAACAGCCAGAAAGCAGTACTTCTGTTGGCGGCAGGAGATACCGCAGAGTATTCTCTCACTCCGTAGCTGAGCATTGCAGATGCCCTATGTGTTCCCTACTGCATATTCTGCTGCACCTTCTTACTTTGCGCAGCTAAATGAATTCAAATTCAGACACCAAATAATGTAAAATAATGTGGCATAAGCTTGCTCAGCCAAAAGTTGCAAAGAAAATTTTCCCTTTACTTGATAGAAAGACAAATGAAAAGGACCCCACAGAGATACTGATCCTCAGAGGGTGTGTGGTAGTTCACCTTGCTTATGGAACTACACATTATGATGCTAGGCAGCATCACACAGAGAAGATTCTCGCATTCTATTCACCTCTCGTGTCTAATGAATTATGAAATGGCAGTCACGTTTGTTGCAGATAGGAAAACTAACATGGGACAACTTTTGACAAACATATATAAAGCTCTGCTGTCCTTTGCATGCCAACACTGACTCCCAGGCTCTGCCTTCCAGAAGGAAAATAGGAAAGAAAAAATAAAACAATGAAAAAGTAGCCACCAGGATAAAACTGTCCTGGCCTTGGCCTTGCATCCCATCAACAGGAACAGAAATTGTCTTACAGCATCGACCTCTGCTCTTTGAGTATAGCCTGCACCTGATCAGCGGGTCCTGTAACCGCTATTTTCCATGCATTTCAAGACAAAACTGATTTGCATCGATACAGAATCGGCAAGAATCAGCCTAATAACAATAATTATTTCTTCAAACTAGGTAAACAGTATTATTTCATTTGACAGACCAGGGGATTTAGAGCCTAAAGGGGAGGTGTTACAAGAAGCATTCCAATAATTGACAAAACAATAAATCTCCTGATTCCTTGTCCTATTCTCTATCCACTGGATACAAAACACCAGAAAAAAATGATTACAATATGCCACGAAAACATATACTTGAAATTGTCCCAAATAACTGGGCTCAGAACCTCAACACTTATTGCTTCATTCAGAACATGAGAGAAAATTAAAAAACTCCACTTCTTTCCAGGTCTAGTTGGAGTTTTCCACAGCACTCTGACATGCTATAACACAAATATTTTCTCAAAACTAGAAAGTGTTTCACATACTAGCAGAGCTTTTTTCAAGGAAAGCTTATGTCGCTGGCCCTTGGCATGCTGGGACCATATTGCTTTATTTAAGTGTTCACTTTTAAACAAACATCTACATCTGCATTTAGTTCTTGAAGATCCACCCCCAAGATACTATGTATACTTTGAATGCATGTTATTTCATGTATTAAAGGCAAAACTAATAAATATGGAGAGAGACAGGAAAAAAACCTCTCAAGCCTGTGCCTTGCTGTTCCCTACATTTCTAAACCACAGAAGAAACTGTGGAGCTGCAACCAACCTGCGACCTTAAGCTCATTGTGCTGCGATGCCCGGAGGCACTGGTGGCAGCTTTCCTGCCCAGC
This sequence comes from Cuculus canorus, assembly GCF_017976375.1. NCBI lineage: Eukaryota > Metazoa > Chordata > Aves > Cuculiformes > Cuculidae > Cuculus > Cuculus canorus. The sequence continues at coordinate 12,067,429 of NC_071411.1, forward strand.
GCAGTAGCTCCCAGCCACAGCCCTCTGTCATCCCCTGCCCCGTGCAACACTCCCTGCTCTTAGCAGCACTATTTCTGCACCATATAAACTGAAACACACTTCTTAAGTAACACTGGAGCCTTACAAGATTACTAGTTCTGAGAGAAGGTGTGCTGATTATTTACAAATGCTCTGCCACTGCTTTATGTAATAATGTAGTCATCTTATTTGTAACCCTTGGGTGGAAACAAACCAGGCATAAATCATGTGTTTCTGTTCTAAGTTAAGGGTCCTTCTATGACAGACAAAAGTAGGTTATATGTCTATCCTATGCTACATACTCCCTGTTGGTCCTATTCATCAAAATTAAGGAAAAAAAAAGAAAAAAGGAAGAGCTTACAGGAGGCTTAGCCTGGTTTTCCACCCATTGGGGATTGCGTGGCCAAGGTGCAGAGGTTGGGAGCTGGCTCTCCAACACTCATAACTGCACTTTGCGTAGCTAATGTTTCAGCAAAGGAGAGAAACACTGGGAAATGCTTATGTGGAAAAACTCAGATTTGCTTGTTGCCTTGTTAACAATACACTCTGCATCACATCAAATCCAGTCCTGCAGGCCCAAAAGTAACAATGACTGATTTTGGATAAGACCATCAGGCCCCTTTACTGTTAATAAATGGTATTTTTCCTGTAAATGACCCTAGAGGAGGAATCGGTGATTCTATTTACATGTATACAGAAAGAGACATTTCCTGAGCCAAATTCGTTCTAATTACCCCCAAATCTTATCTGACAGCCTAGACAATTTTAAAATTATAACTTTGCAGAAGTGGGGACACCACAAATAGCTTGTGCCCTATTGTTACAGGCTGACAGCCTCATTTGTATAAATGCACGGAGGAAAATGAGGATAGCTAGTACATCCCAGACACTTTGGTGGAACTGGGGTAGCCTAGGAAGATGGGGGCTCTGGCAGTGGACAGAAGTCCACATGTAAGCTCTAAAACAATTATTTGTTTGCTGAGTTTTAGGAACTACAAATCAACTCTTCCTTTAGGAAGAATGAAAAGTTTGAGGGATCTCTCTTATCAGTGAATCTCTACCAAAACAGACATATTTACTGGATCTAGAATTTTTAAAATGCATCCAGCATTTCTAGAAAATTTTATATTGAGTTTTTTAGTCTCCTTGGAAACTGAAATAGGAGGGGTCAGCCAGTGGAAGCAGAGGTAGACCCTTTCCAGCACGCTGTCATTTGTTGCTGCTACAGAGCTGCTCCAGTTTGCCACAATCAAACTCTGTGTCTGGCCAGGACTTGTACAAGCTCTGAGAGGCTCCAAAGAGAAAAAACACAGCCAAGGAGATTTTTGAGGTGTGTAGAGGAAAGCAGGCCACCTTAAGAAAAACACTTCCTAAAGATGTAAGATAAGCTAAGAAAATTAAATTATTTAAGGCATATTCACAGGCTCTGGATGTAATCAAAGTCCAGCTGCTGGCCGTAGATGTTAACTCTGAACTGTGACTATATGCATGGGAGGCAACGCGCTGGTGAAAATGCTAGGAAGAAGTAAAGACTATGGGAAGAGTTGCAGGTTGGAAGACCAGGTTCCAAATAAGCATAAGGGGTAACCGAGCAAGAAATAGGCGAGCATGATGTTTCAATATTGGAGTTAAAAACTATCCTTGGAGTGCAGGCACATGTTCTGTAGTGGCAGCTGCAGGCAGGGGCGCTTTCCCGTCTTGGTGTGGGTGTGCAGCTCCCACCCAAGATGCTGAAAACTCCCATCCCCGTATTCTCCACAGTGGCTTTTTACAAGTGGTCTCACAGCGAACCAGAACAAAGGGGTCGGAAAAAGGTGCCCAATGGGGTTTCTGCCCTTCCTACATAGAAAAACCTTGAAAAAATAAACTTCCTGAAGAGGATGAGCATGAGTGGCTGATGGGCTGCCGAGGGACGAGCAGGGCCGCACATAGCAATCGTCCCAGCTGCGATCTGACTCCAGAAAAAAACAACACAAACCCTCAGTCTCCTTAATTTCCATGAGGTTTAAAACACATCATCTTTTCTCAACACTCAGACGTTAGTAATCACTGCGGAAATGATTTAATTTGCGTGCCGAATGCCTCATTCAGCCGAGCGGCAGTGCATCGCTTCATTGATCAATCAATGCAATTGTTGTTGCGCTTGTTTGTTTAGGAAAGGCAAGGCAGATACTTTAGTGGTTTTCTGAAAATGTTTTCATTATTAATTGTTCTTAAAAGAATTACTTCATTGATCATTTAATCTCCAAAAAGAAAATGAATGCACTTCAGGGCAATAAGAGGGTACAACAGTAAAGAATTTGAGCAGCAATTATAATTTGTTTCTTAGCAACTAATAGCAAAAATTATGGGATTTGCTTGGGTACAAGATATAACAGGAATCATTCCAGCAGTGGGAATATCAAAAAAAAAATCCTTTTCAGTATAATGTTGGGAGTAATTTTCTTTTTCTATCATCACAGTGAAATTATTTTGGGATGGTAGGTCAAAGCCCCAAAGTATTCTCATTGCAACCACATTATTACTGTATTTTCTGCTACCATTTGCACTGCACAGTGCCAAGCCCTAGCTGCTAATTCATGCATAACAGTTATTTTCACAGAAACTCTTCTATAAAACAAATTCCTTTAATAAAGCGTGGGGGGAAACAGTTTTCAGAAACAATAGTGTGATTCTCTGCCATTAGGGGTACATTCATGGTAATGAAGTAGAAAGTTAGAGTTCCTATAAATGAACAATCCAATGGAAAATGTACAAAAGGTTAAGTCTGAGTTTGCTGCCCCAGTTAGTGGTGGAGGGAAGACCACCTGCAAGCCTTGCCCTTCTGGCATGGTTTAATCTCCAAACACAGAAAACCAGTTCAGGCTAAACTCCACACACAAAACCAGGCATTCAACTGGGCTGACTGCAAGAGGAGGAGACCTTTGATCTCATCTTATCTGCCCACAGCCTGGGGCTCCAGGGTAGCACAGCAAAGGTTTGCTGTTGCTGCTGCTTCAGCATCCTGTGAGGACACCTCCCTTCAGCCCTGTCATTCCCTCTCCTGGGGTCTTATTTCTCTTCTAAAAACTGATGCTTCAGCCCCCTGGACATTTCAATTATCATTTTCGCCAGCTGCAGAGAAAAAAAAACCCATAGCATTAGCACGGGCCTGTTAAATTACAGATTCAAAAGGAACTCCTCCATAGAAAATTTCTACAGGTCAGACAAGACACTGATTTAGAACTATCTCAATGCAGAGTGGAGGAAGGAGGACACGGACTGTTCCCTCAGTGTAGGGTGTGACAATGTGCAAAATGCTAAAAACAACTGAAAAGCACATCCCATTTGTATTAACAGCTCATGTTTCACAGACATCACTTTTAGGCATTTTTTAATAACAACAGAAGGCAAAACAATACTATGACTGAAGAACTGCACCAATTTGAACTTGATTTTCCTCTTTGGATACTCATTTCAAAATCAACAGCATGTGACAAACATCAGCACTGATGAGAAAGGCAATGACTACTGCATAGCTACTCACCCACTCTCTGGAGAGTTCATTTTTAAACTAGCATTACTACAGGTAGTACAGTCTTTGTGTCTTTCAGGTTAAACTGCAAATCCTGTTGAGGAGTTTAGGGCCAAATTGAGTCTAGTTATCACAGCAGGCAAAGGATATTTCATCTACCTGCACTGAGGGTGGCTCCACAGGAGAAGACAAGGGGTCATCTATCAGGAGAGCAAAGTGGAGCCTTGGCCCCATCCCAGGGATGCATTAGCTACCACAGGTGAAGGTGGCAAAGGAGTAGACACAGTCTGAAGACGCCAGGGTGGAGTCACAGAGGTGACCAGATTGGCTCTCTGCACAGCCTCTGGAGTGTGCAAAAATGCCTGGCTTCAAAGCTTCGGTGGTAAAACACAAACTGCTGCCTCAGCAAGGTAAAATAAATATTTAATAAAAGTTAATCTCTAATTAGAGTTGTTGCTCTATAGATGCTTGTAAATCAGGTGAAGGGTAAAGACAGTAATTGCCATTCTCTTTGCTGGGGAAAGTCCCATCTTGCTCATCCCACCCTACCAATGGGATTGTAAAGAAACTGATCCAGGCATCATTTAGCAAAGAATTACAAACAGAATTCTTTTTGTTCCTGAACCCATTTCCACCAGCACTGCTCATTTTGAAGATGTGTGACAAGCTGCCCTTTTCTTCACTACCAGCCTTTGGTTAAGCAAGAGCAAACCAGTTAAGGAAAAGACAGTAAGTGATCCACTGTGAAAGGCAGCACTTTCCATGGCCATTCCACACATGTCGATAGACTGGGGACTTCTGCAGAGACATTTCTGGTGGGAAGCCAGTGGGATTCAGCTGCCCAGGACGATCCTTTGGACATTAACCACACTCAATAGTCAATAGAAGGGGAGGAGGAGGATTAGATTTGAAAGTGCTTGGGTCACAACCTGCACAGGGCACAGAGTACAAACAGTCCAGACAATGAGTAGTAGCTGCTAGCAAGCAAGATTAGCACTAGCAGAGGCCACCAAAATAAGCGAACCCCAATCCTAGTCCTCCAAAGGCATAATCCTGAGAAGGGTCTGCAAATGCTACGTAGAACAGGCTGGCAGGCATCTCTAACAAAGGGCATCAATACTGCCTCACACTGGGGACAAATAGCTCTTGAAGCCTTTCCCAGGACACAACTTTGTGCTTTTGTGCTTATGGAGATGCGGCTATAAATGCAAATTTCAGCACCTGTGTGCGCTAATGTTTCATTTTCTACATTATTTCACAGTCAGTAGAAATAATTTGGCACAGATGCTCATCAAAAGCGCATCCTGCTCACAGCACACCACTCTGCCCAGCACCTCTGAGTTCTGCCAAAGAGAATGGGAGCTGAGAAGGCAGAACAACTTGCAAATTCATCACTTTCTAAGGGGTATGGTCCAACTCTGGTGCCACTAAAAATCAATACAAGTTTTATCTTCGATTTAAATGGAAGCAGGATCTGGGTCATAAGTAAACAGCTTTAATCATATATCTGAATGGGTGGGTACATCTCCAAACTGCAGCATCAGAGATGCACTTCTTTCCAGGCATAGCTTCTTATTGATTTCAGTGTTATTTCAGAACAGAAACTATGGTACAGTGAATAAAATTGTCAAGCTAAGCCCCATCCCCTTAAATAAAAAGCACATCATTTAATCTAGTTCAGCTGTGCTTTCATATATCATTTTGGAGAAGCCATTATTAGAATTCATACTCAGAGCTTAAAGCTTTTTTTTATTTTTTTGATAGCCTGTATTGCTATAAGCACAGGGTTTAGGGTATCATTAATCCATATTCTGTTGTTGTGGCACAGCAGAATCCTCACTCTCAAAAAATACGTTCAACTTCACAGACAAGTAGCATTGGAGTAAAAAAGAAAAAAAGAGAGAGAACAAATTTGAAATGTAAATGATATATCACAAAGCAAGTATTGGGGAAAATATTAGCACTGTTATCGTAATGAGTTTGTAACCTAAATACATATTTCAAGGATTAAATAGCTCACCCTCTCTGACCTCTGCCAGAGGTTGAATAGCTACATCAATTTAATCTTCAGTGAAAATGCTAGAGAAGAATAAGACAACTCTTGAAGAATGAATGAACACATATTAATGATGCCCTAGGATTCAGAATTTAACCCTTAAAAGAACAAGAAACCTCAACTCCCATACAACAGCCTCAAAAGACCCAGCATAAATTTCCTCAGAAATAAAAATGGGAACATAAAAATACATCAATTTTGCTGGAAAATACGAAGTTGCTCAGACGAAGGGGGAAGCTATGGACAGGTTAAGCAGTACCATCCTGAGCCTCTAACCAAATGGGTTTCCACAGTTAAATACATATAACAGTGGGGTGTAGGAGACCAAGCTGAAGTGCTGGAGCTGGGTCAGAGACTGCTTGTGCAATCTAGCTGCCAAACAAAGGCGTAAATTCAAAGCAAACAACTTGATAAAATGAAAAACTTTTGAGAGTGCAAGTGAAAGCAAACAGCTTCAGAGAGCTTGCCAGAGGCTAGAAAGAGGAAACCGTACAACATTTAAAGTTATTCCACGCAGAATCTACAGAAGGCCATTGAAAAATGATCACGTTGATTAAAACTACATCAAGGTAAGTAGCTATATTAAGCAGTGCTACTGCTTCCATGTGTCTTGGATGTCAAGGCTGAAAAACACTCATTACTAATACAGATGCCCATTTCTAGCGTTTCTTAGAAGCACAGCATCGATAATAAACTTAAACCACTCAGTATTTCATAATTCAGATAGTTCTGGTTGCAATCCCTTTGATTATAAAAGACAAAATGACTTACTGTTTTGTGAACAGAGCCTACCTTGAGGTATGCTTTTTTTTTTAGTTCAAACGTTGCTAAGCCGATTATGCTCTTTCAGCAAACTAAAATAAATTTTAGAAATCAAACCCAATCCATTTATTCAACTTCCCCATCTTTAACTGGAAAAGAACATGCTTTGTTTTTTGAATTCAATCTTCTTAACTAAGAATCAGACAAACAAAATTTGTATTTGGTCAACTAGAAAGGTTGAAAGATTTTTGCCTGACGTATCACTCATCAAGACAGATAAATTAATCACAGAATCCTAGAATACCAGGCTGGAAGGGACCTCAAGGATCACCTGTGCAACCTTTTTTGGCAAAAGCACAGTCTAGACAAGATGACCCAGCACCCTGTCCAGCTGAATCTTAAAAGTTTCCAATGTTGGGATCGACAGAATTTAATAAACGTTCTGTGTCTGAAGCAAAGATAAAATGTTAAAGGTTGGTTGTTTCTCAATTTTTGCACAGAACACTCTGTTTGTGAGACCCTGGCTATTTGATGCATAATAATTTGAGTTAGCAAGGAAGCTCATATATTTCCACTCAAGAAGTGAGCGGCAACTGCACTTAACAACATCATCATTCTCCTTCCTATCCCTTTGAAGCCTGGGACCAGCATCTAAGGAACTGCAACCTGGTACTCAGCTTGTCATTAAAAGATTGACTTCAGCAAACAGGATGACTCCAGCCAAGGGAGCTCCGAAGCACTTTGCTCCAAATGATAATTCCCAGGCTCACCCTCATAGGTAGCAGAAGGCCACAATTTGCCTTGGGTCTGCTGTAAAAAAAGGGTCTCCAGAGAAGCAGACCAATACAATATTGATGAAGTGATCGCCCTCACATATTGAAATCTGAAGTGATGAGACTGGTCTAGAGGAAGCTGTTCACTGCCCACACCTTCAGTTGCAGAAAAACACAAGCAGGTCATAAGCAAACAGATGATATATTGTAAACCGTGCGGCTTTACTCACAGTAATATTTCTCACTACAAATCACATCTCTGTGTTGCATGAACCTCGCATTTACTAGCATCTTTACTTTTTTATTTTTGTAGCTGGAGCACACCAACTTCTTTTAGCAGTTAGTGAGAAGCATCTTTCATCGAGTTCTACTGAAAGCCCAGCTCACTGTTATTGATGGATTCCTGTCTGGGAATGGACTGCCTTGAACTCCTGCATGTGCATGCAAGGACATTTCATAGAAGGTCCTGCTGTGATAACTAAGCAATAATGTACACCCCTCCCAGGACAATGGCACAGAGAAACCACACAGATTTGGATGAATAACCCTGTGTATCTATTCTCTGTCTTCACCTTTGTAACTACATGAAAAAAAAAAGATGACTAGTGGTTCTGCATTATCATCCATAAACTTTTATGGACTTTATTGTGTACCTCAAAATGGCTTTTCATAACTGCATATAATGCTAATTCACATCAAGACCTGTGGCATTTTACCCTGCATACTGCATGTAGTTGTAGATAAATAATGATAAACCAAGGCATCTATTCCTCACTCGCATTTGTACTCTAAATCCAGGTGTTTTCTCTACTCCATGAAAAGCTCAGAGAATACTACATAATGCAATAGAAAAGGGTAAGGAAAGCAGGCACTGCATGCTCAGTTTTTCTAGCATGCTGCATGAACAGAGGCTGTGTTGTTACTTACAAGCAAACTGAAGCCTTGCTTCTCTGCTGACAATTGTTCCGAATGGGTTTGTTGCTACACACTGGTATGTTCCAGTATCTTGGGTTTTATTGGGATTATTGATCAACAGGCTGCCTTCCACCATGCTGTAGCGGTAATCCATACCGATGCCAATACTGGTTCCATTTAACTTCCACCTATAGCACAAAATGCCAAAGTTAAATTCTGCTAATATTAATGGATACGCTTGGGTACTTGAAATACAACATGTAGCAAATAAAGATTTAAAACATCTTTAACCACTTATTATTTAAAAAAAAAAAAAGCAGGAAAGTTTCCTGCACAGTAGTGAAATATTCCAGTATTTAACTGAGAGAGCAATATCCTTGACATATATCTCAGTCTCTGATATGATTAATGATTCTGTAGTTGCTAGTGCTGCTGCTCTTTGGAATTAATAATTCGGCAAGGGTTAGTCCCAGAAACAGGATCTTTAAACAATTCAAGTCCACTGAGGTTCCTTTTCCTCTCCCAACTTGCTGGTTGGTTGTTTTTAAATTTAAGAAAATTCACTCACAGCAGATGTTGTCACAAACCGGGGCACTGAGAAACACCAGCACCGCGTCGCCCCAGTTGCAGCAACTCTCACCCCTACTGGCGCTCGAAGGAGCAAATGAGGGAGCCACAGCCGCACAGCAGCTCCCCTTACCAGAACATACAGAGAAACAATTTGAATACATTTGCACCGGTGAATCAACAGAGTTTGTTGCATTAAATACTCAGTCACGTTAGAAGACAGCACAGTGACTGAGGTCTGACAACTCTAATTGGTTTCAGAGTGGCATTTACTTGGTGAACAAAACGAGAAAGGCACTGAAGGTAAAAAACGCCGCAGCCTAAGTGATTTACAGCAGCATCATCATAGTGGTAGATGGCATCTTCTTTCTAAGGATCCTAAAACAGTTAATGAAGCTGAAAATAATTAAGAGCTTCATCCATGCTTATGGAAAAGGATAGTTAATCTGGGAGGCAAGACTATAATCCCTTCATAAACTTTTTGAACTCTTGTCAAAATTTTACAATTGTGTTACAACATGTGGTTTCCTGATGCACTTTTTTTTTTTTTTTTTTGCAGTCAGCACTGCGGAAGACTCCAGGGATATCACTGAGTTACACCGCATGACATGAACAGGAGATGGGCTCCTAAGGGATATTGCCATAGCATGGAGATTATGCTAAAGAATAGTGAAACATTCAACAAACCCGATGGTTGGTCTGGGATTTCCTTTTACTTCGCAGCTCAGCTTCACTTTCTTTTCCTCTGAATCCAAGGGGAAGATCATGCTGTTGGGCTCCTGAAGGAAAACTGGCCCATGCAGTGCGTTGTCATCTGCGTTAAAGTGGAAAAAAAGTGACAGACACTTGATGGAATCTCCATGTACTCAGTGTTAAAATATAAAATAGTATCTTGGCAGCAAGAAGCTGTGCATCATTCACCCTAGAAATGATGTGATATTGACAGTTTCTTTCAAAATAATCATTTCTTTTTTTTTTTTTCCCAAAGCCATTGAATCTCACATGGAGTCAAAACTCATGAAAACATCTGTGCCTTAAATAAAGCACAGATTGAAACTTTACCTGAAGTTCAAATGAAAGGGAACAGGCATGACCCTATTGCGATAGCACAGCTCACTAGAAATCAGAATGCTCAGTTTCACTTTTAAACATTGAACTATTTTCTCTGCAAATTAAAAAAAAACACCAAACTTTTATTATTAAACACAGCTAAAGAAAGAAAGGACCTTCTGTCTTTTAGCCGAATGGAGTAGCCTTGCTTGAACATCTAACTGTGTTCTGCCGTACTATCCTCATGGCAGATTTCTGTGCTTGCAGACTACCAGCAGGACAAAGGGCAACTGCCTGGGCTATCGCGGTGCTGCTGCTGCTGGTACCCACAACCCCCTTGCTGCTGAAGGCAGGGACTCACAGTGACATGAGCACGGATGGCACCTTGGCCAGGCAGTCACGCTGCCAACTAGTCTGCTGCCAGAAGTCCATCTTGATGGACAAGCAGGGAATTTGTGGGCATAGAAGGTCAGAGGAGAATGAATAATAAAATATTAAAATGATAGGATGTTAAAAAGAAATTAGAAAGCAAAAGGAATGAACAGAAGATGATGCATCTGCCCACCAGGAGGAGAGTGAGAATGAATGTGAATAGCCCTCATATCCCTCAACACAGGGAAATCGGCTGGATTTATTACGGACGGAACAATAGCTCTTTACTCCAGGGAGAAAATGCTGTTGTCTCCACAGAAGGATTTCAAAGAGACTTTGCCAGGAAGATTATAATGGAGCAACCTCTACCCCAAGTCTCCTCCCTCAGGCACCACCACAAAAGAGAACGCACTAAGCACACAGTCATATCAGTTGCATTTATCTTTACTTTTAATTATACGTTAACAATATCTGACTGAGACTCATCTATTATTCACAACACATTTCACATAATCTCTAGCTTTAAATTATACCTGTATGCAACTTACTGTTGCTGGCAGAAAAAGATAATAATACCCATAAAGCATACAGGGCTAGATTATGATATCCTGACTTGTTTCTGAGACCCAGGGCTGCTTCATTCCTTGAACAGTCTCACATTCACCATAAGGAAGAACATTACAATCTGGTCCATAAAGATTATAGCTCTGAGGACTATATTAACGGTTTTGAAAACAAGAGCATTAAAATACATTCTAACTTATGCAGTTTTCTAATTGTAAAATACAGAAGCTAGGCTGGTGCTCAGGTCCTATGTAAGAGTTGCTTCAAATCCCATAAAAAATGAGCTTGATTAATGCCAAGACAGGCACAAGACAGACCATCACAGCTAATCCAGTTAGCGAACCATGCTGACTCAGGTATGCGTTGCATCGGCTGCGTCATCTGCCTCACACCCCACACAAAGGACTCAAGTCACGTTGTGCTGTCATTTGCAATTAGAGTGTGTTGATTTATATTGTATCACAACAATCTAAAGGTCAGATTCTTGGTCTTCCTCCCATCATAAGATGATACACCTTGCATTAGAAAGTAGATAGCAGATACTTGAGTTGGGAAACAGACACATCAGCAAATCAAAGGGTCCAAATGCTCAACATAAAATGTATCTCCATATGTCCAGGAAATTATTTGACTGCTATGGTGTACACTGTATGGGGTGAGATGGTGGTCTTTATAGTACAACAAAACTGGTCCCTATGACGCCACAGGGTGTTTGACAGGGAGTTAACATATGGAAGAAACATTACAATCAGTGTATATCATTACTAAACAAAGTACAATTTAGAAAAATCCCTATGAGACATGGAAGACAGAAGCCCACAAAAGATCACCACGTGAAACAGCTCTCCAAGTATTACAACATCTGCTGCTCACAATGTTTAGCATTCAGCTTTTACATGGCAAAAACCCACTTCTCTTCCTGTTAGGCACAAGAAGGAAAGCCTTGGTCAACTGTTACCTGGCTTTCAAGAGAACAGCATTTGGTCAGGCAGAGAGAAGCTCTGAAAGCAGCTGCCAGCATACCGGGGGAACAGAAGAGGAGGGACAAACCTTGCAACACTGGGTAGATAAAATTATTTTGAGTGCCTTTCTTCTTTCTCTTATTGCTGCCTGTGTATAACCAAGATAAGCAAGTCCAAACTATTTAATCTTCAGCCCATAGAGTCCTTTTGCTACAGTCTAATGCATGATTGAAATCACTGCAGCTCAGATCCTAACACAGCGTGTGACAAGAGTTGAGCCACGGTACCTTACAAAAGAGGAGGATTTGGTTCAAAGAACACTAAATATTCACTAATAAATAAAACAAACTGCTATCTAGATTCTTACAGACAGAAAACTAGAAGTATCTGTACCATATGTAGTCCATTTTTTACTAACTTACAATGTCACTGGGTAGAAACAGATCTCAGATGTTTAGTGTCACCACAGGCAAATGCATTTGCTCTATTACAGTGTCTGGGTTTGTGGAAGCAGTTTTGTTATCCAGATAACTTTGAAAGGTGAATTAAACTTATTTTTTTTTAAAAAAAAAAAAAGTTAAAAACAGTAATATGCTGCTCTATTTATATGTTCAGGGACTCACAGTCACGAAGCAACTATATTTTTAGTTTACCGTTGATGAACAATATTAGTCATAGAATCATAGAATAGTTTGGGTTGGAAGAGACTTTAAAGATCATCCAGTTCCAACCCCCTGCGATGGGCAGGGAAGTGTCCCACACAGAATCATAGTCATTTGATCCACAGCTCACCGATGTTAGGAGGCTCTTTCATGAGCTTAAGCAGCTTTTCCTGTGCCTTTCTCTTTTGGTCATTTAATCAAACAGAACAATGAAGCAAGACATATATGTGTATAATACATAGGAAAGCTGCTCAGACGTTCTTAGCTCACTTTGCTCTCTTTCATTTTCAGCAGCTACCACGTAACGTGAGCTACTCCTTGCACGTTTGTTACTGTCCTGGGAAAACACAATAAGTAACCTTTCCAGACAAGCTAAGTGTTGAGATACTGTCCTACTGACAGATTTTATTTTTCTGAGTTACGTTTCTTTTACTCAAGCCCGAAATGAGTTAACCCCAAATGAACACTGAGCTGCCCTCAGCTTAAGACAAGTTGCAAACAAGATTGGTTACCAAAATGCATTTTTTCCCCTTCTGTCAGATGAAACAAATGGACTACTGCTCTGGGTCTGCCTCCTCTGAGAGAAGTGTATTTCTTTCAGAAGATGCAAGATATAGGAAATTTCACTGAATTTCATGATAAAAGAAACATTTTTAAACACACTACAAGGTGTATGCCCATATGCTGTTGGACAGAATGTGACTGATAATTTAAAAGAACATTCTGTTATCCTAGCTTCTGCTGAGATATATATATATATGTTTTTTTTTTTCTGGTGACTCACAAAACTTATTAAAATGTGCCAGATTAATTTAAATGTGTTCTAAATGAAGATCATGTATTCTGTGTCCCTCCAGTACCCCAGATTTGAGGGCCAGTAGAACCAGTAGGGTGCCAAATGCTTGTCGTCTTTCTGTGCTTTTGAGAAACTGAAACATGAAAAATGTTAACTGAGGTTAATTCACACGAACAGGTGAAACCATTCCTGTTCTCTCTGAACATTAAGCCCGTTGACGGATATTGTTACTGAAATAGAACTGCTTTAATTTTCATTGAAAGTTATGGCCAATTTGAGAGAAGGTTTAATTGAATATTCCACACTGTAGGGAAGGATAACAACCAAACCAAAGAGAGAATCCTTGGACTATATCCAGTATAAATGATAAAAATCCTTTCCTTGTTTGCTGCTGAGGGAATTCATTTCTGCTATGTGTGCTGGTGTATTTTCGTACAGTGCTATAAGTCGGTATTTCTTCAAGACAAAACTGCACCTTGGGAAGAGCAACTCTTCAGGAAACTGGAAAGTGAAAGGGATAGGACAGCTCAAGGGCATCACTGATTAACACAACAGCCTGCTCTTCAAGGTTAGTCAGCTGCATTACATCCTCCTGAGCAGGAAAAGACTAAATTGGATGGCTCACTCTACTGTTTGTCTCTCACTTTTATTAACATCAACTACACACACAAATGGTGCTAATGGTTCTTAAATTGCAAAGATAGAATTTTTCACACTAGATAGTTCTACTACAAACAATTCTGTAGACATCTCAATGAACAAGACCTGCTGAAGGTGCTTTCCATTCAAAAGAAACAGAAAAGCATATTTTTTTTTAGAAAAAAGGAAATTTAAAAACTCCCGTATGAAGTGTTACGTTTAAGCGAAGGGCCTCATAGCTCTGCATCTTTGGAGACAGTCACCACCCTCCACTGTTGCGCTGCCAATCATACCACCACTGCACCATGGCTGACACATGTTTAAGAGAGAAAAATGGCGAAGATTAATAAAGAGAACAAACCAACAACCAGATACTTTAACTGGGAGCAAACCTGAAACAAATGATGAGGCTCTTTCCCTCCATATCATCATCACTCCACCACTCTATAAGCTGCACTTTCTACAGTCCCACTGCAACACTCTGAGCCGTGGGAGAAAAACACTCTCCCAGAGACTGTGTCCAAGACATCCCCTGCAGGCTTGCTGCTCAGGTGAGAAGCTGGATGAGGAAGATTGCCGCCACCTCTCTCCTGACCCCTCGTAGCACCAGGTGGGCTTGTTTTGCAGCACATGACAGGTCTTCAAGAGGGACCATGAGCCAGATGGCTGCTTCCAGTATCATCTCTCTTTTCTGACATACTTTTATTTCCTAGGTCACTGCTGTACCACGTACAAGTGCAGTTAAAGTGGAAACCCATGCTTGACAGGTGACATCTGACAGGCAAGCATCTGATACCTGAGTTCAAAAGCAATGTCAGATATTCCTCAGAGACAGTAACACTGCCATAAAAATCCAGAGGCTCAGAAGACACGATGAAATAAACCTGGACTCTTGCAAAGGCAGGCATGGAAGAGCTCCAGAATTTGAAATGGAGATAGACAGTAATGGTCTGATGAGTCTACTTACAAGTGACCCAAGTATCCGGAGCAGTTTGAATTAAAGGCAGGGTTAAACATATCCACCCCGATGTGAGTGTGCTCTGACCTCCGAGGGAAGCCCAGGGTTCATCAGTTAGGGGAGGTCAGTAGCAAGCCCATCAGCTGCCTCTACCCAAGTCCTGTAATGCTGGAGCACAGAAGCCAAACTGCAAATGCCAACTGCGGGTCAGGCTCCAGCTCAGGGAGTTCATCTGTGAGACCTCTCATTCAATCTGACTGCACCACAGTGGTATCATAATTTCACCTATTTAAATGCCACAGCATTAATTATAGCAAATATCATCAAGTTAGCACTTTTCAAATAAAATGCTGCTACCTGATCCCTACATGCAAAAGCAAGCAAGTTTTCCCTGTGCCTCGCCTGCTGGGGCTAGACAGCTGGGAGGAGGCGATTCCCAAAGCAGCATAATGAGTGGCTTGTCCTATGACAAAAACCTTATCTAATAGAATGTAATTTGTATTCTCTTAGTAAGTCAACAGCATTATTAGGATCACAGATGTTCTCTTCAGTATACAATAAAAGCACATTTCTCTATTACTGACGAAAATCACAAATTTCTTCAACAAGCAGCCTTCTCCCTGAGTCATCACAGCTGACATCAGGAAAATAAACAGATAAAACTTCACCGCTCTGTTAAGGATGATATCAGCCCACAATAAAGCTCTGAACAATTATAAGACAACAACACTAGTTAACAACAACAACAACAACAATACAGCAGAAGAGCACTGGGGCTTCTGCAGGCCTTCTGTCAAAAGATCAGTTACAGAAGATAACACAGAACTGACTCTTTATTCTTTAATGATCAGGTTATTTGTTGATCTCCGGTGCTGAAAGAGCAGAAATAACCAAAGGGGTATTTCTGAAATATACTTTCAAATATAAATAATAGTCAAGCTTGTTCTGATGTCTTCTAAGTTAAGCTATAGCCCTGAGGAAATCATCCAGCAGAGTTATATATCCAATCCTAGAAACACAGCGTTATGACAGGAAATTAAAATACTGTCCCTACCTAGCACATCTATTGTTACAATTGCACAGTAATAATAAAAAAAAGCACATTTTTCTTCTTGAAGTAACAAAGACATACATTCTCATTTTAAGACATGAATAATATCACAGGTTCAGCAAGGTTCTCAAAAGCTGCTGCATAAGACATCTATTCTGAATGTGTCCAAACCTATTTTATCACATAATCTGTCAAACATTATTAAGCCACCAGCACATTGCTGAACCGAGCCCAGATTGAAACCCAGGACTTACCTCTTCAGTTGCTGGATACATTTTTCCTTAGTTATGTTCTTCCTTCTCCCCTACGACTATCACTAACAATTCATAGTACAGCATCATTACTTAATCAGTCAAATTTGCTGATTACAAGGATAAAAACAGTCAAAGTCTGACACTATTGCATGTACCAGTGTACATGGAAACAAAATGATCATAGCCACCAAACACCAGGACTACTAAACCTCCTCTGTGAATGGAAGGGAAATGACAGGGATGTTTGACATAGAATCATAGAATCACTAGGTTGGAAAGGACCACATCATCTGCAAGGGCTGTGCTCATTCACATAAAACCCCTTGCTACAAACTTCACTGAGTGCAGTTAAACATCTTGAAAATGACATTTATGTGCCAATGCAATCATCGTCATTTTGCCACTCTGCTTTTGAATATTGCACATTAAAAATTCAGTTCAGAGCATCTCCGATGACTGGATTATATAGAGCCTTAGACAAAATACTGGTATTTAGCGTATTTCATGGGTTATAGGATTGCTGTTTTCTTTTTTAAATTCAGCTCGGGCCATGCCATAATTATAACCAAGGAGATCAATCAACTACAAAGAAACTGGTCCTTAATGGACAAATGTAGCTCACGGTCTACTCCATCCATGCACCAATCTTAATCACTGAACAGCAGCTCTGAAACATCTTGCCTCAATCCATTATCTTCATTCCCCACCAGGCATGCAGGTGGCCTGTCACAGTAGCAGCAGGGGTAGAAGCCCCATCCCACATCTGAAGACTTGTGGCCTCAGGTTCTTGCAGTCCTGTGATGTTGGAAGTGGTAGATTCAAGAGCAGCCCGTAGGGAAAGCACAGGCAAAGTCCGACCACAAGGATTATTCCCAGGGCCTTTGAATCCTGACTGAACTCGCATCTTGAAGCAAGAAATTGATACTGGGCTGATCTTTTTCCCATCCCTGTGGAAAACAAGTCCTGGATGCAACAGGCATAGAGGAGCAAAGACTATTCAGGTTCAGGCTGAAAACGGTTTTTGCCTAATAAGAGACCTGAACCTGTGAAATTCAGAAAGCTGTTGCCAACATCCTAGACTATTAGAAACGCTTATATTTATACCTGATTTGACATTACCTTCACCTCTGACAGTACCCCAATGGTCATTTTGTCTCCATATACCCCAGTACAGCACATCACTGTGCACACAAAATAACCTCCAACTATTCTTCAACCTCCTACAAGAGTCTACAGATCCCTCTAGTGCTGGGTGTCCTTGTGCAGAACTATTTGTGGATAAGGTATTATAAATTTTTCAAAGGTCCGTACTAATTACGTATTGATTTATTAGTAAAATTTAAGGTGTGGATATAATCGGTGTCTTCCAAGAACACATATCGTTATTGTAAGATTTTCACTTGTGTTGAGTATGACAGGGACTATAAAGTGGATATAAAAAAAAGGCAGATGTAGCAGGTCTGTGTGCATATTTTAAAACCATGTTTCCTTTCCACAGCAGCTCCCTGAACTTCAATTGATTTTAATCTTTCATGCAATAAGGAAGGTGTCCAGGCTAACAAATGCTATCCTTCCCACCCCACCAGTGGACAGTAAAAAGTTATAAAATACTTATATTGAAAAAGTCCCTTTCCTTTAAAATCCTGAAGCCTTAGAAAAGAGAAGTCCCCAGAGCAATAACCTATAATCTCTGTATCATCTGTTGCTGGAAAAACAAAAGGGTACTCTGGCAATGTGTACAGGCTCTCAAATTGATCGAGGAGCCCAATTCTGCAGAAATCTTCAAGGTGAAAGGAACTCTCTCTGGCACATCACTTCAAGGTGAACCCCATTTTTTTGTTTTCAGGTATAAGTACATTAGCCACTGTCAGAAGTAAAGCTGATTTCTGCCAACTTTTATCCGGCTATTTACAGAGAGGTTTAGGCAGCGGATTCCCTTCTCAAATATTTGTGAATAAGCAGATCAAATTACCAGTGCCTCGTGAGCTCTGCAGGACTGCTCCTGGGTAGCAGTGAGCAAGGGATAATCAGTCTGGCACACTTCAAGCAAAAGACCGGTAACTTAATTTGCACTATGTCACTGGTCAGAAAATGCACGTATGGTGGTTCAGTTTGTCAACAGGGCACTGTAAATCCGCTTGTTCTGGGTCATGGGCATACATTTTTGCAATTATGGCAAGAAAATACAATGCTGTATACAAAAGAATACATCAGGGATGACTTTGATATTTAGTCACACAGTATTAAGAGAAGCGGTGCTGAGAGCTGCCATAACAAGCCCTTGCTTATGCCCAGATTAGCTGAGTAATTATGGGAACATAAGGAATACTTTCCCAGGAAGAGACCAGCATTCAGCTAGCACGCATGACTTACTGCCAACAGGCAGGCACAAAGCTTTTAAAGTATGAACAAAGCAGAGAGTAAATCAGCTATTTGTTAGCTCAATACACAATATGCACATTTCTCCTTGTCTGTTTGGTTTTGGTAATATTTGAACATTGTTGTCCCTGGAACAACATCATAGTAGGACACAGGTGATGACATTTGAGTCTTCTCCCATATTAGTCATCTGAAGGTGACAGATGCAGTCAAGGTGCACAGCTTTTATTTAACTGACAACCACGTAATGGAAATAAGCATATGAAAGCAGAGACCATGCTAAAACAGCCATGGTCTGCCCATGGGTCTACCTGCCACTGAATGTTTGGAAGACCAAGGTACCCGTCTCTCTTGGAAAACTGCAAATATCTCTCCCATGGCATGCTCACCTCTCGTTCCCCTACATTTGCCTGTGATTCTGCAGAAGAGCTATTTTATTTTTAACTAAAATAATTGTATTAAATTGTATTAGAAGCATTCAGTTTAAATTATTTCAGAAAATAACTCTGATCTATAGCAAGTCTGTTTTTAAAAAAGCTGAAGAATAAAGGCAGTGTCCACCTAAATCAAGGCAGCCAAGTTGTTTATTCAATGCCTTTCAAACTTTTAAAAGCATACAAGCTTCAGAACAAATAAGGTGCTCTTCAGAGAGATTTTAATATATGAAGGCTGTTTTGCAGAAGAAAGTAGAATTGAACTGTAAATAAATTCCTGAAAAAAAACAAACTTGGGATTTGCAATTTTTCTAACCGAATTTCAATATAAAGAAAGAATAAGAGAAGAGCACATGGAAGACAAGCATAGTTTCTCCTAAAATATATACACATCCATGCTAAGAAGGGCAATACTTGCTCCCTTTGAAGCCTTAGGAAGGCAACAATGACCACTGCACCTGTACTTTGGCAGCAGAGCCTTTCACGGCCCCTTCCAAACTCTGCCACTTGGGATACAAGCAGCTGACTATAGCATGTAGGTCTTGCAAATTCAACATGATGTTTCACATGTGACTCCCATGAGCAAATACTTCATAAACACGGGAATAAGGTGAGCACGGGTTTCACATTCTTTCTACTGTATACTACTGGTACAGGCACCTTTTAAGCATCTGCCTCATTACAAATATTGTACTCGTTAAGAAAAACAGAGACTATTTGAATGTAAGAGATTGGTGTGACTGAAAGAATGGTGAAAGAGGTAAACCTTATGTTTATAATGTTTTATATTTTTGATGCAAAATTGTCAGCATCAGCTTGTAATGTTCTCAGGTCGCACTGAATGCAAGCCTGATGGCATCCTGGGTATATGGGATTTAAAAAGAAACAACTTGTTTCTCAAAAGAGAATAACCTCTCCTTTAAAGTTATACAAAGGGGTAAATCAAAGTCACACCCTCATGAAATGTGCCAGGCATCACACTGCACGGTATCATGCTGCTGGCTGTGGATAGGAAAACCTCACTAGCTCTTCCCACTGCCACTAAGCAAAAGTGTTTAATCCTCTAAACACGATACAATGCTATAATCTCCAGGTGGTTACGTTATATAAATGGATTTAAGGTATTTGAAGTCTGCTGTCGGGACACCAGGCTGGCACCTCAGCTGGTGTAAACCTCCTTAACTTCACTGAAGTCAGTGGAATCGCACCAATTCAGGGCACATTTGAGGAGTTGTCCTTTCTTTTTTTTTTAGTTAATGTTTCTGTAACACTCAGCAGAGCAGGAACAAAAAGCACTGCCACTCTCCAGTGGGCAATTCCCTGCACTGAGAAACTGTAGGGGGCAGGGGAGCTGCTGTGGCTCTGTCTGCTAGGGCACACCAGCCACCCCCACACAAGGACCTACAGCACTCGGACTCACCAACTCTTTTTTCTGAAAGCCACTATTTATCCCCATTTAATCGGCTGGGTCATCACCCTGCAGAGGTACCAGACTCTCTACAAGCACACACAGACACGCAAACACCTGATCCCACATGATTCTGGCATTAAAATTAATGCCGCTGAATGCCAAATTGAGGACAGCTTAAATAAAGTTCCTGGAGTTCAATCAGTAAAACATCAAAAGAGCAACTGGGAGTACAATTTGTACAATCTGCCCATGGATAGCATGTATTCCCTTAATTTTTAAAAAATGTTATGAACTTTAAGTAATGCAGCAGGGAAAAGATATCAGTAATAGCTGTCAAAACCCAGACTTTTATGACTTCTTACACCGCAATTTAGCACCCTCAAAAACTGCTCAGTTTGATGGCACTGGTAAGTAAAATCTTTCTTCTATCTAGTGTAACACTATCAGGGTAAGCTTTCAAATATTCCTCGCTAATGTTTAAAGCCAGCATGGTGGGGTTGGCCCAGAGACAGAGTTCATCTCCAATGCTCCATTTAAACCTCCACCACCCAGTGCAGCTTCAGGAAGAGAAGCTCCTTTTGAAGCCCTTTCTTACAGTGGGAGTCCTTCACACAATAGAAGGACACCAAAGAGCAGCAATTACCCAAGAATGCAGCCTATGCCAAGGTTAAAAGTTCTGTTTCCTTTGCTTATGGAGACTTCTGGTTATTCACCCAGAGCATGCTGATACTTAAAACACAAACGTTAAGAGAAAGGTAGTGACTTCAGATTAGGCTTTGACCTGATGCAAATGGCATATGAAAGATTTGCAAAGCAGTGTCACAGTGACAGATAGTACAACGGTCTACCAAACCTTCCCAGGCCCGTAGTGACCACGGAGAAGCACCAGTGCCACTGCTGACTGGTGATGCTGGCACACTCTGGTTTACAGGAGTCTGTCCCCTCTGTGTGCCCGCACAGAGAACTGCCTGCAACCTGTCACCCAGAGGCACTGAAGATAAACACAAAATAATTGCCCCTCCAGAGATGAAATACAGCTAGCTGTTCCCCAAGGAGGTTCTTGTTTTGCTGTAGACATAGGACGTAAGGAAAAACTCTGAAGAGGCGTGCTGCAATAAAATGACTACAGAGCTAAAAAAACAGATTAGGTATCAATGCAGAGAGCAAGTCAACAGTCAAACGGAAGGGAAATCAAATGTATTTCTGTAGGAGAAAGTAATCTGATTGAGGCCTATCCCTTTATAATTAAAGCCCAAATTTATTTTATTGTTCAACTAGAAATTACATAGTTTACTCCATTGATATGATCCAGTGAAATAGATCAGTCACTACATAATGTCCACTTATGCCAAACCAGCAGGTTACTAAAGCCTTTACAGAACTCAGACTAAAACTCCAATGAGAGCTAATAAATGTTATTCTTTACTGTGTTTTACTATAAATAGGCCAAAATATCAGGAAGATGCCAAATCAGGAGTTGAATTGAATTACTTATCTGAATGCTGTGACCATCTGGAGCACTTTGGCAACCGGGATACAACCAGCTCCAGGACAGGGGTTTGCTTTTTCCTTTTGGTAAATTACAAGTGAGAAGTTAAACGCAAGTAAATTAATGAAAATCATGTAATTTCATTCTAGTGAAGAGAAGGCTTAATGGGTAATCAAAATAATGTGCACTGCTTCAGCAATTTTTTCATTACAATTAAAAAAAAGTAATGGCCTTCTCTGCTTTGAAAATCAAGGATTATACTGGATTGAGAACACACTACAAAGAGCCTCCTGATTGGTTTTTTTTAGATGCCTCAAAAACAAATAAGAATTTCTGTAACCCATCTTTTACCTGGAACAGAAAGCTTTGGGTTTAACTTCTTCAAGAAGCACATCACTGCACTCCATAATGAAGAATATGCAGACAAAGTAATTAAACAGATCTCTTTACGGATCTCTTTGGTAGCACTGCTGTCTCCTCAGAGCATTGTTCTGTGAGCAGCAAGAAATCAAAGCCACAGAGGAAGTTTCTCTTGACCTGTTTGCTGCTCAACTCATCGTACCTGAAAGCGCTTCAAATGAGAAGTGTGGCTGCTCTCAGCACTGGAGCTGCCAGCGAAGTTTCTAAGAGCACTGAGGAGGCAGCCAAAAATAGTTCAAAGACGTAGAAATGAATCCCTTCTTCAAAACTGCTGCCTTTTTAAATATGCAAGAGATGAAAATTACAATACATAATTAATACGTGAGAATATGTAACAAAAATAGTGCTACACTATCTGCTGATGTACACTAGCGCTGGCATTACTGTGCAATAGTATAGCATAGCATAGTATAGAATAGAAGAAAGTGACCAGCCAGGTGAATAAACAGGACAGTTTCTTTCACCTGGGTTTGACACAGCAGTGGTTTTGTGGTACAGGCACATTTGCTACCCTCAGACCTTAAACATTCACATCTTTTGTCCTTCAATCATAATCTGTCTTATACAGTAAAAAGATCTTTGTCAATGCTGGAAAGGCAAAACATCACTCAAACATGGCCTTATTTATTATGCACCAGCATAAAATACATCCCTTCATACTATGCCATTACACAGTGTGGTTGCTTACAAAAATGGACATTTCACCACTCAGAGAAGTTTGCTTACTACTTATAAACTGAGCCATCCACTACCTCTGCACCCTGAAGAGGAGCACCCAGGGGGGGCTTTAAACACCGTCCTGTCAAAGTCATCTGGAGCTGATGAAGCTTTTACCCAAGCACTGGTCTCAAGTTCTCCACTGCATTTTTAACTCCATCATCCACTAGAAAAATATAATGGATTTCAATTTCAATCAACTTTTGTACCGAAGGCTGTGACGTGATTTAAGCTT
Source organism: Cuculus canorus (assembly GCF_017976375.1). NCBI lineage: Eukaryota > Metazoa > Chordata > Aves > Cuculiformes > Cuculidae > Cuculus > Cuculus canorus. The sequence goes on from NC_071411.1 coordinate 12,090,427, forward strand.
TGCAATTGAAAGAATGTACCTGAGCTGTGGGAATAAAAAAAAATTTAAAAACTTATTTTGTGTACAATTGCAGCAATTTGCAGCACAGTGACAACGCCTTTTGCATGGTACTGTATGAATGGAAATATACTCCTATAATTAGAACAGGAATTAACTACAACAGTGAAGCTGTTAAAGTCACATGTTAAATGCTGACTTCACTGACACCTCAACAGGTTTCTGGTCTTTGCAATTAACATCCTTTAATTAAGGAGATTTTTCCTTATATTAAGTCAACTACCAATTAATTACTATATCCTCCAATGAACAGACTTAAAAGCTTGTGAGGTAGGGAATTTTTTGTTAGTATTTTAGTATTGCTACAATTTAAACTTTTTTTGTCCTTTGAACTTCCAAGTAAACTTTCCCTTAACTCTTTATTCAGCGTAAGTGTACCCTTTGTTACTTCCAAGTAAACAAAATCATGCTGGCTTGTCGCTGCAGCAGTAATACTTTGCTTATCTCTAGAAAAGAATTACAAGCATCTCAGTACTAAAGAACAAATATGTACTAAAAAGTACACTGTGACCGTGTCTGTATGCATGGTAATGCAGTAAATATTTTCCCTAAGTATTTCTTTAATCCCACAGATCATTTTTCATCTTGCTGGGTTTATTCAGTGGAAAACCAGCAAGCTCCTCCTCAAACATTTTCCTTCCTCCCGAAGAAGAGGCAAATATTTGCTTGTTTAAGGAGGAGCTTGCTGTTTTTCCACTGAAAAATGAGCAGTTAAGCACAGGACCTGTGCCCCATGGTGTGCGCACACACCCCACAGCCCACACGGGTGCCAGCAGTTTGCTTGAAAAACTCATTTACTCCCCACACTCCCTGCAGCTCCCACTTCCTCTCGTACAGCTGTTCCGCCAACTTCCAATTCACAAAAGCAAAACCTCTTTAGAACCAAAATAAATACTAATCTTAAATTCAATGTACCCTGACAGCAAATAAGTTTGCTGTGCTTACTTCAGCATGAATAAAAAGCCCGCAAGGAGACTCCTACATAAGAGTATATTTACAAGTTCCATTACCCACTGGAGAGATTGATGTAATAAACCTATAATAAAGCGCCTTGTGTTATGGATTTCTCTAATGTTTCTTATCAAACAGCCTGTATTATCTTGGCTTGTGTATTCAATTTAAAATAGGTTTTCAATAAGTGCCTTAGAGCTAGAGGTCATTTTCACTTAGTTTTCTGACACGCAGGGATGTGTACTGTCTTTTCCTGCCCTTAGAAACTAAAAGCTGTTTGTAGCTTGGTCAAGTACAGTTTACAAAGTAGGCAGAGGGATAGATTAGAGAGAACAAGAGAGGGAATGTATTATCTGTATACCTACCTATTCATATCTTACAGCTACAGCCAAAGCTACCAGGGACACCGGCCCCATTACACAATTCATTTTTATTACAAAGTAGAAGAGTGTAGTTGTTCCTCATGGGATAAAACCAGCACACAGAAATTGTTCTACCAGCAACTGTCACCTGATTTGTATTTCATACTGTCTGACTGCAATACAACTGCGGTTTTTTCCATCACGTGCAGGAAGACTACTTTGGATCTACAGTAATAACTTCACCTTTTAGGTAGAATTAGTATAAAATAGCACAAATAATGTAGTGTTTGGAGATGCAAGCAACAGCTAAGAACTTGTACCTATTAATATTTTTCCCCAGCACTGGATTTAACTAATAACCGATAGTTGCTAATTAGCATCCAATGCAATTTACCTGAGGACATATTTCAAATCACTACAACATAATTATGGTAATATTCTCTCATTTATTTACAAATTTAAATATATCACTGTTTTTATTTTCAACTCTTAAACTGCCACAGCACTGTCCTCTACCCACTTCAAAGCAGTTTCATGGACCTTTGTAGGCTGATTCTTGGCTCATCTCCCTTTCACTGACAATTTCTGGCTAAAGCCTCTTGAATTAACCATTCAGTCCCAGTATGTTCCATCCGCTGTAATCACGGGGCATTTTTTCACTGATTTCAGTGGACACTGGACATGCAGTGCAGTTGCCTACTGACGTCAAACAGACATAAAGGAAGCATGTGGATTTTTAGGCTTTGTATGTCAACTATTTTTGTAGACTCCACTGTAATCAAGTGTTCCTTTCATTAACCACCCAACAGTAGTAATAGAAGTCTGCAACTACAAGCCCTGTTTCTTACACAAAAAGAATAAAACTGTGCTTTTTAGTAACATGCATATCCAAGGGCAATGATTTCCTGCAGACAGTTAACATTTTGCAGGACAAGCTGCTCAAAATGTTGGAATTAAATAAAAGTAGGGAAATACATTTAGGCAAATGTGCATAACGGGGTTGGATATTAAACTGAAATCAAGGCCCTTAATTTTATAAGAAGAGAGCAGATACCTCTGCCATCGATCTCATTGTGACAAGGGTGAAGGGCGCTCAGAGGTGAGCTGCAAGCTTGCCATTAGAAAAGGTTAAAAATAGGTAGCTTATTAGCTTATTTTACATCAATTGATGTACTAGACAGATGGAAAGATATCTTCCCAAAGGACAGAAGATTCTTTCCAGTCACTACAGGAACATATGCAAAAATCTCTTAAAAACCCAAAAACATTGAAATTAAAAAAACAAAAAACAAACAAAAAAACAAACAAAAAACCACAAGCAAACAAAAAGCAAAAAAACCAACAAACCACACACTTATGTATATCTGTAAAGTCCTCCTGAAATTTTCTAACCCTGTATGGAAGACAACATACGTGCACGCACCCGCAGTATGACAAGTTTTGCCTACTAAAGCTCACACGTTTTTCACTGTGGTAGTTAACAATAGCAGTGTGATTGTGCCCTTGCTGGTCTCAAATTCACAGGTAATCACTCTACCGTAACCATTTGGTGAAGGTATAACACCTTGTCTGATCTCTGCACTGAAATCACCTCTGAATTTAAAGATTTGAGGTCAAACCTCACTGTGAAGCTTGTGTGTGTGTTATATGCCACATTTACTGCATGCTTCAAGAGATATGAGATAAAGACACCATTAAACATCTAATGGTGCTTTTCTCACCATGACAGACAATGCTTTACCTTCTTTTTTATCCACCAAACTGTACTGACAAGTCCAACTGACTTTCCTGCTATGAATCCACAAGTTCTGATCTGCCAAAGAAGTCTCAGGCTCCTTTACATGCCTGCACCTTCACTACACTGTAATAGCACTTCAATTTCAGGTTACAACATCCCTGTTCTATCCTCTTATACTGATCCATCAACCCCTTTAGATTTTTCTCCATGGCTAACAGGTCTCTGCTCCCAAACTGAAAATAAGCTGCAAAGGTAACTGGGAAGCAGGAATACAAGGTAGGTCTCTCCCACGTGCTGGGAACAAACTGGCTCCAGCACATTTAAAGCTGACTTTTCAGCCCTAATATTACCTCTTAAGCACTCTCATATCCCAAGAGCTCTCCATTCTGCTTCAGCAGCTAGACCTAAAACTAGAAACTGAAATCTGAAAACACGAAGAAGCAGCAGAGCTGCTGATGGTGAGCCCTTCATCCACCTGCCCGGCCAGAATGATTGAGGCTCTTGACATAGATTTTATAAGCAGAGACAGCCAAGCTATTTTCCAATTCAAAGCAAAAATGGAACTTTTCTTGGACTACATTTGCAATAAAATCCCCTCTGTCTCGCTAGTAGAGTTGTAGAGGTCTATGGGAAGCTGCTAAAATTACACGCTTGGTACCTAACAAAAGTGGCATTGTTTTCACCTGTGCTAAATACCGCCCCTAATGGGTTGAAATGTGTGGAATTCAGCATCTTAACACTTGGTAAATCAGGTCACTCTCCCGTTTTTTTTGCTTGTCTTCTGCATTTCTGAATACAGATGTGAGAAGCCAAGAGAGCCAAAGTGATAAACGTCTAGAAAAAGCGCTCCTACTTCAAGTGAGGACTCCATGACTTTGACAATTAATGTCAGTGGAAAACAGTCAATCCTCCTAAAACTCACAAAGTCCATTAATGCTCTGCAACAAAAATTCTACACAGCCTTTGGACAACTGCAGACCCTAAGAAAGATGCTTAAAAAGCCTAAATTCACAACACATTTGCTTTGGTCAGCTTAAATACACCCTTATTATTCTTATAACACAGGTTCATTTTCTTTTGATTGCCTTTTTCCGTGTTATTTAATAGCCTCATAAAGGATAAGGATGCTCAGGACCAAGCTTAAATGCAACATCTTGAACAAATTATAGTAAAAGAAAATTTGAATCCTTGATAATTTAAGTGTTATTTTTTACTACTAATGTGAATTCAACCCTAACAAATTAAAACAGGAAGAATTAATTGGATATGCAAATAAGATTATTCAGTATATAAATCTAATTACATACCAATTTGCTATAACAGCATGAAAAGAAAAAATATTCTTTGTAAATTGATTGTTTTAAAAGCCACCTGTAGCACAACAAAGTAGAAAGGCAGTATCTTAAAGGTACTCATTGTCAGTGTTAATAAAACAAAGTATTTCAAAGACATATTTCCACTCTCGCCAAGATTACCTATTTAATGGGCATTCTGCTTAGTCCTCTGATTTACTCTCTTCCATTACTAGTTTTTAAAGACATACAAAAACATTGGAAACATCTGGTCACAAACCCTGATTTTTCGGTGCTGATGCAAACATATTCATGCTTGATGGCAAGAAAAAAACCAAACTAGGAACACCGACTCTGCAGGCTGGGAAGGCATCGGAGACAAAGCAGACCTTGCCAGCACTGGTCATTCAGCAGCCGCTCGCTGCTCCGCACACATACTGATCCCTTTCAGGCTTCTCTGTCACCTTTGGAAAACAAAAAGGGACAAAGGACTGCAGTGAGGAGGATTTGGGAGGAGGGAACCTGTTCACTTTGAGTCTTTTGTATCCAAGAATCAAATTACACAGATAGTCAATTTACTTCTTTGAATAACTACTTCTCTGTAAGAGTAAGAATTATAAATGAGATCAATGGAATTGATTAAGATACAGAATAACTGACACTGTAATTAGTGCCCACTGTGCCACCTCTCATAAAGGATCCCAATCACTCATTTTCATTGACTGTATGTTGAATTTTGTCATCTGTTTCCTTGATTCACAAATTGGGCATCTAAAATAATCTGGAATAAAGAGTATTAAAAATGTGCTCCGAAGAATGAGAAAGGGAATATAATATTTACGCTGGTACAGCAATCAAGATCACCTTATTAAAAGCAAGGTGTTATTACAGAAAACTAAATTTGATCCATATGAAATCTGAACTGGATGTATACTACAAAATACTGAGAGACGTTAAAAAAACCCTATGGTCATAAATGGTCAAGGGAGCAGGAGTTTCCAAATGAAAAATTCCTTGGAAACTAATGTGAACTCACAAACACGCTAATATACAATAATAAAACTAGCTGTGACCTGAGCGAATATGGAAAGTGCTGTCTTTTCACTACTGCTATTGATAAGGGAAGTTGCTGCTTCAGAGACTGAAAATTCAAACAAAACTGGTGGGCTAAACACCTCTGGCCGTCTCCTGAATGAACCCCCTGTTGCTGATTCCCAGCAGTATCCACTCCCCCAACAGCACTGCAGCCCAAGAGCGAGGAGCCAACTAGGACAGCGAGCGTGCACATACGGACTGCTTTGCAGCAGAGGATCTTCCAACTTCCACTTCGTTTTCCAGGGGTATCCTAATTTCTTTGTGTCCAGTTTAACTCAGATGAGGTTCCCCAGTACATGACTATCAGTGGGGAAGGCAGTATCAAGTGTCAACTTGTACCAGTGGGTTATGAAAGCAGTAGGTGTATCCAAATACACTGCAATCAGTTTACGGGCATTGTCTGCTCCATCTCCACAGCTAATGTATGTGTCAGAGCTCAGTGTGTGGAAATTGAATAATCACTGTATATGCGCATGCCACAGCCTTACTTTGCCTGCAAACTAATATAATCTTTAATACAGCTGATCCTGCAGCAAAGGAGGCACACCACACAGGTTTATGTTTTTATCGCTGTATCACAGCTTCTTTAGAGAAATCAGCTTTCTAATTAACCAGCCCTCACACACCCACCCCTACACTCATGCTTTGAATGCATGCGCTGAACCATAAACACCTAATTCTGAATCATATTATCAAGCAGGTTATGGTTATGCTTATCATCATAGGTATTCTTGTTTTCTAATCCAATACAAAAAAAAAAAGGTTTACTGACATCTGCTTTTTATAACTTACATGACTGAAAGGAAAGACCCTAAAAAATCTTGCAGTTTTTCTCTCATCCCTCTGTATTTTAAAGGATTTTATGGTACTCAAAAAAAAAAAAGACTTTTTAAAGATTTGACTTTCAAAGAAATTAAGGCCTTGTCTCTTTCTACAATTTGTCTCCTGCAGGGGAAATTTGATCTCATTTTTAACGTAAATGCTAAGATCTACAAATTAGCACAGTCTGCCTTGCAGCCTGACACCTTATGCCTGTTGGCATGTTCACTTGGGTAAATTGGTCATCCGCCCCTGTTAGTATCTTCTCATTGGGTTTTGTTCTTCAGCTGTCTGGTTTTTTTTGGAAGTGCAATGAATCAAGGATTAATGGCTCTCTGGCATAAGTCCAAACCAGCAAACATTTGTACATAAACAGTTCCATGACCGTAAGACAGTTGCAAAATAAGTACAAATAAACTCTTCTTCCCACAAGGAAACTACAATCCCAGCAAATGAAACTGTGCTCCTACTCACAAGAAAGCTCTCCTGGTGCTTGGTTACGAAGTGCTTCGCTTTCAGAGAATTGCCCTTGAACTGATATAGATAAATATTGAAAATAAACGTAGTAATTTGGTGAACACAGAAGGTTTTTTTTGTCATTTAAAGTCTCTATGGAGTTTGTTTGCAGCATTTGTGGTATATTTCGAATGAATGAATAATGAAAGATAGCTCAAGTTAAGCACTATACAGCTACAGAGATGCTGGTTGGGGTTGGAAGTGACCTTAGAGATGATCCAGTTCCAATGCCGAGCCATGGGCAGGGACACCTTCCAAAGGATCCAGTTGCTGAAAGCCTCATCCAACCTGGCCTTGAACATCTCCAGGGAAGGGGCATCCGCAACTTGTTACAGTGTCTCACCACCCTCATCCTGAAGCATTTCTTCCTAATGTCTAATCTCAATCCTCCCCCCTCCAATTAATAGCTATTCCCTCTCTCCTATCACTTCATGTAAGAAGTCCCTCCCCAGCTTTCTTGTAGGTGCCTTTCAGGTACCGGAAGGCTGTTCTAAGGTCTCTGTGGAGCCTTTTCTCCTCGAGGCTGAACGACCCCAATTCTTTCAGCCTGTCCTCATACCAGAGGTGCTCCAATCCTCTGATCATCTTCATGGCCTCCTCTGGACCTGTTCCAACAGTTCTATATCCTTCTTACACTGCAGATTCCAGAACTGAACACAATACTCCAGGTGGGGTCTCACGAGAGTGGAGTAGAAGGGGAGAATCACCTCCTTTGACCTGCTGGCCAAGTTCCTTCTGAAGCAGCCCAGGATACGGTTGGGTTAATACATTAATATGATTTAGTTAATACATTTCTCATTTAAGTATAGACTAGATGGTAATATATTTGTACAGTGAAATTAATATTTTTTATTACATTAAATGCTATGTCGGCAGCTGCATAGTAACTAATGAATTTACATGAGATCGTCTACAATCTCCAGAAACAACTTAAATGGTTTTTTAAACTACTACATTCCTCCATTCACAAGGAACCATGTTTACAAGAGAAAAGACAACTCCTGCAGAGTATGTCAGCAGGGCTTCCTTTGTGTCCTCGAGTAAGAGTAAATAAAGTGGTGGAAAGTGGTTTGTTGTTTTCTCTAATTTTTCCCACTTTCCCAGTGCCTTCACTGGCTCTGCCAGGGGCAGCCAAGACATCTCTCTCTGCACACCAGAAGGCGTTTTTCTTGGGTCTCCACTCAAGGCCTCGCTGTAGGCACCTGAGCTCCTCGAGGTCCTTGGACTGTCTGTGCACCCATGGAACATGCCAAGAACCAGGAACAGCACGACCTGTGCTACTGATGAAGATGCCCCATGCACACATGGCGCTGCAAGCACAGCAAACGGTGTCAAACAACCCCTGTCCTGCCCTTCGTGCAACACCAAGAAGCCACACGAGTAGGAGGGCTCATAGCTACTGCAATCCACTACTCAGAGCCCCGTGTCCTCTGCAGCACGTCCAGATGCCGCAATTCAATTTCTTTCACAAAAACACCTTCAGAAGAATAAAAAGGGAATTAAACCAAACAAAACCACAATAAATATTAATGGAAAACTTCAGCCTTTTGGACTCAGCTTTCCTACAGACAATTATTTTTGCTAATTATTAAGCACACGAGGAACTTCGATCTTGTAATTTCATTGATTTGGACTGGCACATTCTATCAGCTGACACACATTAAAAATGCTCTTTATTTTTAAGCTATATTATGACAACTCTCGGAATTACGTAAAATCCTTGCTAACTACTGTAACGTTAACTGCTATATGTTCGTGCTTCTTCACCTAAATACTTTTATAGAAGAAAGCAGTAAAATGCCAGGGAATGTGTACATTTAAAAATAAGAAGGTGGGGTAAAGTTTTACCAGTAATTGGATGTCACATTAAGGAAAGTTAAATTAAAAAAGCGTTAAAAGCTTCTGCCATCATTTTAAACACAACACCTTGCAAGAACTGTGAATGCTACTGCTGACTCCGATGTGTAAGACCTAACAGGCTAACAACCTTTCACAGATCAATCCTGCAAAACACTGACAAGCACATTTAGCTTGTATTGCCAAGAAAAAACAATGATATAAGCACATTTTATACACAGCAGGCATGTTTCAAAAACAGTACAACCACACCTGCCCAGAAACACCGGTAGGTGCTGGAACAAGCTGAAATTATGACTTCAAATAAAATTTTAAAAGTTGGGTTCAACACCACTCAAAAAAAAAAAAATAATGAGAAACAGCAATTGTTCTATTACTGCCTGCAATTAAATGCCATTACAACATCCTTATTTCAGGAACAACTACCAGTACCCAATGGCTAAAGGAAAGATTTCTCTTCCTCAAATCCCAGGTCAGATTCCCATCTCCTGCTCCATTTTTCAGCTTAGTTAGGTAGTTCCTGACCTTTTCCGTCCAAGCAGTTCTGTAACATCACAACTTCTTCCCCACAGACATGTCACAGTCCACTGGCATGTGCTACAGATGTTTGCAGCTGCAGGCTCCTGTGAGGTTGGCCCTAAACTCTGGCAGTCCTGCCCGCGGTTTCACCTCTTGCCTCTGGGCTGCACTGATTTCTGAATCTGCTCAGGATAACACTAAATGTAACCATGCGCTTAAGACAAGGTTGACCTGCTTTCTCTCTCTCTGGGTTTGATTTGACTCCTGAGGACACTCACAGAGGAATAGTCTAGTTTGTTTTTAAAGCAGAATCTCATTGATCTTCAATGTCATTTCTACTCCAGAATGGAATTCATTATTTTGAGGTAAGAAGAAATACAACACTGTGACCTAACAATTCAGCACCAAGACTACCCAATACAGACAATTCCCTGTGTCAAATCTTGCCAGCAAAGCCTTTTGATCATATAAATGAGCTCTAAAGCCTTCATCAGTATAACATCAAACTGCCCCTTTCCTGCACCCTGTAGTGTTTTAATTAACATGAATAATAACTGTTAAAATCTTGCTCTATCATGATGAAAGAATGTATACTTTGCCTTACATGTTTGCCATCCTTTATATTCATTTATATGCACGTACGTTTTAAAAAGGAGTCATTAGTGACATGTTTAAATGTGGTTTGGATTATGAAATAACCACTAAAATTGAGCATAGAATGTCTCTTTCAGTACTTTTCAGACATGAATATAACTTTAAACAGTTCTACACACTCTCTAGTCTGTACTACTCATGTGTAGCACTATTAGTTGTATCTTTTAAACTCCACTTTCCTTTTAAGCAACTTTGGTTATTTGCATGCTTTGTCAGTGCTGATGCAAAGCTCAGTGCCTGTCGCTCCCTGTCCCCAGGCCCCATGATGTAACCCAGCCTCAATCTTACTGCTTCTCTCTTATTGCCATTTCACAAGGGTAAAGCTCCAGCAATTCATCACTCATACGCCACTCCTGCAGCCACAGCTGCAGAAAAGAACATGTTTGTAAACAAACATCTATCATGTTTGTTGCACAGGTCTGTATTTTCCTGCTCTTTTACCATTTTTCTTCACAGTTTTGATATATACAACTGTTCGAGTAACCATGACCTCGTGCTGCACTGTAATTAGCATCAAAAAGGGTAGTAGCTAATCACCAGATTATCTAGTAATTTATAAGCCACAGAAAAGATTTATCTAGCGATGAAATACAGAAATTATCTGAAAGAACAGTAAGACAGAGGAATCTAGAAGCAGAATGGCAGAATGTGGAAATCCTGTGTCGTTAACACACACTGAGCCGGCTACTCAGCTGATTTAAACTGGCATTCTTTGACAGAAGTCAATATAATGACTTGCACTACTGGAGGATGGGGGTTATTTGTCAGGTCTGACAAACCTTTTCTTTTTCATGCAGTACAGGAGATGTAAGACCCTGTGGGGAGCGATGGGAAGGGCTCTGCTGGGCTGCAGGGAGCAACACTGGATCACCTGTGAAGTTGCTTTCCAGATAAAGTGTCTTTCCACAGCAAATCTGCACTAACTCAAGCAGCTCAGCTTGACCCACTTGCATCAGCGTTGGTCCCCAGCGCCTGCTGATACACAACTATGCATAAAGATATCGTGATGACCAAATATATGCGAAACATCCATTGCACACTGTGATCCTAATCCTACAGAGCGAGCTCAACATTTACGCGCATGGCTAGAGCTCTGACAAATTATAAACTCATGCTACAAAGCCGCTTCCTAGTTCTGGGAACTTGTGAGACAGGCATATTAAATGAGCAATAAAATGCAACTTAATGGGGTCGATGTTAAATTAGTTTCAATTATCAAACCCCATTTTAACAAAATGAATGCCTGGCTTACATCCAGGATTCACATAATTTACATGAGAAAGGACTAGGTTCTTTCTCCTCCTGCTAACTGATGGCATGTCACTCCTTTGCCTTTCATTAGGGAATAACTTCCATAATCTATCCTAAGTACATGTGGGTACCAACAAAAGCCAGAAAAAGGAAAAATGCAAATTGAAGCAGAAATAGGGTAGAAACAGGAAATAAGTGACTGCTAAACTCCATGAATCAAAGTCAGTTGTTAATAAACGTTGGAAAATTCTATGCAGATTATTTTCCAATTAGTTGCTTGAAGAGCGTTATCATGTGGATATTACGACAATTAACAAAAGACTCCGAGAACGCCTGCTTTTCACTAAGAAGGTGGTGGACACAGGCTTTAACCTGTACCAATTATTTAGATCTTGAAAAAAATGCCTTGAATCTGTGCATTACTGATACTGGTAATTAGCTACTGTATCTCGAAATAAGTAGCTAACACTAGTGAGCACAGATTAATAAAGAGCCAAAGCCTATCCTCTCTCTCTGGAAATGGAGAGGGGATGACAGTGCATCTCAGGGAGCTCACTCCACCCAGTACTGCTGCTCACAATCACATATGAAAAAAAACTGAGCATTTGCACTCTTTCCAATTTCTAAAATGAGAGACATAGCCACCATTGATAACTGTTCTTGGCCACTTGACTTGAGAGTTGCAGCTGGGCTTCCTGATACAGGAGAGGCATCATCCTTATATTGCTATGGAGAGCAGTTTTATTCCAGTTGAGGAACACATATTTCAGTAACAGTTTGATTACGTGCTGTGATGCCTTTCAGACCTGTTTCCTCTCTTTACGTACTTCAGCGTTACTAACTTGGAAGAACTGAAGACAGCCACTACATGCAAACATATATATACAGTGGCAAAAGCACCTTCCAGCTCACTCTCACCCAGGTGCCCTTGTTACAGGTGGAGTCCTCAGGCTGTCCTTCCAAGACTCTACCAACCCCTCCCCACCCCCAACTCTCCCTGTTTTGATGCCCATAAGAGATTTCGGGGCATCTATTTCAATTATTCTTTCAGAGCTGTCACATTAGCCTTCATTTCTATACTGGCAGATGCAGCACTTCTCAGTCTGCGCTCTGGTCTCACATCTCTACCTCTTTCAAAGATACTTCTTCCCCAAGGAAGAAAATCACAAGAACAAAGCTTGTCTCTCCTTAGGCCTTTCTTTCTACTTTTTTTACTTTAACTGGCAGTAAGAATCATGCCTTTCAGAAATGTCTGCAATTTCAGTTGCCTGTATTTACTTTGTCTGGGTATGGTCACAGCGTAGTTGTGCACCGACCAAAAAGAAGGTTGGAGACCACCGGTATTGGATCTGCATTACACATTCAGCGGTATCACAAAATTATGACAGATGTGTGAGGTGAAAGAAAGTGACACTTCCAAATTATTGCCAAATCACCACAACCAGGGCATCAGCAGTAAAGCTCAGAAATACAATAATGAAATTGTTTCATACATAATTTCTGTTTTAAGGGACAAATTATAAGGGAGAAATTGATGTAGATTACGTGACATCAAGAATTGGAAGCAATTTTTCCATAGCTGAGGAAGTGCATATTTCTCATCTTCATTCCACCCGTGCAACCAGCCACCTCCAGCCCCTTTTTATCTTGCTGTGTCTTCTGCATTACTCTCTGCTTTCACATCCCATAAAACCCAGACATCAACCTGCTTTCTTTCAAGTCCCACTTCAGAGGTTTACTAGAAAAGCCCACATAGCATGAACCTAGAGAAAATGCCATTTCATAGGGACCATATGAAAAACACAAGGAGAGTGAATGCCACAGGAATAAAGTTTGATGTGGCTCTCAGCAAGTATTTAATGTTGTCCAGTTATACAAACTGGCAAGCTTACAGGGGCAGGATTAATTTATTCTTCCAAGTCTCAATGAACACCTGTTACATTATCTGCTTTTCACAAGTAAAAGCAATAATAATATTATGAACCTTGTCAGGGATCTGTTTGGCAGGTGTGAAGATTTAGAAGGTACAAATTAAAAGACGGTACAGTAGGTATTTCAAACACAAAGAGGAAGCCATCTAAATTCATGTGGTACTCAATGTGCATTCAAGAAAGTTCTCAGACATACTACTTTTTATTTTCTATTTAGATACGCAATATAGACATGGGACATTTTATAAGTAACAATTTTCTTTAAAGCAGATGCAATCTTCTTATGCTTAAACTTGGAAAAGTGAAATTAAGACACATCAATATATTAAAATAGATGTGCTTTTCATACTTTCACTGACATCTGTAAAGTTTCATTAAATTGAAACTCACCAACTTCAGCTGAACACCCTGACTGCTGGCTGATTATTTAGTTGCCTACCCCATGGATTAGCAGCTTCTGCAGTACTTGATATAAATGGTTAAAGTGCTTGTCTTGCTTCACAGCCCAATTAACATGATACAGACTATCTAACAATTGTGCTTGTACAGACTATTTAACAATTGTTATATTTTATTGCAAAATAAAAAAAAATATATACCTAAGGAAAACCAAATGGAAGCACTGACACGATAAACCTGCAATGATGACCCAGTGCAGCATGTCATGAGTATATCCTTAATTTCAGTGTGCAGACTGTCACAGCATTTGACAAACGCTTCAATAACCTAGCATTAAACAATGTTCAGGTGAGTGAGCTGCTCTATAGCATTCTGTGCTCTATTCATTAAAAAGAAATATTTATTGCAAGCAGCCCGCTTACTTGCCATAGACTGACTTTGAGCACAAACTCATAAGAATGCATAAGCATCTGTTCTATTTAATGACCTAAATCCTGTAGGACCTGGAGCACTTGTGAAAACCAGTGCCCAGCTACAAAAGGCAACAAGCATTTCTATGAGAGACCCTACAAAATCACACGGTAGTAGTGAAGAGCCTCACTTTCTGCTATGGATCACATCAGCCAGTGATGCTTTGTCAGCCTATTCACACATTTAGCTGTCAGTAAAGGGTAATTCTGTTACTGCCCACATTTATAGCACTATAATTATCAAAGTTGAATTGACCCTTTTCCCTTTTATTCCGTTTGGATGATCACCCTTGATTGCTGCTTAGCTGAAAGACCTTTATCCAAATAATAATGATCGCTGTCAACATCATTTTCTGTCAGTTTATGCTTTGTTGCACGAGGTAAGGGCAAAAGGCAAAACCAAGAGATTTAACCCAAAAAGTCTGAGCGAAAATTAATTGTTCCTGAGTGACTCCTGTTACTATTGTAAATTATTAAAATACCCACGAAAGTGTGGAGAAAAGGCAAAGAAACTTTGTACTCATGCAGGGAAGTATCAGGAGACAAAACGTTTATACAGAGGCAGGCTTCTGATTAATTATGCCAGATCTTCCCCAGCAATTCAAGAAAAATTGTAGTAAATGCAAGCTCCAAAAATTGTAGTAAATGCAAGCTCCAAAAATTGTAGTAAATGCAAGCTCCAAAAATTGTAGTAAATGCAAGCTCCAAACCAAAATCTCAAGAAGTGGGAGAATAGCATATTGCAAGCAACAGGTACATATATTATTTCTAGACATATACTGTAACCCGGTATTGCATTTCTCAGACCATATGAAGATGCAATTGTCCAAATCAAATCCTAGAGGCTATACCAGCAACAAGCCCCAGTGCCTGATCCAGCAGGTTTTACATTGCACCTGATCTCCTACCTTTCTGCTCTGCTCAATGACCACATAAGCATTACAAATTGAGGTGCCTTTCCAATAATATTTAGATTTTTTTAAGAATTATACAGCATTTTACCCATAAACCAACAAATTACCCACTTCAAATTTTGACATAAAACTTCACTTCTATGGGCTATAAAGAAGTATTTTGGGGTCCACATTCTCCCTAATTTGATAGATACTTGGAAAAGTAGATATTTTTCTAACTCCCTAAATGAGACTTAATTTCAATACCTACGTAGTAATTCAAATGCAAAGAAGCTAAATTGAAAAGAGGCATCACACAAGATGCACAGGGGATCAATACACAGCCAGAGAGTTGGAACATCTGTTTATAAAAAATGGCTGTAGATTTTGTTTTATTTAAAGCGCATCATCTTACCTTAGTAACTTCTGAGAAATACGTGATTAAAATCGTCCACATGGGCTTCAGTTACACAGAGGAAAACATAATATACCTAATCATCTGCACATAAAAGAGAAATGTGAAAAATGCATTGATACTGTCTCTAACTTTATAATCTGGGAAATTATGGCCTAAACCAAAGCTGGGTCACATCTAGCGAGGGTTTCCCTGCCAACAGATCAGGAATGTAAAATGAATACAGACCTCTGGTGAAGCCGAGTCAAATCCTCTGCAATCACACAAAAACTTGCCATATAACCCCCAAATCAGCATAAATTACACATAATCACATACATTTTCTTAGGTCTCTTTTACAGCTATGTACTGTTGATATCATCCACTTTGGCAGCTAAAATCTTCTGGTTTCAGTTTAAATTAATAACTTCATTAAAAATTCACTTCAGATGTAATTGTTTTTATTCCAGTGCCCTTTTAGCTCAAAGAATTCTTTCCCCTTACTCTTTATTTCACTAGTTTAAACCATTGTCTCATCTTCAGCTTCAACTGAATTACACCAGAATTACATGTCCCGTGGCTACAAACCTGTGTACCGCACAGCGCCATATTAATATTAGTTATTATTATTATCACTCATCGCCACTGCCACTACCTCAACAGCACCTTTAATTCTGTTGACATGTTTATATGTATTGAGGAAGCTTTTATCCATCGTTAGGGACAGTCTAGATTTGCCTGGGAAATGCAGCAGACTAGCATTACAGAAACAGACACTAAATGAAGTTTCTAGCAAGGTTTTCATTGCAGCAGCAAACTTGGACAGGTTTGGAAGAGAAAAAAAAGGGAGATCCCCCTGGCGGTGCAGATGACCCTAATTTTTTCACTTTCCTTCCCAAATTGAAATAAGAATGTTAATTGTGTGAAATCTGTAGAACTTTTCCGGACAGTAAAGGAATGCATTCTGGCTTGAGTTCAAGACATTTTGAGCTCTAATCAATAGCAGAAAGTACAAGGAAAGGACCTTCTGGGAGGGCTGCAGTGCAAGTGCTGAAGAAGGAAATGGACCTCTGCCAGCTCTTACATCACTTCCATGGTGCGTCTTGGGATCCTACACTGCCAACCATTATGCACAGCAAACTAATGCTCACTATCTTTGCTTCATGACTTACAGGTGGTCTTACCTCAAAAGCCTTTACTTTTACAGCAGTGTTTCCCATTAATAACACAACAACTAGGAGCTATAGCAAAATTGTCCCTTGACATGGCAAAAGCACCTTTAACCCAGAGCAATTTAACCACATTCAACAGTCGGTAATGTTGAATCCATCTGCATGGGACACAGGAGTTGATACTAGAATCAAACCAATGGTTAACGGTCCTTGGGAGTCTAATGTCACACTAGAGTCCACACAGTCCCAGGACATTTATAAAATTAATTCCATGACAGTTAATTTTCAGAATTGGCCACATCAAGGGGTGTCTGCCTGCAGAAGCGACCTGTATCTTCATCTAAGCGACCTGTCTCCACCCCACCATTTACTGCCCTCTCCTGCTGGCAGCAGCCTGCCCCAGCTGTGCCTGAGAGCAGCTTTTTACTCCAGAAAATGCCTTTTATTCCAGAAAACTCCTGTCCAAAGCCCTCCGCTGGAATAACTACTCAGCATTACCTTTTATTGACAATTTAAAAGCACATTTTTAGGCAGCTTTTAAAAATTTCTCTGAAGGAACACCAGTGTGCTCATGGCAACAATCTCCAGCAGCCTCTTTGCTCAGATGGTAAGGTTACATGATGTTAAGTATTCAGTTTTCAGTAGAAAATCTAAACTTACAGCTAGCACACAGTGTTGTTGGTGTTATATCACCATTCCCCTGCAACCTCATCACTCACCAGCGTGAGTACAGGCAGACTCTTTAGGATCCTCAGTGGAACGGTGACATGATGAAGTTGTAACAATAAAAGCTTTGTTTTAACCGTGGCCCTCTGCTCATCGCCAAGACCGTCTGCAGGCCGGGCTGTCTTAGCCAAAACCCTCTGCAGACTGAGTAATTTTAAGACATTCAGTGTAACTTGAGCTCAAAGGACACATACAACGCTTGCTCAGCCCTCGGCAGAGGCACCAACAGTGTCGGTTTCCCCTACCCCTAATGGGACCTATGGGACCTATGACCCTGACTCGGTGGCCACTCTGCCCTGTACCTCCTGCTGAGTGGTTTTAGAGGCAGCCCACACCCATACGCATTCCTCTCCTTCCCCCATGGGCCCAGTCAGCTTGGGACTCCCTTCAAGAAGAAGCAACTACATGACCAGTTCACCCATGGCTAATGGCCACAAGTCCCCAAGATGAGGAGCAGGGAGGCATGGTCATCGCTCTTCCTACAGCATTTGAAAATACAGGACCTTAAAGAGAACAAAAAAAATCTTGATTCAGAAAAAAAAACGCACCCAAAGTATTAAGGACAAGACAGATCTTATCCGCAAAGCCCTCTGCAGTGAGCTTCAGTGACAGCTTACCGAGCGCCGTGAAGCCAAGGGCTGGGTCGTGTTTGAGAAGCGATTATATTAATAGGAGTCATTCGCTGCTTTATCTGTTCCAAGTGCTATGCAAACATTAATTAGGCAGTTGGGTACAGAAATGCAAAGTGCTGCAGAACTGACCAAAACATAAATTAATTAACTATGGGACTGCAACAGATTAATCATTTTCCAGCTATCCACTAACATCAAAGAACCAGTCATGGGGACTACACAGCAACAGAAAAAGCACTGAACAAATTGAATTGCTCCATCGTTTATAGAAGACCATCTTTTAATATGTACAACAGTACTTCTTCGTTTAGTTATTTATATTCAGGCACGAAATTAGCAGAATTTCTTTTGTACATAAATTACATCTGCTTGGATAGAAGTATGAATTCAAACAGACAAGTGAATATTCAATCTTTGTATGAATTCTGAGTTTTAACTTTTCACAGACCTGATGCTTGATTTCATTGGAATGCATTGATATAAATTATGGTGATTTTTTACTAAAAATGGAAACCACTTGAATATATATTATTTTTTCCCCCCAGGAATTACATAGCCATGCTTCTAAATGTTCTGTTTTGAACCACTGCTGAGGTATTAGCTGTGTTATATCAGCATGTAAAAGATGGAGAAAGAATGCCTGGACGGGCATTTATAAGAATATTTTCCTGTTAAAAAACAGTTGGGTTTTTTTTTTTTAAAGAAGCAATCCAAAAATAACACACATTGAAACTTCTGCCTACTGTGCATATTCTAGATCAGCAAACGCTTATTTTCAGCAGATAAAATGTGAAACAATGCTTTTGTTCCACCCTAATAAATGGATTCCACCTTAATGATGGAATTTGATATCGAAAAATATGCTACTATCCCTGGATTTGCAAAATTAAGTGCAGGTGTTGCTGGGATATCATGACACCAGTAACCAGCCGCCCTGTATGGACAGCCAACAAACGGCTCGTCAATAAATACCACTCTAACTCATGTTCTGAAGGCTGACACTGTGTATAGATGTTATACATGTAGTCTCCTCCATATAATCCATTGTTCCTCTTCAGATGTGAGAGGCAATACAGCTAATATCTAATTCTGGATACCTGGACAACTGTAAAACTCAAGCTTTTCACATAACAGAGCGTAAAGGTGTACAGAAATTGCAAGGTCACCTACACAAACCACTCTGAGGAGGCAATACAGGTATTTCTAAGTTTCAGGATCACCTTCCATGTTCCACTAAAAAACTGCCCAATCTTCATGCAGCCCATTTAATCTATTGCAAAAGAAAGACTTACACAGCTAGGAGGTTTCATGAAGAAGCCAAGAGAGGAGAGAGAAAGAACAGCGATTCCTTATTCATTCAAATCAGCGTGAAACAAATACTAGATTCTGTGTTTTGGCTTGTGGTTTCTGGAGCTACTTCAGCCATCCCTTCCTAAGCGCTGAACAGATACAGCTGCAATAGCACTTTCCCTTTGACAAAACAAACTTGTTGAAACAGAAGCGTTATTATATACCTACAAGACAAATTCATTTACTGAAGCTATTGTGCTTACTCGGTGCTTGCTAAGACAAACGAGGGCCAGTCTTGCTGGCTGGTGTGTTAGTTGGGAACAGAAAGCTTTCTTTTTAAACAAGAAGTAAAAGACCCAAAAGCAAAGCCTCCAAGAAAAAGCCAAGATGGAGATGGGGGTAGGAGAGCAAGCCAGACTCCAACCACATGCACGATACAGCAGAGCATAAACACTTCCCAGAAGCTACTAGGTTCCTTTTTTTTGTTTTCTGTTAAAAGACGAGTGGATCTTCATGGGTTAAATTACATTATAAAATATGCATATGCACACTCACACAGCTAATGTGTCTATGCAATTGCAGCTCATTAACATGCAAATATGACTTCAACAGTGAAACTCACTGCTACAGGAAGTTAATGAGGCAAAGAATTGCATAAGAGTCACGAAAATACAGAAAATTTCCTTTCATAGTTGATCAGCACATTACAGGCATACGAACTATGTCCCATCTTCATTAACAAAAGTCAGTTTGGCTCACCCTGTGCAATGTCTTTTGTTTCCCCATTGCTGTTCCAGGCTGTACATAAAAGCATTTCAGGGCATACAGCAGCTATGTGGGGCTACCCAACAGGGAGCATTTGTTAACAAAGTGACGACTTGAAGAGCGGTGTGTTATTTTTCACAGCCTATTCTGCCTCTCATCTTACTCTCCAAAATTTAAAATTATCACCACCACAACTGCTATTTAAGGAATCCAACAGCCCTAAAGAATCAGTTATTTGCCACCAAAGGCATAATTTGCAGTTACTGCTTCCTAGAGCTGACACCTGAAGAAAAGACACCTGACAGGATAATCAGAAACTCTGAACTGATACACATCAACTATCAAGTCCAAAGAAAGCATCATTAGTTTTGACCAGTATGACCTCAGAAAAAACAGCGAGAAAAATAAGCCGAAAAATAAGGTCTCAGGTTTGGTGAAGGATGGGAAGGGGGTAGTAAGCTCGGAAAGACCTTTAGCAGTGCTGCTGCCTTTTCAAGGGAGGTTGGATTCCTAGATTTGCACCTCTATGTTGCTGGTTTAAGTACACCCTGGGATTGATCTAGCTTTCTGTTTGAGTGTATTATCCTACTGTGAAGAACTGTAATATCTGAACACCCAGTACATAAAATCAATAGCAATATCCCATGTGGACTGTGAACAGTTCTGGCACGTCTTTCTTCTCCCGGCACGTTGGCAGCAGCAGATAACTGGTACACTTAATGACACGTTTCGATACCTGAAGTGTTTCGGGTTTGACAGCTGTTTAATGGCATGAATGATATGAGTTTAGAAGTCTTCATGCAATTTCTAGTGACCAGGTGTTCATTTAGGAAACACATACACAGGAAAGCCCAAGTAGCTGCTGGGACTGGCAGGAGCTGAGCCCACCGGCTGTCTCTGAAGGGGCACCAGAACTGCCGCTGCACAGGGACAGTGGAGCTTCTCGCCTCTGCAGGCTCTTTGGACAGCACAAGAGACAAAAAGCTTATCTTCTACCAGTGATGCTGCTCTCTGCAGCAGACACAAAGACAAGAGTGACGCTTGGGCCATGCATCTGACACCGATTAGAACTAAATACAAGTATTAAATTTTCAGGTTTGAACTTATTTTGACAGGTAAATCAAACACAGATCTCTGGTCATTTGGGGGTCCATAAGGCACTACGAAGGGTTGTTATATAACTTTTCTGCATCCTATTTAACCTTTTCTTCTCTTTGTATAACTTGTTTATTTGAAAATAAAATATTACTTCCAATTTTTCTTTAACTTAGACTTTAAGAAAAGAGCAATGACTATCTATTGTAGATGGAAAGACTCCATCTGTTCCTGCGTAGCCTTGAAGCAGAGCCACCATGCAGGGCAGCAGGAGAAGTTGTGCCCCGGGAGAAGAGGACTGCCTCAGGCTCTGCCACACCTTCCTGCTGCCAGGCAGAACATGGCTTGGGAAGTTACCAGTCTCCTTTGAGCTTCTTTCTTAGGATCAGCACCCAAGCTTCTCTCCAAGAGCAGCATAATTACTAGCAGGGGCAAACAAGCCTCCTGAAACTAGGCCATAAAAAAAAGAGTACAACATAAAAATACAAAATCTAAGATGGGTTTAAGGTTTGTCTATGAACTTTTATTTTACAACTTCATGCCTTCTGCGGGAAGCTGCTAAACAGCTACTACTAAAATTTATGGTCACTTCCTTTCCCTTTGTGGAGTGCATTGATGCAGAACAAGATGATGTAAGGTGTGCAGTACAGTTTCCTCCTTAACTTGGAATATTTAACAGCTAGATCTGAATGTGTTCACATAGTCCATAACCCCACAGCTCTATGTAAAACACTTGCACAGACCTGGGAAGCATCCCAAGTACATTAACAAACAGCACTGTGCCCAAGCAAGTCAGCCCTGCGCCATGGTAATGCCATAGCTCACGCAGCAAAGTCTCTCCCACGCTTACAGCCAGCTCGTACAACATTGCAGAAAGAATTTCGAGCAGAAAGCTCCAAATGTAAATTTCATTGAAAGAAGTTGGCCCAAACTACTACATGACTATGTTCTTCAGCAAAATTAAGCAATTTCCTCACTTATCGCCTAATGTAAAACTCACACAAAGCTTTTGGCACTCCTCTCCTTATAATTCTATTAAATTTCCCTCAGTAGGACAGAGAAACTGATGTTATGCCTCGAAGATTTTCAGTGCACTGCAAAGATGAGGAAAAATGCTGTTGTAGAATCATGGTGGGAAAGCCAGTGCTTATGAGATATATTTTTCTAGAACAGTTGTAAAAGATAAGAACACCCCCCGAACACATTTTCCTGAAACTTTATTTTGCTGATCGTAGACATTTTGCAATAGATATTTAAAGTATAGAAATCACAGTAAAAAAAAAAAATATTTTGCATGCTTTTCTTTTTCCACTATCTTATTTGCTTAAACTAAAGGCTCATACTTCATATGTTCCTGCAGCCTAATTTCTCTAGGGTTGCAATTCCTGAAACGTGTGACACTGCATTGCAGAATCTTCCTGCATCCAATTTTCTGCCAGATCAGAAACTGCCATAATACATTTAGAAAGACTTGGAACCAAATTTCAGAAGTAGATACCCATAAGTACCAGAATAAAAGTGGCTTTGTGTTTAGTAAAGCTCAGCAGAAGAAAGTAAACGTTATTACAAGTAGTTTGCTTTTACCTAAAATGCTTGAAAAGTCCACTGACAATGCATACATATAAAAGGGAAGAAAGTATAAGTTACTAAATAAAGCAGTAAAACATTCTGAGTGCCAAGCAGCAAATAAATTAGAGTAATTCAGATGAAAATGAAGGTGATGTAAACATGTAAACCTTAACTGAAACATACACCATACACACCATCTCTCTCCCTGAACAAAACGTTCACACGGTTCAAGAATAATCATGCCAATTCAAGAAGGAAATAACCAATGATAGCTGAAAAGCCAAGAAAGACACCTCTGACACCTCTGGTGTGATTGCAGCACTCACCACAGAGGCACCGGTGGGGAGACATGAACCTGAGTAGTAGCCTACAGGCAATTCTTTGCACATGAAAAGGTCAGAAAGGCTTTGTGACAAACTTTGCTGACCCTCTGCAAAACTGAAACGTCTTCAAGAACTGTCTCAGTTCCAGGAAAAAGGCACATCCCTTGGAAATTTCGGTTTGCTGGGAACGCTCAAAACATTGCAGCTCTCAGGGAAGAAAAAGTTAAAGAAGCAGTTGCAGAAGATGGTTGTATTCCTGAAATATGTTATTCTAATTATTTGTTAAATGGAGCGATGTCTTAGCTGTAACATTAACACCGTTTTAATGGGATTTAAAACTATATTCCACGTAAGTTTAATTGAGCATTGAAATGCTTAGCACAGAACGTGGGAAAATAACTTTCATCAACAGCAACTTTGAACTGGGTACAGCAAACCTTTGAAACATTGTGCTTTTGCTGTGGAGATACAGATCAACAGTAAAAGGAGCTTGTTAAGAGCATCAGCTTCGGCTGTTCAGCAACTTTCCGTAATGCCAGTAGTGAAGCAGGGACTTATTTTACCATTTTATCACTGGCATATAAAATGCAGCACACTTTTGCATTTATATGAAATACAGTGGCATACTTAAACCAAAAGTTTTAAAATGACACTTTACCTGCAAGGCACACCATGAATGATTGCAGCACAAGCAGTTCCCATAGCAACCTCATCTTCAGCTTCCTGTGTCAGAGGAGACAAGTCCAGTAACTACAGAAGAGAATGGAGGCTCCTTGGAAATTTTAGGTAACCTTTAATCTGTAAAAGAGAAAAGACAGATTACGAGGAGACTTGGTTTTGCTGCTCCTTCGATTTATTGACAGGTTTTCTTTTTCTTTCCAGAAGAGTTGCACCTGAAGACCAACAAAGAAACTTTTAAAAAACATTTCGTCTCAAATCATTATGAGGACTGAATTGTGACTAAGTGAGCTGGGTACCAGATGAAGATTACAAACTGTAACTCCGTACTACATCTCCACTTGGGCGTGGCGAGATCTCTTCTGTCTCTCAATTTTGTAACGCCAGCAGATTCACTCACTGCCTCTCTCTGGGGTACCCTGAAGTCTAATTAGTTAACTCTGCAGATCACAGTTAAGAGGAAATTTATGACTCTCACTTTTCCCCAGAAACCTCATCCAGCACTTGAAGGACACAGTCTCTGTAAGACAACGTTTTCTAGGAAATGTTCCCATCCTGCTCAGGAAAAGCGATTGCTTTTCCCATTTCACCCCTATCTTATTGCCACAAATTCTTAAAAAAAAACCCAAACCAACTCCCTAAAATATCTCCCTAAACTATCTCCCATTCTTATTGCCACAAATTCTTAAGAAAAAAAAAAAAAAAACAAACAACTCCCTAAAATATCTCCAGGTGAAACACGATTTTTTTTTCCTTGCACTCTATTCCAAATTGTAGATAGTTAAAATTCGTAAGCAGGCAATTGGAAGACTTCCTCAGTTCATCCCTGTAAAGTATCCACCCCAGTGCAAGCCAAGGTAAAAAAATGTCTCCCTTTTATGAAAATAACCTTTTCCAGAGCAGGCATTTAAATATTAAAAATAAATAAAGTCAGACACACTTTCCCATAATTTATTCATATCAGTTAAAGTTGGAAGTTAAGGGGCTTTGTGCTTACAAGACAAACTGCATGACTAATAGCATGCAAAGGGGTATCATGAGAGGTCTCTGCTTGCTTCTGTGAGTTAAAATTGATAAGATTCTTCTAATAAAGTCAGGTTCAATGCACTGAGAAGAGTAAGAATCTTGATCTTCTGATCTGAAGATGCAACTTTGAAGGGGCTAGAGATTAATAGAATATATTAATCTATTCTCACACAGACTGATTAGGCTAGCTGAGGGTTAGCAGGAAGGACTAATCAATGAAAACTAGTAACAACTGAGGTGAATGATTAAAGTATTAATTATTAATTTTTGAAGGAAAATGTCATCACAGACCTTTATCTTCATTGTCATAGTCAAGCAGTTATTCTCAGTTTATAGTGAGCTCCAGAAATGTATTTGTTTACTCTGTGCATGCTTTTTATCTTCATACATGAACAAATATTATTTTTCTTCTAAGCAGTAAATTCTCTTGATTGTAACTACACCTACACCAGGAGATTTCTACCAAAGGCAAGTTGCTCTTGGTTTTACACTAGTTTTAAGACTGAAGATAAATCTCATATTCACCAGCAGCTGCTGAAATTCTTGTGTGTTATCATTTTCTCACGTATTATTCCCATCAATAAGCCCATCGTGTCACTTATAAGGCTTCTCTTCATTACGCTGCAATGCAATGCTTTATGATTGTTTTCCTCACTCTCTGCAATAAGCTATGAGGGACCGAAACAGAACAATCACTTACTGCCTTTGATACCTAATTAAAAACATAAGAGGTACAGCACTTATCAACTTAACCTACTGCCAGGAACCCATCTAACGCACCCGCAGACTTGCCTGTGACATGCCAGCATGCCGAAGGGCCGACCAAAATCACTCCTGCTATGTGGATTAATTACAGCACTCAGCTTTTCAGCTATCTGTAAGCAGCACTGGTGGCAACAAAGTATTAAATCTACCTTTTGGTTAAAAAAAACCCTAATAATAGGAAACCTCAGCTCTAACCAAAGTCAAGCTAAAAGCCTCTATTCCATGGCTTTGAGGATGGCACTTCCAGAGACTTGAGGGAGATGAGGGACAATTCTCCACAGAGAACCATGGAGACTGTTGTCTTGTTTGCAGATCCTGAGGCTGTTCGCATTACATCCCTGATACTCTCTTTGAACAGAGAACTGTTTTTGGCATTTTCTTCCCTAGTTTTCCACAGATGTAAGAAAATTCTTAGATAGTTTTTAATTTATTAACTTTCCCCACTGAAACTTCTCCCCTTACCGGGGCTTCTCCTGACTCACTAACCCCTTTGAGAAAAACTCTGGCTACTCTGTGGTTTTTGCAAACTTGTATATTTTTTTCTACTTAGGAAACCATGCTTCTCTAAGCTTTTTAAGCACTAGCACAAAACATTCCAAAAACTACTAATGTAAATTAGTTTTTAGCTTATAAAGGCACTAAAAACAGCCGGCTTGCTCTTTCCTCTCAAGATGTTTTGACACAATCACTGGGTCGTCTTTTCAGCCAAAAATAAAAGCTATGCTAAAAATAGACATTTTTAGTACTCAGCACATTTAGTAATTAAGTCCAGCGAAAAAGCTGAAAGTCTTCCCTATTATTTAGTTATTCAAAACATACCCCAGAGAACCCACAGATATCAGAGGGTCATATGTGTACTTCAAAGAAAAAATTTCATCTGTCTGAATGTAAACAGTCACTTCTGGTATTAATGAACTGCCTATAGATGACTGGGTTGGTATCACCATTGATGTTAATGGAAACCCCATACACTTACAGCCGAAGTATATACCCTGTAATAATTACCTCAGAATATATTCCTAGAAATAGTACCACATTCCATCGTCACTTCCAGAATTGCTATCACTGGACAAATATTAAAGCTTCAGAAGGACCATTTTTGTGCTGCTCTGTAACAGCCTTCCCAGGAGCAGCACTGAAAATAAGCATCCGGGGGGTTAGCTGCCAGCTGAGCCCCAGTCCTGCACAACCAGATCCCAACTCATGCCCTCGCTTTTACTCATACAGCCCCTAATACCGGCTACTACCTTACAAAAATTTTCCAGAAGAGAAACAATACCTCCCTTAGCATAAGAAGTAGCGAAAAGTAAATTAAATGATCACCATTAAAAATATTTTCCTAAGGTTAAAATATGGTGACAATTCAAGATATGGCTGCATTTTCATTTCTTATGATAGTTTCCCATTTCACATGTGAATGAGTCCAATCTGCACAATATTTTCCTGTAAACCTATCTGCTATTCATATCAGCAGCCCCATTGTTCAGAGCTGTGTAAAAACTGTTGAAACACATAGACTTTTTATGGCAACAACTTCGGGAAAGGCAACATTTGTGCACGAGCAAAAGATATATTATTGAAAAGATCCTTCCCATTTCTAAATGTTTTCTGACTATAAAATCCCAGGGGGGGTTGCACTGCTTCTGAAAGAGAACATAAGAGGACTGAAAACTTGCAGAGCTTAATATTTTATTTCCAGAAGGAAGCGTATGTAGTTTCAGCACTGTACAAGTTATTTTTTCAAGATGAAAATGAGATAGCTGTGCTTCAGTTGGAAAGTGCATCCCTTTAGAAAACCTAATGCCAACACACATGTGCAGATGTCTTTTTAACTTTACTTTCCGCAATGCATCCATGGCAAATTCTTTTGAAAGGCACCTTTGTCTGTAATCGGATTCTGACAAAGAAAGTTGACTCCAAGAGCTCTGACTGGAATTGAGTACAAGAAAAAAGATACATGCAATAGAAGTACTTGTGATGAATTTTTCTGAATTAGTAGGCATGGCTCTCTCAGTAATTCCATTTTGATGTTTAGTGATTAACACTTCTGAAAAAAAAAGCCCCAACAAAATAGTAATGAAAAACATAAGGTTAAGGTATATGGATGCATTCAGAAAGTGAGTACTTTTGTAGATAGAACTTGCACAATACGAACCTACAATTTTGTGAATATTCTGAAGAAAAATCTGCACAACATGCCTAAGGCCCCCAAATATTGCAGCAGTGGCAGCAAGAAGCAAGCCTTAGCAATCATCTCACGTTTTTCTACTACACATTGGTGTGCTGCACAGTGCCAGTTCTGCTAAACTCCGAAATAAATCACTGCTAATGAAGCATGCTGCACATACTGACAGCAACAGGCATCTTTTAATCACCTCAACAAAGGAAGCGCTAAGGGTAAGCGCAAAACACTGAGCTCTAACATGCGAGTTGTTAGATTTAAGGTGGTGCCTACCCTTTGACTGTCATAGACGTGACCCGAGGGCAAGAGTAAGTATCTAACATGAATTCACAACTTTACTTGAACAGCAACATTAATTCATGGCGCCATAACCTCCTAAGACTTACAAAGCTGTTTAAAGAGAAGTATGGTATCATAAAAATAATCTTCAGGCTTGGATGCAGAAGAAAGAACTGAGCTATGGGTTCTGGTGACATAGAACTTAAGACACACAAACATTTTGTGCTCTCAGAAGCTGTTTGGCCTTAAGTGAAAGGGCATATGGCAATTGTATGTAGGAACACCTATGCTAGACGCATATTGCAGTTCAAGTCTAGAAAGACAGTCCCAGCAAAACCTGAGCACAATGATTCAGCATGAAGTCCAATTCATAAAGGTAGAAAATAAGCCACAAAGTTTTCCAAGATTCAAAAGAAACCCTTTTCCATAAGATGAAGATACCTTCTCCTAATATGCATATACAAAAAAATATGTAGCCATCAGAGATGTGTTTGCCAAGTGCTTCCCAAGTCTTAGGAACGTAACTAAAAAGTCATCTCCAAAGCTACACCAAAACATCATTTCCATCTCTCCAAACTCACTAACATTTTCCAAAAGCTTACAGACTTCACAGACCCAAAAGCACAGGAGTAAGTCCCACCCCAGTTTCTTACAAGACACTATAATGTGTTCATTTACACTTTGAACTTAAGGAGCAGAATTAACAGAGAAATACTGTTAATGGTTAGTCGCAAGTAAAATAACTTTAGAAGATTTTAAACTTTTTTTTTAGCCTCTGATTTTTGACCCCTCCACACTGCATTCAATGGACAACGCAGCCATGACTTTCAAAGGAACGATGATGAAAAGGACTGGTGATTAGGTCCCTTTAGAGTCCCCAAGTACTCTAAAGAAGAAGCATCCTCTCTAGAAAGAAATGTTCATGAAACCCAGTGTTCCCTGGTAGTACAACTTACCTCATGCTCTTTAGGGCATGATTGCCACACTTCACTCAAATACTTTTAAGGAGGTAGGAATAAGAAAATTTTAACTTTGGGGAAGGAATTAACATCAAAATTCATCTGTTCTTCTCACTACCTGGCAGGCAGAATTATCTGTTCATTTTTAAAAACAGATACACAAACAAGCTGCCTGCATGCAGTCTGTTTGCGATTTGAACTCTCCCTCACAAACCCCCCTGCAGCACATGTGTTTTATCTATTTTATCTATTATCACTTCGGAAATTTTCAATTTAGACTTTACTAGAGGCCTATTCTGTAACTTTACTGAAGGATGGATATAACTGACTGAAAAGCGATTGTTAGAGAGTAATCATCCAAAGTTCACTTCCAAAATGAATCTGTCTTTGCTCTCATGTTTTCCAGTATTTTTATTAATAGCAATAGTGGAAGAGAAGGTGCCCTTATTCAGTCCTGCTAGAGACACTCAGAGGCTGCAGATACCTCTGAGGATGGGAAAGCAATTCTAAATCACCTTTACAAATTGGACTTAAAACCAGACTAGAACAGAAGGATGGATTTGTGTAAGAGACAAGTGCTGCATACTGCAGTACATAGGATGCTGCATTAAGTAGCACAAACATATGCCAGGGAGCAAATATGCTATGGGTGAAAGTGCTGCTCCACTCCACAAGTGGATGAATGTGTCAGCAATACCCTGTGACTGTGCAAGCAACAAAACCGCTGCCTGGGATGTATAAACCAGGTTTGCAGATCTTTTTAATCTGAAAATTCCCGCTAGGTAAGCAACCTGCCACTCTCCCCAGTGCCGGGGGCCTCAGATGCAGTACTACATGTATGCTGCATGTCAAGGAAGAGTTGCCCCAAAACAGAAGCATCCAAAGGAGAACACTCTTAGAGCTCTATAAAACATCCTTTACATAAAAACCAAATGGAGTTCTTAACATAAAGAATAATGAAGAGAAAAATGCAAATGGTATTAAAACATGTAAAGAACTGTTGGAAACAGAAGGAACTCATTTGTTCCCATGTTCAAAATGCATGCAACAAGAATCAATATGCAAAAGAGATTAAAGTTCAGCCTTCAGGAAAATATTGTAACGTTAAGTCGAGCTCAAGCACAGGTATAAGCTGCAGAATAAGCTGCAGAATATCCATTGCCTATGTTCCTTAGCAATTTGCAAGGTACTTTTGAGTCCACAATAACCTAGATATTGAGAACAAAGACAGTATGTATTTTGCTTCCAGGAACACCAATATTTGGAAAGGGGTGGAGAGAATTCCATACATTGGGATTCTCCAGTCCTGTTACCACTGGTTGCAAGGCAAGGTTTTTGCCAATACGATTCTAAAATTGGAATAATAGTATACTTGAGCCTCCAGCAATTAACGAAAGTCACTCAGACTGAGGCACAGAATAATAGCATGGAGACATCTTCTGTAAACGACAGTTAAAGAAACTGTCCAACTTAAGGTACGGGGTCACGGAGAAAAAGCCATAAGGTCTCTTTCGTGCAACAGGAAAATAAAGTTCTCCCTAAATTAAAGCAAACTACTTATTGGTGAAAGGAGTTAAACAGTGTTATTCTAGAGAAGCAGCATGGGGAATGAATTCATAACAAGGTGTGTTCTCGATCTCATCATCCCCCATCCTGTACTGAAACCGTGGATTGCCCCGACCCAGGTGTAGGACCTTGCACTTGGCCTTGCTGAACCTCATGAGGTTCACACAGAGAGATGATGCTGGATGCTAGAGAACATCACTGTAATACAATCCTCCAAGAAGCATCCTGGATGTGGGCAGCTCCCATCTCCTGCTGGTCCCTGCTCCTAAACGCTAGCTGTGGCCCAGATTCAGCAAAGGATAATATTTCTAACCCTGATACAGCCTCTTAATACTCTGCTAAATTTGGGCCTAGGTGTTCGGAGAGACACAGGCTCTCTTTAACAGATGCAATCAATGACCCGCAAAATTAAACATCCAAAAATAGAAGATGCCTAAAAGATGCTTCCCCAACAGTGCAAATCTTCACAGCAACACTTTTTTTGATGTACACATTACTGAATATTTTCAGGACTCAAAAGACACATTTTTGTCTGCTGTGGTAGCTGTTATGAGTCCCAAGATAAATATTGGACTTGCTTTTTGCGTAAGGGAAAAGAAAAGGGAATTTGAAAACATGGCCTGGGGAGACGAAGGGTAGCGGGAGTGTGCTGATGGCATCTCTCACCAAGCTCTCCTCAATCTCGCAGCATGTCTGTCAGATCTTGATCTAGCTCAAGCTTCTTCACTGAAATTATCCCTTCTGGAGCTGCACTTATACACAATTCACACATTATGAAATATATACAGGCATATTGTGCCTGATAAAACAAATGACACGTACACAGCATGTTTCCAAGACATGCTTATGATAAACAGGAATGAAACACTTCAAAAAATTAATTATCCAAAAAAAAAGACTGGAAAAAAAAACAACAATGCCAGCTTTTACAGTTTCTTCCTTTGGGCATTCATTCAAATTCACTACACAGAGATTTCATATCACTGTATGAAGGAAGTTATAGCACCTCAACAGATGCAACTTTGAACTCACTCCAGTCACTTGTGTTTGTCAGGCTGTTGAGCCTTTGGTGTGCACTGTGCCTGAGCTACCTCCTCCCCATCACACACTTGTCACAGCTCAGTCGTCCCCCAAGGAAGATGCTGAGGTACACATGCACATGGGAAAAAGGATTAAATATAATTCTAACAATATTAGCAAAGACTGCTGAAGAAATAACTCAGTAAGCACCCACTGTTGTGAATTATGACCACTAGCATTTAAATATAGTTTCTTCCACTTAAGATTTTCTGCTATAAGTACTCTGTAACTTACGCTCACACTATATATCCCTGAGAAACTGTCTGGTGCAGACAGCTCTGTTAGTAATGGGGCAGGCAGGAAGAGTCTTTGTTGGCGAAGTAATAAAAGATGTACAGAAATCACTATCGCCGACACCATCCCTTTCTGACTCGTTAGATTAGAAGCAGTATACTTACTTTATTTTTATGCAGAACCTAATGCCACAGTCTGATTAGAGACTCTGAGAATAGTCAGGTAATAACAGGCACGCACTCTACATTTTACTGTGCTGCAGCATTCCCTGCACACCTTTATCACTACCAAAACCAACTTTGTGGAAGCAGCAATCCATCTCAAACAATGGATATTCCCAGTCGCACAACATGTCTCTTCACCTTCTGAAACAGTGAATCAGAGCACGATTTTCCACTGAAGAAAAAAAATGACAGTAATTAAAGCTTTCTAATTACTAGCCACTAACTACCACACATAACCCTATTACAACCTTTACTCTGTCTCTTGCCCCCAGGAAACTGTTAATGCCTTGTAAAACCTGAATGATGTGTAGCAATAAATCATCTCTAGGTAAGGAAATCTGGGTGACTAAAGATAATTCTAAATTAAGGCTATTAGTGTTAATTAAGGGTCACCCTGTATTGTTCTACCTTTTCTGTGAGAGAGATATATATCCAGAAACATTCACCCAAGGCAGTACCTATCAGATTACATCCAGATTTTCTCAAGACAGAAGTAGGTGGGGGGAGAAGCACTTTGCTCAAACCAGAAGTAACATCATAATAAAACGCTGTAAGCAGTGAAACTTCACAGTCTGACATTTTCTACAAATTAGAATTTACTCTCTTTTAGACAGCCTTTTACTGAAGACTGTCTAGAACAGTTACCTTAAAAGTCATCAATTTAAAAACAATCCCCAACTTCACGCAGAGTAAAATTTTCAATGCAGTATTTTGCAAGATTAAAATGAATGGCTATCCCATATATCCAAGCAATAAATGATAAACTCTGCATAAAATACCAGCTTTGGGGGTAGCAAAACTAACTTAAAAGGATATTTGAGTTGGCATTCAGTTGGCCCAGCTCTTCTCTGCTAGCTGTATCACTGATCCACCATCAACGGAAACGGTCTGTGAAGCCCATTACATGCTCAATTTTCACTTTTTTTTTTTTTTTTCTGATAGCACAGACTGTCAGGGAGAGACCGGAATGCAGAGCAGAGCATGCGACAAGCCTGGCTGCCAGGCAGCACCCTGCAGCCACCTCTGAAGCAAATTCAGACCATCCTGGTCTCCAAGTAGCCTCTTTCCAGAGAATACAGATGAATCGCAGACTCCAGGGTGCAAAACCAAACTGCCAGCCCAAGTGGCGTATTAACATCCATCTGACATGTGATCATAAATTTCCAAAAGAAATGGGTTAATTTATTGCTGCCTCTGTTCAATAGAATGTTGCACCACAGAAACAAGGCTCAAGGGACTCTGCCTGACAATGAAGTTGCTTTTACCCCTAGGACACTGCTTCAAGATGATGAATCAAGACAGTTCCACTCTCTGAACAAAGACAGATAAGTAACATTCAAAGTTATCATTCACTTCTGAATAGATCCATTCTCAAAATACACATTATCAGTGAGCATTATCTGGTCCAGGAGACAAAAAACAGGATGTGAAAATATTGAAGGCATTTCTGTAATACCTCTAAAATTAGCATCTTAGTGATATTTAACTTTTCACTTCTGGATCTTACAAAATAAACCATTTTATTTCAAAGACAAAAGGAGTCTCTCCACAGGAGTTCCACAGGGGGAATCAAGCCTATTGGACACATGCACATTATGAAGAGCACTTTGCCCAGTGTGCTACCTTCCTTCAGTGCTACAAATTGGATGTTTCTTAAGAGTATAAAATAGAATTCAGAAGACGAAGAACGGGTTTATTAACTTTGAAAAGTTGAAAAGAAACCAGTTTCCTGCTCAGTGTTTTCCTGGGAATGCATGCTGTCAAAACAACAATTCCCTCATCACCCACTATTGGCAGGTTTCAAACTCAGATAATTGAGATGCTTGGACCTAGAAATGTTTTTAACTGTTTAGTTAAATTACAAAAATCATCTAGGGAAGAGAAAAAACAAAACCTCAACCCACTGACCATTTTGAGATACATGACACATGATTTAGTATTTTGTTTTCTTTTCAAATTCCATTTTAAAAAGTTGCCTGGAATCGAGTGTTTGAAAGGAGCTGCTGACTTCTCCAAGCATGAAGTTAGGAGCTTAGCACTTTGTGTTGGGATGCCATTAAAGCTTTACTCAGTCAAAAAGAAATATTCCTTGATTTTTCCAACTAACGACATCCAGTGAGCCATATATATTTTCTCTTACTGAGAAAAATAAGCCTCGTACAGCAGCTGGAAGCTGTATAAAATATAAAAAATAGATTTTAACCTCAGTCTGGGGAAACTTACATAAAGTTCTAAGAAATCCACTAACCTTATTTTGTCATAAATGTACCTCATTTTTCACACTTCTTTAAAAAATAATTTAAAAGATAGATATATTTTTAATGGGCCCATCTAGTACCTGGCTATATTTAGCATTATCTGTATAATTATTTTATTCAAGGAGCGATGCAATACAATACAGATCAACCATGTGCAAAACATACTTTTTTTTCTAACCTACTGGCAGTAAGTAGGTTCATATAATGAACCTCAAGCCCTAGATCTGGGTCTCAGAGGATGCAATGCCCAGGGAGTAGCTGGTTATTGTTGAATTCAGAGAAGACTTTTAGCCACTCAAAGCTTTTCAGTATTTTCTTCTAGCAAATTTTAAGGTAAGGAAGACCAGAACTATGGACGGAAGGAAAAAACCCCAAAACAATATATATACACTGTTTATACAATTTACATAAAACTAATATATTACATAGCTTACAGGCTATCTTGTAGCTTGGATCGGTTTCACAGTGGTGCAAAGCTGGAGGTGGGGTTGCTCTGCACCACATTTCGAGTTGGATGGGAGATCATGAAAATCTTTAACGCTGCACTAAGTTACAGGAGAAACTTTCGGTGTGTACTAGCAGCACTCTTAATTACATTGCTTTTAAAGTGAATTTCTGTATGCATATTTAAAACACAATGTGGCTGCTCTACCCTTGCCTCTGGCTGTCAATTTATTTGTAAGAGACAAAAAACACCTTGGGGCGGTTTAAACACTGTACTACAAATGAGCCTTGACAAGAGTTTGATGCAAGGTGTCAGAAAGCATTCCCTGCTCTGCAGGTTGTCTTCCGAGTGAACTGTTTCCTTGAGAGGAAAAGCCCAGGACACATGGCCTCCTTAACACACGTGCCTTCACAGTCCCTTCTGCAGTTTGCCTACATCCTACGTACACCGTCCCAACAGTAAATTCCAGTAAGTTTAAGTGGTTTTGAAGGCAGTAGCAGGACCCTTGCCTTCAGCCTTGTGTTTCAGCCGCTCTCGGCGGCTCTCCCACCTGCAGCCTCCTGCTTTTGGTGCTCCACTTCTCACCACATTTATGTCTGTCTGTGGCACAATTTACAGTGCGAAGCCAAATGGCTCAGCTGTTTGTGTGAAACTAAGAAACCCACAAAACAGGACAACACAGTGAAACACAAGAATTTATAGACTTCCAACCCGCTTTTCCTCCTGTTCTCACTGGACTATTTCCAGCAGTGAGGCCAGAATCACGCATGGGATATCAAGTGAATGCTTCTTGCACATCCTCTGGGATTTTTCTTACTGCAGAAATGGTGATGTCAGTTTCCTTTGCAAATCCAAACCGAAGATAGACTCATAGAATAGTTTGGGTTGGAAGGGACCTTAAATATCATCTAGTTCCAACCCCCCTGCCATGGGCAGGGACATCCCACTAAAAGATACATAAGTCAAAATCCTGCTTTTGATATTTCACTATCAAATCGCCTGCCCTCTGCACCTAGAAGTGTTAGTTTCACTAAAAAAAAAAAAAAAAAGCTTATCCCCAAAGACATTAAAAGGGAAGCAGATAAATAGAGGTCTTGCCTTGAACGCGGACATATGCAACAGGACAACTCAGCCTTGAAATCAGTTGACTGGAATGGCTCAGATCTTCAGTCTGGACTGGACTGAAGGCAAAAGTTTTCCTCCCCACTGAGAGAGTTGATTCTCCCAAACCAAACAACCAAGCAGTCAAAAGTAAACAAATGCTGGAGAGGTCTATTTGCCATGGTGATACTGCTAACTGACAGCAGCTCTGATGGAGAAACAAACTCTGTAAGGCTTGGTAAATAAAGAGAAATTAGCACTGCTGCTCAGGCAATGATGTCATTTGGAGTTATTATTTCGAGTTGGAATTCTGAGAATAAATAGGTTATAACAGAAAACTTAGTGGTGTCTTTGTACATAAGAACTTCATCAGAGATTTTGAAACCTAAAAATTTTTTGCAGATGACTACAGCTGAATACAAGTGCCATGGACACAGCAGCAGGCGCTTGCCTAATGTGGCCAGAGGTTACGGCCACTGAGCCCCACCTGCCCAGCCCTTCCCTAGAATGCAAAGCAAAGGGCTGGGGACACCCCAAGCTGGAAGAGTCATGACCACGTATGGCTTTGCACCTGCCCAGCCCTTCCCTAGAATGCAAAGCAAAGGGCTGGGGACACCCCAAGCTGGAAGAGTCATGACCACGTATGGCTTTGCACGTAGGAGCTCCTTGAAAACACAAGGTGTGTCCTCCTGGGACAATAAATTTCTACAAAAGACGATTTAAAAACTGATTGAAATCTAAGTGACATTCAATGAAATAAGGGGAGGGTAAGAGTTCCTGGCTATTTCAGGTGAGATGACCCATCTCAGCGACTCAAAGTGTAGCTGGCAGACCAACAATGTGCAGCATGCACAGAAAAATAAAGTGATCCCTGTGACACATCCATGTAACCACTGCAATTATTTGGTACACTCCATAATGCAATCTTTTTGCTCCAATTTAATTACTAAACATAAAAGGAAATAAATTTCAGAACGAAAACAAAGAAACTGCATTGCATATAATTTATGGCAGCTATTCTTCAGCTGAATGCCATAAAAACCTGCATGTTTACAGTACCCTATTAAAGGGCTGAGAACATGCTTGCATTTACCTACACTGACTATGCAGATTATGCAATATTACAGCCTTTTTCTGCCTCTGCCATTTTTTCATAGTAGTAATATAGTTGTTTAAAGATATCCCTGCACCAAGTATTGGCTTCTATTAGGAAAGAGGAAAAAAAAAAGAAATACTGTCTGTGTACTCCTTCATTGCCAGAGGCTGTCAAGCTGGTAAGCACCGAGCAGCTGGCAGAGGTACACAAAGGAATGGGACACTGCACACAGGTTTGGTTTGTTGTGGGTTCGGTTTTTTTTTTTTTTTTTTTCCAATCTGGAATATCAATTATTGAAGGAAGCAACTCCGCAGGCAGACAGAACAAGAACCATCTCTGCAGTGGATAAGTATGTCAATTGATCTGAGCCGCATGGCATTTCAGGAATGGCTGGATGGTACCATGAGGATTTATTGAGATATCACATTAAGCCCTCTATTTTCTTGTCATAGGAAACAGATGAAAGGAAATAAGGTTTGCAAACTTGACTGTAGCACTGATTTACGTATAACAGCTTCAAAATGCTTGTACAGAAATGCGTGTTCCTGTTATCCCCGGCTTAGGGCTCTGCCTATCCTCCACTCCTGTGAGCAGAAGACGTGGGACTGGTGGCTGTAAGGAGCAGAGCATGCGCCCGCTACCTCTTAGAAGCTGCTCCCCCTTCCAAAGTCAAAGCAGTGGCCCAGGAGCTGCTGCCTGAAGCTCCACTGCTCATCACTCAGGGTGAGAGCACAGCAGCACAGGAGGAAAGGAAAGGAGCCAGGAGGGAGATGAAGCCAGGTCTCAATGCACAGGCAATATGTATGGCTTTTCAAGCCTTTTGCAAAGCCCTTCTCCTAACAGTAAATTCTTCTGCCACCTTGCGTAGATGGAGTCAGCATGAATAAACAGGATGATGAGATCACAATGAGTTTCTTCTTCAAAGAAGTAGCAGAAGTTCACCTCTTGCCAACTACCTATTGAACTACACAAGACACGCATGCTTGTACTGTAACAAAACATTTCTTTTTAGTGCCTATTACACTCCTAAGTATCTCCTAGAATGCTAATCATCAACTTTTCAATCTTCATCTGAATCTTATCTTTATGTGCCAACTTATTTCCAGTCATAGTCAATATTTTCCACTTTCCATTTTGCATAGGTGGAGCTGTCAACTGAAATTTAATACTTGCAATATTTGGCAAAACTTCTTAGAGATATTCTTAGGGTGTTTCTAGGACAACTTTTTTTAAAAAAAACAAGTAAAATCTTTAATTAAATATAGAGTCCAAAAAACATGAAACAAGGAGCATAGAATTAGAAAACTAAGACTAAGAAAGGGATGAAAAGCATGCCTGAGAAAAATATCACCCACTTCAGCTTCATTGGTTTGAAGTTAGGAATCTGATCAGGCTGAAATTGTCATCTTTGTCATTTACCATAAACGTTCCACAGGAAGACACAGATCCCTAACAGTTCTGCTGCTATTCGAGGCTTTTCCCAGTTAGCCATTTCTAGGTCATTATCATAAAGACAGGCCTGAAAACAAAATAAAGTCAGGTTATTTAAGAGCAGGTGGATGCTTTTTGGTGATGGAGAGAAGTCCTAACTCAGGGCGTTAGCTGTGTCCTTGACAAGCTGGCATTAGACCCCTGACAGTGCCACACAGCCCCCTCCCTCAGAGGTCGGATGCTCCTTTGGACCAGGAAAGGAGAAGCCATCCACTATGGTGGGGTGTTACAGCAGGAGTGACAGAGGACTTGGGAAGGAAACTCTCCCAAGAACAATACTGCTGGCAGGCAGAAACAAGGACATGAGGCAGGCACGTAGTCTGGTAGGAGAAAAATCTGGGAGCAGAAGAAAAAGCAGGCGCCAAAATCAAAATACACAGCCAGAAGGGGGAAAAAAAAAAAAGTGTGTGAGCAGGCACTGACATTATGGCACAAGAAACACCATCACCACTACAGCTGGTAGGAGACTCTTAAAAAGAAGCAGAACCAGACCTGAGGGGCGGTTTGAGACTCCATCTGTGAACAAGGAGGACAGACAGATTATATTAGGGTTCTCCCTTGCCATATAATTAAAGAGATCTTTCAAATAGCTAGATAAGAATTTACTGCATGTAGTAAAACTTAAATTCTACAATTGAAGTTACAACAGTAGTATGTTAATTTATCTCCTGTTAAGACAGTTAAAACAATGAATAATAGCTATAACCAGTGAGCAGAAATAGCCTATTTTATGGCCTGACTGACAGATCATTCATGCTAATAGAAGTCTATTAGTTCCAATGGGCTTTGTGTAAGACCATAGTGGAAATACTAGAAACTGTGCACTGGATGGAAGAAATATTGTAATGTGATAAATACCTGCATCATAGAATTTATCAGTTAAATTAGTTCTATAAATAGGATACCCACTGCAAAAGTGCTATACACATTATAAATCTTAGCCAACATTTATCAAGGATCCATCCCTTATTTCATTTTATTCTAATTAAATCAGCAGCCAAAGGCACAACCATTACATTCCCCAGTATTTTACAACTACCACATTATCAAGGGGAACTCCATGAAATACTCAAAGTGAGCTAGAAGTTATAGATAAAACAGGAGAAAGATAAATATTTCAATCAAAGTGATGCTTGTAAGAGAACTTGCTCAGTGGCATTACATGAGTCAGAGCCTGGGCAGCAGGAGATAAGCAGAGATATGTCTCGGACTCTTCTTGGAGGAAGATTCTATAAGCAATGCATGTATACTGATTTCAGCCTTTGCAGTGGAAGGAGGAGTGCAAGGAAGCTCTGGATTCCCTGAAAACCTGAGACAGAAGGCAAAGCGGCACAGTGGATAGTTAGAAACACAGCAGGAAAAATCCTATTTCTTCCTTTTTCTCTTTTCTTTTTTTTTTAAATTACTAGGCATGAGAAAGCAAGCCGCAGCGAAGGCACAGCAGGAACCACTATTGAGTGCTAATGACAAGACTGAATTGTTTTGAGTTTGGAGATACAAACCCGTTTAATTTCAGTCTACCGAGTTACTAGTTTTAAATGTCTCAGTTTATCTGTTTGTTCCTTCTGTCTGCTAACTCTAATGTGTGGGCTTACAGCTAGCAATGCCGACCTTGCAGTCACTGCAGGAATATTTAAATGCACTGGATGACTGCAAAACCAGTAGCTGCTGTGCTCTTATAAAAATAAATAAAAGGTCCAGAGCCATCCCCTAAGCTCATCTTTAAGCACCATTAACATGTACTTACTAATAACCCTAGCAAGCCAAATTATCTGACAAAGTACACTGTCCTTCCAGGGACAAATCGTGTTCAAGCTGGGACAAGTGGGTGTGAGCCACGCGAGCTATTGCAACACTTATCTCTCTGGTGTTTTTCTCTGGCCTACATTTCTATGAAATGAACTTAAATATTATAAACTATAATATAAGAATTTCACCCTTGACTGGGAATTGAAATTATCATATTGATTAGCTTTGCCACATACAAAGTAGAAAATACAAAATGGACAGGGTTTTAAGACTAAAAGTTGTCACCTTGTAGATGCAGAACAGCAACACAGGGTAGAGGTAATTGACTGGCAAACAACTTTTTTCTCAAACCAAGAAATATACACACCCCTGAAAAATCACGTCCTCAAATTATTTCACTGTATTATCTTGAGTATTGACCCATTTCCTGCCTGAAACATCTCCTCAGACCTCATAGACAGAATGTCAATTCTGCCGATTTCATTTTCTAAAGCGGGAGCACATCTGTTAGTGACAGACTTTATTAGAAAGGTATCTCCTGGCGACCCGGGGAGCATGAGGTGCACACACAGGCACAGAAAATGAGGGATTATTCAAAATGGTGAAGTTTTTTTTCTGGATTTAAAAAATCCCAACAGAATACACTGCACAACACAACTGAAAACTGGAGTCTGAACAGCTCAGTCAGGATTTTTCTTTATGCACGCAGAATTATACTCAGCACTCAACCTACATGCAGTCATTTAGAGAGTGGTTAGGAAAGTGTTTAGCTCAACTAACAGAGCCTCCTCAAACTCTGTATGCTCCACAAGCTTTTTGACAAATTCTGTTTTATCAACCTCTCAAGTACTGCTGGAGAAGTTTTGCAGAACAATCATGTCCCTGGAGCACAGGAGCAAAGCCCCTCCATCCAAAGAGTAAAGCGAGTCCCACTGTCAAGGGGTTGTCCCCAAGATGTACTGCCAGTGTTTTCACCAGCATTAGCACAAAGCCTCAGCTGACATATGCTAAACAATTTGGAAGCAAAGGATAATTCAAAGTAACTCAAGATAAAGCGACTTATCTGCATGAATTTGAGGCTGTCCTGTCTCCAGCTCTGACACCATCTCATCTGGCACTCCTTCACTCAGCTCCAGGTTCTCCACAGCACATCAAAGCATTTCAGATAGCCAGGCCAAGCAATCATCATCTGTTTTTAAGAATCACCCTTCTTTAAACTCTAACTCAGAAAACACCTTTGTTTAGAGAATTCCAAGAACCCACTTAATCCTCTCCCTTTTTCTGGTACACGCTGACATTCTGGTAGAGC
Organism: Cuculus canorus; assembly: GCF_017976375.1. Lineage (NCBI taxonomy): Eukaryota > Metazoa > Chordata > Aves > Cuculiformes > Cuculidae > Cuculus > Cuculus canorus. The sequence continues at coordinate 12,131,639 of NC_071411.1, forward strand.
TCCTGAGCAACTGCACATCAATGCCTTGCAATCAAATGCTTCTCAAATTCAACCACCAACTATTTTAGTTACTTAACTAAACCATACAAAACTTTAGAGAAAGAAAAGAGCCAATATATATTGTTTACATGATATTGAACCACTGTAATACATGCAGCACATTAAATCTGACATCTTGCAAAATGGAAAAGCTATACTCAGGTGTGCATAACTCATCAAATTGATGAAAAACTTAATTCATTAAATTTATATATTTGGTCACGATGGAATGTAAGAAATTATACTTCAAATCAGACATGATTTCAAGACCAAATACCTTTTCTAAGTCTCCAATTAAGACAGTTGGTTTATTAGCTTTTCTTCCTGTTGATTCATTTTTAAGAAATATGATAGGTATATTTGGAGGAAAAGTATATTTTTGTTTCTAACATAATAGAAAAAGATGATGTTTCCAACAGTTCACAGGCTTAGGACATGGAAGGCAGCAGTATAAGCTATAGATTAGTGAGTAGAGTGCAGGTGAGGTGGTCAAACTTACACATTAAAAGACAAGTTATCAGAGAACTTCCACAGCTCTGCAGCAAATCCCTCACAATTATATTTACTTTTCCAGTATGTTTCACTACAGCCTATTACCTCCTGAGAAACAAAAAACTCCTTGACTTATTTTTTGTTTCCAGGCTCCTCTTAGTTCTTGTTCACCAAAGCCCATCTATAGCAGGAAAACTTCTTGCAAGCCATTTGGATTTGAAATTCAGCATAACACTTTACACTTATTCCTAGGCAGAATGGATTTTTCATGCATCTCCAAGATCGGTCGTAGCCAATAAAAACCACTAGTTAAGACGGGATAAATTTAGCCCATAGTCATTTGGAGAATTTACATGATATACTTTAAGATGTTAATTTTCAGAGAGTAGACAAATAGCAGCACATTGAAAGCCTATCACAATGCTCATCTATAACCACCAACCTCAATCTGAGGACAGACCATTATCATTTGGTACACACAGTTATGAAAGACAATATTTTGGTTGAAGTGCCAGAGGAAAAGCAGATGGAAAGTCTTCATAGATGTTTTCTGAAGTGCTAGTTGCTGCTCAGATAATGTTAGACATCATTTTATAATGAGTAAGACTGTGATTATGCTTACACAGAGCTTAGCAACATGTGGAAAGAAACAGTGTTTAAGGGAATAATAGGTTGAAAGCAAACTGTACTTTAATATTAAGCACAGAGATCACTCTGGAGAATTCTTGTGGGAGAATTACACTAAACCCTAATATTGATGTAAGGTTAAATGATATTCTAAGTCAATTGACGTTTAAGGATGCATCACCGTTATGTGTCTGGAAAAATGCAAAAAAACCTTGTTAACCCTCATGTATGTATCTTTAACTTTTAAATGCTATGTCCATTTGATACTAAGAACGAGATGTTTAGTATAATCAGGAGGGTTTGGGCTACTAAGAAACAGCCAGACAGTGCATTTTCATTTTAAATAGCACAGGCTAAAACCACAACTTTCATAAACCAGTGGTTGATTTCTCCCCTGAGGAATAGCAGCCCACCTGTGTTTCTTGCTCATCCAGAAGAAGCTCAAGGACTCAGAGAAGAAATTACTTCTACAGCATCAGCCCAGTCTTCCTTATTTCTGTGACCCCCTAGCTATTTTCCTTCCCCAGGTTGTGTTTAAGAGCTGCAGCATACTCCTAACATTATCTGCTGCTTCAAGTGGTGTTTACACTTTTCCAGCCTCTGAAGAGAGTTTAAATTATTTCCTGTTTCTTCACTCTGGGATGTGGTCACCCGGCTGTCTCCGGTGCTTCCACTCCAGTAAATACCATTATGGTTTAATGACCCTCTATCATCCCTCTCCTGAGGGCAGATGGTGAGTACACACACACACACAGACAGCTAAAGATACACAACTTCATCAAATCTTCTCAAATCCATAATTTATAAGCAGGGAAGTTCACCAGCCATCTAAGCTGATTAGGTTCTCATGCCCCACTTGCAAAAGTTAGAGATACTTCCAGAATTATTTATAATATCAGTGAGAGGTGAACTCTGTGTATAAAGGTATAAAAGAAGTTCTGTTAAATCAGTGTCCATTAACTTAACCTTCAGCTGCATAAAACCTCAGAGCTGTGCCTAATGACTTTCCATGGGAGTACTAACACAGTGTGGAACCTTTTGCTCTTTAACACAAGTTTATTAACTTTATCTAGGTTCAATTTTGAAAAGAAATTAATCTTTTTAGAAACCAAACCTTCATTTAGAAGAAGGCTGGACCAAATATTGAACTTCACAGTTTAAGGGCTATAATAAATAAACTCAGCATTGTGAAAGTTTCATGAAAATTCATTAAGCCACGTCCGCTCTCTTCTTAACTAGGATCTGAAGCTTTGTGAGTAAATCAGAAAATGCACTTGTCAAGACAAAAAGGTAAATGAAACTGCATGTTTAAATATACACACTACACTTACCAATGCTGTCTAAATTCCACAACACATAGCAATTTTAATTAAACTTTTTTTTCTTTTTTAACTTATGAAAAAACACTGGCATAGTCTAATATGGAATGCTTTGTGGTTTGACTTTTATTTTGTGTCATGCTCTTCCTAAAGACAACATCTTGAACAAATGTGAAAGCCCTGCAATATTTCCAGTGTTAGTGCAGGACAACACTGCTGATTTTGCAAAACTCAGCAACTATCCTATTGTCTTCCTTCCAATGTCATTTCTCTCTGCTGGTGAATGAATACTTCCAGACAGTCGTGGGACAACCAATAGCTCTTTATTAACTGCAGCTGCTTGGTTTTACTTCAGCAAAGAACTCAAGAAACACCGTAGATTTTATCTAGTAGGACACCGATCCTATTCTCTGTACAACTTACAAAATGGTAATATTGGATAGTCTCGAGTCTACGTTCCTGATGAAAACAGAGGTTGGTACTTCTGTTTCATCACATATTTCACACAATAATCCTTAGAAATGAACACTGCAGAAAACCAAAGTAATTTTATAACATCTGTTATCATGAATGCAACATGATACATCCCCTCAAATATGTTTCTTGAGTAGTATCTTGTATAGTTTCACTACTTTTAATATCAAATTGCTTTTCCACTTGCTTGTATCATTTAAGCTATAAATATGGGTTTAAAGTTTTTTTTAACTCTGTAAGCTTGGCAGACTGAGTGTGTCGTTTGAAAAAGCTTAGAACAACAGAGTACCTTCTCTATAGGGAACAGGGGAAAGAAGGTGCCTGTCCAGCATGTCTTGGGCATTGCAGTTTCCCTTTGTAATAAACACACCAAGAGTGAATTAAAACTAAACACTTCAACACATCTGAATTTCTAGAAGAGCTGAAAGGGTAGTTTTGTCATTAGTATGACTAATTAGCGACCTTGCTTAGTATAATCTTGCATTCAGGTGCCAAACATGTTTTACAAACTGACTGCAACTTCTAGGCATGTTACTTGGGCTCTGATTCTTCAGCTAGAAGACTAAAGCACAAGGTCTTTTCACTAAACACATTTATCCATATCTGTGTAGTCATCAACCATGCACAAAAATGTCCTTGTCTAATAGAAAGACTCTACACTTCCGTCATACTCATCACAATAAATTGCCATGCTTTGATCGTGTACTTTGTGCAGATAATTTCTTCTCATCTACTGACATCTAGCAAGCAAATGCCTGCATAGAAAACAGCAAAGACCCCGCGTTTCAACAGCAAAATGCTATTACATCTCCTAGGGTGAGTATTACCACTTACTACAAAACTATAGGGTATGCTTTTTACACTGTTTTTTTAGCTTATGTAGACTTTTTAAAGAAATGTTTAGGCATCAAAAAGTAGCTATAGGCAATTACCTCCTAAAGATCTCTTCTCACTATAAACTATTCACATTTCATAATAGTCTGTCCAGTAACTTACCAGCGCACATGACAGCTGTTCCCAAATTCCTTCCAGTGTTCTTATATTCGATGTTTTTCTACGTACGACACATCCTCTCTCCTCAGCACAAAGCTGCTTCTCTGCGTTTCATTTGACCACAGTCCTTTTAGACGTCTATTGCCTTATTTACATTTCCTTTGCAGAGCACTTGAATTTCTATCCCCTGATATAGGGTTTCCTTCTGGCAAGCCTTAAATTTGTCTTCTTTAGTCCATTTGCCAAGTGCCTGGGATAGTCAGCTTCTGTAAATTCTGCCATCTCCTTTAAAATCTACAACACTGCATTTTATATCTTGCCATAAGATATACTTTTATTTCTTTGGTATCATTCTGATGCTTCCCTCTAACATTAAATCACTGTTCTCCCAACATGAAATCAGACTGATACTAGTGCAGCCCTCTGCTTTACAAGCAAAACTAATATATAGGTTCCTTGAGAATATTTACCTTTTAATTGTAATAAAACTGATCTCTAACAAAGGCTTTCTTTGCAATAAATACAGGCAGGTCTTACGTGTGATTTATAGCTTGCCTCCTACAGTACAATAAAACTGTCTGCTGCACCATTGGAACTATTAACTAAGCAGTATTGAGCTGAACATTCAAAATTCTTCTGATTCATTGGTTCAAAGCCAAACGTATGATGTTGCTGAAGTCAATACATAAAATTGCAGCTTAGGAATTAACAGCTTAAGGAAATCAAATATCCCTGTCATTGCTATATTCTGCAAAAAAAAGCCTGGGTAGCTGGAAGTATGCTTTGCTTTAAACTGGATACGTATTTCTAAGAGAGAAGGAATGCAGTAAAAAGGGGGCAGCTCTTGCATCAGTGCTTTCTTTTAATTAGGTCTGACTTGTTCAGCTAAGATATTGATACTTTGAAACCCAAAAGCAATCAGATTTTCATTGAGCTCATTAAAAATTTAACTATTTAATGGTTCAATATGCTATACCATACAAGTTTAATCAGAAATGACATTACCAAAACTAAAGCAGAGAAAATCTGAAATGGTATCTATCACTCTTAGCAATAAAGGGATTCAAATTATGTGCAATAAAGCATTTAAAGCATACAGAAAACACTGTATCAGAGAGTATCAGGGATTACTTTATGCAATCTAAAGAAACCTTTCATTAAGTAATTCTTACAGCCTACTTCTGAGTGTAAAGTTTTACATTTTATACTACCTACTGGGTGCTCCTGTCCAAATCTCTCTCCTGTTCAATTACTACCCCTGGAAAAGGCAAGTACAGCACAGGTGCCCTCCGAGATGCATGACTGGCCACCCAAGGACCGCCCAAGAGCTTCAAACAAGAAATGCTGGAGCATTCAATGCACTCCAAGCCTGGAAGTGGTCTTTCCAGCTTTGGGCAGGAGCCATGTGCTTACATGACAACCACACATTTCTGTACTTTTCCTATGTTGATATACTGTTCTTTTTAAGATTGTCAGTCAAAACACTCCTTTGCTTGATTTTGCCGTGCCGATAGAGATCTGTGGCTGTTGCTCAGCAGTACAGATCTCAATGCATTTCACCTCAATGCATTTCATCTCACTGCATTCCCTGTCTTCCCTCATGCATGCTTTTAAGCAATTGCAGATCCAATATAAACCCTCGGCTTTCAATTGCACTGGCACATGGTCGTTTTCTAGGAAATGCATTGTTAGCTATCGCACCCAGAGTATGGAGAACATCTACTAACTAATTCAACTTTTGCTTTTAATAAAGCTACACTGTTTTGAAAGAGAATTGCAACAGCTCTGAATATCAAGGTTTTCAATCGTGTTTCAAAGTTTTCCTCCATAAATAGCAGACCACGGCTACAAGTACTCAGTATTTTTGTTCTATAAGGGAAAACGGACATAGAGGACATTACCCCATCGCCTGTTCTAGCGGTAAAATCAGGTTGGTTTCTGTGTTTAAAATGTAAGAATGATAAGCAACAGGCACAAAAATATTATTTAGAGGATTTACAGGATAGTGATAAAGTTTTGCTTAATTGTGCTAGGAAAGCTTGGCAATGGGGTCAGGTTTCAGCAACAAGATTAAAAGTCTTAACTTATAAACTTTGGTCTTGAAAAAGCAAGACCTCAGTGTGGGTTTATTTATTTATGTTTTCATAGAAAAATGTATGTATTTGCAGAAGCCTGACACATAGTACTAAGTACACTGGGTTTTTTGCTAATGTGATACACGCTGAGGCAGTCTCACAGTCTTTCCTGCATCTGCTTATAATCATTACAGAAATGCTGAAATTACAACATTCCTAAGAAAATAAATTATCATCATAATATTCACATCAGCCCTTTCACAACTGGTGCTCATTGGGGATGTCTTTTATTCTGAAACAAGGGCAAGTTCTTTCAATTATGAAAAAAATGCTGAAAACCACAAGCCTTACTCATTTCACATGCTTAATTCAGACTTACTGTTTTCCATGGAAGCAGAATGCTTCAAAATACAATCCTACTGTACCTTTGCAGGGTAGGATGCCAATTCCCTCAGGTACATATCTAATGACATATTGATATTTCACCATCTCTTCTTCCTCTATGTTACATTTTCCTTATTCTACTCCTTTGACTCCGTGGCTCCAGGAATATCTATAACACGTAGGTAAGCAGATACGGTTGCTCTTTTCTTCTTGTGCTGTTCTCAGTCAAGTCTAATGAGAATATACCTTGTCCTTATGAGAGACACTTCCATATTTCACAGCCTGGTATCTTCTCTGCTTTGAGACTTACTGCCTACTCAGGAAAAAAAGTATGTTTTGTATGTACTTTAAGCACTATAGAATTTCATGCAACCCATTCAAGTACTCTGGCCCTCAAATAAGACCTGTCCAGTGTTGTTTCAAAGCACTCCTAAGCTCCGAGCTCTATTCAGAGAAAAACAAAGTCCAAAGACAGAGCATTTAAACTACAGAGTTGCAAAAGCTTATTAAACTACAGAGTGACATTTACTAACATCACACAATGGCCCAAAAATCTATACACCTGGATACAGGGTGTTATCAATTCTAAATGTCACTATCACCACTTAGAAATTGCATGGCCTTGCAAAAACCACAGCAGTACCCAAATATAAAGGTAGTATTAGAGGTATTGACTCATAGTCTTGGCCAGACAAGGTTCAGTAGGCTGTAGTAAGCATCAGTGCACGTATCAAGTATGTGGAGAACAGTCCAGCTCTCAGCCATCGATGAGTACTAGAAAAGTGCAAGGACAACTCTTTCTGTAAGTGCAGCATTATCTTAATGCATCTTTGTAAGTAATTTACATTGTTCGGTTTACAGTGAGCATTATCTAGGCACCTGGAAGTATTTGTTAGAATAAATGCAAAATGTTTCAGCCATTTATCACACGACTCTAATTTCTGCTTTCATAATACTCTAATAAAAAAAAAAAAACAAACAAAACAAAGTGAAAAGTCTTCCTAGGCAAAGCATATGCTTCTCAACTCACTTCTTGGCGTTTAAATGAAATAAATCGGTATCACTGACATGCTATCAATAAAGCCACAAACAACCCTGGAAGCTTTAAGGCATAGAGAAAGGCATCAGACACTGAACTTTCCCTGATGTCTGCAGCGAAGAGCTGCTCCATCAACAAGTAACTTCTATATTCTAGCAGAGAATGCAACAGCCAGAAAAATTTTACTTATGCTAAACAATGTTTCCTACTTTGTTCTCTGATATACCTGGCTGAACTGTTCATTCTTGCTCTTAAAGAGTTTTATTGACGCCTGACTCTGAGACAATGCAGTGCTCTTCTTAACTTTTGCAGAAAGTATTTGGTCTAAAGGACACCTAACTTGCTTAAATGAATCAATTACAGTCCTGTAAAAGAAAAGCCAAAGGAACCCGTCGAGCTCCGAGCAGAAGATTCTGTCTCACCAGCTTGATTCAGTGAAGAGCAGCGGAATAGAAAACCAAACGCAGCTGGTAGGGCCCCAGCCATACCCCGCGGTGGAGGAAAACCGGTACTTACAGTGCAGTACAGTGAGCTGGACTAGTTTCGCTTTGCCCGTTAGAGCGGATCTGAAAGAGGACGTGCTCCCCGCGAGTCCCCACTGCCGCGCCTGCAGCGGGGATGCTGCCTTGCTGCTCTCCCCCGGGGACCTCCACGATGAGCAGCTGCATCCCAGCAGCGCCCAAGCCCTCCCTGGGACTGGGCACCCCACACCCCCCGCCAAGCAGAGCCTTCCTCGCTCAGCTACTGCTCTGAACCTATTTAAATTCAGGGAAAAAAAAAAAATCCCAAATCAAAACAAACTTACTCGCAGATTTCAGTATGGGCTATAACGCTGCATTCACCTCCGAAAGATGATCATAGAAATTCTCGTAATTACACTGGATGCTGTGTGCCTGCAGCAGGCTGTGCCACTCCTCTGCAGCCCCACCGAACTCCGCGTGGGACAGCACCTACTGAAGCATTGCCTCGCTTCCCTCTATGTAATCCTTTACATTCTCTGCCAGTTTAATCTTTGGGGAGCAGCCTTCTTGAAGTCTCTCCGTCGATTACACTGATAGAAAATACCTTCATCCATCATTACAGATTTCAGGATTTTATTGCATGGAGGGCAACTATACAGATAGATATTTCTCCTACACATACTGAAGGTTTATTGCTTTATGCATCTTCTATTTAATCAACAGATCTCCTTAAGGTCAACGTAACAAATATTAAATTGCAAAACTTATTTTTAAGTAAACTTAAGTAAATAAAAAAATATTTTCCCATGGTTCTTTTGAATCAGCAAAGACTGCAGTTAAACCTTCTCAACACAGCCCCTGGTACAGAACGCTATATTACAACTGTAATAACCAAGTTACTCACTTGTGGACATACAGAAACACGTACATCAAACAGATCGGAAGACAGAGTTCAGGAAAAATCGGGATGTAGGTTCGCTGAAGCGAGTATCTGGAGGACACCAGCAGTACTCTCATCCCCATTCCAAAGGATGCCCATGGGCACAAATCCCAGACTCAGCACAACCACTCCCAGGATGCCAATGGAATCAGTGGCCATCAGTGTTTTAAGGAAGCAACTTTTAGGGCTTCAAAAAAATCAATACATCCTGGAGTAAATTACTGTCATTTACTTGAACAGGAAAGGACTTGGACTAAGCTTATCAAACGTAATAGACCAATGGACTAACATCTAGGTTCCATACAATCCATGGAGTATTCACAATAGGTTGCCTGGGATTACTGCACACCAAATTCATTGTAATTGAGAGTAGAACACATGTGACAATTTTATTTGTGTCTCAATTAGATATTTCTGCATCCAGTTATTATAAAATAAAAATTATATCATTTCATTTTTAATATAATATTTTGAAACTGCAGCTTTTGAGAATACAGCCATGCTTTCATTATAACTTTATGTAAATTGCCATAGATCCAGTGAATTCAATTAACTAAAGTGAATTCCAATTTGCCGAGAAGCCTGGTCCAATAATTCAAAAACTGCCTTTCATGAATTTTTTTTTACTGACCAGTGCTTACAAATCTGTCATTTCTATTTTCACTATTGTTACATAGCTGTCAGCATACATATTTCAGAGGAACCAAGATGCCCGCAAAAACAGGTTAATTAAGAGCTCCCGTACATCCTAGTCCTATTAACAAGCAGACCCCATGAGCAAATAAAAAGTGAAGTAAATGAAAATATTCTCAAGTATTTCTTCAATAATAAACTGGAAACAAAGACTTTAATCGTCTCTAAGTTCTGTTCAGTCTTCATTTCCTTAGCAATTACATAGATTCATTTTTAATTTTTCTTAGGGTTGGATTCATCATGGTGTCCTGTGTTTCATATTTGTTTCTAAACGGTGGTGGTAATTAGTAAACACAACTCCTTCCAGTTCTATTTATCCCTGTTGGGATGTATTCACATGAGACAGACTATCAAAGACAGGAAGACTTGTAACTTTAAATTGTGTGATGTCTCAATGATTTCTTTAAAGTACAATACATCACAATAAGGTAAACACAACATTACAGAAAAGAAAGTATATGTTCATTATTATCATTCCATACACATAAAGACCAGCAAAACAGGAACTGATGGATCCTGTGTAAGAGAACTATCAGAAGAGTAAAAAAACTACATCAAGCAATACAGAAGTAGTGTTGGAAGTCTGATAACCAAACCACAGCAATCTCTGACAATGTTTTGGATTCCTTATTTTGTAAGACACGTATTTGTAAAGCAATGGATGTTTCTTCTATTAGAGCACTGCGGCACTGCTTAGGGAGACTGAACAGAAGAAAGGAGGCTCCTTATTTTAACACAAAAGCAACACAAGTGTGGACAACTGTCAGGTGCCACAGGGTTGCCAGTCCCTGCAGTGGGCTCACTCCCGCACCTATTTCACAAAGGAAAGTTAATTCCTTCCCTAAAACTAAAGCCCTCCCCTAAGCAAACTTATCTTATTTGCTAAAACTCTCTCCTCCTGATACTGAAGTTCATTTAATGTTTCACAGTAGTGGTGTGTTTCTGATGAAGGACAGATTTTCCTGTTTGTTGGGAGTAAATTGGCTTTGCCTGTCATTTTTCTCCTTGTAATTTATGTGACTTTCTAATCAGAACAAGCACTACAGAGGGAGACAATATCCCTGGTTCCGCCACACAGAGATCCCCAAGACAGCTTTGACCTGCAAGTGCTTGTAAACGTGGGCAGCACAGTACACTGCTGTGGTTCAGACCAGGGCACACTCATTCAGAAGTCACCTCTGCCTACGTAAATCTGTTCATAGAATCCTACCTTTACGCAGAAAATGTTTTGGAAAAAATGAAAGTATTTTTTAATTATTATTTATTGACTAATATTTTTTTCATATGTCCCACCCTAGGGAATTACTGGACTGTCTGTTAAAGGTGATAGCTCACTGCATCCTGGCCTATCCTTTAATAGATGGGAACGTGAAGCTGTAAAGCATTCGGAAAAGAGGATGAGGGGTTAGAGAAAACAGAATAATACAGAATAAAAGACAATTTAGAAAACAAAAGGAGACAGAAGGGAGTTGGACAATACTATGAGAAACTAGCACTTGCTTCTTGATGGTATACATCTGCCACGCATCACTTCGGCTTGGCGACAGCAAGAATGCTGAATAAAGAATGTAATTCAAATGCTAGATTCCTTTCCAGAATTAATTTTTTTTGCTGTATATGCCATTAAGGAATTACTTGCTAGAAGCAACATATACAGGAAGACATTCAAAGTATAATCCTTATTCTTCTATGATTCAGCTAAGTTGTTTCCAGTAAATAAGAGAAGTCAAGAATAACTTTAATTACTCAGCTTCAGCAAATTCTCCAACAAAAGATAAAAGCTATCAAGTAAAAGTATACACTGTAAAAGTAAAAAAAGTCATACTGGAAGATTAACAAAAAAGCACTTACATTTAGAAAAAGAAGGAAAATTATCCTATGTTTTATTTTAGACTATATAAATATGATAGTCACGAAAGAGTAGACTTATTCTCTTACATCTTTGACAACTTACCAAATGGATCACAGTCAAAGACAATAGCGATGCTTGGTAAAGCTAATTCTTTTAATGCTACCCATATTTTTATTCCATTAAGACTTGAACAAATAAAATTTCTAAGATTAACAGAAAATATTGAACTATTAAGATAACTGCTTCATCATTCCACCAAAACAAAAAGGTTGGTTGTTTGAGTTTCAAATGTTTAATTTCATAACAATAATTTGTAAAAAGACAAAGCTGCACACCAAACAAAAGCTAATGCAAGTCAGCAAGTCTCAATATGGCAACATTAAGATGAATGTTTTGTCCCTTTTGTATTATTCATCGTGTCTTTATATCTATGAATTCCAAACTATCTATTACCACCAGAGCTGATGCCCACACTCAATTTATATAATATTGTGACAGTCAGTTGTTCCCGTCATTCCTAAAAACCACTTTAACTGAAGCTGATGTTAATGCACTAATATCAAAGTTAGGATTTATGCTACCTCCTACATAGGCTGTAATTGCGTGTGAAAGCAAAGCCACTACACTACAGAATTACTTTTGCTCACTTTTTCAAGCAAACAAGACCTTGAATTGCTAATTGTTAAAGACTATGCATTTTAGATAATTGCTGATTACGGTATTTGAAGTGTAAGTGATTGTTAAATGTGCTGTTTGGCTAATGCCCAGAAAAGCCGATGTGATATCATGGATAATTATAGACAGTTTAATTGCTTTTGGTCTTTTAATTGGCAAAGTACATGGATGATAAGAGTCACAATGAAAGGTCTGCTGAGCCAAGGAGGCCTCCAGAATTGCATGCCATGCCATGCCATGACCCCTCTATATTTTGGGTTCATTCTTTAGGGACCAAAGGATAAAAGGAGATGACATCATTTTCAAAAGAAAGACATAACCAGTCATCCTACCTCTAGAGATAGCCTTTGCTTGTGAAAAATTCCTCTGCTTGTCTGGCAAGAGCTGCCTTCTATATTCTCTTCAGCCCTGTATGTTATGCAGCCATGAATTCCTGCATTGTCACTGCATCTTATATTACCCTCTCCGTCCTCTGGTCTGCTTGTTTATTTTGTCTGGTAGGAAAGGTTCCCAAGAAGCATGATGTTGACTCACAGCAGTGGTTAGATGTGAAAAAGCAAGAACCTGAAGGGTATTCACGCCTGAAAATTTTCCTAGATAACAATGAGTTTTGAGAGGATTTGGCTCATAAAGTATATCCATCCAGCAGGGAGAGTGAAGTAACCTTTGTGATTTCGACAATTCTGTTCTAGCACTGATAATTCGAGAATCTCCCATCCCCAACACTTACTAGGAGAAATTAAAAGCTTGTGAAATAAGACAGATTGGCAGATGTGAAAACATAAGTCCTTCTTTCACCCACAGAGAGGCGACTATGCAAAAATCCCTCTTAATAGTTTGTATCTCTCTCATTTCAAAGTTCTTCTCTCCAGTGGCTAACGGGTGGCACTTTTAAAATACTATTCCTCTAATAATATACATTGCTGGGCTTCCTGTGCAACAGCTTTTAGTCATCCAGAGCAGAAACTTGGCACTGAAGTAATAGCAAGTGCATCACCTTCCCAAGCATGACAGCTTAACACAAACATCTCCACTCGAGTGTATGACAAAGGATCACTTTTAAAATTCTATTTCTTATGTAGTTTTTAAAAAAAAAAAAATCAAAACAGCTCATGATTGCAATTTATAAATATATTTTCAGGATCCACTTTAGTTTGCCATTGATCACAACAGAGACACACAAACTAATCACTGCGCTAATTTGCATTGTGGTATATTGAGACACAATGAAGGAACGTGTTCAGGGTAGATGAAAACATTACCAGCTGCATTAGGGTATTCTATATAAGCTTTACACTGTGCTAAATGGCCATATAAAAGCAATACAGAGGATCAGCAGGTCAATCTCTTGTAGGTAGGCTCATCTACTGCTCTTAATCCTGAGGTGTCTGAAGGTACTGGAGACATCAGAAACGTAAAGCTTTAAGAACTTTGAAGTGATACTTTTATTTAAGCAATAATTGGTAGAATTGCATCATCCTCAACAGCATTTCAAAGATGACTGCGTTGCTCAGAATGAGCCTATCGGTACGATCTTACACTTGCTATTGTCATTTCACGTTTTGCAGTATTTCTACTATAACATCCCTGTAATTGCTTAATTATACGAGTTTTTCAGGAAGATGGTAAAAGATGTTGCAGGTTTGGGCCCTGAAGTAATCAAATCTGTAGTTTTGAGAGGTTAGATCTCTGTGATTTTGTTTCTACTTTTGAAAAACTGATTTATCATCCCAGAATACTACCAAGATTTAATACTAGCATCTGTAAACTTAAGAACTTTGAGGTATTTTTAGTCCCCTTATAACTGTACCTTTGTGCTAGCTAAAACACGTACCAAAAAATACAGCACTAGGATATCTGAGTAATGATTGCAGACCTGCTTTACACTTAAATGGTTTAAACTCTGTCAAAATGCTGCAAGAATTTTCCGTAACTGCCTCCAAACTTTTCATCTTTGGCAAGTGGCCTAAAACTGGTCATTAATATGTATTTTTTTGTTTATTCCTTACTCACCTGGGGATAAGCAGTGCTCTTCCTCTAAGAAAGAGCATTTTGGGAAGCATTTCCCACACTAGAGCAGTGGGGCAGGAGGGAAGCGGGAGGCACTGGGGGCCACAAGCCAGCAGGTCAGGTGTGGCAGCTGCCTGCAGTGTCACTGCTTCCTCTGAGCTGTGAGAGGGCATCAACTCAGCAAAGCAAATGACACTTCAATAAATTCACCCACCCACCCTGCAGTACGCATACCCAGCAATTAATATGCAAAAAGACATTCTAAATAAACCCTACTCTGAGGTCTGGTGCAGTTTATAGTCTGTGTTTTTCTCACATGACATAACATCCTTTGTTTCAGATCTGACCGAACAGTTCTGATTTTAAAACATTATTGTTTTGAAAGTTTTACACTGCTGTTTGTGCTCAGTTTCGCACAAGTTGACATCTTACAGAGACTGCAAACATGAGAAGTAAAAAAAAGATCAATGTAGACAAAATAATTAATATATATATTTACTGCACTAATTCAGATCCCAGAAAATTTTCTGACCCTATATCCTGACTATAGCAGCTATTTAAAATACTTGAATATACAGAAGATAGCTTTGTAGAGAAAAACAAATACAGAGTCATAAATCCAAGATGCTGTTGGACAGGGCGTGAGACAATCTTATCTCATTTAGCCTCTCTTTCCCACAAAAGGTGGGTCCAGATGATCTCTGGAAGTCCCTTCCTGGACTATTCTATTGTTCTTTCACCATTGTCAGTGCCCAGATTTCTTTGGGGTTCACTAAACTCCAACCCCATGACAGCGTGGCCAGCCTGAGACAGTGCTGCCAGAAGTACCCATCCTTTGTCTCTGACCATTCTCCTATCCCAAATCTCACACATCCTCTCAAAGACCTCTCAGTAATGATGCACGAGTAGACTCCTGCTAAGCATTAACCTGAAGACTTTCATTTTTATATGTGCCACCACAGTCAGTGTGGGCAATGCCTGAATTTGAACAGCACCTTGGCAATCATTTAGTTCTCCTGATGACGTACTAACTGATGCAAAACTGCAAAAACTGCAGAAGATACATTAGGTAAGTTATGTTGAATGACTGGAATGGGATAGATGAAAATAATGGATGTAGCATTTCTTATCATACTGCACATCTGGTGAGTCACAGCAATGTTTGAATATCATGTTCTGAGAAGAAAACATCAAAGAAAGGGGAACAAAGAGTCATTCTACTTTAAAAAAAAATCCTGGTAGACTTTGAAATACAGTTAATCTATGACCATTTTTCAAATCGCTGTTCCTAAAATACCTGAATTATTCTAGCTATGTTGAATTTTATCTTCTTTCTACCCTTTCATTGAAAATATCCAAGCGGTGGACCTGTCACCACCTCATGAGATAGCGTCCTATGGTTCTGTAAATCTTACTCTCTGAAAACTTTCTCCATTGTCCTGTTTTCTTGATTATATTTTCACCTTTCACTCAGTTATACTCCACTTTGTACAAGGCTAAGTGGATGCTTTTCCAGCTTGTAGCATTTCTCTAATGGCTCTTGTCCTTTTGATTTTCGAAGGGACTGCTATTCCCTGCTCAGTTTTGCCTGAGAAATTTCTGTAAGATCATGGGGTTTCACAGGTGTAACCAAGAGAATTTGTGCTGCAGATTCTTTATTACTGATGGAAACGTAGAAGGCTTGAAAGATCACAGCATGAGTTTCAGTGCTCACCTAGTGTTAGCAAAGCTAGCAGCTAGGAGAATGAAAAATACCTTTTCCCTGTAAACTGAACGGATTGAGGAACAATAAAGCATGAAATCACACACTGTACCACTTACAGACATTTCTTAGAAGCACTTTTTGATATAAAATACAATATGGCTATTTTTCAATTGTCTTCGCCTGGACGTTTTGTTTACAGCCAATGATACATAAAAGATTTCGAGCCTTGTTCCCTTTGCCTGTGCCTGTCTGCAGCAAAGCTGAAATTCTCTTCTTCACCTTAAAGATAATTTCTTATGGAAGCACAGGTACTTTAAGCCTGATGATGGAAAGCCAGGCTGCATAGATACTAGACACATTATTCGGAGATGAAAAGAAGTTATGTTCATATTGTAGGCTTACATTGACCTTAACCCACCTGTCTTTGAATTGCTCAGTTCTCAGACCCAGACCTAAGCCTCTTGACTCTGGATTTGAAAACCCTTTGCTATCCTAGGATCAGCAGCTTGTCTGTACAAGTAGAAAGCTTAAGCATAGCATATTTCAGGTATGTCCAAGCTGCTTTTGCTGTGAATTTTCACAACTTTTTTTCCAAATACACTTACCCTTAGACGCTACCCACTTCCCAGCCCCACCAGAGCTCACCTTCCACATCACAGGTTATCAAATGACTGCTTGGAGACTTGAAAAAAAGCCAGTCTCTGCAGAGTTTTAATATAAATGTTAGTGAGTAGCTAAGAATTAGCAATGATGTATGGTTATGCAAAAGACAATATGCATTAACCCCTTACAGAGGCTGAGAAAGCTTTTTAAAACATCCCTTCTCTAGACCTTATCCTACCACAGTTCTCATGATTAGTAAGCCTGTTAATGCAGCAATTAGTTACAAAAGCAAACAGAACAGATACTACATTAACCATACTTGGGAGGTACTAATACTACATTGCAAATCACTTACAGTAGCTTTAATATCTCTGAATTTGCTTGAATGCAGAAAAATTATTTGTGAGGTGAAATGGAGAACTGTCACCTGCCTGACTTGGTGATGGCTCTAGACCAAAGGTTCAGACATACACAGTAAGCACAGATCCAGGGAGCTGCAGCGCTGCCAACCCTTGTGTCTAAATGTCTCCCTTCAGTTCAGTTCCCTGATTTGGAACTGCCGGGCACCATGGTTAAACCTGGCATAAACTGAGGAACCAACTCAAGTCCCATGGAAACACAACCCTGTGATTACACAGCACTAGTCAAAAGACAGATACATCTCCTTATCTCTTTTTGCTGCAGTATATAGATCTCTTTTCATTGATATTGTGTATCTAAAAGAACAATTTGAAGATACAGTAAAGATTTAAACATAGTCAAAGAAGGCTTTTCAGGCAATGGAGCTGATAAACATGACTGACAAACTTGGGACAGTAATTCCAGTTCCACCATCAACTACTATTAGCTTATTTAAAAAGTAAAAAAACAAACAAACAAACAACAAAGAACTGCATAAAAGCACTGAATAGATTACATCCTATAAATAGATTACGGCTAATTTCCTGTTTATGATCCATTACATTAGGAAAATATAGGCATTAATTTATGCCTGTGATGGAGAAAATTTGCAATGATTCAATATACCTTGACAGAATTGATAGTGTCATCTATAGGAAGGAAAGTGCAATATTACCAGAGTATCAGGTGTAAAATACTCTGACATATATAAATTATGGTTCGATGTAAGAGATTCTACCCAGAAAATACTGGCTATGAGATTAAAAAGTAATCTCAGAGGCAAAATGAAGGGTTGATATACCCTGGGGAGATACAGCCTGTGAAGGGCTCCTGCCAGAGCCTGCAACACAGGACAGTTGCAGGCAGTGCTGGTAGAGCTTCCCTGGAAGATTTAAACACATACCGCAATAATCTGCTGTGGACACTGAAGTGACTTCCATTACTTGAAAGCTAATTCCCTTCAAGTCAAACATCTTGCAACCCAACAGCTCCTTACATCGGAAACAGCGCAGCCCTCCCCACAGTAGGTCAGACAATGGGTGAGGCAGCAGAGAAGAGAGAAGGGGTCTAACATTTAACAAAGAGCAGACAGGTATGGCTGGAACACAATACCAGCTCCTATTCTTACTCATTAAAGTTCCCACAACAAAAGTGCCAAATCCCATGGATCCCACACGTGTACGTTTAAGAACACAGTACACCAAACGTCCTCAGAAAATTACATGGGTGAGACCAAGTAGCAGCATGGACAGGAACAAGCTTGCACGGAGCCGATAAAGGACAGACACCCACTTATTAGTGGAAGAATGTTCTTCACAAAACAGCTTCTATATTTGTAAACTCTTGCCCTTGATTGTAACAGAAGGACTAAAAATGCCTTAAAAAAGTCTTGCCAGCTACTGCTCATGAGTTTGAAGGACTCGAACTCTGCCTTCAAACTGAACTCTTACCCTCAACCTGTGCTTCTCCTGAACACTGCTACTTCAAAACCTAAAGAAGAGTAAGTAAAAAAAGTCCATCTTTTTTTTTCTTTCTTCTTTCTTTTTCTCAGTTTCAGCAGTTCTAATGAAGGCTGTAATTTCTACCAAAAATCCACATGTACAATATACACAGAGAGCTTTGCTGTCTGCTAGGGAGGAAGATTTTTCAGTACCAATGAAGAACAGGACATAGCTCCATGTCTCCAATGCTGCAAATTCTTTAATAAATAGGATTTGGGGAGGGAGGGGAGGGGGCAGGCAGGGGCAGTGGTGTATTGTTTTCAAATATGCTGAAATACTCCGGGAATTTTTTTGACTAGATAGAGCAGTAACATCTAAATAGAGAAACAATATCAAAAGCTGCAGTATGAAAACCAATGCGAACAAGAGGAGAAAAAAACTGGAAACAGATACCAGAAGATCACATAAAATGTATGGCTTAGATGTCGAAGATCTCTACAGACCACCATGGATAAGTTCGGAGAGAGCTACAAAGGACTAATTTAAGCAATTTTCTGCAAATGAAAATAGACACCACTTTAAAAAAAGCTAACTATTGAACTGTGACTGTAATGTTGTAATCACTAAGACGGATACAAAGAAAATATAAAAATGAAGCTTTAGATGCAGTAAAATGATGGAGATGATTTAAATCAAGGTGACAAGATTGCAGTTAATAAAGCTGAGTGCAATGTCTCTGATATACACTGTCTGATGAGAGGAAATAAGGAAATACCCATCACAAAAAAGTAACATAAGAGCAGAGTACAACCGTTTGGGTAGGTCAAACGCAACATAATCAGCACAGAAGTTAAGTTCTATGATCCACCTGCCACTTTAGCTTACATAATTTCTTGTGATAAAAGTAAATTATTTTTAAGAGCTCTATTCTTCAGACTGAGCTGAGTAGAAATAAAAACAGTCAGCAGAAAGGTGGACATCGGTGGTAACAGGAAGATAGGAAGAAAGATAATATAGAAGTAAAGGGAAAGCAGAAAAATATATCTTTTTTTTCTCCCCTTTAAAAAAATGCAAGCAAACCAAAAACCCCAAACTAAAGCAAACTGAAAAAGTTGCTTGCTAACAAGAGTAAAAGCCCAGCATAAAGAAATGCAGAAAGACATCCAAGATGAAAGACTACAAAAGCAAAACCCAAGCTGTGTTTTGGTGCACCATAATAAAGCTGAGGAGCTGCACACAGCACAGTGATGCTCTAGTCTGGCGCTGGGCAGCTGCACAGCCCTGAACTAACACTGGGTGTAATGACCACCCATAATTTGGTTAGGAAGAGGAAATGGATAAGGCTCTGGTATGATAGTTACATGAAAGTACTATTCAGTAACACTGAAAGAAAAAAAAAAAGAGAACTAATTGGAGAGGACTTTTGCTCAGGCCAATCGGTTCTGCCTATCAGATTTATCTGAATCTCTCCTACAAAAAAAGTCCCTTCAGATGAAATTTCAAAGCAGCACTGGCTTCTTGCTGTAATTTTTTTTGTAACTGTTAATTAGAGTTATCTGGTTTGTTATGATTGACATTGGGCGATGCTTTTATAATTCATTTCCTTGATGAGAAACAAAGAAATGAAGGTTTATTGCAGTCTCAGATCTGTATAAGCAGGGAGATGGATGAATCAGTTCCAACACCTTTTGCAGAACAACAGAGCTATTGTGAAGCCACAACGCTGAGCTGCTTCTCACTGTCATTAAGGTCAGTGCAAATTTTGCAATTCACAAGCAGACGACCACTTTAATAGGAGCTGATTAAGACTGAAGGAGAGTATTAGAGAGGTGAAGGTTCAATCATTGAACATGGTCTACCTTATCAAGACGTTTACAGGTCAGTTTGGATTACAGGACAGCCAACGGTATGTAGTCCAATTTTTACCTAAGGTGTACTAAGTATATCAGAGCTAGGGGTAAAAGAATACCATTGAAGGAATACTTAAAGAATAAATTGTCTTTTTTTCAGGCACAATACAGTTATTGGACCAGCAGTGGTAAAGCACAATGCTCCATACTGGTGAAGAGTAAAATCCACAGAGGGGTACTCGTCTTCCTATTAGCTGAATAACTGATAGTGTGAAATGAAGCTTTATGTTTTCATCCATATTTAAAATAGCTCAAATATTATTTCTATTTGTACAATATTCATAGATTCCTGCTGTTAACTAGGTGTGCTAGGCAAAGTGTGAACACAAAAAGCGAAATACAGTCCCTCTTCTGATCAGCTGTAATTACAGAAGGGACAAAACAGAACAAATTAAAACATATAAACACATAGAAGTGATCCAGGAACGGGGAAACAGATTTTGTCAGTATAACAAATCCTTTTTATAAACCTAAAAATAAAATTTACCATGCATGATACGAACCATATGCTGCCTCACATTATTATATAAGTAATAGCTAGAAAAAAAGAAATCACATGACCAGTGCTTGAAAATAATTGATTTCAAACTGCTTATCTGAAGTCATGCAATACTAACAGAAATGAGAACAAGAAACAAGGACTGAATGTTTTGTGATGTGCTAAATATATTTAGTATTGTCTTAGTAATTGAGCACTTAAAGATTATGGTTGGATGAAAGGACATGAAAATGGACTCTGTCACTTTAGTTCCCATTATTCTTAATGGCTGATTAGTGGCACAGAAAGGGTGTGTGGTATATAGAGGCACAGAGGCAAAAAGACCTAAGACCCTCACTCATATTGAAGGCCAAGAGCAGAAGAAACAGTATACGTGCTATTCTTCAAACAAGTCACAATCAATAGTCACCAGCCTCTTTAGATCGTAACATTGTGCCTTGGCCATCATCTTCATTTCCTTACCCTCAGAAGCCTGAATTCTCTTGCATTTAAGTTTCTGTGAAGTAATAATTTTCTATTAACATAGTGAAATCAAGTTATTATTTCACCTGCCTTCAACCTCTAGGCTTCCAGATGAACATGTCTTTATTTCCCTGGGAATATTATTCACCTGAACAGGAGAGTGTCAGATTTCAGGCTAGTTTTGTTCGCTGGAATTATCCCTGGTTCCAAGAACGTTACTGCTTACCAGAATGTTTTATCTCGAGATTTTCCTTAGTTTCCCTAACATGCCATAAAGTCTCTGAACATCGAAATGTGCTTTACTAAAAGAAGAAAAAAAAAATTTCATTGGGAACATTTAAGTTTATCAAGTGATGAATGCCCCCTCTGGATAGGAACATGGCACACCTGCAATAATTACTGGAGAGAGATTAGCAAGCCTTTTCTATGCTTCAATGGCTTCATGGAGTGTTGGTTTAGTGCATCAAAGTGCATGTAATAGATTGAATTCCCTGCCGTTTTCTGCAGACAGCCAATTACAAACTACCTGCACACTTGATGCTTTTGACCTTGCCCATAACAATATCTGAACTGATGGACTGAGTCCTTTTCAGATTACAAAACTTCACAACAAAAAGACTGATACTCCACCCTCCAAAAACCATTAGGATATTTACAACAGGATTATTTTAATTACTGTCTTAAACAGTCTCTACAATATTTACTTTAAATCCCTGTATCCCACTTACTCTGGCTCTACTGGAAATAAAAGAGTGCGAAGGTACCACAAATGTTTTCTTTAGATGCTAAAAAAATTGACAAAGTAAAATTAGCTTTTTGCAGGCCAAAATTTTTAGCATTTCCAAATAACCAAATTCATACTGAGCACTGAATTAAGTGACAGCTTCAGCCTAAACAGGAGCAAAATATACTCACTTATCCCTCGTATTTAAACATCTTTGTTATTAGTATCTGATGCCAATTGTACTTCTGTTCAAGAGCAGATTGGGGCTATGCTGGCTGCAAGGATTACTTTCAGCATATTGTCTTCAGAAGTCCATTAGATTTCAGTCTGAGCATTTGAAGCCAGGCATTCAGAAACAGCAGTCAAAGAAAATGTGCTATTTTTGTTTTATACACATTGGTGTGTTTGCCATACTCATATACAACTTCTATTCTGCTCATGTTTATAAAAATGAGTTGAAATAAGTTTCTTTCGCTCCTTGTTTTTCATTTTCCTCCTGTCAAAATTCTTCTAAATTGAACTTATTATTGGCTTTATAATTTGTAACTTGTAAAATCCCTCAAGGTGAATACAGAGAATTTATTTTCTGTTTAACATTTTTGTGCCTTAGCTAACCTTGCCTTTTGAGAACAGTATTTCCTAAGGAATACTGCCTAAAATAAATAAAAATAATAAAAAGAAGTCATTCAATGGAAGATCCAATGGCAGGCAAGATTAATATGGTACTTTGATGCAAAACCAAGTTTATGATCCCTTACTGGGTTTCTTATAACCCTTTAAAATCATGCAGAGCAAGGAGGTGGAATATTTACATAGCTATGTGTACTGATTTGAGGATTAATCTTGAAATCTCTGTAGGCACCTGCTATTACATTTCTCGTTAAGAACGGGCAGGCAGGCAGTGCCGGTGCCAGCCATGCCCAGGGCCAGAGCTCGGCAGATGGCACTGTTTCACCCGCTCAGCCTCACCAGACCTATTTGAAAATTAACTTTTAACTTTTCATCTCCTTCCTAGCAGACCCACAGCCCTCAGGGAAAGACTGCACCATGGCTCTCTGACATGGCCAGGGGCCCTCGGTGGCTGGCGTGTCCCCAGCAAGGCCACCTGAGGCACGGTGACGCTTATTGTTGTCGGGACATCCTAAATACATTTATTGTAATGATAAATGTATCTTTATACCAGCCCATCAAGAGCTGGTGCATAACCCATTTGTTACCATGACTGCTCTCTATGCAAACAACAGATACACAAGAAAACAGTCTATTTACAAACAGGTGCCATCACTGAACAGAATTCCTGATATTTTCCATATATTACTGCAAAAATAGTTTTAATACTGCTTTTTTTAAAAAAAAAAAATCATGACACCGGTATCAGACTTGATGAATTCCCCAAAGCAAACAGCCCTGAATATGGGATGCACCACATCCAACGTACACATGCTGCACAGCTGAGCTCTGCACCCAACCGAAGCACAAGGTGCTCTGGTCCTCCCTGCGCAGAGAGCCCCAAAAACACGGGCAGCGGTGGCCAGGGCCACTTCCAACATTCAAGACACAGCAGATTGGTAAGTAGCTGCATGTATTTAGGAGACCCAATGCATGTTACCAGACTCAAATCACCTAAAAAAGTCAGACAAGTGCTGACCTGGACTGCTCTTCCAAATGTTTTATTGCTTCTACTCTAGGCTCAACGCAAGAGATCTACCATTTATGCAATCATGCACAGAGCAACTACAGGAGCCCCCCACAAACAGTGCTTTGCAAGGTCAAAATATCAATAAATCAGAATATCAAATAAGACAAATCATGTCTTATTTCACACTTAAAAGTGATGGCATAGCCTTAACGATGTGGCAAATGCAGCATTAGGGTGCCCTGGAAAAGGAGCTGCATATATATGGAAATCATTCTTGAATTTAATATCTGATATTGTGTGAATGTGAATACTTTCACTACCTAAATTTGCTGTTAAAATTTTGGCCCGTATTAATTTATTTAAGCAAGCATATTCCTAAAATCTCCGCTGAAAGTTATCTAGCATAGGTTTTTAAACCTCCTAAATATAGGAAAATGCTGAAGACTACTCTCACCCATTAGAGTTACATGGAAAGTGTTAATATCCCTTTGTCCCTGAATGATAATCCTGCTCCTTGTAGATTCTTCTGCTGAGATTGCATCTCACTTGCCTTAGGTATTAAGCCTGTGCAATTTTCTTAACCATGGGGTATCTATTTATCAGATTTGATGTTGATACCTTTCAGTTGCTTCAGCTGGAAAGAAAAAGATTTCCTTCTGAAAAAAGTTATTTAAATGTGACTATGAATAACCAGAAAAAAGCCACCTAAAGCTATCGATAGATCTAAGGCAATAAAATTCAGTGACATCTGGAAGTACATTAGGGTAAGTCAATAGCCTAAACCAAGGCATTATTAGCCGTACCTAGCAATTCGTGCCAGCCCCCATTACTTTATTTGCAATCATTTAGTAGAGCTTCTAATGAGAAAGGGACAGAAGTACTTCTAGTTCTACAAAATAAAGTCAAGAAAGTTATTACGCTTTCTTTTATTCCTAGTCCACATAAAATAATTGCTTGTGTTTATTGATGCTGTTTTGGTGGAGAAAATTAATTTGTGGACATTTCATTAACAAACTGCACTGGTTTGCTAGCATAGCCACCACAAATGACCACTACAGACTGCAAGAGTATGAGGGGAAGAAAGATAACAGCCAAATAAAATCCTTAGTTTTAATGAATGCATCACATTAAAGCCATCTATTTGACTATTAAAGTTTTTTTATTTTTTTTTTAATTGTAAAATAAATAGCATATTGGAACAAAAGGAAAAATCTCCCCGTAAGACACATGCATCATTAGACTTTTGGCCACCTCAGCCCTGGTCCTCCTCACTGTTCTCCTCCTGAACTTTATTTTAATAAACATATGCACTTAGCAATATATTATGCAAATCAAATTCTTATATTAGTGGCATTGCATATTTCAGTGATCTGCTAGCATAGGTTAATTATCTTTATACAATTTGTATGGTTAGATCATCACTTGGATAAAAACACACTATCAGTTCCCAGGACACCATGATTTCATCACATGTTTTTCTTAAAAGTGTGCTAGGTCCTTCTCGGCTGAGGGTACCACATTTCCAAGGCAGAAAGGTGTTCAGGGATTGCAAACCATGAAGTTTGCAACTCCTGGACAAGTTAGCTTATCCTACACTTTAACTCATTGACTCTGACTTTGAACAAAGACAACACACAGCCTGCTCTGTTCTGGTGGTCTATCTCTTCAACTTTCGCTAGCATCTGTCACCCCTTAAGCCCACCACATACAGGAGAAGGGCTAAATTCCCCACAGAAATGCAATCCAACTCCTCACAGGTTTCCAGTCCAGTTAGAGAGCTGACAGGAGACTAAGCGAGACATTAAAGCGTTTGAATGGACCTTGAATTGGGCTCAGTTTCTAGAATAAGTGCAGTTCAACGCTAGATTTTCTCTGAAAAATTATCAAGTACTTGCAGGTCAAGAGGCACACTTCACAAGTTCTACACTCATCACATCGGAAAACATCTGGAGGGCTTGAATGGTGTCAGAGTGCTGTCCCTAAACCTGGCAGCAGAGACATCAAGAAGAAAGAGTGAATGACAGAGGCGGCCTTGGAATGAGAAAGGTGGAAAAAAAAGGTATAAAATTGATTTAAGGAAGACATTGATTTATCCAAATAAAAGGAAATAAGAACAATAGAACCAGTCACAGTGTGCTATAAATGTTTAGTTTCAAAAGTGTTAGGATTTGATGATTACTTGTTCAGATTCTACAAATCTGAACATCTGTGGACCCTACCAGGGGAAAAATAAAACCATATTGGTGAATGAAACAACTCGGCATCCCTCCTGAGCCAGGAAGTTGCTTACATTTGCCTCTACTGAAGGCATATTTTGCTTCAAACTTGAGCAGAGGTTGCCACTTATGCCTCTGGACTCAAAAGCAGGCAAAGGACTCAGAAACTCTGCCTGAAGTGTAGCTTCCTCCATCACCTGCTTAGGGCAGTTAAGGTGATGTGAAGCACATGAGCCACGACTTGCTCATGTTCTGGGGAAGGCTTTTGGCTTTGTGAGAATGGGTACCCCAGATCCCTCCCCGCACTGCCCAGTGCCTGCCTGTATGCTCCGGACAGTCAGCGTCAGCCGGATCACGACTATTTCTAGGGCTGGTTCAGCAGAAAATTAACATAAATCTTAATTTTCTTCCATGCGCAGAGATCCCTGGGACAGGTATAAACAACACCTTTGCTGTTGATTCAGCTTTATACATATTGAAAGAAGTGATATTTAACATTTGCTGTGAATATTCTCTGGAGTATTAAAATCAATTCACCTCCAGTATCTCCCCCTTGTAAATTTATTTTCTATGCATCATGTGCAATCTATGCTTATGACCTAAAAATTCATTTTAAAGCTAAACTTTGCAGAAAGGAATTTTAAACGCACTTTCAGCCTGCCTTCCTGCCACAGGATTTGTGATAACTCAATTAGCAGAGAAAAATAATGAACGATAACCGATAGAAACTGTGCACCGTTATGAAAAATTGAATCAAGAATAAGTGATCTAGAAAGAGAGGTCACTGAGTCATTTTGAATAAGTACATTTGAGATAATTGTTATGTGCTTTGAAGACATTTCGAGAAAAAGAGGCAAAATTAATCAGATACATTAAATTATGAATTATTAACCCAACTCTATTAAATATCAAATAGAAAAGCTTTTTAGATTAACCATGTTTTTAGAAATTCTACTACCTACAGAGAAGATTTCTTTGATTTTAAAGTTATTTTTATTTATACTTGAAATACAGGAGAGGCCCTCTGGGGCAAGTGAAGCTTTCAAGAAGTGGCAGATCACTTCAGCAGAGAAGGCTTAAGTTGAAGCAACATAAAGACCTTAATCCATTTAACACTGAACCTTTTCAAAATAAAATGGGGATGGCACACATAAAACAATTTATAAGTACCTAAAGACAGAGGTATCAACCTTTGTTGAATCTGTTGATCCCTGAGTGAGTAGTGGCAGCTCCCACACTGCTGCATACGTGTCAAATACAGGGCTTTTCATTCACTTGTCCCACGACACTTTGGATAATTCAGCCGGTTGATGCAAATATTTTTACCAATAAATTCCTTGGCAAATTCAGCGTTCACATGGAATGGTTCCAGAACTACTCACAAAAAAATTTGCCATGGCCTTAAGTTAAATCAATAAAGCTGAATGAATAATGGTTGTCGCTAGATGCTCATTTTTTCCCAGCTAATAAATAGTTCTCATGTCATTTCCTGAGCCACCAGTCCAGCTCTGGCCACTCAGCATGATGAAATGCAAGACATAGTCCTTCATCAGAGAGGATGTGAACCCACCCGCAGAGCAGTCTGCTGTAGATCCTTAATCATATCATGGTCTCTCATTTCCATGCCATCTACTGATGAGTTTTGCTTGTCTCTACAGCTGCTAACAGATGTAATGCAGCTCATATTTAGCATTGCACCCACTGTTCTTTGATATCTATAAAACACTGTTTAAACTATTGGCCTTTCTATTTCTAAACAGCTTAGAGGATTACAGCAATCACAGATTTTGACCAAAGTTAAGTACTACAGGTTCTGTTAGTTCTAAAAGCAGTATTGTTATTAGAAGAAAGTTTCCAGTGGTTAAATGCCTGATTTTTCTCACTTATTTTCATTTTTCTGAGTCTGTAACATAGAAAGGCAGGCTAAGCGGCAGCACGGTGGTGCCTCTGCTGCCCCAGGTCTCAGGTCCCCGGCTCCTCTCGTGCTCCAGCCCCACTCTGACCAGTCTGCCCCACTGCACCCACACCTCGACACATGGAAACCCTTCAGCAAATGTGCCCGTAATCTTTACCCTTCAAAGCTTGGAAATAATTTCCTACATACTAGACACTCTTTCCTCACCCATTTGCTAGTTAGTGCCGATATTAAATAATTCAGCTGCTACCATCTAAATTGGTATCTTAGTTTTTCAACACTGGGTTCCCACACAGAGTTCAGCGGAGGGATAAGAGCCTTTGCGCAGCATTCCATTCCAGGCACTACCGCAAAACTTGCAGCCATTCTTATATTGTTTGATGATTTCTGACATGATTGATTTTGTTCTTTGTGAGTTAATCATATAATTACAAATTAGTGAATTGTTTTATACTAGAGGATTGTTTCATAAATTAGGTCACTGTCAATTATCATTGCAATTTCTTTAACTACACATCTAATCCTTTGAGCCGTTAACATTTCTACTCTGCAATGTTAATACATACTCTCAATCATCCCCGTGACAAAAACAAAGCTCCAAGTTTACCAAGCCAAAAAAACACGTTTTTTTCATCTTCCTCATTAGTAGGCACAGGAAAAGAGGTAACAGCATCAAATCTTTCCTAACCTCCTCCTACAAAGAGTACGCACTGAGGAACCACAGGTTTTACCTTATGACTTCAGCTCACCATGAATAATGGGGCTCGTTTCTAGTCATCAGCTAATCAGATCTTTTTATCATCTCCACTCTTCCCCTAAACATACTTCCAAATTATTCTGTCTTTCCTTGTGTCACATCCTCAAAACACTTCTAGCAAGAAACTCCGTTCTGAAAGCTGTGTTCATCCAATTAAAAAAAGATTTAAAAGGAAGTAATCCTGGATTGAGCCATACAACCAGTGAAAACTAACCACATCGCTTTCAGTTTCCAACATATACAAGGATAACCTACAGGCCAAAAGCCATTCCATATTTATTTAGGGAAGACTGCAGAAGTTCATTCATAGATAATTTAAAAAATGATTGAATTAGCACGTCAGAAAGGTTAGCTGTGCAGCTCTGGATGATAGCAAACACACATTTAAGTGAAATTACTGAAAAAGAGAAAGCTGCACACATGCATAACCAAACTTAGTACAAAATACCTCATACACTTAAAATTATTTCCTGTGGCTTTTCCATGCATAAAATTATCATGCTATTATCTCAAAACAGGAAACAGTCAGCTGAAGGAAGAACTGCTCTCAGTTACAGTGAGTGGATTCAATGACATAAATCAACTCCAGGCTGCACAATGCCAAAGCTTGCACTTCTTCATTGGCCTTTTAGACAGCACAAACTATACATGCCAGTCCATTGCTTGTCTTTTTTTTTTTTTTTAAAAAAGACAAAAAAAGAAAAAACACATTTATTTTACATAGATATCTTGGAAAACCACCACCAGCGTACCAAATTTCTGTTCACAGATTATTCTGGTTAGCCTCTTGTACACATCAGATCCAGAGCAGACATCCCTGACACAGGCTTTACATCTCTATTGTTTGACCTTGCTTAATCCAAAATAAATTAATATGAGATATTATCGATAAACTTTTTGACTGAGATGTCTCACTATCTGTAATTGGCTCAACTCTAATATCTTTTTTCCAGTACTACCACAGCAGCTTCTTCAGAACATTCTCCTGGAATTAAAAAAAATTCAGACCTTGATCCATTTGTATTTTTTGATATTTTTGATGGACAGGACAATAAAGATCCATTATTTTTTCTTTCTTTTATAATATAGCATATAGCACATGACCATCAAGCTGGTGAGGAGAGGTGGGGACACAATATGCCTCCCTTAGAGAGTGGCTTATTTCAAGTGATCATAGCTGACTCTAAGTGTTTGGTTCAGAGCCTGTTTAATAAAATGAGAAACAAAAATCCTTATCCTAAAAAGATTTTTCAAAATATTTCCAAGAAAGTAGCTTTCTTTTTTTCCATGCATCCATAAACTGCATTAGGGGATAACAAATCATTGTGATTGCATTTATTTATTTATTTATTTCATGAGAAAGAGTCAGGAATTCAAAATACTATTGTAGACAAAATATCCCATTTCAGTTTCTTTTCAGAGTAGAATGAAATGGATGAAGTTTTCTGGTATTGCCACTGAATTATATAATCCTAGAGAAGACATTAACAACTGCCCTAAAAATCTAATTATATTTTACAACACCAGTAATACAGCCACAAGGCCCACGTAAGCCATTATCTGCATTAGTAAAAATTGAAGTCAAACAGTATCTATACAGTAATAATGTGCCTGGATTCAAGGTCACGAACTCCCTTATTTGCATATATTTCTTTATTGTTACTATACATATTGTTATTCAATAAAAATGTAAAATTTATGTACATCCACTACCCTGAACTGTTCTCTTAATACATAGTATTGTCGGTAATTAATTTAATTGTTTTTCTTAATTGTTTATTTTCTCATCTTCTAGATAACATAGCTTCTATCATTGGCATATAAAAGGACAAGAAATTGGGACAAGCTACAGGTACTTTATTATCTACGTTAATGAAAATCTAAATCAATGCATCACAACAGAGGCACAACACATCTCAAATCCAACTATTCTCTTGCATGAAACAGAAGAAAGTGGATGCTATGGAAAGGAACAAGGAATAAAAGCAGAAGAGTGAAAAAGCTAACAAGAGAGCTGGCACAGAGCTGCTCTCACCTGGGCTCTACACTGGGGAGGGAAAGGCACCCTTGAGTCTGGTCATGGGGCAAAGGGATCACAGACAGGGAACGGCAAAGCTGTCATGGCTTGAAAATCGCTATCAACTAAAAATAATTCCTTACAAACATAAAAAATTTCTAGAGCTACAAGTGGCTTGTAGCTGATGAGCAAATATTCACCAAAATGCCTGGTGTGATACGCAGTGTTTATGAAAAAAAAAAAAAAAGGAGTTGGTTTTGCAGTATTTGTCTTTCCTTTTGCAAAAAGTATTCTACTTTAAATTCATTATATGCTCTTTGTGGGCTGTGTTTAACCCTGTGCCAGTCCTAGATGGTTTAGCTGACTGAGAAAGCCCACGGTTACGATGCTTTTGAGTTCTTAGGATAATCTGAGCCAGGAGGAATTATCACTGTTGGTACTGAGCTGAGAATATTATTTACTTTGTCCCTGCCAGGAATCATGCCTTCTTCCTAAGAGTCCAGGAAAAGAGTGGTCTGCACCTAACAGGAAACATAAAACAAGGCCAGAGAGGTGACCTGTCCCAGAGTATGGCATAGACCCTTTGGCTGGAAAATGAGTCCACATAATGAAGAGGCGGTAAAAACCAGAGACATCTGCCAGACACCTGAAGAGTTTTCTATTTGTTGGGTGAAGAAATTCTTTCTATAGCATGCTAACGGCTTGGATTTTGCCTGAGGTGCCACATCTGTGCCATTATATTTGGTTTTTATTTCTGTGTTCTCTACAGATTCAAACAGACTGATTTTATCTTCCTCCTTTGAATGGTAGAGACTACAGTGCATTCAAATAACATCTTTACCTACTAAAGTGTGTTCCTAATGACAGAACAAATTGCAAAGAAAATTTTGGATTAGTGTCTTGAAGAAGGGGGATTTATTTCACTGAAACTTTGCTTTGATATCTCTGGAAAAACTGAAAACTGTTGGAAAACCAGAGAGCAGACTATCTTAAGCAGGATCATCTGCATTGCTTCTAAGCCCTCCTACAAGCTTTTTTTTTTTTCTTTTTTTTTCCCCTCATTACTGATCAGGGCCAGGACTGCACCAGCCACGGCAGTCTATAGTTAGGCTGCATTTAATGATCTCCCTGGCTGTCATCACATTGAAGTAGATTTTAAGAATCAAAATGTCACTCCCAAGACTATGTCATGCACAAATCCACAGCATGCCAACAGTGTTTTAAATAAAACTGAATACAATGGGGCATAATCTGCCATGGAAGCGCATTATAAAAATCGAAGTGTAATATAAGTGTAACTCTTTAGATTATGACACTCTTAAAAGGAGAGGGTGGAAAAATGAAATGTTTGCACGAGATGAAGTATCCAAGTCCAGGCTCCCCACACAGAGCGCGGCAGGGGGGCAGGCACGGGGGTCTCCACTTTGCTCTCCCAGCAGCTGTAACACAGCCAGCTATGCAGGTGCCTAAAGAACGGAATTAGCTCCCAAATGTGAACAAAACATTGAGAAATACATGGATTTTCATTAAACTTCTAATCACTGATACACACAAATCACTTACTGAGTGCATAATTAAAACCTTAAGTGTTTGCCATAAAAATTATTTGTAAATTAGGTGAATTAATTATTCAGTGGTCATTACTGAAATTAAATCTTCTCTGAGTAAATTCCTTGCTACCTCAACAAGCAGAATTCAGAGTAACATGGCTAAGTTCTCTCAGATGCAGCAGTACAATATCCTGGTGGTACTTCCACATTGGTCACAGCGAATGAACCTCACAAATTCTGTACTACGTGTGAGCAAGGTACATGTGTATGTGTGGTACATGCAGCTCCCGTATTCACCTAAATATTACTCGTTCTACCAACACTGAAAGACACGATACAACTGTTAAGTCCCTCGCAGGACCACCAGATCTTAAATTTCTTTTCCCATTGTCCAAGACCAGCATCTGAAGAAAAAGATCAAGGCAGCTGCTGTGGCCATATCACCTCTCTTAATGACCTCTAAAGGCTCAGATCTTATGCCTAAAGCGATAGAAGTGAAAGACTTCAAAAACACGTTAAGAACTCAGAGGGGTG
Organism: Cuculus canorus; assembly: GCF_017976375.1. Classification (NCBI taxonomy): domain Eukaryota; kingdom Metazoa; phylum Chordata; class Aves; order Cuculiformes; family Cuculidae; genus Cuculus; species Cuculus canorus. The sequence continues at coordinate 12,164,084 of NC_071411.1, forward strand.
GGAGTGCTCTGCTCTACGTCACCAAATCCAGCTCAGGGAGCGTGACCCACAGAGATGTTTCCTGTACAGACACTGCATCCAAGGATAATGAATTCCCATCCATTTTTTAAGAAGGTTCACATCCCTGGACACAGTTCAATGTCAGACACTACGTGTTCAAAGGCAGTAAGGATGAATGGGGCAACTATGGGGATGACATAACGGGACAACTATTTCCTTGGTTCTGGCCAGAGGACAAAGAACTAACAATGCTTTTAGCTGGGATAAACACTAAGAAGTTTTTTCATATAGTTCACTTATTTCCAATTCTAATTCTGGCTGGCACCTGGGGGAATTAAAAAAAAAAACCCTCCCTCACATTTATTCAGTATGAGAACCTTGCTTCATGCAGCCACGGCACCGAGGGCAAATACCCCAGGGATGAAGTGAAGAGCAAGGAAGAGAAAGAGCTAAAGGACAGTATATTTTTTTCTGGAATAGTTCATTCAGTTCTAGTAACCATGCCACTTTCTACGTTGGTTTATAACTATTTTTAGGTTATGTATAAAATTCGGTTTACACATCCAGATGAACTATGTTCTATTGCATATATTGCTCCTGCTTTGCTTTTCAAAAGTGACAATATGCCGAAGCTCATAAACCACCAGAAATACCAGCTCACCAGGGGAAATACATTCTCTGCTTTGCTTTTTCCTTCATTTTAAAGAAAATTAGTTAACCACGCAACAGCTTTTACAACCCAAATACCTTCTCCACTTAAAAGGAAAAATTCTGCCAGCATTATTTCCTTTAAGCAGTCATTTCACCATTGGACATGTTATGGAAGCAATTTTTTTTGCCATCAGTGAAAAATTATTTGTTTCTAAACACCAATTCTTAGAAAAGATGCTACGAATGCCATTTAGAAAATGTTAGAATTGGATTGTTCGTTCAAAATTTTCGACAACTGGGCACGAGGAACTTTCCTTTTTTAATTTTGATTTATTATTTCACTTGAAGCAAAATCCTTGATGCACTGTTTCATTTTTCAGTACAAGAAGCACCGCTTAAGCACTCCACGTGGAACAGGAAACTTTTAAAATAATAATTCAACTTTGATTTTTGCCTCCCCAAATCGTAGGCATTTGTTCTCACCACTTCACAAACCTCTGTCATTTGGCAACTGACCCTGAATCACAGCAGAGGTGCAGGCAGGGAAGGGGCAGCCAGGGCTGCCAACTGCGGAGGCGAGAGGAGGACGGATGGTCGGGAGGAGCAGGGTATGCCGAGGATGACAGCACCTGCAGGCTCCTGTTACAAATTATACCATTTTCTTGCACCATTTCCTCCTGCTTTCAGGATGATCCACCAATAGCTAGAAAGGAGCCCATAAATCAGCTACAGTGAATGGAGAGGTCCTCAAAACAGTATTTTCTTTGTACTCTACACTAGCGGGAACCGACCATTTGTTATTTACATCTCCACTACAGACTGCTTTATACCTTAAGCAAACAAATTGCTTCTATAACTCATTGGAAGAAAATGTTTAAATGAAACCTGTATTTCAGGTGGCGCCTGCACTTGTGACTCTCAGTTTAGCTACGGTTTAGCTTAGAATCTCTTTGGAATTAAGCAAAACAAAACAACAATCCAAACAAAAAACACCCAACCAAAAAAAAGCCCAAACAAGCAAAACCCAAACCTGCGTGTTTGTGTTGTGAACTTCAGAGATGCAGCCCTAAACATATGGGTATTGGAGAGAGCATCCAAAAATCTATGCATCTTTTAAACTATGCTGCTACGGACTCCTGTGAGTCTCTCAAGTTTGCGAGCAGCCTGGCTAGGAACAGTAGATATTTTCAGACAAACCGGCCTTCAGTAAACTGGCAAATTTCAAGGTAATGATGGAAGGATGACTTAATATCACAGCAGGTAATGCCTTTGACCCAGAATGATCTCAAACTGCTTTGCAGCTACTTCAAACCTATATACTTATCTTTTATTGCTCAAATCTATTTATTGGCTGTTACAACCTGAATGTACGTTACAAAAATGCCCAGCATTGAAGTGTCACTGGTGAAGGCCTTGGAAAGAAGCAAAAATGCACAAGTAAATCCACAGGCTGATCTTGTTGGAGGCCATACTGCTCTTCCTGGATAGTCCCTGTGGGACAGGAGACACCCTGTGGCACCAAGACCACCGTGCTTCACCAACGCCAGGAGGGAGGGGGGCAGCACATCCAACTCCTCTCTTGTCTCTCTCCAGCAACCCAAAAAGTCATATTTCAAGCCACACAACAGCACACGAGAGTTATGATTCTCACTGTTTGTTTGCAGCAGAGATAAAACTGGAACATGAAAGACAGAAGTACCCCAAACTTCTGTTTATAGTGCTATTCATAGAATTACTGTCATCTAACCTGCAAAGCACATTCTGAATTACCTCTAGATGAGTTGTTAAAGACAATCTGCTTGAAAGATCTGTTATATAAAGCTGCAGCGTAACTTCTGAAAGAATTGCACCTTGGAACTCACCATCAACTTCACAACGCCTGTGCTGGAACTAAAGCTACTGCTATGTGACTGAAACTATAACCTAGCAATTTTATTTACTCTTATTAAATAAATTTACAACTTTAAATCAGGTGGAATGTCTGCAGTATTTTCTACTTGAAAAAGACAAAGTAACGTACAAATGGCATTTGAGTGCTCCAGATATGGGTTATTTTCCCTTCAGCAAATACAAAGCTTTTTTTAAAGAAATAAAGTAGGAAACAGACCTTCAGCTGTTTCAAGATCTGAGCCTCTTTACCCAAGCTCTAAATTGGTGAACAGTTATGTTATTTGGTAGATAGTATAAAAACAGAGCAAGCTCAATTTCCAAGCAATCATCTTTCTTCCCTCCACTGACACTCTTAGGCAAGTTGAACACACACTGGGTCTCTGATTGGTGCTTGGACAGAAAGGCATTTTACAGCACCCAAAGCAATACCAGGTCTGCTCCACCAAGGACAGGAATTGCTGGTTTTAAGGTCAAACCATGCACTCGTGCAGGAAGAAGCTGAGGCTTAGGAGCTGAGGTCCTGCATGATAACTTCTGACTGGTGCATTGCTCTTTTTTCTTCCAACTATTTCACAAGCTGCACTGACTCGCTATCACTAGGGGATGGAAATTAAGAGATAGACACTACAGTTCACTAGGAAAAAGGCTCAGTCTGACTCACTCCGCAAAACCCATGCTTCTGGGAAGACATGCTATGCTTCATTTGCCCCATCGCTAGTGTTATTTGCATTTCAGGACTCGTTCTCAGCTCTCTATTAGTCAGATAAGAACAGAAACATGTAATGTATTACACACGTCTCACTTCATTTGGGCAATTTTCTCCCTAGCTCTCTCCGAGACTCTTGAAATCCACAAAAAGACAAAGAAAATGTGAGCTTTTCCTTTTTTTAAAGCAACTTCTGTACGTGCTGTTCTGTGCCAGGTGACCAGATTTGCATCCTGCGAGTCTCAGATCACAACATCTGACCAAAATTTTAGAAACTAAATGTGAATACAAACCTCATGAATCATTACATCATTACATATTTGAGGTAGTCTTATTGCATACTTAATCAATAATTTCATTTACTTGCTGCTATAAGCCTTGCTATCCTATAAGCCTTTTTTCCCCTCTGGTGCCTGGCACAGAAAGATCTTCCTCGTCTTCCATCCACCTGTTTTCTACCAAACAAATATGTAGCATTTAGAAGTGCACACAGGGTCTCAGACCTCTTCAAGGCTGCAGATGAACTGGGAGCCTCAGGCTGCAGAAATCAAAGATTGTAAGTAGAAGCAAGAATCAAAATATTTTAATACTTCTATGTGCTTTACTGCCTCCTCACTTGACTTGACAGTCTCATCTACGCATTGCCATAGGCTATCCTTATCAATGATTGATCTTTGCCTTCCTTCCAACCTCATGGAGAAAATTGGAAAGCTGGACAGAATACATACTTTTATTTTATATAATAAGGCTTACTGCAAAAGAGACCACAATGTGTTGAACACTCCATATGTGACCTGACTCATTTATTGATATTTAATATTCTCCTCTCTTTCGCTATAACCATTGGAGGAACATGGAAGTGCAGAGGAGCTGAATACAAAACAACTGAGCCACTGTCAATTTGAGCCCCAGGGGTCTTTGGGGATGACAAACACGCTAATCATCTCCATCAATGCAGAAGACAAAACTACATCCATCTTCCCCTGGCTGTCCAGCGAGATTCTACCTTAACCAGTACCTTGGAAATTCCCTGTTAAATAACAGTTCCAAGAGATCATTTTAATTTGAAAATGCAACAGCGAGAGACACTGAAGTGACTGCTGAAGGAGTAGCTATCATTTGTAAAGAAATGCAGTGACAAGAGCGCAGGGAAGTTATGGGCATGACTTCACTCGAGGCGACACGCTGCACTTATTTCAAAAGACACAGAAATACATCAAGACATTAAACAGAACTTCACATTGAGCAGTGGGAAAGGAATAAACAGAATAAGGAATATAAGAAAATAAGGAAAACAACAGTAAGAAATCTCACATCCCTGAGCAAGTATCATCCTCTGTCTGCAGGATGGGACCATGCTTCGAACACCTTGCTGGCTATGCCAGCCATAGATTTTGCTCCACTCACAGCACGGTTGCAGAGTGCAGCACTGATGCTATCGGTCCTCACTCTCCAGCCAACAACTCCCAAGGAGCTGCTGCTGTTGGACCAACTCATGTATTGATAACCTATCTATACATCACGGTTTATCCATTCCCTTCTCAAAGGTACTTAAAGATACTGCCCCTCCTTCCCAGCTTACTTCAATTACATTTCAATGTAATAAAATTAAACGAGACATAAGAGCCAGTGTTTAAGCCAGAACCTAAGCTCGAACTTTTGTATTGAACACAAACAGGTAAAAGTGGATTTCTTACTATTATACTACGTGTTCCAGGGATAAAATTCTGTCTTACAAAAACAGTTCTACGTGGATCATAAAAGACACCTTTTAATAATTCTCCCCCTACAAGGAGAAGGGCAGCTCATTCTCATGCCAGCAAATCAGCCTGCAATGAGAGTGCTCACTCACACAGCAGAGCTACAGCTCCTGTCTGCCTGATTCAAACACGAGACTTGAACCAAATACTTCACATCCCCGCCAGGAGCTCACACCTTTGCTCCACAGCATCAGTCATCCTCTCTCCAGCAAATAGTTAGTGAAGTGGAGCTGCTCCCCTTCAGGGAGGCAGTGGGAGGAATACAGTCTCCAAGAGCTGGGAATTTGCCAGGGAGATTGTGACAGTGAGCAGAGGCTCTGCCCGATACAACCCTGGACCACCAGCTTTGCCAGCCATGTGGGTCCATTGCCTCCCTGCACCCTTCTCTGCCAGCTCTTCTCACAGCCTCAGAAAACACCATAAGAGCACAAAAATATGTTTTACATCGTAGCTAAAAAGCTAGAAATGTGGTTGATCATCATCAGGGATCAGATGTGTAGATAATCACCTGTAGGCTACTCGGGGAGACTTTATAGGCTTGTTTCAGGCAATGCTGAAAACATTAAATAATTATGTCTTACCCTGAACGAAAGCAATATAAGGAAAGGGAACTACTGTTACAAGTCCCCAGGTAGAAATCAAACACATGTGCTTTGAGGCAGGACATGATTTCTACACATTTCTGCAGTAGGAACTGGATTTCCACAATGTTACACGAGAAGGTGGCTCCAGCCCCACTGGGAAGGTCCACACTCGTGACTTCAGGCATGACCAGTCCACAGGCAGCTTTCTTCTGCTTTTTCCTATTAGCAATGCAAGCCCACAGCCCAAATACAATGTACTACAAAATCTTCCAAAAATAAGGAAGAGCTGAATTTAAATTTTGAAGAACATTTTTGAAGAGCTTCCCAGGAAAAAAAAAAAAAAAAAACACAAAACCCAAGTTGGCTATCAGATTTTAAACTGCCACTGCCATATAACATTTAAACGAAAGGAATATCTGTGGGCAACTTGTCAAGTTTTGATAACCACAAAGATCTTAGAAATATTTATCCTCACTTCAAAATTATCATGATTTTTCACTGAATAAGTTATTTGCTGGTTTACTTTCAAGAGTTAGTTAACTCACAAAAAAACCCTAAAATAATTTCTTCAACGAAAAATGACAAAATTATCAAATTACTGGTAATGATAACTCTGATCCTGTCAGAATAACAATATACTAGATGCTGCCAGTATGAGGTTAGGTAATTAGGATTATCATCTAATTGCTATACTTTGATAGTCCCTATCTTCCACAAATTCTAAGATGACTGAAATTAAAAAGGGTATTGTAAAATTGATTTGAAAAGGAAAGCGGGGGGAGGGGGGGAGCTTAAAGTCTGTTGCATTGCACGCTTAGTTCCTGAAGAAGTGAAGGGATCTATGTTATGTTTCTACCTTAAAATACACAATTCAATTGTGAAAGCTCAGCACCTTACAAGAACATTATGTAAACAACATTTAAGAGCGATTCCCTAAGCTAATACTATTAGCTTTATTCTTCCTGTAACGATCTATGGATTTATTTCTTCTTTCTATGGCCACCACAAATGCAGAGCCTGCAGATCAACTTCTTTAGGTGCAGACTTGACTTGAGTACTTGGTTTACATTAAACATTGGGCAGTTTTTATTAAAATCAACACAAATATTTTTCCTCCTTCTGCAAACACAGTTTCTCTCAGTTATGAAACTCTCAGCTAAATTTGCTTAGAAAAAAATTCTTTATGGGTTTTTCTTTTCTACGATACAATAAGGAATTTAATCTACTGCAATATATTCCACAGTATCTATATCTATTTTAGGTACTTTTCCAGAAACAGCCCATGCAGAAATGGATATTTAATGAAACAGGATTTAAAATGAGTGTGGCACTTTTAGACCACATAACAGATTTCTTCTCTGTGGGATTCCTGAAAAAATATTTGTTGATTATGGGTTTCCCCAAAAGATCTTATACATCTCCATTATCACCACTGTGATTTCAGTTTGTACGTTGTACAGAATACACACAGCAAACTGTGCCCTACATAGGAGGGAATAGCTCTCAGAGGAGGATGCAATTGCCTGGTTTATTAACTGGGTCCCATCTGTCTGCTCCGAGCGCTCACCGCTTCAGGGCACAAAAATCTACAGATCCATGAGTCTTAGTATGAATTTGGCAATGCAACACTTATATGTTTCACATTTTATGTCACCTATAACCGTCCTAAGCAGCAGAAGAAATCTGGTAGGCTACACCGTTCATTTAAACAAGCAAAGACATAAAAGTTGTTTACCCAAACTACATAACTAAGTTCTCTACAAATAGTCAGAGATGTTTGGTTTTCCAACCATAATACAAAGGACTTTTTAAAGACAACCTTAAACTACAGAGAATATGGTGAGTTAGAACTAATTTTAAAAATTAAATATCTATTTAAAAATTACATCGTATGCTGACAAATTATACTCTAAAGTTTAAATGCACCTTCACAAGATGACCAAAGTGAATGTGCAAATCCTTTTCTCATTAAGTAATAGTTCTTTAGAGAGAGGAACTATTAGTTAACAGTCTTGGGATTCACCCTAAAGACTATAAGGTACTATGAGAAAAGGAAAAGTTCACGCTGTGTTTTTAAAAATTACTTCACATTCACTTTATTCAAATAAACGTCTGGGTGAACATGATAAACGTTCATTGAAAGCTTCGAAGTGACAGGTACACAACAGGCACTTGGTGTTTGCACAGCTAAGCTTTCACAGCTGTAATGAATAAATGGAGCGTGTGCTCCCACACACAGCTGACACCATCCATAACTCTGTATTTGACACTTGACTGCCCTTAGGAAGGATCTGTTTTTTCAAAACTAGTTTATTTGCAGAAAAAAAATTACCACAACAACCTTCTCAGTAAGAAGGCTTTTAAGTGCAGTTATAAAAGGAAAGCCAGAAAGAAAATTCTTCCAAGTGGTAATGTTTATATGAGCTTAAACTGTTGCTTGGTGCAAACACTGGAATTCATTACCATACAAGTTCACGTTAAATATTATATAAAATCCCATCTATGCAATCATCATTTCCTCAAAGTAGGCACGTTAAGAAGCAGGCATTGCTTTGGTGGGAGAAAATCCTCCAGGAAGGCCACACAGCCACCTGTACCAGCTGGTCCAAGGTCTCACACAGCCACTAGGACAGGACCTGCTCATACCCTAGTACAATTCCATCAGTTCCCAAAAACATCACAGCATTCAGGACATTTACTTTCTAGGATATACTTTCTCCAATTACAGGGGGATGTATGTATATGGTAACCCTTCTCTGTGATAGGAGGACTAATTTAGGATTCAGGATTGAAGTTTACAGCCAGCCAATTGCACGCCATGGCCATGGAGAAGGACATCCTTTTGGAAGGCTACTCCAATGACATTTCAGACTATTAGCCTCCCTCCCTGAATGATCCCTAGCATTCCAGTCATCCGACAGAATACTTAGAAGTTTTCCTGTATTTTTTAAAAATCTACCATTGAGGTAGTTTTTTTTGATGAAAAGATTTTTCAGGCATTCTTTCTCCCTTTTACGATATCAAAAGTATGAGAAAGGCGAGGTAGGAAAACCTATCTGTTTGCACAATGGATTAGAACGAGAATGAATTTCTTTTACATCAGCTCCAAATACCACGTTGTCAGAGTTTCAATTTAGGAAAACTGAATGAGGTAAAGGAAATCAAAACATGTACCAACAAATTTCTTCTTGCTACTTTTACATGATAAACCAGCTCATACTGGCATGAAACCTGGCTACAGCGTCTAATTGCAGAAAACCAAACATGCAAAAAAGCACCAGTGTTTTCAATTTGTGCAGAAATGTCCAAGCAGAGGCAAACAATTGTAATTCAACAGCTCTTTTTTGCCCTGTGTGCATTACTAAAACCAGAGTGAAACATGTCTCTCCCCCTCTGTGTAATGAAAGCGCCAAAACGGAAAAGGTTTGATTTGTCATTAGCAGCCCCTCTGAAGTCTATCTGCCCATTTTATTCTCAAGATTTCTTTCGAGGCATGCTCTTGTAAGAATTGGCATTCCCTGCAAACTGCGCACTGGCAGTGGGACACTCTTTGCTGTATCCCATCTCATTACATTGATCAGCAACTAAAGATGGTTATTGCTTGTGACGGACAAACCCCATGGGCTCAGCTGGAGCTCATGTAAAGTTAGCCAAACCTCTCTGGGGTGGCATCTTGGGAAATGAGACTCCCTGGAGATTTTAACATTTTGCTGAGGTTTAGTAGCCCTAGGAGTGCAGCGAGACAGACGTCCATCTGTCTGTCCATCCTGCTGCAGCAGCCACTTCCACCTGGGCACTCTCCGACCACAAAAAAGACACCTAGTTTGAAAGGAAGGGATGAAATGTGTCATGGGCAGATGCTGAATTGCATTATGTTCAAGTCCTAGTCTTTAAACGAAATAAATTTAATTTCTTTGGTTTTCATTTTATTTCTGCATTTTCTTGACATTATAAATACTGGCAAAAAAAAAGCAGAAATACTTAATCACCTGTGAACTATGATATTTCTTTTTTGCTCCTTTGAAAATCTTTGAGGATGGATTTCCAATATTTTTTATAAACTCAGAAATATCTTAAGTGTTTGATACCTGTGCAGAAGCTGATTAAACTGCATAATTACTGTATGATCAACTGAAAACTGTAATCATACTTAACAACCAAAAGGCACAAACTCCTTTGCTAACTCTCAATGACTTCTACTTCGTTTTCAGCAGAATATTAAGGGACCTTCATAAACCAACCACAGCAGTACCGATATGGTGGGGGAGCACATTTAAAGTGCTAAAGGCATCTTGCAGCAAGTATCAGTTATTAAATTTTGGCCACAACTAGGGTAATTTGTTTAAGTAATTATTAACTCAAAGGATAATCGTAATATAATCTTATTTTGCTTGCAATTTATACACAAAAACTATAGTTTTCTCAGATTTCATAGCTATTTGCTAACGAATCTATGATCCTATAAATGAGTGGTATGAATCACATACAAATCTCAATTTGTGCTATTGATTTTTGAATGGCTGAAAAGGCAATGCGTTTTTTCTCTCCTTTGGTAGATAAGAACAGTTGCTTTAATTATCTGTGAAAATTTGTTTCTAATTCAGGCTTTATTTTGGAAAATGTTTTTTTAATACTGTCTTAGAAGTGACCATGTTCTTGCTATTAATCACACTGATAAAAATTGCTGAGAGCAAAAGTAGGTGGGTTTCAAAGGCAGGATGTGGAATAGGAGGACAGGGAGGCAGGAGCTAGAGCAAAAGCGCTGAGTAACCGCATCCATCGCATGGGCACACCACCCAAGTCCTGAGTGAAACCAGACAAGCCCCAGATTGTTTCATTGCTACTTGTTTGGGGGTCTTACTATCACGCTGTAATATGGAATGTCTGGAAAATACAAAAGCTTCACACATCTCCTCCGCCTCCTTATGTATTTCTCAGTGCAGAAGGACAATGTGGATCTACACACAATACTATGCATATTTTCCACACACGCAGAAAAGAACAAATCTTTCATATCCAAATCCAGAGTCACAAAACAATTCGTTATTGAGCTGAGCTATTCTGCTCAGCTAGTCAATGCCGTGATTTTTATACAAACACAGAAATGATCTGAACTAAACCAGATCTAAGCTAGAACAGATTCCCCAAAGTGGGTAAAGCCGATCTTCCCTATGCCACCAACGTTTCTGAGGATAAAAGGTGAACTGCCTCCCGCTGCAGCAGACTGCTATAAATACCGAGAGACAGTTACATTATTCTAAATCTTAATGCAAGAACACACTGAAATATTTCACATCACACAGTAAATGGTTTGAAGATTGCAGACAAAGTAGTCAGGCTATGAATAACTCACAAGAAAGTCTCCAGATAAGCACGCAGAATTAATTACGCTGTACCCAGAAATAAATAAAACACCATCTCCAATGCTAACGAAACAGCTGGTAATAAATAACATGTAAACATTTTAATGCACTTATTTTGGTAAAATTAAAATCAATGTTCACACAGCAATAGCTATTAAATAATACTTACTGGGGAAAAGTCTGAGAAGCTTAAAATCTGGTACCTTGTGTGTCAGAAACCAAACCACACAATGAGAAACAGCTGGAGCTCATCATTTATACCATTTTGAGGTCTTAAGGAAAAAGGCTGCCAAAAAAATACCATGTATGGATCTTTGGGGCAAATTGATCTCATCAAAAAAGGATTAGTGTGTGTGAGGGTAATCAAACATTTCATGTTGGATTACAATTCCACTTAATAAATCAAGCTACTCCTATTCATGAAAAGGTTCGTTTGATTCACGAATGCTATTCTATTCTATACTCATTTGATTAGTTACACTAAAAATAAATTCCACACAGCAGAACCAATACATAAATGATTGGCCTTCTCAAATGAATGCTACCACAAGTCCTTGTAATCACCCAACTGCATACGCTACCACATCAACCCCACGTCTCCAAAGAGTCTGGGAAAATTCCAGCACAGCCAAGTCATTTCTCATTACACAAACTGAAGTTTAAACTTTTTTATAATGGCATCCACTTCACTGCCCCGAATCCCTGTTTCAACCTCCACCAAGAACAAGCTCAGAAAGCAGCTGCACATGTGGCAGAGTAAAAGATGAAAGGAGATACAACCAAACACAAGATCTTCCAAATTTGACTCAAGAGGTTTAACTACAGAGGGTTATCATTTTAAAACAACCAAGAAAGAAAACGATATGAAATTCATCTTACGTTCACTGCCTGACGCAGTGAGATTGGATGAATGCAATACCAGACTGCAATGCAATTTGGAGACTGCTGCAAGAGAGATATAGTTTTGCATTCTGGTGAGGAAGTTGCCAACATCGTCTGGAGAATGGATAGCTCCTGCTAAGCACGTTCCACTCACAGTGTCAAGTCTGCTATTATTCCAATATAATTAGGGATCTCTGTATTCTCAGTGTAATTTTTCCTAACGAGAGATGTCAGCTACTCACTCTTCGTGTTTTTCTCAGGACAACGTCTGTGGTGACAACATGACTTTACAGTAAAAAGGACAAGATAAAATGGAAACAGAGTTCCTTTTTGAAAAATAAAAATTAGTTCGTTCTGACAATGGTCTGCACTCCCCTGAAAGGCGAGCTCAGTCTTCACTGTGAATCACGGTAGTCTGGTATTTTATTTTGACCTTTTCATCATTATGCAGCTTGATTAGCTATCTGAGCCGATGGCTTTCACACGAGAATGAAATCAGCTGCTTAAAAGATAAAAGATGAAAATGATCAAAGTATTATTTCATATTTTCAGAATAGTTATGTTTCCAAAAAGAAGTGCCACCAGCCTGACATCACTGGGAAGTAAACACCTTTCAGTGCAGCAGCAAAGGACAACCACTGCTCTCTGTCAACATCTTCCCTCTGAAAAGGCTTTTTGGTAGAATAACGTATCTAAGAGACAGCAAACTCTCAGCTGAATTACTTCTGAGCAGCTGAGGGATGCAATAGGGCTCAGCCACTCAAGAGCTTCAGCCAGTTTCAACAGAAACTCCAAGGACGGAATAGGAGCAAGGACCTGAATTTGCAGTGCATAAAAGAGGTTGTAATCACAAATGCAAATTTCAAGAAACGCAGCTAGGATCTGCTTAAGATGTATCTGCAAGTATGCTGAGTAAGCTTTGATGCCAATGAGATGCTGCAGGTACTGGGACTTGGCAGGGCTGTTGCAGAGCAGGAGGCCAGTCCAAGGCGAGCACACACTTGCTCAGGAGAACAGAATCTTTCAAACTTCTCTGGGCAACTCTGCATAGCTGGGGTTTTGGTTGGGTTTTTTTTTTTATTTTCAGATTTTATTACACCAAGCCACAGGTCCAGATACATGCACCAAGAACTCCATGCATCTATTACCTCTATTTATTACATAAAACCACAATGAAGCTTTAACAGTCCTTTTCGCTGTGCTTCCATTAGCAGAATAGTGGCATGACTTCCTCTCCCTTTCCCTCAATGACAATTATAAAATATACCCCCTAACTACTTCTGTTTTCTAAAAGTACATTTTCCTAATATTTAATTTATAAATCATTTCCCACATGTATTAGTAATAAATGTTTAAAGGCGGCAGACAGGAATACAACAGGAAAGCATAATGCTTGCTGTTTACTAGGAGGCCTCATTAAAAAGGCATCAAGAGCAAGGAAAATAAAAACAACCTTGTGAACCTTTATAATTGGTCTCAAGAGAAACCTAACACTGAGGACATCAATGCAGAAATGTCCCAGCTCATTTTAGTGCCAGAGATTAGAAAAAAATCCAGCTCACTATACCTCTTGTACTCCTCAGTTCTTACACTGATTTTTTTGTAATAAAATACACGAACTTTTTATATATTCTTATACCTATAACATCTCTAGAGATCACGTTTGATGCTATGATAGTCAAAAAACATACTTAAGTAATAATTAAACACACACCTCACCCCTCCTCCATTAACTATTTCATAGACGGAACAACTACAGCCCTTGGTCATTTAGTTTTACATTTGCAAGTTCCATTGTGGCGGAACTCTCCAGTATCCTGCTTGGTACAATCTGTTGCCTATGCTTTTAATCATCTCTCTTATTCATACTTGTTCTCTTTATTTTAATAATTATAATGTGTAAGTTTGCTATTTTAACTTGCTATTTGTAGAACGCATCAGGCAACAAATTGTAATGTTAGACAGTTTTAGCAAAAGAAAGGGGTACTCCAGCTCTGAAATGAGCAGTTAATTTGATTAGCCTTCCCCTTTGCCAGCTAGCTTCCCGTTAGCCCTAGATGTCACTTGCAAAGCTTAATTTTTAAGCCAAATGCAGCACACCATCTATTGCCAAGCAGACTTCCAAATTCATATTTAAACCAAACAGGTCCCAGAGGCTCCTTTCAGATACTTCTGGGCTTCCCAGAAGACTCATGAAAGTTGATTAAACTAAAAATTGCATTTCATTTTCCTGGGGTTTTTTTTGCATTTAAATGGAAAAACTTGCAGCTGGATAATAGCCATATATTTTGATGTACTTCCATTCCCGGCAATAAGCACTTCATTTTTACTGAGCTTCTCTTTCTACTTAAGAGCGAGTTCAGGGCAATACCCAAGATCTGGTCTTGCATCATTCTTTTCAGCAAGCTGTGGCCAGCAGTTCCCAGGGACAACCAAGACCAAATTTGAAGCATCTGTAAGAAAGCTTTTAGGGCACATCCATCAAAGATGCCATCACTGAAATCACGGCCTAGATAGGCTAAATAAAAATATTACACATGGCAGCACGTATGCCTGTGAAAAGCACCCCTGAACCCACAGCCCCAGCAGCTTCCAACCCACGAGAGAGACAACACTGTAGTGATTTTGCTTTGGTAGACACCAGGTCAGCTCTGCTAATGTAAGTTTGAGTATGGCTATCAGGTGTGTGAAGTCTTCCTCACCTGTGAGGTAGCCACAATCTTAAGAGTTGGGCCAATGACATACATTTGGAAGGCTGTAGGTCACATTAGCATTTTCCACCCCCTTACAGTATTCAAGGAGATTAATTTGGAGAATGATAAGGCAGGTTTGTCTCCTGGCACCTATGTGTGCCAGGCCGCGGAACTGCCACACAACGGCAGCAGCTCTAAGCCATGGACAGCACAGACCTCACCATTTGCCGGCTCTCCTCTTCTCCATGGCATTACAGCCCAGCAGCTGTCATGGACGCAAGAGGTGCCTGAACATATCTTAAATTCAAAGTGCTGAGGAAAAAAAATTGCACCCCTGAAACCGATGGAGAAAAAGCCATCCAAATTTGTTTTCATCGGTTTCAAAGCCTATAAACTTTAGTGTTATTTATTGGCAGATTGGTCTGCTGTGAGCTAACGTTTTGCAAAAGGATTGCTGGCACACACTTTGGTACGCTTTCACAGGATGCTCCCACAGAGCCACACAAAGCCCCAAGTAGGCTTTCACCACATTTTAACAACCTTTCTGAACAACCTTTCGGCGCATTTCTGGCCAGTTTTGCCACACC
This sequence comes from Cuculus canorus, assembly GCF_017976375.1. Lineage (NCBI taxonomy): Eukaryota > Metazoa > Chordata > Aves > Cuculiformes > Cuculidae > Cuculus > Cuculus canorus. The sequence goes on from NC_071411.1 coordinate 12,179,200, forward strand.
ATTTTTTGTGTGCACTAAAGCTTCCAGGATTAAGAAGTACGTCTTTAATCTCCCTCCTATTTTTCTCCTTCCTCCAACAAGGGACTTTTCCAATTTCTTGCATGAGAGATTCCAGTTCTGCTGAGTGCCCACGGACGGTGCCTGCCTGCACCGGCTGTCCCAGGGCAGCAGCAGAGCAGGTTCGGGGGCGACTGGGACTGCTGCTGACAAAGCCCAAACGAGCTGAACCACTGCAACGCCAGCCAGGCACCTGCCTCGCTGCGAGCACCAACTCCTCGCCATCTCCCTGTGCTCTCTTGTTTCATTTTGCATACCTCTACGCTAGTCTAGCCAAAATGGATTTAATGAATATAGTTTAAATTCATCACAAAAATAATTCTTAATGGTCTTTGTAACATTAACTGGGGTAATGTGCTGCATACAAGTGCAGCTCTCCTGAAGGACTGTGTAATTAATGCACTCCCTCTCTCAACTGGTCAGAGATGAACAAAGTGCTGTGATTATTTTCACACATTAAGCGTCATCAGAGCATGATAGTGCAAGTTAATAATGAAGGAAAACCTATTTCCTATACCAAATTAAGCAAACTTTGCTGCCTTTCCTCCTTTGCTTCCTCAATTAACATGTTACCCACAGCACAGAGATGAACGGCATCCACACGTGGCCACAAGCCAGGGGTTACCCTTGGATCCCCACAAGTGGTGCAATTCCCACTGCAATCCCTGGTCTAGATTTTCCTGCAAGTTTTAATAGCTCTAAAAATACACTAATGATTCCAAATAGGAAATGGCTATGGAAAAACTATAGTAGATCAGCTCCCCATGCGAGATCTGTCCTCATGAATGCTTCCTCAGACCAAGTCATTAAATCTGCTGACAGATGAGCGTATTTAACTCATCTAAAAATTCTAAGAGACTGTTATTAATAATTTCCCATAGGACGTTTGTGGTTTGCAAATATACTGTACCCAAAATTGAGGTAAAATCTACAAAAGAAGTAAGAACGTTGAAGACCACAAACTTTATTTTGCAGTACAACCTACCAAATTCTTCACTTTAACCATTAAAAATGAGCTGTGGTAGGAACCAACATATTTCATTTGAATTTGTGTAGACCAATTGCTTACCTGCAACCAGTGTTACACACAGTCTTTGGTGCTAACAAACTGTTCTCTACTAACCCTGCCTGGACCGTCTGCATCAACAGAGGGAAGCAGAACTGCTTCTGTAAATCAGATACAAATGACATCAACTGGATTATTTCAGAGTCCTGTGAAATAATCTCAGGTAAAATTCACATTAGAATGTCATTAAGATTTCTCCCTGAAATATTGCTTTACATAAATTTTGTAGTATAATGGTTATTAAAAACCTCAATACAAAAAGAGACCTAATCAGTTTAATACCCTCCCACAATTTGTTTATAAGTTACACAGTATTTTAAAAAATAGATTATGATCTATTGCAAAGGAAGGCTCCTTGTATTAATAACTTATATTTAAATATAGAGAATAGTATTGCTAAAATACTAAAAACGTTACAATGAAATTTCAGAATTAGAAAAGAAAGTGTTGAAGTATTTAGTTTTCCATTACATGCACTTAAATTTTGCAAGATGGGATTCAATTAATCAGCTACTGCATTCAACTTCGAAACTGCCAGAGGCAGATTATATCCAAGAAGGACAAAGTTTTGAAAAGAACACTTAGGACTATACCAAACACAAACTCATTGAAGACAAGAAACAAAACCATGCCATTTTTGTTTTTTGCCAAGACCAGTTGAATCAGAGAATACCATGAGAATCCCCTAGTAGTGCCGTGGTATGGCTTCAAGAAAATGAACACCAGACTTCTGTCTTACCTCAGTATTAAACTAGAAAGCTGCATTATTTAGGAAGGAAAATTTTACTTACAATACCAGATAGCTTTGTATTTGGCAAATGCTACCTTTCATCCATTTTAGCTTAATTTCAAGCCTCTATAGATTTCTTCTTTTCTTCTAACCAAGACGAGCAGCTAAAGTCTTTCCCTTTCAAGCACGTTCTTTGAGCTGCTGATCTCCCTTGCAGTGATGCTTCACAAATGGAACAGCTTCAACATCTCCACTGGTCCAAACCCCTGAGAAATCCATGTGTATTCATTTCTTTGAAATTATTTCAGAGGCAAAAAAAATAAAAAGCGCTTCCTTACTTTGTGTTATATTTCAGAAAGTTTAAATGATCTAATATCCTATTCCTTTTCAATGTACCACAAAGTGCTAAATGGTAAGAATTACATTACTGCCACTGCTTAGATCCTGACTGATAAGGTGAGCCTTTTACATTTATACTGACTTCTGAAAAAGCTGTTGCTATACTGGTCTAATAATTAATAATTCATGGAGCCAAATTACAGCTCTAGGAGGATACAGCCATTTTTACTAGTTCTTTCATACTCCTCTGATTTATGTATGACTAAGTAGGAGACTGAGCAAGGGAAAAAAAATTAAAACTTAACACTTCAGGTTTAAAATTAAATTGCTATTCCGTACTCAGAAAGGATGGATGGAGCAGGATATAACAATGCTTCTTTTGAGACAAGCACATGTACAAAATTTCTGAACATACATTAATTTTATTATGTAAAAATATCTTTTGCAGCTACTTAAATTGCAGATATTTAAAACTCGAAATATTAATCAATAATGGGACTTTTACTGTCCTGGAAGTACAACACAACATATTAATATTTGTAACATCTTCACAATAGTACATCTTTTCTCTTGTCTCTGATGAATGCACTAATTTTTCTGCCCCTTCTATCAATTCTCTTGTTGTTAAAGATATCATTTTGTTGACCCATGTACAGAACAATATCCACCTAGAGACAAGATCAGTAAAGGAATCTGTTTTGTTATTTCTTTCAGAAGAAAGATGATTCATTAACTGATTTCTCTCTATATCTACCAAGCATACCTTCACTGGCATTTTCAAAAGTGCCCGAAGGTGTTCGACAGGATAAGGACACAAACCATGATAAAAGCAAATGCAAAACGAAACAAAGAGTCATCTAGAGATGCAGGCATATACTGGGCCTTCCAGAAGTTCAGTCTAACGCGGCTTTTTATTGACTTTTTGTTTCCAGCATTTCATCCTGAGACACCAGCACTGAGTAAATGCTGTCTTGGTCCTTGGGAGAACGAGGCGACCTGTTTCAGTAGATGCACCAGATTCATACTGAAAACACCTAAAGCAGCATCTACTTAGAACAGTTGCGCTGATTGAGGTCAAATCAGCATTTCAGCATGGCAGAACAGGAAATTTTGAAGGGTTTTTTGTTTGTTGGTTTTTTTTTTTTTTAGCCTTGTATTATTATTAACAATTAAAAGATTAATTACTGTCATTTAACAGTCTCAGACACTATTACACAGCTACTACAGACTCTAGCACCACACAGAACTCTTAGAGAGATGGTCCTGAAGGGTAGTATACCCTCTTCTGCTCTCTAGTTCACTGTTTTATCCCCTCCAGCACACTAGGGCTCTAGTTATTTGCTGTTTTATCTCAGATGCAGATACACAACACAGCTGCCTTCTTCATTATGGCCAAACTACTGAAAGCCTGCAAGAAACACCCGTTTTTAAAAAAGAGTTTAAGGCCAGATAATAGCCATTAAATTACCAATAAGCACATATTTTAGAGCTGAAAACAACTTTTCCTGGAACTTTCCTTGTATACGGGATTCAATTAAAGTCTGACATTTGGCAGCGTTATGAGAAAAATAATTTCTAAAAGATGTCTCATTGCTCATATTCATATGGACTGCTGAATTACTGGTTATTCATTCAGCCTTCAGTTTGCATAGCGCAAATAATCTCAGAAAACCTAATTAATGCAGCTAGACTGTTTATGATCTTTTTAAAGAAGAAAATAAAAAAATGGTGCTAAGAAGAAATTTCTTGTTTTGGTTTTGGGGAAAATGAATAAGGGTAAAATTTTCATAACTGTTCAAATAATTAGGTCTTAAAGTGAAGTTTAGTTTCCTAAGAGCCTAAGTTACTTTGAAAATTCTGAACTCCATGCTAATCTAGCACTTTTACATTACCACTATCTATTTATATCTTTCTTATTTTGAGCTCAAGTATTTAGTGATTTGAAGTCATTTAAACAGAGAAAACAGAATTTTGGAGCTGCTCAGACTGCATGGAACTATTCTCATCTAGAAGTATACTTCAACTCGAACAGCAGCAAAAGAAGCCTAAAGGTATTGAAACAGATTGTTCTGCTGGAAAGAAAAAACACATCCAAACTGCGCCAAAACAAATCCTTCACCAACATTTTGGAAAACTGCAAGAATCTACCAGAGACAATTGCTGCATGTGTTAAATCTAATGTTAATTTACTCGATTTTACACTGAAGATGAGAAGATTAGTTTAAGTATCGATGTGAGGCTCAATAATTACTGCTGCTAGACTGGTTAATATTTTTACATTTGTCCTAGACAAAACTTCTCCCTCCCCAGCAGATGATAAAATATGGTTGTCCATAGAGATTGTAGAGTCCTCAGGGATGCTCAACAATCAAATGGAAAAGTCTCTGAGCAACGTGACCTAACTGGACCTTCTTGGCAAAGGAGGCTGGAGAAGACTCCCTCCAGGTTCCCTCCAACCCACATTATTCTATGACTTTAAGAGGAAAGTAGACATAAAAACTCCCTAAGTATCACAGGTTGGAACTGGTAACGAGCAGAAGAAAAAGCAGATGTACACAAGCACGTTTCTGTATTAAAAACCCCACAAGACAGAGTTATTGTAAGCAGTTCTCTGAAAGAACAAGTTACTATATCTTTTGTTTTGATATAAGATAATTTGATTTGTTACTAAAAGATACATACAAATTAAAATTGTTTGTTGATACTAACAAGAGCCAATGACATTCAACACATGGAAATATTTACCTCACTGGGGCAATTTCCTAACTTGAACCAAACTTTTAAATTAAATCCTGACATGGTATTTGGCCAATAATGAGCGATCCAATCATGCTGGAGAGTGACTAGAGAGGTGGTGGGTTAGTGTTCATTTACCACAATTCAGTTTTAAAATCAGTTCAGTTTACATTAATTCCTGTGGAATTTGAAACCTTGCTTTCATCTCCTGGAAAAGTTCAAAGTGCAATATAATTGGAGAGCCATTGTGGCCAACAGGCCAAAACGGGAGGAGATGCTTCAGAGAGGCAGTACATTTTTTTAAAACAGAAACATCACAGAAAAACCTCTTATGAAAAATAGTGAGCTTACACTCTAAAGAATTGAATTCAAGGTGAATTTAGATACAGAATTTTATCAAAGACTATTTCTTTTCACTAAAAATTTTGGTGGTTTTTTTTTTTTCCCTACAGACTACATAGCATCCACTCAATGTGAGCTGTATCTAGCATGTGCAGAGGGCAGCCTCACTTCTCAGTTCACACGTACCAATAATTAGCTTTGCAACTGTACTTAGCTCCACTTACTGTGATGAAAGATGCAGATGTCTGTTTTAAGAGGCTCTGATAAGCATTCAATTTAATCAGCCTGTACAAATACCCTGCAAGTTGTGCTGTGCAAAATTTCTTAACCCACTATTCACATCAAAGTACACACTCCCAGCATTCAGACTTCTAAAGCTGAGGTTTCTAGGCCAGACAGAAGATCTGAGTGTACGCCCCAAACGTTTCAATAGCTAAGACTACCCTTTTCCAAAGCCGTTCAGGGCCGCAGTGAGCTTCCAAGAAGCGCTCAAGCAGCCCAGCAATTGCTGACTGTATCCTATCTTGTGCCGATAGACCTCTGAATAGCTCTGTTTTGATCTATCTGTATACCTAAATATATCCCCAAAGTGAAATGAGTTAGCATGAAAAAGTATATCCTAAATATACATATACAACATACATAAGCTAGTCACCTAAAGTAAGCTAGTTAGCTTAAAGGTATTGCCATCAGTTATACCACCATTACAACTGTAGCTTATAATTCTATTAAAAACTTCTGGAAATAGAGCTCTGTGGCTTTTGGAAACATTGTGAGAAATTTCTGATTATTTTAATAAGAATTGACTACTTCAGCTTCCTTACGTTATTGAAAATCCTACACTAACAACAGAACGGTCTTTCATATTGGCTAAATAAACCAGCACAGTAAACAAGGCGGTAACATTCATTTTCAGTTAGAAGGTGAAAGCAAAGTCAAAGCGGAGAACACAGAAAATCACAGACTTACATTTTAAAACATTGCTAGAATTTGTAAGACAAAGTAAACATGATTTTTGTCTTTTCCCTCAGTTTTAAACTGCTGCTGTAGCTTTCTAGCTATGAAATCACCGTGTAGAAAGCACTGGGAAAAACACAAGGAAACCCATACGGCCCATTAACCTCTACACATACGAAGTTTATACAAGGGCACAACAGGAATAAATTGCCACCAGCTCTGGTATCCTTATACCCACACACGTACTCATAACACTGGGAAAATAATTTTCCACCACAAAGCTGAAGGACTGTGCCCATACAGGATGAGGCGATCACACCTAAGGATGCAGGAAATCAAGTGTGTGGTCTTGTAACTAAATACATTTTAAATCAGTCTAAAATTGGTCCAGAGTAGTTCATTGTGTTGGAAACACTAAAAGATGTTCAGAGTATATAACTGCTCATTCACAATTTTCCTGCAATGCACAAGTTAAATTTGTAAGAAAAAGAATAAATGAAGGAAATCAAGCTCAAATAAAATTTACTGTTTCAGACTACGGATGTCGAAGAAGCATGCCTGCTAAAGCTATAGGGTAGGTTAGAGGTACAGCTGCAGTGTTGTACTTTTTCTTCCTAAACTCAGAGATTTTTGCAAGGGTAAGGATCATGTAAAAACACTAACTTCCAATCTCTTCTTTGATACAAGTCTAAAAAGTAGCCTACAGTAACTTCTCCGGTATTAACTCTAAAACTCTAGGTACAGCTGTCCATCAGCTGACCCTAATATTACTAAGGGAGCATTAGGCAGACTGGCAAAAAGCCACATCCAGCTTGAAACCTGTACTGAAGATTTCCTCTGTCAGATGAATTTTTAATCTATTTATAATCTACAATGTTTCCACTAAACAGCAGTCCATGTCTTACCTTGTATCGTTTTCCACATAAATGCCACGCCACAGAGCTAAAAACCTATGTCCAAATAGAAAAGTGGATTTTTATTTATTTATCTTTTAAAGCATAATGTTTTAGATACTGACCTTATTATAATTTCATTTACCGTCATTATTACCAAAACAACTCAAAAATAATTCCCGTCATCTTTCCCACTGCAGTGTTTTGGAAGCCAAGGAGCCTGCTACAAGAAAGCAATTCTTTCCTTATTGCCAATCTTTTGATTAGAAAACTAAAATATTGACAAAAACTATTACATCTCTTCTGACACTTCTTTCCAGGAGTAGCAGTCTTCAACCTACATTCTTGTGAAATTTGTTTAGGTAATTAGCATCGTCTTTTGTAAATTCTTCAGACAAAGAATTTATCTGAACCTAAATAAGAACCTCCTTTTCCTTTCCTGAACAATTAAAGGCATGTTCTGATCTGCTCCCCAGATTTCGCCCTTCACTGCAAGAAATAGGGAAACTGGGATGTCAGGTAGGGAGATTTCAGGTTATATGGCATGGCAAGAGTCTATTTGAAACGGGAGAAAAGCTTTTTAGCTGTGGGTAGGAGGGGGGAAAAGGTGTATTGGATGCAAATGCAAGCGATTACAGCTATTCCCACTTACATAACTCACTAACAATCCTCTAGGACAGCAGACAGAGAAATTAGGTTTCCTTGCACACAGCATCATGTCTGCCTGTATAGACCAGAAGCAAATTAACAACAAACAAGTTAGCAACTACAAAGAGCCTTTCAACAGTTATTTCACTCTTGTACTACAATCTACCCAGTACTTATTTTCTTTCAGAAGATACAGAAACTAACAAAGAGAATACGTGCTGAGGTTTCATTATGATTATTTATGACCTATTTTATGTATCTGATTATGCACCATTCAGAGTAGTCAGATTTAAGCCAAGCTTCTTAATGCTGCAGGCTCATTCGGCAAAGAGGTACGGTTTTAGCTCTCGTCTCTCTGAGCCACACATGACGGTAGCTGGCTTCTAAAATTGAACTTTGAGATATTGGCAGCACTGACAAACCTCACCCAAGACCAGAGACCGCCTGTCCACTGCACTGCTCGGACCATGGCAGACAGTCCTTGGTCTAGAGCTTAGGACATAAATAAAATGAGAAATAAGTCCTGCTGTGGCAGAGCCTTCACAAAATGTGTACTAGAGGTTAAAAAAAGGGGTCTTGTAGTATTGATGTACTTACTATTCACTCATTAGATAAAGGTTTCATCTCAAAACACCAGTTTCTCACCTGAAAAGATGTTTTTATTGACAATTCACATACATGCTACGCTAGGGCAATGCTAACCCCACTTTCCAACAAAACCATCAAAAAGTCAGCATGTACAGGAAGGACACCAGCCTGACCTTTCCCAGACACCACCCGGCTAAGGAGGAAAGCTGTGTGGTGAAGGCCACCGCAGCGCATGGGCTAAACCGAGGCAGAGCATGGCTGGGACGAGCAGGCACTGCTCGGCATCCCATTAACATCCTCTGCATTATGGCACAACCTGGTATTCATATCCCCAGTGCTCAGACAGAGAGGTACTCAGTGCATTTGGTGCCTATCAGATAGCAGAGCTATCAAGGGGAAATCTTTATCTGCTTCCTGTAACACCACTGGATAGAGCTTATTGGGAATTCAAGCCTTACGGTAGTACATCTGCTATTTTGGTTACTTCCGTGACGCACCAGCCCTCTATCTGCATCTCACACGGATGAAACGCAGAAGGGAGGCCACAGCTATGTAGGACAACGGCACAGCGAGACATCTCACCATGCTGAAAACAGCAAGCCTGAAGAAATAGCAGTCCTGGCAACAACACTGTACGCAGCTTCCTTCCAACAGGGATAAGATATCAGAGGGTTGGGCATTGTTAATGGTAAATACTTGAAATACTTACGTCTGAGACAACATGATGCTGTACATTTCCATTCACACCTGCAATAATTATGCCTGACTAATACAGTAATTATTTTTTATCATGCTGCTAAAGCATTACATTTTACCATGCATGTTTAAGCTGAACATCTTCACTTTTCTCATAGTTGACGACATTACATGCTTCTAGGGGGAAAAAACCCTCTGTCTCTATACTGCTCTGGCTCACAAAATTCCAAACCAGTCCTGTACATCCTTCTAGTCTTCTGGAGCACTGGAATGGACTCCCCAGGGAAGTAGTCATAGTGCCAAGCCTGAAAATATTCAAGGAGCATTTGGACAAATCACTCAAGGCATGCGGTGTAAATTTTGGGGTTATTGTAAGCAGGGACAGGAGTTGCACTCAACCTTTATAGGTCCCTTCCAACTCAGGTCATTGTGTGTGTGATTCTAGACTTAGATGCCAATAAAGAACAGAGGAAAGGACACAGCCCTACAGATATCTACATACCTCTTTGATATCTTCCTTTTTGTATGTCACATTCTCATTACATTTAGATATGCTGTCTAAAAGATATTGAATGATGGCTTATCACCAACACAGTTAATCAGATGTTTTGGGATCAACGTCGCATGACTCACAAACAGGCTAGCAGAGAAGACTGGCAACGTACTGCAAAAGGAAATTTCTGTCTATGTACGACAAACTGCTCCTCTTCAACAGATCTACAAGCTAGATGAACATCTGGAGCAAACCCAAAGTATTAAATATGTCCAAGAAACTCAGTTACTGGAAAGAGGTGGGTTTTTTTCTTTACAATGTGTCATCTAATTTTACGATTTTACAAATATCAGATAAAATTTCTGCAGTTTCACATTAGGAATGCAGTGTTAAAAACTACTAGAGAAAGAAAAATCAAGTAAAGAGAAAGTCATGCTGCCAGGAGTATAAATTTTGATTCACTGAGATGTTTCTCTGCTTGGAAGGGCCAGATATTGTCCCTGGAGCTTTCGGTTCACTCCTCAACAGGAATGCTCTGGACATGGCTCTAGGCTTTCAGATAACAAGATGACCATTAAAAAGTAAGCAGTTAGTGGAACAATACTGATTATACCCTCTCTGTCCCTCCCCTCAATTTAACATCTTTTAAAGATGATAAAGTTCAGGACAATAAGGACTCTAAGGTCTAAACTTCCCTCAGCTATGCAAAGTTTGGGGCAGCGTGCTTCTCTGAAGGAGACACCAAGGGCAACATGCAGAACTACTCCAATATGAAAAGAAACTAAGAGGAAAAACTGATTTACTTCTCACTTTTATATTTTTATGGAGACACACAAATAGATTTCAATTTTTATAGCCTTTAAGGGCAACACATCATGAAATTCAGTCTTTCAAAGTGAATTTAAATGCATCCTTAAATTACAGAAAAAAAGGCTTTTGTTCCCATATGATGGCAATCAAAGAGAGATGCACTAAATAATGTGACTATTATAAGCCTAGGTAATTTTATTTCCAATAAAAAAGAATTCTTCTTATGCAAAAACATTGATTAATTATTTTGCATCAGGAAGAATGGATCTTTTTCTAATTGTAGCAAAAAATTCATTATTGATTAAAATGTCATTCTAAGTAAGACATTGTGGAACCAAAAAATCATTTCTGCTCTTTCCAAATTAAGCATACAAAACTAAAATTTAAACTGTAAGTAAAATGCCATATATTGCATTGGAATGAATTTCCAATAATAGCAACTAATTCATACTGGTACAAACAAACTTCGTCTTAATTAGATTGACCTTTAAAAAGCTTCTCAGGCATTTGAGAAATGTAAATACTTAAAGTATGATTCATTCACATCCCTGTTTGCTCAGAGAACTCTGAAAGCCTTGCAAGACAGTAGTAGGGCCAGTCCCATCCATCCTGCAACTCTGCTGGGGTTGCCTCAGCCAGGCTTGGGACGAGTGTGGTCCCTTCTGACTGCACGATGGCCTGGGGCTGATTTGGACTTTGCGTGCACGACAGCACATCAGAAACACAGTAGGAGCTATACCAAGTTGTTACTTGCAAGATGAGCAAATGTGGGGTTGAAGATGAAGTGGCATCGCTGCAGTAGAAGTACTGTTCACGTTGTTGGCCACTGACCATGGAATTAAGAAGAAATCTTAAATTAAAAAGAAACGTCAAGAAGATTTCTAGTATTTAGCATGAGTATTTAGCATGACTACAGCATGTCTCCCCCGTGCAGACAGTCCATATAGATTATTCCCCATAGTTTGGGTGCTGACTTCCGAAAAGTCCCGTATGGAAGTCACGCATGTCCGCAAGGTAACTTGCAGATTCTGTCTCAGAGCAATTTTCTTTCCTGATGCTGAGCTTATGCTTGCTAGACTGAGGAAGGGAATTTGATATAAGGGAATTTATTTTGCTGGTTTATGATGCTGTTTCACAGTACGTGGACCTCACACATCTGAGGATAACAGAGCTCATGTTTCAATGCTCAGACATGTCATCTCTCTCCACTGCTTTTTCCAAGTGACCACTGCACAAACCTTTCGACCAGCATAATAATAAATAATAGATGATCTTGCTCAGCAGGCGACTGCACAGAAGGGCTGTAGAACTTAGAATAAAACCAACAAATACAGAAAAACCCCAGACTGCCTGAAAATGGAGAACACTTAGCAAGGTCTAGGAAGACTAGAGTCAGATCCTTAAAAATACTACTTGTGCACACAAATACACTGTTATAAAACCAAAACAATCCTGCCCAGGCTGCTTATTATGTGTAGGTATGTGTAAGCTTTCCTTCAAAGGCAATCCGCATCCTCAGGATTCAGCCATGCCAGCAGAGTTTACCAGCAGTGAAAGCATCGCTGCATCAGCTGCTACAACTTGCTTTTACCTATGGCCATGGAAATCCTATTCTGCCTCATCACTGCCTGTGCTTCTCGTTGTTCGTTTGAAACTGTCAATTTAAAACATTTCTCTTATGAACTTTAGCTCTAACTAGACTACAGAGACTATGAGTGTTCCTGGCAATAAAGGAAGATTAAGGCTGGGAAGGACAAGCAAGTATCATAAAAATAACAGTGTATAATTGGGTGGCCTACCATAACTGGTGAAGAGAAATGGGCAGGTGAAGCAATTGAGAACCAGGAGAAATGACCTTAAAAGTTCTGTCTGGGGACAGACTGCCGATGGTCTCATCAGCATTCAGCTCCACTGCCACAGTCTGGAGGAGGAAACATAATGCAGAAAATGGAAAGGAGGGAGATAGAAAAGCAGTGGGGAGAAAAACATCTTTCTTAATTCAGCCAGGGAGGAGATGGAAGCCAGCCGTTTGCAGACTTTTTTCCTTTCTTTTTTTTCTTTCTTTTTTTGTTTTTATGAATTCTCTGGTCTGTGACCCATCCACTAATATGTTTTCAGTATCACATATAATCTTTAAGACGACAGATTAGTGACTTACAAAGGAAACAGTTGGTAGAAAGTTACTGTCAAATGTTTTACTGCATATTCCTGTTGTTTCACATAAACCTAAGAGGGACTTTGGGTGGGATTTTCAACAATGCTCAGCAGATTTAGGTTCTCAGTGATTTTCAGCAAGAGCCAGACACCAATCTGCTTTTACATCTTTAAAAACCTGCTTTTACTTGTAAGCTTTACAAGACAGATTGTGATTTCCTTGGTGTTTATATAGTTCCTTTGGCATTTGGGTGTTAGGGCAGCATAAAGAGATATGGAAAATTGGCTATTTTCTGTCAGCTGTCTTTTCCATCAAGTTTCCACAGCTTTTTATAATGAGAAGATTTTTGGGAAAAAAGGACAATTTTGTAAATGCACACATGCAATTTTCATACATGTTTACAGTTATCAGTGAGAAACTAAAAGCCTCTAGACTTATGTTTTCTTCAGGATTTCCATTTTTCCAACCTCAGTACCTTTGCCTTACTATTTTCCATGAAAAGCAGTCTTTCTAAATTTTACTTCTAAACTTTTCCAGCAGGAGAGAAAAAACGTTTAACAAAACAAGAAAATCCCACTCAGCTAACAGTCCCTACAAACAGGGTGGGGTGGATGCTCTACATTTGTGGGCTACATAAAAGCAGCTCTTTGGCCGTGAGTCAAAGGCCCCATGGTCACCATTCCAGGTCTCTCTGACACCCTAGAGCACCCGAGGCAGGAGCATCCCAGTACAAGAGCCCAGGAAATGGTATGAACAAGTTTCCTTGTCCTTCTGGGACAACTTAGCAAACTGAACACATATTGATGAGAGACAGTTGTAGGGAAGAGTGGCACTTGTAGCATACACTGATGCTGCACAGACACAGTAGCTTACATTACCCAGCAGAGACTCAAGTGCGATCAACGCCTTCCAAGGTAGCACCTGCCCAGCAGCCACAGAGATTCAGTGCTTAACTTCCATTACTTCATAATTAGACAACAGTATGACTAAAGATACATGATGAGAACCTCCTCATAATTTCAGTGTCTTATTGTACAAGAGGTAAAACACTGGCAGTAGTGATTGACTTCAAATCTGGCATGAGTTTTTATTAAAACCTTCAGGTAAGAAATGGTGCAGAGACCCTGAACACACAGAGTTATTCACACATACAGTTTTTCCCCCAAACACTGTTGCTTCAATGAAAAAAAAAAATAATAATTTTCAGCAGAGAAAAGCACTCTCTTAAGAAAATGCTGTTCCTAGATGAAAAAGCCACAATCAAATATTCTCACCAGGCAGGTTCCCTTCTACTCTGTTCAGGGTCAAACAAGAAGACAAGCTGTAGGAGGCAAACCCCTATCTGCATTGCCATATGTCACCTTATCATACTTATCCTCAGACCAGTTAGCTCTTTCAAATGTCATTAAAACTGACTATATTGAAAAATGCCTTAAGATCGCAGCATCTGTGGTGCTCCTGACCCATGGTATTTAGGTCTATAAGAATTTTCACCAGTATGCTATAAAAGAGCAGGCACACACTCCATTCGTAGATATACAAGACTTGGTTCTGTGAGGTGATGACAGCCCTCAGCTCTCATCAGCCTTAAAGTGATGATGATGCTTAGCAACTCATAAGATCTGCCCTGAACTAAATTAAAAAAAAAAAGAGAATTACACATTTAGCTCCAGTTGCTGCACGAGTCTCCCACACACTGACCTTCTCAATGCAGCTAACAGAAACGTAAGACTTGCATTATTACCACTGTACTCTTTTCATGTTAATAAACAACAATTAAGTGAAGCATTAACTCACAGCACAGAGTCTATTATTGCGTTTATTTTTTCATAAGGCTTTTAAACACATGTATGGGCTGAACACTATGTAAAACAAAGAAAAACTGCTGGGCTACTTCCCCATTGGGAAGTTGCACGAAGTCACTTAAAACTACCCATCCCTGCTCTATGTGACACAGCCACCACGGTGGGCACTTCAGGTCACAGGTCCCATACTCCAAGACTCCCATACACCAGAAGCCCTGCATTTTCATTGCAAGTCCAAACCTCATTCTGACTTTTTTTTTCTTCCACCCACAGCACGCTGTTTTTCCCGGAAATTTGGCCAAGATTTAAGAGGTATGAGATCTCAGGGGCTTTAGAAAAGGCAAGGAAATTCATGTGATTATTCTTATATTGATTCATTGATTCTTTGGTGCTCATTTTCACATAGGGTTTATTTCAAAAAGGACTAATCACAAATAGACTAGCTCTGGCACTGTTAAAACACGCACTAGCACTTGGAGTTTTCAACAAGCCTTATTTTGCAAATAGGAACCAATAAACACCAAGAAATGCTGGTTTTGGCGAAAGAATTGCTATATATTTTATTCACTCGTAGATACTATCAACTCCTGTTAATACATGATGGTGAAGTTTGCCACCAATTGTATGGCATTAGGCTACTGCGAATGTCATCCTACAATTTCATGGCACTCTAACAGCAGAGTTTACCATCAAGACTGATGTTCAGCTTGGATAACTAAGGAAATACTCTTAACACTGGCACAAAACCCACCAGCAAAAGAGGACAACAAAAAGCAGAGACATTGGAAAGCTTACGGTTCATTTTAAGCATGCTGTCTGTTGCTCCACATTACCAACAATGCCTCTTGTAGGAGAAAAAACATTCAGAGTGAGACACAGATATTAAGTTTATGTCAGAGAGTTGTTCTCAGGATTTTCAGGGATACCGACAGGCTCAGCTGGATGGCACAAGCTGTAGCCCATCTCCTTCAGCTACCGCTCTCCCTCACTGCAATGACATCCATATACACACAGATAGCTGCTGTCTCGGAGTTATTACCAACAGATTTAGGAAACGAGTGGCTAACAAAACAGGAAACAAGATGGAGAGCTAAATTCCCAGGAAATTTGGTCATCTGCATTGGAATTTAGATTAAATTAATCCATCAAAAATCCAGCACAATACAGAACACTACAGGCCATTCAGGGATTGTTTCCCAACCACAAAAAAACTACAACACAGCATACAGCGTCTGGGTCTCGACCCTTAGCTTAAGCAGCTATGATTTCAGTTCACCTATTATCAAAATGAACATAATACTTTCTTACAAAGCATTTGTACCTGCCAACTCCAATGAAGCACTGTTTTCATTGTGCTATAGACTGCTGGATATGCTTGTACCAAATTATATGACAGTTTACCTCTGTTTAGTAACAAACCCACTGCTGACAAGAATATGTTTGGGTTAACATGGAATAAAAAAAAAAGATTCCTCCTGTGCCCCAGTTTATGCAGCCTAATTTAACACAAGTGTAGGCATACATCCACAACGGACCTATCACAAAGCATGAAGTAATTCTCAAGAACTAGAAAAAACATACAATCCTTGGGTAGCTTGTTACACATCTCTCTTTACATTCTTCATAACAAAAGAATAAATAACATTGTGTTCAGTAATGTTAGATTTAAGAGATCTGAACAAAATTACAAAGAAGGCACACCATACACACGTCCTCAGTTCCCCAGCAAGCCTAGTTCTCATACACCTCACAGAAATTTGACTAGAAGAGTTGTGATTTCATTTACTGGAAAGGAAGAGTTGCACTAAGAAAAGTCTTTTTGCTTCTCTTGCAACTTACACAACACAATGCTGCGTACACCTGCTTTGTCCTACACATTGGAGATGTGTACATCTCAATTATTTGTTTGCTCAAGAGACTTTTCCAAATAGAGTAAAGGCTGGCTGAACATTACCTCTCTAAGGGCCGTGTAACTCATCCAAATAACACATGTGGGCTTTGTACCACGAGATGAATCCACAAGCCATCAACCACGCAAGAGGCATGGAGCGATGTACTTCATTAACCACATATCCTGCTGGATTATTACTACTCCAATAAATAACTATTCTGGCACCTATGGCTCATTAGAAAAATCCCAGATATAGAGAACTGTCCAAGAAGAATAAAGAGTGCCCCTTGTTCTCCTCTGCAGCATGGCACCTCGCTGGCCTTGAGGACGGTCCAGTGATCAGCTTCTCGTACTCCAGATCTTTAAATCTTTGCTCTTCCACCTCCCGCTGTCAGAAATAATTACGCTGCTCTTTTTTGTCAAACAGCCTCTCCCTGAGGTTTCTATCAGCACAACCACAGGGATCTGTTGCTGAATGAATGCAGATGGAAACAATCCAGCTACTTGATTCATGTCCTTCTCCTAGCTCCTCAATAATCCCAGTCCAGCAAACTCTTACATGTGATTTTCTTAAAGCATAGAGTCACATGAGACTACATAGATACTTACCTGATGTCAGAAGGCAAAATTATTTTAAGGTTTTTGCAACACGACAGTTGCGTTTTCTTGACAACCATGACTGCAGCACTATGGAATTGGAGCTGTTTCTTATTTCTACCCATATCATTCGAACGTTTTTACAAGCCATGAATATATAAAAATACTTTGCCTTTCGTGTTCTGGGAAATGTTTTCACCTGTACAGGTGAGGGGTTAAGTAGGTATTTCCAAGAAAGAATTTGCCATTTGTTCTTAAAGAACTCAAAATGCACCATTGTTTTTTGGAAGAGCCTTAAGCTCAGATGGTAGGGGTGAAAACTGCTAAATTTTAAAAGTTACCAGGTTGCAAAGATGAAAAAAAGTCAACTGCTAAAGTTCAAGTATAAAGACATTAATGTCTGGAAGGATGTTTATGATTACTGATTAAGGTTCTTTCCAACCCAAACTATTTTATGACTATGATTCTCTTATCCCCACCACCAATGCATAGTAGATGCTTGACTCCACAGTCAAAAAAGTAAAACTATCACCAGTGACCTTCCTAAATTCAGACAGAAGGGAATAGATTTCATTAGTATTCTTATTAAGACAATAAAGCCTCATTGTAAATTACTGGTTATTACCAAACTAAATGGTACAGAACAGATTGCTTCTGTGTGCTGCATCAGACTACTCTCCTGCTCAACCTCACTCTCCTTCTTGTCAGGACAGCCTGCAACAGATTAAGCAATGCTGGAAAATAATTAATATGTTGTGGTATTACTGAGCTGGAAATCTCCAACACAGGCTGCTTCCAAAAACATGAGGGACATCTGGATCTTCTCACCATCAACCGTGTTACTCACCCTGGCATGTTGAGCAAGCAGAACAAGTCTGCTGTCATTTATTGTCATTAATTGTTCTGATCATGTTCCTATTAGAGAATCTTGAACAGCTCTCAATGAGTAAAGCTGTGAGGTCAGGGGCATTGCTGCTCACTGCTCAGGATGCTCCAAGTCATCTAGGACACGTGGAGTTACAAACCAGAAAAGGAGCCAGCAGACCAGGAAACCATGACATTCCCTAATCACAAAGCTAGAAAAAGTAGAAGCTAGCTCGGTTTTGTGGACCTACAAAGGAAGGAAATATCCACCACAGATTGCAAAGGCAAATGGCAATCTGTTGAGGTGGCTTAATGCAAATTGAAAGCTACAAGAGAGCACCAAAAGCCCAGGGAACAACATCGTTATGTTCCTTATCTTGCTCAATACTTCATCTGGGCTCTGGACCTTCCAGTTTCACCCCATTATATCTTCATTATTGAGTTCAACTCGTCCACTTGATATTCCCAAATCACACTGCACAGCTCTTCAGTGTCAATAACTCTCTGCATGCGTTATGGCAACATACAAGGACAAAGGGGAAAACCATCTCATCTTGTTAAGGATTCCCTGGATTTCCCTTCATCAAATTTAAAAAACAATCAACGTAAGTAATGCCTTACATTCCACACAGACAATGTTAGAAGGGACTATAAATGTTAAAATATTTTTATATGATGGCATTATTTTCCCAGCTGACTTTCCCCTCCAGATATATCTTTTCTTTTACCTCATTCTCAGTACTTTATCACACAATAAATATTAATTTTGAATTTCTGCCGATTGCATGATCTTGGACATCATCAACAAAACCCTTTTTTATGGGAGACATTAATATTCAACATGACAGTCCTGAACTTCCACTTTCAGAAAGGTTTAATAATTTTCTAAAACCTCCTCATTTTGTCACAATGAATTGTATTCAGGATAACTTTTCTACTTGTCTTGGGCAATGTCATTTACCTTGAGCCTTTTCTGGGTAATAAGAATAAGCACTAGTCAAGTCCCTTATTCATTATGTCACTAATTGCAATTTCTTTTCCTGTTATTTATAACAGAAACTGTGCAGAACAGAAATTTGGGAGAGGAGAAAAGTAGTATGAAATCACCTTTCTTCATCTCTTCAGACAGTGTCCGTACTTTAAAAGCAGAAAAGGTGAATTAGGAGCCCATCATTCAAAGTCTTTTCCCATCTTGGGATTACATCCACTCTAGAGATGGCCAGGTACTCCTCCAGGGCATCAGCAAGGGGGAAGAAAATTCCGCTCTGAACATGAAATCAAGTCATTGCCTTTGAAGTATAGCTCCTTTTGCCAGACTAAGCAACACTTCAAACAGAAGCTTCTTTCCCCAGAAATCTGGAGGCAGATAACCCCCACTCCCAGAGAGGGCTCCTCATAGCGGGAGCCCAAAAAATTTAGTAAAGAGTTTCTTACATTAAAATGTCCCATTTAAGCAGGTCATAAGCTTTTGAAGGGAGAAAAGCAGATGGGAACACCCATCATTGAGATGCCTTCCTTCAATGAAGTCAGAAAAAGATTTTATGCTTTGGGGTTTTTTTGGGGAGTTGAATGACTTTGTGGGTAAAAACTAGAAAAAAAAAATTACTTGGAGGAAGGAAACTGGCACATACCAGTATTTTCCTATATTTGCTAAAATTAGCTTAAAAATATGCATTTACCCAGCTGGTCTGAATCTGTAGTACACGATGATACAGTACTGGGATGAGGATCTCCTGCCTTCAAAGAAAGCCAGTGGTGCATCCGACCAGGACAAAGTGTGAGCTATAGCGGGGGAGAGTGAAGATTGTTGGCATGCTGTGCATCATCGAGCTGCTCCTCACCAGTTGCCCCAAAGGGTCATTCTGATGACGATATAATGCTTCACAAGAGACTAAATACAGTTCCTTTTCAAGCCATTTTTTTTCCTAGGCATCTATACCATGTGTTGAACAGTGATAGAATTTACCTCAGCCGCTCTCTATATGACACCATAATTCAAGCATCAAGTCTCTGATGATTCTGTACTGATAAAAATGCTTTGAACCATGGCTCTAAATATTTTGTTCCTTAAAATATTTAATAATCCACTCATTTATTATTCTGTACTGATCAAGAGATTTCAGAGAATCACACAGCAAATTTCTGTAACAAAGTTGTTAGCACTGGGCACAGTTAACTTTCAGCAGTGCTGCTCTGGTGGCTTTGATCTCCTTTTTGTTTCATTGCCATTAGCAATACAGGCTTTTTTCCACACTCTCGTTTTTGCCCTGGTTGAGTATTGATGAGCTTAAGAGAATTACTCACTAGCAGCATCCTACCACCTGCTCTTCTGATCCTTGGCTTCCAGGGCTTTTAATGCATGGTACACATACCTTGGGCTCAGTTATTACAAACACTGATAATCACCTACTTCCTCAAGGCTTGTTTCCATCTTTATTTGAAGACAGCTGTAATTACTAATCTCTATTTAAGGTCTAATTTCTTTTTAGTTAAAGACAACTTTCATCATTATTAATCTTCCATTTATTTCAAAGGAGACTGTAAAGTTAGAGAGTGAGCAATAAATCTTTAGAAAATAGTGACATCTGTGAAAAATATTTAATTGCATTTTTTATACAAAAAGTTTTACTTTGAATTCCAAATAACTATAGATCTTTTCCGATATTAATGTTCAGCAGACTCTTCACTCCTCACCCACAGTTTCTGTACTTGGTGACAAAAAGCCTATATATCCTAGTGCTGAAAGATTTTTCATCTCTCTGCCATTTTATTTCACTTGGATTTTTTTCTTACCCCTTTCCCACGTACTGTTCCGTACTGACAACAACTGCCTCTTTCAGTCTGCAATTTTTGTGTTATCAGAACAGAAACTTTTTGGTTATGTCTTTGGTTTGATCTATATACGGAAAACAGCATTAGACAGCAATTAATCTTCTGAATTTGTAATAAGAGCTCAAATAAAACAGGATTGCTCAAGCCATGTCTAAAGTAGATGTATGAAAATGTATATTTGCATTTGTTTTTTAAACAAAGGTCTGCTTTCACATGGAAAATCATAAAACTCAGTTTAAGGCCAAAGGCCATCCCTTCTGAAAATGGAAAAGCTTTTGTTTCCATAACTTTTAATTAGTTAAATTCTCTAGAGATAGAGCTGACATTTGCTAAGCTGTTTTCTGTCCTCAAATTCTCTTTAATGTTTTAAGAATATCTAGGTCCACCTTGGTGAAACAGGGAAATATCACATTTGCTCTCTTTTTCACACAGAATAATAATCTGTACATTAACTATATTATATAAATCATATATTTGTAGGTTATGGAGACAATTTAATACTTCTAAATGAAAGAATAAACTGACTTCAGGAGAAACTTCTTGTTACGATGCATAACACGCACTCAGTGTGTGCACTGCCGAAAGACCATTTCCCATCCTCAAAATGAATCTTTGGAACAAAAAATATCATATTATGGTCCATATACATAGCAAGACAATTCAATAAACTAAACCAAAATATTCTATATTTATGTAATATTAATTGAAATCCCAACCCCCCTTTCCCCTTTTTCCCACTATCCTAGTGAAGTTGTACAATATTTCACCATGAAGAGACTCAACAACCCCACCCCCAAGAAAAAAAAATACACATATAATTTCTTACATTTCAATATCCTGTAAGATTAAATGTGTCACATCAAAAATTGTCATTGACCTAAAGCTGACTGGTTATCTGCTATGAAGGTGGTATTTTAATTACCAAAGTTAATTACCATCTCCATGGAATGCAATTTCCTAACTTCATGCCATTGTAAAATAGGAAATGGAAAGCACAAGCAGTGCAGAATCCACAGAAGGGCTACACAAAGGCTTCTGTATGACTAATTGGTCTGAAATTTAATCAGTTAAATTTCTGTTTCATGTTCCTTTGATAAGATTATCTTAATTACTTTTTACAGTATCTAAGTAGGAGAAAAAGAAAAAACAATCTGCTGAAGGGGAAAAACTAATTCATAAGCCTAAAGGGAGAAAGGAAAATAAGGGGAGGAGGAATACACATCTGTTGATTAGGCTACGTAAACCTCAATTCTTACATTTCCAATACTTCATGTTTCCAAACAGCCAGGAATATACTGAGCTCTTCAGAAATTTGAACTTGTACTTGATCAAATTGCAAAATTTTTTTTAGTCCTTATCTTCTTTAAAAGGCTTCATATGTGAACTGGTTATACACCAATATACCAAAATAAGGGCAAAGATCATGCATCCCATCAGGTCCCACACTACCCTTGAGATTTACTAATACTGTTCTGACATTTTAGGCATTTTATATATATTGGCTGTAGAGTCTCTACCATCAAGAGAAAAAAATTACAAAATTCAAGACATAGATTTAAGATAAAAGACAATTGATCTGCAGTATCAGAGGTTCCACAGAGGCTTAATCAAACTGGTAAAGAACCCAGGGCACTTTCTTGTTTACCTTGTCTGGGACTAAAACATGAGTTGTGCTGAGGATGCTTGTGCTGCCAATAGCCAAAGTCAAGCCCAGAGTAATCTCAGGAAACATCTCTTTGGGTTTGTCTCAAGAATTGTTTATATATTCAAAATGTCACGTCAATGTGCACATTCTTATAACATCTAACAAACAAGCACCAGGGATAAGGCAGCACCACAAACCACGAGTGCCAAAAGCCACCATAGAGGCTGCACTCAGGGCATTCAGAGACTGCGTGCAAGGTGAGAGCAAGATCATCCCTCTGAAGCGCTGCGCCAGGAATAACTCAATCACACTGCCTCACAGGGAACAGCAAAGACGTGGATTTATTTCCACCTATCAACGCTAATCTCTCTTCTCTCCATCATTTCCCTGCTGGATACCAAGGTGACAGATTTGGGCTCCTCTGTCTTCACGACACTCCACAGAAAGAGGGTGAGCTCTCTGAGCACTCCTTAACCCAATCCTCATGACATTCAGCCCAAAAGTGAATCAAAATGGTGCAGCAAACAGAGCCTTCATCACTCCTGGCCCTAGAGAGACTTTGGGAATTTCGGAAAACAATTATATGTGTCCAGAAACAAAAAAAAAAAATCAATCCCATGTGAGAACAGTTTTGAGCTCTCACTTGCAAATTGTATTGTGAATGTGCAAATATCGACCTCACCAGATCGGGACTAAAGCATCCCCCCGGCAGACTACCACTCTCTGTCTGCCACACGAGCCCTTGGACAATACTCTGTGGAGGTCCAACACACATGATCCTATTACATCATTTCAGTATTATTTTCATCTCTCCAAACTCAACTCAAACTCCAAATATAGACTAAGCCATCAGTTCACCCATGCTCACAGGGTGCTTTAGGAGATGCCTGAGTATTAATCCCCGTCTCCCTAAAAAGCCCAACTGCTCTACAAGCTTCTGACTTTTAAAATGTTTTCTCCTCTATTCAGATATGAAGTCTTCTGTTGGGGCCTAACCAATTTACTTAGCTATATATAAAAGCTGTTCATTTTTAATTTGATTGAAGAACTTTAGTGTTTCTAAATCTAAGTTTTTGATAAATGTGATTTCTATGGAATTAAAGCAGTGTAAAATTAGTGTCTGTACTTATTGTTTCCATTATGTCAACATTTCATTTGCATAAAACATTGTTTTCATGCCTCTTTAGTGCAACATAAATTAAAAATATAGAGCTTTATTATCTATATGAAAAAAATAAGAAGGTTCTGCAGCAGTGTGGGGAACCTTGTCTAGGAGTAATTTGGGGTTTGTTTTCATTTAGCTGACAAAAATTTTGGACTGCCAGAACTACTCTTGCAATAGAAGTCTGATTTTTTCAGATAACTCAATTTATGTAATTTTAAGTCTTTTTATAAGCAAATAGCCACTTGAATTCTGTCCATACAGTATTTACCACAAGTCTCATCCTGTTATTGTTTTTCTTCTGTGGTAGAAATAATACATTACATTATTAGCAGTAAGATATATTTCTATTCAAAAACATCAGACAAAAATTAAATCCAAAAGACACATTATCCAAGTTCTCAGAACTCAAACTGATGTTTTCACCTACACAAAGTCCTCTTCTCTCTGAAATTAAATGAGGACAACTCTGAAGAAACTGAAGTTTAATTACACTGCAGGTGCGTCCACAAGTGCCAACTGGAAATTACAAGAGATTTATTACTGTCCCAAGCTTTTGCATCTTCGGTCCTAGAAATGAGGGAGAGAGGAGGCCTTTTGAAGTGTTATATTACTCTATTTATTCAAGAAAATAAATTAAATCCTGGAGATGTTTGAGCCTCCTCATCCTCATGGGATTTCTACGTCCTGTGATAATTAACAGAGAGATGAACTTAAATAGAAGACACCTTTCTTGTTGCTGTCCACAAGCAATTATGAATTGGATAAAACTGCTACAGCTAAATGCTTCAAATTACGCTAGCAATTCCACTGTTTCCTAGCACTACTCTCAGCTATTTTGATTCTCCAGACACGTAAAAGACAGGAGTTCTGCATTAATTATCATCCAATACTCTTAATCAACATCAACTATAAAATTCTTATTCAAGCTCTTGATCACAAACTTAATCATGCCTAGCCCGAACTGATTCACCCTGTTAAGTAGGATTCATTAAAACAGCTCTGCTATCACACCATCAGACACTTTCCAAATATAATACTTATTTAGTGACAAACAACATCCAATTGAAGCAATCACTACAGGGGCAAAGATAGCATTTAATTAAATAGGATGGACATTTGGCTTTGCATGAGCTAAACAGCTGTACAAGAAATAGACATCTAATGCTCCAGCTCCATCATTTATACATCAGGCTATTTCTAAAAACCTTCATAACACCTGGCCTAGCAAAGACAGTAGAAGCCAGATGAAAGAGTAGTAGTGAAAACTTAAAATATATTTTTTTTGCAGTTGTAAAAGGTAGCAAGTCATTCTCAGGGTAAGCGATAATTGGAAGAGTAATTATAGCTCCCTTTAGGACGTTTATGCATGTCTCACTCCAGCAAGTTTAAATACCAAGCTTCATTTGTAGTGTGCTATATTCCCATTTAACTATACAACAGCTCCCTGCAACAGCGAGGGTGGCTGTGAGCTCCCAGGGCCACAACAGTCCTTCACAACTTTATCTGCAATCATGTCTTACGCTACTGGAAATAGTTGCTGGTCCCTCTGTATGGTGCAGCTGAACACCATGGATTAACATACCAGGCTATGTTACACAAGATCAGCGAGATATGCGTATTCCGGAATTAACTATTCTAATAAATTAGTTCACTAAACTAATAATTTTCCCTGCTAGAGTTTAATGTAGGTACAGGGAAAAGGACAGGGAGGAAGAATTAGCATTGTTTTTGATCATTTGTTACCTGAAAGGATGAATTCTGTATTACTAATACAGGGCAAATAAAATGCACAGGCAGATAGTCAAAGTACACATGGGGATAGAAAGAAAAATCAGGCATTTTTTCTTCTATCAAACACGAATAGATAGCTCTTTTTGATGGACAGTTTTGAAATCCAGGCTGACTGATCAGTAAATCACTAAAGTCTATAAAATAACACTAGGACAAGGGAACTATAACTTACCAAAACTTTGAATTGTTTTTTCTACATCTCAAGAAAAGACAAAAAGGAACCAGAAAGGAAAAAAAAAAATTACAATATGTTGACAACTGAGAAATTTCCATTCATCCAACACATGATATGTTCTAAATACAAGTGAATTCCTTGGACAATTACGAATGACTCGTTACTATCTCAGAAACAATCTTTTTAACATTCATTAAAAGATTTATGTCACTCAGAACTTGTAGAACAAACGGAATTTGCAATTTTTGAAAATTAAACTCAAGCTTGTACCTGATATATTACAGAGATGTTGTAATCAATAATAGAACTGAAGCTTAAAAGCACAAGGTCTCATATGACAGTATAGCACCTTCTTCATCTGCCCTCCCTGCAGCAGCTGACTTCTGATCCATGCTGTCTTTGGTAGTAAGAATCACTTTCTGCCAAAGAAGAAGCATCTCTTGATATTGATTTTTTTTTTTTAACCACACCAAGTACCTAGGTAGATTTACTTGTGCTCTTTCACCCTGTTTTGTATGTGCATGGAATCTAATCTCACTTTTGAAGTTGTATCTTTTATCAAAAGAAAAATGGGTTTGAACTGGCACTCTGGACGTGGTGCCTCCAAAAATCATCCATTGGTTGCTCTGGTTAATTAACATAACCTTTATCAATGACAAAACCTGATGGATTTGATCTATCAGGTGCCAAATCAGGTGGATATTCACTGGTTTTGTGATTAAGACACTACTTGGTAAGGTCTCACAAGATAGGTAAAATACACTTTTTGTATTGGGCCATTTGATTTGTCTGTCTGTGCTTTACTTCCACACCTTCCAACACTAGCATAAGAGTTTCCTTTTAAACACTGCATGGATATGTTTGCCTCCTATGCCCCATAAGCTTGATTTTTACCTCACGCACTCCACCATCTCTCCAGAAAGTACAACAATGTTATCAGGTAAACAGGGTCTCCCAATCAGCAAGTGCCCATGTTACACCTTGTCCCTGCAGGTAGATCCCCAGAGGAACCAGATGACATTTTCCTATCTGATAACTAGGCAGGTTACATATATGACATTTCCCACCTGTGGGATGACCTCCAGCAAAGGGCCCACCTGTGTACCACAGATCTACAGCTCAGCACGCAGTATATGCTGCGTTAACAAAAACGTCTGACTAGGCAAAAAAATGTTTTGTAGAAGAGTTAACCTCTGCTTCCCAAATAACGTGACAAAAGCTGTGGCTATTTCTGTCTAGAGATATAGACAACAAACCTCACGTTGAAAGAGGAAAATGATGACATTTAAAAGATGATACTTAGGAGGAAATTTCGAAATCATGCATGCAATTCTTCTTATGGAATAAGGAAATTATTTTTAGAGTAATAGGTAAAATGAAGTTACCTTTCTCCTTCAAAGGGAGTTCCCTAACTAATAAGCACTGTGATTGAAATTTCATCACTTCAGAAGCTTGCATCGTTCAAATACTTTTCCTACATACTGCAGGTTAAACTTTGCATTCCCTCTACACACTATGTACAGATAAACAGTACACAGAACAGATAGATATGGGAATGGCAGACACCTAAACTTTCTGCACTATAACCTCAAAATGAACTCTATATTAGCACACTACACATTAGTCTGACAGCACTGGCACATTTATTTTTATTGAAAAATATTCATAATTCATTGCATCAACACTTCAGTGCCACTTTCTCTACACCTATATATTTGTATATACTTGTATACACATTGTCTATTATTCTTAAGATCTTGCTTCTACCATTATAATTACTGCAGAAGCGTCAGGACTTTTTTCATACCCTTTTCTCCAAAATAACTTGGACTTTCCTCTGTATCTTCAATACAACCCCATTATTTTTACACTGCTAACCACTGCATTCTTGCATTTTGCCAAGCACCACGCAAGAGGGTATAGGGGGCTGGTTCCCACAACAAACCCATCTTGCCCGCTGGCAGCAAGCCGTGCTCCCGTGCAACTCACCAGGAGCATGTTGGCTTCTCGGCTCCAGCCCCAGACCCACCTCAGCCACAACCCCTTGGGAATATTTTGAGGTCAGACCAAAAACGGGGCAAGGTTTTACTTCCATACGTCTCTCTCGGGTGATTTGGCAGCCTGTGCTGATCAACCTGATCACATTACTACTATATATTCTGCACAGCTTTTTTCTTCTCAAATGCCTGTCTGCTGCTCTCTTAGAAATGTTCATAGCTGCAGGTCCTACTGTACATTTGCCAACACACAGTAATTAGTTTAAGTATTTCCACTCTGGTTTTTAGGTAGTATCTCTTCCTGGCTTCAACCACATTCTCCCCCAGAGTTATGCAAGACTGAAATATTTCATCAAATTTAGTTACATACAAAAAACCCAAACAAAACAAAATCAAAACAAACCCCCCAAACATAATAATAGGGGAACAAAACATGCAATTAAGAATTTGGGATAGGAAGCTGTGCTAAATTCTTATTACTCTTAAATTCAGTTCATACAAAAGCAGAATTTGACCTCATCTAATTAAGAGCACACCAGCAAAATCAGTGCCTAGAAAAGTATTTCTAAACAAGTTACTAACCTCCTATTAAGATTTTTTTTTTAAGCTAAAAGCTCAGTGATGTTCATATTTAACTCATTCTTAAAAAATAACATTGTTTATGTGAGAATAATTAAGAGACTGTTATTAGTTGCAGCCTTCTTAGTGATACCTAAGTTTTCTCAAAGATACGTATCTGGAAACTCAAACTCAAATACACAGTGGTAACTTACAGTTCCTCAACAACGCCAGACATGCCAAATATTGCATTACAACAGAGGGATGAAGCATGTAGTCAAGATCTTTCTACACAGTATTTTATAAAATCTGAACATGTGAGCCTTTTTCTTTTATGTTGCTTAGAAAGCCCCAACTGGTATGATGCCCACACAGCAGGGCAGAAGTCTAGGACACTGGAAAGACCTGCTCTGGGAATACAGGAGTAGCAGAGCCTAGAATAAATTTTTCTCTGCAAAACTCCAGGCGAGAAGATCACCTATTCCCTGTATATTTTGCTTACAAATATGCCAAAATAATAGAAGACAGCCGTTCTGTTGAAAGTCAGTCTGTTAGCTTGGGTACCTTTAATGATTGTTTTTTTAAAGTTGTATTGTCACCTTACGCTCCAGGCAGCTTCAGAAAGTCCAGTGGTGTCATATATGTGTTAAAGAACCAGCCTAAGTTTTCCATACAAAGCAAAGGTCATTGGATACAAAAGAGTGTGGTTGTTTCTAGAATTCCTATTATTTTTACTGACTTAAGACAATCTGTGTACTGGAAGCTACTGAAATACCCGAGAAAGGAGAGATCATTTAAATACATGCACTTTTATTTAACACACTAATATATTCCGAGCTTTCTTCTGCCTGCCTGATACCAGCAAGCAAATGGTCACTTTATTCCTATCATTACCACAATGAATAAAATCAGCCTCAGAGACTACAAGTGCTTTCTCCACTGTAAGTAAACAGCAAAGCTTAACAGGCTAGAGAGATATCAGGAGATAATCGCATCCTTGGGACATTTACTGGGCATGATAAGTACCACTGCCAGAATATGATTATCTTCTGATAACAAGAAACCCTGGAGTTTTCACACTGCTGCAGAAAACTCATTATTGCGATGAAAACCTGTGTTTATTGTTCCTGAACATGGAGCTGGCAGCTGAGAGTGATGCACAGTAGTTGAAGCGGAGTGGTTCATTTTATGGCACAAGATCTTGAGGAGACTATCCAAATGGCTAGTTGACCCCCTTGGTTATCCTGAGCTAAAACTGCACAGGACACCTAGAAATGAGCTTGCACAGCATTTATCTCCTCCCATGAGCTCCACCAATTGAGATGCAATGGCTTCCAAGAGAATGAAGTTGCATGTGAACATCAAGAAAATGCCAAAAAAAAAAAAAATCACTATAGGATGGCCTTATGGCTAAGAAAAAAAAAAAAAAATCCTCAAATTCTACCTCTATATTTGCCCCAGAAGCCTGTGGAAGTGCATAATCTTTCTCAACCCTCTTGTTATAAAGATATAACTAGCAAGCCTGTATGTGGAATGGTTCTTCTCTCCTGACAACACACAGTAATCTAACTTCTACCAAGGAAATCTAACTTCTACCAAGACACCCCTCACTCCAAAAGTAAAAAGTCTGGCTTGGGACAGCCTCCTGCCCAGGAAGCTTTCTTTGAGCGAACTAAGATCATCTGTTCCAGTATAGGCATTCTTATACATACTTCAAACTACATTAATGGGGATTTTACTATTGATTAACCCGAACAAATTTGGCTTGGAGGGTATTTGTGACATTTCAACCCCCTTGTCCTGTTCTGGATTCCTCAGTACCAGAAAGACAGGACATACTGGAGTGAGTGCAGCAAAGAGTCATGAAGTTGGCTGAGGGTTCAGAGCATCTCTCACAAGAGGAGAATCCAAGAGAGCTGAGGCTGCTTGGCCTGAAGAAGGGAACCTCAGGAAAGATCTTATATAATACAGGGATGTAAAGACAGAGCCAGACTCTTCTCACCAGTACATTTGTAACATAAAACACTTTCTTCCTCTGACAGTGGCTGAACAGTGGAACACGTTGCCCAGCGAGGTTGTGGTTTCTCCATCCCTGGAGATACTCAAAACTCAACCAGACACAACACAGGGGTTGCACAATCCTTGGCAACTGGCTCTGGCTGCCCCAACTCTGAGCAGGATTGGCCTAGATGGTCTCTGAAGGTCCCTGCCAACTTCAGCTACTCTTTGATACAGCTCAAAGATAGTCCTCCCAATGAAAACCAAAATGTCTGTTTGTAGGGGAAAACCAAGTTTTTAATTCAAAAAGATTCATTCATTGAAACAAAAAACAGTGCCAAAAAATTCCCAATCACTGGCATTTAAGCACAGCTTGCAGCACTCAGACTGGACTTCTCTTTCCCCATCTGCTACCAGGCTCACTATCTATAAAGACAAATAAAAGATGGCCTAATTCAACACCTTCAGTTTCTTGCCAGAATCAAAATCAAATTTAAGGCCCAGATGACTTCCACACAGTCAGTTCTGCTTTGTTCTACCAAATCTATTCCACTCGGCAAAATGTCAAGTATATGTATTTGGACAAGGGGTTTTGCATCACAATTTTCTCTCCTAAGTACTTGGACTCCTACCTCTGTGCAAAGACGTGAATTTACCTGCAGAGAAATGCCCTCTCTCCTCTCCTCTTCTCTTTGAGGATGTTATTCCCTTCCTAGATCCTCAGTCTACTGAAATGGTATGACTAAAGTGGCTTTATTTTTAGTTATAAGTGTTTCATTTTATTTATATTTTTTCTCCTATTGGGTTAACCCATCAACTGAAAATACATCCCCTTTGCAGCTGCAGGGAAACAGCTTTTCTCCTAAAATAAGGGAAGAACAAAAAGCAAACCAAGTTTTGTTCACTAGCAGTTCAGAACGCCTCTAATCTGTCATTCACCTACACCTATGTGTCACACCACTCGATTAAGGTGTCACTTCACAATGATATGGAAAAATTATAAATTAGAAACATGATAGTTCCATGGATATCTACCTGCCATCTCACGTAACAAAGATCTAGATTGATTTTTTCGACAGGTAGCAAGTAAATTTTGGTAAAACTCAAATTGCTTATAATCTGGCTGGTGGTCCTTTTCATTCTGAACAAGATCACTCAACACTCCATTATTATACATTACCTTTCTTATTCAAATTCAGGCTTGCACAGATTAAATCCTAAAAACAAAAACTGAAAAGATTTGGTAAATGAGCCTAATAAAACTTCTAGATTTTATTTTTTTTTCATTTTCCTAGTCAAAAAGCAATCACTCTCTAATCCTAGAGCTTTACCCCTAGCACATTATTTATAAAAAAAAAAGTAAATAGCATTATGCTTTAGAATTGGGACATCATTTTATGTTCCTGGCACAATGCACCAAAAAACATTTGTAAATTCATAAGTGATATACAAAGCAGGCCTGATGCTGTTTAGAAAGAAGGTACATCGTCTACTATAGCTTCCATCTTGATAGGAGAAGAAATAAGACATCCAATTTTTATCATCCTACATATTACATTCAAGACATTGCTGCAAATATTACAGTCCAGACCACGTTGAAAACGTGCTCACCACGTGAGAGCCTTGGCAGTCCAACCAAGGTAACGTAAAATACTCTTCAGAAAAAAGCAAGTCATATAAAGCTCTGCTTATATGTAAAAGATGTGAGATACCTGCTTGCAGGACAACAGTTGCAGATGTGGAAGAAGCTGGCTTGTCCTCTTATTCCTCCTGCAAAATGTTTTTCTGATTCCAAGTGAATTACTGCTAATTACTGCCATGAAGAACCCAGATAGGCAGATCTCTCTGCCTGTGTTTATAGAGAGCTCACTGCACTAATCCAAATGACAAATGAAAGTTTTCCACAATATTTTAGAAAGATAATTGTGCCATCTGGGAAGCTATGACACAGCTGTATAAGAGTGAGCAGGCCCCAAGATGTGTAACAATTCCTTCTGTGCTGAATTAATTTCATCTAATATATTAATTTTGTATTTTTCTTTTTTTTTTCTTTTTTTTTTTTTGGAGACCATTCTGGGACTTCTAGCATTTCAACAGGGCTGTGTGAATATGCATCAAATGAGTTCTCTCAAACAGGAAGATAGAAGCAAAATTTATGTAAGCACACAGAAGTCCAAGTGTACTTGCATATACTTTTTAGTGAATTAAGAAAAGAATCAAGTGGGCAACATAGTTGCCAAAAGAAATACAGCAGGGAAGGATCTCTTAAATACTGTTGTCAGATACTCTCCAAGTCCATATATACAGGTTTTTTTGAGCTTTTATTATACATATATCTATCTCTTCAAAAAATCATCATCAGGTAATTATGAAATCTCATTTCACCAATACCATTTTCTTTATTCCTCCAGTCCCATGCTATTGGTTCTGTCCTTTATAAAAAAGGCATAAAAGAACAACTTAAGAATATCCAATATTTCCTGAAGTACATGGACCATTATGAAGAGACAGCTACGTTATCAAATAGAATGTAGTATCATTGAGGAATTCTGTATTTGGATAGAACTCAGTAAAAATGCACACAGAGAACATCCAGGTGTTTTTGCAAGTTTATTACAGTAGTTTAACTAGAGACCCCAAGTAGATTCTACACTAGGATTAGTTTTATGAGCCCTTCCTTTTCCTGGCAATTCTCTTAGATATCTTTACTACTGACTACAATTATCATCCTTGTCTCAAAAATACACCTTTTAGTGCCGGCATGCCTGTCCATTCAGCCTCAATACCAGCAGACAACTTGCCACCTCTCAGAGCCATTATTAGGGTCCAAACACCTGAACATCTTTTTAACTGAAGGCTAGTAGCTTCGATGACAACCAATGAGATTTTCTTTCAGTTTTCTCGTAGCAATAGATATTCTCCAAAGTAAAATTACTAACAAAAGAAACAGGAAAAATCCTGGAAGATATTGACGTTGTATGGACTCCATTCCCTGAATCTGCAAGTCAGCAGATACTAAAAGTAGTCAGAGAAGACTTCAAAATGAGCTTCTTGATCAACTAATAAACTCAGTGCCATATTGAAAGGGTGGAGTGAACCTCACATGGCCAATGTTTTTCACCTTAAAAAAAAAGAAATTGAATTATTTTGATTCATATAACTTTTCAGACAGATACCATCAAAATTAGGAAGGAGCAGAACCAAGTGTACGGTATGCCTTAAGCTACCTTTAGGAGAGCTACATCTAAGTCTGAGCAAATTCAGACACTTGCAACACCGTTGTAAACGCTAGAGCCACCAGACCACTACTGTCTGAAAGCTGGATGACAGACTGCAGCAGCAGATTTGTTTTTATGAAAAGAAATATACGAAGATTATTGAAGTTAATTACTTTTCCACTTACACATACAGTTTCAGCTTCTGTTCTGGAAATTAAAGTTCCTATTTGCAAGCCATGTTAATCTAAAATTCTTGTAACAGATTATAAACTATAATTAATTTCTGAAAGTTTCCAGGCATTAGCACAAGATTAAGTAGTGAACATTATCCCCAAACAATGGCAAGGTATAAAGAGCGACATCAACTTCAAAAAGGCTTTTGTAAAAGTCAGTGGAACCATAAATAGCATTCTTGGCACAACATGCACCTGGATTTTCTCCCACAGAAAATACGCTGAGAAGATTTATCTGTAGCACTGAAGCAGCTTAAGTCTAACTAGACCAGCCTTTTAGGAAAAAAAACCCCAATATATACATAGATATCTTTCTACCAGAGTCCAAAAATCAGGGATTTGGATCTAACCAGACACATTCAGCTATTCAGAATTTGGCAGAAAGTCATAGTGAAAATGCCAAAAGGGATTTTACCCAAGACCTGGGGCTGATCTTCGTTATGATTTCCTATTGAAACAGAAGCAAGTCCCAATAGCTATTAAACACTATATTAAGAAAGTAATATTGCATTGGAAGTCGCAATAAACAAAAAGCACCCATGATCCAAGGGTATGATCAGCAGCATTCTGTGTAGAAGCCTCTAAGAATCTAGGGAGAGTGTGGTACAAACAGCATAAACTGCTGTAAGAAACTGAGAATCTACATCAAGTTCTTATTAAGACACAGCAGCTGGGATGAATCAGTACACATCAACAATTTAATACATATGAGAGTAGGTGGAATATGTGTTACACCGGGACCATGAAATTTCCATACTGGGACTTTTAAACTTCCCTTTCAGCAGCTGCAGCTCATATCACAACACCCATTTTAATCCATTATTCTCCACGCTGTGTAATGCAAAAGGTACACAATGAAGTACCACAGCTACACCTCCAAGAGAAGACCTTATAAATCTCAAGCCATTTGGTCCCTGCAGACCAACTCATAGGAGCATAGTGATCCCTGGAGCCAGCATTGCACCATCCTCCCACAATCACCCATGGTAAAACTGATGGATTTTGACACAAATGCTTAAAGAGAACACTGGACAGGAGCAGCAGACCTTCACCTCTCCTTAGTTACTCTGAGTAACTCATCCATGTAATGAGACATCACAAGCAGCCTGATTCAGACAGACTTTATTTGCTTCTACGCTCATTCTTCCTCTTCATATCCAAATCCAGGGCCAAGCTAGTACTTAAAGGTTTTATTTTTCATAGCAGGCTATTTCAACACCAGACCCTAACCAGGAATAATCGGAATTTGATGTGCACTCGTGAAATAAAAGCAGAAAGAACAATTACCGTGGTGCACACTTGCTTTTTTTTGACAAGCACTTGGGCTGTTTGCAAGAGCTTCCCTGACCACTAATAATATCTGTGTTCATCAGCCCTGTGCTCCCACGCTCGGTGCAGCAGTGCCAGAGCTCCTGACTGATGCAGCAGTGATGGGAGGTCAACCACACCAAGATCCAGTGACCCAACACGCTGCCCAGCAGTCAGCCTCACTGTTTCTTTTGATTTTAGGCCACTCGCCTCCCTCCTCCACTGTAAGACAGGTGCAAATAAAATGTCTTGAGATGTGACAGCATCAGAATAAAGAAATGCAAGGGTTTAGAGACTTCAAACACCTGGGAGAGAAACGCTCTTGGGTGACCCTTCCCAGAACCTAAGTTGAACCACAGCCTGCACAGAACTATCTGACAGGTCTATAGAAAATATGTAATTAAATTCCATTTTTTTGCAAAAATATACTGTAACTAAAATAGTCGTGTAGGAAAATTTCTAATTTTTTTTTTGACTTTGCAAATCCTTTCGTTATTTCAACATTTCTTTGTTTATATATAATATTTTAACAGGGGGAGAAAAGCTTGAATTCAGTCAGAACAAGTAGGTAGATAATGTTCTTATCTAGTCAGTAGGAATGTTTAGTGTCTTTTTTTATAAAAAGATGTTCAGAGCATCCCACAATTAACCACAGATTTGTGCATTTGTTCTGAGCAGTAGCATTGATAATTTGAAAACAGTGGTATGCGCAGAGCTAAATTCATAGCGATAATTGCTTCGGTGTAATTTATGTCAGTAGGTGCTACAGAAGTATAGTACACTAGCAGATGATAATACAGTAAATTAAAAATAGGATTTGCATAAAATTAATGTACCATTCAACTTAGCAATATTGATAAAAGTATATTGTGAAGGTCAACAGCAAGAACCAAAATCTCCAGATACAT
The DNA here is from genome assembly GCF_017976375.1 of Cuculus canorus. Lineage (NCBI taxonomy): Eukaryota > Metazoa > Chordata > Aves > Cuculiformes > Cuculidae > Cuculus > Cuculus canorus. The sequence goes on from NC_071411.1 coordinate 12,214,695, forward strand.
GCCTGTTTCCTGACACGCGATGAGTCATCTGAAAATTGTAATGTCATAGCCAAAGACAGGCAAGAGGTCATTGACAAAGACCAGAAGTCAGACTCGGACCTGGTGTAATTCCATTAACTTCAGGGAAACTGCATCAGGCTCCACCAGAGATGCTGAATTGGGCACCAGTTCTATGAAACGTACACTGAATAAACACAGAATTTACTGTTTCCTGCTGGCTTGTTTTTACTGGATTGTTATAAAAGTCACTATTATTGGAATTTGGAAGCATTAGGAAAGCGATAACACTTATTTAAGATAAAGTATGTTTATTCATTGATCTAACAATGCAACTAAGTAACTCCTACAAAGTAAAGCACTGTACACAGTTATTCCTCCGTTTTTCCATCACTCAATTTTCTTTAAAAAAAATACAGTTGTACTGAAACATCATCTGAAAAAGTATATAACTTTTTTTAAACCACACAGCCATGAGGGGCCATTGCAATTCTCTGCTAAATCACTTCGCATTTCCAGAAAGGAATCATTTTGGTTCACTGTTTTTTTTTTGTAGAACGAGACAGAGAAACAAATATCATGCTAAGAGATATTCTACCCATTAGTATGAACAGAACAAGAAAAAACCAAACAAACAATGCACAGATCAACTAATATGTTCCCTACAGGATTTCTAAATCATAATGGCTCCAGGAGAAACTATGAGCTTCCAAACCAGGCTGGCGCCCACGTACACAAAGGCACAGGGAGAGGGGGGCAGGGGGCGCTGGGACTGTATACTGAAGAGACAGTGAATATTCTGATTTCCATTTATAACACTTCCATCAATATAGTTCAGTCTATACCTGAATATCACTATAGGAAGTCTGGTGTGATTACTAGAATTAGATTAAAAACAATCTTTAGAATATATCTGGAATACAGACTATTAAATTAAGAAAGGGGTCTACCAAAATTAACTGAAGGTTGCAAAACTATATAGAAAAAAATCTAGGTGTTTAATACTATCTTTCCCCTAAAAAAAAAAGATATTTCAACTTAGAAGAATAAAGTTTAAATTCACAATTTCTTATTACAAAAGCTACCATCAGAAATCCAGAATGCTTTTCAAGTGACACTCAGCATAAGGTTTTCTTATAAATTATAAAGTGACAAAAATATGAAATTTTCACCTTGCTCTTTTGAGACATCAAAGAAGCAATGGGAATAGGAGAAGGAAACTAAGTAAACTGAATTACTGCACACGACCATTTTCAAGCATGTTTTAAGCCAAATAGCACTGAAAATACCGTGTACCTCACTTTTTCACTTCTCGCAATTTCAGCTGCCTGGACATGAGGCCCAAGAGTTGGAAAAGATGTTATACTCTACCGATTAGGAAAAAAGCATATTTTTTTCAACAAAACATAGCTATAATACTAAAGCACCCACACAAGTTCACTTTGGGAACAGTTCATAAGAAAACTAACGTTTTGTAACTGACAAATTTCGGATTTGGGAATAAAATGACTTTCTTTTGAGTTTTCCACACCATTCTGATTGGCCCAGTGTACCAATAAAGCCTAGCAAGGCTTCTTTCATTTTCTATATTATTGAGAGGCAAAACGTGAACACAGACAACCACACTTAATACATTATATTTAATAATTAGAGACAATTTTGGGGGGTGGGTTTGGGTTTTTTTTTTTCAGTGATGGAGAAGTTTACAACAATTTTATAAGCAGCTGTACTTGCAACCCCTCTACCTCCACCAACAGCGATAGCCTGTGCCTGCTGCTATTCAGCCACCACTATTACCACCATAAATCAGAAATTCTCACTGCTAATCCGTGTTACGAAATCCCTTCAGGATTGCAGAATGAGGTAGCTTCTTGCAACAAAGCATTTACTACAATTTATAAATATTTTAAGGGTGAGATCTGAAGATTATTTCAGAGATCAATTAACATAGTTGCATTTGAAGCTATACGTGCAGCATTCAGACCGAGGAGTCTGACTTGCACTGTCACAGACAAATCAGACCAGGTAGAGAGTAGAGTCATTAGGAACAAGAAACTAGGTGAAAGCTTCCGAGCACTGCGGAGTGTATTTAATAGGCATCACCAAAACACCAAAACAAATGAAAATGAAGCATTTAAACAATACAATCCTCCTCTATGAGGCATGATGACAGCTCCCTAGGACAGGGAATCGCAGTGCTGGAACATCAGCAATTTTAAAGAAATTACTGGCATGCTGTGTTTGGTTTACTGTCTCCCACCTTGCATTTTACAAACTGTATCAAAGCACATACTATAACAGCTCCAATTTCTTTCACAGCAGCTACACCATGTGAGAAAAATTGACAGATTAAATAGAATGTAACTGCCAAAGCAACTGTGAACTATGGCTGCCCAAGAGAAGAAAATGATGTTACTGAATACTATGTTAAGAAGCGCTTCCGTGATCAAATGCGAGAGTCCATTTCATTATAATAGTTGGGGGGGGGGGGAACAACTTTTCCCTCACTCCCTCCATAGACAAAAAACCCCATTACCGCAGCTCATGTAACCCTCCCGTCTTCTCATGTGAAGAGGCTGTTGAGTAGAAGTGCCACATACAGAAGGAACGTGTATTGAATTTTTTCAGCCATTTGCACTTTTATTTTGATGAATTCTCACGACTGACCTGCTTCAAGTACGAAGAAAAAAAAATATCTGGTGCTAACAGAAATTGATTATGCTGTGTTAAATGACACCACCACCCCCAACGCCCCCCCAACTGCTTCACTGAAAAGATGAGCGCTAATCTAGTCAAAATCCTGGAAGTCCACTATTTTAGCAATGCTGACATGCACATGCCTAAGTGCCAGTGACATATGCATACATGCGTTATTTATCTTGCTCTGCATTCATTAATGGACAAATTGATATCTCAAACATTTTAAACTCATGCTGTCTCCTCAAAGTATTACAGGCTCAGCAAAACCACTGTTTCAGACGCCAGAGGCGTTACTTCTATTGGATAGACAAGATTTGAAAATATAAAGACGTTTTCTTGTTTATGAAATAAATACCAGATGATGCTCTAAACCAGGGCACTGCCTGACAGGGTCACTTTGTCCTGCATTATACTGAAGATAACATTAAAGAAGGGGGGGTTTAGTACCTTATCGTTTAGTCATTGGGATAAAGCTTGAAATAATCCATTTCTAGGCTGCATTCCTGTTAAATCTACCAATAAGTGTGTGTTTCTTCAGCCTGTACTTTATATTAAAAAAGCAGTAAATAATAATGGGCTTTTGTGAGCTTTGACAGAGGTGGGGGCAAAAGAGTTTTAGTGTGTTCCAGAGATCCGTGTGGTGAGCTCAGATCCAGAGCTATTTGACAAGGCTGGCTGGGCAGCGAAGCTATTCTCTGGCATGCCAGTCTCCAAGCAGAGGAAAATAGGTTATTTTAATGAACCATCTGCATTTCTACAACATCAAACTGAGCCCAAGCATAGTCTTGGTGACTCATGGATTTCCAGGTGGACTGTGGCCCTTCATTAGCAAAGTAAAATGCCAAAGAGTCACCCCACAGCAGCATTAGGGGAAATAGATGCTACAAATGCCTCGACAATTTAGTTGCCATTTAGTTGGCTTTTACTAGACTGCAGAGAGGAGTGAAACCATCCGAACTTCAGCCACCCAAGCAGGCACCCAACCTTATTTTCAGAGCAGATCTTCCCCTCCTCAAACACCTTCTGTATGGCTTGATAGCTCTATACGTGCACAACAGTATCAGAATTCCAAATGAAAATATAAACATTAACCTAACAATTGACTCTAAAGGTTCTCTTTGTCAGTATTTTTTCAGATTATTTCTACCTAATGAGATTTCTTGTTTTTGAATAAGAGGCAATTGGCCAGATTATTAAGGAAAATAGCATTAAAAGGTTAACTAGCATGTTAACGATACAACTGCTAGAATGTTAAAATACTTGAATTATACATTAAATAGAGTATCATAGTCAGTACAAACTAAATAATGAAAATAACATTAAGCAGTTGATTTTAGATGACATAAGCAAGAGAGTTCCCAATCAAAACAGACAATTCATTATTAACAAAACCCACCATAGCTGTCTTCAAGCAGCTTGAAACTCGAAGTTACAACAGGGTATATTGAGAACACTGTGAAAGCTAGGAGAAATTCCTTGCTTTCATCAGTTCCAGTCAGACTATAGTGTTGTTGTAAGGGAAGTTGCTTCTTGTTTTCGCTCTTGATTTTTGGAATCTTCTCCTGTCTTCAGTTCTCACTATGTCACTGTTCTGCATCCCTTCAGTGCAAACCCCTCCATCAGAAGCTGACCACCCAACCATGGGGACAGTAGTACCAAGTCCCTAATCCCAGGGCAGGGAGACAATTCAGCAACTCCAGTTGTCTCAATCACGTTTTAAGTAGTTCTTTGGAAGACAATAGCAACCATGCAACCTGATATCACCTTATTTCTGGTTTGGTATCCAAAACCAAAGTGTTTGAAAGAGGAATATTAAATGTACCAGAACATAAGTTAAATCAAGTAAGGCCAGCTGTAAAACATTCACGCTGCCTGTGTACTAGTCGATAATTTCTGAAAACAGCGATTGCTCATATCTGTATTGGTCATCTCTTCATGCTGCTTTCAGGTATGGTGCTAACAAACAGAATAACAAAACAGATGATCAATCAGTTTGCACTGGGCCCAACACTAACACCAATGGCACTGCTAATTAAGCTGTACCTCAGTAAATGTTCTGTGGATTTCAGGACTACGTAGCAGCTGTCACTTGTACTTGTCTTGGTACAAATTTTCTGTTTCCAAACAAAGAATAGACTGGGCAAGTATGAAAGAAGAGTAAGAGTGTGATGAATATCACAAGAACAGCAGGAAAGCAATTATTTAACACCAAAGTCCAAACATTCTCCATTTTAAGCATGATAATGATCTGATGGAAGCTGAAGTTCAAGTGTTATATGAACTCAGCTGGTCTGCATAGTAAGACAGTGTACCGTGGACTTCTGTGCACAGGTATGCTGAGATCTCTGCCCTTACTAGAGAGACGGGTACGCTACTGCATTCCTCCCTGTGGACTGTCTTCCAGGAGCATGTAGTCCAGGTGAGCAGCCTGTTTTATAGAAGGGAAATGATTTAGGATAAGAGTGATTAATGATAGAAAACTGTGACCCAGGGATACGAAGCTATGAAATACCACCATAGGTTACCAGACTCAAAAGTAATTCCATTTCAGTTGTTTTCACCTTCAAGTTGAGGGTTTTTCTTCCTTAAGCCTTTTACATCTCATATTGAAAACGTCATGCTGTTGAAAGCCAGTCAGCAGCAGCTTTTAGAGGACTTTACTCCTGCGTGGTTTTGATGCAAGTTAAGTGGTGGGATTTCTCCTACTACACATAGTTACTTGGTTCAGAGTCAAAAAGATTACTTAATCTCCAGAGCTATCTCATTTCAAGACTGGCATATACATATACAAACCAAACTTTATTCACACTGGGTCTGCCTTATTTTCCCTTTGAAAAAGGACTCGAATACATAAGTGTTCTGAGGATATGCTGCTGTTCAATAAAATGACACCAGTGAACATTACCAACAGAGATGTCAGGAGAAAGACAAAAGGAAAGTGTTAGGTAGGTCTGGCTAGTCATTACTCTGACAAAATAAAACAATAAAAATGAGAGCATGACAAGAAAATTCAGCTGGTGATTGGTTTCTGGGGCAATGTGGTACGTAAGTGGTCAATGCCACTTCTGTCTTTCGAGAAGAATGTCCACATAAATGCACTCTGAATCATACAGGGCATTACTCACAGTAATATTGAATGATGGACGTTTTACATTATGCCAAAAATGAAGGTTATTTCTTCACTGAACTAGCCTACTGAGAAGCGTAACAGCTTAAAAAAAAAGGCAGCTTATCACATCTAAAACGCTTCCAAAAAGAAACAAAGTAAGACAAGATAAAATCTATTTCAGGCTAAGAAGTTCACACGTACTCACCAGAAACCAAAATGACAGATGTGTCTGTCTCCAGCCAACCTCCTCTTCACACAGAAATGTTTCAGAAATAAAACACACAAACACACCAGTGTTGGCTTCCTGTCATTCCTTATTGCTTACATCTTTATGAAAATAACCCAGATTCTTAGACCAAACGAAACAGTCCCAAGACCGACCTGTAGGTGACTCGTCTGTAATAAATGGGCTGCAAAGAGCTTTGATGATCATTTTTCCACCTAGAGTCTGACATTTCTCCAGGTGAGTTACAGCCCAAAGATGAAAGGGAGAATTCTTGCTGCTTATTTCTGTAGCTTTAGTCCAGCACCACGCAGGAAAGAAGCACAATTTACAGTTTCATTGATACCTATACACAGTGCAACTCAACACAAATATCTGTCACGCAGCCCAGATCATACCAAAGCCATACTTTATTTTCACTCTTTATTACCCATGCATAAGTAACCTAAGTCTCTTCTGCCTCTACTAAGATACTGGCATCTAATAAAATTGATAACTATATAATAACTATATAATAAAACAGATAACTATATAATGAGAAACCTCTTACTATTCACAAGCTATCAAGACTAGCCACTGAATACACTTGAACTCTCCTGTTACAAAATCTTCTCAGGAAGGGTGGCAGTGTCTCACTCAACCCTGCAGCAACCCATGTGTGCTCTTATGTCCTCACTGAAAGAAGGACCAACCCTGGCTCTGTTGCTCCACTTTCATTATCATCTCCTTTGCTGTAACAACCCTAAAATAAACTTGCACGTGTACTTCACATTTGCTGTTTTACCATGTAAATGCCCTAAATAAATGGGGAACATGGGTTGAAAAAGAGTGCCTGTATTAAGTTCTCTGGATTATTGTAAATGTGGTGTTTATTCAATACTGAACTCCAATTAAAAAAACCTCTCAAGTAGTACTCTCAAGTAATATCAATCTCTATGCAGTATAGATCAAGACATCATATGACATGTCATTTTATGGGTCAGATCATACAACATGCATGGCTTCACCGTCTCACTTTTCCTAATTGACAGAGCCTCTCATGCAAGATTTAAATTACGCTGTAATCTGAAGCAATAAGAATCTATTCCCATGCTTTGTCTGCCTTTCCCTACCAATTTAAAGGCACATAGTTAAACTATTTCATGCAAATTAACTATATCCAGTATCCCCAAACAACAAAATAACCCGTTGGAACCTTGTACACCTTCCTCTTCAGGATGGAAGCTGTTCACTGCTTCCAATATTGCTGTTAAGTACATTATTTCATTCTGATTTGTGGGTACACACACAATAGATAAGGAACCTCTTATAAATGAATGAGGTGGTATGGGGTTCCTCAAATGAGGCTTCAAACAAGTGATATGGCTTTCACCTGATTATGCACAGCCATGCTCCAGGGAAAAAAAATAAAAAATAAAGGATAAAGACAGATATTTTTGTTCTGAGACCTTGACTCTCACATCCATCTGCCTGCAGTTTATACTGCCATGAATACTACTAAATCAGAGTAGTCCTGAGTTATACCAACAGAGGTACTGCTCCTTGTACTGCCCCATTCACTACAGAAATAGCTTTTCTGCCCCAAGGTCTCGTTCATTTTTATAGCCCACCAGCAGGAACAGGGTTTAAAGTATTTTCACTCTCCATGTGTTGTGCCTGACATGATGAATTCACTTAAACACTCACTTTCAGCCTCATACCTTTTGAGCAGATGCTTGAAGCCAATCTGGTGCTTCAACAGCACCCTGCGCCCAATGCACCCCGTGGCTTTCATTTCTAACAGGCATTTTCTAGCTAAACCTGAATTGCTGCCACTGGAGAGCACATTTGTAACACGCAGCTAAGTTGCTACTCTCAGCTACACAGAGGTTCTCAACTTTATCAGCCTAACATACATGTTTTGCCCATATAACAAATCCCAAGGAATGACCGAAGTAAGATACTAATTCGGAATTAGTTAAATCAGTGTCTTTATTCAGAAAGATGCTCCAGAAATTTTAACTTCAACTCTGGCACAGGATTAGGTACCATGAAGATGAAGTGGCTTTCTGAAATAATGAGGTCATTGTACTTCGGTAAATGAGAAAAAAATTAATTGGGTTCAAAAGAAAAAAAACTGACTGTGTTAAGTCCAGCTCCTCCTTTCTCATATGCACATACTGAAAAAGATACACTCACATAAAGAACGGAACATTATTACTAGCAGCCAAAAGCATGCAGGACACAAACAAATAGTTCAAGCTCAATGTCACACGGGAGGCATAAGAAAGGATAATAAGCAGGAGAGGATGAACTCCCACATAAGCATCTTCAGAAACTAAAGAGCAAAGTAGAAAAATCTAACCTAGAACAACTTGTTCTAGCGCATCAACTGCAAATTGTCTAAGGTATGTGCTTTACCCTGCCAAGGAAAGGGAACATTCTCCTCTGGAAGAAACTCACTTTTTGGAAACAGATTTCTTTCCTGTAGTGGGGAAACTTAGACTACGTTTTGAGGTTGTCATCGCAACAATTGGAAGAATAGAAGGAAAAGTCTACGGAAGCATTTTGCGAAGTGCATGTGGAATGAGGGTTGTTACAACTTTGTCCAACATCCTCCAAGCTCTCCATCTTGCAGTACTGTACCATCTCTAAACGCCTTCCTTTTCTTCCTGAATATGACTACAGCTCAAGGCAGATAATCAAAAAGAATAAGACATAGGTGAAGCTGTTAAAAAACAGCCATCAACAAAAAGGTCAGGGCCTCTGGCAATGAAAGAAAATATTACTCCTGTATTCGTCAAACAGATTTATTCTTGATATAAAGCAGGATCATTTACAGCTCAGCAAAATTTTAAAACTGGTAGTAAAGCACATTACAAGCTTTCTTAATTCAATTTTCTGTGGCATTTATTGTAGCTAATAAAATATCTAAATGTCATCGAGATTTAGAAAAATGTATTTATAGGTTAATAAATGCATAAACTGGATTATTCACAAAAACAGCTCACAGAAAGCCTTGCATCCTAAATTGGTACAGATTTTGGTTTCGTTCCTTGTCAGAGGGGCAATTAGTCCTTATTTACAAAGATCTTACTTTATAGTACTGTAAAAATGCATCTGCTTATGTCTGCTATTTTCAGAGTTCATGCTCAGCTTCACAGAATCCATGTTACCTGAACTATTAACTTTTACTTACCTAGATAAAAGAGCCAAAGGCTTCTCCAAATACAACTTTGTAGCCGATTCTTACAGGAATGCAACCCTACTATTCAACAAAATAAAGAGTATCATAATAATATAAACACAAGATGAAGATTTGCCTGCTTTGTCGTGGCAACAAACACCTGCTTGTTGGGGGAAAGGGTCTTTGTTCTGAATTTGAAAAAATAACAGTAAAGAAAAAAAGGCACTTAAGGGTGGTGGCACAAAAATGGAAGCACTGATGGGAATGACAGTACCCTATGCTTCCACATAGGCACAAAAGAAACTGCTTATTAGCTTGTTACAGCTATGTCAAGCCCAACAAACTACTTTGGATAATTCAATGTTCAGTCTGCACGCATGTGTGTATATACAGATTAATTCTTTTAATCACCTCTTAAATAGAAATTAATGAAAATGTACTAGATTTCAAACATTCTGCAATATTTAGACAAAATTGCACTGGAAGATTCTATATATTCCAACTATACAGAAAAAGAACTGCAAACCAACACCTCATCCCATTTTCTAACTCAGAATACAAACCCTCATGAAAGAGTTCAGTCGAACAGTTGGGGCTTTTATTCCGTCTCTTCATTCTGAGGATTTTAAATGCAGTCCTTTCATTCTTTTTTCAGATACCTATCTCACATGGAGTTAGAACTTCCTTGAAATAAACTTTAATGTTCTCGATAATATCAATGATGATGATTGGGAATAGCCTTTTTTTAACAAGTAATTGAACATTTAGTGTAACCAAAGCTTTTATATGTAATTAGTGCTCTGAGCTGAATTCTGGTACAATACCGTTTATATCCAAATTATTTTTAATGAACATTTGGATGCACCAGACTAGAAGACTACAGGTTTAAAAGAAAATATATGAATATTTTAAAACCTTTTAAGATATATTTCTGTAACTAACAAAAAAGCAATAGCTAAGCTAATTGACTAAAAAGGGTATTTTCTAACTTCTGAAGCACTGCATGAAGTTTCTCATTGGTTAGTCAACACAATAGGAGTGATTATGAATGCAAACAGACATGCTTTCAGGAACAGAGGCCAGAGAAGCATATATACAAATAACATAAAACACACTAACTTATGAGTGCACGCTGAGCCTTTCAAGCACTGAAAGGACAAACATTTCAAATGCACTCATCCCTTCTAAAAGGTATTTAATATAAAACCATTACATTTCCCAGAAAGCTTTTATATACAGGTCATCTTTTTCATAGAAATGCTTCTTGAGCCCTCACAAATATACCAAGCTGTAAAAAAAGTCTTGATAATATAGTTCTTGTTCCAGAATCTGTCATTTTTAAATTGACACTTCTGCATTATAGAAATAAAGGACAGTGCTTTGGCTTCTTTTTTTCCCCCCCTTATTTAAATACCTTACATTTCCCTTGAAACCTATCAGGGAATTACACACATTTCCAGGCATTAGCATTAAAAGACATTAGCAAAGAAACATTAGTCCCTTAATGTCACACGTTCCAGCAGACATCAAGCCTTCCAAAGCCAAACTAATACCCAAAATGACTAAAAATGTCCAACTTTATAGCTAAAACCAAATCAAACAGTAAAATTAGGCCTGTTAGAAATACTGCTTCTTTCAGCAAAGACTCTAGTACATTAATACAGCCCAAAATTATCAGTCAAGAGAAATATTCACAGTCCTGTAGAGCCCAGCACTATTTGCCAGTGGACAAAAAATACCTCAAATTCAAGAATATGCAAAAAGTTACGGTAAGGCTTTTCCAATGTTTAGGAAGCCTTAACTATTATTCCAAGGCATTTAATTGTGTTTAATCACTATGTAAATTACATCTATTTAATTCATGTGATCTCTAGAGAACTAAATAAATATTGAAAAATATTGGTTCATGGGTTTTTTTTTTTCCACAAAACAAAGGATTAATGTGACTTCTGAATACTTTTTTTAAATTATGCGTAATGACTGAAAGAATTGACAAAAAAAATAAAGAATTGTGAAAGCAGCTCAACTTGAGACTTGTGTTCCACTCCCAGTGGTAGAAGTATGTAACTATATGCTTGTCTTCCATAACTACAACTTTACTGTTGTTGCATTATAACTAACACTTCGTAATTTATCATCCTATTAAAAACCTAAACAAAGACATATGGTACAAATCCCATTGCCTTTTCATCGACTTAGCTGGAATTTAGAACAATCCCGAAGTGACTTGTTTTCACAAATTCTAAGCAATTTCAAGAAAGACATCATTATGGGGCAAATATTACAACCAAACAGAACAAACACTAAACTGTCAAAAGGAGAAAAGCTATCAATGACTCAAATCTGGATTTTTTAACTAGGTACTCAAGCATCACGTTATGAATGCTTCTCTATCCTTGCAAAGCAAATAAATACCTAGAGTTCAATCATTTTGTATCACCTAGCATCAGCTTCATTACGCGTTTTTGTTTGCATTAAGCCAACAGTCTGCCAAAGCAAGTGCCTGTACTGGACTTGCACAGTCTTACCTTTGGTAAGGGTATTAACATTAACAGGTAGTAACAACCCTTGAATAGCATCACTCTTCGCTACCTGAGCTCAGTATTTCAGGTTCTAATTCACTGATCTTTTGCACTGTCACAGTTGGTTAATGAATTTGCATCAAGCTAATTAAGATCTGCCACCATTCACAAACCAGTTATCATGAATGCAAAACCTGTTGCTAATTCTATCGCTCTGAAATCCAGCAAATTTCACTCTTGCAGGATTGAGGGCCCATTCACTGGGGCACACAGCACCTGACTACTTAAAAATCCAAAGTTTGGTATCTTACTGGAGTTTCATCAGGTTGAGAAAAGGTAGCTTGTCATTTTCTGTTCCATTTAATCTTAATATCATGCTGCACAATGACACAGTTGCTGCTTCTACACAATTTGATGGTAAAAGTGTCCTGCAAATCTGTTTTATTATTACATAAACACTAGTTCAGGACTGCAAAAAGCTCCATTTCATTTCAAAACCTCTCAAGATGTACTATGTCTCCACAGTGTCAAGTTTTCCCTTTCCAAGCTAAAAGGGAGATGGCCATTATACACAATTGTCACCATTAATGCACTTAAAAGATTATTTTGTTTGGTGGGGTTTTTTTTTTCTGTAACACCCTCCACCTGCCAGAGATGTGTGGGTGAGAGCCCCAGAGGTCACTCCTGTCCCTTACCAGCCCTTAAACTTTGCTGAGGTTGCGTGCTATACAAACCCCAAAACTTTTAGCTTCCCTGATTTACTTCATCTGTATTCCCAGTCTCCAATTAGCTACAATTATAATTTGTATCATTAGCATTTCGTATCTTTTTCTCTAGATGTTCACTCTTCCTTTGAGGAATACATTGCTTTAGTGATGACTAGCAAAAGAGTAAAGTTGGGTAGATTCACTTCAGAAGAGCTCCCAGAAAGTCTACAGACCTATTAAAAAAAAAAGTTACTTTTATTCAAAGTCTTTTTGATACAAAAAAAAAAAAAATGAGACTAGTAATTCCACAAACTTTTCTTGGCAGTTTTGGTGCCATTTAAGTGACAGCCTTCCTAAAAACACTTGGGCACTATAATATTCAATCCCGTCTCCCTTTCTGTGCAAGATTTTGCCTCCAAACTCAGTGAGGAGCAACTAAACATTCTGCAAACTGAACTTTTTTTGAATGGCTTTCAAAACTAAGGGTGAGTTTTCAGATTATCTAATTAAGCCAATCATAAGATGGGTATCCTAATTAACCCTGCATGACTCAGAGTCTGTACATCTTATGCGTTGTATAGTTGCATGCATACAAAAAATATTGTCTAAGTTTCTTTTAGGATAAATAAGTTTCAATGTCTTGATCCAAAATCCATTTGACCTAGTGGAAAAATACCATCATTTTTTGAATGGGAGTTTAAGAGCAATTTGCATTAGATTTAGGAAAGATTATCTTAGAGCAAAGATTCTGAAACACTCTTAAGAAGTCTGAAGTACCACTCCAGACCCAGTCACAAAAGCTTTATGCAGACAAAATTCTCATTACAATCAGCAGGGGTTTGCTTTCATAATGAGTATTTGAGTCAACTGATTGGAGTGCTCAACTTCTGAGACTGTTAGTGCACAAGATATTCTTGACTGTATGATTTCCCTGTAATGCTCCATAATATACAGCATTGATTTAGAAACAAGCAATTCTGACAAGGCTGAAATAGGTGCAAATGGGTGAAGCTATATCCAAAGTAGCTTGCTTAACTGTTCAGTGTTACTTGTCAAAGTTCAAATTGTTCATACTTAAATTATACCATTCAAAGTTCCCATCAAGTGAATGATCCAACTGTTGTAACTCTTAGAAGTAGCATAGTTGGATCTGACTTCTTATCCTTTCATGCAGATAAACTTGGAGAAAGAATTTAAGGAGCTCTTGTCCTTGTGAAAACTAACTTAATTCACAGAATAAGGGTGTGAACTCTGTCACATACAGAGCAGCAATAAAAGGAAGTTGAGTTACAGTTTGTAATAACTATATTCCATATTGAAAGTTCTTAACAGTTCATGTCATTCTTAATGGATCGTAACATCCATCTAGCGCTTTTAATGAACTAGGAGCAAAACGCAACTGTCCAATAACAGTATTTCGAAAAACACTGCAGCCTATGTTCATATTTGGCCACGTAAAATTCTCAGCATATAAACAAGTTGCTTAGAATGTCATTGCAATTAATTTTATTGGCTGCAATAAAACACTGAACTGTTTTATGATTATTTTAGAAGCTGATTATGTTTGCATACAAACGCCCACCAAAGCTTTTAGGCATGTGCACTTTACCAGTATGACTCCATATAATTCCATTTACTCCTGTGGAGTTAGAGCAGTGTAGAGAATTAGGATCAGACTCCCGAAGTTCTTAATGTATTTCAACACCACACAGATCCCAGTCTAGACCTGTGAGGGATACTCTGCGTATTATCGCCCTCCCCTCACAAGTGGCTTAAGTGTTTCCAGGTCTGACACACTCCAGAACTGGCCAGTTCTCAACACAAGCTTGACAAAGTGCTGGAGGAATTCTCCATGGGATATTGCAAGTAGCACAGGATAGTTTCTCAGTTCTGCGCGCTGGTGGAATGGAAGATTTATCACACAGAAGAGAACTCTGCTTTTTTAAGCAGGTCTCATGTGCCTGTCCTGTGGGCACCACAGCTGTGGAATGGTGCAGGCACAACTTTGCCAGTGTGGAGTGTGAAAGCAAGTGAAAACTACTTCCAGTAATAAAGTGAGTGATGAGTTAGAAAAAACTCAGAACTTTCACTGTCCACTTAACTAGCATAGAAAATCAACTGCATCAGGAACAACAAACGTATTGAGGAGGAAAACGCTATATCTCAAGTAGCCATTTTCCCCTTCCTAAAAAGCCACCTTCTCTCTTAAAACTCGAGTCCTTCTAAGTGCATCCTTCTTTATCTGCAAGCTCAATAGTAAACCGATTTTGCCACCAAAGCCAAATATTCATATCCTCTCCTGTCTCCCATTTTCTCCTTTCTCATGGTCCAGTTTATATTCTCTTCTCCTGCAGCTGCGTGCCAGGCTGTCTCATCAACTGGATCACCGATCAGAACATTCCTGTAACTACGTTTAGCTTTACTTATTTAAATAGACTGCTTCGCTGCAAAGCTTGCATACCCTTGTTTCTTCCTTTTTTTCCTGAAACAGAAAATATTCCTAGTACATTCTTATGTTTAAACAAGCACATTAGATTAATTAATGTATTTAGTCTCTGGAAAGCTTGTAAGTTCTGTCTGGCAGGAAGTGGCCATGAAACTTTCTATTTTTTTCCATAATTAGGCATAATAATTACCACAATAATGCCCTTGTTAACATTTCTAATTATATGCAACTAGTACATCAATACCTCCTAGAATGAACCTTTCCCATCTGATGTGGGATTGTCTGCATTCCCACAGGCACAACAAACCAGCATCCTGCCTGCTGAGCAAGGACAGACTGTGGGAGCCAGTCTGACATGCAAATCAAAAAAAAAAAATAGCCCCAACATAAAAGCTATTTATGTAAAAAGTAATAAAATAGCTCCTAGACAGGCAAAAAATGTTCAATAAACCCAATGGCATCAAAAGCACCACCAGGTTCCCTCAGTACTCAAGTTTGCCATTTGTTCTTTCGGACTAGACCTACTCATTAATCAGCTCCAGCACTGGCTGGGGGTTTTGCCTTGGGTCTGATGACATGAACTCAGGGACCACTTACGTTTTTACTGCATATTGCCGTGTCACCAAGCTGTT
Organism: Cuculus canorus; assembly: GCF_017976375.1. Taxonomy (NCBI): domain Eukaryota; kingdom Metazoa; phylum Chordata; class Aves; order Cuculiformes; family Cuculidae; genus Cuculus; species Cuculus canorus. The sequence goes on from NC_071411.1 coordinate 12,230,197, forward strand.
CACATTAGCTCTGCTGGGAGGCTCTCTCGTTCCAGGAATAGAAATTAATTAATCAGTATATTTTCCACCCCCGTGCCAGGAAAAACATCTCTGATTAAAATGGTGTACTGAAGGTTTTTTGCAATCACTGCCGACATAACTATTGATTAAAGAAAAACCCTGTGAGCACTTACTCGGTTTATAGGTGTATTTATTTCATTCCTCTTAAGTTCCTTTGTTTTAATTAAAGGGTATATTCTAGACACACTATGATTATTATCTATTGAAAACACCTTCGTAAATCTGAGGCATCTCTTTTTTGATAGGAGAGCGCTCTGTATATGATGGAAGTACTTAATTCCCCGGTTCAAACTGTTAAAACTTCAGCCAAGCGAAAGGCTTTTCTAGGAGGTAAGTATCAGAACTTAGTGTTGAAGTTCTAAATACATCTACAGCTTCCTTCCGGGCAGGAAAAGCACTTCACACATGGCTGTGCTGAAGAGTTGGTGCATCCATAACTAAACCCCACTGAGACTGCAAGCTTGGCAGTATTAGCACCTTGCTTGGATGGAGATCCCAATTCTCAGAAAATTTCTACCCCATAAAATGTATATTTAAGCAATCAACTGTTGCTATTGTCTCCTTTCAAAAACAGTGGCGGGAGAACCACACTACTTGAGACTTACTTGAGATGGTAACTCATCTAACAAATAGGCAACTCGAGACCTCCTGCTCCAAAGGCATTACAGTCTCTATTACCACATAGCATAGGAACACCCAGTATCAAAGTATTTCAATTCCTCCCTGCTGCTGTGACCCAGAGAGCTTCAAGGACTCAGAAGTTAACTGGGCTAGATCACATCTTACTGCCAGGCTACAGTACTTGCTGCCACTGCAATGTAGTCAGACTACTCTCCCAAGAACCAGAATGCTCATTTTTTCCAGTTTGGCTATGCTTATATATATTTATCCAATATGAAATAGTATGGGGAGCTGAGAATAGATATCTAGCTCCCAAGAAGGGACTTGTAGCCTGCTTTAAAGGTACCAGACCCCATCTCAAGTGAGGAAAAATTACAGTAAAGATCCAAAGGCAACCTTTCATACAACTTGAGTTTAAATGAAGAAAGATTATTTTTTTGGCCCCAGTCTCCTTTCACACAGTTCTCCACAAACACATAGTACATGTAAACTCCCCGTTATCATTTCAGTACTCAAACATTTCTAATTGAAAACCAGTCAAGTTGTAAGCAGTTCTCAGCAGATTTCTCCATACAGCCTCCTGTATGGATACTGTTCCTTCAGGCCATGGTCTGGTTCCCTGAATTATTGCAGGGGAGAAGGCATACTCTTAAGTCTTCATTACAATTGCCTGTAATAACAGCATTCCTGACAGCGACCATCCATCCTCCACCACCCAAAAAGACCCCCCCATATTCCAAGCTTGGTTCCCAGGCTTTTCCTCTTGCTAATATCTAAAGTATATCCTAAAGAATATGCAATTGAAGCCTCATCTTGCATACATCTGCTCCCATAAGTTAAACTCCAATACCTTCTGCATTTCTAAAGGGATTAGATGTCTAGAAAACAACTTTCTCTGCCAGACACACCAATCAGTCCATATACTTTGTGAAAATAATGCAGTAAGCTTGCAATACCAAGTTAACTTCTGATATTCATATCATATTTGATGCATCTTTGGTGCATTCAATGTACAGGGAAATTGGGAAGAGTCCCATACGTACAGCCTCAGGAACCAGGGAGCTGCTTTGGCACATGCTCCTTCCACAGGGATGCTTGCAGGATGCAGAGCATATCTCTGTGTTACTTCCCTGTGCTTTTTAGGGAAAGCCATTTGCTCTGCCACATCCGTTTCTCCTTGCTCATGAAAGTATAGACTGGGCTTTCTTATCCTGGCTTGTTGCAGAAATAAGCTATTGACCTTCCATGCCTACTCATGTTTCAGGATTCCAGGAGCAGTACACGCATAGCTAATTTCAGCAAGAACAAAAGGATGCTTTGTAATTCAGGGTCTGTTTCTCCAATTATCATGAGAAAAGTTATGACATCACACTAGTCCATACCTTTTCATGTCTCTCTGCTTTCCTCTGTATCTTTCAGACATATGTTCACTGATTCATTTTGCATATGTAAGATAAGATATTAATCATCACACATTCTAAGGAAATTACGCTAAATTAGCCCAATAATTACAATTCGTGAATTATCAGGCCAAGTCTCATAAATGAAGAGCAGCAGACAGCTTTAAAAACTCGTTATCTTACCTACCTCATGTTGTTTCTATTTTACCTATTGCACAACTGTATGTGTATGCTTTGGGAAGAAGATTCATATGATTGTACATCCTTTAGTCATTTCACCATTTTTTTTAACTTACCCAAACCACACATTTCTTCTAAAGATGTCTAGTACATTTTTAAGCCTTCATGTGCATAAATTAATGGTGCTACATAAGGCAACCCTAATTTATACACTCACTATGGACCCAATTAGTTCTTCTGTATCAGAATGCCAAACAGATTTTCTTAATAAAGCAGAACATTTCACATCTAATACTTATATAAAATGCAGAGTTTTAACTCTGTCACTTTGTGTTACTAACCCCAGACTTTGAGAAGGGAATTCTGAAATTAGGTTCCCCCACACACCCCCACAAGCACCACTGAAAGAATATGGGACAGATCAGTTTGGACAGACCAACGTCACTCCAGTGCAGCTAGTCAAAGTGACAGATTTACATCAGCTGAATGCACAGGACGCTGCACAACAGCACAGGGAGGTCCTACAAGACCTATGGGACTAGAGGAGGCAGAAGCACACAGGGAGGACTCTGCAGCCTTGCCCACCTCCCGCACCGAACAGCCCCCTTCATCTCTGCAGGCATGAGCTTATACCTTCTGAGCAGCAGACACCTGTCAGGGACTCTATATCTTGATTATGCTCTTGTTAATATTTTAATCTCTTCCAGCCCAGATGGCTTAATTCCTTGGTTAAGGTCGAGACATGCCTGAACGCTTGCAAGCTGAGGCTCTATCAAGAGAAGTGATAAGTGACATGGTGAACTGGGAGGGGGAAAAACCCACAAGACAAGTGGTATCACATTTGTGTCTCTGATATTTCTCACTCAAGCTGAGAATCAGAAATCCTGCCAGATGTCTGTGTGCCACGATGACTGTGTATTAACACCTCCATCTGCATTCATAGCCTACTTTGGTTATCTCCCACGTATTTTGTCACTTCAGGTTTCAGCTGTCCCCAGCACAGAGGGCATCACTGAATGCACAACGTGCCAAACCGTGCTGGCTAAATCTTAGGCCAGTGTGGGAAGGGGACTTAGGATTGCACAGTTAAAACAAAAAAATATTTAGGGGATAAAAACCCCACTGCTATGTAGATAACCTAGACGATAAGTGTCAAACAGTTTGTCTATGAAGTGGCCCACAAGCTGATCCTAGAAAAAAGGAAAAAGAGGAAGAGGAACAGAAGATTGCTGCCCTACCTCCTCACTGAAAATGGTAATTCATGGTATTTCTGCCCCATATCAAAGATGCTTACAGTGGCTACGGGGAGAGGGGGGGGGCAGAGGAGGAAGTCAAGCATTACACTAAGTCACTTTGGATGACAAGCAAATAATTGTTGTCTTTCTGGTATTTATTGCAAGCAGATTAATCACAATGGCTCATTTTGAGTTTCATGCACACTTAAGTTAGCTTCATTCTTTTGCCCAACAACACCTCTAATCAAGACTCTTGTAAGAAACTAAGATTACTACATAAACATTTTAAAGCAGAACAACAAAAGACACCACATTATTAGTATAGCTGTAAGGAGCATTTCACATTACCAGATTGGCAACAGGATCCACCTGCAATACAAGTGATCCAGTCAGTGCTCACATTTTGCATTCTACAAACACCAGGGATCTGATCTTCCAAACCCATATATGATCCAAAATCACATACGATCAAAATGAGGTTTTGCTCTCATTTGTTTTAAGCGTACAACTGTGCAATGAAGTTTGGTATTCCTTAAGCAGAGGGCAGTATTACATCAGCAAACTGTTATTGAAGTTACCTGATCTACAGTAGGTGAAATAACATTTCTGCAGCCTAAGGATACATATTACAGTTAACTGACTTTGGACATACATATAAAGATTCAGAAAATAAAACTATATTCTACTAGTGCAGAAAAATTCTAAATAGGAAAGCATTCTAGTCTCCTCCACCCCACATACACTTCCCTAAAAAAAAAAATTCTTGTGAATGCATTACTTTACCTTTGACCAAGTCCATTTCCTAACTCCTTTCTCAAACTTAATCCCAGAAGGTTTACTCATCTAATCATAAGTCACAATTAGAAGTTCATTAAATATAAATGTAAAAGCTACTCTGTCCACTATTATTCTCTAAACTCACACTTTCTCCTAGTCCTCATGGACCTGGCACTGCAATCCACTAACAAGAAGAACTAGTCCAAGTTCTCCTTTGATTCCATGATGCTTTGGTCCTTCTGGCTCCTGTAATCCCAAAGCACTCTGCTGACGCTGCCCCTCTTAATGGAAAAGCTGGAGCTGAAAAACGTGCCAAGAGATAACATTCACCAGCAAAGTCTCAGCCTTAAAACTTTTGCTAGTACTTTGACATTTGTGTAACATTCAGAAGCCGCTTGCTCACACAGAGATGTTATTCTCTACCAGCAAAGCACTTCAGATGGAAAGTATTATCTATTCCTAACTGACACCTTCCACTAAACGGAACATTTAATTAATTTGGTCCTAGGCCAGTCTTTTTTGCTTGCATGAGGACGAATGCAACTTGTAATTCTTTGGCACTGTTTCTTCTCCTCCTCCTCCCCTTTAAAAGGAACTTTACTTGTTTACAGAATAGATACAAGAAAATTCCAAGCCAGTACAGTGACACATCATTAGTTAAAAATACACCACGGTATAAAGAGCTTTAGTACACAAAGAGCATCTGAATGCAGAATTACATGAAAAAAGCCTAGGAAGGAAATGAAAGTCATGTAGAAACTGACAATTTTTTCTGCTACCGGCTGTAGCAGAAGAACAAGAAGACTGCAACCGCTTCATGTATTACTACAGAAAGTGAACTCGGCAAAATTAACCAAGTTGAAAACACAGTACATGGGATTATAAAAATACTTGAAGGGTACCTCTAAAATGCAGATGGTAAACACAGTGTATGGGAGTAGGAAGGGAGATGTCAAAACAAAAAGCTGACCCAAAAGCCTACAAGAGTGTAAAACCTTCAGGTCACTGGCTGGAGCCACGCTCACATAACAAGTGGAGACAACGTGACTCGTTACTTACAGTAAGCTGCATAAAGCACTAAAGACAAAGAAATGGAAATCCAGCAAAGATGACAGCATCTCCTTGGGAGATTCACTGTGCCAAAACCCAAAGTTACTTATCACGCATGCCATATGTATGGTCTGGCAGATATATGTGATGAGTTCTGACAGCAACAAAGATACAGTATAGAACAGGGATGCCCAGACTACTAGTTCAGATCTACAGTTGTCTGAAAACAGAAACAACTTCCAGATTTGAGCAATACTCCACCAGAGAGAGAAGCAGCACATGTCCTGTCTGAAGTTATTTGTATCGCTGCATAATGACTTCAAGCAGCTGCACACACTTTTGGCAGCTGAAACAATAAGCAGAGGTCCACAATTCTCTATAAAAAGACAAATATAGGGAGAGACCTTCATAAACAGAAGAATTAAATCTGGTTAGAAACACAAAGTTCACACTAATGCAATTAATTGTGATAAACAGCAGATGAATTTTAAGAAGGTAACAACCATTCATACGACGTGTGCCTTAGCCACGAGACCTTCTGTTTTAGCACAATGTCACACATGTACTCTGTGATCTTCTCTGCAGCAGCAGCTAAAACTTCTGGGCCTGCGTACAGCCACATTCATCCCCAACTCATGAGCAGCTTAATTAAATGACAACTGCAATTAGTGTACAACATCGAAGTCTCAAACAGATGCTGAAGGAAAAAAAGTGCATTGCTAACTGCCAGAAAGTAAGGGGCCTACACGTTCTTGGTGGGTCAGTCATCCCCCTCTAATATCCTTCTAATTAAAAAGAAGCCTAGGCAAGCTAACGAATATAGCCCCTATTAAAAAGTAACGACAAAGGCTGTAGCTGGCTATAGAATGGTATACAATAAAGTACAAAGTCAATGGTAGGGCAAAAACAAATAGAGAAACTAGGGTGGGTTTTCATATGCATTGGTGGGAATAGGGAACACCAACGGACCTAAACAAGGTTGTGCTGAGCTAAAGAGACATGAGCTGGCCCCCAGAGCATCCAAGATGTTTAGTACACAGGAATACTAAAGATCAGAAAGTTTAAGATCCGGATGTATAAAAACCAGCAAAATTCTTGCAGCATTATCTAAACCAAGAATTACTGATATGAGATTGTCAATGGTGAAGGCTAAAGTTCACGTTCAGGTGGCAGAACTTAACGCACAGCCTACTGCACTTAAAGTACTGTATATCTTTAAAAACAAAAATGAAGAAAAAGTAAGAGAAATGCTATTGTGACATTTTGCAGGAGTAAGAGAAGTAGCTCTAATCATCAGCCTTTGAAGAGGTGTTTTAATTCTAGGATAACAGACTGTGGCAAAACCTAAACAAAAACAAAGAAAATCAGGACACATCTGTTCTGCATGAAAACATGTTGGTTTTTTTTTTTCTGTCTGCTTCCTGTGGAAGAAAAAAAAAAGACTTCAAGGACTGTGCTGAAGATAACATCTCATTTATCAAAGCAGGTGATACACTAGAATTGTGATAATTCTTGTGAAATGAGAGGAACAAAGATTAAGAGGAAAACAAGGAAATACAAGATCTTTGAACTACTTTGAAGTGGGGCACCACAAAGCTGATCCAAATTCCCATTAACTTTAGTAGGACATGAAATACAGTTTACTAGCTGTATGGCTTGATATTCAGGAAATACCAATATTAGGGAGATACGCTATTTCCATAAGTACATTGCAGCTAACATACATTGCTCCGTGCTCATGTCTGGTAATGAGTCAGAAGTACAAAGGAAAACACAGTCCCTATATAGGAAGAGCACTACAGGAAAGAATTGATAGAAAAGTTATTTTATGTGAAAAGGAATGAAAACAGTGGCTGTGAGACTACAGTGATAACTTTAAAAGATTTAAGAGTGGCAAGGGAGCTCAAGTGATGGAAAAAGACCAGAAGGAATTACATATTGGAGAAAAGTCACATTCCGATTCCTCGTTTATGCACATGGAGTATTGAGGACAGCCACCACTCAATAAGCTGCCACTCTAATAATTTTATTAGAAAACTTTGAGCAGAGCAGTTGCACTACATCATCTGTACAGATCCCTCCCAAACTCAACTATTCTATGAAAACAATACTTGCAATTTTAAGTTTTTATAGTTAAAAAAAAGCAGGAGTGAGAAATTGAAAAAAAACAATGTGTTTCCAAATAAGGAGGCAAAGATGTTCTTCCTAAGATAGTATAAATAAGTACAGCAATCAGGTTGACTGACTTAAACTTTCCTTCTCAATAAAGACACTAATTTCAACTGTGCTTCTATATGCAAAGAAACCAAAAATCAAAATTCAAAATAGACTTAAAAGTTCCCCCTAAGGAACTTCTCATTCCTTCATTTGGCAGATTGATCCTTCAAAGCAATGCTTGGCCAAAGTACTTTTGTTAGAGCAAAGGATGCAAACATGCACCTAACACCAACATCGGCAAAGACAGAGCAGGCAAACATTTTTCAAGTAGAATAAGTCATGATGCAACACCTTTTTGAAGAATCATATTTATAACATTTTCTATTGATAACAATAAAAGGGTGACAGAATTCACTTCTGATAAAGATTAGACTAGGTATTTTAATCTGCAAAGCAAAGATTAAAACTAAATTATGGATTTCCTAAGGCACCTTAATTTCTTGGGAAGAGAGTACTTCAAAAAAAGAAGAGAAGAAATAGCAAGTGTGTCACAAGGATCCATAAGGCATAGACAGGCTCTGCTGTTTCATCCAGACACTGCTTTAATTTTGGATTTCCTAATATCTGGCCAGAGGTACCATATTTTTAGTTTCAAAGTAGTCCAGCTCCATGAATCTGAGCAAAGGATTTGAATACACTGATTTAGTATCAAAACTGTCAGTAATCATTCCATATTTCATAATTGCAGCACCAAAACACAGCCTCATGTTTGCAAACTTTAGCATTTTTTGCCTTATGAATATTTGGGTTTAGGGGTATGTGAGATGCCAAGCTGGTACACTTCATTTACACTTCTTAAGTAAACGTTTAATAGTCTTCTAGTCTGAAATTAATTTCCTAAATGTGAATTGATGCTATTTAAGAGCATGTTTAAGGCATTTCAAATTATTAACTCAAGATATGATGGCAGAGAAGCTATTTTAGTGCTGGTCAATTGCCATTGTGCTTGTCCCACACGTAGCAAGAAACATTTGGTTTTGCTTACTGAAAAAAAAGTAAAACGGGTGCAATTTAATCTAAAATTGACACTCATCTCAAACCAAATTTCTTCACTTAAGGACACGGCTCCTTTCATGGGTGTTTCAGGCCTTTTATGATTTGTACCATGCATACTACTGATTAAACGAGCATAGGCTACTCAATTTTTCTTCTCACTCAGCCCCTCAATCATCATAAGCACTAAATAATTAATTAAAGAAAAAACTTAAAACTATTTTATTTACAGTTCTGCAGGTCAACAGCCCAAGTAGCCAGATATGACCTCACTCCCCAGGCTCTGGGTCTCCGGCTCCCAGACACACAGTACTCATTCTGAGCATCCCCAAAGTCCCTCTGCCTTCCCTGTGTACAGTTGGACCCTAGAAGACAACCACCATCACCAGCCTGCCAACAAGCTGATATAGGAAGTAGCTAAGGCTTTCAACAGATATTTACTCTTCATGAGAGCTTGTTGAAATAAACTCATTCCTTTTAAATATTCGCTTGGAAGAAATTCTTCTTAATTGACTCATCAACTAGTTGCACTTGACAGCTGAAGAAATCAACCACAAAAATAAAAGCATTTAAACAATTGATGCATCTTGCCGACTAATACCTGTCCACACCAAGATCAAGCATGTCTACCCAGAATTACAAAATCCCCACAAGGAATACTCTGCCCAGGCACATGTGTACAGCAGAGCACCTGCTTTCAACTCACTGTTCCTCGTGAGCAGCCAGCAGCTTGCTGCCTCCCTTTTCATTCCAAGCCTTCTCTCCAGTCTAACCCCACAACCTTGGAAAGCTTGGTGAGAGAGATCAAGTTTCCATTATACAAACCTATTTAACGCTTATGGAATGTTTGTTTTCATCGTGCTAGTTTGGGAAAGAGCACTCACTGGAGCTGCCTTGCTAAAGCTATAGTTAACCTTCTCAGCCTTTTGTTCTTTTGCGCTACATATCTTCCAGTAGACTGCCTCCAACTACTCTCTCTCCCTTATGTTAAACCCTGAACGATAACTTTCAGTATTTATAATTATGACAGCTATTGCTTCAACTCAAGAAGGATTCAGCTTTCAACTTTGCCCTGTCACACAGGGCATTTCTATGGTTGCATTCAAACATCTCCATCTTCCAAATTCGAGAAAGCTCTTTTGTGTCCATTTTCATGCTGGATTCTGGTCATGATGCTCAAGCTGAAGAAATTCTCCCTCTGAGAAGGGCTTCATAGATTACCAACTTTTCCCCCCGACTAACTATCAAACATTGAGTATAGACACACAGGTCAAGCTTACTTATCAAATTAAGATTAGTGAATGAATTTATACTTCTTCAATCCCAAGAAGGTAGGTATGCTTTTCCAAGTAACTCAAACTAGCACAAGAAGCATTTTAAACCAGGTGTTCTAGCAAAGGGAGCAACAGTTCTAGCTTAAATTGCCTCACAAAAAGTTTTGAAGTGGGTAAAAAATTGGGTTTGATTTTAGAAATCCAGCATATATCTGCAACTAAATAAAAATCTCATTGAATTTAGCTATCTTCAACATTATCTCATTAATAATTGATTATTTGTCTGCAAGAAAGCATATGGTTGTGTTCTTCCAGATTGCAGGATAAACTATGACTCTCTACTCAGATTAACAGTCTACTAAAAAATGTCAGAGGCATGAAGACCAAGCAGCAGTCCAAATGAACAGGTGCGTTGGGGAAAATGCATCTGTCTGAGTAAGTGGAGAATCACATCTCGGCAGACCTGTCACTCCAGCAGTTTTCAGGAGCTCTGCACTCGCTTAAGTATCCCTTGAGGCACCAGCAGCCAGGAGATACAGGATGACGGATATACCACCTCAAACAGCAAATCCTACTGTGATTTTAATTGAATTACAGCAGCCATTTTATTTTTTGCAGAGCCTCTACACTCCGTCTTACTTGCTCGCTGCCAGTGATTCAGCAGTTTATTTCTCAATACACTAATCCCTTCATAAGACAGTTTCTCATTCCTTTTAAGCAGTGCTTCTGACAGCAGCTACCTATATCTTTGTTGTTTAAGGCTCTCCCTTTTTGATTAAATGGAAGTAGTTTATCTCAGACATACTTCCTTTGCTTTCAGACTCTCCCACTTTTACATGCAGGAGAAGGCTCCATCTTTTAGCAATTCAGGGCTCTCTTTCCAATGCTGTTCCTCCGTACTTTTAAGCTCACCTGACTACACTGTTGCAGGAATTAAAAGAGGAGACAAAAGAAAGGAAACCTGAAGCCTAGAAGATAAGAAGCAGACAGTGACATCGACTTATAAACACAAGCCAGCTATGTAAAAAAATACGTTTACTTCACTATTTACAAGGAACTCCAATAAAACTGCCATCTGGCTATTTCAGTTGCTAACCTGAAGGGTACAGAAAGTTTAGTTCAGGGAAAAAGGCAAAATAGGCAAAAGCAGCTATCAAGACCTGCCTTTGCCACAGCATGCAGCGGGGAAGCATCAACAACTATCACAAGCCTGATGTATCTTGAGCCAAAGCTATTTAAGCAATGGCTTAAAACTTACTCAGTTTACTGATTCTCTATTATAGCAATGAACAGTTTTCAAATGCCATAGTTATTGCTTTTGGCCATAATACTCAAAAGCCATTAACTGTTTATCTCAGAATATTAATCCTCAAAAGGGTGACCCTCATGCCCAAAATATGCTCTCAGTCATGAAGAATGATTGATGAATTATCCCAAGCTAGTCCACAGAAACACTTCTAGTGGTGTTTTATCATCAAAGTTACTTTCCCCTTAATCAAAGGCTAATGCAATATGAAATCCTTAAATACGCACGGCACAGCAAGATAAAGTTGCAACCTTGAGAAGGCTGGAAAACAGCAATTTGCACACACAAACACAGGGTTTAGAACTACCATCATAACAAGCATCATCAATTACAAGCAACAGTGGCTTTAACAGGACTATATTCAGAGTATATTAACTTCATGACATCTTAACCTTCTTGTAAGGCCACAACCTCTTTACAATATCAAAGTGCTACAGAAGAGCAGATTTGCTTCATGTAGAAATATTCTTTGCAGCAGATTTCATAAATAGCAGCACTGCTGCCTTACCAGATCATTGGCATTATTATCAGCTGCATACACTCAGGGAAGACAGACTACACATCTTCACACATATTCTCAAAGATGACACACTCCAGAAGTTTTGCACAACTGTAAGAGAAAGCTCTGACTGAAATGAGGCATGTATTTTCAGGTAATAGCTTGTCTTCAAAAACCTGCTTTCAAGGGAGAAATCTGGGCAGGTACCCCTGACTTTTAGCACAATTTCATAATAATTTTGTTCAAGTATCCAACTGATGCTTTTGCATTCATCATGTTCTTATGAAAAGTAGAGTCATGCGTACTCCATCTTAAATATTACTGTTACACAAGAAAGAAAAATCTCAAGCAAAATGCTGTCGCTGCAATAATTAATTATAACTCCAGTTATATGTATAAAAAAGTTGTCTTTTCGTTCTACTGCAAAATTAGCAAACTATCTCTGAGGCGCAACTTCAAAGAGCACAGAAACAGCTAATCTCGTAAAAGCACCACTAAATTCACCATAAAATGGCAATTTCGCTAATTCAGTATTTCAAATTACTGCAGAACAATTGATACCATTTTAATTGTTGGGGCTTTCCACACAGAGGGAAGCACGGGAGGCATGAGAAACCCAACCAGTATGGGAGAAGGAAGTGTCTAAGTAGAGAGCTGGCAGAGAGGCACAAAAGGTGCAGAAAGGGAGAAGGGGATCAAGATGGAAGGAAACAAGGAGATAATAAAGGAGAGAAGGACATAAGATCTTCAGAGAAGTAGGGATGGTTTAAGAAGACACAGCAGCAGACATCCAGCAATAAGGAGGCTAGGAAAGAGGACAGTTTTTCTATGGATCTCGACAAGAGTGATGCCTGTAGATCACAAGACTCCTGCCTTTGAAAGAATGATCTAAAAATTACATACAGTAAGCCCAGCACTTCCAATTGAGCAAGTTTCCACTTGGAATAAATGGCAGCTCTTCAGATTCAAGAAGCCAACAGCTACAAGACAAATATTCACACACCAAGTAAATAGGAAACTACCTCTTTCATGCTAGATGGCAGCGGAGAAAGACCTTATAATTCCAAACCATGTTGTAATTAATGGCTATTCTGACTACAGGGCAGAAATCACATTCATTCTCATGTCCTTTCCAAGAACTATTACCCTGTATATTCAGTATTCCTACCTAGGCAGGGACATTTCTCCAGTGCAACTGTATGCTGTGTTTACAGGTAATGTTTCTAATTAAAATTATATGGCTAGTCTAGTTGTTGAATACAATGCACAGATGCTACAAGCTTTCTAAGATGACTGCTAGCCTGTAGCTATTTTAATTAGCTTGACAGGTAATAAAGTAGAATTTTATAATTATACTATTACAATGCACAAGTGTTTCCTTTCAAATCTGTACTCACTGAGTCACTTGGGTAAACAACAGCCAGTTTTGGTTCACCAGACCAGAAGCAAAACTCCAAACTTGGCTTCCTCTATGCGTTGCTCATGGCTTAGCAAAATGCTGCTTGGGATTCTAGGCTAGAAAATCCTTCCCTCACTTAGAGATTCTGTATAAAACCCAAATTTGCAGTCCCAATAACTGTACTTTGTTCAGTAGACGTGCGACCCCTCATTTTCCTGAGGTGTGCTGTGCTTATTTCTCTGAAGGCAAAACGCTGGATTCTCAATGTATGCTGCTGGCCAAGAGCCCCATCAGCAGTGGGTAGATTTTACAACACACAAAGTTTGTACAAGCTCTCTGCTTAGGATATCTCAGAGGCTCAGATCAGATTGTTATTCTGACTTCCCTCCCCATACACCACGCAACACAATTTGGGTTCGTATTATCATATCTAAACATTACACATCGCATCACTAAACTTTTAAGCACTTGTATTTGCTAAGTACTTATCCACACTTAGCTTTTTTTAATACCACTTCACTAAAAATACCATATAGGTTATATCACAGAATTGAGGCATTTAACACAAATTCTGATCACATTCTTGCTAATGAGGAGTGTTTACCAAGTAGTTACGTTGTTCTGTAAACAGAAAGCAATTTCCAGTCTGCTCTCTATAGTGGTGTCAGCATTTGCAAGCCATTCCTAGTACGCATATAGCCGTCTACTCTAGTCATTCACACTTGCTATCAAACTGGCATTTAAGGATTTGGAATGCAGAACACAAGTCTGCAGCCTAAAAATAATATCCCAAGATTTGATCCTGCGCTTCTTATTCAGGCTCAATTAATCAAGGTTGCCTAACTCTTCAAAAGTACTTTTCATCAGTAGATTGAAAGCACTTTCCAAATGAAATGGTTATCAGCATCTCCTTTTTGCTATGGGGAACCTGAAAACGAGATTTCACCCGAGAAAGGGCTTTGAGGCTAATTTAGCAGTACTGTCCAAAGGGATGAGGAGTCCATTATTCAAAGTTATCTTTTATATTAAGAAATAAGCTTTTCCTTTCAGACCACTAGAAAGCAATATATCACAAAATTTATCATAGTGTCTTTGAAAACTTCACACAACGATAGCTTTGCAAATTTAAGAAAGCCCAAGCTGAATAAGAATAGTTTACTTGATCTACAGCAGAAATTCAGTTTTCATTGTAAACACCACCCAGAACCAAGGACAAACTTCTGAATTACTCCAAAGAACATAATAATTGAGTAGTTACGTGTTTTGATCATAAGGCACCTGTAACCTCTCTGAACAGACAGGGCAATAATAGCTAAAGCTAAGAAGGAAGACCACATTTATTTAAATATTTCATTGTAACCTCTGAAAAGATTTTGTTCTCCTTCAGAGAAAACATGCTTTTAAGTATGAATTACGTTATCAATTTTATCTGTGGAGATTGGCTACATGAAAGCCAAGCAAAGCCATGACATCAGGGCAGTTCTGGGACAGGGCAAAAGCGACACCATAGGGGTGCAGAGGAAAGCACAGCCAGATAGGGACAGCTGCCTGTTCTTCCCTGGACCAGACAGAGCCAGACAACCCAAAGAGCAAATCATCTCATTTAAATCTGTTTCATACTTGACATTTTTCCAGAAACAAACACCCACAAGATAACTCGAGATAAATAGCACAAAACCTCTCAAGTAGCAATATTGATTCCTTTGGATATTCAAGCTGAGATGACAATATGAAAATTTTAGCTTTAGAGATGCTGCAGGCTAATTTGGCTAATTCAGCTGTAGGGTCAATGATTTAACACACACTGATTTTGAAAATTCCATTACAAGAAAAACCAGAAAAAAAAACTATTGATAAGAGGATATCAATTTTCTTTTGTAAAAGACTAAGTTAAACAGCCTTTTAAACAATGGTACATTTACAAAAATAGTTTTCTGAAGGCAAGCTGTTCCATGCCTTCTATAAAGCTTCCACACAGAATAGCCTAAATGCAATATATACACCCTAAGAACTTCAATGCAGACCTCTGGCATTCTTCTAACAAAAATAAACAAATCCCACTGTCAATATACTGAAAAACTAAGGGGCAGATTCTTTGCGGCACAAACTATAGAACAAAAATTTTGACATTCAATACAACGACATTAGGAAAGAAGTTAATATCACCACCAAAAAAAAAAATCAGTATCAAGAATTTTTTTACCTTCTCCAGTGCATGATATGTAGACTCCAGTCAAATTTCCAATACCTGAAAGTAGAAATTCATACAGGAAGTCAGTTTTAATGATATTTTAAGTAGTTGATTCTTCTCTATGTTAACTTATTTTGCAGGGAAGACTAATGTCTAATTATTTTTAGTTCGTTATTTTCAAAGTGCCACACGATAGAAGTTGTAAACCAGTCAGATACTCTACAGATTTTTTCCACCACTTGATTCAGAGTTTACCCCAACTCCACTGAGATCAGTCCGAGAGCCCCCAGCCACGATGCACACTGCTCACTGGTCCACTGCTCACTGCAGACTCTGCACACCACACTCACATTCCACCATTCCACGTGGGACTACTTGAACCTTATTTTTTAAGCTCCAATGACTTCATTAAGGGCTGATAAACACTTTCAACTGCTAAAGCGTTTCACAGTGAATCCTCATCTTCCCCCACTGCTCAAATGCTCTTGGCTTCCCAAAGCTGGCATAAATGCCAGCTTCCTCTCCCTGTCCCCATCACCGCTAACTCAGTGCGGTTTGCCAAACCAACCAAAATTCCAAAGACAGGGCTGAATCGCATCCATTTCCCAAGGAGGTCCAGTACAACCATTAGTATTCAATTATATATATTCCAAAGTATTCACTAACCAAATTATGAAAACCAGAAAAACAATGGGAACTGTTCAACACATGTTTTCAATCATATAGCTTCACATGTTCTGTAGCTGGCTATAGGACACAAAATACATACATTAGCGTGGAAGATGTTTATGAAGCTAATATTGGATAAGCACTGTAATGCAGCCAATGTACCAAGAAATACAAACTTCTTTTTTCACACTATCAACACATCCCAGATAGGAGAGAGGGGAAAAAAAAAAAAAGGAGTCTGACGCTTGACCTAAAGATAAGTGCTGATAATCCATTTTCTAACTGAAGAGTTATGGGTTGTGCCACCACCACCTCCCTCCCTTCTTTTCAAGTCCAATACAGTTGCTACTGAAGTCCCCGAGAATACAAAAGGCTTCTACACCACATGCTCTTACCAGCTTGGCTGTGGGAGATTTTGTGCCAAGGAATTACACTGCTGGTAGTCTACAGGCATGTTACGGCTTCATTTAACAAATGCCTACTAACAAGTAATCAACAGCTTATAGTAAGGGCTTAGCGTGACATTTCTCAGCCTGGGCTTCAGAGTTACTCACAGTCAACCAGACTGGCTTATCCATGATTTTGCACAGCAGTACTTGCCACCCAGATTTGCAGGAGGGAAGAGTTCCCTTCCAGTTTAAGCCACCCGATGGGCAACAGGTGGGATCCAGCACCAGTGCTGAGTATGGGCAAGTTTCTTCACAGCTGAACATGCTTCAAGGAAAGCCGAGCCAGATGGAGCCCCACTGAAGTGAGCACAACACCGGGTAGAGCAGATAAATATTTGATATTGAGCTACACTAATTAGACAGGAAGAAGTAGTGAAGAGTTTCATACCAATCAAAATATCACTGTTTACTGTAACTGTAAAACTTATCACTTCACTCAGAGTTTAGAGCAACTTGCACAAATTAAAAAAATGTTCTAACACTAACATTGCTCTGTATTTTTAGACACCTACTAATCCATCTCATGCTGCTGAAGACAAAGAAGAAAAAGATGGAAGCTTTTTTACTTTGAAAATTCTGGTCTTTATATTTGCCTAACAATCTCTAAAGAATCCTTGAACTTACGTGGGCTTATAGGGCCGAGAGCCAAATCAGAAGAGAGATTTACAAACCACCTGTCACACAACCTCCAGAATCACATTTGGTTTGCTAGGGTGGGTTTTTTTGGTACTTGTGGGAGACTCTGGATCAAATCTTCATTTTTCTTCACCCACAATCTCTTCCTATGCATTTACTAATAAGTCTATTACTACTTCTGCTGGAGCTGCTTACACTGGTAAGATATTCACTCAAGCAGGACATCTGATCTCCCATATGTCCATTGAATGCTCTGTATAGTGAGTAATTTGAGTGTAGAAGGAACAGGTGACTGGTTAAAATAGCCCAACATTGTAACTTTTGTCTACTTAGTGGAACCAGCCAGCAGCATGTACCTACTCAAATCCTTCAGAAACTTCTGTTTTCAACAACAGAAACACTTCTGCTGACAATTTCTTAAAACACTGTATTGGCAGAGAAACATTGACTTGAAAAACATGGAATAGGGACTTTCAGTACATTTCTTTATTCCCTAGTAATAGCAAAAAGCTGAACATTGCTCTTCATAGTCATATTTCAGACGATGATTAAAGTAATTGCACGTTATCCTCACAAGCAGCACTGAAACTGGACTTCTAGACTTGAAAACCTAAAGTATTTAAACTATATTACACCCAAACATTCAGCAGCCCCAAACAATTCTACTAAATAATAAAAAGCTTCCCACACCACAGCTTGAAGGTGCAATTCAAACACACACCTCCATCCCACACGAAGAAGAGTCTGGAACAGGTACCAAGGGAAACAGACAGTGCTCTCTCCCCTAGGTAATGCTTTGGAAAACAGCACATTAAAAACAGAATTTAGCAGCTTCAGTGTTTTCCACATTGCTTCTCAACAGAAGGCTTTGGAAAAAAGAAAAGCTTCAGAACATGGATATGAAGCAGTCTCCAAAGGAAAAGGCAACAACACTTTCATTGTAGCTCCCCAGTTCGCCACTCCAGCTGTTCTGGAAGCTACAACTTCCAAGAAACCCAAAAGAAAATCAGTTTTGCCCAATTCTCATTGCATGTAAAGAAACAGCACATACTTCAAAGAAAAATCACTAAGGGCAGAAAATAAAAATAGATGTGCACTACTTCATTTCACAGAAATACTATATAATTGCACAAAAAAAAATTACTTTTCAGGTGGAGGTAGATCTTTGGGAGCTGGCAACTGGGAGTACTGATGAGAGCCTGAAGAGCTGATCTTGCCTGCTGCCAACAGAAAACTGTACATCACACTCCAAGTTTATATTGACGCACTAATGCAGACTGAGCTGAAAGAAGAAAGCTGAGGTGCGTTTCCCACCAAGAAGTCTATTAGCATAATATGCAAATACTGACATTCCTAATGCATCTTTCCTCAGAGTACTTATGTGAGATAAGACTGCAGAGTAAGGGTCATGATATTTATCTACAGGAGAAAAATTGAGCCTGGTTGATGGCAGGAACATTATTAATGCATCAGGCTCTGAATCCCCAACCCCAAATTTTCCCTTGGCTACTTCAAACATGCACCAACTTATTTGCTGATGTTTTTTCGCCTTTTTACTGCCCTTAGCTGTATTTTCGCTTAGGTTTATTGAACCAGTGTTCTCTGGCACTGTTCATTATTGCCTGCCAACCACAGGCTAGTCTTGTCCTACCGTCCAAATTCACTGTTTTTGAGAAAGCTTAAATAAGGAAACTATGTGAGAACTTTGCATCTCTCTCCTTCACTCCAGAAGCCCTCAGACTGCAGATTTGTCTTTATCAGAAACCTCCTATATACTGTTTGAGCTTTCCCTGCTTTCTAACATGAACTTGATCTCCTTCAAACCTTCCACTTTCTACAAATGCAATATTCTTCAATTACCAACAAGCTAAAAAGAACACAAGAACCACAAGCCTGATAGCTTATGGGCTTATTAATACAGATTATTAAGTAATCAAGTGCATATGAGCCTGCTTTTGCTTATTTTCATTTCCAGCAGCCCTACGAGCCCTTACGAGGAAGGGCATACCCTGCAACTGCTCCTACTGCTATCCTATTTCTGCTTCTTGAGGGCATTTCTCAGAGCAAATCCCCTGCCCAGCCACCTACCTTTGTCCTAGACCTGGCTCTGCTACCTTCTCAAAAAACAAAGCCAGGAGAGACTAACCCTGAAGTATCACCCAGTTTTACAACCTATGTCAACAGATTACTAGCAAGCAGTCCAGCAAAGATGGTATAAAGCATCAGTCGCAATTTCCCTGCTGAGGCATATGTCTTTCACAACAGGACCTCACACTTGATTCAGCATCATCTGCAGCGATAGCTGAGACGTGGTACAGCTCTCCCTCAGTAATACTTGAATCCTTCACTTGCCTGTTCATGAATTCAAACATTGTTATTAACACAATAGATTGATTATGGGAGCTAAATGGAAAAGACACAGTTTTCTGAAGCTGAAATATAAATCCAATATGCATTTGTCACAGAAGCATTTCCTGCGCACTTAAACATTGTGTAGTGAGTCAGCCAAAAGCATTCTGCAAGTGTAATCTATCTCATGGAGGAAAAACTGGAAAAGCCTAATGACCATCATAGCTCTCCCAGGGTTTGATAGGTTTAACTTCAAAGTAAAATGCTGTCAAAATAGAGATCCCGTGCAGTTTATTGTAACAAAAAAGTGAAAATTAAATATTTCAGTGCTATTTGGAGGTAGCAAAATACCTTGGTCTCATCAAACGGGGATGAGCATTACACATTAATATTGGATTTTAAAGCTTTACAAGGCCATTTGTTTGATGTCCTTTTCTTCACAAATGAAAAGAATGTTGACCTGCATGACTGCTTATTGATAATAAAGTAATCTTTAGACACCGCAATTTTTTTGTGAGATCGTCAAAGAAATCTGATTCACCAGCTCATTTGTAAATTGAACCTATAAGCTACACAACCATTAAAATTGTCTTATATTACTGAAAATGGGCTTCCTTGCTCCATCAGAATAGGCTCAGAACAACTGCTGACTGACTGTACACAGAGAAGAGGCACCTGTCTGAAAGAGGTGATTTTTCAAAGCTATTTTCCCCATGGATATACAGTTGTAGAGTCCATAGATCAGTTAAAAGCCCATAATAAATACAGGAGACTGCATTCAAAGAGGATGATGCATTCATCACCTTTCCACTTTCAATGCAAAGTAATGAAATGCATTAAACTGTTTTGCATCATCTGTGAGTGATACTCTAGTCTCTCCGAACTGCTGATTAAGAGATCCTTTACTCATTTGCATATAGTGCATCAACCCAATCACTTACCAAAGGTTATTTTAACTGAACATGTCAGGCTTCAATGGCACAAAGGGAAAATCCACTTCAGATTCAGTCAAGTTTTTTTGCACGCACTTTCTCATTACCAATATACAGCAACATTGTCGCTGTTCGCTACAGCTTGTTATACAAGCAACAGAAGGAGATGGGTAGTACCTGATCCTCACTGAGAAACCAACCACATTTTATTCACCATCACTGTAAGCTGCAGGTTTATAGCCTCCTTAATTTTTAATGAGATCTCAAGAGCCCATGTAGGAGCTCTAATGCTGTACAAGACCAGAGCTGAACTCCTCCTCTCCAAGGAACAGAGGTTTCACGAGCTCTATAAACCATCACTAGCCCATGAGCCACTCTGCTTGCCGGTGACTCTGAAGAGTCTACAACAGCTTTATAAAAACAGATGGGATCTTCTAACGCTTCTGTATTTCTGCACTTCCTTTTCAAGTTTTGACTTAGCCAAAAGCCTTCCTCAGCCAAAGGACACAGCACAAAGGATATTGGTTCAATGTCACATCCCAGTGATTCTTTGCATGAAAGAGCAAGCAGAAGTTAACAGGCTATACCTACCAGGGAAGGGAGGGGACCATTGGTTCCCCTTCATTTCTTACTCCTATCACTGTTGTATTAAATCTTTTCTTATTGGGATTGAAATGCCAGAAGCAAAAAATTGTAAGTGATCAGAAATATCTAATCACTTGTAACCAATTACAAAACAAATGGAACGGTCAGTGATTAAACAAAAACCCACAAAACCAGGTACTGAGTAATTAATCTTTAAACAACTTATAATAATTAGCAGCCTTGACTGTAAATTTCATACAGTTTGTATTTAAGGTGACATTTTAGTGCTTATTTGCAAGCTAATGTATGTATTCACATAGTCCCCCAACTGCTGTAAGTGAAGGTCTTAAATATTTACTGCTAGTTAAACATTTTAGACTTTTTGCAAGATTATCTTCAGCAGTGAGATTTTCATGACCTTCTGTGTTGAGGAATAATCTTCTGCAACAAGATAAAGTGGATGTACGCCCACAGTCTATCCTTGCTAGAACTACAGCTCCATCACCATTAAATTGTTTGTTTTTCTTTTTTAATTTGTTCCTTGTCCTTGCAAACTAGAAGACATTTCAGATCGCCCACATACTCCCTCAACGCCATGTTCTCCAAAAACAAGGTCTTCTGCTTTCTAAGTCGGTTTCTTTTAAAAATTGCTAAGTTACATAACTAGGTCACACAGTACAGAGACAAAGTCTGCAGAAGGTTTTGAAGTTAAACACATCCACACCAACTACAGAATAGACATTTCCTAGTACTTACCTCCATTCTAATATATAAAAATATATACAAATAACCTTTAACTTCGTATTTCTTTACTCAACAACAGGATCAAGGTCAGCTGAACAGATGACACGATAGTCACATTACAAAAAACACATACAAAAAAATCAAGCCTGCAACATTGGACTATGAAGTCCACATCAACTTCGCAGGTTGACACCACAAACTACTCATCTGAAGGGTACCACAGTATAACAAATGGCATGCTTTCAATTTTTTTAACCTACTGCTCTCTGAAATCTTGGAGAATGAAGGGGTGGACTTGGAAGTTTCAATATGCCATGAATTTATTTCAATTTACTTATGCTCTGAAAAACCTGCAAAGGCATATTAACATGCCACTCCTGCTCTTAGAGTCTCACTGACAGCCCAGAAAGAAGATAGGAAAGCAAACATCTTACTTGAAGAGCAACACTCTGTGGAAAGTAGTGGATTTCCAAGGAAATGCCTCTACCACTGCCTTCAGGAAAGCCTCGTTTTTAAAAATGCTGAATTGTAACTAAACAGAACTGTTGCATAATCAATCTTTAAGACAATCAATTTAGCAAGTCCCAGATGCCACCACGGAAAGCTTGCAGCAGTACCCACAAAAGCCACCGTGACCTTAACAGTCAGCTAAAAAAGGTGTTTATATACAGTATTTTGAGAACCGGAAACTGATACATGAACTGCCAGTAGTTTGCAGTATTAATATTCAGCAGAGAAGTATCAAAAAGATTTTCACTTTACTTAGTCTGCTCTAGCAAGGCACAGCAAGGAAAGCAAGCAAGTGTAATAAAATTGATAGTATACACAGCAACAGCAAAAGCCTCACAAAAGCATCCCGAGTGTGAAGAATGACATTAGGAAGTAAGGGACAATAAATCTTACTTCCCAGGAAAGAGCATTCAGGTTTTCTTGTTCAGGGTAATTTCATCACTAATCAGAAATCCACATTATGATATTATCTCTCAGTCAGATGTTTCTTCCAAAGGAATCAAAATACCCAAGAATAATGAAGAATTGATAAAAAAATGAAATCTTCAGTTTTTAAGGCAAGTTCCTTCTAAATTATTAGCTTATAGATGAAGCTAATTGATAAATGCAAAAATCTCCTCCTTTAGTAGCAGCAGACAAACAAAGGTGAGCACATGCAAAAACCTAAAAGAGCAGGAAACAAAACCAGAAAGACTGGTAGAAGTAACTGAGCAAAACCTTCGCATCTGCAATAAACCAAAGGAGTGCGTGCCATTCAAGTGGCAGAGCTCAGACTGTCCCCCACCCATGACAACTGAAAGCAATACAAAAGTCAAAAAAATGCATTTATTTAATTTAGTGCCATCTGTTTAATGTGCAGGTCACATACATTTTGTTTTGAGGTATAAAAATAGGCAAGTCCTAAAAAATAATACTAAAATACTTGGAAGCTAGACATTTAAGTGAAGGCCACATACATTTATCTCCTACACCAGCAGACATTCTAAGTACTAACTGTAAAATCAGAGGAGCTTGATGTACAGTAGCAAACTCCTTTAGTTTTCAACTAATTTAATTCAGTTTTCCTAAATCTAAACAGAAACACTAACAGACCATGAGTATTTTTCTCTTCCAGCAGGCAGACAGGCTCCCCCCTTTCCCTTTAACTCCCCATTCCTGCAGCAACATCCTGCAAAAGAACTAGGGAATATTTTATCAATTTATTCTCAGAGTCGCTAGGTTATGACTCGGGGGAAGGTGGAAAGCAAAAAAAATCTGTTCCAACGTAATCTATCCACATTCAGAAGCACAGAAAGCTATTAGTCTGCGTCCTAGTGATATCAAGCCCTTTTCATACAAACAGTGGAACAAGCTAAGCTACCCAGCCTTGACATCTGTCAAAACAGAACAGGTTTCAAGTAGTAATTTATATGGGTAGCTTTTTTCTTCTGATCCTTCCAGTGGTTCAGTTATTACAGCAGTATCATGACTAAGCGGTATTATTTTCAGAGAAAATTAGAGAAAAAGAAAAGGAAATATAATAAGCATGGGATTTGCCAAAATCTCCCCTTTCTTTTAATATATGTATAAATTACTCTTTTTCATTCATTTTATTCTACTGCTGCAAACATCAGTTCAACAATCTCCCCCTATTCCAGTCCTGTCAACTTTGTCATGACACCCTCTCCGTTATTATAGCCTATTAATCTTAATCACTCAATTAGTTTGAGTACATTAAAAAAATGTACACGGGATGCAGGAAAACAAACATGCAGCTCTTACTCCTTACACCTATAACCTTTATAATCTAAAAATATCAGCGAATTTAGCTGTAAAAATTAGTATGTCAGCACTAGGTTGTGTCGTTGTTGACCCACTGTAGCATAGTCATAGCTACATAGTTCAGGCTATGTTTTTACACAATTTTTTTCAAATTGCATTGAAAAGCAGGCCAGGTTTGTTTACACAGTCAGTGGTCCACGAAGCATTAGTCCAAGCACATCATCTCCTTCCACATCTGATGCAGATGAAAGAAGGCTTCGATCTTTGTGGTAACAGCATCATTTTAAACAACAGTGAATACAAAGCAGAGTATTTTTCAATTCTTAGCTGCTCAGTTCTTTTCTGTTCTTAGTAACAGGTACTCCTGCCTTGATCCTTTGGCACCTGACACTAAAACTTAAGCAAAAGCTAAGGTCTACTTCAGTAAAAAGAACACATTAACAGTGACACGCTTCTCAAAGGCTAATACTCCCAGCAGCTTCATTTTGATGGGGTGACGGTCTCTTAAGCTGATGCAGCCCACAGGGTAGAGGAAGGAGATCAAAGGAAAAGAGCACAGCTAGAAGCCACAGACAGACTTGCTCTAGGATCACAAATAACCCCACAAGAGCAGACACAATGCTGTTCGTGAAGGTCAAAACTGGAACTTGGCAAGCACGAATCCCACAAACCAGGATAAAAGACTCAGCCAACCACATCATATTTTCAACTGTGTAGACAGAACACCTAAAAGGGCAAACCTGATCCTAAGCATAGTGAAACATCACTAGATCACATTTTGATCCCCTTGATATTCAGGGATCTGAGCTGGCTGCAGGAAAGTTACATTCCAGTGCTGTCAATAAAGGCAAAGCAACCAGGATCAGATGGGAGGGGAGGGCAAGAAATAGGGAAATGCTTTGAACCCCCCATAGATGAGTGCAAACAGTGTGGCATGGCTTGGTTAACAGCAAGCACCAACATTCAGACTTGGCCAAGACACCAAAATGGACAAGCAGAGCTCAGATTTTGTTGGTTATTTCCCAAGCTTGCACACTTACTTTCCATTTCATCAATATGTAGCTGAAACTTTTTAAATGGCAACATCTTTTTCTAGCTTGCACTCTGCACACCAGTACAGCACTGGTGCTGTAGGCAGCATGGAAGGTCTGCATCCACACCGGCAGCGATGGCATCCCAGACTCCTGGATGCCACCCGGCCAGCCTGGCTCCTGGCAGCACATGCTTGGGAAGACTGAACAGTTCAGAGCAGAATTTGATCTCGTCCCAGCAGCTCCACTTCCTTAACTGCAGTCTCCATGGCAAAATAGCCAGTTGGTTTGGTACATTGTTCTACCAAACATTTATTTTTTCATAAAACAGATTTGTTATGGCTGCCAGGCCATGACTGGTGATGAGAAAATATGTTTTGAAAGCCAAAAGGAGAGTATTAACTTTCCCATAAAATGGAAAATTCTGAAAATAAGAAAATATGTTCATAGCATCTAATACAAAATGCCAGTGCTCAAGGTATACAAAGGAAGTAAAGTTATCTACGTATGCATTAAAGTAAATATGCTTTTTCTCAAAAATCAAGGGCTCTGTAAGGTGCTATATTTTGTACATCTCACAGCAATATATATATTGCATATATCTCATGAAACATGCTGAGAAATTTAGCTCCATCAAGATAAGCACTCACACACTTGAAATTTTCAGAAATTAAAGTTCAAACAAAACTGAAGGTTTGTTCGTTTGTGAATGCATTACTTATCTTTTATATCATTTAACTAAAGCCTGGGGTCAAGTGCAGCTTCAACAGAAAAACAAGTAACAAACCAGTTTTTCTACATCTACATAAAACAGATTTTCTTCCCTGAAGTCTCTGTTCTTACGGCAAAGCAGCTGGCTAGCAAGTGTTTGAGAGAAATTAAAACCAAGGCAGCTCAAAGTTTTTCTACAAGTGTTTTAGGAATATGGACTTTTTATAGAAGGTCTAGTAGCATCAAGTATATTTGGTTTTTCCTGAAAAAAAAAAGTTTTATTGTTTTGCCTTTAAATAAAAAGTTAAGGTATTCAGCATGTAAGTCCATTTTCCTAGATTCTGATTTTCTAGCCAGTTCTACTAACAACACACTTAATTTAAGATTCATATCAGTGCCAAAATCAATCCTACCTCTTTTAATTCTACTTGAATCTGCTGCTCAAAGGTGGCACGGAACATTAGGGATCTTGCTATGATCTAGCTGGAATCAAGTGCAGCTTACTCATTTTCCCTCCCTCCTCCTCCTGAAAGAGTCAAGTCCAATATCTCCATCTTCAAAGTCATTATTTTATCAATACACTGAATAATTTAGCAGGCAGCTGTTTGACTTGACATTTTTATACAGATTATAAACTCCCTAATAGACTGAAACCTACGCCTTAACCAGTATTTCCATGGGGTAAAGCTGCCCAGGGACTGAGACACATATACACCGGCTGCAATTACACACCACGAGGCTGCCTAGGTTTCACTTGCATTTCTAGATACTTTACATATATTTGGCATAACAAATCCAAGTCGACTCCTATAGAGTTATACATTGTTATTTACACATTTGTATATGAGTACTGATAACAGGAACTTTATAATATCTGTACAACATTAAAGGTGTCACTTAATCCTTGAATGCTAAGCAGCTTATGATCAGTATTGGGCTACCTCAAAAGGAGGTGAGGGGTGTCAGGGTTTTCTTTTTGGCAACAATTGGCTGTTCACCCCCAGATCTCTGAGCAACTGATCATGTCACAAGGGAATTAACCAAGCACCTAAAAGAATTTGCTATTTAAGGATGCTGAGGAAGGAACTATGTAGCAGCTTATTGACTAGATAAGCTCGTCATATTTCTTTGCAGTAGTCCTTTCATATACTTACCAAAATGTATGAAAATATATGTAATAGAATAGAAGGAAGGAACAAGCAACTGCAATGGAAGGAAGAGCCATGAACAACACAATGCACCAACAGAAAAGCTCCAGCAAAAAAACACAAAGTTATGTTGCATAGAGTAAATCCTCTTTACGTACTACTACTGCAGCTCAGAAATGGAAAATACTCAGCTCATAGAGGTTTTCTATAGTTTCAGCAGAGGTTATATACATATGCCCTCTATGGTTTTGATAAACATTAAACCTTAATCGACTACTATATGCTGTGTATAGCTTGCAATCTGATCATACAAATAAATATCAAATACCTATTAAAGTAGACCCAAATGAGTCAGTGATAGCCAACTCATAGATGTTTCTGAATACAAATTGATCCTTATTCACATCCATAAGAAAACCAGTAGATATTAGACACCACCTTCCAGAAGGGCACACAATGTTTCATAGGAGTCTCATAAGTTACAAGACCTCTCTGACTGACATGATAATACCTACTGGTACCAATACACCTGGAGACCTCTCAGCGCCTTATGTTTGTTAATTCTTTTATAAGGACTTATAGTTCTTACACATAAATGAAGATAGCTTGTCTGTAGGACACTAAGCAGCAGGTAATTAATTCACTGCAGGTATGTTCACATCTTCTGGAAACCAAAATATTATCTACATTACTTTTATCTCCTAAACAGCTCCCTTGGTATCAGGGTAAAGAAAAGAAAGTTCCAAGAATAGAATTCAACAGACGTAAACAAACACAGAGCCTAACCCTGCTTTTTGACCAGAGTAATTTACTCAATCTTGTACTCAACCCTCAGAAAGACAGGCATTACCTCTAAGCAAAAGTCTTATTCCACCATCTTCTACGATTCTCAAAACCCTTTTGACAGCAAAAAGTCTTCCCTGAGTAAGGAACGGCAGAACCTGCAGCACTTCCCTAATAGCCCTCTACCAACTCACCAGGGACAAGTCCTAGAGAACCCTTTCTGCTCCATTCCTTGGTGTGGAGCCAGCAAGCAGCCTCCTCCCAGCTTCAGGTACAGACGGATACCCTCTACCAACCACCTTCTCTAATAAGCTCCTGCAGAGCTCTATCTCCTCCCACCTCCCATCAGGTGTGCTTTTACCCTCTCAACTGCACACAGCTGGGCACAGAAAGGCAAGACCATAAGCAACCGTGCTCTGCAGACAAGAGCTGGCTGGCAGCCTTGCTGAATAGGTACACAGTGTGTTAACATACATTATTCCTTTCACTAGACCTCAGTGAAAATGTTGAGATGGAGAAATGCTAAATGAGGAAGAAGATTGGAATTGAAACGTGGCTTTGATGCCATCTACCATTCACTTAGGCAAAAGAGGAGAGGCACCTCTCGGAGCTTCTCCATTGGTCCTAATAATGAGACGATTGCCTTGGCATAATGTTTCCGGACAATATGAATCTGACAGTGGCATGACTGGGAGCTATTTTGTTAACTGTAGAAGCAGCAGTGAAAAGAAGTGAAAAGATAGTCTCCCTTGAGGAGACATAAAATCCTTTACTAAACTCAGAGGTCTTACCGGCAAAGCAAAGAAAAAACCCTTCATTACCAAGCCCAAGAGGAGACTTGGACTATCATGCAATATAATACCATCCTTTGTGCCAGTCAAAGCTCTTGTGTGAATCCCAAATATTCTCCCATATCTTCAGAGTAGAGGAAACACAAATATTAATGATGTGGCCTTGAGCGAGGAGCATCTCCTTTCTCTCCGGTAAACTCCTGCTCCCAGCAGACACTTTGCAGCCCACATAACAGAGCAAAGACTTTTTCCAGAGCTGTTATAAACCCAAGGTATCCTTTCTGGTAAAAGTGAGTGAGGACAAAAGCCTCTAACTGGATCTCAGAGATCCTCTGTTATGGTAATGCCCAGAAAACACCCTATTTCTTTTAAAAGGACAAGTGCCGTAGGCTGTGACAGTAAAGTCTGGCATCAGAGTGATTCCAAGTGGGGTTATGGAGGACTGAGGGAGTGATGATAGCAGCAAGGGGAATAAAATTACCATTACTAGTACTGGACATGAAAGCCACTATTGCCCTTGATGGCATTCATAAAGTATACCCTTAGTATTACTGTAATAGGGTAATATTTTTTGTTAGAGCCGCTACATGGAGAGCATTCATCCATGCCAAGAACGGAGGTCACTGTCTCACCATTTCCTCACGGGCTGCGCTGGGAGTTCTGCTCAAGAGACCCAGCACTCTCTCCTACTCTATATTCTTTTTATATGGAGGAGGGGCAGGTTACTATTAGGAGACAGAGAAAATATTTTAAAACAGAAAATCAATACAGGCCAAATACAAAATGCAATTCTGCACGCCTAAGCTTGCGAAAAGCTAACCTAACCCATCCAAAGGAGACCCAACTTTGTCTAGACAACAGCAATTTTGGCCACAGAAACTGTTAAGACACAATGAAAAGGAAGAAAAGTCAAAAGATTTGCTCTCAACTGTAATTATTCTAACTACGTATAAATACATCACTTTCTTTCCAAGGTATAACTAACTATATGCAATTACATGATAATTACTTAAAATTAAATTGCAGTGTAAATACGGCAATGCACAAAGATAATCAGATGGTTACTTGTACAATGTAAATTAATTGATAACAGGAGATTTACAATTGCAAATTAGAGCGATTAAATTTTGAATACTATGTTAGATGCTAGGTATTAGACACAGTTAATCACTAGGCTTTTTTTTTCCCCCTAGCTGGGTAACATAGCACATAACACGTGGCAGCAGGTCCCCCGCTCTGGGCTGACAAAAGGAGGAGGTGACAATTTTCTGAGTCAGCACACACAACCTTTGCTGTTATTTCCAATAATTATCCTACATAATTTCCATCACTATCTGTTATCTGAAACACTCTCTGCGCTGTTGGCAATAGGATACTTAGTTCTGATTAGCTTTGGAGAGAGAAGTTCCTACAACCTTATCTTTTACTTGCATTTCCGGTTCTGTCTCCTCTTAGCTCCATCCGGCACTCAATTTAGTTTCACTCGTGTGGCCATCTACAGCTATAAACATAAATTGACTGCAATTTTACGCCTTCAAATTCCTGGGATTTTTTCATTATTTCACCAACATGCAGAAGGCAAATCCACCATCTATTCATAACATAACAGCAGTGGGTGGTTTTGCTGCTTTCTGGATTGTGTTTGCCCTTTTCTTAAAGGCTGCATGTGCCTCTGTGTGTGTATTTGTGTTATTCCAGAGCGTCTGCCTATTGTCCCTGGTTCCTGCTAGAAAAACAATGTCTGCAGTAGCCGTTTGTTGCTTTTCTATTGACTTCTGTTTGAGGCTGAAGGTGTTTCTCATTACTTTCTTATAAAACAATAAGGATACCAATTCAGCTACATTGACCTTATAATGATGTTTGTTTCTTCTTGTAATACTGCCTGTGTTGAGCATAGGTTTTGTTACTCATTCTGTGTCTGTGTTTTGCTGATTTAGGATTACACGAAGCAGACAGTAGGCTCAGGGTGGTCATGAATTCTGAATCAAATCTTAATTTTAGCCCTGCTATAATGACTCCCAGGATTTTGAGATGTAGTTCAGCTGATGGGACAGTTTTGCTTAAAAGCATCTGACCTAAAAGTCAGAAATCTGATAATTTAACTAAGACTTAACCAGTGTCAAATTGGGCGGTTATGTGGCAATGCAGTGCAGGAAAAGAACAGTAACCTGTTCTTTGGTACAGGCACTCAGGACATCATGGCCAAACTCAACTGTTCAAAGTAACTTTCAACATAAGTCTGCAAGAAATGAATTTTTTTTTCCCCTTCTGGTTTATGATCTTTTCTTTTTCATTTTATAATTAAACTTTTCAAACTTCATCCTGCAAATAGCAAGAAATGTATTTCAAGTGGAAGGGGAAAGTACACCATGCTGTGCCAACAGAAATAATGAATTCCTCCTAGGGTTGTTAAGGCATGCACTGATTAAAACTGTAACAGCATATTGCAAAAAGAGGACAGTTTGGTAGTTTAAATGGCTGAATTTTTATTATTTCCTCAATAAAGATAAAAATAGTGCCAGAAGGATTATTAGAAACTGAGGTCTCAATTCTCTCTGAATGAGGTTTTTGTACCCCACAATGACACGTGAAACATTCACAAATTTGAAACATGAATAGATCCAATGGCAAGTGCATAAACACCAGACGATTTGGAGGAATCTCTTGCTTAAGCAGCAATGAATGCATCTATAAATGAGATCCTTAGGATTTTTAGGGTGTTCAGAGATATTGAATTTCAAGTAGAATCGTAATTTTCTGACAATTTTTTCCCTGCTGGTAGTCACAAAGATGCAGAATTATTACAGGTTCACATAACACACCATATTTTTATGAAAAAGAAAAAAAAAAAGTTGTTATTTTCAAACTAAAACTCTGCAAATGTTTTTTTTCTTTTTAAGTTATTTTTAAGTCTAAACCAAATGCTGCAACAGCTTTGAAAACACTTTCTAGAATGTGTACATCTCTGTCCTGTATCACAGCTGCTGCACCCCACCCTTAAAAGAAAAAGCCTGGTATACCTTGGTGCTACAGATAAGAACTGAACTAAAGTCAAATGCAGTCTGCAAATCAGCAGAGGGAGGGACAGAAGGAGAGAGAGAGGATCTCTTGTGCCTTGCCCTCCACAGATGTCAGCCGTGAGCGAGATACCCTTCAGTATGCAGTGAGATCCTCAGGCAAGGAGAAAGTTGAGAAGAAACCCATTGTGAGCAGCATATCAGGGCATCTGGAGCTTGTTTTTTTGCTTAACGCTGAAAGAGAAGGCTCACAGGCAAAGTGCTTCTTGGTTAATTTCCTTGAGGGATGAGGTAGAAGACTGAGGAATGGGGGTCCAGATTACAGGAGTTTTACTTCTGTAGTTCGGTTAGCAGCCAGGTAGGAATGTGAACACGTAAAACAGGACAATTCAACTGCAAATGTCTATTAAATTTTTCACTTACAAAATAAGAAATTATCAGCTCTATGATCTGTAGGTCACACAGCTAGCTATGCCATGTAACCTTCAGGTTAAACATGCACGATTATAGATGGCTTGTTAGAAGTATGACTGAAGTAATTGATGGAAAAATCACGCTGCACCCAACTGACCTTATTATTGTTCAGATTAAGAAAAGGTCCCTGCAGAGCAATGACAGCCAGAGCTCCAAGAGTGTTTTCAAATCTAATGCGGTATTTTACCAACATGCGGAGATATTTCACACTGCAGTCACCCCTAACAGCATCCTGTATCAAATGACAGAAAGGAACTCGCCACCCATCACGGGGAGACCATGCAGTAATCCTCTGAGAGATGCTGTACTGGCAGGATCATTAAAATGCATGCCATGTAGTCTGGCTGCTATCAGATCAGCAGCGCATGGGAATATGATGTCTGTAATAGGGAACATACTGGCTCCAACCTTCGTATTCATTTGGGATACCTTTACTACATTGGAGTTGGACTGACTTATTTCATAAAGGGGAATGGGCCATATGTACAGGGCTCCGGTTGGCGTCACGAGGAAGGGAAACACAGAAAGCATAGGAGTAGCTTTTTACAGCAAGTGCAGCTGAGAATGAGGTTATGATTTACAGTTTGCAAATTATTAGTGTATGCATGAGTAAGAATATAAAGGTTCCTTTACAAAAGAGAAAGAAACAGAGCACATTTTACTTATTCTTCAGCTCTATTATACTTTCTCTGTAGGAGGTGAAAACTGGCAATTACTCTTGAAGATGCACAGATAGGAAGATAGAACATAAATCAAAATAAAAAGAATACGAATGCATTCTCCAGTTATCCAATGGATATTTATTCAACCAAGGTGCTTGGGAAAGACTGTTATAGCACGCCACACAGTACATTACAACAAGTTTCTCCAATTTCCTTGACGTTACTTGGCAATCAGAAGAAAAGGAGATGAAGAGAAGTGGTGATATTGCATGCAGCACACAATCCAAATAAAGCTGTTTGGAAAGAAAAGATTGGTACTGGTCGAGTTGACATGAATAGTATTTCTATAAGATGCAAGTAGTTCATAATAAATACACAGATGAATTTTAGGAACACTTGTAACAGTTTTATTCTTGCACTCTAAGGGGTTTTTAAGGGAAGCGAGGAAGACATTCACATGGACAGTATATAATTTAAAGACCATATTCTTGCTCTAAAAAAACCCTTTGTGTATTTGAAGGTCAGAATTCAGATGAACTTGCTGGAATTCATATTCATCAGGAAGAAACAAAATAAGTCCTGGGAAGCCCATTAAAAAAATATAATGTGCTTTTTCCTCAGGAATTACTCTGAAATTAGGTGTCATGTATCTGACTTAATGCTCTAATGGTATAACTTGAACACTAGGGGAGGATTTACAGGAAATATCTGTTCCTTATCTGATTATAGAGGGAAACCAAAGTCTCACAGTCTGACATTCCAAGGTGGCTTGCTGTCAACCTAAACCTCCAAAATTAACTATTTATCATTGGATTAAAACAGAGCTCAGATCAGCCACATTGTTCAAGCTCAAAGAGTATCGGACCCCAAAGGAACAGACAAAAAAACCCACAAAGCTGGGCAGGAAAATACAGAGGCACAGAAAAATACAGAGACACAACACCGGACCCTCAGGCCAGACCTACAGACACCACTGCTTTCCAAGTTATAGGCTGGAAATTGTGACAAACCAAGCTTGGTAGTAGTTGTTACTGCCAGAACAGAACACTCTGAAGAACAATTTCTGTGTAAGAAATTATTCAGGAGATTGCCAGCTATCAAGAAATCATTCAAAAAACCTTTTTTGGAAAGTCTCTCCTAATAGAAAATGCAGAAGCTCATCACAAGAGCCTCACTTTTCAAAAAGAGCAGTACGGAGGCTTTGTGGAGGCTGGAGATTTGCAGATGTGATTTCATCTTAAAAGCAGATCCTTGAAAACAACTGGGAGCATGCCAAGGAGGCAAAAAAGCACTTCAAGAATTTGGGAAAGATATCACAGTATATAGCAGAAGACAAATTATGAAAGTCCGGTTAGATGCAGGGAGTGCAGGACCTGGTGCAGCACCTCACAAATCCCCCATTACGGAAGCAAACACCTGGTGGGAGCTGTGCTGGGTTTGTACATCTCTCAGCCTCTATGCCTTGCCCCAGACCTACTGGAGATCTCAAACTATTGCTGAGAGTAATCTAAAAGCTTTATACACCAGTTTTTATGCTTGTCTGGATTATGGTCAATGAAAGTAATTATATTATTATTATTATATACAATGAAAGTAATTATATTATTATTATTATATACTATTATACAATATTATTATATATTATGAATTATATTATCACTATATTCAATGAATAAAAACAGCAACGTCAACAAACTATATACACTTCATTACCAAATTTACTGGTAGCAATTAAAAAGAATAATGTTAAAAGATCAAGGGAAATCCAGGGAAAATGGTACCTTTGAATTTAAAACTTCAGCAGTACACTTAGGGCAGTAGTAGAGCAGAAAAGGAGGAAGGTTAAAGTTTAAGAAACTGGTGTTAATTTTTAAAAATAAAAGAAAAAATAGAAAAAGATATACTGAAAGTGGCTTCTGAGAAGAGGTGTGTCTTCCAAGACCACACAGACCCCTGAGCCGAAGCAGGCAGCTGTGCAGAGGTGTCTGTCCGGTGCAGCTCGGAGCAATGGCTGCAGGTGGGAAGAAGCCACAGGCTGGGTGACAAGAACACAGCAGAAAGGCAGGGAAGAAAATAATAGATGTTTTCAAGCATGTGTAGTTTCTCTGACAGGATATTTCTAATGCAAATGTCTGGCAGTCTGGGGACAGAAGCTGGTTTTTTTTTAGCATCGGGATAACTAAGATGAGATTATTTATGCATGAATGCAATATTACAGTGCCAAAAAAGCTAACAGTGAATTAATTCCCCTGCCTGCTGCTTTAAAGGACCAGGTCACAGCCTTGTCAGACGCTTTAGCATGTCAAAGAGTGGTCTGTAGCAGCCTAGTGCTGCTGCTTGTTGGGTTTTGTGTCATGCCACCACCACAACAGACAGCTCACAGGCAGGTACCGACAAAGTCTCTGCCCTGATTGCCTCTTGGACTCACTGACCCATCTGAAGGATGCAGATGCCAGTGCCCCATGGACCAAGCATCCACAATCTAGATTAACACTTGCAGGGCAGCTGCAACTGCTGAAATTATCTGACTTTTCTCCTCAGCTGTATAGAGGAGGTTATGTAATCCAGCACTCAAAGCTTATCTCTACTTCATTAGCGCTAGACTCCAGAATGCCTTATAATATACCCTACAACCATTAAGATGTAATGCACTGTATGTGTGATACTTGCAGAAGGAGGGAAGCAAAGATCACAACGTGTCAGCATTTGGTCGGTTCTGCTTCACTTTAAAATGGGTGCAAGCTGCCCTCCCCTCAAAGAAAAAAAAAATTAACAGTCTTAATTGTTGGCGTTTTCACCTTTGTTTAAAGAGCATGAGGCACTACATCTTGAATATAGAAGTAACGTGTCTTTGCCCAAAACAATATGCAGCATGAAGGAAATTCAAACTGACATTATTTGAAGACAGCAAAGACAAACTGATTTAGCAACTCTGACAGGCATTTATAAGCAAAAGAAAATGCAAATCTAATTTCAGCCTACTGTACTGAAATAATATGCAACATGTTTTGATGTCATAACATGAATATTTCATATATGAACAGCATCTTGTTTGGTAGTGAGATGCTTCCAGACACCCGTGAGAGGAGGTCCTGCGAGACAGAGAAGGCTTAATTGCTGTTTCTCAGTAAGCAACCGAACAGTAGAGTAAGTTTTAGATCCTTATTGACTTTTTAACTGTTTTGCCAGATGTCAATATGTAAAAGTTTAGAAGTAAAAATCATGGCTGAACCTTTCCTTCTAATTAATGGCTGTATTGATCAGCTAGGTTTTCCTCTTGCCTCATGTCACAAAACCCACTGGATTTCATAACAGTCCCTGCCAAAGAGGTATTTATACTTAGGGCTTGCTAGTAAAAAGGAAAGACTGAAATCTCCAGTATGCTAACAGCATTGCTTTTTAGAAGTGCGTTGGTAATTAACAGACCAGTGAATTAGGGCAAAGTTGGGTATTTAAGGTCTCAAGAGCATTTTGTTTTGATTTGCACTGAGTTTCAAGGTTCGGCGGTTTAATAGCCAACATGGCCACATTTTCATTTCCTTCATTTCAAACTTAGGGAAAAAAAAACATCACAAGGCTACATCTCAAACAAGAAATCAATCCCAAATTCCATCTGGCAGTTAACCAATGTATGCAGAAAATTTAGTTCAGCCACTGCTGAAGTTTTGCTGAATTGTGTTACAAAACATTTGCACAATCCTTGAAGTTGAAGTTGCTCAGTATCTTCTGGACTAAAAATGTGAGCAATGAAAAGCATGCACATAATTTAAATTACACTGAATATTCAATAACGGTAATGACCTAAATATTAGCAACTGTTTTGACGTGTATTTCTGAGGAAATCACATTTGTCCTTGACCTTTGCTTACTCATTATTTTGTGTACACATAATTAACACATTCATAATATCACATAAATGCCACTTATTGATACTGTCCCAAGGGCAACTAGTTATCTAGGAAGAACATGGACACATTAACATTTACTGACTCATTTAGCTTCTCTTCTGCATTAAACTGAAGAAATCCATTTGTCAAATCACACAGAAATGTATGTTAAGCAGGCAATATTTAACAAGGTAATGCTTTAAACGTCACACAACAGTGACAGTCATTTAAAGGGACAGCCCCTAACGAGAGCGGCAGAGATCCCACACAGCCATGACAGGACTGCCGCTTGAGCACACAGATGATGCTACCACCATGAGATTATACATATACGTTGTAATTAGATATAATTTACTTCCTTATTTTTTTACATTTTTTCTTATTTAGCAACAGAAAGTTGCTGTGAATACCGGATAAAAGCTTCACATTTTTCTTCAGTGAACTGCGCCTACCGAAGACAGTAATATTGCCCCCAAAGCATCAACTCAACATGGTCTGAGGTCATTCAGAAGTTCAGGCATCGAATCATATAATACAGTATCTGCTTACCTACAGATCTGACCGCTTTGCGAGATGTTGCGTATCTCCTGCAGTAGGGCCAAAACCAAGAGACTGGCAAAGGGGTTTAAGGAAACTGCATAATAATCTTGCATCCTCTTTTTTTCCTCCAGAACACATTCTCCATTATTCATCAACACAACTGAATATTCAGGGCCACTCATGATTATTTTGAGTGTTTTTTCACTGTACTTGACTTTTATCTGGGAATTATTTTGAAAGACTTTAGTAACAAATATCTGGTAAAACACATGTCAGCACTTTGGCAGGGCTGGCAAATTTTTAGTGAGCTGAAGTTAAATTTAAAATGGAAATTGGACTAATTAATTACTTGAGATGGAACAAGAGCAGGATTTTAGCATACGACTAAAATGAAACAATGCAAAAAGCAACAACTGGCGTGATTCCAGTGAGAAGAAGCACAGGCAGCGTTTCCCAGCAAGTGAGAACAGGCAGGAGCAAGTAAGAGCAAGCAAGAGCATGCTCCCCAGGCTGCAGCCTCCCGTGACTGATACAGAAATGACCTGGAGAAAGGCACAGAGGAGCAACGGGCTCTCAGGATGACATCGTGACATTTTCTCTCCTAGAGGAATGAAAATAGGAATATGACAAAGTGAGAACTGATGGGTACTGGCAAGCCCATCCCCAGTGCTTTAGGTATGAAGAAGTCCTGGGGATCAGGACTGCTGTACCAGGGCTAAGGGCTCCCTGGCCGTGTCCATACACAAGCATCCCTATGTCACACTCACGGGACACGTGCAGGACCAGGGTGCAGCAAGAGCTGCTTCGTAAAGGAAAGCTGCAGAAAGTCCTGCTGCAAATCCTGGATACATTGGTTAAGCTACAGGTATGGCTCTGAATAATCTGTGTTAAAAGTTTACTGCTTCCAAGGCAGATTCTTTATGCTCAAGAAAAAAAGCTCGAGAAGAAGTGCTTGGTAAACAGAAAAGGAACATACCGTATGAGGCTCCAACAGGAAAACAAATGAATAAAGCAAGTAACTGCTACTAGGTATTCTTTTTGTAGTTTTACAATAGAAGAAGGAACAGAAATGAAATATAACCTAAGTGAGTAAGAAGCAGGTGATGTAAAGAATCAATACAAGAAGTTATCAAATAAGCAAAGCTGTACGCTACAAGAGACCTTTCTGACAGACCTCGCTAGAGAATTAAAAAAAAAAAATAAAAAATCAGCATTAAAAAATAAAATACCTAAGCAGCACTAGGCAAATCATGGATTTTTCCCTGCTAATGTTGATTTAAAAATATGTAAATGTATTCACAAGCTAGAAGGTGTGGATAATGACTGTTAAATGTGCAGAACAGTGACCATTAAAAACAATAGAAGCAAATGCACAAAAGAAAACAGTTTTCAAATTTGATTTTTCTATATTCACCATGGAAACGTCTCTCTAAGCATTAAATTCAGCTGAAGAAACACAATGGGAAAAGTTTTACCCTCCATTTTTATTTGTGTAGTGGAGGGCAGAATTTTTCCTTGTGTTTTGAAAAAACAGTTTGAAATAGAAGTGTTTGTATAACCACAGAAATAAAGGTACAATCTCCTCACAAATCAAGCATTAGCCATTACAAATTCACAGGTTCTGTTTTGGGAGAAAGTGGTGAAAAAGGCTAATCTGAAGATGAAACACAGAAAAAATGGATCAAGTCTGTGAAGCCCTCTCTGCACAATATTCCTCTCTTCTGGCAGGACCTACACAGAAAACAGATCTGGAAGTGTCCAGGGTCTCTGACAAGTTACTGGCAGCTGATGGATGGATCAAATCCAATATCTGGAATACAAAATGATAAGGTTCAGAAATGAAGGAGATGAGTGACAGCGGCTAAGGAAATGAATGGAGGGAGCAATCTTCACAGCAGAAGGCTGAATCCCCTTTTTCTTCACAAAGAGGATAATGAATCAGTTGACAACAGCAAGAATTCATGTTCAGCTACAAATGTTGGTCTTAGAAAAACTTCTCAGTGCCTTTATATTTGTTAGCAGTGTTGTTAACACATGCAAGGTATTTAAGACTTCATGAAATAACCGTGACCACCGATAAGTGTCTGTGCCAACAACGTGCCATCATATTTGAGGGCTGGAAATGCTCTCCCACTTTGGAAGTACAGACCACTCGTACTACCCACACACCATCGCTTTGCTCCCTTCCTAATGCCATCAAAGTCACCTCAAAGGCAGTTTTATGATTTCTTAAGTTCAAATTCAGAAAAAGCTAAGAAAGTGATTAGACATATACTATGACACGAAGTATATAAGGACTACAGGGGAAAAAAAGCCCAACATTTTGGATTAAAGCATATTTTCTGCTATGAACCACTTTGTCCGACGTAGCTTTTAGAAGTTCAATAATTTGGTCTGTTTTATCATTGGCAAGAATAAACAGTCTTATAAATTAATTCGCAGGTGTCCTACTTCATTGACGTTTTCCACTGGAGAAAGAAATTGCTCAAAGTGAAGTTTCCAAAAAGTAACACTTCTTTGGACTGCTACACATCTTTTGTTTTCTAATGCAACTGCCTCCCCTTAAGCCCAGCCTAACTCTGCTATTTCTGCCACACTTCTATTTTCAGCTAATATATATATACATTTGCAAAAGTGGAATATGAGGCACCATCCAAAACACACATTTCCTGCTTATTTTCAGCAACCTAATTCTATTTTCTCCCATATCCTGCCTCTACAAATGACATCCTTCCAACAAACTGGTCTAGAGGACCACAGTACCATATAGCAATCGAAACATGGGTGCTCATTATCCACACTTTGCTATTTCTTTTTTTTTTTGTCTCCTTTCACCTTTTTTCCTCAACTTCACAATATTTGGATCAGTACTTTCCCATTCTACTTTTGCATTGTCTCTTGCACACTGGCAGGTATAATGGGAAATGCATCTATTCTAGTTGTATTACTGATTTGTAAACATTTACAAAACTTACACAGACATTTACTCTACAGAATCAAAATACTCTTAGGATAGTTGGCCAACTCAGTTCACAAACACTAATGAAATCCTTCCTCCCCTCCCCTTTTCAGATTATGTTTAATTTAAAAGGATTCTTTTTTTCATACCAAAGAACACAAAAAGACTGAACGGGGCAGGGGGAAATAAAAGGTGTTTGGTTGGAGAGAGGGAAAGGAGGATAAAGCTGAAGTATTATTTTTTTTGTCTGGTCCCAAGTTAATCCTGTGGGAAATCACTGCAATTCAAAGGGCTTTTTTTTCCCCCCCAACTAAACATCTTAGACAGCTCATGTTCATCTGAAACACAGTTTACTTTAGAAAGGCCAAAGAAATACAGCAGTCCATCAATTATTTAAATTGTTTGGCCCTGATCCTGTACACACTTGACTTCATCACAGTCTTAAAGGTGGAGCCTTCCACAGCCAGAGGCTCAGTCAGTGAAATGTCTGGAAAATAAAGTGCATTAATTGGCTTTTTCAGTGAAAAGAGTAGTTCTGGTCGTGGATGAAGGATGCTCTAAGCAGACAGACACTCAGGACAAATCCAGACCTGGTTGCTCAGGCCATGGTTGCTGCCACCCCAGTGGCCCTCTAAGCACAACCAACTCCATCAGCAACCATCTCACAGCAGACTCAGAGCCAGACACCAAGGTCCAGACATGGACTAACAAGAGCCAAGGGAGGAACAATAGTGTCTCCTCCTCATCCTCATGGCCGTGGGAAAGACCTAGAGGTGGCAGAGCCTCAGCCCCAGCTCACACCCAGCTTGCAGTACAGAGGATCCCGGGTCCTTTTCAGTAGAGATGCTGAAATACAGACGTAGGAATTCAGAAAACACAGGCATATCATTAACATTATATATGTAAAATAGTACATTATATTAAAAAGAAGTATAGCTAATAAACATGGTCTTTGTTCTTACAAGAAGGGGATTGCAATGGAGAAACACATTTTTCTGTTCGCTAGAATTTAATTAGTTACTAAATTTAGATACTGTCAGTATAGTTACAGAGGATTCACTGTAGTTGGATTTAAATACTGCATGGTATTTTATACTAATGGATAACACTACATTAGTATAGATATTTTCAAGTATTTCTCTGTGAATGCTTATATCTACTCATAATGTTTTAGACAGCTAAATCATATTTGATTACAATTTCAAAAATACACTTCCAGTCCTAGGTATTGATAGTTTTAAAGCAAGTATTCAGGAAGACCCTGAATCCCTTGCAGCTGGGAATGACTGAGCTAAAGCGAAAACCAGGTGCAAAAAATAATTAAATTAGTTTTAGGCGTAAGACAAGAGTTACAACGCAATCCATGTGGGATAAGAAAACAATGCAGTGTTAAAATTTCTTCTCTACCATAAAAACTTTATTTTTAATCGCTCAGCACCGTAAAATTCAAAGAATTTGGGTAGAGCTTACAAAAGACTTAAGTACTTCAATATCTCAGTATCTTTGACCATCTCAGCATGTGAATCTCAATTCTTTGTTTCTAATAAAATAGCACAAAACCAGCTCAGGAGACTTCCACTAGGGTAATTAGAGACCTAAAATCTTAAAGTCCATTCAGCGGTGACAGTAATAAGGGTCAAACGAGTTCTCAAGTTTGATGCAAACTGCTCCTACATCAAACGGCAGAACTTCACAAGGTATTTTTCCCCTGGAGACACTGGGCTATAGCCTGGCTAAATTTTCAGAGTATTACTCAAAAGTCACCAAGACAGATAATATCTGCCATTTCATACTGGTGCAATTGGTGAAGGATTTCATAAATCCTTGAAGAGCATTCTCCCATCTTTTTTGTTTTTTAATAATTGAGCAGACTGATGCAGTTCTAACTACTGTGCAAGATCTGTGCCGTGGCAATGCACAGGGCTGACATCCCAGGTCTGTGAGAGATAGAAGCTAGATGATCCAGAACAAGAAGTGCCACTATAAAATGTGACCCTGAAGTTTATTTTTGACAGATGGGATTTTCCAGGTATGGAACCGTATTATCTCTGTAATATCTGAACTCAATTTAAGTTTGATCTATAAGATTATTTTCATTTCAAACCTTATGGACACTTGCAACAACAATATTTCCCTTTTCCCTACACAAATCTAATTTGGTCTCGCAGCGCAACACTGCTTAGAAAGCTGTTCAGTGGCAATGTTTCAGAAATATGAATCAAATTTTCTTGAGTGAAATAAAATTAGCTATCCAGGAAAGGATAACCCACTTTTCTAGGGGCAGTGATTCCATATTTTAGGTAATGGTTCTAAAATACAATAATAATCGTAACAATAAAATGGTTCTGAGATACAGTGCGTGCTGATAGGAAGCAGGCTCTCAGAGGTAGCCTCGCTGTCTCTGCATCCACGGCGAATGACTGGAAGCAGCTGCTGCTCCACAAAGCCACATACTTATATCACAAATCTCATAACTTCCTGACATGTTAACATAAGGAAAAATACACCAGTGTAACAGTTAAGGGTTTGGTCCTGGGGCTGGTTTCAACTCTCAGACTACCCCGGTGCCAGGTTAAATTTTCTTTTTAAAGTAGATTTGAAGGATCTTCCTCCTGGACAAAACCAGAAACACCTGATCTAGATGTCTTCTTACAGCCCAAAGCACTATGCAGGCAGAATATCCTCTGCACCAGGAGGAAGCTCCCACAGCATGGAGGAACAGGCTGGTCCAGCTAACTACTGTCAGACCCACCACAAACATGGGTTTTAGGCAAGTCTTCGTTTGATTGAGCCGACAAAGCAGAAGCATCAGTCTTGTATGAGATGTCTTCTTACTGCTAACTGAGTGATATCATATGAGCCATTCTGTGAATGGAGCCACGGAAGCAGTAAATTATAGAAGAGTCCAAGTAGAGGAGAAAAGACTTGGAAAGAGGATTTCTTCCTGGCTTTTCAAAGTTTTCTTGCTACACCCCATGCTATTCACCCCTTTTTCTGCCTCCTCTGTAACTCCCAGGCCTTTCCTCTTGGCCTGGTGACAAAGCCTGCAGCTGTCCCAGTTTGCCTAAACACCCTCCATGTCTTTCTCTCCTGCTCAGGAGGAGACAGAGCCTCAGAGGCATTGTCTGTGCAGGGAAATGTATACAAAGAAGCAATTCTAAAGTAATTAAATAAACAGCAATACAAACATTGCTCTTCTGTCCATTTATGCTAGCTATTGCTGAGTGGGCTCTTCCAATATAATGTTTGCACACGAGCTGTGTTCTAACACTTGACCTACTGTAAGGACTTTATTCATAGCACCAGAAGCTGGCCAATAGCGTGTTATTCAGCGCCACTACAAGCTCCCGCTTACACAGGACTGGAAAAAACAGAAGAAGGTATTACTGTATAACTGGCATCTTTTGCCACATTCTGCTAAGTTTCTCATTTTAGTGGTCCAGAAGATTGAAGCAGAAAAGCAGATGAAACAATACAATCCTGCAGTACAGTTGGACTTTATACTTACACACTGGAAAAACCCAAACTAACCTTGAAACTTGTTCTTCGAAGACAAGAATCAAGACTGAAGCCAAACTAAAACCCAGCCAAACCCTACAGCCCTCACCAACAAACCCATCCCACAATGAAGGTAACAGAGAAGCTGCAACCAAATCTACTTGATCCATGTGTTGTTAGTACAGCTCTGTGCACTATGATCCCAATGTACTCAGAACACATCGGGACATAACCATTTCAGCGTCAACCAAATCAGACAATTCCAAATATCCACCCCTTCTAGAGTGCATTGTGTTTTTTAAAAGACCATATGAGTCATGATGTTTTGTTTTCTGGAGAAGGGCACCTCCAGCTTATATGCAAACCTGTGATGAGAGCAGGTGACCTGGTTTCTGGTGGTTTTCCCTGCTGGGGAACCAATGTGGGTGCACTGAACTGCTCAATACACAGCAAAGGTGTTCCAGATAGCTGAACAAACTCCCAAACAACATAGCGTCTTCCTGAACTTCCGAAGTGCAAGTTCAGAACTCACAAAACTGCCTGACATGGCCAAAAACATGCAGTGGCAGTATTTAGGAGCTACTCAATTCCGCACATTTTCTGAAGCACTCTTG
Source organism: Cuculus canorus (assembly GCF_017976375.1). Lineage (NCBI taxonomy): Eukaryota > Metazoa > Chordata > Aves > Cuculiformes > Cuculidae > Cuculus > Cuculus canorus. The sequence goes on from NC_071411.1 coordinate 12,274,149, forward strand.
GTGCAATTCAGGTGAAGTTTCAAACAGCTTTGCACGGCCATCCTTCCCCCTCCATCTATTTGCTTTCTCAGGCATTGCTGCATGTTTAACGTCTTAGCCCTTGAGGGTGATTGAGCCAATTACCAAATGTACAGTCAGCTCTTCACGATGAAGTGCTAAACAACTCCAGTTCACATCCAAGTTTTGGAAGCTGCTGATCATTGCAAGCAGGCTGTCCTCACCCTGCTGAAAAAACACAGCACCAACTAAAGTGTCAGTGTAGAGCATCGTCTCTCTTCACCCCATATTTCTCAGCTATGCCCTGCCTATGCCCAGTAATTTGGCAATTAAAAGAGGATAGGAACCTTTTCAGGAACCGGGTTCATCCACCAGTAAGAATGGCAGAATCAGAAAAAAAGTGTAAAAGCAAAATTGGGGCCAGGATGATGTAGGGCGGTGGACCTCCTATAGCCAATAGTCTAAAACATAAGTATTGCTGAGGACCCTGGAGAGATTTCTGGTTTAAAACAGCCTGTGTGGGATTCAGAGCAGTCTATGGACAAAGCTCATTGTCAGCCTAAACCAGACTGGGAGAACCTGTCATTTAAAGGTGATCAAGATCTCCTTGCAATGCACGTATCTGTCCAGAGGCAAAAATTATCAGCAGTGGTTTGTGGCCTGTGAGTATTACTGGACGTACTGTGCTTTTGACCTTAAGTTCTCTGTTGCAGTGTGACATGATAAAATTTAGAGTAGATGAAAACTCCTCAATCAAATCCTTTTTTTTTTTTTTCCTATGGATATATGCTAAAAATAAATTTCTATTAAAATAATTGCATCATGCTCCCTTAACAGCTAACAAGCTCTCCCCTGCCCCGTGAAGTCATTTATAGCAAAGTACCTTCAACAGTGAAAAACGCCAGTCACAGCCACTTGGCAGGAGGGCTACACTTTTAATATCCGTTCCAGGGATGAAGGACATGCAAACTCCTAACCTGCACACTTGTTGCTAAAAGCCCTCAGCCAGTGAGACCACACCACTCCCAGCTTCCATTTAGCTGAGCAAGCGAAGCTGGGAACCCATTAATTTGCTGTATGAGTTATGGTTCCCTGCAGCACCTTTTGTTCACTGTCAAGGTTCTGCAACAATGACGAATGCAGCTATATTCAGCCCAAAACTCTAGAATTTGATATACTAAATCACTTTAGATATTAAATGTCATAAGCCTAGCAAATTAATTCCTCTGGACCCTACACTTTTTGCTGGACATGAGGCAGGAGGGACTCCCGATATAGTCCCCTATTGTTTCATGGAAAATTATGCAGTTTCTTAGCATTGTCGCTCCCAGGAGAGAAACCAGAATCCCAGGAAAATTCATACAACTTCCAGTGGCTACTAAAAGAAGCTGCAAATTTGCCCAAATAACTGAGGCAGCAGAAATCAGTGTCAGGTATTAAGAGCTCACCAGTTATTCCTATTTTAATAGCAGTAGCTGTACACACGTATAAAATTTCCACTTACCCTGGTAAATAAACAGAAAAGACTGCAGCAAAATAAACAAACGGGAACACAGTCAGAATGCTTAAGCAGCTAGAAACAGGCAGGTTTTCAGTCATCTTCTTATCAATCTCACTATTAACTCTTTTTTTATTTAACAAGTATCTCCTTCCTTCAGCCACAGCACACTGAAGTCAAGAGAATTGAATAAATTTCACCTCCACTAATTTGCAAAGTATATGTAACTTTTCAAAGGAATCCTAAACCAAAACAGATTAAGGCGTGAAGAGGACGGAACAATTGCTATTTCATTTTTAATTTCTCAAAATCACCATCAGATATATCACAGTGGTTAACACCGGAAAGATTTTGCAAGCTTCATAAACAACGGAGGTATTACCCATTATCACACAAGTACAAATTGGTTTGACCTTTTCAGCTTTCTCATACTAGGCTTCCTTTTTTCCACTTGACTAGAGAAAATATTGAGTTAATCCATGTTCTGCACTCTTCATTCTCAGATGTATTTCATCATTTTTTTCCCCTACCTCTGCAATTAAGACAGACCCATCAAGCACTGAATTCACCCAAGTAATTATTTGACTCCAACCATCACATTACTAGTGCTCCCTAGGAAAGATCCAGCCTTACACTTAGCATTACACCATATCCACTTCTCCCATCTCTGCCTCCCTGGTGAAGCAACATGCGATTTGCTGATTTAATATTCATTGTAAGAAGTGTTGGCAAACAGCAGCAGAGATTAGAGAGGTAAAGATGCTCAGTGCCTTCTATCTGCCCTGATTGTCCCTCCTGCCCACAGGCCTTATACTTTCCTATCAAGGCTTGATGCCCAAAGAAAATGGAGCTGACAATGCAGCTGGAGGATCTCTTCTGCCACGTGGATTTCTGGTCTGGACCAACGCTGAGCTATCCTTAACAGATACTTGTACATCTCCAAAAAGCCTTCCTGCCAAGTCATGAAGCCAGAGAACTGCACACAGACAAACTGTCCCTTATACCATGCACCTTCTCAGCCCAAACTGCGCAGTCACTGCTCACAGGCACTAATTTCTGCAAAGTTTAAAATCATTCTTCATCAATAATTGGTGCTTTCTATCAGCAAGTCTGACTGTGTTGGATCCAATAGAGGAATCTTCTTCTCTTGATCATCTTGTGTTGAAACCAGAGGAGCTGGGGAGGAACAGAGAGGACGATGCTGAGCAAGCCACCAAAAAAACCCCTTACCTGTCAGCCAAAATGCAAGAGGACCTGCTGCATCAGTCTGTGTAAGTAAAGACGGATCACAGTGAGTATAAAAGCAGTGGGGAAAAATCAGGGGTAAACTGAGAAACAGAGTGGTTTTGTGGGTCAGTAGAGAGTCATGACACCGATCAAAGAAATGTGTCAAGGAGAAAAATGATGAATTTTTCTATAGTTACCCCAGAATTAGGAATCCTGAGAAAATTATGCTGTAGAAATTGTGATTAGGGTTATAGGCATAGCATCCAATATATAATTAGAGAATGCCAGACTGGAAGGGATCTCAAGGATCACCTGGTCCAACTTTTTAGGCGATATATAGTTCAAATGAGATGGCCCAGCACCCTGTCAAGGTAAGCCTTAAAAACATCCAGCATAGACGAATCTACCCCTTTCCTGGAGAGATTATTCCAACGTTTAGCTGTTCTCAGGGTGAAAATTTTTTCTTCTGGAATCCAAACGGAACCTCCCCAGAAGCAACTGATACCTGTTACCCCTTGTCTTTTCCACGTGAGTCCTTGTAAAAAGGGAGTCAATCTAAAACCCTGCAAACAGGCGCTGGCTCTTTCCCAGGCCAGCACAGAGGGGTGCGCTTCGAAAGCTCCAGGACTGGCTGCGGTGCTCCCCGGCTGTGCTACACACCAGGAGGGATGCTCCACACGTTGCACCATCTCAAAGCGTGGCTGAAGTGACTCTGGCCGCAGCTGGAGCAGTGCAGGTGACATGTGATGAGTGCTGCCACCCTGTGGGACCGGTGTCCCTCCTGTCTGTGAGCTCTGCCCAGCTCACGATGCTCAACAACCCACCTGGCCTTGGGAAAACCCAAGGAAACCCCTGGAAGCCCAAACAAGCTGTTCCCAGAGAAGCACAACGCACCAAAATATGTTGGAAGATTAATTCAGGAGCTGGAAATGTTTGCAAATATGATTTGGAACAAAAAGATTACTGATTCTGGCCAGAATGCGAACAAATATTATAATTCAAAATAATCTGCATGTCAAAGTTAACAATGCGATGTATTTACACAACTCCTATTTACTCACGCATATCAAGGCCTGGACTGAAATTCAGGTTTGTACATCGCTAAGAGCTGATTCTACTTGAAATTATTCTTCTGCTGTACTTCATATTTCATTCATTTCCCATTCCAGCTATACATGCATAACAGAGGACATTATACCTCTCCCTAATTGAACAATACAGATCAATTAAATATGAAAAGTCATTCTTGGACTGAAACCCTCTTAGGCAAACGTTCTGCTCTTATGCTAAGTAACTCATAAAAAAAACCTAGGAGCTGAGTGCTGTTCAGAAGCTTTTTTTGTCTTTTATTTTTTTTCCAAAAGACTGGGAGACAAAGACCAAGAAGATTCATCCATTCATTCATACCAAGAGGATACAGAGCTTTTGCCTTGATATCACAAGAGCAGGGTAGTAGTAATAAAAAAAAATAATCTTTTTTGATGAAAGCTATTCAGTGCTCTACGTGGGAGGTGAAGAACCCTCCTCTGCTCAGCGCTGAGCATGCCTTTCAAACACCTCTCGTGGGTCACACCATTAACACGAAGTACCGTCTAATCAAATAATATAATGGAAAAAGAAAATCACGTGAAATGAATTTATGCACCAATAGTAGCCGACCAGCTACAGGTTCTTCACACATATTCTACATAAAATGTGGGGTTCCTATTAGAGGACCAAGGGAAGACGATCCAGCACATCAGTCAGGAAACAGTTTACACTCTTGATAGTGTCAGAAACCAAGGTAGCCATGGGTGGGCTGAGATCCCCCTGAAAGCAGCTCAGCACTATGGCATTTAGCCAAGATGTGTATTTTGTCATTGAATAACCAATGCATGTTCTTTGCTAATATACAACCTGTCCTATAAAAGATTATTGACCTAAAACCTGATACAAACCTACAGCCAAGTTAACAGAAGAATTTGGCTTTCGCATGAACCTAATACTATCAGTCCAAAGAACGGAAACCTGCCTGAGAGCAACCTGGACAGCTTATGAGCTTTTTCCAGCCCCTAATGTCAGCTGTTAGCACATCTGCGGTGAGCAGCGTGTGACTACCTGAAGCAGTAAGACCAAACCATGGCTCGGTCAAAAGATGAGCATGGAGGAAGGTGGAACTAAACCCAGCAGAGGGGTCTGAACAGAACTTAGGTTTTCTACTGATTTCTCATTAACAAAACCCAGAAAGGAGACCACTGTGACTATGGATCAAACTGAAGAAAGATCTCTTGCTCAGGATTTTGCAGCTGTAACTAGAAAGATGTAAAAATGGGAGATCGGAACCATTACCATACAGCCAGGGAGCAGGGAAAGCAGCAGTGCACTGAATATCCTCATCAATCCTGCGGACTTTCACAGATGACTAGCTGGCTTTTCACACTCCTATTACTGGAAGCATAGAGATGGAAATGTATTTAATTGTTTGAGTATGATGTTGTTTGCAAGTCTTCCCAAATAATACTCTGTTATCTGCATAAAAAGTGTTTAATAAACCATGCATTTACAGTCTGGTTAAAAAAACACCGGCAGTTTATTGCTATTCAATATGATTCATCTTAAATTACTCTTCATAATACAGGTTTTTTCCATTACAAACAAGTATGCTATTTGTACCCTTCCTTAGTCTTCTAATTGACTAAAATGACCTGCTAAACTTCAAGTAAATAGGGTTTAAATACCACATCTCCTCATTGGCTAAACATTTATATAAATAAACTATAAACACAGATTTTGTCTCAAGCTGACAAAGATCTTATACTGATAGAACTTATAGAAAAGTAAATCAATCTGGAGTTAGAAGCAGTTCAGGACTAACTTGTCTCCTGAACAGCTACCAAGTGCCAACTTGTTGGAAGTTGTTGGAAATTCTTTCAAGTCTCAGCAGCTCTGAACACATCCCCTGGGCTGGGCACAGTTCCCCATGGTCCTCCTGCCAGTCACCTCAGAAGTATGTTAATTCAGGAAATCCCAGGAGACAGATGAAAATGGTGCCCAGGTTGGAAATGAAAACTACTCCCAAGAAAAAGATGCAGGAGGTGCTGGGACACTGATGGAGGAATCCTTTGGATCGTGCTACTTGTGAGTAAGGACTGCAAAGGAATATAAATGGAACCATCAAGGTAGGGACTGCTGTCATATCGCCTTCCTGGCTTAAAAAAAATCTGGAGAAAGCCAAGCCTAACGGTTGGTCTTTCAACTACAACCTGCTCTGCAAAAAAGAATGGGGAAAGCCCATGTGAGATAGTTAATAAAGATTGCGTCCACTGAGCCTCACTGAAGCCTGTCTCAAAGCCTCTGGAAAGACAAAGAGAAGGAAAGGTGGTAAGGTACCATCTTTAGTATAACGCATCTTCAGAGAGCTTGGTAATGGATATATCAAAACTTTTATTCACTAATAAAGATGTTTGGCCATATCCAAGACATCTTCAGCAAACCTTCAAGCAACAGAGCATCAACTGCTGATCAACTGGGAGCTTATGGAAGAATTAATGGAAAAAACAAATGCAGTAGAGCCTCGTTTTTGAAATCTTGAGCTGTTTAATATAATTTTTTAAACAATCCCAGTAAAAGCAATTTTAAAAATGTAATGGTTGTAGATTTTCCTGAATCCTCAAAACATTTTTTTGAGGTGGAATAATGCAGTGAGTATATCACTTACCTTACTGAAGTTCACATACTGATACATCTATGCTGTAATTACATACCTGAGCAAAAAATCTCAATTTACATTGCAGAGTCAAAACTTGCTGTTTATGCTTTAGTTTCCTATATTTGAATCATGCATATGACAAAGTCACTAGATAATTGTTCTCAAAATGCTTTGACCCTGTTGGTCCTGGGGCTTTGACTTCCAGTGATTTAATACAGCAATTAAAAAAATAATAATAATAATCTTTCTTTTCCTTGGTGATCAGTTGAAACAGATATTTATCCTGCAGATGAAGATAAAAAGTGACTGCTTGTATCTAGGGAAAAGCAAAGAATGAAGTTATTTCCCAAGTACAACACATATAATACCTGAAAACCCTGTTTAGTGTAGAAAATACAGTTGTCTTGGTTCATAATGAAATATGAACTACATTTATGCTAAGATTGGAAGCAGATTGAACACGAAAGTTTTTAATATTGCCATTTTTGGTAGATGATGGTGGGGCAGGCAACAGTTGTGTACTTGTATGAAACAGTAAATCAGTTGGATGTCATCATTATATATTTGCTTCACTAATAATAAAAAGAATGAATCACTACTGTCATGATATTCATATTTATATTTGAGTAACCATTGTAGCAGATAACAGTAAAGATGTGTGCAAGTTTAAATCTTGGCAGCATGCCTAGATTAGAGCTTCAGAGTTGACATTTGTGGATTTTGTGTGATTCATGTTACTTTTCTGTGTCTGTGATTACCTTCCTGTCAGGGGCTGCACATCACTCATGCACCAAGCAGCAGACTTCCAGTTTCTGCACCTGAAGGAAAATTCCCAACTGTTGCACCAAATCTTCAAATTGAGCCCCATCCTCTGTGTAACAATGGGGCTGAACAACAGCCCATCAGCAAAATCAAAAGGAGTGTGAAAACAGCTTATTATCGGGTCATTTTAGGCCACAGATGGGAGGTGTGGGGAAAAAAAAAAACCCAACAGACTTGCTCTAATCTAACATGACTAAAAATAGAGCTATGATGATTTATGAACTTCCCAACGCAGCACTGTATTTTCTAATCACAGCATCTTCTCCTGCACCTCCTACAGTCCAGGAGTTGCCTCATAGGGCTGGGGCTGTGCCCACCTGGAGACCAGCCATGAGCAGTGGACACCTCCATCACGTTCACCAAGTGAAATTCAGAAAGACCATGAGAGAAAAAAAAAAAGCAGTGATCTACCTATTTCGTGGTTAATATTCTTCCTTCAGCTCTGCCTTGTCTTTGCCTCTGAATTTTATTTTTTTTAAAACCAAGTTAACTACAAAGACCTGTAAGACAAAGCCAACTCTCTAAACCAAGGGGAATAAGTTATGTGGCACCATATCTGAAAAATTATTCTGAAGTTCTGCATGCGTGGTAGAAATTGTAAAGGAGCTCACACCTGTTTTCTTAGCTGTCCCTGATGAGGCAACACAGGAGTGTGTTTTATATTATAGAACTGTTAATACCAAGAAAGACGTTGATGTCAGTAAGAAAAACTTTCATGAAGGAGTAGGGGTAAGCCTGGGAACTAAGGTGAGCTCTCTCATCAGTAGTTCGCTATCCTGCAGTATTGCTATTTTTCCCCTCTAGAACAAATGTTCCTCAGATGATGGTTGAAAATCAGCACTAGGGAAACAAGACATGGAGGTAAAACTAAAGCCACTCCGTGGAAGGATGGTGCAGTCTCAGAGACCACCCATTCCATGGGGCTTAAGTCACACCACGGCCAACGGTGTCCTCACTGCCCAGAGAACAAGATACACTTCCACTCCCTCCCTCCCTCCCACCACCCAGAGCACACTGATGGCACACTTGCCCCTCCTCGGACATCCACCCTCATGGAACATCCATGGTGACCTCAGGAGAGGAGGGCTAAGGAGCTCTGGACATCACTGTTAATACATGTAAAGTTAGGGTTTGAAGGCAGTATCATTTCATCACGTATACCATTTACATGCTAAGGGAGAACAGGGGCTTCTTGCAAAGACAAGCTTCACTTCTGCTGTCATCCACATTCAAAACATATATTTTGTTATCATGTAGAAGAGCACAAGCTTAAAATTCTGTAAACACTAGATGGGCTAAAAGAGAGCTCAGCTCCACTGCAGAAGGTAGCGACGGGAAGATTTCCAAGTCGACTGAGTTTTGCCAGGATCATTCAACTCCAACTACCTGTGGGCGCACTCTCCTTTACTCCAGTCCTCATTATCCAAGCGCTGCTTCCAGGCTAGTGACACACGGATACAGAGGGCAGGGAACCCTCCAGGGACTCAGAATAACTGGCATTTACAAATATACAAAAATAAAGGTTTTGGTGCGACTTCCTGCAAAGGGTTAGTTCACTTGATGCATTCTGATGAAACGCTTCCTGAAATCAAGCAAAATCTTGTCAGGTGTGTTTAGCTCTGCCCAGAGTTCAGCACAGGAGGGAGAGGTTGCTGCACACCAGCGGAAGCCATTGTCTAAAGCAGACTGCTTTGGGAAAATTAGCAGCGTGCACACCCTTAAACGAGGCTGTACAGCGAGTAAAAGAGGGATTAGCCATGTAAAGTAAGTCCTTTTGGTATTAGATTAAAGAAGGGAGGTGACTTTGAAGGATTATTCAAGAGCCATTTAAGCAGTTTTCAGGGACTTCCAAAGCAGGGTAAAATGCAAGTTTCCCAGGTCCAGAAAAAAAAAGAAAATTAAGTGTCCTGGCTAGGAAAGCAGAAAAAAAAGGCTTCTGTAGGGTCCACCAGGCTGGCCCCAAGCACAGGGCCCCACCACTCTACTTCCCACGCTCTGCAACAGCCATCGCGCCCCACGACAGCGATGTGTGGAGCCCCGGCGTTCGCGAGCCTGGGCTGGAGCTGCTGGCAGAGGAACGGGGAAGGGGGTCCAGCAGCCGCGATGCCGCTGGGATGCGGCAGGGGCCACGCGCCCCCCGCCCCAGCGAGGCTGCCGGGCAGCTGCGCCGCCGGAGCGCCGCGGATGCTGTGTCAGAGAGGATCTGGGGAGCAGCGTGACCGCTGGAACGGGAGCCTTACACCAGCCTCTGCTCTCGTCTAAATGATTTATCTGCTAGGATGCAGGTCCTGAACTAAACTATGTAAACAGGAGGATGTGCAAGCACAAACAGAAAAATTGACTTCTCTCCATAGCCAAGTGTTTCCCTTCTTCCCTGAACCTCAGGGTGCCTCATCAACATGCTGGCTTTTAATCCTTTGCCCACATTAATCCAGCAAGGGAAAATGAATACGTTGCTGCAAGACACCAGACTCTTTTATTGAACCCTCCTTGCGAAAAACACACGCTCTCGCTCGATCTAAAAGGTGATAGATAATTAGTATGTAAGATACAAACTATTTCCACTTGCTATGCAAGCTGCATCGTTTAATTTGTAATTTAGAGAGCAAGTCATTCCTGTCTGGGATAAATAAAACAACATGCTGCATTATATTGCCCAAGACACGGAAGGAACATCAAGCCTGAGGAAAGCAAAAGAAGCTAAAACTCGAGTAAGGAACAGTGGCTGGATCAAGCAAAAAGTTATGCATGCATTTCTGCCAGCTTGGGAGGGAGCATCCCTCTGCCAGCAAAGACACGCAGCAGAAACACACCGGATGGGACCCCGCGCTCTCCGCGCCCGGGGAACCGCACCGGGTCCAGCTCCGCTGCGGGGGGAGCGCGGCCCCGCACCTGCCCGGGGGGCCACGGCGGCCGCGCAGCGGGAACCGCGCTCCGCATCCCCATCGCTTCTCCCCATCTCCCTTCCCCGGCGCCTCGCAGCTCCCTTCGCGGGGAACCCGCTCCAGGTACCCCACGGTCCTCATCCCCTTCGCCCCCAGCACCTCCTTTCACGAGGAACCACTCGGGTACCCCGCATCCCTTTCACTCTTCGCATCTCCCTTCCCGGGGAGTCGCATCCCGCATCCCTTTCACTCCCCGCATCTCCCTTCTCGGGGAGCCGCCTGGGTACCCCGCATCCCTTTTACTCCCCGCATCTCCCTTCTCGGGGAGCCCCTGAGGTACCCCGCATCCCTTTCACTCCCCGCATCTCCCTTCTCGGGGAGCCCTTGGGTGCCCCGCATCCCATTCACTCCCTGCGTCTCCTTTCCTGGGGAGCCGCCCGGGTACCCCGCATCTCCCTTCTGGAGGAGCTGCCCGGGCACCCCTTGCTCCGCATCCCTTGCACTCCCCGCATCTCCCTTGTCGAGGAGCCGCCCGGGCACCCCGCGCTCCTCGTCGCTCTCAGCGCTTTCCTTCCCCTTCGCCGCAACCGGTTTCCTTCTTTATTCCCGTGTCTATTTTATTCCCCCCACCCCCTTTCCACGCGTTCCTCCCTGCCCGCGGAGCACGGCTTACCTGGGCGGGGAGGGGCATGCCCGGCAGCCCCGAGGTGCGCGGCTCCCGCAGCAGCCCGCGGCCGCAGCATTGAGAGCGCCCGCGGCCGGGGACGGGGAGCCGGGCGAGCGCCGCGCAAACCCCACCTCCCAAACCTGCGCCGTGCGCGGGGGGCGGGCGGAGGAGCCGCGGCAGCGCCGATGCCCTTAACCCTTCTCCTGCACCCGCTTAGCCCCGCAGACACCTCCCCCCCTCCCCGGTACAACGCTCGCTGCTCTCCTGCGGGGTCTGCTGCAGCCCCGAAATGGTCGCGACCCCACTGCTCCTTTCTCGCTTTGCTTTTGGCCGAGGAGCGGCTCCTCCCGGCAGCCGCGGGAGCGCATCCCGGGGCAGCCCCTGCGCTGCGGGGAGCCCGGTTCCTAAGCGCTCCCCGCTCTTCTCCCATCCTCAACCAGCCCCGGTCCCGCTTGGGGGAGACCCGAGAGTCCCAAATTACAGCTCTTTCCCCCCCCCCCCCTCCCTGCGTTGACCACCGGCATTAATCTCAGATTTGTCATTATTGTTCTCACTCTTCTCCCTCCTCCATCCTCCTGCTCTGTCAGTCTCTCGCTCAGCTCTTTGCGTGACTAGTCCACCTGCTCCTTTCATCCCGTTTCTGACCCTCCTCGTCCAAGAAAGGAGTGTTTTGTGCAGGGAGACGAGACAAGCTGGAGAGGAGAGAGCAAACAGGGACCATGGGCGCTGCTCTGCAGCCCCTGAGCACCGCTCTGCCCAGCGGCTGTCCTGCGCTGGGACCTCTCGCAGGATCCCTCACGAGGGTCTCTGCCTGCTACCGCAATGCAAATTAGGAACCACGAACTGCTTTGAAAGTCAGAGTTCAGCCTTCATAAGCGTAGTAATCGAAAGGCACAAAGAAAGGTAAAAAAACCCCACCACCTATTAAGAAGCGAAGGTAGGACCTACCTTTCCCCCTATCCTGGAATCTCCTGCCGGGAAGTGCTTTTAGATGGCTGTGCAGCAAATGCCTTTCAGTGCAAAGAGGGTATTCAGTCTTAACTGTGCCTCCCCTGGGTTTTGAGGGATTAAGTGAAACCCTTATTATGTTTAATTATCTCTAGAGTTGCTCTCTGTGCTTGCTGCCTTGCTTTATGGTTTAATAAACTGCACATCGATATAAACTGAATGACAATTAACATTAGTGCAGGTTGGATTCGCGTTTATTGCTTCTTACAGGTTCGCACTCAACGTGCCTCCGTTCAGATGTGTCATAGCTATCTATCACAACCTCTTTATTAGCAGATCTCGCAGCTCCGAAAAAAAAAAAAAGAGATGCCTTGAACAGCTCGGGAAGGTGGCTGTCCCAGCAGCACGCCGGGACCCCAGCGCTCAGCCCCCACGTGAAGTGCAGCTGCGCGGGTCGAAGGAGTTTGGCAGCACTGCACACAGCAGCAAAGCAATGCAACGGGGGATTCTCCAGCAGCTGGAGATAACTGAGCACCATGAATTGGCCCAGTCCTGAACAGCTGCTGAGTACCGCTGCCCACATTGCCTTTGGAATGCTCAGCTCCCATATGATGGAGTATGGCCCAAACCATAGTTCAAGGTTCATAGAGAGGGCAGGAGGGGACAGTGCTGCCTTTTCTGTATCTTAGTGAAGTTTTAAAGTTGGACCGAAGTGCAAAACAGGGTCTGGACGAGACAGGTGTGTTGTACTTGAACCGTGTGGGAAAGAATACCCTCATGTTATGAAATGCTATATAAATGTTATGTATTATTTGTGTAATCTCATTCTGATTTATACAATAGTGGAGACTGCTCAGTAATCCAAAATAAATATATTTCAAGCTTAGCTCCAAGTGTTTTCAATTTGGGAGTGCCTGTGGTCTCCAAGGTCGTCTCATAAATCCTGGCACTGTGGCACGGCACTGCCAATCTGTGTGGGGTGTAATAACTCTTGAGGGAAATCAACACTGAAAATGCTTCCGAATTTTTCAAAAGGAACATGTGTAGAATACATCATCATAACCCATCTGAGCATGCAACGTCCTTACCAGCATCAGAGAAAAACATCATCCACCCTCAACTGGGTGGCAACCAAAAGCAAATAAGATCTGAAAGGTAAACCCATGGAAGCGGTGTGTGCAGACAGATGGCTTCTCTGAAAAGCCTTTTGGTTGTGCCACCTTCTCTGCATACATTATAACTCACCACTGAATGAACAAGCAAACCAGGTCACCTGCTTTTTTTTTCCCAAACGAATTCATGAATAAGGCCAAAGGTAGAAGAGTCAGAAATCAAAGACTCCAGTTTAAAATTCAGACATATTCTTTTTAGAAAACAGTCTAAAATACTTCATAAATCTGGCAAGAAAAACTGCCTTGCGGGTTTTTAAGATCACTTGTAATAGTAAAGCTGACACTTTGAATAAAGCCTTACAGCACGACCTTCAAAATCTGCTGTACAACTGTATCTGTGATTGACAATTGGGATATTCATGCCAGGGTATCGCTGCAGTATTTAGCATGGTAATATTAATTATGTAAAAACAAACTAATTTTAATTACTGTGAAGGTTGTCACACAAGCATGCAAACAAAGCAAAGCGGAAGACGAAACCGGCACCATCCGTAATGCATTTGCAGTGTCCTGCTCTGCGTTTGCGTTACAGAGAGGTCCGAGGCCCTGGGCCAACACATGCCCCACCTGCTACCTGAATAAGCAAAGTGGTGCACAGCCCTGCAGCATTTCCACGACAATTTATAGGGATAAACCAGACATATGGCCAGGCTGTGATTTATGGGTGCCGAACTCACAGCCTGAACTTGGCAGAGGCTTTTTTGTTTAGGCTGCAGTTTGCGTAAATCTTAGAAAGGGTTTGGGCATTGTTTTACAAATACAATAAGACATCATTAAGCAACTCTACTTTTAAATGACATCCCCAAGGTTTACACTGTAGTTTTGTCTGACCTTTAATTAAAATACCAAGACCATGTCTACAAGGTAATAGCTATCCGTAAAGTTCTTTGAGGGGTAGTGTAAGCCTAGAGCTGCTTATAACTCAGTGATGCCAGGAGCACTGCAGCTTACAAGCAGGTTTGGAGAAATTTGCCTTGCTTTTTAACCGTCACCAGCTTTACATCACATGAGTTTCATTTTAGGACAATGCTTTATTTTTAAAGATATACAGTGAGAAAATTAATCAACAGCTGGTTGGGAATTATTTTTGATGTGATCTTTAAATACTCTCAAGCCCACAGATATGTAACGACACGGTGATACGCAGGAGAATAAATCTTTTACACAAAATTGATGATTTTAGTGCTCTGGAAAGGTAGTACATAGATGGCCTTGGAGGATGATGTCCTACTAGTGAGCAAGGAAGAAACTGAAGGAAAACATTAGTGTTCTGCCAGCACAACCCAGTGCTTGTTTCAGAAACCATTACTTGGAGTTGCAAGGCTATGTTTGCTCCAAAATGATTCAATCTTTGGACGCTCTGGTGAGGTAGCTGCTACAGATGCCAGCTAGTGACAATTGCAATGAAGTATTTTGAATATGTGGATATTTATGACTAACAAAATGGTTGTGAACCAAAGATCTAAACCTACAAACTTGGTGTCATCAAGTAGTCTTCAGCTGTTAGCTTCTACAGCTTCACCATCCAGATAAATACAGTTTTAAAGGTGCAGATTTCTAAAGGAGTCTTAATTTCTTTAGTTTAAGTGATTATTCTTTAGGTTCACAAAGTCTCTGGAAGACAGCTGCAGTTCTGCCTGAATCAAAGAACACAGGAAAGGACCTAAAAATTACAGAAGGAAAAGAATGTCTTCTGCAGTTTAAAAGAGCTGAGTTTAGAATCTCAATGTGGTGCTCATTGGACTTTCTGCACACAAACCCTCCCTTAACATTTATAAATATCCCTTAAGGCTCACATTTCCTAATCACATTTGATAATAAAGTACATTTTTATGACCAAAATGTGAAATTCAGGATTTTTTAATGAAAATGATGCAATTCTGAAACGGTAAAACTATAATTTATAACTCTAAATTAATGCCTTAGGTTGCAAATCTATGAAGTTTAACATTAAGAAAAGCAGAATGGGAAAACTCTGAAGCTTCGCAGTCTAATAATTATAAATTATTTTTGTCATGATTAAGATTCCAAGATAACAGTCACTTTTACATTTTAGTAGTTAAAGAAACACAATATAAACTTTGTTATCTGCAGTGAATTTTTTAGACTTGGTTTAAAATGCAGTAGTTTAGTTACTTCAGTAATCAAAAGAAACAACTCACCGTATTCCTAAATCATTGCAAAAGGAAAAGTTTTAAATGACATAACCTTAATAATACATACATTAGAAAAGTTAAAAATAAACACCTTTAAAACCACACAGAATTCAGAGTGTGTTGCCACGATAAGGTGCTGACATTTATAAATGCCATGTGATTAGCATGTGAAGAAGAGATACACATTCATTGTATGCTAAGACCTATTAATCATCCATCACCTGATAAACATACAGTATAATGCCCTCCCTCTTCCCTTTCAGAGTCCTAACAAAGATGGCTGTTGGCCCTGATAATGCTTCTTCACATCCGTTAGTCAGGAACTTTCGACAGCAACAACTTTGTGCACCAGCTGTGTACAGATGGGATCTTGTTAAAGAATACAATGCATGTGGACCCTTGTGGGTCGAAATTAGAGACTGGATGAAAGGAACGTCAACCGGTTGCCTCATCAACGATGGTGCCGTAATTCTTCTCCCAAATGTAGCTGGGAATTACAGACACTCTTGTGCATTTTCTGTTATAAATGTTGTACTGAAAACTTTGATATTTGGCTTTCAGGGAATGAATCTGCACTTTGAGCTTCAAGAATGAAGCCCTCTGGCTTCAATCAGCACCACTGATTCCAACGTAATTCTGCATGGTCCTCCATGACACCAACTGTATGATCCATGGAAAAACAGCAGCTTTCCTTTGCGGGAAAGCAAACCGGCTCTTCAAGACAGATAAAATTCCAAGTATTCAGAGAAAAGTCAACTCAAGAAACTTAGTCATAGGACAAGAATTATCAAATCAAATCAAACATTGTCTGTCTTGTCTAACATCTTGCCTCAAATCATGGTTGTCATGAATTATTCCAGGCAAAGGAGTGAGAAATGCCTCTTTCCTCTAGGACACAGAGCAGGTAGACATCCTAAAGCACGATGTTCAGTACTTGTGTGTCATCAAACATCACACTCATTAATCTGATTGGCATCAGCATCATAATTACACAGAGGAATGTAAGAACTGTTGTGAATAACTGCCAAGAGGAAGCATTCTGCAATGTACATATTGTATTAAGACTACCAAATGCAGAAGCTATAATGAATACTTCCGTACTAGCACTTCAGCTTTTGATATATATCTCTCACAAACACATGCAGACCTGCCTCCTTTCACCAGCAGAGCTTCTGATTCCAGAGCAGCATCATGGGCCTGATGTGGTCCTTGCACAAGCCACCTGCAGCGTTTCCACTGATTTAAAGATACAGTATTGAAGTCAGCAGTAGCTAACTAAAACTCCTTCGAAATATGAACCACTCTTCTTGGTAATGAGAATGTGAAAGCTTTAAGATTTTCAGAATGGGAGCCACGGAGACAATTCTGAGCAAGACATAGTCTATTGTTAATGTACAGATATGGAAGGACAAAAATAGAACGGTATTAATTTCAGCAGAGAAATACAGGAAAAAAATATTTGTGCCATGGAAAGAGAAAGTAATACAATTTTTTATTTGAAAGATTTCTATAGAGGCCATTAAAAACAGCGGAGAGGGGAAAAAAGAGGATGGGAAAACATCTCTCTGCAGCTTATGAATAACAGATAAACTTTATTCCAGTAATGATAGGGTACAGTTTTATTTGAAGAGTAGTAGCCTGCCAATAATAAAGATAAAGACAAATACTTTCATAGCTGTTAGGAGAATAAAAACAAAGCTGACTTTTTTTAATTGAAACAACTATTATTTCCTGAGGACGGTTGGGTACATTCAACAGATAAGTTAACTGTCACTTTTATACAGCAGTTACCAACACACTGATTCTGCATACATAATTTCCTAAAAGAGATCATATTATTATGAAAGTCATGTTAGCAGTATGTGAACACGCATATTCCCATTTAAGTCTTTATCTGAAAATAATATCCTGAATTGGATATATCCTGTGGGAGAAAACAAACCCAATCAGCTTTGGCCTAAATGTATTTATAATATTTAAGTAAACACAGGAGAGATTTTACATGTATGATGAAGCCAGAAAAAAGTCAAATCAGTGTAAACGTTGTACAGGTTTCAAAATGCTGTACCACCACAACCATGTGTATCCTTATGTGCTAAGCTTAATTTTGCTAATTCACATCATATCTCCAAAACTTGCAAATACTTTACTTGTAAGAAATTATCACCACTTTTGGGACTATATTAAAAGGAACAGTTGTGGAGCTGCTGTATAAACCCAAATAGGAAATAATATTATCATCTTCTGCTGCAGGTGCTTCATGGTGGGTAGATACTATCTGAAATGTTGAAATTAATTTTGTGAGTAGTTACAAAAATAAGTAGTTCTGTAATCACAGATCCCATCAAAATTAACTCCTGTGCCGCCCCACAAGAAATTTACTGTCTAGGTAGAAATTAACACGTGAAAGTTGGACTAAGAAAACAGAGATCCAAAAGCATGAAGTGCTTTGTCCAATACAGAGAAATAAGCAGCAGGTGAATCTCCCTGTTCCCACCTCCTGGTCTCAGGAACAAGACCTTCTTTGAAGTCACAGATGCTGCCAGCAGCTCTCATGGTCTTTTCTCCTGTTGACTTACCTGCTGCTCCAGGTGCCTACACCCAGAGATGCCATTTCTTCCGCAGAAGACACTGATCCCACTTGTTCCTGCTCTTCTCTAGAAGTGACAAAGAAGTATAATCCAGACATTTTAAATGCCCTGCTTAGATATTTACTTTGAAAACCAGACCTGTGCAGAGACATCACTGCCTCATTCATGTCCTGCGAGCTCAGGATCATCGTGCTCATGTGGGCTGTGGGGGCTTCAGCCACAAAGGTGCCAGTGCCACCATTTCTGTAGCACATAGTGCAAGCATTTCTAGAATTCTCATTTCTGAAGATGAATGCAAGGTTTTTGTGTAGTTCATTTCATCTGAGCTGTGTTTTGATAAGGTGATGTTTTGCTACTGAAATGAAAGCTTCCAGGATGCCTCTGTCTTTTGAAGAAAGAAGACCACAGAAGTAAAACCTCTACAGCAGGATCAAGGAGTGCATGAGTGTTAACTGCTGAATGTAAATGGTCCTGAATTTGGCTTTTGTGTATTCTGCAAGCTTTACGGACCTTCCTGTCATGACAGAGCAGGTGATCTTTCATTACAAGGAAACAGAAGAAAAGGATCATTGATTGTTTTTTGTTTTGTTTTTTTTTTTCCTAAAGAATGGTTTTAGCTCTGTTAAAGGAAAGGAGAGTGAACTATTTGAAACCCTAAGGAAATGCTTACTGCTTCCTTTGCAATGCTGGGATGTTCCACTAAGGCTTACATTATTAAGAGTCTTCCAATGGATTTATGAACAGAAGATTACATTCTTAATGCTGCTTCTCAGAAATTGAGTGAATAATTCAAGGCGTACCGATATACTACGGAAAACAGAAAAGCAACTTACAGCTTGGTACCTTACAAAGAAAGTGACCCCGAAGCTCACTCAAGCTATATAAATGTGATATATGTAGCATAAAGACCACTGTATACGAGGCAACAGTATGAAGTGAGGTGGTATAAAGCACTGAGTGGGAGCTACAGCACATGTAAACAATTGCTAGCAATAATGCACAGGGATACGGTAAGATTGATAGCACTACCCATGAAAAACATAGTAGTTGGACCATTAATAAGATCCTTTTGTACTTCATATTGATGTATTTAGAGCATCTGCTCATCAGAAGTCAAAGAAATTAGAGTGATAGCCCAGGGCAATGAGTCAGCTATGAGAGGAAGTTCATCTTCATGTCAAGAGGAGAAAGGAGCAGCAATCAGAATCTGCCTCTTTAAATGCCTGCACTGTACTCTTTTAGCCTTTTTTCCTCCCCGCTTTAAGAATGCTCATGGCAAATAAAAGTCAGCTTTCTTCAGAGCTTCTGGTGTAGAAAGAAGCCATATTAAGTATCTGAGACACTGAAGGAGGCCGTGGTGGCATTCTGCTAGATGTGACAACAGGGAGCTGCTAACATAGAGGTGGTATGAGGAAACACCAAAGTGGGAATGGTTTGATGGATGATTATTATATGCAGCCCAAGCTGTTCTGAAGTATACAGTAAAGCAGTCGTCCCTACACATGAATTCCTGCTGGACAGTGAGAAAAGGCTTATGTTCAATGATTGGTAGAGGCAGATACCATTGTGGACCTAAGCTAAGCCACTAAAAGAGAGGAAAGCTTCTGATCATCAAACCAATGTATTGAGGTATTCAAGGACCTTTATCTCCACTTGGAGAAGGAAAGCCTGACCAGATGTCCCAGAAGCTGTGCTGATCCCTGGCAGTGCACTGGAGTCAAACACATGCCGAAGGGCTGGTGTGAATAGTGCTTTTCCCAGAGGTTTGAACACTGCTGCCTGAAAACTTGGTAGGGGAAGAACTGATGGAAGGATGTGATGAACCACCAAAGGGATCCCTGGGGAAAGATCTCATCAATGATTGGCTGTTTAATTGTAAAACAGGGACTAGTGATTCCCCTGTGAATGCTTCTTCCCGAAGGAGTCAGCCTTCCTGAGCACTAACCTGGTGGTTTTTCCATCACAGCCAAAACCGTTCTCAAAATACTTAGTGTCTGCTTAGCCAGTTGTTGGAGAAGTGCAGAGGGGACACCAAACCTGGAATGCCATGAGCTTTCTGCGAAGGATTACCCTTGAGAACTGAAGTTGCTGGGGGTGTGCCAGAGCTTGGGCTGCATTTTCCGGTGCCAATTCAGTTCAGCAAGAAAAAAAGACATTATCAAGGTACTGGTCATAAGTGTTCTGATTCAGAGAATTGATGGTTGTGGGATTCAGTGCCTAAACAGTCCCACTAGAAAGGTCCCTTATTAGTTTTTACACCAGTTAGAGCCTGCATCAGCACAGATATCTGTTTTCTCCACCTTCAATATAACCTCTACAGGAAGACAAAAGATGGCATAAAAAGAGCTGATCCAAGCCATTCTTATCAGAAAGGACCTTTCCCCTTCTCAAGCATGGATGTCTTGACATCTGACTCAATACGACAGTTAAAGTTGATCCTTATGTGATGTTCCGAAGGCAATAAGGGTGAACAATGTTTGTCCTTTACTGCTCTTGGGCTACCTACTTCTTTGTCTTTGTTTTAGATTACAGATGATAAACAAAAAGAAAGAGCAAAAAAAGCCTGTAAGAACAAAGGATCATAGTCTTTTCTGTCCTGCAGAGTGATCCAGCTGATTTAACTATGTAGAGATGTTTGATGCCTGCTGCAAGTTACTTTGCTGTGCACTCTATTTAGCTGTGTGTGGTTTGTCTCTCTACTGTCTTGGTTTCTGGATTATTTTTAGATCTGAAAAATGTTCAGCAATTAGCTGCTTTCTTACTGTGGTTGTTCTTTACCAGGCATTTGCAGGTTGCCTCCCTTTCCTGATGGAAATATAACTGTAGCTGCAGAATGGCTCGGCTTGGCTTGTGCCATGCAGTCAGCAGCGTGAGGCTAAAGGGTTCGATTACTGACCCATTTGCCAGCTCTGGCCTCCTGCATGTGTTCGGGTAAACTGAACATGCCCAGTTTTGTGTTACACACAGGTGCTGTGCTGCCTAGGTACCCCACAGTTGCAATGATGGTTCTCTTTAAAAATACTTTTAAGTAGTTTTAAATGCCATTTGCTACTCCATGGCATTAGTGTGGATAAATTCAGTAAAACTGAATTTGCCACTCTCAAGTAAAAGAAACAAGTAGAGGTAAAAATTTTATGTGGATGTTAATTCAATGCTGTTTGACACAGAGATAATTTTTCTTTTGTTGCACAGTCCCATCCACCAGAGTTTTCTAAAAGTCTCAGATCTACCCCGTCCTACGTTCATCTGATCTGCATTACATTTAGCACATGTACAACTAAGCACATTCATAGAGACTGCAGAGAAGGCAAGTAGCTGGATATTTGGTTAATGCTTTGGCAATATTCATGATATTCTTATTTAAAGTAAACTCCCTTTTGATTTTACAGGCAATTATGGATTAGTTAAGGCTATAATATCAGCCTGACTCTCCTTCCTCCCTGTGTCCCCTCCCTTTTTATTCCTGCATGTTAATGTTCATTAGTTTTGTTTTCTTTAGAATTGGTTCAATCATGAACAGTTATTTCCACTCAGAAAGGAAGGGCCATGTGGATAAATTATAGTTTCCTTTGGACAGTATCCGCTAAGAGACCTGTAAAACTATTTCACATCCCTGAACACTTGAGACCACATTATCTCATCAACAGAAATTCTAAAGCAATGTATCATCACACAGCAATGCTTAGGCCCTGTCCTTGAGAATAGCAGTTTATTAGAATAATGCTTTTTGCTTTAAAACACAAAGATATCTTGTTTAAGCATTAGGTCCTTACTCTGTCATTGACAGGCTGCTTGTCTAATGCTCTTCATGTAGCAACTGAACCGTACCAGCTTCTCAGAGAAGAAATGCCCTATTCCTACTTGGTTATGAAATGCTATGTACACCACTGAACACTTATGGGTGGTGAATAGTAGAAGCAACTTTCTTTCTGGAACAGAAGTGAATTAGTACCATCCCAATCAATCATTTATTTAAGACATCTGTGCTTGCATGCAGACACACGCACTCAGTCTAGTCTTTTCAAGCAGCGTGGATTTATAAAGCAGAGTAGGGCAGTAGGGGCTGTGAAGAGTGTTAACACCACTTGCTAATAACATGTTGCACATTTTCACTTCCACGCCCACGTTTTGAACCAATAGAGATCTTTCGGTCTTGGAAGGGTATCTTTTTACATTCTTGTAAATGCTGGGAGATACTCCTGCTCAAGAGGGGCTAGGAGGGCTGTCCTAGACCAACTGGTGTGCCGTGCTGGGATTTCATCTCCGGGTGCCTGCAGCAGATTACAATACATTGCACTGCAGGCAATTTGGTAAGAGAGGGAGCATTTCCCATCTGGCACAGTATTGCACTGCAGGGGAGATGCACCCACACATGATGGCAATCACAGCACCCACTCCCAGGAGGAATCAGCTTCTACCAGCAAAGCAGGACAAGGGCTATGAAGGATGAGGGTACCCCATCAGCTGCTGCTGCCACCATCTCTCTGACAAGATCACAAAAGGGGGAAAGTCAGAGCAACAGCAAGGCTGGGATTTAGTCCTCACATCTATGTGTCTTCAGAGCTTATGTGCTAAACACCACTCACTGTCACTGGGTGATCTGGGTCATCTCCGTTTCTACATCCCCTGAGTATTCCCTAGGAGCGCATAAGGTGGGGTGATCCTCTGAAAAATCTTGCTTCACCCAATCTTGAATTTCTGCTGTTGTGCCTCAACAATAACCTCCTACGAGTGAGAGTGAAACTCTCATCTAAATCAAACTAAAATAAGAAAACTATGTCACTCTCTCGTATCTACCAACTTTTATAGTCTGATATTCACAATGAGATCATAACAGCTCAGATATTTTCTGTCATTTTGCCCAACACACACTCTAAATAGCAGTGGAATTTATATTGCTGTCTGTAATATTTTTATTGAAAACTGTATATGAAGAAGGATGTCTTGCTGAAATAATCACCTTAGCCATTTCTTTATTTTGGAGGTTTTGATTTTAGATGACACACGCTGTATATGAACCTTTATGACATACAGGCAAGGCTGTAGAAAGTGAGCTAAGTCCCCTACAGCCAAAGGTGAATTTCAGCGTTGCTGATATTTGTAGTTGGCATGAGGAAAACAGGTGAAGAAAACTTTTCATCTCTAACCTTCCTGAAACATCAGCTGAGTCTTGCATGACCTTCGTGAATGAGTGTTTTGCACAAGCTTGTCTGAATCTGTAGACTGGTTTACAGTGTCATCAACAATACACATGAATATCTTTTGCCTTATTTTGTTATCAAAGACTTATTTCAAATTTAAACTAGATTTTATGACAACCTATGCTAATGCCTTCTCTGATGGAGGAACTCTTATCTCTGTTGACGAGAGTCTTGTTTTCCAATTTAGGCACCAACATTAAAGCTCTGACTAGGTCTTTTCCCAGGATGTGTCCATAACAATAGTCATGTGGAGGTATTTTAAGTATATGGAAAAATGAAGCCTTGGCTGCATATTTAAAAATCTAACACCATCATAGATTTACTACTTTCTGAGTCAAGACAACTTGATTAGCGGGCAAAACCTGTTCTTCACTTATCTTTTATTTTCTGCTTGTTGTTAGTGTTTCCTTTATAAATATGCAGCATCTCCCAACATATGTTTACTCTTCCTTATGTTTTGAACAGAGCATACAGGAGTAAAGAAAAGATATAATTGAAACAGGATGGCTGTATTCCTTTGAGAATTATTTTCTGTTTCTTTTATGTTTCCTAAGACACCTTTTAAGGTCCTGAACTAAAACCTTTCCAAGTTCTATACTTCAGCTCATCGAACACACTTTCCACTGTCACACCATCAGCAAGAAACGAGAAATTCTGAGGGTCAGTGAACACAGCAAATTTTCCCATTACTGCAAGAGAGACTATTGAGTTTTGGATTATTTGTACCTGTGATGCAGTGTACCAGTACAGTAAAACCCTCTCGGAACAACACTTCCAAAATGCAGTTTACCAGGACTGTCATTGGCATATGGATTCCTATTGTAAAAAAGTCATAGCTCAAAACTTGGGAGAGATTATATTTCCTTTCAACTGCTCCTGTTTTATTTGTTGACATATATCAGCCTTTTTGACTTTATTTAAAAAACCCAACCCATAGATACGACAAAAAACAAAACTCAAAAGTTAAGTGCGAACAGCTTTCCAAGCTGGTCTTTCCATTAGTCTGTAGCTGTGTATGTGGATCCAGACCTTAAAAGGTCAGGGTAGATGAAACAAGGCCTATTCTACTGTTCAGCTAGCAACATTTCAGTTTTGGCAAACCTTTCAAGACCTCTTTTTGCTCTGCACTAGAACAAAAATCCCCCTGCCTAAAAAAAATCAAAGAAAGCAATATATCTTTGTCAAAAGTCAAACGTATTGAGACTACTTGTCTGGGTTGAGAACAGCTTCTTATACTTGTAGCATTTACAAGTTCCTCAGTCTACCTTAAAAATGTTTCCAGGAAGTATGTGTGAAGGTTTGGTTGCACAAATAAAACTGCTAAAAATCAGAACAATCATAGGATCCTTGTGGACTACAAAGAGTCTAGAAAGCTGGTATAAAAATCACCTGGTCAACAGAGGGCACATTGGCATTGTTCAAGGTCAGGTGCTAGTCCCTGAACGTTCTGATTGTTAGTTAGTTAGTGATACTGTTAGTTAACTAGTTTGTGATATGAGATAACCAGAAAATTAAGTCCTGTAGGACTCACAATTTAACTTGTTTGGTGTATCAAGAATGTATGAACATGTACGTTTTTGAGCATAGAATACTGATTCAGTTTTAAGGTCAAGTGATAGAAACACAACAGTCTGAAATACCAAAATGACAGACTGAGTATCTCCATAGTAATCGTTTACACAACCAGATAATACAACAGCTTGGAAACAGCAGTCAATAGATATCTCCCTATCCACCACCTGTCTCAGAAATCCTTATTGAATAACTACTTTTATACTGAACGCTTATGCAGCACACATATTTCTTCCGGAACTGAACATGCAGCACTTCAGCAAGCATATGATAACAGGATCTGTTTAATTGTTTCTGACACTATCTGAGTTTGGTGTGTTCTCTTTTTCTGTTTAAAACGACTGCAGAAAAACATGACCTGAGATGAGCGTTGCACCCAGCAAAGCGTGGGCCCTGCTGTGCTACTTCCAGCCCCAGCACATGAGGAAGGCTTCAGCGCCACTGTCATCACTTTCTTGGGTCGTCATCTTGGTGGGGGGGGATCTGGTTATTACTGTTTGTCTTTTCCCCAGCTCATTATATGGCTTTGTTTCTTTTGCTCTTTGTATTTTTGCTCACCAGAAAAAGGCATTTGAAGCATAAAACTGGTCTGCTATTAAAAAAGACAGTAATAAAGGGAAACCCTGGAGTGTTACAGCGAAAGGTTACCTTGAGCTATGGGAACTGTCAACATATCAAAGACATATAGCCAAGCTTTTGTTTTGATTCTCCCTTACATTTTATGCAGAATTTTTTTCCTCCTGTTCTCATGGTCTCCTTAAGAATTTCCATCAAATTAGTGAATTCTACCTTTTTTTTTTTTAATAGAACCAGGAGACCCACACAATGGCAATTTGATTCAGTCTAAGTAGAAACCTGAACGACATTCATATTGTAGCAATACCCTAATGAAATTCAGATTTTAACAGAAAAACATATACTATAAGAATTCTCATCATTGCCTTCTATCTCAGCCCTTGCCTCCTAAACACAAGTAAAGAAAACAAATCGTTCCAGTAATTAAATTCTACTTATATATGGTTTATTGGTAATGATTCATGAAATAATGGCAATACGTAGCTCTTGAGGGCTCACACAATGGTTAGCTATTAGTATTGTTCTGCTGAAGTTGGTTGAGTTACAGCCTGAGACTGCAGTCCAAACAATGCCACTAAATTAACTGCCATTAAAAAGTAACTGCTAGCACTTTTACTATTTCAGACTTCATTATCCTTTTTTTAATATGGATGTTCTCCTCATGTAGCCCTGAGGGCTTAAGATGTTGCATGCATTGTCACAGCCACACTGTTTCGTAGTGCAGGTAGTTCAGTAAAGAATGACACTTTAGCCTGGTCTTCAGAGAGAGAAAGCTTGCTTTAAGTATATCCTTCTCATCAAGTTATATATTTTCTAACATGTCTATGAACACATAGTAACAAAATTAGTGAGAACTTTCTGAAAAATTGAGAGACCAGTTCACCTCTGCGTGGCTCTCCCTTTCTCCAGGGAAAAAAAGGTGCATGGCAAAGCCTCGGAACCTGCTCGGTTGGCTCAGACCGCCTCAGTAATCACATCATGCCGTGGTTTTCCTCAGTGAATCTAACCCCCTCTGGAAACCAGTTGGACCACGTCATGCCTCCTCTTCTGATTAAAAGATTGTATCAGAACCTTATTTGCGCAATGTTTAGATGTCTTCTAATTTCCAGGCTGATTTAATTGCAGGCAAATCCAGACCCAAGCACCTCTAGGTTAACAATATCTACCTTCTGGGGTGTCATAACTCCTCCCACCTATGTATATCCAGCCTTCATTTAGTTATTCAGCCACACTTGGCTCTCTTAGTTTCTTGTCAGATGGTCCATCATTCCCTGCCCACATCCCCCAGTCAGCCTTCCTCTGCACCTGCTCGGTGGGAATTAATCTCTCTTGGAGGTGTGACCACAACTGAAAAACTCAGGTAAGGGAAGTGCAGAACTTCAAGATAAATGGGGTGCATCTGGTAGATCTGCTTCAAACACCTTCTATTTGCTTGACCAGCACTTAATCAGCAAATACCCAAAGATCCGTGTGACCTTGGCTGATCAGGAGGGTTAATAATATTACCTGGACAAACACTCTGCGATAGTTCCATCAGAGCTACGACACC
This sequence comes from Cuculus canorus, assembly GCF_017976375.1. Classification (NCBI taxonomy): domain Eukaryota; kingdom Metazoa; phylum Chordata; class Aves; order Cuculiformes; family Cuculidae; genus Cuculus; species Cuculus canorus. Next base: position 12,300,698 of record NC_071411.1, read on the forward strand.
TGACAGTCACCATTTCACCTGTACAACTTATTCCCTCACTCTCAAGATGGTTGAGGAAGCGTTACAGTACTGTCTTTTATTTTCACAGTAGATGTATGCTTTTAGAGGGCAGGTTATTCTCCCAGCACAGCTCTGCTTTCTTTCAGCCTTCTAGTGAAGTGTTGATTTGGCCATATGTGAGCTTTTTAGGGGAGAAGGTTGTGCTCATTTGGAAAGCTTGGGTGATGAGGGAGTTCAAACCATGAACTCGTCTATTGATCTTTCATATTTCTAAAATGAATTTAAGGTGATCTTTTCACTGCCTGCCCTAATTAGACTAATAAAATAAAGAAAGCACTGCATAAAAAGAGAAGTGATTGTTGAAAGTCTGTTCCTCAAAAGTATCCTGGCTATAAGCAGGATCTGTCATTATACTAATTTATGCTTTATAATTACTCAGATACCTTTTACATTATAAAAATGTCAGCACTGAAAACCAACGCTGTACAGAATGAAGCACCTAATATTTGGTTATTTGGTTTGCCTGGATTTAACTTTATAACAGTGGATTCATCATATGTTTATAACAGTAAATTATGGAAACAGTAAGACTGGAAATAGCTGAAAATAATTTGGAAACTACTAAACAAAGGATGTATCACTTTGTTATGGCAATCTGGAGCACATTTCTGGGAAGTGAGAACAGCGAGTGCCATGTAGAGCCGTCAGTCCGTGTTGGCACTGGCCCTGGAAACAGCCTGCAGGCAGAAGGTGAGTTACTGTGTGTCAGCACGCGGGTACCACTGCCTCATTGTGCACATCCAAAAGTCAGCTATGAAATTTGGGAGGAGATGTATTTTCAGCCTAGTCATTTCTACTGGCTTGAAAGTGTCCAAACACACCTCGATCATGAATAGATTACTTTTTTCCTGTACATACCAGCAAGGAGTAATTATGCCCAGTTTACGGATATGGAATTGACCACAAGTAGCTTAAACAATTCACAAATAATTGTCTGCAGATGGTGTGGGAGGCAAGAAACAATCTCTGGTTCCCCAAGCCTCCACTCGCTGCTGCTGCGGAAGGGGGGCACAAGGGCTCCCTCCACCCCAGCTCCAGGGCAAGGGTCTCCACGATGGAAAGGGGGAAGTCCCTGAGGACCCAGCCCAGGGCAGCATGCTGACCTGCGCTATCCGAGTGGGTAGAGAGTAAGAGAATGAGCGTCATAAACCATTCCCTCGGCTGCAGTAGACATTTAGACAGGAGTATATCCAAAGTACATCTTGATTTTCACATGTTGAGCCTGGTCTTCAGGGATATTCCTACAACTGCCTTGGCTTGGGATTTTTGTGCATGTTAACACAGCGCAGTAGGAGCTCCTTGGACAACAACCTTAGTTTTCATGAAATATTCCCCAGTAGCTGCTTTTCTCTGAGCTGTCAGTTCCCAGGGACATGCAGCATGACATCACACAGGTGCAGGTGTAGCCAGAGGATTATTTATCCCTCTTCACTCTGCTTCATGTAGGAGAAACATTATGACAATAGCAGTGATTGCATCTGTGTGATTTACTGTTTGTGCATACGCTGTGTTTCCAAGAACAGATTTCATTCTTCCCTATGTGATTTATATTTAACTGTAAAAGAATTCCACAGGAGATCTATCAAAAGTAATAGAAGACATAATATTTTCTAAGAAGATAGCATTTTCTATTTGCACCAGCGAATGGATCTTTAACAGGTTAGCGCAAAGTGCTGCTGTACATGCAGCCGTACTCAGCAGAGCACAAAGAATTGCTCAGACGATGAGGAGGGCTCCACGACCGAGTGTGCACACCGACTCCACATGCCCATGCTGTCTCCCTCTCTGAATCCTCTAACTCTGACAGTTTATAATTATTTATTGAAATTCATGCCTGAGTGTTGCTTTTGGAGGCAAATCACGCAATGAGAAATTTTGCTGGATTTCACAGAGAAGGCTGGAAAACCTTCTCCTCTCTCTATTTGAGCTGTTCAGGCAGAAATAGAGATGTAGGGCTTGAACCCCAATTACATTTGAATATTTTTATATCTTCGGACTCAATCTCCTTTAGATTTCCTCATGGTGCAATTTACATTTTAATGAGCCCTGAAACTAATTCCTGAATCAAAACACATTTCCTATAAAAAAATATGGACCTTGAACGGAGTTGTATGGCAGTTTCTGATCCAAATACTTTAAAGTTGAAAGAGATCAAAACAATTTGTCATTTTTAGCTTTAATTTGTTTTCTTGGGGTCTAGTTTGAACAAATTCATTCCATATAACTGTGTCATCAAAAAAAAGAAAAAAAGAAAAAAGTATTTTGGATAATGACAGTAAATATTTGACATGTTTTGAAATTAATGGAGCTTTGGGAACTGTGGCTCATTAGACTGAGACCCTAATGCAGCACAGTACAAGTGCTGTGTTCAGCTATACTGTATCTCATCATACACAGTGACCAGACATCCTAATGAAACACTGTTTTCTTTCACAGATTTTTGATGTTTTATGAAAAATATAAAGCAACAAGGACCACCAACATATGCAGGAAATGGATTTTGAAAAACAAAGTCCATAAGTCATTATGTCAAGGTTTTTTTTTGTGGTTTGTGCTAAATTATATGTACTGTGGGCAAAAAAACACACAGATGAAAATGGAAACAAATTGAACATAAAAATTCAGCTGCCTTAGCTACTGAAATCTTTGGGACAGGCGGGAGACAGCATGGGCTCTCCGAGTGCTGGAATGGTGTTTCCCAGCCAGGAGCTGGTAATTTATAGGTAGGAGAGCATGGAGACATGACCTTCCTCGCGTGTCAGCCTCTCAGCTCTGCCCTCTCTAGGTCCCCCTGTCGTGTTTAAATTCAGCAGATGCAAACAAGCATTCTGACAGCCTTGAATTTGATTTTGAACATGAGAGCGGAGGGCGAGTGAGACTGTTTCCCAATGTGGTGAGCCACTGGGAGCTATTAGACTTGGTCCTGTCCACAGAAATTAGTTACAGAAGATGTTAAAACGTAAAACCTTTCTTACAGGGATAGTTAGTGTCTCGCTCTATGCAATGTTACGTTCCATTATTTTGTTCCTTGAAAGGGATAGAAATGTGTGAAGCTAAATGAAAAGTAGCAGTAAGGACAGAAAGGAGCCAGTGTGTGCTCTAAAGTGTAGGTGAGCTTGCTGGCGGATCTGGGCTTCACTGTATTCACAAGAAAAGCCTCTCCAGGTAGATCTGGGTCTCGATTTTATCACCAGCTCTGATGGCCACTTGAATATTCAGCTAAATCTCTAGGTGAGTATCCCCATGATTTTTGACTTAAACTTTCACAGTGAGGTCTGACTGTTCATGGTGACAATTTGTCTCATCAGTGACAGGCATTAGAGTTTTGGAGATTTCTTTGTTTGCTGGGATTTCAGTTGTGTTAGACTTAGCTTATGAGCAGCAGCACAGATCAGATGTAGCCAAATCTCTCTGTATAAGCACAGCTTCCACAGAGCTCCAGGACTGTATTACAGCTCCTCATCTGTCTCACATAGAAAAAACTGCATGCTTTGTGTGTGCCAGGTTTGGTTTCAGAGTCCGTTGAGGTCCCAGCGAGACCTTTCCCAGCAGCTAAGCAAGTTCCTGGTGTGTCTCTATGCAAATGTTTGACAAATCAAGACCTGATGGTGCAAAATATACTCCTAAATGTGGGGCTGCTGATGTCAGCAAACATCTTCACTGTGCTTCCTGAGGTGCTATTGTTGCTGACCAAAGCTCAAACTCTCTCCCAATGGCTTCCTGTTTCTTTTCTTTAATTCTTCTCGTCCTTGAGGAAGGTACTCAATATTAAAATGGATTTTCTTCTGGGCACATTTTGGCTACAAAACCAACTGCTCTTCACTCAGTCACCCAAGTCCAGACATGTCCTCTCACACGAAGGACTGAGCCACTGAATTTCCAGCCTGACATTCAGCTCTCTTTATCTGTTGCTGCAATGGCACCAAACCTCCGTGGAAACACCTGTCTCAGAGAACTGAATATTTTCCCCACCAGCAAAACTCCTTTTGGTTACCATTTCAACAGAATTTTATGTCCATAAGATAGAACATGCCTTTTGTACACAAGACAAGCACAAGGACTTTCTCTCTGACTCATCCCACCCCAACAGTCAAGATCTCTGCAGTTTTCTTGGTGTTATGACTGTTCCTTCATGGGCAGACAGATTAAAGTCAGACTCCAGTGGGAAGAACTTTAGTTCATTGCCCAGCTTCCTACCTGTGTCCTCTCGTGGCCCTCATGGGGATGAAAGCTGATTCTGGGGTGAAGTCCACACCTAGCGTGACAGGAACCATGTCTTGTTGCCCAAATTCAGGCATGGCATTGACAAACCTAAATTCAGTGGCATGGGTTCTGCTGACATCTGAAACCTCAAAAATAAAAATATTCAATTCCTTTGCTCAAATTCCTGCTGATGCAAAGACGGTGCTGTTTTGAGATATCCAAATAATTATATAAATAATTACTTCTTTTCTGTATTCTCTTACTTGACATTGGCAAGAAATTATTAAAATAAGCTTTAAATAAGATGATCTAAAATAACTGAAAAGGCTAAAAAAAAAAAATCCAGGGCATTTTTTTCTTATCTTGCTTGCTTTTTTAACATCCCTTTTTTAATATCATCTAATGGCTGGATTACATTCACTGGAAAATAATTATTTTTCCTGTTTTTTCCCTCACTTCATTCTGCAAACCAATCTAGAAGTGAAAAAGATTCACGAGAAAAGAATAATTTCTAAAGGACAAATATAAGGTCACCTCTGATGGAGGATATCCAATGCTAAGGACAGGTGAAGAGCACTTCTTCCTAAGACAGTATGCAGATCTATCATGGGGCGTGAGGAGAAAAAGTAAAGATGTTTACTCAGGCTTTCCTTACGTGACCGTGAACACAGAAAGGGCAAGCACATGCAGGAAAATATAAACTTATCCAGGGCATAATTTATCTTAGTCATGCATCCATGGAACTGGCCTTTATTTGAAAAGCAGCCTAATTACTGAAATTACTGCTGCTGAAGTCCTGCAGCACAGCAAAGGAATCTATATATTCTCTGCTGTTAGAAAGTTTCACACATTTTCATATAAGTTTCAAATAGCAATATTGATCAGGCAATTACCAGATTAAAAAAAGCAGCAAAGTCCATGAAAGAAAGCAGAGTTTCCCTCTGCCTAAAAGCATCTAATACACATTTGTTTGTGTGTGCTTGTATTTTCATGTAGTTGAAAATTAAACCAAATCACATCTTGTGTTCCAGCAGGTTTATTTTTCAAATGGGGTAAGAAAAAATCCTTGAGAAGAGAAAAGCTGCCCTGATGCTGTTCAAAAGGCTTCAGGCAGTTTCTACCCCATTTATTCTTTTGGATTTTTCTCAGCCCCATCTGTTTATTTTCTATCGAGCAATCATAGTAGAGCAGATAGCCAGGCTATAAAGATCTGAGAGCAGGTGGGATTGGGAGATAATTTGTGAGGCACAATGCTATGTTCTCTGAATGTAGCACTGCTGATTTGATGATTTGACTGGTAACCTAATTTATCTGCTTTTATTTATTTATTTAAAAACAGATATAATTTGTGTGCCTGGGAAACATTTATTTGTGGTTAAATACCGAAGGGAGATCACACAGATACTGTGCTGAGGAAGATAGTTTTCTGCCAACTTACCTATTTTTCTGAGGACCAGACCTCATACTTTGGCACAGAAGGGAAAAACAACCTGAAGACTGTTGTCCCCCACCACAAACACGTAATTTGTGCACAGCAGGTTATTCAATTGGATGTCAGGGCATGGGAGAGATGTCATTTACCCACCTTGTGGGACTTGTCAGAGGCAGCTTAGTACGCCCCATCTCTAAAGGCAAAAGTGGCTATGCATGTGCAGCTGTTTAGGTCTGCGTATAAATACACATGCATAATTTAAAATGGGTTTAGGTAAAATAATTTGCTGTTAAGCATTTTTCAGTGGCACATTTGAAGTGAAGGACTCCTGCTCTGAAGGCTGAGCAGCTTTCCTTACTTCCCTGACCTGGAGCCAAGGTCTCTCCCCTCCACACCTGTGGGTCTGACCACACCAAGCTGTTGACATGTCCTCTGGACTAACAGAGAGTTGAAAGGCATACACAGCATGGCCAGTACTGCCAGGACAAAGCAAGCTGGGTGTTAGATGTTTCCACACTTTACATGGCAGAGACTGCACCGTGCACAACTGCATTGTTTCTTTTTCCAGAGCTAACAGATTGAATGTATAAAGCAGTGGTACAGCACTGATATTTCTCTTTGAGCTCAAATAAATCAACAGAATACCCTGATGACTCATGGATGTACCCAGGGCTGATTATTTACTGTACTGAACACTTAATGTACCTGGATTGTATGAGGATCAGTCAGATGTGCTTTGGCTTTTTTTCTGCTGCTTTACCTCAGTGTAGACAACAGTGTGTTTCTGCAAGACACACTCTTGTTTGGGAAATCATGGGCTGTAGTGTCCAATGCCACCAACCCCAACAGAATCAAATCCTTGATAGTGAAAGGATGAGCATGGGGTTGTTGTTTGGAACATGTGCGTGGTTTGGAGTAGGAGGTCCTTTTCCTGTAACTAGCTTTGCTCTAACTTCTCACTATCCTTTGGGAAAGAGTACACAATGAGAGAGTCGTGACAAGCACAGGACACTGTGATGTCCCCTTGGAACCTATCTTCCTCACATTCTGGTTTGTATATGTCCCTTGGTTCAATAGTGGAGTTTTCAGTCCTATTAACTTCTGCTTTTTTTTCTTTTTTTTTTAAACAATTTCTTTACGACATTGTTAAATTCTATTCTATTTTAAAGTGAAAAACACTAAGCACTCCTCATTTTATCTTCAGATTCTCATAGAATTGGCACCTTAATTACATTAAACTGATCAATGTACTAATAGAGCAACTATGGTGATTTTGCCTTTACTGGAGCTATCAGGCTGACGGTGTGGTATAAAAATTTAATGCTCCTGTTTCTCCTATCTTAATTATGCCTAATGAGCAACTTGCTTTAATAAACAAGCAAATTCCAATATCCTGTCTATATTTTTCCCAGCAAGACAATATAATGTTGGATAAAATTGTCTTTCTCAATAATTGAATGAGTTTAAGAATAGTAAGTGATACGATCTATAAGGGTGCCTATGTGATATAAGCTGATTCCCTCCATGGGAACTGATGGAGAGCTTTAGTTTATTCATTTATTTATTAACAAATGTTTCTACCTTAGGCAAAGCTGGTCCCAATTAAGAGGCATATTTTCAAATGATAAAAGTAAGTATTCTAATAAAGACACTAATTGGCAAGTATGTTCTTTAAAGATAGTCATAAATTAGAATATCTCATGGCAAGTGATGTCACTTCTATTAGCGTCTCTATAATGCAAGACACAATTTCCCTATTAACTAGGTTAGCATTTTGCAAAGTTGAGAATGCCAAATGCAAATACCCTCCAGGCCATAAGCAAAGCAGCAGTATTTATGAACTTACCATGGGTAGTTAGAGGTAGTACCTAATTATTACTCTTTCTGAATCCACAATTAAAAGTCAACAGACATGCGAAGTAAACTCTCATAACCCACAAAGTTATTGAGGGATCAAGCAGAAGCCAAAAAACACCAGAGAGGACTGGCAGAAGGGTTTTAGAGAAAATTAATTTTAAAGATGTGCGAAGTATAGAAGAGTCAGGATAAGATAAAAGTGAGAGATTGGGAAGAAAAGTTTCTGGAGAAATGTAACAGAATAGAAAAATAAGCCTCAGTCACACTCCTTCAGGAAGACAGACTCAGTGGGCTTTTTATATACAGATCTCAAAAAGCCTCTTATAATTTTACAGAACAGAAAACCCACAAAACTGAAGACCATGAAAAGAAAGACCTGATCAATGGAGTTATTTCAACAGCTGAGGATCTTCCCACAGCGTCTTAGGGCTTAGTCTGCAGGGTAGGCTGCCCTCCAGATCTGAGCCAGCAGACAGAGAATGAATTCCAACAGCTCCCCCAATATGTCTGTGTGCACTGATCCCAAAATAAGTGTTTTGGATGTGAGCTGAACAAGTCATGGTGAGTATTTCCAGAACAGAAGTCAAATTAGTTGTGAATAACTGGATTCGTAATAAACAATTATGTCTTCACTTCCTATGGGCATTTTTAGGCAGAGAGGCATAGAAATTAACGATGAGTAAGAGCTAAGCACAAGTTCTGCTGGACCGAGGCAGCTGCATAAATTCCATTATAATATACAGAAAAGTGTGAATTTCCTTCATTCATGAGTGAGCAGTTGCTCTTGCATCAGCTATGTTACAACTTGATTTTAGTTAAGCATTCAGCAGTCTAATAATTATCTACATCCATTGCTCTTTATCCTTCATAACTGCCTGACCAAGGAGGAAATCCTAGGAGACTGGCTTCACACAGTGTTTTTTTTTGCAAAGAAAAACATTTATTGCAATATCTCTCGTTCAGTCTGGCAACTTTCTGCTTTCATTGTTCACTTAAGATACAAAGGATACACAATGATATAAATAATATTAAATTTAACTAACAAAGATGAGGAAAAATTAGTGAATGATGGCTGCCAGGGACTGGGCTAACAGATGCATTAGTAACAGCTGCCTTGCATAGAACAAGATTGACTTAAAAAAAAAAATCAAGCTGGATACAGTTTATTACTCCATGGTCTGCTCTTCCTTACCTCTCTCTGTCAGACACCTTGGTAAGTGCCTCTTCAACAGACAGATACAACTCTGCTGAGATCCCCTTTCCAGCCTGCCCAGCAGCATGTTTCTCCCTGATCCTTTGCACGCTCTTTCTCCAAGGGAATGGTTCCCTTTATTACAACTCCTTCCTAGGTTTGGTTGCTCTTTTGTTCGTGTGTGTGGACAGCCCAAGATATTATTTTGCTGGTTATTCTTTAAGTGACAGAATTTTTTTTCCTTTTTTTCCTGCCCTGGTCCCTTAACACAAAAGATGTGTTGTGTTACCTGGAAAGGATAAGGAGCTCAGGCATGGAGGAGCCGGAGCCCTCAGGAGCCAGAGGTAGGCTCGCCAGCCCTCTCAGCACAGGGTAAAAAAAGAAAACAGTATCTTCCAAATAGCTGCAGTGCTTCTGTCACAGGGAGGGAAGATTTTTCTTTTTCATGTAAACCATGAATGTAACCTCTAAGTGTCCTACACACTGTACCTGTGTCTAAGCAGGATGTGCCTTAGCAGGGTGAGGATGGGGAAAGGAGGATCATGGCTTGATCCAGTGGGAAAGGAGAAAATCACGTACACCTCTGCTGTATCCATCCCTCAAGCTATAGCCTCGGGGTCTTTCTTGCCTGCCAGTGACTGACTTAAGAAACTCTACAGGTAAAATAGAGGAGCAAATAGAAATGAAGTACAAAAAGCTGGAAACATCTTGATATACTTCTTTAGGAGGGTACAGCAGGCTTAGTAAATACTTCAAGCTTTACTGGTTGTCTGCAAGTCTACTTCAGAGAAGCTTTTATGGAGGTAAGTAAAATAAGAATTGTTTCAAGTCCTGATTTTTGTTGGAAAAAGAAACAGATTTGCTTCTCTGTAATAAAAAAATATGGCTTGTCAAGTCAGGTGTGCTAGAGAGTGTGCTTGCACCCAGTGCTTAGTGGGAATATCTTGACGGATTCAGTCTGACATTTCAAGTGATATGGAGAGCTATGAGATGTATAGCTGTCTTTGAAAACATTTGTGACAGTACATTAAGAAATAGTGTGTCAATAGATGCTGGTTTAATATGTCAGGTTGGTGAAATCTCTCTTTGGAATTCAGAATTTTCTACTGTAGTAAACAATTAGTATTTATGTACTGGAGATCTTTGTAAATGAAAACACAAATCCATGTTTACTCAGCTGTCACATTTTCTATTCTCCAATCTCATGTCAGCATTGTGTAAGCACATATCTATATTAAGAGATGTATTATCTAGCTTTACTTAATATTTTCAATTCGTAAATCTCAAAGCTCTTCACAAGGCACGGTGAGCATCACATTGCTTTGAATGAGTGGTCATACTCAGAGGTCATACAGGATCTCATAGGAAGAAAATGAACCAGTGCAGTGAATTGCAACTTGGCTAATGAAAAGTAAGTCCTTTTCTCTCATATATCTTTTGCTGGGGAGGAGGGGTGGGAAATCCCTGCGTCTTATACCTGAGCCAATATGGTACCACACAGAAAAGAGAGAGAGAGAGAGAGAGAGAGAGGTAGTCATGGAGAATTGTTTACTAGAACAAGGAAGAAAACTTCTGAAATTTTCACTCCTATAAACAATTTACACACCTCCATTTATACTTCCCAAGAGAAACTGTTTGTCCAGAGTGGAATAAATTCATATATGGGAATGTAAGGATGACTATTATAAAGTCACACAGTTAAAGGGAATCCAGTAACTGCAGAGAGACACATTCTCAAATGAGCCGTGAGTGGGCAGAATTTTACTATGAGGGTTTGATGCTCAGCTTCATTCCTTGCTTACCAGTGGCAGTCCAAACATTTCATTGGAGTAACTCTTCATTTTTATAAAACTGAAATCAGACTCGAACACTCAGCATTTAGATGTGCATCAATGCTTTTGGAAACTGCTTGAATGACTCAATGCAACAAGTTGAATTTGTTTTGGCTGTTCTCAATTTCTAGGCGACATGCTTGTGAATAAGATCAGATCTTAATAGGAACTGAGGCTGCAGGGTACTATCTGTTGTATGTTAAAGTTTGCAGTAGTTTTGGACTGGAAAACAGGAGAAAGAGACAGAATGAATGCACCAGGTAATAGTGGTACTATGGGTACCAAATACACATAGTTTGTATAGGAAGGATGTGGAGGATTACATCAAGTAAATCAGATTAACAAAAACTGCACGTGATAGAAACTATGTATGCTTGGAATAGAATTCTATCACTCCACCTTACAACTGTGTATTTGTGTAGTCTTCATAATCAAAATAACAGTGTTGGCCTCGATTACAGGAAAGAACAAAAAATTAGCATCTTGGTGCATTTCTTTTTTTTTTTTTTTTTTTAAATTGAAATAGAATCATAGAATAGTTTGGGTTGGAAGGGACCTTAAATATCATCTAGTTCCAATCCCCCTGCAATGGGCAGGGACATCTCCCACTAGATCAGGCTGCCCAAGGTCCCATCCAACCTGGCCTTGAACACCTCCAGGGATTTCCTCTTTGTTTCACTCCTGGCCATCCTGTTCTGGTATCCAGAAACTATCTGAGAGATGCTGGTGGTCTAACAATGCTGATCATCTCTCCATCCTGGGAGATTTACTACGATACTGCTCTGGCCTTTTATTTTGAATAATTTATCAATTTAAGAAAATAGAAATATGTTACACTAATTAAACATCAAACATATAAACCCTGAAGTATGGCTGTAGATAGAAGCTTTGTGGACTTTCTCATTTTGACCTGGTGACGACATAAAACATTTTGCAGTCCCCTGTCTCCTCATTTTTTTTTCTCCCAAAATATCAAAGCCACTTTATATAGATATTTATAAAGCATAATATGAAAAGGATTATATAAATCTTATATTTAACAGCAGATTTTGTGGTTGTTGTATCATGAAAGCTAGAGCCAAGTTACAAGACAGGCCAGTGATCTTTTCTGAGTAGTGGAGCAGTTAGTTTTATGTTATCACTGTCAATGAGATTTTGCAGAATTGTGTTACATTTAGGTACAGATGAATGACCTGCAGTGTTACAGAATTTGTGATGCTCTAGCTTTAATTAACCTCCTTCAGGAGTGAAACTGAACAAGAAAGAATATCGTACTTTTCATAAAGGAATATTTTTACAGTCATTAAATACGCATTAATACTCTTCATAATATATAATTTGGTGGGTGACATGGGCACTATTTCTACAGCTGTTCTTTAGAGAAAGAATAAGTTTCTCTTCATTAAAGACTAATAAGTGACATTACATTTAAGTGCTTGCATTAGATATGCTTCTTTGAATTTAATGATGGGGCAATGAGGCCTTTAATTAAATAGTCAAAAATTTCTACTGGGAGAAACAAAAACAAATTTTACTACAGGTTTTCTTCTCAATATAGAAATGAAACAGAACCCATCTCGTAGATAATCAATGTTTTTATCCCTAAAACTAAGCCTGAGACAATTTTATCTTAAAAAATTGTTTCTAGTTTCAGAAATCTTATAATGGGAACAAGAAATTAATCTCATAAGTATTTCTTATGAAACCTTTCTACAGAAGGTTCTTGGGAGAAGAGGTGGCAGAAGTACATATCCAGATATTTCTTGTACACACACAAAGTTCTCTACTATAGATCAGTGACTCATAATATAAGTGGTATTCTGGGTATTTTCTGTCATTCTATAAATATTTCTCATTTCATTTTATTTATCTAATAATTTAGATATCCAAAGGGTACTATAGATTGTAGGTATTATCAGACTTGCAAAAGAGGCTAAAAATTGGCCAAGTCACCACATGATGATAACCACAGTCATCTGTGGTCAACTTGTTCTTTGAAATAAAAATCAAATTAGCTGAGTTTCATTAATTTTTCTAGGTAAAATTTTCAGGTTTAAAATATAATTAGTGAAACTTTCTATAGTCTTGAGCACGAACAAGAAAAAAGTAGTACCAAATGAAAAATCTACTTGTTAAGCAAACTTAGATTTCAAAACCGTTGCTCATGTAAGCTGTTAGTCCTTAGAAATAGCATTGCAAGAAATAGTGTTGAAGAGTAATCCAGGAGCTTCCCAAAACTGTCAACCACTGGCAGTTAATGAAGTCTGCAGGGGAAGTTTGTCTCCTGGACACAAATGGTGGCCTGAATCACCCCATTCCTTCAGTCCTTCTCTATATTTTCCTATTAACCAAAATGGGATCCTGCTCTTTGCTTATTTATATTATATTAAAATTTATTTGTTGAAAATGCAGCAGATCTTACTTAATTTTCTGTCACAGCTCCCAGTCAGTTGCAATACTCATCACTTTATTAATTTCTATATTATTTAGCAGCATAGCGCTCTTTTGAGTGTGAGCCAGTGCATTTGTTATCTGACTTTCCCTGTGCTGTATCCTCTCATCCACGAACATGAGACTTTACGTAAATATGTGCAGATATGAAAGTTCAAACAAGAGTGCATGAATATTTCTCATTAGCAAGAAAAGAAATGGGCCATCCCTTGAGCTGGGGTCCCCCACTTTAATTCCTTCACATGGTTAGAGGGATAATCTGTTTTATGCACTTTCATACTAATTCAAGATTTGATTTTGCTGACTATTGAGCAGGCACATATATTCACTGAACTAGCCTGGCAGCTGAAAATCAAGTACTTCTCTTCGCTTGTTCCTGAATAACACTTACCTTCCCTCCAAGATTTAAATTCTTGAAAAATACTAAAATCTTATTTTTTCTGCCCGATTATTTTTTAATGAGAAAATGAAGAAACAAAGCAACACCATCAGCCGGAACCAAAGTATATTATCATGTAGTAAAGCATTCACAGCTCCATCTGCTCTACCAGTGAACAATAATATTTCTTTAAAAATTCCAAGCAATTAGAAAAAACAAAATATCAACTTAGATTCAACTTAGATGGTGGCTAAGGCACCGTTTAATTTTTAACATCATACTTTAAATGGATTCCTGTTACTGTAACACCCAGAAAGCTAAAAATAGTATAAGAATATTAAAAAGATGCTGAAAATCAGGTTTGATCTAGGAAAGAATGACATACACACAAACACCTTTGCACACAAGCGGTTGCAAGCTGATAGATTCCACCCTGAAAATGCTTATGACCATATTGAATTTTAACCTCTTGGATGGTGACAATTTCAGTGTATCACCTTACTGTAATCACCTCCAACACATATATATTTATCGGGCACATGGCAGAGGCCCTTCCTGAATTAGATTCCAAGTAATTACCTGTACCCCAAAGCTCCAGGATGCAATTACTCCATCTGAAAACTAATTTTCTGTAATAACTAGAAATTCACCGGTGTTCTGACAACTGCTAGCCAAAACTGGAGCACAAATGCAGTATTATCAACAGCTACTGTCACACTATCAAAATATTGTGTAGATGCGCAGCTATTGTATATTGGTGTATCATCATGTGTTGTGCAGTTATCAGTCCTAGAGGTGCTCAGCCATACAACTTGACAGTTCTGAAAAGAGAATTAGCCATACTTAAAACACAATTTAAAATATCACCTATTGAAAGCAAATAGAACAAAAATACTCAGAGAATGCAGTGGTTTGGTATTGGTCCTAAAGTCATGCAGAAATTTACAGAATGTAATGAAAGAAAGAATCACAAAATAAAGGGCTTTTTAATTGTAACAAAAAGCATCATAAAAATCTGTACTTTCCTGCTTCACACCCAAGTTATATACAGGTGTGATTAGTCTGTGCCTGGGAACATAATGGCTGCATCTACATTTTGGGATCTCTATGATTTTTAAAGGCCATGCTTTGAAATTCTAAAAAAATTAAAAAAAATTAGAAACATAAAGCAAGTAGAATAGGTGCATTATGTAGACAACATGAGAAAAAACTCCCAAAAGTCTAATGCGGACAACACTGTACAAAGTATTGTAAAACTAAAATTTTTATTTCTACACATAAACATATCCTATTATACTGGAAATATATGTTAATACATATATTTCCATGCTGAACACAGCTCCCCATGAGAACTGAGTATGTCCTATGCTAAACATATTTGCAGCGCTGCAGGTGTAGACAAAACAGTGAACTGCTTTTAGTATTTTAGGAATTTGTCAAGTTTACAGTACTCTGCTTCTCATAGGTTGGGTAACTGCTTAATTGCTACAGTGAACATTTCTTTCTCTAACACTTCAGAGTGCTGAAAGCTACTCTTGGACCTGCAGTAAATGTTGAAAATAACCTGAGCTGAGAACCCCTGAATGAATTGTCAAGAGCTGAAATGAATAGTTGGGATTAGGGGCATACAGAACTCTTCTGAATGAATACGAAAATCAGGCCAGTTCAAGTAAGACATTATTGTATCTCTTGGCATTACAAACCCATTGATACTCTCTCGTAGAGTTTCCTTGCTGCTGTTTACTGGCTAAAGAAAAAAATGTAGTGTTTATCCAATCCAAAGCCAATGGCCTCTGCTCTGGCTGCTCTATTTAAACATTTCAAGTTGTTCCCCTGCTTATTGCTCTTGCCAATTCATTTTCTGATTAGAAGATACTGTTACATTTACACTCTTGTCATTATCTTTTACTAGCAAATGCTGTCCAATGGGACGTTCCCTGCTAAGGTAATGCTGTGCTCACAGTTAATCTTGGCTATAGAAACATCCCGGACCTCCATTTAAATCAACACTAACAGAAAATCTATTGCGCTTTTCACTGTAAGTTTGATCCAGTTCTTAGCTTTAGAGATGTTAGCAGCATCAGTGACAATAAATAAGACTGGAGTGTGCGTGCAAAGAAAATTATGTCTGAGCCACATAAGACACGAGCCACGTTGTGTATGAAAAGATTATTAAAGACATAGGATAGCAAAACATTTGAGATCCAATAGTAGTAAAGAGTTGACCTCCCCATAACTCTGCCTACCTTCCCAATCAGGATTTCTGTATTGGCACCTAATTATCTAGCTCTTTATTCACCTCTCCAACTTTCTGTCACGAAGGAGTCAATTGAAGGACTACCATTAAATGCAAAGTATGGATCTCATTAACTTTACTGGTGCAGGCACGCATCTCTCTCATGCACTTCATTCTCCACTGACTGTTTATATACCGGATCTATTTCTTGCATTGTTTTCCTGATTTATATAAAATGTAAAGAGCAGCTACTCTGTCATTCTGTGTCTTTGTATGGTATCCAAATCAACGGTGCCCTGCTGGGTTACTGCCTCTATCACTGCGATACAAACGATATTAATAATACTGATCGTATCTTCTCTGCTCTGCCTCGTGGAGAAGAGGACACTTAGAAGACAGTTGCCTAATAGCAATAAACATGAGGTATCATATAATAGATCTTCAAAGATACATCAATAATATATTTCCGATCCCTGCTGCTTGTGCAATGTTACTGCAAGGGAAACCGGTGGGGAAGAGGAATGCTCTGAAAACATCCATCATCTTTTACTGTCTGTGTAAATGTTCTGAAGATAGGCTGTAAAACTGCATTAAGTTTACAATAAATTTTGAGGTTCCTAACGTATTACAAAGTGCAAAATGCCAGTGTTCATCCACGGAGGCGCCAGGCTGCTGTTTTTGTAAAGCTTTTACGCTTGTTTGCTTCCTCAAACAACAGCACTGCATTTCAATTTATTTCACTTTATTTTGTGATTTCCAGTGGCAGTGGCAGGCTGGTTTGGAAGCAGCAGTAGAAAAGTCAGAAGAACATAACTACAGGAGAAACTTCAGTGACCAAGTAGAGTGAGTGAAGTAATAAATATTTTTGGTTCTAGTTTATATTAAACAAAATTACTACCAAAATGTACATTTAAAATATTTTTGTGCACAGTCTGTGGAAATACTTCCCCATGGAGACTGGGAGATGCTATATATGACAGAGTAGATAATTTGGCTTGCCTGAATTACTTAGAAGAGGGGGAAAATGCAGATATCTACCTCATATAGAAGTTAAATCCTCTCTTACTGCTGATCTCTTAGCAATGTTAGTCAAGTTTTGCAAAGCTTTACTATGCTGTGCTGTAGGAAGCCAAGAAATACTAAGAACTAGACAATGCTAAAACAGGCTTTTCCCCTCTGGAGGGTGAGGTTTGTAGGATAAACTACAGCCCAGCTTTTACGCAGTCCAACTGTTGTAGTCTTCAGTTATTTTTTAAGGAAGAGACTACTGCACAATCAGTATTCTGGTTCCTTTAATGTTTGTAATTTTTCTCCATCATCCACTTTGAAGTAATTTTTCTATCTCTGGAAAGGATGAACACAAGGTGGAGAACTTCTTACTTCTACTAATAAGCGTATGTTCCCTTTACAGAGAAAGCACACCAAGCAGAGCTCTTTCCTGTGCAGGAAGGGCAGGCAGAGAGTCTGAGTGGGCATGGGGAGCTCATGTGGAGGAGCTGCAGCTGTGCCCTGGAAAGTCAACCAGGGTAGAGATCCATCTTTAGTGCAAGTAATTGCATCTCTTATTCTTTAATTTCATACCATTTTTCAAAACCTTAGCAGACACTGTGCTCTGAGCCTATCCTTTGCAAATACGAGTAAGCATACAGAGAGAGCTAATTAAAAGTAAACAGCTCTATATTTAAGGAAGTTTATATCTAATAGACATTTAAATATAAGTTTTCACGCTATTGTCACTTGAAGGTTGTGCCATTAATAATAGAGTGGGTGAGTATTGAATACTGAGTTACAGTGGGGATGAGGCTTAAAAACATAACTACCAGCTTTATGGAGAATTATTCTTGAAGTAAGTTAAGGGAAGTATGATTCAAGTGCTTGTACATACACCAGAACTATGAGTCACACTTGACTAGTTGAACATTTCGTACTTTTTGGCATTCAGTGACTTCCTGGGCTTTTTATTTGGTGGCTTAAACCTGTAGAGAGCAGATATCCCAAGGTTAAATGGTGAACTTAGAAAATGCAAATCAGGCATTTGTCTGTGAAAGCATTTTGCTGCCCTCTAAATTTTCATTGAAAACTCTGTTCATTTAGAAGGCCCAAGATCTCATTATCTTGGCCATGCAAGGAGGAATAAGTTGATGCAAATCTTTGGACTTCGTTGCACTGGAAACAGTTTAGCTTATCTGGGAGCACTAGTGGGTGATAAATCACTCAAAGCACCTAATAATTCTTTCTGTTGCTGTTCCTGCCTAATAGAGAGGACTAAATTCAGCCTCTTATTCCTTATACAGTTTGGTACTAACCAAGTGGTTGAGATTTTTCACCAGCTTTATCTCATCCAATGCTGATAGATGAGCGCCTTTACCTGTGAAGGATAGTGGAAGAACTTGTCTCTTCCATGAGTCACTTTTCCCCAGCTTTCTTCTCAAAGCTTTCCTCTAAATCCCTGATTTCTTAGAGACTAGACCTTTCTGGAACAATGTCTGTGTGTTTGCTGCTGAAAAGTGTGAATGATTGAACCCAGCAAGCAGCTTTCCAGTTATTTTCCTTAAATTAGCTCAGACTACATTTTACCAAACCATTGTATGCACATCTTATATTCTCCAGCACACTGTCAGGCAGGTGACCCCAGATCTGTGTGCTTTGGTGCAGCTACAGCTACCTCTCACCCTACATCTCCCGGCCTTGGCAACCTGTGACCTCCAGGGCAACTTTGCCACCAGCTTTTCTTTTCCTCTTGTTGAAAAATTCAATACCACTCAACAGAACAGGCAAACAGTTTGGTGTGTGTATCACTATGTCTTTTTGTGTATATCAACCAACACTGTCGAATCCAAAATTGTTTATACCATTTCTGACGTCGGTTTCTAGACAGTGGAAGAAGATGAAAGGAGAACCACGTACCAGGTCAGTAAGACCAGTACAACAGCTGCTGAAATAGTGTTGACACTGATAACACAGCTTTTTGGAGTGCGGGCATCTGGTGATGCAGAGACTGAACCAGAAGTAACCTTCCTTCTCCAAGGGAAGGAGAAATTGAAGGCAAGTAATTCTTTGATAACTTCTTCCACTGGGCTGTATTTAATTTCATTCTTTAATTAGACTGTAGTTACATATATTTAAATAATTTTCTGCGTAACATACACTCTAGAAATAAGCAAAGATACAGTCTCTGAGGTGTAGTTAATTTACACTTTTTGATGGAGTTACTGACTCTGAGTGTTGCTCCAAACCTCTGAAGGATAGATTGGTATGTTTTTATCAGACTGTCACAGTCTTCATTACTCAAGACGTCTTGACCCTTACTTCACCTGATACAAACTTTGAGGTTCATGAACGACCCTGTTCCAACATTTGCAAGAAATCGTGAGGTGTAGGTAAACAAATAGTCTTGAGTTCTATTCAGTGTTTTTAAAGAAAGGAGAGGGATTATTAGTAGTTTCTGTTTTCATAACTAAATAAATATTCAAGTGACACAGGTAACAGCACTATTTACAAAGCTCAGAGGATTTTTTTTGAGTTCAAAGAAAAAAAATAGAAGAGGATGAAGGAGCATTACAATAAGTGCTAAAAAAGGATGAGTTTCTCTTTTTTTTTGATCAAATGCACTCTAAGATTTTGTTTACTATTTTTTTTTAACATTGTGAATTATCAGGATTTCAGACAGATACACACCAAAACAAATTTTTTTCCGTAAGGTTTCTGATTTTACCTAATTGTCACACAGAAATTGTTGCTTTACATATATATTTGTAACTGATTTTTACTTGGATGACTGAAGGGTAATATTTCTGTAAAGTGTTTAGAAGGAGTTTTCAGAATAATCATCAGTTTAAAACTAAATCAGGGCTCTATAATCTAAAACTGATGGTAGACATGTTTTAACCTTGGTTTATACAGTATTAAGCTTGGATAACTTAGCTTTTATAGTCAAATTAGATATTGTAACATATTTTGGGTTATAAAATTATTCGATAGTCTTCCCTGTCAATGGACTATGTGGAAAAGTTGTTGCTGCTTCATCTTCTGATACTTCTGAAGGTAACAAGAGGGGATTTCTTCCTTGACAAGAGAAATAGATCTCTCAGACTAGTTCTTTTCTCTCAAACTACTACTTAGTTTAATTCGATATTTTAACCTAAATATACCCTAAAACCCAACAACAACTAAAACAAGAGCATTACAAGCCTGCCTTGATTTTCAGAGGGATTTTTTTCAGCTGTCACTGAGGCTGAGCCAAGGTGTGAAGCAGAATTTGGGTTAATGGCTGTATTGAATCAGGAGCCAGGAACCAACAAATGGAGGTTAAAACTGAAGAAGACAGTATCATTAAGTTATAAAGCAGAGGAACAAAGGGTAATTAGGGGAGGAAATGTGAAAAATTACCTTATAGTTGTACTGCAACCACTAGGCACTCCATACCTCAACAAAAACCCCTTGTGTATCAATGGTAAAGATGGCTAGTGTTAGATTCGGGGATCTAGAGGGAATTTGTAGGGATGTAACAAGCTGTGGCTGAGCTGTTTCACTCTCAGTTCTTACTACAATAAATCAGTCCAATCTGGCAGATTAGAAAGCTCCTTTTCTAGGGCATCACATGTTTTCCCTCAAGGTGAAAGTATGAGATACCCAGTACCGTTTAGAAAACATCCTCAATTTTGCAGGCTGGGTATGACACACTTGATCCCAAGCCAGTAAAAATGAGTGAAAAGATTCCTGAAAGATTTACTGGATTTTAGACTATCCGTATCATGAAGTGCTTGATCCTGCAAGGTGTGAATCTCGCTTTTGCCAGATTCTGTGACCAGTTTTCCACTTGGAGCTCAATCCAAAGCCTCCTGAAATTAGTAAGAAGCTTACTGTTGATCATAACAGGCTTTAGATTATGCTGTATGTGAAAACCAGTTCACTGACTTAACCAAGAGATATTTATAAAGTAAAGGCAAAGGAAACTTAGGAAAAAAAAAATCTTTCATTTCATGCAGTATCAGTTTTAGTGCCAAAAATACAATAAAAAATCCTGCAACATTTTTCTCTTTATCATCATCTTTACAGGCTTCATGAACCTCATCTAAAAGGTGCTCTAGGTAAAAAGTATTATCATTTTGATGAATGCCAGCCCTTTGACATGAGGAAGAAGTCTTTTATTCTCTGACAACGTCTCTGCCAAGCTAAGTAGAAGATGTAGGCAGAAAGCTTTGGGGAAACCCTGATGCTGATGAATCAGAGCTCCCTGCTGAGAAGCAGCCTGATGATACCTACCATCTATACAGTTTGGTACATTTTCAGCAGGTGTAAGAATCAGGTTTGCCTTTTTATAAGATTTCTTAAAGGCTAAATGCTGAACTTGAACTTGGCTCTTCATAGAAAGAATGAAATCTGTTTTCCACGTATGACTCTTTTCTTGTATTTTCACTTTTAAGCCTTTGAGCACATATGCTTTTGTTGCCTTGTCTGAGGGATAACGCAGCAAACTGTCATCATATATCGCCAGTTGTGGTGGGCAGAGTAGCAAAGGTGTGGACATTGCATTCTCAGGAGCGAGGAACTTACAAAGCCCATCAAAACTACATGGACCTCCAAAAGCAAGGCAGAAAACTCACTTTTGATTAAGCACTTATAGTGCTTTATATTTCCAGTTAACTGGAAATATGGTAAAGGTCACCCCTCCTTTAATTTTGGATTATCTTTTTTTTAATTGGGCATTAATGACAACCTGAACGGTAGAGGAGACATGACAGTGATGGAAAATGTTAGTCAATACATTAAAACTACAGTAACAGCAACAAAACCCCTAAATGCCATTTAGTTTGATTTTTCGCTTTGATTTAGTTAGTTACATTTTTTTTTCTGTGTTCAGCTATCCCTGTCTAAAATTAAGTGCAGCAGCTGTTTATGACTGATTATTTGTATGAATGTAAAGCCTGAAAGCCTTTACATCAAACTGGGGATTCACTATGTCAGGCACTGAATAAACCTACTTTTCTATTAGGAAAACCTTATATGTAAAGTCTAGCCAGAGAGAAAATCAGTTTCTATCCTACATGTGCATTGTCTTTACATATTGTTATCAGATAACACACATAACAATATATTCTTTACTTTTCCCTGTAATAAGCCAAAGACTGTCCCAGCCTGAAAGGTTTACACACAAAACAGGTGTCAAACTCTGATAGGGAAAGCAGAGATACAAGAAATTGAAGTGAACTTTCCAAAATATCAAAACATCCTTGCAACATAGGAGAGGTTTCCTATCAAAAATCTGTGGTAAAATTACTTTTCTGTGCACTGATGATTTGAAATAACTAAACTTCTAGTCAACCAGAAATAACTATTTAAAAATGTCAAAAAAACAGATCTATCGCCTTGCCTGGCTCAGTACACTTTTGTCTGGCCTGAGTGCCTGGGGTCTAGATTGCCTCTTGGTGGAGCTTGGTGTCATTTCAAGAAATGTGGTATTTCCCTTGGCCTGTCAAGCGGAGTGCATATTTGAGTCTGTTATTAAACATTTTGGCTGCTCTATCTGTTTCTCTTGTTTTATCCCCAGTTCAGTAACATGTCACATATATTATATTAGTACTGACTTTAAAGCACACAACAAAATCAAGTCTTGAAAGAATAGTTTCTTTTTGGAAAGTGGAAAATTGGCAGGAGAAATCACTTCTGCTTTCAGAGTCAGTGGCAGAAGCAGATGCTGAGTGCATATTGTGCAAGGATAGCAAAGCAGGAGCAATTGGAAGAGAAACTAATATAGAGATCACATATAATCTGCAGAATTTAAGAAGCAAGATATATACACTGCCCAGCTACTGCTCAGAGCAAAACTGAAGCAGACAAGGTGACGGAAGAGAGAGAGCAAGCTGAATACTTTAATCACTTCATGTGAAGAAAGCTTACTATGCAGGTGCCAAAACTGTGGATACTTAGAAAGTAGAAAATTGATTATGAAAAGATAAGAGTGTGCTATCTTAAAAAAGGCAGCGTGGATACAAATGAAACAGAGGAATCATTGGTATGAAATTGTTTGTCATGGTGCAGAGGAGAATTTGCACAAGGTAATGAATCAAAACTTCAAAGTCAAGGACAAAAACAAGGGAAGAAGAGACCAATTACAGCCATCAAGAAAAGCTCATTAGACGAGCTTGACTATATACATCACAATTCTTAAATAGGAGGGTTTGGGCTTAGCGAGCACTTGGGTGGCTGAACTTCAAAGAGTTATTAGATCTTCTGAAAGGTTCAGGAGCAGTCACTATGTCTACGCATCTGCTTTTCCTCTCATGATCAATACTATGAAGCACAAACAATTCCATCCGTGATAAAAGAGAAATATCTGACCCAATATTTGGTGTGCCACTGGGATGGCTGAGAAGGGAATGTAAAATTTTCTGGTTTGTTTTAGCTGATAGGATTCCTGCAAATGAGCAACGCTAACCTCGACTCCTGGAGGAGACAGCAGCTTGTACCAGCAATTACACCACTTCTCCAGTGTCAGCTGTATGTTTACTATGAGGTGGTGTCTGCAATGGTATTAACTGGGTTTCTATTACCTAGAATGATGTGCACAACCTCATCTATTGCAAAGTATTAGTAACTGCAAATATTCTGTTCTCAATATGCCCATTCTACTTTCTGCAGCTTCCCCTGTGAGGGGAACGGTAGAGTGACCATGGAACAGTCCCTCCAATCAAACCTCTTGTCTGAAATAGTTGCTCAGCATCTGTGCCCAGTGGCAATCCCCAAAGTTGCCAGCTGCAGAATAGATTGGAGAGCCTTAGGTCAACTTCAGACAAACCATTCAGGTATGAATGAAATTGGGTTATTCTACATGGGAACACGTGAATGACTAGAGAGGATCTGTGCATTCCTTAAGTCTCAGAGTCCAGACCTAAGGCTGGTCACACTCCAGTGCACTAAAACAAGAAGAAAAATTGAGGGCAATCTGTTTGCCCACATCACCCACAAAGTGTTTACTTTTAAACATGCTTTAAAGAGCTTATTTCTACATGCCCCAAATCCTTAAGTTTTAATTGAATGCATCAGTGTTTAAATTCTATAGGAGTAACAAACACAGAGTGCTTGCTATGATTAAGTTACAGGTGTTGCAAAGCCTAATAATCTTGTAAATGTAGGAGTGAGAAAAAGTCAGCCAAATATTTTAAAATATTTTCCTTATAGTTTGTAATAATCCTTCTAGAAGCTTGAAATCTGTTTGCTTACCAAATATTAATTAGCTAATATTTGTACAGTGCTTTGAAAATGTAAAGCACTAAGTATGTGCTAATTATAATTACTTATTATCATCAAATTCTTCTCTTTGTTCTATGTGACTGTGTCTATGAAGAGGCACAGAGGTTCCTGCTCTGAAAGCATCTTTACCTCTTACAGAACTGAATTAAAAACATTTGTTTCCCAGGGAAAAGGAAAAGAATAACCAGGGCAGGGTTGCAGAGGGATGGGATAGGTAGCAAAGATGTAGAGTGTATCAGCTTCACTGGAACTTTTTGTTGTATTCGTGTTTACAAGCCTTATCCAATGGTGTGTGTATATATATATAATGCTCTGTTAGAATTAATGCCTTGTTTTCCAAGGGACAAATGATGGCATTTGAAAGGCTGTTACAATGCCTGTTTTCACCCAGATCCCACTGGAGAGGATGCTGTGAAGATGCTGCACGAGGCGTGGGAGCTGAGCCCCAGGCACTGGCTCCACCATCCCCCTTGGTGATCACTGCTTCTACCAGCAATAGTTTTCGAGAGTGTGCTGTCCTGCTCATCGCTAACACCTTTCCTATGCAAAAAGTAGATTGCATCACAGCTGTCCTTTTTATATACTACAGAAGGAGATTAAAAAAATCCTATTCTCTTAATGCTGGAGTCCTTTTCAGATTGCTGGCAATGACACATGTGGGCCTGCGTGTTCCTTCTCCCTCCTCCCCTCATTGCTAGTCCTGTTCAATGCAGCTGTTTCCACAGGCCTTATTTCTTCTGCAGTCCCTGTTTCCCCAGGTGATTCAGTGTTTTGCTCACTCTATCTAAAATTAAACTTTCCCATTGCCATTGTCTGGCAGTCCCCACCCAGGCTGATGCCAGCATCACATACCGCTCCTTCCTTCCCTTCCCAGGGGCTTAATTCAACTGCTTTTTGCTTTCTAGGTGCTTTTTGTGGCATGAGTTTAATGAGCTAAAATGCTACATTTATAATTTGAACGTGCCTATATGTGCTTAAAGAGAGGCCAGATTGACAGCACTGGAAAATCAAGCCTTCTGCACATTTGCGGAAGGGGGGAGAGGATGGAGAGCTTTTTCCACACGTCAGGCAAGCCACTGAAAGCCTTGGGAGAAGATTTACCTTCTCGCATTTAGATGCAGCTGGTGTCACTTTCTTTGCTGTTAGAACAGTGTGGTAGTGGGGGGTTTCTGGGTTTTCCTTTACTGTACAGGACATCTCTCAGTTCTCAGAAGAATGTTCAACAGATCTGCTCTATGCGCGCACCTGTACAGTGCTTTCTTTCTGTCTTGTCTAGCATGAAGTGACAAAAGAGCAATACTTTCTATAAATAACTTCCAGAAGTAGCTACTAATTATTAATGCAGAGAATTCCAAAAAGAAAGAAAACTGTTTCACAGCAAGAACTTTTAATGAGAATGCCATTAAAGCAATCAGTCTGCAAACCACAATGCTAATTGCAGGGCAACGTTTCAAATTTCTTTCCCCTGTGCTGAAAACACAACTGCCTTTTTGGGTGTATCTCCTCAAATGATGCTCCATCCCTGTCCAGGCATCAGCTTCTGGTCTGCTAGCACCATGGGAGGGGTTATTTTTTTGGACAACACATGCCCTGGAATCATAGCAGACCAGGCAAGTGTGGGGTTAAAATTCTGACCCAGGTGAGATCTGCAGTTGAGACCAGGGGAGAACACTCACCAGATGCTGTCTACGCATCAACCCGCTTACACCTACACCAGAATCATGCTGGTGGCTTTGGTGTCAATGACACTCTAGAGCAGAAGCAACGCAGCAATGAGTAAGTGCCGAGATTCCAGGGTAAGACCATAAAGGAAAAGTAGCTTAGCTGAGCGCATAGAGTAACTTCATGGCACAGAGGACCTCAACATTCCCATATGCAATTCTAAACTACCTTCCTGTAAACTCTTCAGAAAAACTATATTGCCAATAAATGTATTGTAGAAACCCAGTGCAAACACATTTGTACTAAAAAGAAAAATACCTTGAAATTTGTTGTCTAATCTAAACATCTGATTTCCAATAATTTACAGTGTTCAATATTTATAGCTTTCAAAAAAACCCCAATGATTTATCAAAATTAGTTTTAAGCACAATCACACTTTTAAAATCAAGTTCTAAGTTACGGTCCCATCACCTTTAGGGATTTATGATCCATAAGATGTGCAGAAGTAAAAATCTATTTATGACATTATTTCAAGAATGAGGAGAAAATGAAAAAGAGATTGTGGGAAAAATAAACTATATACACACAGACTGCCATTTCATGATATTAAATAATACGGATGCAAGGTGTTTTGATAGCCAGTCTAGGCTGTTTTATTGTAGCTTTCCAACCAAGACAGAATTCCCAAATGAGGAAATAGGAAGTGGCTTTATGTCCTATATACATCAAAGACTTAATCACTTTATTTCCAAGACACTTGTTATTACTCTGTTTTCTTGTAGGTGGATGAATACTGAATGTTTTGCAAGACAGGAAGTCCCAGCTGGTTGGTGATTTTTGTCACTTTTGGAACATCCAAATTTCTTTATAATTTCTCATCTTCTTGTGAGACCCTGTTTAGTTAAACAAAGCTTTCACCTCTTACAAAGCGATTCGTATTATTAATATTTCACTGCTGAGGTCTAAGGACTATGAACCTTCTCTCACTGTAGTATTAAACAAATATTTGAAGAAGTGTGGTGGTTTTGCCAAACAGAATGTAAGATGACCAATGACTTAATCTGACCTCAGATGAGGCGAGTTATTAAAGTAGAAGTCACATTTTTTTTTTTTATAAGTGAATGATTTATCAAAGAGTCAATGAAAGGAGAACTTCAGAAGGAAATCTGTCCTTTTAGGTATAGGCAGTGTAATGGAAAAGGGAAAACCTTGAATATCAGCCCTAGAAGCTGAAAGTCTTCCTTGACAAGGACTGAGAAGTCCTATTCAGAATAAACGAGGCATTAACATATGTACTGACATGTCAACCCTTCTATTGTTTCTTTTCTTAAGAACTCAGAGGTTTCATTTTGATCATCTTTAGTAGCCGGATGATGTTTTGCCATATGGGCGAGTCCAGAAAAGCAAAACTGTCACTGTTTTGTGTGATTTCTGTCATTCCCAAGACAGCTTTCTGTTGGCAATGGAGATGCCAGCCTTCTATCAGAGGCTTCACCGTGTACCTTTTGGCTACTGGACCAATAAATGACAATAACGGAAGGAAAATTTTCTTGGGAGAAGCAGCCTTGAAGGGGAAATTTAGAACAAGTAAGCGATGCACGAGAAAAGAAAGTGAAAACAAGAGATTAGACAATTTCTTTCCCTTCCAACACCGAGTAGGGAAGCAGCAAAGAAATACAGGGGGTTGTTTGTGTATATTGCCAGAAGAACTGAATATAAATAAATAAAAAAAAGGAAGCTTTACCAGCACAGCTCTACCTATAGTAAATTCTGAATTGGTCATCATAGAATATCTTGTGGATAATATAATGCCTTTTGAAATAGAGCAGTTTCAGAGAGAAACAGTATGTCAGAGATCTTGGCTATGAAGGAAAGGCTAAGAAAATTAATTGCATCCTCACTGCCAATATGAAAAAGAGAAGACTTCATAATAACTTAATTAAGTGGTTATAAATAAATGATGAGGAAAGCATATATGATCACTCCTCACATTCTTATCACATTGGCACCAAAATTCCAGTGGGAAAAATGCCTTCCATATGTGCACCTGAAGCAGTGCAAGAAGAATATGAAAAATTCAGAGCAACTGAATTGAAAGCATCTATCTTTCTGTACAGGCTTCTTTACAATTATTGTAGACCTAGTCTCTGTCTTTCCTTCCAAAACCCCACTGTAAAAGAGTTTTTTGTGTGTTCCTCATGGTGGGGTCCAAATTAATCTTCTACCCAAATCAGAATTATCTAATCAAAGGGAAATAAGAAGCTTCACATATCTTTGAAGTAAAAGTGATATTACTGATTTTTTTTTTCCCTGAACCTCTGTGGTATTTTGATGCGACGTCATGCCAAGAAATAGAAATGCTAAGAAGTATACAACTAGACCATGAATATCTTAGGTTCAGGAAAAAAACCTCACGAAACACTCTAAAAAAAGAAATACCTCAGTTTTGCGCATAGAAACGATAGTCACGACCATACTGTGAAATGATTGCAGCGTAATGTTATCAGTCACATCAGACATCTGAGTCCAAAGACTGATGTTCCATTGTGTGGTACAGCAGAGAGGCTCCAGAAGCTCACCCGGAGCAAATGCCTTTGGCCTTACTCTGATTTAATCTCTGAGCTCTGCCAATTGTTTCTTTGAAGAAAACCCTTTCCCACATGGATACCGTGCCCCTGGCCTTGTTAAGGCTCCAGATTTGATAGACATGAGCTGAGGATGGGATCAGGAAGGCCACGGGGATGGCTGTCCCTCACAGTGGGTCAGAGAAGGCCACCAGCTGGGAAGTCACAGACAAAGGAGGCTCTGGGAAGGAATAGGAAAGGTTATCGCGGGGCATCCCACACAAGGGATGAGAGAGAAGAAATCAAACATGTCCCTCATTCCTGCTGGCAATGTCTCAGCAGTGTGTGGGTTTCTCCAGCCCGAGGAGCCATTATCACTGCACAGACAGCACTTTCTGTCCCTCTCATAATGGAGTTCAAAGAAACAGTTATAAAACCAGGAGATAGCACTGAAATATATTGTTCAGATTAGAGAATGAATATGAGGTGTACCTGTGGTTGCGGGAATAGTTTAATCTGTACTCTAAATGAGAAGTTAAAGATATTCAGCTACTAGCTTTGGTTACTGATTGCAGCAAAAAAGCAATTATTGTAACTATGCAACCTTCTTGTCTGGCTGCTCTCAGAACTGACCGGTCCAAGTATTAAGCCTCAGGATAAGAAATTACATGCTTCCTTTGAAATACATGAAATACCTCACACGCACTAATTTTTGTGCTTTTGAAAGGTGTTAGTTAACAATTAGAAGAAGCTCATATCTATTATTTTCTCTGTTTCTACAAGATTAAAAAGGTAGCCTGAGGACTCCAGACAAAATTCCACTGTTTCTCCTCAGCAAAAAAAAAAAACCACAACAAACCCAACCCCCCTCCCCTGTTCTCTATTAATTGATTAAACTTAATCTAAAATTTATGCAGAAGAAAGTTGATTGTTCACTAGATGAAGCCCTTTTCCTGAAGCCCAGAAGCCTCCAGGAAAAAATGAGTAGCTGCAGCTCATTTCATCTTTATCTCGTTGAGCTCTGGCTGAACTGTTATTGCTCTACTTTTAGTTGTATGGACTAATCCTTATCATTGTACGCTAGTTCTCAACAATATTTTGATTTTGTAAAGTAAATTATACTTTCCTGTTCCATCAGTTGACATTCATAAGCTTTCATTCACACCTCTAAACACCACTTAGTTCTGGTTTCACCCCTAGGTAAAGGAGCAGCAGCAATCAGAAAGTCACTGTCTGTTGATCATTTCTATCACTGGCTCTCAGCTGAATTTTTGATGAAGGCATACGGGAGATTAAAGAAATTATGATTTTGGCTGTTTTGACTGTTGAGGTGTTATACTAGTGATTATTTGGACTTGTTATGGTTGCCAAAAACCAAAACATACACAGGTGCAGCTGGACTTAAAGGTAGAAGAACGAAGAGAAAAGCAGTTGTGGAAGTTCTGGGCATCTTTTCCCTAATTGCTTTTAATGATTTATTCGCTTGTGCAAGCTTGAGCATGTCAATGGCACATTTGCCTTTACTGAACCTTGCTGCTTGCTTTTCATGCAGTCATGTAAATCAGGGTATGTTTTCCTACTTTCCTTCTCAGCTGGTCATATATAAGCATTAAGCAGTAAAATTTGAAAAGTCTTTTACGAAACAAGCACACTTGCTGCTCTTCAGCTACCACAGCACTTTCCTGAAATGACCTGAGTGATTTTCAAGACATGCAGTGATTTTCAAGACATGGTTTACACAAGAGGCAACTCAAAAAAGCAGATGTACTTCCAGTAGGTTAAACTCTTATGAAAGTGCTTTACACCTCACTTAGAAAATTCTTGAGGTCTACAAATGGTAAAATTGAAAACATTGATTTTAATAGCAATGACTTTACAAACTGACCAACAGTGGCAGGACCCAAACATCTCTGCAGAAAACATATGAGAAACCTGCCTAGTCTGAGCAAGCCTGTTATTCAAAGGATTGGCTCTTGGATCATCACCAATGTAATTTCTCTGAAAAAAAATTATTAGAGGAACCTGTCATTCACTGACTTCCAGAAATGCAATTTTAGCAACAGGACAGTGTAAATGGAAAATTAGCCTTTCTGAAGTACTATGCATTATGTATAAAGATGTTAAAAGTAGAAATTCTCGAAGTTCTTTAATTTAAATTAAAGAATTTTAAAAATTCTTTAATTTTTAAAAATCATATCTTCATACCTTGATGAAAAATATAACTCTGTCTTAACTGATTAAAGAAAACAGAGACTTGTGAACATTGCAGCATATCCGATGAATGAAGACTACTTCAGTTAAAACCAGTGAGTCACATGGAAAATACACATATGAAAATGATTGGGAATCTGCTTCATCCACTCATAAACAGAAAACAAAGTCCTAGTGGTTTGTTGTTAGTGTTGTTGGTTTGTTTTTTGTTTTAGTGTGGGTTTTGATTTTTTTTTCAGTTTAATACATGACACCATTAATACAAGTCTGACTATTACTGCAGTTCTCTAAACAGAGCTGACAAAACAAGAAGACAGCATCATTCTTAATTGGAAAGAAAAAGACTGTGTTTGCCAGCCTCCTGTTGCTATGTAGTTGTGTTGTTATCAATCAGTTGCACCTCACCCAGCTCTTATTCCTCAACATTTGGGTCAATTTTTTTCCCCATGATTACCCACAGCATAAGTTGAGAGCAAGTCCATTGCCTTCAAAATCTTGGGCTACATGGGAGTGCGGATTTCCTGTAGCTAAGATCAGATTCCCATTTTCCACAGGCTACACAACCTATTTCTTCCCAAATACCCAATCTGCTCTCATTTCACCGGTAGCTGCCCAGCCACTGACTCTTAGCAGAGCTCTAAGGTTTCTGCCAGACAATAGAAACAATGATAGAGGGGGCTGAGTTTGGGTTACTGTATTTTGTCTTGAGCAGAACAAAATTTGTTGAGATGGTCTTTTCCTTTTGGCTGCCCAGCAGATTCCATTTATTTCGCTTTTAGAGAGATGCTCTGTAAAGACTGCAGAAGCAATTTAGGGTTACAGATACCTTTCTTTGTTGTGCTGTTAGAAAGGGAATGTATTGACATGTGCAGATAAAGAAGGAATAAGCTACCTGATGCTCCCGTCACAACCCTGTGCCTCTTTCCTGCTGGATATTATCCTATTATCTTTATCTTCCCAATTGTATGTTTGGCAGTTTTCATGTTTAATCTCTAAATCGAAAAATAAATGGAGAAAATGTCAATGCTGGCAAACAGTTCAAATTTCAGGGAAATTAAAAACAATTACATGAGGTTTCCTTTCACTACTTTCCAAATGTTGTGAGCTGACTTAAATACAACTCTTATTGTATTGAAGTGCAAGGGAAAATGTGCTACAATACAAGCAGACCCTTGTTTTCATCATTTTGAAGAGCGATGCCTAAACCTGTTCACATAAAATGATCATTTCATGCTTTTTCACTTGAATGACTGCAGAGCAAGTACACATTTTCTGAGTTGTTTTTTTTAAAAAAGAATATCTCAGATATGGCACAATTTCCTTAAGTTGATTTCCATTAGCAGGCAAACAGACCTATTATTATTTCTTCAATGTAAGTCCTAAATACTAGTGTAAACAGTAGTAGTTTTATGGTGTCTCAGCCAGAAACAAACACTACTTGAATTAGAAATGAGCAACTATCAAAATACCAAAACTGCAGACCAGCCCACAAACAGGTAATCTGCTTTTGCTAGAGCTTGCAGATCTTGTTCAACTGCATGGATATAAAAATTCATCAGGTATCATTTAAACTATATTCAAAAAGACTTTTTGAAAGAGAAACTAGTTTATCAGGTTGCATATAAATATTAGAGCACAGATCATGTATACATTTTGGAGATATTTCACTAAGCCATTGCTGTTATTTCTGATGTGGTAATAAGATGTAAAAACTGTAAAATACGTAAAGATCATGCGAAAATGCTAAATTACCAAGACCAAGAATAATACCTTATCTGTGTGATCCTATTAAGTATTTGTGACAACTATGTGAAGCAAAAGTAGATATTTGCCCAACAGGCTGCGACACAAGCAAAAAAATTCTATGTACATGCTGCATGTGCAATTACATGTAGTCTTTGTGTAAATGCCGTCTATTGATCTGATAGTTTATTTATCTGCTTTTTGCTTAAGGTTTAACATTGGAGAATGAATGGTTTGGATTGAGTGACTTGAAATTGTCTGAAAGGTTGTATTGGATAGGACTGTAGGCATAGGATGAGTTCCCACCATATTTCCACCCCTTTGGTAGCTGTGCTTTAGTTACAGCTGATATTTCTATAATATAATAAATAATATGTTACAATTCCATGGCTCTCCTTACTGGCAGACTTAAATGCTTTTTACAAATAACACAGAAGCATTATTATCCCCATTTTACCCATGGGTAAATTCAGATGAAAAAACTCAAATTTTTATTTATGAGCTAATTAGACTGAATTAATCATTATGTATAGAAATTTATATATTCACATACATATAAATATTATAAGTATTTTGGCCAAAACACTTCATATTGATTTTGCAGAACACCCAATCCAGTTTGCAGTGGTATCCCTGGGAATTCCTGACTACAGTACTAGCTCTACTTGGATTCTTATGGTCCAAAGATACCATTATAGAACTAATCTGTAGTACTGCACATGGACAAAAGAAATCAATCCTCAACTCAAAGGCTCTACAGTAGTTGTATCGAGTATTATTTACAACATGCTTTTTCCTTTACACTTCCTACCATAGGTGAATTGGATTATGACAATGATACCTTGACTGATTAATTTCAGAATGTAGGTGTTTCTTTTTCAGGAGCTCACTTAAGGTCACCATTCTGAAGATGAAAGTGAGACATGAAATATCTTTTCTTTTTTTTTGTTGCAAAGTCTCATTTCTCAGGAGATCATCCCATTTGGGAGATGTCTGATTCACTATAAATGATAACCCCCTGCTTGAAAAGGAAGCGCTCAGGTAAGGGAAAAGAAGGATTAAGAATAAAAAGGGTGTATAAAGCATTTTATTTTAATTAACAGTTATAAAAATTTAGGTAGAATTTTAAAATTGAAGCAATCTAATGGGCCAGAATTAGTAGATACAAACAGATAATTACTGCATTTTAATGCATATTAGAATAGCAAATATTCAGGCCTTGAAGTTCACTTTATTCCTATCATTCTCTTCTAATGTTTTAATTTTTGCTGTGTGTAAACTCAGCGAAATACATCCAAGTGCAGAAAGCCGGGAGCCAGATTTTTAGTGTCACGCTGGTCCTATCTGAAATCTCATAGAAAGCTTAGGTGAGAATTTAAAAGCTGCATGAATTTGTACTCATATCTGCAGAGATATCACTTCCACTTTTTATGACAAAGTAAACGTTTGCCTCAGATCTTCAACCACCAAAATATTGAGAATCTGGGCCACCGTACCCAAGTCCCAGGGACACCTGGAGAAACAACTTAATGAAAGCTATTGCTACTCTTCCTCTCATAGACATCCCCCTGCTCAACTCTCCCCATACACATTTGCGCAGGTCGGTTCTTTTCACTCCTGGTACATCATGGCAAGACCTCATAGCTCTTTGTGCTGCCACGAATCTGCAGCAACACTGTATTAAGAGAGCTCTACAACCATCTTGTGTCTATCTTAGCTTGTGCTGCAGGGCCCAGGAGGGATTCGGTGCTGTTTTTCTAGTGATTTTTCAAAAACCTCACCCTGTGTCTTATTAAAGCTCTAATTAATTTTCCTTGCCTATCCAAAAAAGTTGAAATTGTTTTTCAACTCTCAACTCTATATACAAAAGGCCCTATGATGACTTTACAGAGCTGAATATTGGTTGGTCTTAATAGATTTCTGGAAATAAAAGTTATCTGCAGAAAAAAGATAACGTATTCTGTCTGTGTAACTGTACCATCTTTTTTTCTCCTTTATG
The DNA here is from genome assembly GCF_017976375.1 of Cuculus canorus. Classification (NCBI taxonomy): domain Eukaryota; kingdom Metazoa; phylum Chordata; class Aves; order Cuculiformes; family Cuculidae; genus Cuculus; species Cuculus canorus. The sequence goes on from NC_071411.1 coordinate 12,334,772, forward strand.
AATTTGCATTAGTAATTAGCAGTGCTCTATATTTTAAATACTTAAACAGTGTATATGCATGGTTACTGACTTCTAGGTAAGCAACTTCAAGGTTTTATTAACTTATAATTATCAAATTAGTTTTACCTGTTTTTTCAGCCAATTTACCACTGAATAATTCACGAATAATAGAATAGCCAGAAGTAATCTCAGGTACTCTGAGCTTTGCTCTGCGGTTGGGTGTCAACCATCACGATCGCAAGGTGCAGTGATGGTGATAGGAATCAGAATCATGGAGCTATAGAATGTCTTAAGTTGGAAGGGACTCATGAGGATCACTGACCCCAACTCCCAGCTCCTTGCAGGACTACCTAAAACTAAACCATATGAACTATCACGTGGATACTGTGAAAGTTTGAGGAGAAGAGCAGAAAGACTGATTATTTAAATTCTAACCATGTAATTAGAGACTACTCCTTTGATGAGTCTCTTAAAAGGAAGAATCAAGGGAAAAAACATGTCAGGACACTACATCTCAACTGTAAGACATAGCATTTCCCACTGCGTGACTGGTATTCAGTAGTGTATGGTGCTATTATCTTAATTTCTGCTATGACCCGATTAACATTCAAAATATAGAGGTTTTGTATCTCTACCATTCCAATAAGATTGCAGATATTTTGGAATAATTCTCCTTTTCCTGCCTTCCACTTGCCTTTTTTTTTTTTACTCCTTTTAGACTGAAGAAAGAAAAGGAGGAGGAAGAAAAGGAATAAAAAAATAGCAGAAGCTGGGAAGAGAGGAAGAGAGCAAAAGTTTCATGCTACCCTGATTAAAATGAGCACAATAACAAAAAAAACATTGATACATACATTTCATGGCCTTTCAATCAGCCATATTACATTTATAAAAGTCAGACTTACAAGTACTAAAATATCAAGGGAATCAAATTCAGAGAATTCCTCTCTGCTTTGAAGTCTGTCACACAATCTGCCATTTTAGCCATCACTCATCACTGCTGGATGTACTACTCATCTCTGAATCTCTAAGTGGCAGCAGCAATGTTGACCACATCATCTGGATTAAAAGTCTATTTTTTTTCTTGAAAATGTCAAACACGTTACATCTATCCTTTTCGGATAATGAGTTGTGTGCAAGAGACAGTAGGATTCTAGTAAAGATCAGACATTTATAAGAGTAATGAGAGCAACCAATCCTTTGCTATTTAGGATGAAAAATAATTACATAAAGAATTACAGAATTTGTATTCTAGCAGCTTACTGAAAGAAAAGAGACATTTCATCTCCGTGTAATGTCCAGATAATGTCCAAATGTTTTCCCCTTTTTTTCTGTTGCCTGGTTGATCCCTGCAAGCCAAGTAAATGCACTTAGTGCATCTGATCCTGCAGAATTTCCAAGTGGTCTAACATCATACCCAGAGAAATGATGATTTCCAAAAGACAGAATATCTGCTATTTGGACTGTCAGACTGAGAGAGATATATTTTCCTGTAACACCTAACACGTGAGATCAGTAATAGCCTTGGAGAGTATCACTAGAAACCATCTTTCCTTTAGCCTTTCTTAACATCTGAGTATTTCTTTCAACATTACCTGATACCATATCAGTCACACCATCCCATAAAGTGGCATAAGGGATAAGGCAAGTTAATTAGCATGAGAGAAATACTGAAGAACTGGTTGTTGAGTTACTATCAGTAATGCATTTCTAAAATCCCATAATCCCATATCTTTGACAGATATCATAACATCCACATTTTGTTAAATTACTTTTTTTTAAAGAAGAATGGTGAATGTTAGTGTTTGATGAATGTTTAATTGCTTGTGAGTGGTATTTGGCAAGGCTAGCAGTGAATTTCCTAGTAAAGCAGCTTTCCCAGCCCTACCATTTTTCTGGGTAGAGTTTTAAGTGTCTGTAATCATACTGATTCTTTCTCAAAATTATTGCAATGACTGTCTCCCATGATGGCAAAATGCAATGGATCTTTACAAATGACTGTATAGATTGAAAAAATGCAGGGAAGAACAAAAGGGTTAAAATTACTGATAGAGTCTTCTCTTGGTGCTAAAAAGTTATTTCACATGGAGGGAGACCAACAGGACATTACAACTGTTAAACAATTTGGGTTGAAAGGGACCTCTGGAGGTCATCTGGTCCAACCTCAGCACTCAGAGAAAAACAGATACTGAAAGTGGCTCTAGTCTGGCCATGAGCAAACAGTCTGAATTCTGATCATCTTCAATTACAGAGCTTCCACAGCCTCTACAGGCAACTTGTTCAAGTGTCTGACAGTGTGGATTTCCCCCCTCCCTCTAATATTTAACAAGAATTTCCCCTGCTGTCACTTTTGTTGCCTCCCCTTCGGCTGTGTGCCTCCGAGAAATAAATCTGACCTTACCTGCTCTAATGTCACTCATTAGGTAGCAGCTTCTGGGCCAAACATGGGTTACTTTCTGCAATAAGCTTATCAGATCCCCATTCTGCTGTTAAATTAGTACAGTTAGCAGCTGCCGTGAAGGGCAGGTGACCGTTCCCAGTGACTGAAAAGTGACCACTAACTATTCTCTGCACGGTCACTGGAATGTAACTGTCATATTTGCTGTTAAAAGGGATGGAAAAGAAGAACAGTGAATGAAGATTTCCACAAATATTAAGTATTTGGGAAATCAGAATGCTATGGGGGAAAAAAAAAGGAAAGAAAAATAAGAAAACACCCTTTTATGCTTTCAGAAATTTAAATAATTCTCACTGACATTTTTGATTACTATCTCAACTTTTCTTATCTGAACTTCATACCCTTGAAAAATTCGATAAACACAGTTAGGCAATTTTATTTCAGCAAGAGGGAGTTTGTGTCATAACACAGCGTTATATAACGATTAAAACCTGGGAAAATACATGGAATCTGGAAAGAGCCCAGATTTCAGCTGCATCCTTGGAGCTTATCTATAACAAACACATAGCTGTAATAAAAAATGAACTGGATGGGAATGCATGAGTAAGCTCTTCAGATGTAGCAAACTGACTTGTGAAAAGAGGGAAATACTGTGGTGCTCATGAAACAGTACTTTCTTCTCATCATAACTTTAATGCTTGGTAGAGGAAATGGAAAGCTACTGACACAAATGTATTCCCAGCATTGTAATTTAAATAACACATCTGCACTGCACAACTATATCTACATAGACATAACCAGCACCATTGCTTTTCTGATATCAGTCACAGGGAATGAAAGAGACTGGGCTGAAAGCATCATTTATTTTCTTTAAAACTGAAGAATGAGGGGCTATTTATGCTGTAAGAACTATGTAAGAGACGTCTTGGGAAAGAAAGTTGCCTGTGAGCAAAATTCTCATTGAAGTTGATAGCAGATTGTTTTGATTTGAAGAACATTTGTGTTTTGGTTCTCCCTAGCTCTCTTCTGTCTGGTCCACTCTACTGGAAGAACTGGGCAATCCTGGCCTGAGGAAAACCTGTCTTCAGAGACAGCACAGCACATACCTTTGTCCTGCACCCACAGCTGATCTCGTGCATCAACACGTGATTCTGTTGACTTCTTCAGATATACTAAACAGACATCTTGGATTGCTTATTTACTGTGAAGCTTTTCAGTCCTGTTTTGTTTACCTTAATTGTATGCCATACTGCCTTTTCAATTAATAGCTTAGGAGTGCCTGGAGCGTACGCCTGGTGGTTCTTACACTTATAAATTCAAACAAATACATAATTAAATGCACTAACAATGGCCTGTAGTAAATCATCTTCATTTTATAACATGTGTGACTGTAGAGGGAGAAGAATCAGACAGCTGTTCACACATTTCTTAATTTAAAAAAATGCTGTCATGTTCCTTTGAGTGTCCCAGAGGGTGGATACTAAAGGATCCCATAGGAAAACTGAAAGATCAAGGCAGAGATTTAGCAAAAATAAATTAGTCAAAACCTCTGAAACAATGCACTGTTATAGTAGAAGTAAGATACTTCTGATCCTTAACAGCACAGCATCGCCTTAGTCTTGAATGTATTTATTCTTACACTGTCCTGAGGGCAGGGAAACACTATGGCATTCTAGAGTACTAAATTTTGCTCAACTCTTATTCTAGAAGCCTAATCTGAAATAGCAATCCATGAGCTTTCATTAAACTGCTTATTCTGGAGCTGACCAAACTCTCAGAGCACTTTTGCAGCCTTAGGGAAGGTTTGCTTTTTGGCATCTCCAGGGATGCTTCCATCTCAACTGTCAAGCAGCTTCAGTTCACACTCACACATGAGTACTGTCAAAGTACAGCTAAGGAAGGACAACTATCAGGTCTTTATGACCTGAATGCCCAGAACTTATATTGCCACTTGAGTAGAAACCATACTATGCCCACAAGTTTCAGCTGCCTCTTACAGCCACTGATAGTATCTACTCACTGTGAGCAGACCTCTTGCAGATAGCTCTGTGCATCCATTGCTGAGTAATTGAGCCAGAAGGGGTCTCTGGAAGTCAATACCAAGCTCAAAGCCTTGTGCAGAGCTTAGGTGGATTAACAACCTCAGAGCCCATCTCACAAACCCTACAAAAGCAGGAGGAGGAGGAAGGACTAAACATTCGCTCGCACTTACAAGGTGCTTGAAAATTGTCACTAGTCCTTACGAAGGTTTGGCCCAACCGTGCCTCCGAAGTCCAAGTGTTAAACACCATCTCTCCAGATAGTCCAATACATCTGTGTGGCAACACACTTGTAAACAGAAATTCTGCTTTCAGATTTAACTGTTTAACATATTTGTTGACTTCTATCTTCCTGCTTAGATTGTACCAAGGCTACAGCAATGCTGGTCAGCCAGAGCTAGTATGCATCTTTAGTAAACTCGTGAGGGCTCAGACTGCAGCCCTGTAAGTCTTTTTAAAAAGTGCGCAGATAGAGTTACTCAGGTGTTTCTTCCAGTTTCCCTACCCAATGGACATTTTTGTGAGCAAGAATCATGCTTTTTAAGACTTCCCTTCCTTGCAGAAGTTAAAATAAACAAACACACGCTTGTGAGCAGCAGCCTAAAGACAACAGTATTTCTATGAACTCTTCTGATGATGAATGGAAATCTTTGCTAACTTCTAGTATAATCCCTTTAAATCCAAAATTATGGAGAAGGGACCATCCTGCCACATAATCAGGCCCTATATTCGCCTGTGCTTCCTTTCCAAATCCTTTTCTCTTTCCTTAAGGACATCTCCCAAACACTTCCTTTCCCCCCTCTGCTTCATAGAGGAAAAACACACCATTTAAAAAAAAAAAAAAAGTTAAATTATTCAAAGCCCTACACTACAACATTACCGGAGAGAGGAGAGAAAGCCACGTGGCTCAATAGCATCTTGGGGCAGCAGCAGGAGACCAGCCTGACCCCGATGCCAGAGGGCCAGTCGTGGACCTGCATGAGCTAGTCCATCAGCGCTGAGGAAAGCTTCAAGAAGACAAAGATGAAGGAAGGTAGTAACAAAACCTTCACTTATCATTTGCATTCTAAGTGAAAGATCAAATAAATATATTCAGCCCGTGAAGGCAGGGAACATGGGATTGACATTGGAATTTCAAATTGACCCAAGTAGCCGAGTGTAGAAATCTAGTTGAAACTGTGCAGGAGCATGAAGTGGGAATCAAAACTGCAGTGAAAGGAAGTCATTAACCAGACAACTACCTCCAGCATTTGTTTATCTATCTCTATTACTGTTTGCCTTGTTTATTAGGATTGTAAACTCAAGAGGCCTTACCAACTCTGGAGTGACTATATGGTATTTCTCCCAACACAGCCTCAGTTCCTGATTACAATGCTCCTCTAGGGTGCTACTCTAGGCAAATAATACAATAAATAATGAAAATAGACCCAGGAGGAAACTTAGATGTTAACTGTGTAGAAACAGGAAACGCGAGGCTTCACTGCTGTATAAATTTAACGTTGGGTTTAAAGCTCATGCTGTTTGACGGGTAAGTTTTTAGAAACCTGAGCAAGAATACAATGCCACGTTCAAAATGAAAAGCACTGAAATTTCCATTCTGTCTGCTGCCGCATTAGCACCAGCTCCATCTCTTCAAATGTTTCCTGCTGGTTCTCCTAGAGCACAGGAAGCAATGTTCTGGTGATTAAGCAGCAGTATCATTATAAAAGCCAAATGAATAATCATTGTGTTAATGAACTTTATCTTAGAAAAGATTAGGTTTTTTTAATGTTAAGCCTCTTTCCGTATAAAAGAGGAAATGCACTCTCATTCCATTTAATCAACCCTGAGATGATCATGATCTACACAATTTAATTTTCTGTCTGCATGTATTCTTCCATATCTGCATATCCAGTTGCTTAAATGATGGCGTCAAATCATTTTAATTCAGAAACAATGCACTTTCCTGTTTGTGTAGACAGTGAATGGGCTTGGCTCTGTCAGCCAGATTACTACTGCAGAATAATCTCTTTTGAAAGGATTTCAAGAGCTCATAGTCCCAGACCACTGGCTGAATCGTTTCTGGTAAGCAGTATATTGTCTAGCTAGTAAGTAATTACCGTGAAAATCATATAAGATTGGAAGACTATACAATGGAAGGTGAAAAGCACTATACAAGTAAAAAGATTAGGAAAGCTAATGGTTGAAACCACAAATTTACAGGAGGAAATGATGTCTTGGCGAGATCCTGCCTTCCAGTTTGAGAGAACCACGATCACTTCTTTCCTCTGCTTCATTCTTTAGGAAGATTGCTTTACAAAATGTCTTGAAGTGAGGTAGTCAGCTGTTGGTTTATGCTATTTGTGCACGTCTGGCATCTTCTTTAAGAAGGAAAAGTAAGATATGAGTGACAGAGGTATCCTGGTGTGCTGTTGTTACAATAAAATATGACAGGCTGTGTTCAGAATCATATCAACCACAGGTTCAGTTTGTTTCAATGAAAGTTCCTATTCCAATCAAGTCCTCAGCTCCTAGGAAACACCTGATGCATGCGTGAGAAGCACAATACCATGAGATGCCAAAAGAGAAAAGCATTTCCCAGGAGCTTGTTGCAGCTGGATGTGTTTGGTCATCTCTCCTGCTGCCTGGGAAGCTCAGCCTGTCCACGCTCTGTTACTGAGAAGCACAGGGCATGTGAAGGGTGAAAAAAAAAAACGCAAACCCATTTTATAGATATACACTTCCGAGATTAATTTTGTAAAAGTGAAAAGTACAAGGTCATAGAAGTGGTCTAAGGAATTATCTTCTTATTGTGATAAAACAACTGCCTGAACTTCAGTTGTTGTCAGGGGAAAAAAAAAAAAAAAAACCAAAAAGCCAAGCTGCTTTTACCAGAACACAAACATCTCAGATTCCAAAGTGGCTTTAATATGAGAAAGTAGCTGCAGTTGGAGATTCAATATTAATTTAAGTCAATGGATATCAGTCAAACCATAATCCATAGCCACCAGATCTGGCCTTCAGGAAACATGCTGTATCAACTGATGTGTAAATATGAATTCTTTACTTGTCACAATGGTACCTTCATTAGAAATAAAGGTATAAAAAATTTGTTAGAACAAGTGGAACATTTGTGAGTAATTTTAGGTTCTCAGAAAGAAGCATTTTCTAATCTGCTCGCCTAGCACCTAACACGTTTTCTTGAACAAATTTCCTTGAGTGACAAACTTCTGCCACTGTTGCACCTGCTGCTTTTCTTCCTTTGAGCTTGTAATGCTATAAGAGACAAAATTGTTGGTCTATCTTTAATCAGTATATATTCTGTGGTAATTGGTACATCACCTCATTGCCTGTAACTGTAGCATTGTGTAACCATGGCATTTTTACCCAAATAACCTAATGAGTGCCATTCTAAACAAAGACCACCCTACACGTGAATGTAAGCTTACGCGGAGTCAGACTGTGTGACATCTTTTATTCGTTTGTAATAGATTTGGGAAATGGATGGCATATGCTATGAAGAGAGAGACAGATACCAATGCATGCTAAGAAGTCCACAGGGAAACACTGAGATAATTACAAGCTTTTTGTGGATTAATCAGCCTGCAAAAATGCTGGAGTAGTAGTGTTAAACACCCAAACACCCATTCAACTCCCATTAAAATTAAAGGCAAGTTGTCACACCTCCAGATCACCTGTACTAAAGCTGCTGTTGCCTTTTCCCTTCTACCAACAGAAAAATGACCATATATGCCTCAATAGGAGCCCAAATCAATTTATATGGCTCCACAGCATTAACATCCCCTAAGGAACAGCAGTAGTAGCACCGCAGTGTTATTTTTGATGCACACTTCATGCAAGGAAATAATAAGAGAGAGAGCATATGGAACTGCTGCATTGGCGCTATGGCATATATTGGGCCCTGCTGTGACAAAATGTAAGAAAAAGTTTGCAAGTGACAGGATGGTCTGGCATGAAGCTTTTTTATGTTTTGGGGACAGGGAAATATCAAAATTTCAACAGGCTACAGGGTTTCTTTTCTAATTCTTTTATGGTAAATCTATCAAATAGACCATTATAAGGGAAACTGAAAGTATTGAAGACAGAGTCTGGCTCAAAGAACAGATTTAGAGTAAGAAAAAAAATCCCACTGGGTTAATTTAAAAATCTTTAGATGATTACTTTTGGATTACTTCCAAAATGAAGTATGATGTTTGGAAAGTGACAGAAGAGTTTCACTTCTGTTTTCAAAATGCTATATTTTAACTTTCACATTGTGAACAACATTTTCTTTCTGAATTATTTTTAAAGAAAATACTGTGGTTAAATAATTCATTTAGGGGGAAAAAAGTTCTATTACAGATCAATCTGACACCCCTGCTTCCCACACAATTTCATTGTAAGAACTTTCTTTGAATTTCACTAAACTGATTTTCTTTTTCCACTAGCTTTTAGTCCACGCACAAATCTCAAAATTCAAGGCATTCAACTGTAATAGTGAAAAATGGATCTAGTGTCATAATTATAGGCAAAACTCAATAAAAGTCATACTTTGTTTTACCCCACCTTCCTGTTTTTTCTTCCCCTTAACTCCTCACTTGTCTTCTGTTTGTAAATCACAGTTAACAAGTTGTGTTCTTTATAATCTTATGAAAAAAAAATAATAGGATTGAAATACATGGAAGTTATTCTTTGACAAGTACTATCTCCGAGTTCTGGGAAAAGTTATGTAGAAAATCTGACAAACAAACAAAAAAAGCTTTCTATGTGGGCAGATGAGGTGAGCCAAAGGTAACAAAGTTGAAATAGAGATGTGAAGAAACAGAGAGGAAAAGCAAAGAGAAATCTGCCATTTTATTTTTAAACACTCTATATTGAAATAGAAAAGCAGAGTGGGAGAAGGTATTAACCCAGAAAAGAGAACAGATTGGGAGGAAACAAGGGAAGGGTAAATGCCATCTGTATTTGTGCTGTTGCCTACCTAAATAATAAACTGGATGGAAGTTTTTAAAAGGAAAAAAAAAAATTATTCAAGTATTTCAAACTAGGGCTACAGCCGCATTCAGCCCCTGCAAAACCCCACCAAACCCAAACCCCAACTTGCACTTTGGCAATTTCCTATTATTTGTGTTTCTTAAGTAACCACCAACTTCATTACTTCCTAACCAGATTACCAGACTTTGCCTCTCTTTTGTCTTTGTCCTTCGAGGTCTACCCAACAGTTTCCAGCTGAGCATCTGATACTAACGTAATTTATGGGCTGTTTATTTCTCCCCTTTCCTATCATTAATAAAGGAGGATCACTACTTTTATGGTTACAGTTAAAATAAATCAACTTGTTAATTGGGATTCAGGTGGGGACCTTCAACAAGCAGGATGGAAAGGAACAGATCTTTAATTTTAAATGTAGCCTTTTTACATCTAGAGTAGGAGTTTACAGCTGGGAAAGGGAGGTCAGGGGAAGACCATTATTCTTCAGACTTGTCACATTAAAACACACCCATCCACCTTGCCTGGCTGCAATTCACTGCATGCATGCACCAACACTCTGGAAGTCCTCCTTTTTTAATCCTTTTTACATCTGTTCTTCATGCCACAGTACAGTAAGCGCTAAGCCCAGCCATGTCTGTATTGCTAATGACTATTTTGTATCTCATTAATATGCAATATACCATTATTGAGACAAGATACCAACACTATTACCACCAAGAAACACCTCCACAGCTATTGTAGTTCTACTTTCCTGACCACTACCAACAGTTAACTTGGAAAAGTTTTTGACTAAGTCTTAATAAACAGTATTCTTCTCTCCTGTCCTTCTTAGAGGTGTTAGGTTGTTTTTATGGTGTGTTCTTAAAAGTCCCCAACCCAACAGCCATCTTCATTTATCACACTGGTATTATTCCTTTTCATCAAAATTTGAATTAATGCACTGAATTTAGTATACTTTTATAGATTAAAGCCAGCTTTAGCGCTAGTTTGGAACAAGTTAACAGAACGCAATGATACCAGCTACCGAAACAGCCATTTACACTGTCCTGCAACATTACTATGTCAAAAAAAAAGAGATCCAGACAGCTGACAAAAGCTTAAAAAATTCAAAACCAAAGCCACCCCCCTCACACACATGCTCTCTTATATTAAAATAGCAGCTGCTACAGAAGTCAGACACGCAAGCACCAAATTGCATAGCTAGACACGAGCCTGAACAAACGCACCAGAACTTTCTGCAGCTGCAGAGATGAAGTCCTTACAGCCATGGCAGGTGGCACCAGAGCAACTGCTAATAACACAGGAGATAGGACAACAGTTTTTACATAGCTAATGAGAATTATTACTTAACAAATTGCCATCAGTCTCTCCAAAGCCTACCCCGTGGAAAACAGGATCACCTCTAACCTCAGCCTAAAGACAATTGCATCCAGGATGAACATTTCAAACAGTATTTCACCTGAAAGTCATCACATCAGATGAGTGTTTGGTGTGTCCCTCCTCCCTGCCCTGCCCTTGGGAGCTTACCTGGCCACCCCAGGGGCTTCCCTCTGGCTGGGAGGCAGCAGCACAGGGGCTTCCCTCTGGCTGGGAGGCAGCAGCTCAGGGCTCTGGGGGAGCACAGCCTCCACCTGTTAAACAGAAGGTTTATGAGAATCACTTGGTTCTTGGTTGCTGAAATTATTTGGATTAGGATTTCCCTTACCCCCATTCCCTCCACCCCCCGTGAATAAATATCATCCATCATAGTATTATGTGAAAAATCCATATTCCTTTGATGGGGAAAGGTGACATCATTTTCACTGGACCCTTGCTAAGAGTGCCTGTGCTTTGTTCCTTTTTATTGCTGAGCAACATTAAAAGAGAAATTAAGCTATTTCATGCAGCCTACAAGGTTATTTGCCTAAGGATTGAAAAATAAAGGCAGGACAGACACGGGGAGGGGGGGGTGTTTGGGGTTTTTTTGGTTTCTTTGGGTTTTTTTTTTGGACATTGTCTGATTTTCTTCTTGCTAGTAGACTTGCTCTACTATTTTCAGGGCAGCTTAATGTCAGATAAAGCATACCAAAGCCATATTATTTAAAACCTGTCAAAAAGACCTTAGTTATGTCTGTACTAAGAATTTGACACACTGCTGAATTGTAAAGTTTGCTTCTGCTTCCTGAAGGGAACACAATAGACCGTGCTTCAATGACACCAGACATCTTCCCTTTTGTATGCTGGGATAGACTAGGCAGCAGATTAATAATTCAATGCTCATTAGAAAGTACAACATGCAGTAAGCAATCAGATATCATTAGGAAAAAAATATATACATGATTACAGAGAGAACAAGATCTATGAATATTTTAGTTGAAATATCATCATCATTTCAGTAGAAGGGTCAAGAATAAACAGGAATCCTATAAAATACTCAGCTTAAACACAGGGTTTTTTTCCTTTCCTTGCTCTCACCTCTCTGTTACAATAATTTTCGCTAGGAGCCTACTGCAAGTACATCCAACATGTTCAGACTCACTCCAAGTTTCTTTTCTTGCATTAAAATCGCCGAGAGAGTAGACTTCTTCTCAAGATCCTTATATCAAATCAGAATACCTCGAGGCGAGTATATGACCACATAATTGAAGCAGTAAATTGATGACAATTAGCACATTAGCAGTGAATAGCAGCAAGTGATAGTCTTAATTGACAATGCAGTGGTTAGTAATTGATGTTAATGACTCACAAGAAGAGGAGAATAGTGACTAATAACTGCAATTTTTAGCTGTTTTCCCTGCTGTTAAGCCTTGTGTAAGATCGGGGCAGGTGGGGAGGAAGGCTGATCAGAGAAGGGACGGAATTGCCACCTCCCAAACAAGGACCAGAGGATTAACTAGACATTTTGTTCATTACTAAGAAGCAAACACAGTTTTCTACGGCTTAATAAAATAAATTGCAAATTGCTTCGTTTTTCAACTACTTAAAGAAAGCTGGTAGTTTTTTTTCACCACTTCCACAATTTATAATTTTCAGAGGTTTTTTTGGACGAGTTGTGCCAGCTCTTTGCAAGGCTGCGAATGCAATCCCTGAGCACAGTGATTAGGGGATGCTCTCCCCTTTTCAAAATGTGTTAATGCATAAAGAAAAAAAAAAACAATGCCTATTTAAAACTTTAAAAAGCATTGGGCTACGTTTTCTGGACAGATGGTAGATTTTGAGCAGCCTGCCTTATCTAGGGGACCTCCTGTCACTATAAACAACTCATGGAAACTAAGACCTCGATGCCATTTACAGGGCTGAATTTTACTCAGGAGACTGGTAGGATTAGACACTTTATTTTCCTGTTTGTAAAGATGCGTTCCCTGCATAAAATACTTATTGTATTCTAGAAGAGGAGAATTAATCATACTTTACAGTAAAGCATATGGATAACCATGTGGTAGCAAAAATTATCCAAAGATGCCTAACATGATGACGCTGAGAGATGCCTAATTGCAGCCTTGGTCTTCCCTTCAGTAGGTGATGTACAACCACATACATATATGGAAAAATCTCTTCCTTAAAGATTGGTGCCAAGACTTAGTGCTGTAGATTTTTCAGCACATAAAATGCCTTACTTACATCAAAGGCAAAAAAATCTTAAGATTTAACTTGTTATGAAAATTTTTATTCTTAAAATTGTAACTTCTATCCTGTATTTTTAAATCAATTTTGAGAACGATTAAAAGCCAGTCCATGGCTGGCTTCTGTATATCTGCTATAATCTTCAAGGCAATCATTTCCATTGGAGTTTGAATGATAAAGAACTCCCATAAATTTTAAAATGAACTCAGTTCTCTTTATATTTCTCCTTGAGTGCTCATTACTCTGATCCAAATTGTGGAGAGTATATCTCTACAACCTTGTCATACCTTCCCATGGCCAGCCTTTAACATACAGAACCAGATTCTCAGCCTCAGTAAATCAAAGCAGTGAATCAAAGTCAATGTATTTAAGTTGATTTACACCAGTCAAGGTTCTAGCCTGGTCCTTGGACTGCTGATGACTCCTGAAGGGGGGAACTAACCCCAGGTGTCACTCCAGGAAACGGACAGCAGGTTTCCCCAGCACTGCTAATACTTCACCTTGGGATGAATTCATGAGGCACTGGACTTCCACGAGTACTATAGTGGTCATATTTTTTCCCACTATTATAAGAAGGGATTTTTTTTGCTGCAGTTACAGACACAGAAAAAAAGATGGGAATTCCTGCTGCAGAGCTTTAGGGACAATATTAATATTTTGTATTTGTTTTTCCTTCTTCCAGAGGGGATTATTCCTGGGGGAATGCTGTGCTTCTGTTGTTGAACAAGAGTCTGGTGACAACAGTTTTTTACTGCAGCATGTCTTTCTGCTTAGATTTGGAGGAAGACAGATGAACAATCTGTTAAGAAAGAAGAATAAGAATAGCTAAGTGACCACTCCCAGTTTCTGAGGCATATAGAAAAGTGAAACAGAGTTATTCAGGTACTTTGAAAGTGAACACTTTCTTCCTGGTCCGAGGTAGTTTTTGTAGGTAACCATGCAGACCCACAGGGTGGTGCGTTAATGGAAGAAAGTGTTTCATTCCCAAAGGGTCAAAGATAACCTGGTATTTTGGAAAGCATCTTAGCCAAAATCTCGAGGACTTTTACATACAGCTATTACCTATTACAACACAAATATTTTAAAGAACATTTTTAAAGAACACTTACACTAGTAATTTTCTCATCCTGTCTATGGCAGAACTGTGAGAAAAGAGAGGCTTTTTTAGCTAGGAAAAACAAAACACAATCTCCATTTTTTCCTTTCCAAGCATATTTTGCAGATTAATGCACTGTGCTTCAAGACCTACCCAACAGCGTGGTGGTAGGTTCACACACAGGCTGGTTCAGACGCCGTCACCCATCTGAGCTGGGCAGGTAGGATGCCTGTCAGAGAGGTGGCATGCTTTAACAACATTGGCCTGACAGGAGAGATCATCCCTCGGTTTATTTAATACCATTCTTGAAGTGCAGAGCCCCTGTGAAATGAATTACAGTGTTTAGGCAAAGAGTTTGCACTGGGCAGTCCATCACTTGCAAATCCTGTGCTGAGGACAGTCACGACTGAAGATGCCAGGTTTTTAGTCAGTGTAATTTACTGCAGGTCCATTAGCAACAAAAAGGCTTCATGGGTTCAGGCCCTCTGCACGAGTCCCCTGTAAATCTGAATACTATGCCAGACAGCTCCACCTGAAACGACAGACCTTTCCTGATTCATTTTGCAGCTATGAATTGCTTTCCTCAATGCCTGTGACAAATTTTTATTGATGTCAGTGTGAGCCAAGGATTCAAAGCAAGTTTTTTTTTTATGTATGTTACTGATTAAAAGAAAAAGAATGAAGGGAGGAAGGAGAAACTAAGAGTTCAGTAACATTTTAAAGTTTTAATACTGCTGTGATTTTATTAACTGTATATTGAAAATAAGCACAACATAACTGAAATATATCTCGGTGACCTCTCAGTGTCCAACTCTGCCTGTTGCATTTCCTTGGAATTATTCATTTACTTTGAACACAAAAAAACATTTCAAGTAGCTTGCAGAAAGTGGAATAAATACAAAAAATCTGAATTTACATATTACTTGAATTTATGAGCTTTTATAAATCTATTTTGTGCAAAACTGATTATTATAATGATCAGTGAGTAAGAAGCGACACCACACAAGACTTAATTCAAATGACATTTTTGTTATATGCTCTTGTTTTAATTTTCTAGCTTTGCTGAATAACTGGAAATCTTTGCAGCTGGAGCAAAGTGCCTCATATATAATGTATAGATCACATCCTCTTGCCATTTTTCACAGGTGTCTGGCTATTATACGGTTCAGAATTCATTCACAGTGCCTATTAGAGGTCTTTATATGTAACTGACTTCCTTTCTTGAATATTTATAGCTTTTATGAGACATTTATGGGTAGACCCAACAAGAGTTTCTAAGGAAATACTGGGAAATAGTTCTATATAACATCATTAATATACTGTTCTTTGATAGTAATGGCCACAAATGTAATCTAATTGCCATATTCTTTCTTTGTCCAAGCTTTGTATTGATGGTGAGACTTCTATAGAGAGCCTCTCTAGTCTGAAAAGTCTTCTGGGAAACAATTTGGCTCCCATGGAAAGTAACACGTTTCAGTCTATAAATTAACCTTTCAAGGCAGGATATCTGTACCAGTAATAACTGTGGGTTGCATTGAAGGTTGCAAATACTTGAATGAAAGACAAAACATAGATTGTAAGTGTAGAAGTATTTGTAAACCACATAAGATTGACTTGGCTCACATGACAAAGTCCTAAGAGCACAAGCAACATTGCAAAGACTGATGAATCGTTGTTTGAAAGAGCAAAATGCTGTTTTGTAGAATTGTATGTAATAGTGAGATTGAAATATTAGATAAGAATTGCCAGCAAATTTAGAAAGACAATGCTTCTTATCAGAGATACCTCTAGGGTTTATGACAGCATCTACTCCTTCTAATAAAGTTATCTTCATCAGTGTGGACAATGAGGCTATAATGAAATGACACATTTTCCTACTTGACCCTTATTAGCCACTTAAATTTGGAAGGAGGATTGCAAAGGTGTGTACACACACATCTGTTACTTCCATCTTTGTTCCCTGTGGGTTTATGGATTTACTTCTTAAGGTGGCTTTGGTTTAGGCAACACTATGTGGAAAAGAAAAAAAGTATAATGTAATTAATATTTGTATGAAAGCACAGAGTCATATTTTCCCATCTTGAATTACTGCAGTGAAAGGGTTTCATACAGGAGGAGCTGCTAGTCAGCATGGGGTAAAGCAGACACTGTGACACCCACACTACTTGAATCATAGAGTTGGCCAAATAATAAGTGGATTAAATTAATTATTAAAAGATAAATTTGGGCATGTGCTAAGAGCTTTAATGTACTGAATTAAGCAAATAGTACTTAAAGGATTTTTATGGGTGCAAAGTAAAGTGTGTATGCCATTATATAAGTACATAGCGCTCTTTTGGTTTTGCTCGCTCTCTTAAAATGACAAATATCTTTCTATATTTTCTACATATTAATAAATAAGGTGCGAATTTTTGTTTAACTGCTGATATTGAGGGTAAATATATTTGCTTCTTTTAAGTTCATTACATAATTTGCAAGAAATGAGGAATTCAAAATAGTATTTCCTTATTTTTGGAGGCAAACATTAGAGGCAAATTTTTATATGTTCTTCCCTTTATCCTTTAAACTGCTCAGTGTGCTTTGATACCACTCCCATTGCTTGGGTAAGACTCCTCTCTGGAGTAGCTCCTGGCATCTGGAACAGCTTTTCTGCAACTTCCATGCTTCACCAGTTCCATCTATTTTTATATCTCATCTCTTCTCCCTTGACTATCTCTTTTAATTTCTCTCCATCTGCTTTTTATATTAACTTTATAACTCCATATAACATTTGTGATGCAGTTTGCATGAAAAAAATCCCAGCTATCCAAAATAATGTTGAAGCTTACTGCTAACCCTGTTGAATGGATTTGCTCCTGTGGAAGCCTGGTTCCTCCTCCAGCGCACAACAGAGCAGCTCATTGACAGCAGTCAGGAAAGAGAATCTCAGCAGTTTAATATTTCAGTATTAATCCTCAAGATGAAGAGTTGATTGCATTAGCTATTGGGCAAAAATATAAAACAAGAAAGTAGAGCTTGCAGCCAAAAAGTATAACATATTTATGAGCACACTGGTGGCAATGAAAGAAGAAGAGACATAGAGAAAAATTTCTTATTTATCCAGTATAAGAAGACTAAACCTAGAACATGGCTACCTAATTGTATTGGATCTGGTTTGTATTTCCTGTACAGGACAGAAAGCCTTGTTAATGCAAACTGCCTAAAGCCAGTGCTTCGGTGTCCAGCTGTTTTCTATCTCTGATTTGGTTCAGACCATGCTATGGATTTTAACAAAACACGAGCAAACGTCTCCCTAGATGGAAGAAGTCCACATCTTTTGATTTACCGAGGGATGTCTATGGGCAATATTTACAAGAGGTTCCAGGTAGGTCATTCACCATTTCCAATACCGCAAGTGATTTAAGGCCTTTAAAATAAAAAGAGTGGATTCAGCCAGCAGTTGTAACTGCCCGGTCAGTTTTAATAATAATATAATATAGATTATAATAGGTATAGGGTATAGGATTAATCTACATTAAAATCTAGATACAGAATGAATTTAGTCAGTGCAGGCTGATTTCCACATTCCATAAAAGCCCTTTAGTGTTTCAGTTGCTGCGAGCTGCACATATGCCTACACTTTTTGGTTTCTAGTCCAATAACAGTTACTTACTACAGCTAACAAATCTTCAAGGCCGTGTAGCCTGTGTTTCACCTATACTGACCTCTCACACAACTTATCAGAGCAGTGTAAAATGTCGTAAGTATATTTCCTTGTGCATTGTGCAATGCCAATTTTTCTTTTTGATGTTGCTGAAGTTCATTTTATCTAGTGCAGTATATTAAAAATCTATTAATGTTTCACACATAAAATGAACACAAATTGAGGCAGTCTAAGATTTATATTGCAGTGTACAAAGGCCCCAAAGTAACTCTAACATTATTATGCCACTGCTTGTGCCAAATTGAACTCCTAGCACTATTGACAAATGTCTCAAAATTCACACGTATTTCTTTTCGTCCTGACTGGTCTCCCAGCCACAAGCACAGAGCTGTTCTCACTGCAAGTCAAGCTAATGAATTAGACTTGCCAGAGCTCCTTTGCAGTCCCTTTCAGTGACCTCCTTACCTGCGGAATGAAAATTCCTGAAGGAAGCCCAGGTGTATTCAGAATTACTTCACTAAAATGGATATAAAATATCTTTTGAAAATCAGGGAGCATGAGTCTTCCCATTGTTATTCACTGTCTGCGTTTGGAAATAGTCACAGAGTCTAAATACCATTTCTTTCCTCAGTCAGTCAGACCTCTTCCCACGATTTCTTTCTATATGTGTTCATGGCTTTAACACTTGTTTATGCCTCTTCTTTTCACAATACTGTGGATTACATTTGTTTTCTTTGCTTGCCTTTTTTTGGCAGTCCTTCAAGATGTCCAGCTTTGCCTGTTATGACATACTTTATGAATTTAACCAAGTTGTACAAGAAAACTGCTGAAGCTGAAATCACAGTCTAAAGTATTACAGAGTTTTTAATGTTTATGGACTGAATAGGATAGAAAATTGGGTTCAGAGAGATTCAGAAAGACTGTACCATCCTTTCCCACTCCCAGAGAGAGTTCTTCCTGAACCAGCCTTGACAGATGCTTCTTTGACCTATTCTTGTCTCCCATTATGGAGAGTCTGCAGCTTCCCTTATTATTTTTTTTTTTTCATTGATCACCTTTTGGAACTATTGTGAAGATTTTTTTTCCTTAAAAGATTAAGTACCTCTTACTGCAATCTGAATTTATTACTTCTTCGTCCAATTCACAGCAGGTGTAGAAAACAGCATAATCTCTTCCCTGAAGTAATCTTTTAGGTGTTTGAAACTTGTATGTGCCTTCAGGCTATTTTGTCCTCAGTAAGTGGCTCACATTCCTTCCATCTTTCCTTATCGGTCATGTATTTTCATAAGAGGGAGAGAAAGAAGGAATAGTATTTGGTGGCTGACACATGGCACTCTGGTGTTGCTCAATTTGGTCAGCAGGTGTTGGCTGGATGGTAAGGGTGAGTGTTACCCTCACCACCTCTCTCTTTCCTGCAGGGAAGGACCCACGACTTGCTTAGTGAGGGCCACCAGCTAGAGTAGGACTTTTCTTTCTAAAATCTACTAATGTTTCCTTTCCCTAATCAGTACCAGTTATTCTTACACCCTATAATGTTTGAATAGCGGAGAGCAAATAGAAAACACATTCCTCCTATAAGGGAAATTTCCTTGTTATATGCTTCCTTCCCACCTTTTGTTGGTGTTCTTCATATTGATTAAATCTTCATTTAGCCTCATTGTTTTTCTTCGTTTTCATTTCACTTGCTCACTACACCTGGTTTCATAATCTGTTGTCATGGAAATCAGACAGATGTCAAAAACATGGCTTTATCATTTAATTGTTTGATCCACACAAAAGAAAGAATAATGTAGAGAACCTAAAGGGAAGTTTTGCAGGTTAAAGTGAACAAGGAAGACAATGGTGAGTTAAAAAAACAAATAATTACCTTTTCCATGCAGTAGTGATCTCAGTATTGCTACCTGAAAATGAAAATTTGCTGTATTGTTTTCTGTGCTTATTTTTGTTTATTATTTTAGGTGTTGAACTTTAGAGGCTTCAGACCTCTGTCCTTCCTACAAATCAGTGGTGCAAAACAGGTTGTGATGGTGCAGGGATTGTCCCTGTGCAAGCTTATACAGTTAGGAATTTGCAGGTGTTCACTGAGCTCTCATCTAGCAAGTAGTGTAAGATGTTTCTTGCATGTGTTAAATCACCATTAACAGCAAAACAAGAATAAAACCAGCGTTCATTCTCCTCAATGACCAGCAGGGTGGGCAGAGGAGTCTTATTTCTATCAGAAAAGGAAATGGCGTTTCAGTTCTTGCTAATGACTGTACAGCCCCACTGAATGTGGTGAGGTTCAGCATCACCAAACTGAGGATGAAGTCCCAGAGGGTCTATGCAGAAGTTGTACTTGCCCTGAAATGCTGTGTCCCATCAATATGTTTCTAAGCTCAGCTGAGGGATGGGGTAGAAAACCAGTCTCAAGGTAAAACAGCATCAAGTGATGGAAACTGGCAGCCATAAGAAGCTATGCTTTTTGTTCAGCGTACGGTCCTCTTACCATCAAGACATTTGTTGTATCAATGTTCATGCAAGCAAGTTAAAGCATTTTGTGCGTTTAATGCCAATACCTCGCCATCTCTGTTGGGGATGTCACCTTCCATGTATATATGTTCATAAAGCAGTTTTTCAAATAGCTAGTGACATTATTCCCGTATGCTTTTTATCAAGATTCTACTAAGTACAGACTATTTTTTTTGTGGTTGTCACAAAAGTAGTCCCATGATATCTCCTTATGCATCTATTTTGAAATGTCAGCCATACAAAAGAATCTACATAAAATAATGCTGGATCTACACAAATTTCCTGCATACAGGAAATTTGCAGTGCTTCCTTATTAAGTGTCTTTTCAGGGAGGATATGTATCTTCTGAGGATAATGGGTACAATTTGATTCTGCTTTGCAAATTATCTCTAGAATTGTCGTCTCTGAGTGTACTTTGAAACCCATAGTCTTCTTTAGGGTATAAAATACATCTGTATATTTGTTAGTCTAGATCAAAGAGTGAAATGAAAGTCTGAGATCAATATGGAAGGAAGGATGGAAGGAAAGAAGGAAGGAATGAGTGAACTCAGCTTGAATCTCAGACATCAGGATGAATTTGATGAGTCTGACTGTTGGAGAAACAACCTTGAATTATAAACTGAACACATCTGTACAGGACTCGCTGAGAGGCAGTGCACATAAAACTGTTTCCACACTTTTGTACAATCGCTTTCCAGATGAAAGCAGCATTTTCCATAGCACAGAATCTGCAAAATATGCACTGAGACCCTTCCTTCAGGCTATCAGCCCTGGTGAGCTGAGACCTGCTGTATGCCATCCATATCAGACGCAGAAATCACTTAGCTTCAAACTGGCAGAAGCATGATGACAACTATATAGTGCCTACCAGCATTTTAATATTTTATACAACAGAATGAATTGTGGCTTTTCAGTATTAATTCATATTGCAGCAACAACATTACAGTTGGAGAAGGGTAAAATTAACATGTTATTTATGCTGAAATTACATGAATCACAAACAGAGTTCCTGGAAGGCTGAGAAACTGAATAATTTTGAATAAATTATTGATGATTATAAAAGCCTTTTCTATTGATTACAGGTTATACTCTTAGATTAAAAGAGTGCAGCGAAGTCCTGTCAGAGCCTTTCAAAGTCAGAGTTCATCAGAGTAAATGAGTATCACTGTGCTGTAAGCCAGACTGGCCAAAGAGAAGTAAAATGCTAACAAATATATTGTTTTATAGTTTAAAACACTTCTGTTATTATTTTGCTTTCTAAAAGTTACTCTAGAACTATACTGAACAAAATCAAAGAAAAGTAACACAAGTGCAGCAAGTCCTCTTCAGTACACACTTGACTGTGTGAGTGTTGGTCTTGAGTGACACTTTGGTCAACCAAAAGAGCTGCTCCAGCTGCAAAGCATTGAGCAACATGAACAGCAGAATGGCAGATGCCCTCTAATAATATTTAGCTCACATATTTTTCTCCAACCCCTCGCAGCCCGCTTAACAACTGGTTCTGGAACAATACCACATTAGCCCTGCATTGTTATAAACACACTAGCAGTACTACCACAGGCTGTTCCCTATTTACTTGTGGATAATTGAAGTATGCTATTGCTAACTGTGTTTTGTTTCTCATTCTGTTTCTTCATATAGTGGGCTGTGGTCATGTGCATTTCACCCTAGAGGTCTTTAGCAAATTCCTGTAATTACTTCTCCACATCTCTCGTTCATTCATTCCAACTGAAATGATCTCTAAACATTAGTTCCATTTACTAAATCTGTTCTTGCTTTATTAACTTTAATCAAACTAATATAGACCGCTAAATGAAAGGTGGTCTAGGATGCCCATACGTGGCTCAGCCCTCTTCCCAGGGGTAAACACCCTCTTGAAACAATGACACAAGTTAATGTTGCAATTATCAGAATATAATTTGGCTGCTGTAATTTTGGTTATTGAATAGTTGCCATTGATGCCATTTAAAAGCTGCATTGCTACAGTGAAACAGAGGTAAAAAAAAAATCTATCTATAGTCACTTGAATTTCAAAGGAAGTTCAATCTGCAATGGAGATTACATCTCCAGTAATGTTTGCTTTTCATGAAGTTTTGAGTGAAAAAAATTCAATTGGGCTAAGTGCACTCCCTACTCACAGAGAGATGTGATTAAAGAATGGAAAGAGAAAGGGTTTGGCTTTCATTTGTATTTATTTTTAGAAATTGTGAGGTGCACAGATTCTACGGTATTGAGAAAACACAAAAGATTGGTTGAACACTTTGTAACTCACATCCCTGTAAAGGAAAAAAATTCCCAGAGAAAAAAACATGAGAAGTACGACAGCTTTAAAAATCCTCATTAAAATCAACCTAACTAGACCTCTAAAACCATTTTGACTTCAATTAATCTGCTTTTGTATGTCAAATACACATTAACGGCCCAGTCCTGTTCCCATGGTAGTCAGTAGAAATGTTCCCCCTTGTCTGAACAGAAGTGAACAGGAGTTCAAGAGTCAAGCCAGAGATTTCTGAAGAACAGATAAAAGCTGAGCCTCAAGCATAGATTTTCAGAGAGTGTTCAAACTAAGATGATAATTAGAAAAGTTGATTTTTTTAATATTGCAATATACAAAATACATAGAAAAAATTATCAGGGACATTGTTACCATTCACAATATAGTCAAATTAATTATATAGAAAGATGAAGGGAGAAGAATGTCCTCCTTTGTGTCATCAAAAGTAGAAAGATGTGCTTTTGTCAATTATAAAAGCCTTGCTAAAGGACATTGGCTGCGTGTGTATAAGGTATGGATTAGATTCTGCCCCAGCCAGTTAAAATGGAAATCTTATACAGTGAGATAGATGGGAAACAAGAGAGAAGATATCTCCTGACAGCTGAAAACTTGATAAACACGGTCATTTCACTAGAAATATATGATACAGAGCATGTTGCAGAGGAAAGTGGAGGTGGCCTTTCTCTGGCAGGTACCCACCACAGTGTGCACTTGTGCTTCAGTCTGAAAGAAGGCAAGAGAGTGAGTCTGAGGAGGTACTCTAACGTTACATGAAAATATCACCTTGAAATTGTTGAATAATAACGGCTGTAACCGATATATAAATGAATCCTTTACAGGACAAATTTAGTGGCCAAGTAGCCTTTGATCTTAAGGGTTATGTCAGACTTCAGCATATTTCCTAGTAGTGAAAGAAAATACGTAGTTAAAATAAGCTGAATTCCTTATGAAAGGCATCTGTTTTATGTGACAGATATTGTGACTCAATTAATTATTTGCTATGTGGAATTTGATTGGGACAAACACAATGAGTCATGTGAAAAAGAAAAGGTTGTCACCATGATGAAAAGCATAGCATGACACACAATTCGTAAATCTTCTGTGTCAGTGAAAACCAGCAGAGAGTCCAGAATAGATTCTTAATATGTGATTTCTGAATCTTACTCTGCCTAGACAGCTATTGGTCAGCTTTTATGTTTTAGGGCTATCCTTGAAATATAGATGAAGCTAGCTACTTTTTAATTGGAGAACAAAAACTGTCACACTCATGCAATAGCACCTTATAGCCAACTATATCAAATATGACTTTGAAAATGACTGAATTTATAGTTCCTATGGAGTGACCTATTTCAATAGCAGAATATACATTGTAAGAGAAATTCGCTGAAGCATTACGGATAATAAACTGAAGTCAGAAAATTCCCTGAATGTTGGGATAACAGCAAGGGATATTTATCAATGTATTTTGAAGTTATTGTAGCTTTTTTGGCTTAGCCTGAGTGGGATTTGTAATCCTACAAACAAATGAGACAAGAGCCTGCTATATTACGACAGTGCAGGGCAGGACCCCAACTGTCAAATTTGGCTCTTGTTGTTCTCATAAGTATGCTCTGTGTGGTATATAGCTTTTTTTCCTGCACAAATAACTTCCATCTAAGTGGAAATACTGTCATAGGAGTGGATACTGGCCACATGTTATCACCATCCCATTTTGGTCCACACTCTGCTCTTGCAGAGGAACAGTCCCCATAGGAATTACTTTCCCTCCCCTTCTTCTTGGGAAGGAAGACTTAGATGAAAAGAAAAACTTTAGAAGAACTGGGAAGAAATCTAGATTCTTTTGCAGAAGAAACTGTGCTTGCCAGTTAAAAATTAATAAGGAAAAGTAACAGGGAAAATATATTATCAAAAGCAAATTAATAATAAAAAATAATTGATGTTTCCGAAACTTCTGAATCTTCCACTCTTTTATTACAGACACATCTGTAATTCTCCTGTCACCTTCCAAAGACAGTTTTTCTGACCTGTGAAAGTTAGATAGCTGGCCTTTTCTGTCCTGAATTTATCTTTAGAAGAGTCCCCTTGCAGGTTTTAAAATTAATGACATCACAATTCTTGTACCTTACCTGAGTGTAGCTGGTGTATTTTCATGCTGTTCAAATATCTGGACTGGTAGTTTTCACTCTTCCTTGAGAGAAGATTTAAATCTCTCAGTACCATACTGGGAACCAAGTTATAATTTTTAAGGCTTTATTGTAAGACCTAGACCCTTGCTGGCCTGATTATACGTTAGGTAAAAAAACCCAGAAGATGTATGTCTTTTACATCAGTTGTCTTGTAAAATCAGATATCGAAATAACCCTAGGAATGCTGATAACACAAAGGGAAAAAGAAACCCAGACAGCACGTATGAATAGGACAGATTTACATTAATGTGTATCTTTTGGAAAGGGCTAGAAGATGCTGAGAATTAGGAGGCGGTTTTTGATGTCTCTGAACTTTCTTTAAATCAACAATCACACTTACTATGAAGTTTGTAATAGATGGATCATTCCTGAAGATTTTAAATGTGACAAAAATATAAATCACCTTGAATCTGCATTTCTGGCATTACATTATATAACATTTTTTATCTGTTCCTTTTACCATCTTTATGCCATCAAAATGTAAGACTGAAAATATCAAGACCTGCTAATTAACATCTTAATGTGATTGATGTGTTATTTTGATTGCTTCAATTTTACAGCATTTGATTTTCAAATGTGCACAGGTCTCTCCTGTCAATAGCTGTGTCATTTATACATAGTGAAGCTCTCTTTAGTAGCAATTAGTCAGACTCAGGAAAAACATGCAGGCTGCTGCAATGGGTTGTTTAGAGCATTTTTCGGGATTATTTTAAAATAAGAAACCCTAGTGGATATGGTAGCCAATGTCTCCACAGAAGATATGATTCATCTTTCTAAGTAACAGTCTTCTTTACAAACAGAATATAATTGCCATAGGGAACAGCTAAGAAAAAAATGAATTTGCTAGAAGTCAAAGTACAAAACGTTAATGAAGATAATTATAAAGCTATATATAAATATTTAAAAATATATCTCTCTGTTCTTAAATTGGTAAAGAATGCTTGTTTTCATGCACGTAATGGTGGAACTGGCGTATTTCAAATCATACAACTTCAGTATTTAAGAAGTGGATACAGCAGACCACACTTGACCATTCAAGTAGTACAGGAGACAGAGGTCGTGGATCCTTGGCCAGGTCTACAAAAAATATAGGCTTGAACATTAAGTATTTTAGGTAATTTAGGTATGCTGTGAGTAGGTGGCTTTGGTTGGCTGGGCCTTTGGAGAGACGCTTAAAACCAACAATATCATTTATTTGGACCATGACTGAGTGTTGACCTTAGCCTTCAGAATATGGGAAATGAGCATGAGCATCAGCTGAATGTCCCAGGATATTTGTGTCAAATCAGTTCTGGCCAGGGACACAATTCAGATATCTTATCTGCAGGGTTTTCGCTGAACATTTTTCTAGATAGGTTGTAATGTTAAGATATTATCTGTTTTTAGGGTTGTAGTAGTATCAGGATCAGAAGAAAGAAAAGTGATAAAGCATGGGGATAAAGCATTCCTCTGTGGCCCAAACTTCTCAGAAATACAGCTGAATACTAAAGCAGGAACAATTCTCATACCTGCAGTATAGAAATATCCCCAAAGAGATTAGGCCAGGCTGTGGAAGAGGGAGTATTCTTTCCTAGCTCTATGTAAATGTTTGTCCAGAAAGAGAAAACACACATCCCAAACCGGCATCTTACTGAATCTACAAACACCGCTCCCTTGTTCTTCTGTTTACTTCAACCCTGGCTTAAAAAGAATAATAATAAAAAAGAGTTGTCATGAGAAGTAGAGTGGAATAAATCAAAGTTGATGGAGCTACTATTATTTGAATACCGCAGGGTTACCTGGGAGTTGAGCTGCAAAGGCCTAAGTGCCATCCAGGGTTATGAAACACCCACTTAAGACCTGATTCAACATGGAAGTAAATGGAAGAGCAGCCATTTAACTTACAGGGGTATTGATTGAGTTCTCATGAAAGGAAAGTCTCAGTGAGCATATTTTAATGTCTTGCAAAAGACTCGTAGTCAAAGACATAAAGAGAGCAAAGTTTGAGTCATCTATCTATATTACAAAAATATCCAAATGAAGATATGCAATGCAGTTTTCCTGGCAGACTAAACATGGCTAAAAAATAAAGCTTCAGTACATCCGCAAATGCTACGTTCCAAACCATGTTACTGTGCTTGGAATATTATTTTCTTTATGAATCCCTACCTAAACTCTTTAAATAGGCATAAACTTCCCACTGACTTTCCTATAGCCCTGTTCTTACCTGCAGCCCACGATAAACAGCTGGCACTGGGCTTTACTCAACAGATGGCTGGCACAGGGGCTTAGGCGCATTTGCTCGTTGCTGGCACTAGTCATGGATGAATGATATAAAAAAGTGCTTCGCAGTTGTTGGATGAAAAAAATACAGTCTGGTCCGTCAGAGCGGAATTGTTATTTTCAATGAGTGTCTTTTGGAACCTGGTACGTCTTCAAAGGTCAGCTGAATCTCTTGGGGATCTGTGGAAAGAGATCAAGAAATTATCTGATTTCACTGTTATTACGACTAATAACAGCGATGCTGGTTGTTTTTTTAACCAAGCTCTTGCTTCAGTCAGCAGTTAAGAGAGATGAATGCATGCTTCAGGGAGATTTTCTATGACACGTGTTTTCTTAGGAATGCTCTGTCTCCATTAATACAGAGAGATCAGTTTTTAATCATCCTATCCTTTGTTAGGATAAACAAGAAATGGTAGTGCAACAGCAGACCAGATTTCAGGAAGTGTCTATCTAATTGGTGCCTTATTAGACTCTGCTATTTGGACGCTAAGCTATTTCAAAAAGCAACTTTTAGTGCGTGTTCTATGCACGTTTGATATGTGCCCTAAATGATACAGAAAAGAGAGAAATCTGCATGAAGGAGCTTATGGAAGAGCAAACAAAACACAGAACTGTTTATTAAGCCTTAGAAAAAGTTAAAATGGAGGAAAAATCTGTGGAATTTAACTGAACCTGATCTTGTGCTCAGTGATATTCATAGTTTTTCAGTGTATGGCTCCTTGTATACTTCCCTGCAGGATGGCTGAAAAAGTGGGAATGCTGTGAGAATTGTGTGTCTAATAGAGAAGCTAAATAATAATGCCTCCAAAGCAGAAGGAGATAAAAACAAAGTCAGTGCTGATTGCAGGCTATTTCCCTAAATAAAGGATCAGGAGAGTTCAAAAAGTTGAGTTTAGACATGATGTGTTTTCCTGCAGATGTGGATGTGAAGCACACAAAAAGTCTCGTCTGGCAGGCTGAAAAAAGACCTTCTCATTTTCAGGGTGCATTTCATCAAATGCTGTAAATTTAATGTTTTTTCTTTTGCCTAATCAGGATACATATCTGTTGATATCTAGTCCCAGAGTCCTAGGGTTTGACAAATCCTCCATCAGTGGCTGGAACTTGTTCTTTCACAAAGCAATCTTCCTTGCTTATGCATTTCTTTTTCTTCTAACAATCTGCTGTTTCATCTTTAGCTAAAACCAGTGACAAAAATATTTAGAATTTTACTGTAAAAAAAAAAACCTTAGTGAATTTCTATACCTATTAGCAAAGCGTTTTTCCTTAAAGCATGGTCCATAAATATCTGTAAACTTCAAATTTTATCTTGGCTTAGAATAGATTTTGTAAGTACAACTCTACAAATGAGCAAATAAAATGTGTTCCCATCTTTATGAGTTTTTTTCTTTTTTACAATTAAACATTTTAAAATATTGGGCTCAACTCCGCATTTCCATACAACCTACAATAAAGGCAGGGAGGAGGATATGTTATCCTTTTATCTTCAAGAAACATCTGATGAACAGTAAGGTTGTCAAAGTAAGCCCACGTTGCCTGTGGTATAGACATGGAGTAGGTACCTTGTTAGGAGAAAGGTTTGGAAAGTACCTCAAAGCTGGGGGTTTTAGGTTCTGCCTGGGTTATACAGACCACTGTAAGGTATTAATGAAGTCAGACATTTTCCATCTACACTTCCTTGCCAGCCCCCATGGTGGCCATGTCTATGCCTGTCCTGGAGGGGCCACTTGCTCCTCGTGAGATGACATGTCTTTCCGAGAGACAGAGAAGATGTGAGCGATTGGTCTTTCTCTATCAAGGGATCTGGGGGATCCCTTGGGGTTTTAGCTTGTCACTGGCTTCATCACTCTTGCTCTGAAACCACCCAGGGATATCTGAGGATGTTTAGGAACAGTGTCGTCAATGACTTGGGGCTGCTCAGGTTGCATCTCACGCCTGGACCCTGCTGTGTGGCTGTCCCCAGGGCCTGGCAGACACCAGTGCTGGAGGACACCTAGTGCTGCAGCTTTTTCCTGTACTTGGAGTGTTTTTTACTGACAGCATAATGATGCAGAATACAGGAGAGCCTCCATTATCCTTAGAATCCTTGAAGGCAGAACACCCTCATCCACGCCAGGCTGTTTTTTTTTTCTCTGGTGAAGAGTTCACTGACGGGTTCATCACCACAGTTCACACCTTTGACCTCAGCATAGAGGTTCCACAGCGTATTGAGGCTCTGTTCAATTTTCAGAGCTGTTAGGAAGATCTGATCTTTTACCCTGGTCTGCCTCTGGGCTGGGCATGGAGACCAGCTATGCTGGCAGCAGGTCTTAGCTTGGTGACATGCCCAAGCATATTATGACCTGTGTAGTTGCCTAAAGCAGAAATGTCAGCTTTCTGTAATGGGAATATATGAACTGGAAACCCTGAAAAATGACAGAATGTGCAATCCCCATATCTAGCTTTTTTACTAAGTATAGTATACATCTAGAAACCATACACAAGTAATTGAATTAAATAGGAATAATAAATGTAGCAATATAATTGGGGCACGAAAAACTACAGATCAGTAGAGCAACACAAATGCAATGGATAGAGGTCAGGGCAGCATCTGCTTTTCTAATCTTGCATATATGGAGAGGCAGGTATAGCAGTTGTTAGCCTGGAGCTGTTCGAGCATACAGTATGCGGATTTCCAATAAATGGAGACCTTCTGCTTGAGCTTATGTTGCTTTCTTCCTGCTGCTGTTCTGGGATTTATCTGGAGTTCACGGGCTGGGTAAAGTGTCCACTAATCTTATGGCAGCACACTGAGAATATTTTCAGCGGTGCAACTGGCACAGGGGAAACCATTCATAACCAGGCACAGGCTGTGCAGAGGAGCCAGACGTGTGGATTTGAAAGGATTTTTCTGTATGCGCAGGTGAAAGCAGAAGATTTATTTCCACCTGAAAATTTTGGGGAACAGATTTTGGGCTCCCTTTGAATGTGGCTCCTATCAGGAATAAAACATAAACACAAAATCAAATTTCCAACTTGCTCATGCCACTAATATTGCTATATTGTTAGGAAAAGTATTTTGTGTGTGAATTGAATATTGACATCTTTGATAGCTATGAGAAACGACGTGCATTGAAATAACCTCTCTGCACACTGAATAAAAACATGAGAGGAAGCCATCAAATATTTTCTCAAAAAAATCTGAGGAAAACAGGTTGAAATTAGAATTGTGCTGAACATTGTGGTGCTTCATTTAGTGCTGCTAAGGATATACAGTTTGTTTTGTAGGTTGAACTTAAGTGAAACAGAGAAGCAGACTCCTGATTAGGCATCTGGTGTGCTGTGCTACTGATCAATTTACCTTTACACTTCTCTTTGCTTCCAGTTTGTATCTGTCTATTGTCTTGGGTGCTTATGTCTAGATACAAGCTTTTGAGGTCAAAGATGTAGTTTTCTGTAGCTGTTTTGTGCTTGTGCAGTTGCTGGAATGCCTGGCCTTTCATCTGCCACCGCCCCGGAAGGTGATACTGAAATAAAAACACTATAGATTAAAGGAGACTCTGGGAATCATCCCTGTGGGAGGGCATTGATTCCCAACAGTGAAGCAAAACAAGTGGTTTTGCCCCAGACCTGGGTGCTCCTTGGGAGTGATGGAAAGCAGAGAAAGCCTCCAACCACAGTTTTCAGTGTGGGACCTGCTAAGATGCTTCTAAAGTATCTCAAAACAGTCTATATTTAGCAACAGTAAATTAGACATAATATAATTAAAGAAGAATGTTCTTTATTTTTCTATTGTAAATGGTAATAACAGTAAATTATTGTAAATAATTATGGACTACTTACAGAATTTCCATAGACAAGACAACGCATTTCTATTTGGTAAGATTTTATAGCCATACAGTCTTTATAGCTGTAGAGGTAAATTACTCTTCCTGTGGTTTCTACATAATGGACTATGCAGATAAACTATTTTTGCTGAAATATGAATGCTTCCAGATGTTTCACATATTTTTCTCATTGATTTAAACTTAATCTTCACATGATTGTGCATAGGAAGTTCATGCAAGGTATGCATAAAAGGCACAAATATGCAGAGGTAGGGGTCTGGAACTACAAAATATAGAATTTTATACCAGTTATAAATGCAAATGATGATTTGATTGACTATATCTAGCCAGAAATGCTGTTAGGTGTGAAACTGTGTGTTATTTCTGATATCATGCCAAGAAATTTCAAATCTATAAAACTAATAAGCTAATTGGAATTGTGCCAGTTTTGATATATACACTCTAAATTAAGCCTGAGGGTACTTGATGTCTGATTTTCAGACTTGCCTTGAATCTAAAATTTACTAAATAATTATTAAGATTTTCTTTTGGGAAACAATCCAAGATCTAATCCAAGTCCATGTATCAAACGACAGAGACACAGAGACTCCCTCAAAGCAGGAATATATGTGTTTGGTATGTTTGTGTATTTGTGTTAATAGACAAATAACTTCCTAGGACACAAAAGTTTCTTTAGTCATCCATATTTGAATTTAGGAGTAGAAGAGAGCAATTAATAGGAGGGTATTTCCTCTTTTTTTTATTGTCATAAATGTGAACAATAAATCATAATGTTAGTGCATAATGCTTTGAAGGAAGGCATTTTACTGAACCAAGTACCAAGGTGATGGCTGAATCCAGCCTCCAGGAGGACAGTATGGAAATACTTTTCAGACCAGGCAGCTGCACCTTGGCAACTACACGTGGTGAACTGCTACAAAAGAAAGTTATTTTCTGATATGATTTCAGTCTGCTTGTGACAAAGATACTCTTTATCAGGCTGATACTATACATAGTGTTTTACTGTATTTTATGATTGAATCCAAAATATTGTGAAGAATAGTTTTTTTTTCTTAATTTACTTGAATCCATAAAAAATGTATTATTCTTTTGAGATCTCCTTCTCATGCACGTGGGTTAGTAGCTTGGTACAAGAACAATTTAGTCACCGGCTTACCTTCAAGCACATGCTTAAATTCCATCGAAATCAGAGGTCTTTAGAAGTGTGATTAAAGTTAAGTACATGTACAGGGCTTTGATGAAAAAGGGCCATGTACTTGGGAAGGTATGTAATGTTACGTGTACCTTGAATCAGACAAACAAACTTCAGGTTGGTATTTAAACCTGTTTTGTTAAACGCACCTTTCCCGTCCATGTTAAATGGATTAGCTGCAAAACTCTCATAAAAAAATATGTAGCAAGAATAAACATACAGTTTTCAATGAAAATTATTAGCCAATCACTTATGGTTTTAGACAGCTAAAGAATCCTGAAAATTCAACCCTAATTTTCTTTAAAAAATTCAAAGGAATGCCATTCTGTTAAATTGGTGATTTACCAGCTGAAAAAATCGCAGTGTGCTTTGGAAGTTTGTTATAAAATTTGCAAATAATTTGAAAACAGATGCAACTCAGACTGTAAGAGAAAACGAGTCTTTAACAACTTTTACTTGAACTATTCTATTCTTAATTAAAACTAACAGCAGCATTGAGGGGGTTTTGTGGAGAGCAGAGAGAGCTGGGGCTGTGTTCTGGCATCTCTGTAGATTACAGTCCCGAACCCCAGCTCTTGTTACAGCCCAACGTTTCCTGCCTGGAGGTATTTGGTTCAGCTCTGATCCCACTTCCACCAGCATTCTTGCAATGAGACTGCTAATTTCAGCAGTTTTAAGATGTGACAGCAGAACTCATCCAACTCATTTGAAAGAACATTGAAGAAGAAGTTTAACTTCTAAATCAGTTTTTAGAAAGGTTTGAGATGATTCTTTCAATTATTTTAATACGAAGGCTTACTAGCGACATGCAAATGTTTCTGATGAGCAGAAAATCATTGTGTGATAATTCTGCCTTTAAATGGTGTGATCTACTGTTGAAAGTACGTTTGAGGGGTTCATTGAGAACAAGTAGCCATGGAAGAGGAGCACATAGATGTGCAGAGGTCTGACTTGCCTATCATCTAGTCATTTAGCCATGAGCCAAGAAGATATTGACAAACACTGTTAAGTGCAAAATAAAATAATAATCTTTATAAGAATGTCCATACACTTCTAAACCTCTAGGGTCTTAAAAACCACAAAGTGATTGTGAATATGGGGCTCTTGGGTTAATAGCTGAAAATCAAATGCATTAGGAAGTCCAGCCGGAAGACAATGATAAGAAATATTCTTTGTTCCTTTGGAAAGAGCAATAGTTAAGATAAAAGTAGAGTACATTTTAGAGTGGAGATGAATCTGACTTCCAAATAAAACATGAAGTGAATATTGAAAAGAACAGCGGGGAAAGCACTTTTGATTTTCTCCCTGAGTTGAATATCTGAACTTTAAATATAATTTATTTTTTTGTTTCCGTTGATAGGTCTATAGTAAAATAAAAACTCAGGTTTTCCAAGCTTTTTATAGTCTGCATCATTCTTTTGTATCTCATCAGCTGTTGTAGTTGTTTATTTTTTTTCCTTAAAGCAATGCTCTCCGTTTCTGTGTTATTGACATAAGCCAAAGAATACCTGATACAAAAACTACACAGTAGTTTCAGGAAAAAGAAAACTCTAAGCTGCTGCTTAATTGCTGAAAAGTTGAATGCTTATTGTACCTTAGTGCAAATGGGCTGATGTCAGTACCAGTATTTGAAATTCACACCTCCCCCAGGTGCAGTTCTGTATATTTGATATCTCTGCCTGCTGATGCTCAGTGTCTTAGAAATGAGATGGGTTTTGGTAAGGCAAGGAACACCATCTTATAGGCATCCGTGATGGCAGGAGACAATGCTCAGAGGTATGGGGTGGCTGCTGCTGTCCCAACAACCTGTGTACACACTTCTGAGCATCTGGGACAAACCCTGGGCCACTAGTTACTTAAGCCTATAGAGATATTCAGTTCCAGATTGTCCAGCAGATGCTGTGCCATATTATGCAGCAAGCAGACAAGCTGTCCCTCCAGTGTACAGGGACCTACTATTGTAGCACACAGGGTTCTACAGGGTGGTCTTGTAAGTTGGAGGCGAACTGACACAGGACACCTCCATGGATACTGATGTCAGGGTGGGAGGAATGTAGCAGGACAGCAGTGGTGGCCCAGGTCCTTCATGGAGGGACAGCAGTGCAGAGGCAAAGCGAGAGCTCTACCCTATTCTTTTCCATGTAGTTTAATACCACTGTTCTCTAGTCTGTGCTCCTCTTGCATCAATCCAATGCCTACCATTCTGGCTTTAGCAACTCTATATATGAATAAACATGTAGCAACAATGTAGCAGGGAAATTTCTTCTTCTTTCTGCTTTACAGGCAAAATATGATTTGTGGAAAGTGTAGTAAAATGTACATTTAGCATGACCCAAACATTGTGGGGGAATTTGAAGCAAATTTCAGAGTTCTTGTTCATCGTCAGAATACCAGGTACTCATAGTCCTCATCACTGATTCATTCCTTTAATTCATCAGTCTAATTCTCAGTGATTTCTTTTCCTAGCTAAATTCAATCAATCACCTAACTGCTTCCTTTACATGTGCAGCCACTTTGTTTCACTTCATAAGGAGAATTGTAGGCATTGCAATATGCTCAGAATATTAAATGTGGGAACTAACCTATCTATCTTCTATGTGTTCATGACATCGGGATATTAGTAACATTCCTGAAGTATTTAAAAGAGGCATTGAAACCTCATTTGCTCACAAACTACGGCAGGTTTTCACTGCTCACTCTGCTGAATGCTGCACATCCTATTTTTCAGCGAAGGATAAGTAAATGGGTCTTTTCGACATAAAGGTAAGTGAAGAACATGACATATCTCTAATCTGGGTAAAATACAACTTCATGAGTTTTGATATAACTCATGAAAATGTCCTTCGGAGGTTACACTGTAGCTAGCACAAATGTAGGAGTAAATAAGCAACTCCACCTTTGTGTTGAAAGTCCTACACATTCAGGATTTTTAAGAAACAAAAATAGAAAGAGGTGGAAAGAAAAACACTATGTAGAAATCACATTTTCCTTTGTTGTTTCCAATCCTCTCCCTCTCTGGTTTTAAAAATAATTCTCTAGAATTCAACAGGGAGTTTCAGCGATATGAATCTATAATAATGTTTCAGTTCCCCAGGATACAGCATAGGCCTTTCTCATAATGGAAAGCCTTTTTTTATGGCTTGAATTTATTATTTTATAACTGACATTTTGCCTATATTAATACTAGTAGTGTCAAAGGTACTTCTTAGCCCTCTCATGAACATACTGAGTGTTAAGGCCTAAAGATCCCAAAGCTTCCTTTGCCCACTCTGCTCCTGAATCCCAGCCCTAGCTGGACTCCAGCAAAGTCTTCAGGTTGAAGATAAAAAAAACCTGTGAAATAGAACTCTTCAGCCTGAGATCACCTTGTGATGTCAGTGGTCTTCTGGAAGGATCGTTATTTCTAACTGAACCAAGTTCTCCAGCTGTAAGTATCAGGGATTTTGTATATTCTCATGTCAATAGAAAGAGATTTCTGGAACATGATGGGATGAAATAGAATTTCATCTACTACCATACCTAAGTGTTACATGATAGGGGATAACTTCACCCAAAAGAAAATTTGCATTTTAATGTCAGTTTTTGGTATCACGGATAACCTTATTTGATAGACAGGAAATGTGAGTCATCTGAGTCCTATGAAAGCCAAGAAAATATTTAACAACAGTGTCTTCAGTATTTTCCTTTTAAATCATTGTGGCTTTAATAGGAAAAACTGTCAATATCTTCAGTTAAAATAGAATTTCATCATATCGGTGAAATAATTTAGAAGATGTGACTCCGATTTCTTGTCAGTGATTTATTGGTTTTCTTACCGTGGCAACACTGTGAAGTTATCCGCTGCTGATATAGAACTGAAGTAGATAGTTACTGTTTCCTTGTAATGTAGATTATTTTTCTAAGCTGCTTCATATTTGTTATCTTTGATGAGCAGTGTAAAACCAAGGATAGAACACAGAGAAGCTGGGTGCTGCTTGTTCAAGTCAGGGGATTTTTATAGCTCTTTCTTAACTTCATGGAAAAAGGAAAATACACCTCTTTTAAGCTTGGCTTAACTTGAAATTATCTGCTGCCATGTTTCCTCTAGCTCAGCATCCTCATGGGCTGTTCTTAGAAATCCCTTCATTCTAGGATTATATAACCTATTTAATGCATATGCAGCAGACTTCTAATTGCCTTTGTTGTGGCGATACTCGGTCATCAAATCTCTCTCTCAAAGGTTGGTGCACACTGATGGAAAAATGCTTTTTCAGCAATAGGTTCAAAGCCTGGGCAAATGCAAGGAGCTGTTAGAGGGTGTGGAAGGAGGGAGAGAAACCTAGGGCATCTCCAGTGAAGCTGGTGAATGGGAGAACACAGCCTAGTCCCTATGCTACACATAAAAATTATCAGAAGGAAGAAAACAGGAGGAGTCTGCCAAGGCTGAAATAGTGCTGCATTCACAGGCGAAAGTAGGTGAGATATGAGGGGGGCTGTTAATTCAAGGATTTATGACTTAGAAATTCTTTTGGGGTTACCAAGTTGAACAAGTTACTTGTCTAAGATGATGTTCCTGTTTCCCCCTGATGCATCATTTCTGGTGGAGTCAAAATGGAAGCGTAGAAGCCCTTTTAAAGATCAGATGTATCAGAGATGATTTCATAATTTCATTTAAAATTGTTGACCATCAAATTAAAGTGGGTTTAGATAGGCTCCAACTAGTATGAAAAGCTTTTCCATTAAATCTCTTATCATGTTTCTTTCATTCAAAGCTTGGCTGAACTGGACATGTGTATCTCTCTCACTCTCTCTGTGTATATATGTGTGTATATACATATATCTCAGTCATATGGCTTTTAGAGCTTACTTTATCTATTTTTCATATTCATTTCTCAGAAATACTTGTTAGTCCATTAGGGTATCTATTTCTTCTTAGCTAGCAAATACAAGCCTTCCTCCTGTTTATATCATGCACACACTAACAGCATCATTCAGCTCACACCAGTACTACAGCTTGACCCGTGGTATTATAACAGTCCTTACAGTTTTGTTTAACTGTAATAAAAGCAGTTGTGAAAACAATAACATTAAAACACAGGAAAAGCATTGCAACTTTTTTCTTTATTTAATTGGCAAAATGTCTTCTTTCTTTAATTGGCAAAGGGTTGCTACAGTCTTCCTCTAATAAGAGAATAAGATGATGCCTTATTAAAAGACATGTGGCCGCCATCCTCCCCATAGCCTAACTTACATTTGTCTGATGACTGTTTTAAGACCCAGTTATTTCTTATGTGATTTTTTTTCCAAAGGAAAAAGTCTCATTAAGATCAAGAAGTTGTCCTGTCAGGTTGGGCTACTGAGCTAAAACATGAAACCTGAATGTTAGAAATATCTGGACTAGATGCTGTGTGTAAGACTCTCTTCTAGTTACGTGATCACTGTCCACTGACCAGAAAGCAATAGTTAATTGGTAAGAGGATGACAGCCTCAGGGATGGTCACCTGCCACATCTCCAGGGGCACAGGCTTTCAAATCACAAACTTTTATGTGAATCATGGGACCTAAAGAATGGTTACTTATCACCTGTGCTCCTCCCTGAAGAAGAATAATATCAGCCATGCACTTCAAGTAGCAGAAGGTCACAGCTCTAATGCTGAGCTGCCGTTTTTCAACAATAGCTTGAAATGTGTCTCTCCCGTTACCCTTTCTCCCCGGAGGTGCTGTTTCTAGCTTTTGCCAAACCATATAAATCAATGACTACCACATTCCCGTATCAGCGTTTTTCAGCTTTCTTACAGTAGGAAGGGGTACCATCTCTAACAACCTCCAGTGAGAAAGAATTCCTTTGTCTCATCAATGCCAGCTCTGCCAAAGCCCACCAGTTTGCCACCAATCTTTTAAGACAGGGCTTTTAAAAACATTTTGCCACTGAGTTTTAGAAAACCCTCTAGAATCAGATGTAAGATCG
This sequence comes from Cuculus canorus, assembly GCF_017976375.1. Lineage (NCBI taxonomy): Eukaryota > Metazoa > Chordata > Aves > Cuculiformes > Cuculidae > Cuculus > Cuculus canorus. Next base: position 12,372,716 of record NC_071411.1, read on the forward strand.
GTTGTGGTTGCGGCAGTGAAGTAGATATATGCAATAGTTATCATATATATTTTGCTAATATAATGCATATTTTTAGCTTATGACCTATATTTAACAAATATATGCAATGTGACACATGCCATCAGAAATTAAACATGTCATTATGAAAATATAAAGAACGTGACACGCACCATTAACACGTGTCAAAAATCATTAGACTATTTCTCCATTAAAGCTACCTAAGCACTTCTAAATTAAGGAAATCCAGTCTCTTTATAAACATGTAGCTTAACTGGTACACCTTTTATTTTGTCTTATAAATTGCTAAATTCTGTGTCATTATTCTACATTCTTTGTTTGCTGATATTACACCCAGTCTTTTCTGTAATATATGGTCAGAAAAGTGGCAGCACAGAAGCTAGTTTCTGGTAGCACTCAGTGCATGCTGATGGGATTTATGCAGATTAAAATGCAGAACAAGTTGATAATCTAATGCAAAGTATCTTTCAGCCCTAAATCAGAAGCAGAAAATGCAGTAGTCCTGTTTTCCCTCTCAGTAAGTCTTTCAAGAGGTCTTGAACTTTGCTTTTCTTCCCCGTAAAAGCAGGTGATCCATTTCTTGCTTTGTCCATGCTTAGTCCTAAGTAATTAATTAAAATTAAGTTCCAAGAAGTGTTAAAAGGATTACATCAACAACATGTGTTAATATCTCCAGTGCTATCAAAGTCATCACCACTTTAAAGAGGCTCTTTGTTGACAGGAAAAAGTGGATGAAAACCATTTTCAAACAAAATAGCTTCTTTGGAAAGGCTGTGTTAAAAACTGTATTTTAAAGAAACCCACTTTTATGATAACACAAACAAGAATTTATCAAGGACTAATAGTATATATAGAGAGATTTATTAAGGGAATAATAATGCTTTGAGCGTCACATCGGGGCATGTGCAGAGGGAACCTCCAAGCTTCTGCACAGCCAGGCAGGGGAGATGGGATGAGATACAGACATGCAGTGGAGAGGCAGAGCTACTGCTCAGTTTGGCACTTGGGCCTGCTAAGAATGTGTCTTGATACCCAAGATAATCCATGTGCTGCTCTGTCCTCTCACATTTTTCACCATCAAAAATCCATCTTTGGACTCATGAGGTGAAGAAAGTTATTTTTGCTCTTCCCAGATTTTGGGGAGGGAAACATGAGGTTGCAAAGCTCCTTTAAGTCACTGCATTTAAGCATACAACAAAAATAAGTCCAACCCTCAGTCTCCCCCCATGGGGAGGGAAGTCCTCAGGTCTCCCCTGGGATAGTTTAGCAGTGGGGGACAGAGCAAGAGGAAAAAATTGAGCTACAAATGTGGCTCTTTTTGCAGAAGGTGGCAGAACAAGCAAGCATCTGCCCTGTCAAATACTGATGAGTGGGTAGATAAATTTTAAAAGCTTTGTCAACGTCAATTTGCTTCCAGCTTTCCCTAACATACAGTCCAGGGTGTCTTAGGAGCCATCCTCAAGAACTTCTGATTCTGAGATCTCATGCTCTATTTGTCCCTGGTGACTGCTGGCCTTTGATTCATTAGCGCAGACAAACTGATTTCTTTCCGCTCCTTTCCTCTGGATCCAGAGCTGAGGATTCAGTTTTTCTGTGTGCATGAAAACATGTCCTAGGAAGCCCTAAAATGAAGAATGTTTATACTGCGGTTTGCTTGCTAGAAAAGTCTTATTCTCTACTGATACATTGATCTTTTTCTTGCTGCTTTTGTTCTCTCGTTAGCATACACAGCTGCCTGCATTATGCCATGCTGAATGTAACACATGCAGGATGTACTTGTCAGTGTGTCAGGCTTGAAAACCTATGATTAAAAATTATGTTGCTCATTAGTCATTGCAAATCAAACTGAGAACAATGCTCTCTGGCCAATTTGTAAACAAACATCCTGTTCAACCTGTTCCATGATTTCTCTTTAAGGAAGGGAATGGGAGACCAGCTCATAAATAAATAACTCCCTAATTCTGTTGGAGACACACACTCAGGGCAGTTTACTGGATGGATACATATTATATAATTTCATTTTCTACAAAATTGCCTCCTACGAATTTTGGCTTCAGATATCCCTAATGCCAATAATGATTCATAAATATTTTATGAAAGTGAGCACAGTGTATGTGTGTGTGATGTATGCGTGTTCTCATGTGGACAAAGAATTATCATTACAAGTAACAAATTAGTACCCTGAGAATACCATCAAGAACATCACACTAGTAAAAATATCCCCAATCTGAGGAGAGATGCATGTTCCTCTTCTGTCTGTAAGCACTCAAAGCCTATGTGAAGAAGTGTCAACCTTACAAAAAAGGAATTTCCAATACCATTTCTGCATATTTTTTTCCTCCACAAACACTACTTCTGTTCTCCTGGGCACCTGGAGTTCTAGCAAGAGCTTTGAAATCAGTCGCGTAATTCCCCATGTGTGTAAATTAACATTCATGGCCACAGAGAAAGCTGAATTCAGACACCAGTCTGTGCCTAAGAAAAGCGTATTTTTTAGACTTCCAGCAGAGTTGAAGAGAGCAGCTGAACACTACTATGGACTTTCCTGCCCTGTAGTCTCAGGAAAGTAGCTGCTTATACATGGAATAGAGCATGGAGTGTATATGATACTGTATATATGAAGATATTCAATTAATTGATCAAGAACCATCGAGGCAGGGCTGCAGTTCCCCACCGGACTGTTAGCAGCACCTACTGCAGATGATTCCCTTGGAGTGGTTCTGAATCTTGCCAAGAGATATCTTAACTTGCAATGCAACTCTTTCCTCCCAGTCAGAAAAATGGCTCTGGATTTGTTTCAGAGTGCAGGAATTAGCGAGTGGTTGATCTCTCCCGATGTCCTGTCCTCTCTGCAAAGGCAGACAGGAAAATCTCTGGAAATATGCACTGCCAGGGTCTCGGCAGACAATTACTAGATAACATGCTCACATAGAAAAAATCCTCCCTTACTCTTGTTAATTAGGGGCTGTTTAGTACGCAGAGGCATGAATATTTATGTTCTTGAAATGATCCTGTTTGGTTTAGTTGTTACTGGACCCATTGAGAACACTATTTCAATCATGACAACGTTCTTGATTGATTTAGTGACATTTGCCTATGTACAAAGGGATTGCAACATGAAACTGAGTGCAACCTGACTTATAGCTTGTGCCTAAGGACTGAGAAGGTATTTATTTCATTTTCTGAGTTGTTATTTTTTTAGAAGCAGTAAGTGCTATGAGATCAATATCTTGATTTTACTTTAGTTCATCAGGTGAGCATCTAGTTTGGTTTGCCTGTTAATTTTTCAAAATGGTGTTCTTTTCAAAATAGTGACCAGCTGAGGGTGATAAATCAACCGCATCCACTGTATTCTACTATCTTGCTCTCTTTTAGCTCCCAGCTCACTGAGCCAATAGAAAAGGAAAGACCCTTCAGAGACTTGCTGGTCAGCAACGGCAAAGTATGAATTCAGCACACTGGCAGAAAATTATTTGCTTTTATAGTATTAGATCACTTAATACTCCCTTTGTATTCTGAAGGTCCCAGCTGAGCAAAGCAGCTCTGCTCCACGCTCCGTGTTCTCCAAGCGTCTCCAACAGAGAAAGATGACAACCTGTGCAGGCGTTGGCTCTGATAGGTAGAGAGAGACTTTCCTGTTCCAAAGGACAAAGGTAAAATTCTCCCAGATAAGCTAATTGGCAGTGCCATTTGCATTTTATGTTCAAGAGATTTCCACCTCCAAATAAAAGCTCAGTTACCAGATGAGATTGCATCAAAGAGGGTTCATCAGCACCTCTGTGCAGTCTGTTTTTGAAATACTGAAAAAATCCTATCAATCAAGCTAGTTTTCCTATTCGGAACTTCTCACTCCATTTCTAAACTTGCTGTGAACAAACAAATATTTGTCTTATTTCTATCAAATTCAGTTCTCTAAATCCTCTGAAAAACTGAAGTAACTAACATAACTAATTAGTTACCAAAGTAAGTAATATAAATTTTATGATTTGCATCATAAAAATTGTTACAATAAGCTGCAAAAAGTCTAATGGAAATACATTAGATACATACAGGTCATAATACAATTAAAGAAAATTGAGGCTGCACTGCCAAGTGTGAGACTAGCTATATTCAAGCCATTTCTGAAAGGCAAATCTTATTCTTAAAGACCTCCTGTGGGGGAGAGCTGAGAGCCTACACAGAATGTCCATTCCATTGCTCTACTACCCATTTATTGAAAGATTTTTCCTGGTATCTAAACAGAATTTCAAGATACAACATGACTTCCTTTTGTTACACTATTTAAGGATGGGGAGTACTCTGTATTTCATTTTCTGCAGGCTAGTATGTACTGGAAGTTTCTTATCATATCTTTCTTTAATATTTTGTGTGTGTGTGTGTTTTTAACATGCCCTATTTATTGAAGTTTGCTGGTTCTCTTTTCCAGTTTGCAGATAATTCCTGTTGCCCTCTTTACCTGAGTCTCTAAAACCACAATTTCAAATTTACTTAGGGTCAAAACAATGCTTAATGAGGTGGGAGAATTGGTTTAATGTGTCTGGTATTTCCTGCCCATACAAAATAATACACAGTTTTCTATGTTACTCTTGATCCTATTTTATTTCAGTTTGGGGTTTTTTAGGACATTTCACCAAGGTCATCTGAAATTCAAGTTTTATCCTCCAAAGTGCTCCCAATTCTTCCAAATTAACCAATTTGATAAGAAAGATTTCCATTCTATCATTCAGGTCATTAATGTAAATATTGGATACTTCTAAAGCATTCCAGTTGATATCTTTCCCTTTTGAAAAGTAATTATATATTCTTTAAGTATGTTTGTCAGTGAGTTTTGCAGCCAGTTCTTATTCTAGATGATGCTTTCTAAAAACTTAATAATTATCAAATTGCTAAATTATAGGAAAGGTTAAGAAATGGGAAAATTATAGGAAATAGAAATTTGCAATATTTTCTATAGCCCTGATTCCTCAAAGACCTATTCATTTGCTGAATTATAGTCTCAAAATGATTGCTTTTGTTCTTTAAGTCAAGTGTATGCTAAAATAATTTTAGGAATTAACCCATTGTTAAGACTGCAGTATTTTGAGAATATTGCCTAAACTCCAAGACAAGATATTCTGTTACAATAGTATAAATAGTAATGCCTCTAAACTAGTGATTTCAATAATGTTAAGAGTGATGCTAGTTAAATGAGCAAATCTTTCTTCATCAACCATATTATTCTCCTGGTTTTGAAGTGAGAAAGCTTACATTCTTAGGTACATGGGTAAAACTCTATTGTTTCAATAAATAACAGTGGATCAGATATGAGTTATGTATGCTGATAAGCTCCTCATTAAAACAAATGCATTGATGGTACTATTGTCTATTAAGACAACATAATATATAGACAGATGGATCATCTATAATTTGAACTGTTCTCACTTTACAAACCTGACAACTGAACAAATATAATTGATTCATGTATTGCAATATTCATTCCATTAGTTAGAATATATATCCAAAATTGAAGCTGTCAATCAAAGAAAATGAATGCATGTTTTCATAGAGCACTGTGATTCCTTTTATTAAGCCAAAGAAAAAAATCAATCACTATTTTTGGATTCAGATTCAACAGGAGTGTGACTCCTGTAAGTTATGTGGCAATAAATATACATGTTTATTTTAGTCATGCTAGAGAATTACTCCAGATACCTTTGATCTATCTAATGTGTAAGAAAATAAGCTATTTATGGTAGCAGTGTCTATAAACACTTTAAACAAATAGTTTCACAGACATAGAGGTACAGGAGATAGTACTGATTCTCACTTACACCAATTTTGCACTCCATTGGTTTCAGTGAAAGTTACTCTTGATTTACACCAGCGCAAAAGCAATTGGAGCAGGTCCCATATTTTAACTGCTGTCTTTCACGGGCTGATCTGAGGCTCCTGAATTGCTGGATGAATAATGCTGAGGCAAATATTACAGGTTCTGTCTGCGTTTTTGTAGTAATTTACTTCTGAACCTTGGGAATAAAAACAGAAATCTGTCATAAACAAAACACTCACTGCCTTCTTCTGAAGCTCTGTCTGTGCTCACCGAGCAGGTCTGCTCCACTCACTGTGTAAAACATGCTGTAAGGCATTTTCTTTTTCAAAAAGGATGCACAGAAACTATTTTAATAACTATAACGTTCCCAATGCTGGCTCTCAACTGAAGGTGTGCTATGACAGCTACATGAGCCTCCAAGAGTGACATGCAGCTCAGACCTGAGCAGATAAAACCCTTTGTGGACATCTGTTCAACCTGTACTTGCACTCACAACAAACCCCTTCTTGACAGAGATGTGGCAAAGGAAAACGAGAAGGAGACAACTTTGCCGAAGAACTCAGAGCCATGATTTGTAGGGTCTTCTGATGACTTGTCTCATCTCAGACCTTTTTACTTTTCCCTCTATGCTTCTCTTGCAATAACTGTGGCCTGTGTGGTACCCAAGCAAATTATGAGTTCCTGCAGCTTTTCCCAAAGCAGTAATTTATATTATCATGGCGGTTTGAACGTTTATGTGGAATGTTCTAGTTTTGACCTGCCTTACACACACAGACCCATACAGTATGTTACTGTGGTTGCTCCTCACACATGGAGTGGTAAGGATATGAAACTCCACATGTATGAAGGCTATAACATCTTAAGTAAATTCATATTATTATACTGAAATTGGATACTTTATTATATGCTCAGTATATGTATAGAAATACATTACTTTTATATAGAAATTTACAGAATATATATTATGATATTCCAATGGCTATCCTTCATTTACTGAAATAAGTGGTATCGCAATTCTTATTACATGTCATCGAAGCTCATTCAGGTGGAGTCAAAGCACAGGTGTGCACTGGGAAGGAGGAGATTGTACCAGTCCCAGAGAGTTTACCATGGTCAATTCTGTCCCCCACTCAAACAAGAGATCTCAGTAATGTGGTGTCACCGCAGTGCAGGTGGGTCTGGGAAGGGATGCAGAGTGATTCTCTGTCTTCAAAGAAGGCAGCAAATAAACCCATTCAGCTTTACATGACAAAATACATGCATAAAAGGCTACTTAATATATACTTAACCATGCCGCAACTTTTAAAAATTAATACTGCTTACAATTTATTTCCTAGGTATTAACCAGTAGCAACAGGTCCCGACATGATTTGCTGTAATAGTGCTCTGTATCACAGAGAATTTTTGCAAAATTCTCTGTTACTATTACCTGATTCTCCAGGCAGCCACACTAGGAATATCTGCCAGTTTATCCTACCTTAGCTGTGATACAGCAGACTTGTGTATCTCCTTGGAATATGAACAAATACAAAATTGCACATTGATTGATGGACAAAGAATTATCTAAATTATTTCATTTACCTTTCGCATGCTGTTATCTGCTGTACAGCGATATGCCTGCACCTCTGCATACAGTAAGATCTCTATCTCCTTCACCTTGATTCTGTGGTCTAACACAACAAGGTCCCGACAACTTCTTGCAATGTATTTTGCTGTGGCTGAAGCAGAGAGACCTGAGAGGAGCTCTGGTTCTAGGGTCACAGCTGCCACTTAGGTTAGTGAAGATTTTTGATCTTGCAGGAGGACTAACTAACTGCAGAGAGCTGAGCAGGAGCACAAGACCCACAACCTCCCCACTGATAGCCCTTCACGATGGGTTCAGCCCATGGACTCAGCTTTGTTCCAAATACAACTTTTGATTTTCTGCTCTCCTTTTACATCTCTGGGCACACTCAGTGCAGTGCAGAGCTGGGGGTCAGTGGAGATTTTTGGGGCCAGGGATCCAGGGGGTCTGTGAACACTGGCTGCAAAGTCCTGGCTTTGCCAGCCTTTAGGGTGAAGCAATTTGGATACTTTTAGAACTGGTAGAATCTTTGTCATGTTAAAAGATAAATACAGTGTTAGGTGAGATAAGCAGTCTATGTAATGATCTTTTCGGCCTAGGAAATCTTTCTATACATATATGCAGTATTCAGTTGTTGTTGTAGACTGTTATATTACACCATGATACAATCACAGAATCTTTATGTGAAGGCTAGCAGCTGTGCTAGGAGAGAAAGACAAAAACTTATTTATTACATAAAAAAAAAAAAAAAGGCATTGCTTTTTCAATATGGAAACATTTTATAAACCTGCAGCTCAGCTCTTTCAGTAACGAGTTTTGCTATGACCACGTCCCGGGCAAGAAACTAGAGAGGAAAGGAGACGCAATACAATCCTACACTCTAAGTACTGTCTGAGAGCATTTCTTGCTGGTCCGTATTTCAAAGCCAAAAGATTGTCCCTTTTATGTTCTTTCGGGTATCAGCCATCTTAAAAACAGAGAGGAGCGAGGAGCAAACGGCTCACACAACACTGCAGGCAGTATTTTCTCTCCCAGCTGCAGAGGGCTCTGACAAACACCCATTAATCACCCCTCGGTAATTTGGTAGATGGTAGATAAGGGTTTTCTTTGCATGTGATCACAGAAATTCCTTATACAAGAGCCGGTCAGCACTGAGGTGACTGGGGCGTGAGCTCTGGGCTCCCTCACGTCACAGTGATTTGTGGAGGACACAGAAGGGGGACTCAGGGCAGCGGAAGCGACAGGGAGCGATGGCATTTATCAGGTGTTCGACGGGGACACAGCTCCTGAGAGTCTCTTGATAAATGCACAGGAGAGTCATTGGTCCAGACACAGAAAACTGTTTTCCAAAGAGCAGCAAGGAGTTCTCTAACCAGAGAGAATCTAAGCCACTAAGTAGGATGGATTCCCTCCCTGCCAGCCCACCTCAAGACGAAGAAGGCATCTTCTTCTCCAAGCCCTGCTTTGTCATCTGGCGGTTCTGATGGTTTCTAGGTTGAACCAGCCCCACACGGTTCATCCTGGGCCCTGGCAGAGCCATCTTCCATCCATCACACCTGCATGAGCCTGCTCCCTCCTGCCAACACACCCAGAGCCTTTTCCAGCGATTTTTCCCCTGGTTGTCTCACCAGAAGGAGCCCCTTTCCCTCTGGCGTGTCCCTTGCAGCTGCCCATGGAGTGGCATCCAGGAGGTCACCAGCAAGCAGCTCTCCCCTGCCCCCACCCAAACATATCTTTTTATGTAAAATATAAAATCTGCAGTACGTATATGGTAAACTGTGAACAACGCGAACAGCTCAGCTACCCGTCACAGCGCCATATGGTCAGATGTAAAAAATAGGCCCTAAAGATTATTTTATAATGAACAGAAATGAGTCTTTTCACTATTATAAATAATGAAACCTTTGTATAACTATATATATATATATGCGTGTGTGCTTTCTTCATAGTTTTGTTTATGCATGTATACACATGCACAAATTCAAATCTAAACAAAACAATTGATTTAAAATACTTTTCCAAAGAGGGAGAACGTAGAGCACTCACAGAAACATGCTTCAGAGAGTCACAAATTGATCAGGGAAAAAAAAACCCTGATTTCTTGATAAGTTTAATTTAGCCTATATTTAAAAGAAAAAACACTACATCAAGTCACAAATGTCAGAGTTTGCCTGAATCTACCTGACAAAAATAGAATTTCTTAGAAAGATAGAATAGGGCTGCCATTCAACGCACCGTGCCCTGCGTTGGCAACGATGCAAAGAACCACCTCAAACACTTTGCCCTCTTCAGCTGTTGCCGTGGCTGTGAGAACACAGCTCCTCAAATCGGCTCTAACGCAGCACTGGCTTGCTTCTTCTCAGGCAGGCTCTTCACAGTGAACTAAATTTATTTCTTTTCTTCAAACTACCTTCAAACTACTCTCTTTCAGGATTTGAAGCGGTCCGTGCTGGTGCTGAACCCACTTGTCCTGCACTTATCTGTACCTGTCCTGCTCTGCTCCCAAATGGTTTCCAGATCTACTCTGCAACACCATGAGAAATTTCCTGTAGGATTTCCATCAAATGCGAAACAGGAACAGAAACATATTCTCAGTGGTAGAATTGTAATGACTTCGTTAATTCTAAATGATATTTCTAACTATAAGCCTGATATTGCTGTGAAGAGGTGAGAACAGAATTGTTGAGTCACAACTGGCAGATTTCACCGGACACAACCAACTCCTCACTCTGCCACAGAGTCCCTTGTCATTTGTAAAATGCAATGGCCTTACCTTTTTCCCTGGAAAATGAAAATAAAAGCTTTTTAAAATGACACGGGTCTTTGTAACTCCCTGTTGCATAGCTAAGAGCTAATAGTTTTCACATGCTAACAGGCACTCAGTGAGTGATAGAAATGTTTGTGTGGATCTGTACATTGCTTTGGGATATCTTTTTTAGTGATTCTTGGTGAAGTTCTACAAACAGGTTAATTCGTGGAACACTCATAGATAAAAATAACTCGGTCAAGAATTAGAATTTTACCTTCTTTACATATTTTTATCTGAGGGTATGATATCATTATTAAAAATTACAAAATGTTGAGGAGAATCTTTTTGTCTTTACTGTAGGTAGAAATATCTCAGAGAACAATGCAGGATGAACACCAGGGGGGAATAAAGACATTTTAACAAGGAATTCCATTAAGCAATAAAATTGTTTTCATTCTAAAGCTGTGGGATCTATGTAATTGGAAATTTCTAAAGACAGGTATGATGTAGTTAATCCTGTCTCTGTGTTGAATGAAATAAATGGCCTCTTGAGGTCCCTCTACCTGCATTTGCTACAGCCTAGGTGATCTTGATTCAGTATCTCAGCCATAAGGCTGTGACTCTTTGGAAGAACTCTTTTTCCCTCTTATTTCAGAGCGCCACTTCATCCCCAGTAGGAATGATAAGGTTGTTGACATCTCAAGACATAAAGAATTGCTGTGGGATAGGAAATAGCCTTTTTCTTATCCATCTATATCTAGATTGCTGGGTTTTCATCTCTAAAAAGTCAGTTTTGACCAAAATGGCTTAAGTGATAAAAATAGCTAATATGTTCTTTCCTTTATGTCTCCATTTTTCTATATTTCTGAAAAAAAAATAGGAAAACTCTTAGAGGAATTGTCTGGGTAAGATCAGGAAAAGTTCTGGCCACACACGGCTTCTACTGCACTCACAAATGTTACTTTGCTAATTAGGAGAGAAGGAGATTGAGTCTTATACTGAGTTCAAACAGTATATCTGCATTTTTGGGGAAAAAAACCCTCAAACCAAGGAAAGCATGAGCTCATTGCAGCTCAACATGACTTTTTCTTTTCCATCTGTAAAGAGGTAACAGTTTTCCTCTTGGTACATTTTCCATGATACCTATAGTGTGTAAACGTCTTTCAAGGAGCTGCTGGCAATGGGCTAATACAGTTTAATGGAGTTGTTTGTTATCCTTTATTCTGCAACAGGTTTACAAGTGAGTAAAAATGATTTATGAATGATACTGAAAACTGGATGTCTTTCTGCCTTGTATACATCATGAAAATGAAGGGACAACACAGCAACACAGAAAGGGATGTTTGCACAATTAATGCATTTTGAGGATAATTTGCCTGTGGAATGTACAGACATATGGATGCAATGCATCCAGGAGCACATTAGGAATCAAAAGTCCTGAAAGGTGGTGTGAACAAAATCAGCAGCAATTCAGTTGAAAATATTTTTATATCAACATCTGTTAAGGCAAGTATCAAGAAATCATCCTTCTTTTTTTCCTGTGGAAAAGAAATGAACCGTCAGGTTTATCCCATAGCACCAGTGTTTAGTGCAGAATTTTTTTCAGCTTTACCTCTGGACTAAACAGATCACTACCACTGAAACATCTGTGCTTCCTTTTTGAGTTAAACACTCCATGTAACTTTTTATTTTAATCTTTATCACAGGTATGCTTGTCTTCCCATCAAAGTCATGTTGAAACCTCAGCAGGACTTCTTATTGGCATCAGTGCTATTTAGACTATACTATATTTCATAAATATTTTTATTTCATAAAAAAGTAGAATATTTGGACATATCTAGGAAACTTCTAAAACTCAGCTATCATGAGGACAAAAATTGTTACAGGCAAGTAAATTGTGCATTTAAAATTTACACACGAATCAAGTGTGCATCTGTAAATGACCATTTCCTACAGCACATAGAGGTAGGAACTCACTTCAAAGTCTCAGTTTTCCAGCAGGAAGAGAACCTAAAAGATTAGGAGCCTGGGGAGTAATTAGCACATCAGTGTGATAGGGTTTGTTTGCACTCTTATAATTGTTTTATGAAGCCTGTATGGTAATTTTGAAAGCAGTTTTTAAACAGATGGTTTTAAGAAAATTGCTAGGATATTACAGGATGGGAAAGACTAATTTACCTCAATTACTGTAACCCAACACTGTGAAACTTCTGCAACAGGCAAGTGCCCTGTTTCTTCATTGACCTCCACTTCATCTAATCAGAACCTGACATAAACCATGTAGTCATGTGACTATAGTTTATACTTTGATCCTAATGGTTGGTAAATCAGACCAGACCCGAGTTTGCTTTATTAGTGCTACTTTTGCCCCTGTTGCTTTTGTTGCACATTCTTGTTTTGCCTGGGGAAGCTTTAGGAGGGCTCTCCAAGGAAAGGCTGTCAATATAAATGTGATACGGACCCTTCTGTTTCACAGCATTTCTGTGGTTAGAGAGTATGAGCACTGAAAAATCCCAAAGCAGCAGCAACCATATCCTCATTATTCAAGTGCCTCTGTGGGTGGGGTGTCATCTGCTTTCTCTGGAATTTGTCTACCATCCTCATTCTCACAGTCTGTTGCAGCTTCTTCAGCAGTTCTCCACTGCCGCTACCTTCCTGTGCTGTCTGCAGGTTTCCTTTGCTTTAATTTCCTCCTCCAACATCTCCTTTAGCTAGAAACTTACTCTTTCTAATTTTTTTTCTTCTCAGATTGAAGCCTAGAGTTCTTTATTTTACAAGAAAATATCACCATTATAAGGAAACTCAGCGACAACAGCTGGTTGATCAAATATACATAAGGAAGAATCTGCTGCCTGGTCTTTTATGGTTCTTTTTTTTTTCCTGTAGTCATCATCCAACTCTCTTTTTCCCTGGTAAAACATTATAGCATATTACATGACTTGTCTGTCAAAGGCCTTGCCTGAAACACTCTCAGCATTAAACTGATCCTGACTTCCAGATTGCCACTGCTCAGGACCAGGCATTAACTTAGATGTTTGCTCATCAATAGATTTCAGACCGGTGACACAAAATTAGAGAAAGAAATAATAACAAGACTGAGCTAAACCCATGTTTTGCTGCAAGCCAAGGAGCAGCACTTGGCTGTTCTGCCCTCAGAGTGAAGGAGGTTCTGCATTTTTAGACACACTGCTCTGCTGTTTTTCACAAGTATAATCCTGATAATTTCTTCTAAGAAAAAGCTCAACAGGGCAGGTGGGGCGTAAATAATTTGACTGACTTCTAGGCCCTTTATCCTACCTCTGAGGATGACTGCGCTGTTATTTGTAGTGTAAGTAAGTGGTTTAGGACAAAAGTGAGTACTCCACATCTTTATCCAGAAGACAATCAAGACAATGTTGAAATATTGGATACCTTCCGTAACTCCATATACAGTACTGCAATACTGCATATAAAAGACTATAACGTACTATGACATAATAAAAATTATCTTACAAAACATTTCTGTGCTAACAAAGATTAAAGAGAGACTCAAAGACATCAGTCATTTCAGGATGACAGAGTTTTGTGCCACTTGAATCAATTTACATTATCCTAGATTTAATGTACTGCATTGCATTAATTTAGAAAAGCAAATACATCAGTATGATCAACAATATAGTAACTGACTATATGGCAACCAAGTTACCTGAAAACCAGAATTATTTCATATTTCCAAGTAAAAATAATCTGCACATTTATGACTCTTAATGACTAGATCAAGTGTAAAAACCGAATGCATATCCATCAGGGATTGTATGCATAGTTAATTAAGTATGAAATAATAAATGCCTGATTTCTACAGGATAGGGTAAACATCCAATTAAAATAAGATGCTGGGTACATTTTTCCTTCTCATTAGTAAAAGCATAAAGCATTTTAACATTTCCTAAATAATTTACTTGTATTAAAATAAAGTGAAATGCTTAAAACATTAATAGGGTACTTTACAATGCTGTAGTCAATACGTTGCTATATGAAGGTAATGTAAATAATTTATGGCTCTATTCAGCAGAAAAAGTCTGCAGTTCTCAGCAGAGCAGGGTCCCACCAAGGCGAAGGAACAGGCACCTGGCCAAGTTACACTATAATCACCATTGAACCCTATAAACACTGGCAAAACCCACTGGCGACATGAAACTCCATGAGCTGAGCCTGTGCGTGCTGAAAGTACCTGATGGAGATCCCAGTGTCTTGGGCTCCCTCTGAAGGAAAAGGTGCTCAAGACCAGTTTGGTGGGTGTGTGTTACATCACAACACACCCTCAGCTGTTGTTCAGCTCAGGGTAACCAAAAATGGGACCAGCACTTTTTGAACACGCAGGAAGAAATTATTCTTAGCTCACATGTAGCCTAAAATGACAGAGTGGCATGGACTGGAGGTGTGGGTGGATGAGCTGTCTTCATAACAACAACCAACAGCTCTCCACGGCATGTTTGTAGGTAGCCTGGGCACTGCTGGCAATCACTGACACCAGGAACATCAATGTCCTCCCTGCACCCTGCAGTACAATTAAGCCATAAATACATTGTTTCCACACTCATGGATTAATAACACATTTGGACAACTTCTGTAAGCGTGTGTAGTGTTAACATAGCCTGTGTGCTGGACCATAACCCTTCCCTGGATGTAGGACAAGGGCAGAATTCTCAATTTTCAAAAGCCAGATGGGTACAAGTGGTTTTAGAGCTCTGAATTTGAATAATCTGGGTTACTGACATGCAAAACACAGCAGGCACTTCAGCTTCAATTTTCTGCTAAGAGTCAAGGTATGGATGTTAAATCTGGGCTCTCTGATGAGAAAACACATGTACTGACTATCCAAGCAGATTGCTGGATCCAGTGAATTAGGATTGCAGTACCTTACCAGTGAGTACGTAATAGGTTTGTGCAGCTAAACTGACTTAACATATTTTTCTCACGGACATTTTGCGATATAAATTTTCCTAAAATGTTTCATAACATAGCTATAGTAAATAAGAATTTGCTAATAAGAAATTATTAAATACTGTCTTTTATTAAGCGATGTAGGTAACGTCCTACTAAAACTTAGATTTACAGCTCAGATAATATATAGAAGTATGGCATTTGGCTAGGACAGCTTTTAAGATTTTTCAAATGCTAGAATCACTTTTCATTAAAACTGTGACAGAAACTGAGAAACTGGCACAGTGCCTTTTCTTTTATGTACATTAAATCATACATTTTGTGGTAAGATTTTTACATTTTTTCTGTTTATAGAAGTTGTGTACATTATCTTCCTTGTGTCACACCAAGATCCATCTGTATAAAAAAAAGATATATTTGCCTTGTAAAGAAGAGAGATTTAGAAACACATTGCCCCCAAATTCTTTGTTGCATCATGCTCCCCAGCGCTGGTTGCTTTGCATAACTGACAAATGAAATTATTGAAAGGCAATTGCGGATGAGGCTATGCCGACCTTAGTTCAGCTGGTGAGCAGGGGTGAAAACGTCTTTCTTAGCATACGGGTGTGAGAAAATGGTCCATACTGAGGAAAAACCCTTTTCTTGTAGGTCCCCTGTGCTTTTCAAAATTCAATGCTATAGGAAATGGAAGTGACTCTCTTTTCTTGGGACTTACTGTGCTGCAGCACCTAGCTATATTTTACTAGCTATATTTTCATGGGAATTTGTTCTTATAAAATGCATTTTAAGGACCTTGTGTGGTATCCTTTTGTTAGCTGGGTATCATAAGCCTGGGAAAGAAATTAAAACCAGCTTTAGTCTTGAAAAGACCTTTGTCTCAGAGAACAACTCATTATTTGAAAACAGAAAAGATGATTAGCACAAAACAAAGCGATTCAAGATGACAAATTCTGCCTACATTCTCCAGAGCCTTGGTAAGGCGAGGGAAGAGGCAACATGAACCTTTTTGAGGGCTGCCCTTGGGAGGCTTGCTCTGCCCAGGCTTCACTGCAGGGAGGGTCGCTTTGCCTCCCCACCTTTGGTTTATGAACATCGCTGAAAGCTCCTGAAAGTGAGCATACTTTTTTTCTCATGATCCTTGTAGAAAAGAAACACAGACACCATCTTCTTCAGCTTCCTAAACTATTCTGTAGCTATTTAAAAGGAAGGGACTCGCTCTCACTGTCTGCAACTTGCTTCTTTCTACAGCAGTCTCATTTCTATGACAAGGTTGGTGGAAGCCTAAATTAAATTTGGGACCTAATTTTAAAAAGAATCTCAACCTCCTGAGTAAACAATAGATGGAGCCTGCCTATTAAATCATCATGTTTTAATTAAATTCTTTGCAGCTTGTGAGTTCTTTGAACTGAGCTAGGTGATAAATGCATTGTAATTTTAATAGGGTTATATTTTGCGCTAAACTCACATGGTGCGGTGACACAAGATATATACTGTGTTACCACAAAATACTGCATGGTATTTTGCTGATAACTGCATGCTTGGTATATGACAGGGTAGCTTAACGGAAGAAATAAAGGCAATGTAAAGTGGGTTATTTTCAATTACAGACTAAAAGATTCAGAAGCACATGAGTATTTGTGGCACTTGCAAAAAAAAAACCCAAGCTCCCCCGTATTGTTCATATTAATGATTCAGGCTCCACTGAAACCAGAGGGAAGTCTACCTATTGCTCTGAAAGGCTTTTGGATTGTGCCCTTAGTGTGTTATTGAAATAATAAAGCAAAATAAATAAGGAATTCGCAAAAATGAAAGAGACAAATATGGCTTCCTTCAGTAGTACCTGAAATAGTGTTAAATCTGAATGAAAGAGGCCCAAAGAAGAATACTGAAAATTCTTTTTTTCCTTAAACAAGACAATATGGTTTAGAAAGTGAATTAAAAAAAGAAAAAGTTGTAACTTTAAAATGACCTCCAACACCATCACTGAATATCTCTGCTTCTTTATCACAGGCTACATGAAGTTATCTTCCCACAATGCTACTGGCATCGTAAAGTTTCCCAGTAGGAAATATGACACACTCTTAAAACATATGTCAGAGATTTCCAGAATTGCAAACATGGTATTTTAGATGGTGAGATTCCTTTCCTCATAAAAGCATCTTTAAATTGTCTGACAGAGAAAATTCATATCAGGAATAAAATCCTGGCCCCAACAGAGTCAACGAGAGTTTTATGCCTGATGCAAGTGGAACCAAGATTTCATCTGCACTTTTTACTGTTATTCCTGTATATAAGCGCATGCTGATCATGTCAGCATCTGCCTTGTCACTGTGGAGAGATGAATCAAAGGGACTGAGCTCTGCCTCTGAGCTGCAGTCCACTGTGCTTCCCCTCTGCCCATGACAAGATTGTGCTTGGGTCCTGGGCTTGCTGATGGGTGTAGCTTTAGAAACCTGAAAATAAATAAATAAGACACAAACCGTGTACACTGACGTGTGTGACTGATGCTTAGAAACCATAATATATAATGCCATAGCTGATAGGTTTCTGCTTGTAGGGACCTGATTATTCCACCTGGATAGTGGCTTAAACAAAAGAACAACCAGACAAAAGAAATATATGTGCAAAGTCCAAGAAGCAGGCTATTATTTTGAATAGAGGTGCTGTGCGTTTTTTTTTCCCCTGGCATTGGCTGCAGTAAAATGAATCACGCAGAGCAACATTTTTCACAAACCCAGAACATCCTACATTCACATAAAACTGATGTACACCAGGAATGTTCACTGGGCTGTAGAATGGGAACAAAGAGGGCTGCAGACATACAATTTGTCATCCTGATTTTATGTAATAACAGGATATAAGCATATAAATGGATAGGTTTGGCAGGTGAAAAGGAAAATTATAGGGAGAGAGAAATATTGTAGCTAGCTCAACAGTAGCCATATTGCCCATAGATCCTTTTGCCATTTGACAGCTGTCTCACGAAAGGGCTGAAAAATCATGTTTACTCAGATCAGCCTGATCTCTCTCTCGGTTATTTAGGATGCTGCATATTCCATGAAAAAAAGCAGCATTTTCAGCTTCTAACTTCAATTGAATTACCATGAAATGCACATATTCGAGTATGTGCTTTCTGAACCTTCAGCAATAGGTCTGAGCGATAAGGTGCTCAGGTTAGCCCATTATCTTGCACATATGAGTTTGTAGTGCCATGTAAGAAAAGTGTCTTTCTACACAGAAAAAGGAATAAGCAGAGTTTAATTTTTCCAGCCTGATATCAGCATTTATTTTAGAGATCAGTGGGGAGTTACTACGCAAAGAAAGCCAGTGAACTTGAGAAAATTTCTTCTTTCTGTCAGACAAATAAGCCCTCATGGGCTGCCCTATATACCCATATATAACACAGCCCAAGTCCAGGCCTCTGTGGACTGGTACAGGGGACAGCAATGTGAGAGAGAGTTAAGGAAAGGCTCAGTAAATATCTGACGGATTGCTGCTGCTGCTTCTTTTCTGGAGGGTTTGTTTCGTACTGTACTGAGAAACTTGTAATACTGGACTGAGCTGAAGTGGTGACATTAAACTAGGTCCTTATGCTTCAGGCTAGGTCTAGTGTTTCATCCAAAATCAGATCATGAATAGTGCTAACTTGGTTGTTGACAGAACTTCCATTCATTGCAAGAAGGTGCTTGGGGCAGTTCTATGATGTTGACCTGATCATTGGCATTTGGGGTAAGAAACTTGGAGGAGAGAGCAAAATTTACTTTCACTCCAATGAGATGGCATTTCTGTGAGCTATCTTCTTCCGATGAGATAGGATTTCAGGGAATGAAGTATATTATTTAATGCAATATTATCTTATTCTTCGGAATTTTTTTTCCTATATTTTCCAGAGTTTTGAACAGCCCTTGTGTCAGGGGAATTTTTTTAAAGAGTGTTGACCAAACTAATGATTCTGCAGTCTCGAGCATTTGTACGTATAGACTGTGGATTTTAGACATTCACCTATCTGACAAGAAGATGCAGTCAGGTAGACTTGATGCTTATTTGAATTGAACTGGCTTTCAATGGAAGAACAAAACTAGTGGCTTAAAAACCTTTCTTCTGTAATATGATTTATCCATTAGGCCAGCTGAAAGCAGAGATAGCAAGTCAGCCAGATGCACACATATATACATATAGACATAAGGTCAGAGAAAGAAACAATGTGAAACAGCTATTACAGAGGGAACAACTCCTGTATATAAAGCACTGAGGATAAGAATAATGGATGGATATAACAAAAGCCATTAAAGCATCAAGAGTAACCTCTGCAATAGTTTAGCCAGCTTATACTAATGAACTCGGAGTGGTTCACCTCATAATAAATGGATAATGAGTATATAAAATATTGCATACATTAATATCTTTGTAGGTTAAAAAAATTAGTAAATGGTTCCCACATGTCTCTGTATTCAGAACTGGTGGGACAGAGTAGGTAGATGAGAAAGCCTAAAGTATACTCATTGATCTGCATGAAAGTTCAGAAGGAGCTGCCTTGAATTCTTTTAGTGGGTAATTTTACAGACTATATTAGTAAATGTATTTGCTTGATCCAGATTTAAGTGCGGTTTTGTAAGTTTGTATGAACTTGTTCCAGGTTTCCCTCTGTCCTCCTGGACACACTTCTCGTAACTGCTTCCAGCAGCAGGTCAGTGCACTTTCACCTCTGTTCACATCCAGCAAATCCCATTTCTTACACAAGAGAAAGAAAAAAGTAAGGTGTCCTGGGGAAATTGTGTAACCGAAGAAATATTTCTTGTATGTGAAATTTAAGGCACAGATCATCTGCGAATGAAGTGAATCACAGTGTTATGGAATGAAGTGGGAGGTTCCACGCACAGATGCCACAAGGGCTGGACTTCTCCTTACCTCTCTTTCAGAAAACTGTTAACATCTAAAAATGTTATTAAAAGAGGGTGTTTTCCATGCCGCAACCTGTTGCCATCCTGGAAGCATATAATGCTCCTGAAGTGTTCATTTTGACCAGTGAAAACTTTCATGCAGCACATGCATTTAAGGAATACTGGAAACTTGAGTTCCTGGTTATCCCTCACAATCTTATGACAATGAATGGAATGAAATTAATATTAGTGGTTTGCCCACTTAGACATATCAGTGTCAGACAAAGAAGGAAAAGAAACCAGTTTTGTGGAAGAGGTGTGACGGGTGGGAAGTTGTTTGAAGGCTTTCACAGGTTTTTTCTTGTACAGGTATTGGGTGAGTCATGAGGGCAACGGAGAATCCAGCAGGAGCTGTCTCCAAAGATGGACCCCAAGAAGCCTCAGCTTCAGACTATGCCAGGCAGATTCCCCTATAATATAATGCAGCTGCCAGAGAGGGCCGATGCTAGCATACAAATCTGAGGAGTACTCATGAGCTTTCAGCAGATTTCTGTAATATCTGTGCTTTCAGTCAAACTTTATTTTCTGTGCAAAACTACCAAAATATGGGCAAGATTTTAAAACACTGCATAAGAAATATCCCAGGGAGATATCTGAAATAAATATTATGGAAGAGTTCATTTTAACGGAGTTAATCCATACAGAAATGGATAGCAGCAAGATATTTAATCATGGCATATCCAGTTTAATCACATTTAGAATCCTCTGGAAATTAAGCTTATACAACTTCCTTAATTTAGAGGACAGTATAATGCTTAAGTATTTAATCTCCTTAGGATTGATATTGGACTCGAGTCTTTTGCAGAGTTTCATGTTAGAAAACTTCAGAAGGAGATCAAATTAATAAATCATCCATTTCTGGTCAAAACAAGATAGTTTTTTTTTTGTACTCTTTACCCTCAAATTTGTAATAATTTGATTTTGGCCTTGAATATTGACAATTCTGGTGTTAAGACCACTGTACTTTTGTTGGATTTTTAGGGAATACATACTCCAGTCTCATAGTTCTCTTCATTAAAGTACAGCTAAATGAATGAAGGTAGATCCTTCCAATGCCCTTTGGAGACTCTTTACATTGTACAACTTTTAGTCTTTGCCTAAAATTCAGCTGTGTTTTAAAGTGCTGGTTTATCTTAGTGAGCCTTCCCTAAACTTCCATCCTGCTGTTCATTTTATCATACAGAGCTTACAAAATTTTATGTAAGATGCCTCAATTGTGGTAATTTCAGAGCAGCTTCAGAACAGTATTTAGCCCTGCCCTGCCTTTTTTCCCAAGCAACATTCTTAAGTCAGCATGACTGTTGTCAATGGTGCAAGTGATGGAGGAATGCGGTAGTCATAAATATAGTATGATTTTTCATCCTTTCTATTTCCCTTTTGAGGAATCTCACCATCCCGCAATGGCCTTAGTATGCTTTATACAGTGGGGAGCCTGCAGGCAGCACACGCTCTCAGCCCTCCTCTCCTTGCCAGGGTGGGTAATTCCTGTAACAGCACTGGTCAGGGCTTATTTGCAAAAAGAGCTTCCTGAAAACAGCGAGGCATTGCTGCTTATCAGTATGAGTAATACATTCAAATTTGGATCCTAATTAAAAAGAGCCAGTGCAAAGAGAACAAAACCAAAAAGGAAGCACTGAAAAATAACACACGCAGAAGCAAATTAATATTAGTAAAAGTGTTCACTAGTAATTACTTATTTCCTATGCCAATCTTTCAACCAAAAAAAATATCACTCCAAGCATCTTGTGTTCAAGGCTCTAACATCGTTCTAGCATTGAACTGTGTCTCATAAAACAAGATGATGCCTTGCCTCAAAATGTACTTTAATAATATAGTATTTGGCATTTTATGCATAACAATAATTTGATTTTTCAGAATTTATTGATGGAGAAAGGGCTGTAAATTCGGAATGAGTTCTTTCAGTAAAGAATACAAAATATTTCCTACAAAAAGTGTAGGGAATGAAATTGAAATAATAAATTCCAAACTTATCCAGGCAGGCAAGTTCAATGCTAAAGTGAATTCATTGGCAGATTTACAATTAAGTTCTATCTGGAATGGAAATAATAATAATAATTATAAACTCCTAGAAACACTGTGGCAGCTTGTATCTTGGATTCAGCAGGGAGAAGTAAGTCATATTTAGTTTCAATAAAGGCATAATTCCTGATACCTTCAAATACCTTCTAAGAGTGGCTTAATTTAGTATATTCTTTGAGAATCAGGGATCTGTTTAAAATCAAATACTCCTGTAGGCAAAAAAGAAGTATAAACCATTTCATTTCACGGGAGGGAAAGCTCCTGCAAGCCTCACCTGTGAGAGTGGAGCTGTTCTGGGACAATGTGCAGCCCTGCCCACGCTCTTGGAGCACTATTTTTGACCTATATCAGGCAAAACAGATGCAGGAGGGCAGATACGATGAAGACTACATTAATTAACCTGTTATTGCTCTCCCAGCAGGGGCATGGCTTAGCAAGAACTATCTGTACCACAGCTGCTGTTTTATAAGGGGGAAGTCTCTTCTGTATTTCACTGCATTGTGATTCCTCAGAACACGTTTTGAAACATAAATATTCTTCTGGTTTATATTTGTTTCCCAATTTTTAGTACACGAAGCCCTTTCATATAATTTTCACCTGGATGGTTCCTAATCCACAAGGTTTGCCACTAGCTGAAGTGGCTTATCAGTGCACTGACACGAACAACCACTGGAAATTAACAAATTACAGTGCTGACCTTGGCTCTAGTCATTTGGTTCAGATTAGGTTTCCTTCTCTATCACAGCATTTCATCAGGATGGTTACAATGAGTTTCTGAGCTGTGTAAGTTTATACTCATGTGCTTGAGTTTACAGGAGATGCAAGGCACCAAAATGTGTCCTGCGAGGCACCAAAATGCAAACCCACCTGTTGATTGCACTGGGAGCTGGAGGTGTTTGTGACCTCTTCTCCAGCCCAGTAAAAGCCAACGCAGTTGCAATAATGGTTGAGCTGACAGTTTCATCACTCTTCGGCTGCTCACACCCATCCAGTGACCCAGCACTCTCGCAGCAGATTAAAAGTTTCCAAACTCTGGTATAAAAACCCTCAAACCTCCTGCAGCCGTTCTTCTGAGATTTGTATTGTTGTGATTTGTTTATAGCTCAGATATTCTTAGTGAGCTGTCTGGATACAGGCCTTAAGGGAATGTTTTTTTCTGATTTCTTTTTTTTTGCTGCATTTTTACTTGGCCTGGAGAATTTGAACAGGGACTTAAAATCTGCTTTGAAAATACAAATTCTGCCATGAAAACTGAGTGTTGTATTAACATATGTACTTTTATTTTTATAAATGAAGAGATAAATTGCTTGTAAAGATATTTAATGCAGTTTTAACTCAGATTCAGTACAATGCTAAGAAGTAAAGTATTTGCTCTTTTTGTGTCAATGGAATTTTTGCCACTGAGTAAGGAGGATATGAATTTCACCTCATGTCTCTCTGAATGCCAGCCTTAAAATATTTCTTTTTACACATGCATTTAAATGAAGACCTTATTAGTTGAATATGTGGATCATATTCCTTTTTATTTCAGAATTTTGGGTGAAACGCTTCCATGCAATCCTATAGTTTCATGAAAGCTAAAAATTATGTAGAAACATTCATTCCAAGAGTTGTCCTACTTGGAACAATCTCTTAAAACTAAGGTTTTCTGGTTTTATCTGATTGGAAAATATGAACTGGAAACCAGGTCATTTTGCCCCAAAGGGGAAGTTTAATTCCATGTCACCTTGCAAAAACATTCAAAAGACTCTCTTTTCTTTCTACAGTATAATAATAATAATAAAAAATACTGCTTCTCCAAAAGAGTGGTCATCCTCTGGCCAACTGTTTTGATTAAAGGGAACCAATCTTTTTCAAATGAAAATGAAGCTTACAATTAAACTCAATGTAGAATCATTTTGAATACTGAAAGCTTAGCCTAAAAAGTGTCAAAGCCAAGAACAAACTGACTTTTTTTCTTCAACAGATTTTTTTTCAATTATTTCAGTAAATAATGAATCTATTTCCAGTAACACCGGAGCTCAAAAATTGCAATAGGTCTGTACCAGGACTTAATTCACCAGCTACTCATCTCCTTTCTGTTGGTGAAGATTAATAGCTTCACTGAGTTGGCATTGTAAAAAGCATATGAATTCACATGTTGTCTTTGAAAAAAACACTGTGTTCTCTCTTTCCAATTATTCTGAATTCACAGAGATACTCTTCATTTGCAGTAGTAGTACTGGTAGTCCATTCATTCTCCTCTTTAGTACAGAGTTTGTAGGTGTTGCATGCACAGCACAAAGTAGGTTTTTTTCTCAATGTACTCAAGTATGTTACTCCCTGAATATTTGATTTCTTTTGAATCATTCATTAGCAAAGTGCTACTCTGTTCTGCAACAGCTGAATCAATGAGAAGTCTTGATTTCAAAGGGCAAAAATTTCACTTGATGTCTGCAAAGGCACACGGGTGAAGCTGTTTCATGGTTCTAGATGTGCAGTGGAAAAGAGTTGGTTGAAGTCTACTACGTTCTAGTACCTGTCCATAAACCTTATGAAGCAATCAGCTGAGAAGCTTTCTCTTTGTCTGTGGGATTCCCCACTGAGCTCAAATTTGTGTAAGGATTATTTAAGTGCACACAAAAAAGTCTGAACAAACTAAGAACAATGTATTTTTTATCATTGACAATGTAAAGCTTTCTAAATTAGTTGCAGAGCCATGCTATTTTTTCCTTTATACAGCCCTTAATACAGCATGCGTACTCTCTTTTATAACCTGTATTCGTTATTCAGATGTGGTAATGAGTTTTACTTTAAAAGTTTCACAACAAAACAAAGACTCTAATGCAGAAAAGACAACTGCAATGTGCAGCTGTAATCAGTAATGGCAGGGAATTTTCTTAAGAACAAGGTTTGATTGTATTTGAAATCCTATACTTTGAGTTTGACATCAAAGACTTAAACAAAAAAAAACTGCTACAGAGAACAAAATAAGATAAATGTAATTTGCAAATAAAGAATGTCTAATTTTGATCTCACTAGCCCATTTCTCCCTGTTCTAATAAGGAAATTAATTGACTATAGATGAGTCTTTTAGCATCTCAGTGGGAGCAAATCTGCTTTTATTTACATAGCTGAAAATTCACAGGGTTTTCTAAATGGCAGTTCTTTACCTATGCTGAGAAAGGATGAGAGTGGTCTACAATCATAGAACTGTAATGAAAGCTGAATAATGTTTTCTATATAAAGCTGAGTCTTCTCTACGCGAGACAGAGCATGCATAGCTATGGAGATCATGGCAGTGGTGTCACACTGTAGATCACTTAAATTCCCTTCTCATCAGTCAGAGGCTGTAGAGGAAGCTGGGCATATCACTGCAATTCCACAAACTGCATTCATGCATTTTTTTTTCCCAGCTAATTTTAATTTGTTCACTCGAAGTAGTCTATTTTGCTCTACTATCATTTGCAGAATGGTTGTCCTCAAAGCCTTCCAGGACACTGTGTGTCTGATCTGTGCGCAGATACAGCTGTGTAAAACAGCACCTAGGAAATTACCAGTAAAATTGATCCAGGTATTATTTTCTTGAACGTGGTAGATTATTTGCTGACATTTTGTAAAAATTGCACTTAAACACTGATGGTTTTCACGATACTAAATCCTGTGCAGATATTTAAACCCAGTCTTTCTATAAACATGTTTTGTTCACTGAAGCTGGTCCCCAAGTTTGGTAGGTCTTCCTTTTCCTTACTTGCAATTAAATAGACTCTGTACTCTGTCATTAGACTACCGAAGAATAAATATTCTTTCAATTAACATTTCAGCGGTTGTATTAACATTTTCTATCTTAGCAGCAGTGTCATGACTTCCGAAAATACTTCTGTTGTGTGGGAATGCAATTGGAAGGAGCGATACGGCATGATGTTTCTGGTTAACTGCTTTCTTACAGCAAAAGTTACTAATGTCTGCACAGGTGAGGTAATTGTAGCAAGCTGGTTAAATGTATGGCATACATAAAACACAAGATTTCCAACTTTATGTCAAATAATCATTGTTTTTGTTTGGAAGTGTCATACTGAAGAGTTATATATTTGGCCAAATCAACCATCCGATATTCTTCTGGAGAAAGAGAAATCCCTGATAAAAAAAAAAAAAGCTTTTTCAATTGCCTTTTAGAAGCTCCCTTTTTCTCTGGCTGATGTATTAGTAGTGGGAAAAGGTTAAGCTATCATGAAATTTGGGGATGTGAAATCTTAGATGTCAACTGCATAAATCTTATTGCAATTGCACAGATCCAGGACTACATAGCCTGCACACTATGGATGGAGTAATCTTTTTTAGGGGAGAGCCTGACACTTGATTTTTTCCTCAGTTGTAATAAGAACTGTAAAGTATATTCACAAGGGGAAATTTAAATCAAACTGAAGTAAAGAAAACAATAGCTACAAGTAACTTGGTTGCCCTGACAGTCTATCAAAATTCGTCTGCTTTGTGTGCCAAAATATGATTTTTTTTTATTGCAGATCCTGTATAATCCCTTATCAGTTCTATCACTTCTTCTCTTTTATTTTACCCAATCTTCTGGCAAATTCTACATTCTAGCATTTTAAACCCTCAGTTCTTTTTTTCTGGGTCAGCTATGTGTCTGTTATTCTAATAATACTGTATTGTCCTTGAAAATGTATAACTCCAATTCAGCACTCTTACTGTGCTGCTAGTGTTTGTTTAAAAAGATGGAAAGAGCATGTGAGAGACAATACACACATGCCAAGGACAGATTTTCTGTCCCAGTCATCTCTTGCCATATATCTTACGCTACTTTTCATCGTTAAACAACGGATGCATTACCCTGGGAAGTGGCAAGTTACCTTGAATGCTCAGTACTCTTACTATCAACACAAAACAAAAACAAAAAGGAGACTGGCCCGATAATTTTCCCTATTAGTAGCATGTCTCTTTCTCTTCCTGCACATGAAACATGGAAAGTTCAAGGACAAGGCAAATGACTGCAGAAATTCTGTGAGTCATTAAACTACAAACTTGTAAAACACAAGAGACAAAATGGGTCATCTCTTTGAGGCCAGTTCTGATACTCGATTGATGTTTAATAAATTCCTGTCATCTGTCAACTTCAGTGGATATAAATTGTTATATTCACTGTAAGAAATAATAACCATAATCCTCTGCAATTAGGACTTGCAAAGGAAAAGGGCCCTTCAGGAGAGATTTCACTGTACTACAAAGCCCTGGTGGTCTTCGCTCTACTCGGTGGTAACATTACAGCCAGACCTTGACTGACATACTGGGCACCGACTGGGGCTTCTGGTAAAGACGGAAGGAAGTATTTTCACTTAATGCTTGAAGAAAGCTATTTTACGTGTTTGGTTGATGGATGAAATTGAACTATTTCAGGTTAAGCACTTAAATGTTGGATCACATTTTATATATACTACTTCAATACTACTACGAGAGTGGTGAGACACTGGCACAGGCTGCCCAAGGAGGTTGTGGCTGCCCCATCCCTGGAGGTGTTCAAGGCCAGGTTGGATGGGAGGTGTCCCTGCCCATGACAGGGGGGTTGGAACTAGATGTTCTTTAAGGTCCCTCCCAACCTAAACTATTCTGTGATTCCATGATTCTAAATCTCACTCGTATAGCAAAGCTTCTCTCTGAAAATGGTACTATTTTATTTTTCCAGCAATTTCAGGTCTTAGCCTGAAACAAAACAAAAAGTTGGTTTTTTAAAAGTCTTTTCAGTTCTTGTTTGGACCAACAAGAACAATGAAATGTGTTTTAAAGATGTAGGATAAAAAGTGGTGAATCCATGGGATTAAAATCAACTGTAAGGGGAATAAAGAAAAAAACCAAAAACCAGCAGCTTTCTCTTGGAAATTCATGTGCTAAGCTACAATATATTTGGAGGGGACAAAGATCTGGAGGAAAATCACAGTAGAGCAAATCCACATGGAAGGAGAAAGATTCATTTTTCAATAATAATAAAAATCTGCAAGAGAAGTTAGGACATGATTAGTATTCATATTGTAAAAGCAAGTAAAACCGTTTCTGCTAATGGCTTCAGGCATCCCCTGTGGGCTGAATGCCCCCAAATATAAGACTTATACCCATTTCTGCCTCAGAAGTAGTAGGAAAGAATACTGTTTAGTGTAGATAGAAAATAAGATGAGCTAAATATTAACATTTAAAGAAAACAAAAGCCACAGGAGACCACTGATGGTCTCTTTAGCCTACTGAGTATTTTGATGGAGAGGTTTACATACTCTGAATGAATCACTGTTACTTATTCCCTCAGCACACAATAGTATAATATGATAGGGAAGGGCTGAAGACTTAGCATTTCCGTTCTGGCATATCTCTTTCTTAACAGCTGTAAAAATTAATACACACTGAAACTTGGCATTAAAGACTCATCAGCAAGCTGCAGCATCTAGAAATAGGAAAGAAAAATATCATGTGTGTTTGAAGGTGAAGAATAGTCCATTCTTGCCACTTATAAATGTAAATGTCAATGTCAAAAAAGTCAATGGCAGTTGCTTGTAAAGAATCAAGTTTTCTTAAGAGCTCATTCTTTCATCAGCATCACAATGCATTAGCCAGACATTCAAAAGCATTAATCTAGCCATTACTTATGAAAATCTGTCCATTTGCAGCGAGGCATAAAGGGGAAATTGTTCAATAAGAGGCTGATTTCTTTTTAATTAGCCTCTTTTTTACCTGCGTGGCACCTCCTTTTCATTCAAAATACTTATTACATATACTAGTACTATATGTTTGTGTGTAAAACCTTTTATGATCTTTGAATGTAATTATTTTCATAGTTCCTCTTCCTAAGCTGCAGATATACTGAAGCACAACATCTGTTCTTTTTAGAAGAGGTTGGTGGCAAGGAGTCCATCCTCCCCAAAAGTGAAGAGAGGCTGGTGTTGCGAGCTCCTATAGAGAGCAACATTCCCCTTGGGCAATGTGTTTATCAGTAGCTCAGGCTCCAGCATCCTATTTCCCTTACTGCCTCCGCAGACCTCCAGGGGAGTGCTTGCCTGGGCGTGATGTGGGCAGAGCGGTGCTGGCTTACCCCAATGGGTTTACACCTGTGAGTTGTTTTCAATGAGCGTTTGTGGTACCAGTATTGGAACAAGAGGATGAAGAAGGAGGAATAGGAGGCCTTACTGACAGTCCTGCATGTGCCTGGAGCAGGGCCACCCTTGGTATTTTCACCAGTTAACGCTGGGTGATTTGAGCCCCCGGTGCAAATATTGGTAGGACAGTCCAGCACAGACTCTTTCTCCAGTGCAGTTCATCGGAACACTACCCATAAATATACCCTCAGTCCTGTTTGGCAGCACAACTCATTACAGAGAGCACAGCGCTAAGATGGTATTTGTCCCTTTAAATATTTTGATTGCCTATAGCCGCACAGTTAAGATATCAGCTGAGTACACTTTAATTAGCCCAGAGGAAATCGCAGTAGGGATGAAATGAGTTGGGTTGTTATTCTTCTGGTTTTACTAACAGCAAATAAAAGCATGTAATTAGCTTTTTTAAGGTATTTTCAGGATCTTAGGGTTATCATAACTGTAAACAATAGTATATTCATCTCATCTGGGATTGGTACCTGAAATATATTTTCGTTCTGAATAGGAAATATTAAAATTGGAATTGGTCTACGGGTATTTGAAGACTTGTGTTCTGGTCAAAAAGGGCAGCTTAGCAGCTAGTTGCAGATGAGAGTTTTTGAAGGTTTTCAAGCAAGAAATGCATAATTTCCTGATTTGGTTTAGCAGTGTCAAATGTATTTTTAGCATAAAATAAAAATGTTTGTTTTGATTTATTCCAATTCATTTATATTAAAATATTGGTTTGAATAATGTATTAGTATATACAATATTACATAATTCATAAACTGTGAAAGACTAAGATGTATCAAAATAGTACCAAAAATAAAATTTTAATCACTTCAAAATAATGGAATTCTAGTATAACTGAAATAAAATAATTTGCTGAATTAAGTTTTTGAGTATTTTTCCCACATTTTCCAGATCATAATCTCCTATGCAAGTTTCCAGCCAGATTCCAGCTTAATTTTCCTTTCAGCGATACCGATGTAAGTCAGGAATTTTTCAATGAAGTTACAGCAGTAAGGTCAGAAGAAGAATTGGATCAGATTTATTTAAACAAAATAATTTATTAGTTGTAATAGCTTCCTCTTACAAGTTTGACCTGAAAGGAAAGTCCCAGAGATGTCATCTTCAGAGAATCTTGTGGGTAGATTTGAAACCAAGAATTGGGGAAGTGGTTTGAAATGGGAATTAAAGAATGAAAGTGAGCAGCTATGGGAAACCACTGCAAATTGGCTTAACAAACCAATATTGGATGCGAGATATTTTTGTCATTATCATCTTATCAACAACTGATTCCAGCCTGCGGACAGCCAAGGCTGCAGCCAAGGCAAAGGTGCTGGAGAAAGGTGCATCTTCAGGAGGATTAAATAAAACTTCACAAAAAAATTAAGTTAGCTATTTTCTAGAGAAAGCATGGTGCAAATTAAGTCTCTGAAGGAAAATTATCACCAACAGGTTCCTTAAAAAGGAATATTGTTCCTTTAATGGAAAAACTCTCGGTGCTTAAAGTATCCATATTAAAAACCTAATGGGACATGGAGAATGAAGTGCTGGTCTCCCACTGGGCTTGCTATTGGTCTTTGTCTTTGCACTTCATCTAAATCCCACACTGAATTACAAGCGACACCAACATTCTGTGTGGTGCACGACAGGAAACAGCAGCTGTATGTACTGAAAATTTTGCTTTTGAAAGATCCACAGTTTTTATGACATTAAAAGTCTTACTGTTAATCATCTGTTGTAAAACGAAAAACATCCAAAAAGCACTACTCCCTCAGTAAAAGATACATATATATATATGTATATATATAAACTATTACCAAGTCTTTCAAGATTTAGATTAGGAATTGCTTTGTATATCCTTATAATATATCCTTATGTATGGATACCCAGATACAGAGGTTTTGTGTCTCACCTGAGACAGAAAAATATTTTTCATTTATTAATTTATTTTTCAAGGTAGATAGACAGAAGTAACTGTCAGACAAATACATTCACTATCGATACTACAGATACCAGTCTCAGAGGAATTGAATTTGTGATCGTTCCTGAGCAGAGGGATTAATACTGAGTACTCTGGACAGGAATATTGCAATTCATACACAGTACATCTATCTTGTAAGCATCAGCATTATATACATATATTCTTCCTTAGTGACAGCGCACTGATTTTTAAAGATTTTACCCCACGGAAACAACATATCCATAGCTGAATGAAACATTCTTGCTCATTTTACTGATTATACATTAAAAAATCTTATTACGGTTTCGATTATCCAAGATTTTAGGTGCTGAATTCCTACTGAGGCATCTTTTCTCCTTTGAAAACGGTGGGCATTAGATAACTAATAAGCTTTGGTGATCTATGATCCTTGCTATGGCCTAGCCAAAAATTAGTGGGTGAAGAAAGAACTATTAACACTCCAGTTTGTACTGTACACTCCCCCTCAACCCTTTCCAGCATGAATTACTTAGGTCACCGCTAGGATGGGGATGGAGTTTACTAACAGGGGAAACAAACCATCCAATAACTAAAGGGTGACTTTGCAGACTGAGAGCATTGGAAGGCAATTGGCTCTGATGGGGCTTCCTGGATGGGTGACCATTGAACCCCACAAATCCTCCTCTCCTGAGACAGGTTTCCTAGTGAGAAACTCCTCCTGCCACTGATGCCTCACTCAAGCAAATGCCCTTTTGCTCCTTACATATGTCCTCAGCAGTTAACCATACACACTTACTGACTGTTGGATATCAAATTTGGGATAGAATGACCTAATGACCTTTTTCACATATCATTCTGATCTTTTCTATATAAATGCAGTAAAGACTATATTACTTTTTCCCTTGGATGAAAAATACCTATTAATCTTACAGTAATTCCATGATAGATGACAGCATGAAAACCTACAAGATTTTGAGCTATCTGTAATCATTTTTTCGTAAGACATCATTCAATTCCTGTTCCATCAGCATATATTGATAATGCCATGGCTGATAACCCCTGCAAGCCTGTAGAGTATATGCTGCTGTACAAACCTGATGCTGCACTCATAGATTTCCTTTCTTTGTTCTGTAAAAAGCCACAAAAATCAGGCTTTATTTTTTGCGTTAGTATGGAAAGAAGGAAGAGAACAGTGAACCACTGTTATCCAAAATCATGAATGCTCCTCAGAGCTTTGGGAAATGTACCCCCCAGAGACGATGAGATAAAGGTATCCACACTGAAGGGTATTTCCAAGTTCAGCAGCTGAGAGGCCAAGTGCTACACAGAGCCAATTAGATGTGAGTTCCAGTGAGCTCCGGTGTATGGCAGAGATACTGTACAATGCAAACCGTTATGAATAGGAAATCTATAGGTTTTCATTTTTATGCCTGATGCAGCTTTCCAATGAAACATTCTGGTTTGTGGCATTTGCTTTATATGCCCGTTCTCAGTAGATCCAAAGAGCTAAATGGACATCAAATATCCGTCTTTCATTGTCAGCAATGTGTTGCCAGCCTGAACATCTATTTTAAGTCAGAATAATGAGAACATTTAGCCCTTTTAAGTTCTGGTTTTACTTCAACTAAAGCAGCTACACATCAACTTAATGTCTTTCTTTATTCAGTGACATAGAGGTCACTGCTGTGAGATTTATTTGATTTCACAGTTTGGCTAATTAATTTGCTCATTCTGAGCATACACCATCAGCACTGCTTTTGGAGTAGTACTACCAAAGCAACAGATTAATTTACATGGTACAGTGCATCTGGAATAATTATTACCCCACAGAATTGTTATTGCTTAAAATCTGAGGGGAAAGGGAAGTTTCCTACTGTGATAAAAGGGCTCTGTTGTGGTTTTATCAACTGAAAACAACTACATGGACTAAATTACAAAAGAAGTTTCTTCCAAGTGTTAGCAGCACATATTCTGAAAGTCCATAAAGCTGTAACAACACTAAATTTGTTTGTTCAATTTAATTATTATCAAATTACATTGCTAGTCTAATAATTCTCAAACTACTCCTATTCCTTCAGCAATATTAAGATCCACTTCACCAATCAACACCAACTAATACAGCGGCATCTTTCTCACTGCTGAAAAGTGTTTCTGACTTCTGGGTTAGGAAAACAAGGGGTTTTTTGTTTGCTTGAAAACTAATAAAGTGTGATTTAAAGCATCTTCCATCAACATAGTTAAGTAGTTTGAGCTCTGGACAATTTTTTGACCAAGAAGGGAGAGGCTTCTTTTTAGTGCCATTGTGAGATGGTCTAAATTATCTGGTTCCGGTTCTTGGGTGTTTGATTTGTTGGAAGCCCTTTGCTTTGACTGACTTACTATTTCTTTTCATTACACTGTGCGAAGTGATCCTTCTTGATTTCTGTTTGGATATCTAATTCTTACATTTCTTTTCTGTTTCTGTAACTCACTACTTGTACATTTTAAAATTAGAGTCTGGATGGATCATATGGAATATTTATTTTCTGGTGTTCCTGGAAATTTATAATCCACATTTTATTGCAGTGATAGTAGCTGCAGGTGATTGCTTTTTCTGAGAATAACCGGTGGTATTTTTAAGTTAAATGTCGGAACAGTATGCTGCTTCTGTTCACCAGCGTTTTCAGTGTTGCAGTAGTGATATCCATGCCACATATGGAGCAGAACAATATCTGGAGACTGTGGAGGTCTATCCCAAAGCAGAAGAGTTTACAGGTGGAAGACCAAATCTAGGCAGATCTCACTGAAAAAGTGAAAACAATTTTTTCACTTAAAAAAGTGAAACACAAGAAAAAATAAAAAAGTTTTAAAAGTCTCTGAAGTCCCGATGATGATGTGAGCAGCTGACAAGTGAGATGAAGTAAAAGGTAAGAAGTCAGTGATTACACTTTCCCAATGATTAGCCTTGAGAAGAATTTGAATAACTGTCATCTAGTCAAGAGAGATAAAAACAGGTTAAGACCACTCAGTTTTACCGGGTAATTGGCAGACCAGATGGCATGTAATTTGCAACCAATTTGAATCTGCTCAGATTAGCAGAATGCTCCACACCACTTCTGACTTCCTTGGGAGACAGTAACTTCGTAGTGACCCAAGCATGCCCTAAATTAACCCTTTCATCCCATTCCTATCTTCACAGGGCTGTGAAAGCCTGCAAGAAACAAGAAGAAATAGTAACCGTACAAGTATTTGTCAATGCTCCTTATCTGCGAGGATGTAAATAACACTATCTGCTGGATGGCTTTTAGTGGTTACAATAAATATTGATATTTTCTTGCACTTCCATAGAAAATTTGCAGCTGTGTTGACAATGTACAGTTCGGAGAGGTGATGTGGATTACAAGAGACTTTGAAAAAACAGGCTGAGAAAGACTTCATCTCCCCCTCTTCTTCATTTTGGCAAAGTCACTGAATAGCTGTGTGAAAGAAATATATAAAATCATGAAAAAAGTGTCTTTTATATTGGGCTTTTTATTAAGTATGTTAACGTAGTAGCAGAAGTAGAAACAGTCATTTTCTGATCTTTGGAGTTCGTCTCTATACCTCATGCTCAGGGAAGAGGTTATTTGCAAGTGTAATTTGTCCTATTTTAACCCTATTCATAGGGTCAAATGTAACAGTATATGCTTTTTTCAGGGGATTTTGAACTCCATTTTACTATGGCAATTAAGTGGTGCCACAGGGAAATCAACCAATCACTGCACACTAGAAAAAAAAAATGCAGCATTGACCCCATTTAAAATGAACTGGTCAATTGAATTCAAATATTTGAAGATTAAGAATACAGAAATTTATTAACACCACTTAGATGTCATAATGATGTCTGCATAAAATGCAGACCCTGCAAAAAGAAAAAAAAAGCATTTACTCTGCATGAAATATGTACTAATCCTTTCAATCAAGTCTTCTCTACAGTTTCCAGGAATCTTGAAAGCTTAAGCACAACTAGAAAAATCTCTTTTCTTAATTGCAAATGCACGAGAACTTCCCTGATGTCAATAGCTTATAGCTGTGACCCACAGTGAAGATGAAATACTTTGAATAATTAAACTTTGTACCTTCATGGGTTTGCTTTTAGAAAGAAAAAAAAAAACCAAGAAAGCAGAGCTCTATAGCGCAGCCTTTTTACCCAGGCTGTTCCATCAGGTTTTCATAACTGCAACAGAAAATAAGCAAAACACATCATATCCACTACTCTCTCCCTCTTCTCTATTACATCTGGACTTGTATTCACTCTGCAGAAAGCCTGTGTCTGGTCAAGACTCCACTAACCGGTACATGAAATGTTCACAAAACTCTCTGCCTATCATGCATTCCAAGTGCTTCCCAGGTCAGACACAACATGCTGCTCCGGCTTCTTTAACCTGGGTAGCCAAGAGAGCAAATGCGCTCCCCTTAAATAGATAGCAATAGGTTTAGCCCACAGGTTCAATGAGATCTGACAAAATTGAGGGGAATCAAAATCACTCTGGATTTCTACCAGTAAGATGAAAGTAAAATGTATAATGTTGTAATTGAGAGTATAGATAATTATAGACACACAAAGGTTA
This sequence comes from Cuculus canorus, assembly GCF_017976375.1. Classification (NCBI taxonomy): domain Eukaryota; kingdom Metazoa; phylum Chordata; class Aves; order Cuculiformes; family Cuculidae; genus Cuculus; species Cuculus canorus. The sequence continues at coordinate 12,408,405 of NC_071411.1, forward strand.
ATGGCACGCGATTGCCTGCAGGTCTGAAAAAGTCTGAGATACATACATATGTATACAAAGGTATATTTTTATATATGTGTGTATATATATGTCTACTGTATTATGTATATATGCATATAAACATATGTAACAATTATATATATTTATGTTTGCATAATATGATCTTTTTTCCAGCACTCAGCTTTACAGTGAAAGTCAAATGAGTACTTGTCGTTCCTTCTGATCACTTGATTAACTCATTGCTTACAAATACCTCCCATCCACTTTGCTAAGGGCCATCCATTAGACTTAATGGTGATTTCTAAGGCTTGCCATGTTCTTCATGGTTCTTTACGTTCAAGTAACATTAACGATACACTTTTTAAATCCCTGAATGTTAGATATAAATTCTGTATTGTAGCTGCACGAACCTGATTGAAAATGCATTATCTGGTAATGGTACATGGAGCTTATTTCACATCTCTCACATTCTCAGTCTGTCATTGGAGAGCAGATCAGATCAAAAGCTGTGACCATTGACTGTAGGACTAATAAACTGTGTAGAATGATCTGTGATATTGATCCAGTGCCTAGAGGATAGGTCTCACTACCATGAACAGAGTATGTAGCTCTATTGCATACAAGATCTTGAGAATATAAGCTAGGACTCGGGCTGCAATTATGGTTGGTTTGAATTATTGGCGTACTATTGCTTAAAGCATGATACACTGTTTTGCAAAAGTAAGATTTGTACTCAAAGCTGCTGCTTCTGTTTACCCCCAATATAGTTGCCTCCAAGAATTTTTCTTTTCACCAAAAAACCCTCTTTGGCTGCAGGTGAGGCAATGAAGTTTATAATGCCATTACCTAAGCATCTCCATGGATCTGAGGTATGCAAAGTCTGACAAAAAAAGAGAGACTAACCCTACAGCTCAGGAACTAAGAGTGGAAATGGAGAGACAAAGAGGTGGTTATAGAATATGTTCTAACCTGTCACAGTGAGGCAAGGCTCAACTCAATCGCTACACTCAGTACAAGTGGATGTGTGTTCAAATATAGATGTTTTTTAGCCTTGGTCAGAAAATGTCAGTGTGCAAGAGTGAACAGCAAGTCAACGTCAAGTTTCTTGTGAAACAAGAAATCAGCAATGGAAACTTTTCAATTATTGACTGAGGCTTACAGTGAAAAAATCACAAAGATCAAAGGAATCCATTTTTTGTTGGTAGAAGATGTGAAAGCAAAAATGATGGAGATTCTCAACAGCCTTTCAGAAAATGATCTACAGAAAAGCTTTGAACATTGGCAGAATCATACGCAGCTGTGGGTCAGAAGGGAACTGTTTTGAAGGTGATCATAGCTAATTTTCTTAACTTGTTAAATAAAAAGAACTACAGGCAGAGTCTTATTTATTTTGTGTCGGACTGCATAGCGTTGGTGCCACAGAAGCACTGGTCATTTCGAAGTACCAACCATCTGGAAGAGCAGCATAAATTCTCTTCTAAAAAGAGTCTGCACCTGATTCTGATCTTTGAACTCTGAAGGAGTGCAAAGGCTGCTACTGTTAGTTTGGCACTTAGCTTCGTGGTCTGCAGATCGTGACAATATCAAAGATGATTGTCTACTAACAATTCATGGTGTGGAGAATGTAAATGATATTATAGAAGATCTATTTCATTCTCTCCCTTGTAGAAGTTCCCTGGTGTAGTAACCTGCTTCGTTCCGACAGCTTTTTCCATTGAGCAATAAAATTTGAATTTTCTCCTCCAAGTGACAATCATCAATATAAATATACTATGATTATCAAACTGCTTACATACTTATCATAAAAATACATGGAAATTGGACTGTATATTGAGCTCTGCATGACCTGTATAGAAAGCACTATGCCATGTTTTTATTTGCTTGGTCTATTCAAAATGTGGAAGAATATGTACAGAATGCCTAATTAAAATGGAATGTAACTCATAACAGTTTATTTGCACTGCAGTGCATTTCCCATATTATTCATCACATTGCATTCAGTACCTTACCATTTAGTTACGGTACACTAGAACTGCCACTTAAAAAGAAGTGTAACGTGTCCTTTCTTTTATTTGTGTCAAGATTCTTAACCACATGCTTTATGGGGCTTCATCTGTTTACACATCATGCTAATAACAGCTATAAAGCTCTAATTGAACATATGATTTAACTAATAAAAAGGATCCATGTTTTTCAGCAGTGGGCAAAACTTAAGGGATTTACTTCTGATAACCATTCTATGTGTAAAGTCTTGCTAGTCTTACTTCTTAATGAGCTAAAATCAGGAAATAAAATTATAGTGTAAACTTTGCTCTGCCTGAAATTGGTCTTGCAGAGCTCTAGACTGTGGTGATTTCAACTGTGAGAGGATTGCAGATTCATGGGATGTTTAAGTGTATACATATCACATCTGCAGTATTCAAACCTCTCCTCACTGAACAGTATTTAGTTTTAGCTAAGAAAAATCCCATTCATCATGTCATCCGTCAGTTGGTAGCACACAAATGGAGAGAAGTGATATCTAATATAGGCAGAATGATTCTGCACCCTAGGAGGATATATTTCTTCTAGTTCTTTTTTGAAGCCGCAGAGTTTGTGTCCAGAAGATGACCCAAGGAAACAAAGCTAATATGCAGTACTTACAAGACACTTATTTTTTGTTGTTATTTGAAGACAGAAGCCTGAAATATGAGCCAAAATGCTCTGCGAAGTCCGGGAGCAAATGTACATCAATAAAAGCAAAGTCACCAGGAAAAGTAATATCACCCTTGCAAAAATTCACATGCACTTATATGTGTATTACTGATTTGATGAAAATCAAGGAGAAATGTGATCTTAGCATCTCTAAAATTTTTCTATTACACTCTTAATATTGCAGGAGGATATGACTGGCATAAACTTCTTTTTCAATTGCATTTCAAGGATTATGCACTTGCATAATACAAATAAACAGCCCAGTTAGTAAAATACGAGTGATGTGCTGCTATGCAAATGAGCACTGCTACCCAGGCAAAACTACAAAACATTTTAATTGGCCATTCAGTGTGTAACTGCGTTTCATGGAGAATGAGCAAACAGATAGTGTAAGGGATGACACATGTTTACAACACCAGCACAAGTCTGGGTTGATTGAACTGCAGTTCAGGTTGTTAGCTTAGTCCGCCACACCGGCACCGGCACGAATAAGCTGGCAAAGCTTTCCCATTATCTACTCCATACTGCAGCAGAGCATACTTCTATTTAAAGGAGCACTAATCACACATTGCATGTGTGGTAGGTACCGTTTTTATATCCAGGACATGGAGCAGTTATTTAATGTTTCTCTGTGATTTTAGGTGATGATACTGCTTTCCAGTGTTATGGAACATGGGGAACTGATGCAAAAAAACCAGAAATTCAGAGTCCTATAGCTCACAGGAGCACCCAGTAGCCACGTCTGGAGAAGGGCTGGAAAGGAGCGATAGGGCAAACATGTAGGAAAACTCTCCTTAATAGTCTTTACAGGTGGATCAAAGCAACAGTTCCTATGCTGACTGCATGCCACTAAGGGTATGTATGTTTTGATTTCTTCATCCCTTTGTATTAATGGATTGCTTCAAGTAATTCCTGAATCTCATGCAAGAATTTCCGGAGCTAGGGTGGAAGAAGAGATTTAAATTGACTTATAGGTTAAAACCCCAAAGAACACTGTCCCCTCCAACAGGTTCTCATGAAATATGAAGCTGGTTGAAATAAAATGACAACTTTCTAGACTTTACTATGCTGCTGCTGTTCCTGTGGCATATTTTAGCCACATAGGTAGGCCTCTATCTTTCCTTAGGGAAGGAGCAGACCACTTAATTTTTTAATAAAATTCTGACATCCTTACTATGAAAAAACTCTGGAGATCAACAGATGTTTTGCAAGGATAAAGCTGGATAAGGACTCAAAGATTTGGATTACCAATTACAGAAGAATGCCAGATATTGTACTCTTTTGTAGGTAGGTTCATGGGAAAGAAGATCCAGTCCCCATTCAGTTCATATTGAGGCTGTCTCTTTGTGTGTATATGCAAAACCTTTGGGTTTGGATTGCAACTTCTCTTAGGAATCAAGGTGATTTATCTATCTATCTATCTATCTATCTGTCTATCTATCTATCTATCTATCTATCTATCTATCTATCTTTTAAATGATATTTCCAGTCATCCTTCAATTTGTAGTACAAATCAAAGGCAAATGACACTTGATAGCACCATCTTCATCACCTGCTAAGCGCACAGTTCCTGCACAGCCAGTCAGCCTTTGTTCAGCCTGAAGGATTTATTTTTCTTCTAATCGCATGTGGTTATGACAAACTACTGAATCAAAAAATTTAAACTGGAAACAAGCACACTCCTAAACCAATGTGGAAAGACAGCAAATCTGCATATTCTTTGAAGAAGAACTGTCTCGGAGAAAAAGAAGTAACAGATGCACATTCAAAGTGTGCGCATAGTGCTCATACTGGTGTGGTGAAGGTGTTCTACAGAGGATGGGGTTTATAGGGGCTGTAACTAGACAGTAATTTTTAAAAATACAGTAATTATTAATACAAATATAAGGCAATATTTAGAATCTCTCTGGCAAGCAATATAATGAATATTGAATATTTACCGCAGCAAAAAAAATAAAAAGAGTATTTTCCTAATGTTAAATAAATCTTGTAAAGGAAATGATGACTACTTCATTCACTAAACATCAAACACAGGTATTTCAGTTCAGCATCAGAGGTCGCATAAGCAGTATGCAAAAACTAGGTCAAAACATTTGCTTAAAAATGTTGCATATCTAAACAGGAAGGGGAATTGTTAATCCATGAATGGGGTAGAACACTCTGTAGTAGCTTGTTACTTTTACCTAACTGTTTTATTATTTTTCCACTGCTATTAAGCATAAACTTAGGCCTTAAATAATTCTACATTAACAGATGACATTAGTAAGTTCAGAATATATATAAAAAGTCTTTTAAAAAGATTTGAAAATTAGTATATTCAAAGAAGTACAGGCAAATTTTGGATATATGCGGTTGTCTGCACATGCTTCTTTATTTCTCTAACAAAGCCCAGCCCATACCCTTTGCACCTGCTAGGGAAAACCGCCAGGGAAATTTATATTTTCTATCCCAATCCAGTTTTTCACGGCTTTTTTTTTCCTAGAACTTAAGTCTACAGAGAGAAAATGCTGTTGTAAACATGACCCAGATATCTGCTTCAAGTCTGGCAGTGATCAAAATTATCATACAGTTTTTGCAGTCTGTTTTCCAAAGTTCTGCTTCTAATAGCTTCCTTTGTATTTGTTTCCTTTAAATGCATCTTTTTAGAATATTTATGGATACTGTTCTCCTTCTACAGCGTCCTTGCCCTTCTAAAGTAAGCATCCAATGTAGCTTAGGATATACCTCGATATAAATTATTTATTGAAACATAAAGTATTGAAGAATATTGTATTAAACTTTATTCTCTGACAATATAAAAAGAAAAAGAATACATGATCTAATTAAAATGTAGGCTTTATTTGAAATGGAAAGATCTTGGTTTCTCTAAGTTATGGTATCACAACCTTTGACAAGATTTTTTTTTTTTAATAAAAGGCAAGTATGTTTCCTAGAAAAAAATCAAACAAACAGGGATGACTTATCCCCGAAGTAAATAATAAGACTGTGAAATCTAAATAACAAGACTAATGGAAGAGGAATATAGATAAACCAGATTAACAGAAAAGATGAAAGCATAAAAAGCATAAGTGTGCTGTGAAAACTCTCCTGGGTTAACTAGAAAAACTTGTGAGAGTGTGCACAGGGAGAAGAGAAGTAAAACATTAAAGATCAAACAAAAATATCCTGAAAATTGGGTAATGATTCCAGGTATTTATGTGTACTAACTAGGTAGCTACACATGTAAGAAAGACCGCCAGTAAAGAAAATGCTAATGATGAGTAAGGCAGAATGCTAAAAAACTAGAAAAAAATGTCATGTCATATAAGATTCTGATATCAGGTGCCCTATAAAATTCAAATACCTTTATCGAAGTTTTACACCATGTCCTGTTCTACTACTGTTTCTTTAATCTTGGGCATTGCTTTGATTTATTGTGTATCGGGCGGCAGCACAAGAACTCTTTGTGTAAGGGGGGAACTTAACTGGGACAGGGCTGCGGGATGGTGTGTACAGGTGGGGATGGCCCATGTGCTTCAGCAGAGATGCTGTCTCCCAGAAACCAATGTTGCAGGAAAAGATCATCTCAGCTGTCATTTGTGGGACCAGTGGGATCTGTGTGTTTGCAGGGGAATATTACAGCCCCAGCCTCTCCGTTTAAAGGTGCTGGGCAATACAGCTATATTCTTTCCCCTGTTGGCTGCAAATCCAGTGCATGAACACCTCGATTTGCTGTGGATCAGTTTAGGGTGGGAGACGCACAGGGTGAGTGCCGCATGTGGGCAGCCACTGGCTGGTAGTTTTACTCAACATGGGGGAAGAGGACTAGGAGTGAAGCCAACAACTCATCCAAAGTGTTTAACATTTGAAAGTCAAAAGGAAAGAAAAACCCTGAATTGTGATTTTTTTTTTTTTTAAAGTCTTTTACTCAGGTCACATGCAACCAGCATGAATTGACACTTTGAAACCTCTGAGCAAGCCACCGTGCTGCATCCTTAGCTGCCCTGATCAGTGGGGGAGGGAAACTTCACCCACTGCTCAAGCCTGGGGCATCTTAGTGCCTGTGGGACTGGTGGTGTCCTCCTGACAGCAAGCTGAGATCCTTCATAGCAGCTCCCAAACAGTTGTCCAGGCTTGACTTTTACGTGAATTTGATTATAGCATATTTAAGTACAGTGAATGTTAAAAGTATTGATTTCCTTAGGCAAAGTATACCCATTAGGGCACTTGGCAGCACTGGCTCCTACAGCTCCCAAAGACTACTTGATCTTCCAACCCACCTCCTCCACGAGGCCATGTCAACTGGAGGGAGGAAAACTTCTGTATCTATGACTCCACCCATCCCTATGGTAAAAGCAAATGAAGGCCAGTGGGAAAGTGGGGCAGCTCTGTAGCAGATAATTTCTAATACCAAATACCACATGGATGAGATTGCAAACCTTTTTGATTTTTGATACAGAAAACCAAAGCAGAACAATTTCATATGCAAATATGTTTGAAATTATCTCCATTTGTGATTCCCCAGTTTCTATGCCTAGGATGTGACTGTTCTTTCTGTGCTGGGCTGTGAAAATAGGACTGGAACTCAGGTGGGCTCTGGGCTCATAGAAGCACATTCCTATTTCGCTGATAAAAAAACTTAGTAAATGTCAATTCAGAATTAAACTGCACTCCAAATCTTTTGTAAAGCTACATTTAAAATGACTCTATTGCAAGATTAATATCTAAGATATACCAGACATTTCTTCAGTTATTGGAGTTCAGTAAGTCTGAAAACTTCGGAATGAGCTATTTCTACCTTCTTGGCCAGGCAGTTGAGATCCTTCGATTGCATTATGTTTTGACTTTTATTCTGTGGTTATGTTTTACTTTCAGTAAAACACTCTTTTTATTACAGCCCCAGTCATCCTTTTACGCACAACAGAGCTTTAGTGCCTGATCCTCTTAAATAAATTAAAGTATATCCACTGTGTTTTGATCCAGCCCTTAAAAGAAAAATAGCAAAGGATGACTGGGTCATATTGATTTTGTTTCAGCCTCACCTAGCAAGTCCAGACTCATTAGAACAACTAAAATTACAGAAAGGCAAATAACTTTGAGTATGAAAATGTCAGGCTATTCACTGGCAGTGTGACCCCTGCCACCACACACTGCAAGGTTTCAACACGTAATGAACAGCCTCAAAAGATGTGCTTAAAAGTATTAGTTTTGGTAACCTTGAGACAGGTTGGATGAAAAAAGGTCAGATTAGAGACAGCAGAATGGTAATCACCATCAATAAAATTAAATGTGATATATAGTATATACGTAGCCTTTCTATGAGGCAGCTCTCACTGATATACAGCATTTTTAAAACCTGCAAATCAAAGATGAGTACTTTGGATCCTCCATAACTCTCTATAGTTTTAAGACAACTCAGTGATTATAACTTGATCTGAAGCTATTAAGAAATGTTGGGGTTTTGTTCAGATTTCCTTTTTTGCTGTGGTTTGCTTAATTACCTTATTGGTCACACTTGCATCTGCTGTCTATGAGAGAGTGGGGTGGGCTATTACTACTATTAATTACTTTAAATTCTGCCAAAACATGTAATTAAAAAAAAAAAAAAGGAAGAAATTTCAGCACTTTGAAGGATGTTTGTCATGTCTGTTTCTTTTGCAGGTTTTGGCTGATACATACAGCACAGCTACCAACAGGTAACAGCAACAATAATCATATATCAGTAATTCTTAACGTGAGCAGAAAGATAGGTACTATTCAGCGTGGGTAAAACCAGGCAGAACTGCGGCTTGGCTGTTGCTCCTGCATTGCTGCTCTTTCAGCAATTATGGTGATCTTTTCATATAATCTCACGTGTCAAAACGGTGCACACATGACTGTTTTGGTACACTGCTGCTTAAGCTCACAAAACTCACTCCATCAGCTTGCCCACCTGAGTAAGAGCTTTCTGCAATGACCTTTAACAAACAGCTTTTCTACAAAAGCCGTTAAGATTTATTTAAATGTCTCTTCCTTATTTTGGGGTGGGGAAAGGGAGGAAAAGAAGAAAAAAAAAAAAAGAATAAAAAGCCTTGATCCAGTGTTAGACTTCTAATCTGGAAGCATTTCTTACGGCAATTTTAGACAGCATTTTGCTCATGGATTTCATGGGCTAGAACACCATTGGAAGCAGCACCACTGGAAGCAGCGGTACCCGAGTGAATACACGGCTGCTCTCTGGGGGTTGCTGCCACGCCAACTGCAGCCACAGGGCTTTGGGTTGGCTCCAAGTGCCACCACAACAAGTTTGCATCTGTCTGCAAACGGCCACTGAGGCACAGCTTTGGGCTCAGAGGCACTCTGTGGGTTAGGCAGCTGCCCTAAGACTGACATCAAGAGCTTTGCTGCTAGGCAGGGAAGAGACAAGCCTGCGTTACATGTGGGGTTTACATACTCCTACTACAGATAGAAAAAAGTTAACATCCAGAAAGTACTAATCCAGACCCTATGTTTAAAGAAAATATTTTTGTACTTAATAGTTTTGTTAAAATGTAGTAGTAGTAGTAGTAGTAATAATAATAATAATAATAAGCAATATACTGAATAGTTTTTACTATTTAATTATCCATCCATACACATATAAAAATACAGATTGAGATATGATCATATCCTGTTCCTTTGTGGGTAAGAAACACTCAAAAATGCTAAATAAATGAATATAAACAGCCAAGCCTGGCTGCAGGAGTAAGAAGAAATCCAGGTTTTACGCCTTAGGATGTTTGACAGAGTTATTTCATGACTAGTTAATAATAAATACATTTCACAATTAATATTGGAGGCCAGTTAAAAAACTAAATCTAAGGACAAAATCATACTGTGTGAACTCAAGTTATCACAAAAGCATGTATCAGGTGATGGCGAACCTGGCAGGAGTCAGAGCCATTGAGCTGCCATGTGATGCTTTGGACAAAGGAGTAGTCAAAGCAACATAGTGAGATACCTTTCCCTTAAAGACCTAAAATTCTGGTTGCCCTTGAAGCCAGTGGAAAAACAACATGCTTATAGTTTGCTGAGATTTCATTGGATAAGAATTAAAAGAGTCTGATTCTGCTCTCCCTTTAGTCTTGTGCATATTTATTCCTAGTGATATTGGGAGGGCTTTCTCAGATTTATGTCAATATGAAATCAAACTCCATCTTGGTCTAATCAAGGCATTCAATTAGACAATTTTATATCTTAACTTTTAAATAGTTCAGATGGAAGTGGTGTAAAAATACCCTCCACAAACTAAGAGCACTAAATAGCTCTTCATTGTCCATAATCCCCACGCCAGAGTGTACAACTATTGCATGAAAATGTCAGCATAAATTATAAAACACATTAATATTACCCAATTATATCAGACAGATGTTTACAAATTATCATTTTTTTTTCAGCAGTTTGAAAGACCTGGGTATAATCATTAAAACAGCTTATCCAAAATAGAGTAGATCCTTGCTCTAATTATTGTCTCTACTGACCCTACCCAAAAAGGGGGTTTTAAACATACTGTAAAATGGAATCTTTCTTTTTGAAGAATCTCAGAAAAACAGGGAAAAAAAATGGCAAGAAAGCAAATATTCTCTACAACTTTTAGCTTAGGATGAAAAGACAGATTTTAAGGCCTGATTTACAAGATATTTAAAAGTACATGTAATTTAAACATGGAGTAATCCCACCTAGATTATTTGACTAGTTTTAGCCACTCACTAACAGTTAGAGCTGCATCTAGGAACATCGGTTTCCACTTTGAGATCCCAGGACCACCAATCTTCCCAGAAGCATTGTGGAAACATGTCCAAACTTGGCATGTTTCAGGAACTCGCACATATTCCAGCTGTCACTGGTACGGTGATACACAATAAGAGTAAAGTCTAAAGAAATGTAGTTTCTCCCTCACATACCACACCTTTGTCCTTTGTCTCAGATTATGTGGAAAAATAAGTTTTTATGGCCTTGATAATGCTACTACTGCCTTAGTAATTGGCAACCAAGGCCACTGGGAAATGATACAGGTAATACAGAACAGGGTTAATGAACCAATCTCTTTTCTATACGAGGTTTTTGGTTCACAAGGCAGGAGGACTATGAATGCTTATAGTACATTACTTTCCTCTGGTTATCAGTGACAGGTACCCGTCATTGCTATCTCCTGGCTTTCCTTTCCCTCTATAGGAGGGAAAATTACCTTCACTCCAATATTCAAGGGAGGACAATGCAGTGCCATGTAAACTGTAACCTATATTTTTATTTGTTTTCAACTTGACGTCCCAGGAGTAATAAGATGAAAAAGAGTCATGTGAGGGTCAAATATATATGTCAGAATGCAATTCACTTGATTTCCCACTTTGGCTGCTTTGAATTTGGAAACATAATGCTTTTTATTGTGTGACCTTTAGTACCAGCATATACAAGCAATAGAACCGAGAGTGCTTCGGTATACTCTAAGTTGTGCTGGGAACAAAGCTGGCTTTTTGCTCTGCAATTGAAAAGCACTCTGTTATGTCTTAGACTGAAGTGTTTTTCCACTGCCACAACTACCTTGACTGTTGGGTATGTCTTTTTTATGGTATGGAAGGCAGAGAGAGGAAAATTTCACAATGATGGCAATGGTGAGACCCTGCTAACACCCTCCTGCCCCTTGGGACCCTGCAGCTTTGGCTTCAGATGTTTAGAGTTGGGTGCACAGTGCTAGGAAAGGACCATGTACATCTCATAGCTTTTCAGGGGTGACTTTGAGCTGGTTTTCCCCATACCTACCACCCAATTTCTGTGCCAAACTGCCTTGGAAAAAAGATCTGTCTCAAATACTTTTATATTCCATTTTCATGCAATTGTTTTTAATCATCCTTGGTCTCCTCCTTGGTATAGAGTAGACATTCTTTAGATGAAGAGGAGAAGCCTTCTGAAGGGAATTACCCATTTTAACTTTCTGTTCTTTAGAGGAAGTCATCTGTGGATTTGAGACACAAGAAGAAGCAGACATGGTGCCAGCAGCCTCAGTGAGGTCTGTCCTGTCCCCCAGCTTGTTTGAGCAACATGAAGGAGGTGCACCATTTCCTTTTGGTCTTATAAAGTATTGTCTTTATTGAAATCATGTGGAGGTATCTTTTTTATTTCTTTCCACAGGTCTCAAGAGTGAGCAGGCAGAGGAGCTGTCAATAGAAGTGGAGGAGGCAGAAGATGTTGTGGAGTAATGCTCCCCCCAAGCCCCACGGACCACTCAAGAGTGTCTGCCCTGCTGCCTCGGGGGGCATTAGTCCTAGGAGCACTAATTGTTTTAGGGCAATTAGGGCAGAGATGACCTGCTCAAAATTTTTAATTTTTAGGCTTAAGTAGGTGAGCTAAATTCCACTCCAAGAAATCCCATTTTCAACTCTGTACATTTTCTCTTAAGCACTGTAGCAAACTACACTGTTGTCCAGACATGAGGTAAATATTAATGCCAGAATTAACAACAAATCACTCAATACATCTTTAAAATTAACTCATTATCATAACACTAGAAAATAGAACATTGATCCACTCACACAACAATCCAAAGGGTCCAATTTTATGGTCTTCTTCAGACAATTTACTGAAAGTTTCACTGCAAATTTATAAAACAAAGCACCCCAGAATTCAGCTCAATGTTCAAAACACAGGGGATAAAATTAATTACTATAAAAATACATACAGTTCAGGCATGCAAAATATTATGAAAGTCTTTTTTTCTCCAATACAGAGTTCCACATCTTCCTTCATATTGTTTGTGTACATTTATGCATTCTATAGAAATGGTTTTAACTATAAACATACACCATTATAAACACATATTTAATCTCCCTAGTATCTGTGGGAGCAGGTTGTATGTTGCAATATGCATCTGCACGGTACAGATCGTGAAGAAAGTACTATTTTCTCCACCTTTTTCATCATCATGAAGTTTTTTTTTCTCCATCTATTTGATCCCAAGGAGGCTGCACTATTTTCACTTGCAGTTTACTAAACATTTCCATCCAGCAGCACAATATCAGGTATTCATAAATCATCATATTTCAGATAATGAATTGACAGAAATCAGCCCCCAGAGGAGTCTTCTTGTAGATTCAACAGCTCTTTACAGTGAAGGACTCTCTAACTGAAAGCTAAAATCCACTTGAGCTTTGAACCAAGACCTGAAGGTCAACAAATGTAAGCTTAATCAGACCAACATGGAAACAGATTTCATCGTAAAAGCTTCTTTATCGAATAACGTGCTTCTCAGCTCTGCTTGGCTGGGAAGGCATTACACACAATGTGCGAGGGACCTAAATTACCCAAACCCAAGCAAGATCTAATGCATCACTCAAACACAGCCAAACTCTGAAAGGAGAAGAGGGTTTGTGTGGTTCAAATGAGAGCTATAAGTCAATCAGAGCCAAAAGGTGTGCCCTCTCTGTGGTCAACGGGCAGCTGTGGGCTGCACCGGCCGTGACTCCCCATGACCTCAGCTGAGGTAAAGCCCTGGACCAGTCCTGGAGGACACTCCACTGGATGTGCTACAAACAGCTGTCTGAGCAGACGTCTGCTGGAAGAGACACCTGTAGCACAGATGGTAGGAAAAACTGTAAAATATGTTCACTTTTATATTAATTGGGTTTTGCATCCCAAGGTGGGGTTAAAAAAAATTTACATCGTTCTGTAATTACACTGAACAAATTCTAATCCACTAATTTGCATTCATAATTTTGACACACTGAATTTTTTAATTTATTTTCTTTCCTTTTATACACAACACATTTCAAAATAAAGGAAGAGTTTTAAAATGAAAACCAATTAATTTATCAAAGTTATTATTGAGATCTAAAGTGTCTAAATTTCTAGGGATGGAGAACTTACCAGAGTGCCTTGAAACTTGCATAAAGACTTATTGTAAATCATAAAATGTTTAGCTTGAACTTCCAGCTATTTTACCTAGTTACGCATTGGCTGGACTGACAATCCATTATTTAGAAATTTCCTTCTCCAGATAGACGCTTGCAGACTCTAAGTTTAGCCCTTGATCTTTGCTTTACTAAGAAAAAAAACCAACAGCTCAATTAGCTCTCTGTATCTGCACTTGAGGGCATGTTTCCAATCCTTTCATCGTTCAGTGGTACATATCTGATCCCATTCCAATTTATCAGCATCCTTCTTGGGCAGTAGCCAATAGAAAGGGACATAGCACTGAAACAGCAGGATAATCTGCTAGTAATTAAAATGCCTCCCTTTGCTGTATCTGAAGAACTCCTATCTGTTTTGGCTGAGATATGTTCGAGACACCATGTGTTCAGCCATTATCTGTTGTGATCACAACATGTTTTTTGGTGACTGCTCCCAAGACAGACTCTCCAGGTAACTTATACTGAATTTAAGTAAACTTCAACATTATGTCCCAGTTAGTAAGTTAATTTAATGAGTTAATTTAAACTAGAAGGAGACAAGAATGATCCAGTGAGGAATGAGCCCAGCACAGCTGTGAGGGTGTAAGCCTCAAACCTGAAAGACATAGATTCAGCTCCCTACTTCCCACACATTCATTTTGTGACCTTGAACAAGTCACATTAGCTTCTTGTTTCTTACTTCTCTACCCATGTAATGCAGATGATAATATTCTTGTAGCACTGGGGGAGTTGGGAGGATAAATAGATTAGAAAGACGAGCCAGATCATAGCTTTATTTCCATTTACAATGTATAAATGTATATGAACACACTTTCACTCTTCTGGCCAAGCATAAAATGAAACATTTAGAAGGTAAGATCCAAGGAATTTCATTAAGAATCCATCGCAAATTGCAAATGACACCTCATGTATTGGAATGTGAATTGTGAGCTGGGTGTTGCAGAAGTGTAAAATTATTCCATAAATTATCTATGACAAAGTCAAAAAATGTATCAGTCAAAAAATGTACCAGTAAAGCCATAGTTTATTTTTAGTTCCTCAAACTGTGCACAGCAACATGTATAATACAGAAGTAATTATAGCACTGAAACACGGTGAAATAAAATCAGAAAAACAAGATTAAAAGTAAAAAATAAAATGAATTTCATTTGTGAAATTGTGAAATTTCTGCCTGATGGCATCTTGGAAAGCATATTACTCGATGTTATATTAATCAGCCTCCTTCATCATGTAGAGAGATTATGTGAGTCTACCTCATATATTTTCACGTTTTAATATTCCTCTGAAGATTTCCCTCATATTTCAAGGGATAGGATGGATGCATGTATGGTACTTCATCCATCCTTCATAAAATTTGGGACAGAGTTGACTACTGAATTTTATGCTCAACTAAAGTTCAACTTAAAAACCTAGGAAGTAGGTTAGAGAGAAAGGTAGGTAGCTAGAAGGTAGAATTGTTCTTTCCCTTTTCTCTAGTCCTTTACTATCTGCAGGATGAACCTCCCACAGATACAACTTGGGCTTCCAGTGCTGATTTGTGTTGTTGAAAGAGTTGATCTGCTGCCTCCTTCTGCATATTCCCTTACTGTCCCAGGTATGCTATCGCTGACTGTCAACAGGCATTCTTGACTTATGCACGGTGCAAGATGCATCTTGCCTTAGAGGTTGTTGAAAATGGGGCTGGCAAGAGACAAAAGAAACAACAGAACAGGTAGGAGAAAGCCAGAGGAGGTGGCATTGGGTGCCTCTACGTCTGTAGACAAATTTCCATCGTCTTCAAATAATCACGATTCTCTTATTAAGTAATTAGCCAACTCAGCATGAAATCCAAGTTTGGAAAGCCTTTGAAGGTACTTTTAAACAGGAGTATAGGACTGTGCCATTATTAGACCAATTAAATGAGAGAGAAGGCTTAAAACGCTAAGTGATTCAATGTATTAATATGGACCCATCTGCATAGACTCCATTAGGATATGAATAAGGAATATGACCTTCCAAAAACAAGTATAATTAAGTGCACCACTCCTGTTTATTCAAAATAATCCAACACGTCATGACTTCATAGCAGATCACAAAGGATTTGATGGAATTAGTATCAAATACTGCCTAAATACTTGTATATAAGAGAATTTTCAACAATACATGGGAACTTTAACTGAATCAACAACACAAGGAATAGCCAGAAATAGCCTGAATGTCATCCTATGTTTAACATTTTGTGTTTTACTAGTTCTGAACTACCACGCTAATGTTACTTAGAAGTATTTGTGTCTTTGCAGTTATTCATCTTCAATTTTCTTCCATCCTAGAGAACAAGAGAATGACATATTTCCACATTAAGATAAACTGAATATGTTAGTCAAGTATTACAATTTTTGCACTTCACTGTTTGTAATATTAATAGCTGTGCTTTAAGAAGTGTACCGTTGAACTGTCAAGAATGATTTGTTACCAGGTGTTAGCATAATTTGCCAGCTGTCATATTTTAATCATTTTTATTTGCCTAAAATCTGACACTTAACTTTAGTGGTAAATCAAGACATATAGCAGAACTTATTTGATGCTACAGTAGCTAAGGGGGAAAAGTCTGTGCATCCTACAACTGATATTTGTATTGCCAGGGAATAGATTCTGAAGTCCACTTCCATTCATAAATCACACCAAATTGCTATTGTTCTCCATAAAAGCTTCTTCATTTAAGTAGTTCACGCAGATGCTGCAGGCTCTTATTCAAGTGTGTGTTTAGTCATGTGAGTAGCTCCAGCAAAATTCTTTAGTTGGCTTTGTTGAGTTAAAGGTAGTCATGAATAAGAGCATAGAGAAGAGATATAAAGTATGATCTTCTTCACACTTAACATTGTTCATAAATGCAGTGAATTCAAGCTCATATTTGGAGGACTAGTATGCTTAAAAGCCTACAAGATTATAAGATGAAACCATAACTAACTTACTGGCCATAACTGGACAATAATAACTGAACAGGTGAGAATATAGAAGCTTGCTAGGTGAACTTGATTTTTTATTTTAATTTGTATTTAGATTTATTTGCATTTCAGATAAAAAATTAGAACATGAAAGAGTGCAATGAACATATTTTGATACTACCAAAAAACTTTATTTTTTCCATGAAAAATCATATTTTGAGCATTCACTCCAGTTGTTTTGGATAGAAATATTAGTTCTGTAGTGTGGATTAAAAGATAACTAATTACATACAATGATAAAAAACTACTTGTTAAACCACAAAGAATTTTATGAGCTTCACCAACAATAAAATGAATTTGATATTATTTAACATTTTCAACCTAAAAAACCCTGACAACCAATAATATGGAAATGCAGACTTTTTCTTTTTTTTGCAGCAAACTTTGGCTGCAAAATTTAGGGTCACAAATGGAGAAAAATCACAAAAGTGGTAAGAAGAATTTCTCTTTGGCATGATTTCACGTAGAATATAGTAAGAAAAATGTCTAGACTCACTAAGATACACCAATTCATGAAAAAAGCTGGAATTACATTCAGATAGAGAAAGACAACATGTGGATAGCTACAGAATAGGGAACAGAAAGGAGATACTTTAGAGTCATAAATTTAATGAAAAGGGGAAGATTAGAAAGGCACTTCATGAAATGAAAAAATATCCTTATAATGAGACAGCAGTTGGTACAACTCCATCTTTTGCAGACTTTTAAACCCAATGCCATTGTGTTTGGATCATGGTCTCAGTTGTTCATATTTGTTTTCATATGAGTCAACACAATAAACCTTTGCATATGACTGGAATTCTTGGTTGTAACTGTATTAAAGTGATGCTACAACTGGAGTGATCAATGTAGGTTCATAAAGATTTAGTTCAGAAAGCTTTGGCATCACTTCTAACTATTCTTATTGCACCAAACTTTCCCCTAAAATAATCCCTTGTAATACATATTTCTGGTCAAAGAGTAATTCCAAAAAGGCATTCAAAAGCATCAGTAGATGGTGAAGGACAGTCCTCCCATTATGTTCCCAAAAGGGAAGAGCTTCATTCTAAAATCTATTTGTCTTATTGTCTTATTTCTTGTTTTAATAGATCTGTCTTCAACTTCCACTTCTTCTGATGCCTTTTTGTTACGGAACATTTCAGTTCCCAGTACAACTGGCCCTTGTGAGGGCTGCCCGGCAGATGAGGGCTGCTCAGGCATCACCTGCAGGAGGGGGGTTGTCCTCTGAGGTGGAGAACAGGTCCTATGGGTTCTGCCTGAGCTGCTCATGAAGGGATTGCAGGTTCTTCAATGAGATCTCTTTTAATGGAGTCCCCTTCTAGCACAAGACAAAACAAATCAAACCTTTGATTTTCTGTGGGGAGATATTTTCCTTCCCTGAGAAATTTGTGAGGTTTTTCCAAGTTCTTTTCGCCAGCACTGCTGTATAAGGCGAGAGCTGGACATCTCTGTGTACTCCTGTCGGTGTCTGTCAGGAGTATACAACTCTTTTTACTGATGCATCCACTCAGAGCTGTTGTTCCTTTGCTGTGTGGAAAGCCAAATCCTTTTCATTGGGATAATTTTCAAGGTACCAACCCAAATTTAGCATATGTGGCCTCATGTTTTCTAAACATATTTTTGAATCTGACTGTATTAAATATTCTCGTTTTGAAGGAAGATGTTTAGTGAGGGATCCAGAATGCTCTTTATTATTTCCCTGCACTCATAACTATTTACCTTCACATCAATCTTCATGTCATCTGAAACTTTTATAGGCCAATCATTACTGAAAAAAGATTAATAGCAGTAAGCAGATACAAGCAAAATACCAGCACTGCACTTAATTATGATTTCCCTCTGATGACTATGTTTCAGATCCATTAGTGTGTCCATTTTTAATAGATTTAACCTGTGTTTTATTGGTATTGAATAATTCTCATTTTTAATCAAAATATCCCCAGGGCTGAGTCAAATACCATAAAAAAATCAGAGTGTTTAAGATCTGCACAGCAACTGCATTTGTAATGTTATCAGTGAAACAAAATCAAGGTGGTTTGTTTGACATGACCTGTTTCACAAACCCATGTACAATCACATTTTCATCTTCAATTCTTCACCACCTCAATTTTTTATCAGTTTTCATTCTGTTATTTGCCCAGGACTGAGGTCACGCTAAGTGACTTAGAGGTACCAAGGTTGCCCTGACTATATACCTGAAGTACTGACACAACATCAATACTCTTCTAATCTGTTAGAATTTGTCTAGTATTCTATGATGTATCGAAAATAAAACATTCTGCTAAGATGACCTCAATTGGCTTCAAAGGTGACCCCACGTAGAAGACATCAGAGCTGTCAGTTCTAGAATATTTGTACTTATATGTGTTGTTTAGCATCCTCATGAGTTACTAAATGACTCTTAAATAGTTATGCTCATATTTCTTTTTATAGTGGCAGATACAGATATTTATGGAGCAGTTCTCATTTCTCTGCATCCTTATAAGCAACCTTATCACCACTATTGTGAAGTAATAAACCTCGAACATCAACAGGATTTCTTTCATAGAAAAAAAATTGTAATTACATCTTATTTTTCTCAGTTGTTATGAGTGAGGTTATCCTGAGTATTTTCACTTTTCTTTTCGACTTCAGATGTTTGTATATGAGCATTTAATATCTGATTTCATTTTACAACTTCCACAGAGGTACATTTTTGCCCTGTTAACCAATCAGCTCACTGACTTCTCAAAAAATGCTATTTATCACTTGAATTTTTAATCTAGACATACTATTTTTTTTCTCTTCCTACATGCCTATGCAAATTTTTCTGATTCTTTGGCACTTACGACCATCTTATGTTGAGTCACTCATACCCCAAGTTTGGATCATCTGTTATGACTGCCTTGCACTGTGCATCATCAGATTTGTCATACAATAATAGCATTAGGCCTATATGGCAGGATAAGAAGACATCAAAGAATACGTCAAGGAAGAGGATTTTTTTTACTTATTACAACAAAATATTGCTTTAAGAAAGCAAATTTTGGGATTTACATTCATCAGTTAAATATTCTTTAAAATCAGCAAGCCTTGACTGCAACTGCCAGCTCTTATCATTTCTCAAAGCCGTATGGCTTTTTGTGGGCACCAGTGCCCCACATCCTTGGCAAACCTATTTGTAGGATCTGGCTTTCTTTGACTTAGATATTAGCTTGTTAGATACCTGAATAATGAAGACTTGGGAAAAGTGCCTGCGAGTGAGTTACAAGCTGGGTACCATTAACCAAATATTTTCAATAGGTAACACTAAGAAAATACAGCTGAGAAAACTGCCAGATTTTTGGACAGTTTGTGCTAAGAATGAAAGACAAGATTTAATCTGACAAATTATGTGTTGTGACTGTTTTTCCAGTTCTACTGGTAACTGGCAATACAAAAAAATTGATTGTTTTAACATTTTCTCAGATTGTGACAATGGTTCAGTTAGATATGTTGGAATAATTTCATGGCTTATTATTTCCAGTGGTGTAATGGTCTCCCATCCCAACAGTCTTTCCATTTGAGAATTATTGCATTTTGAAGAACTTGCAAAATCTGACATATCTCACTTTGAGAGGAAGAGCTGAAAAACAAAGTAGTCTGTGGGGGCTGGAGAAAAATAAAGGGAGACACTGAAACAGGCTTTGTGTTGGGGGAAGGACTGATATCTTCTCCATGTCTACCAGAATAGCATGTGGAATAATTAGCTCAAACTGAAAGGAAGATTTAAGTAAGACAAAAGGATTATTTTTTTTCTCAGTGTAAGACTAGTTAATCATGAGAGAAGCATATGGAGCTTTTAAAACCTTCAGAAGAGGAGGCTTTTAGAAATGGTTCTACAACAAAAGCTATTAGCAGTAGTAAGGTGGGGAAAACTGAACAAATTTGGTGACCTCTGAAGATGAACCTGAAATGCTTTTCAGGGCAATTTTATGTGATTTCAGGTTGCACCTTGAACAAGTTTTCTTTTCTAGATCAAAAACTCTGGGAAACCAAACCGGGAAAATTATTTGAAGTCTCGGGTATTTATTGCTAGCTGCAAAAACCGACATGTTGTAAAAAGGTAGTGAATATATTAAATACGTCATTGTATTTATTGTAACAATTAAAATAGCAAAAGCTTAATAACTAATGAACCTGGGGAGAACTTTACTTTCAAATAAATCCAGTGATAAAAAATTATTTTTGACAACAGCGTTTATCATGGGCTACCTAGTTCTGTTGTAGCTATTTGTTGTACTTAATAAACAATGATAAATATATCTTCTTGCAGGAGAGTAGCTCGAATACGTGTTGTGCAATCTTCTTGAGAAATTGTAGCCAAGACTAATTAAATGATTCTAATTAAAATTGTGTAGATAGGAAGGAAATTAATGGCTTCATTTGTACTATTTGTTTATTTCATTGTCAAGTGTACTGGATATAATTGCAGAGCAAAGAAGAAATCATCAAAATTATTTTTTACTCTGTTGATTCCCTGTTCCATTAATTTATTGCAGAGGCTTCATTTTCTTTATCTTTAGAGAGAAACAATGCTGGCAAAATGTAAAACCTCAACAAAGTTATTCTCTTGTTTGGAGCTGTTAGATGGAGAACACATTTATTGAACAAAATAAAGGTTAAGCTTCAATTAAGCATTCTAAATATATTTAGTGAGCTATTGAAAAGCCATAATGTCTCAGCCCACATGGTTCACCAAAAGCTATGAACAAAATAAATTATAATAGAAGCAGAAGGAGTATTCAGATGGTATGCCTCTAACATGTGACTTATAAAGGAAGGCAATATTAGTCCTACCGTCTATTATGTACAGTTTGCATCAGATAAAGTAAAAAAAAATAATACTTCTTATTCTTTTTTTTTTTTTAAACTGCAAACAGACTGTCATATTCAAAAGCAGGACATCTTATTTTTTCCCAATTCATTTGTTCAGCTGAGACTCCTTTGATCCAGGAGACAACGAATCAGATCATACAGAGTCTCCAGCTCACACTAACTGCTTCACATTTTGTTTTGTGTGCCTGGACACATGCAGGTAAGATGTAGTTCTCCAAGCAGCCCGGATCAGCTTCACTTCTCCTTACTTTTCGCCTCACCACCCAGGCAACACAATGAGAGCTGCCAACATCTGCGAGCCCTGTGGGAGATGCTGGTGGTTCGCCATCAACACCCTGCACTTCTCTGCATCACAAAGTGATGGTCTCCGTGGGCTTCCTCTCTGGAGACCCAGCACTGCTCAAGAAATTGCTATTTCATGTTAATGAGTTTAAAGAGAAGCAGAACTGTTTGAGAAATTCATTTCAACTAAAAGAAGTTGAAAGGAAAGATTCTAAAATTCATGAGCTTAAAATATGTTTATGTTTGGCTGGAATGTGCTCATGAAATTTGTTTCTTTGACATGTCAACATTTTCTACAGAAAGCAGATGTTCTTTGTGGAAATTTCTGATTAATCAAAAATACAGTTTCCTTTTTTAAATTAGTTTCAGTCGAACAATTTTGACAACTGAACCATAGCTAAATCCTTCATGCTGAAAATAAATCTGTCTTTATGTTTTTGTCTAAATGTGCTTCCGCAATGCCATACATAAACTAACTTTTATAGCCTGGATAAGTGGAAATATGTGGGAAATGAGAGTATATTTGAAAATTATTACATTAGAGACATTTGTTAGAGCTAGCTAGACTAATGTTTTCTTTTCTGCCTAAATCAGAAAGATTAATCTATAGCTTTAAAATCAGAACAAAAAGAGCTTTACTGAAATGTAAGGTCTTGAGTAAAACAATTTTCTTCAAAAGTAGGAGACTAATCATCCTTCTCAGTGAGTGCCTTTTCTTTCCCTTCATTTTTCTGCCACTCATAAATGCCAGTGTGCTCAATGGAAACCCCATTGTTCCCTCAGTCCTGAAGTGTGTCAATGTAGTAATCTTACTGAGGTTTCAACCCATTCCTGGGGGCTGGAATAGCCACCCTGGGCTCCAGAGGTGTTTAGAGAAGCAAAATGAAAGAGTGAAATACTTACTTACTAAGGTAATGGCTGTGACTCTCACTCATGTGTAGTAAGATTTCTATAAGGAGATGAGGTGATGTAATAAGTGTATCTACGTCCCTTGACCATGCCCTACATGCGCTGATCATCTGGCGGTGCTGTGATATGGGTTCATACTGGAATTGCCAGTTTCTCTTTCCTAATCTCAATAGTTTGGGTCCTACCTGTGGCCCACAAGGCTGCAACAAAGATGATCAGAGGGCTGGAGCACCTCCTGTACCAGGACAGGTTGAGAGAGCTGGGATTGTTCAGCCTAGAGAAGAGAAGGCTCCAGGGAAACCTTATAGCGACCTTCCAATACCTGAAGGAAGCCTACAGGAAAGCTGGAGAGGGGCTCTTTATCAGGGATTGCAGTGATAGGATGAGGGACAACAGTTTTAAGCTGAAAGAGTGGAAATCTAGATTAGATATTAGGAAGAAATTTTTTATTGTGAGGGTGGTGAGGCCCTGGCACAGGTTGCCCAGAGAAGCTGTGGATGCCCCATCCCTGGAGGTGTCCAAGGCTAGGTTGGACAAGGCTTTGAACAGTCTGGTCTAGTGGAAGGTGTCCCTGGCCATGGCAGGGGGTTGGAACTAGATAACAATGCCCATGCTTTCCAACCCAAACAACTCTATGAATCTACAAAGTGTAAAGGAAAAACACATGGAGGTGAGAACCTGATGCCTGCTCTGCACATGCTTCAGAGGTTTGTTTTCATACCTATTCTGGTTTGGCCCCATGGACTGAATGGTCCCTTGTGGCTGGACTGGGCTGTTACAAGCTGTGCTCCCGCTGTGCATTGTCCCATCGGGCACTGCCCAAATGGTTTGTTCTTGCATGCACAGTGATGCCAGGTGTCAGCTGGGTGACGAACAGGGATGGTCAGGGGATTTGCCTCGGACACCCACTTCTGATCCCAACTGAAATGTTAGTGTAGACACACATGAAGCCCTGCATAGTCTCCAGTTGCCTTCATCTGCAGCACTGGTAAGCTGGCTATTTCATCATCAGTGTCATGTTCTATTGGTGCACCAGTGCAAACCCTGTGCTATCAGTAGCTGCAATACTCTAAGGATATAAGTAGAGCAAGTTTAGCAAAGACAGAAGTTTTTATTAGATCAGCTGATATAGCTGAAAGAAAAGCAGACAAGTGCTTTATTCCCCATGGGAGACTCTTTTTGGATGTGAAATACACGTCTTCTGTTTCCCATCAGGATACTCAATATACTTTCACAAGTCAGAGTTCCTGGATCTGGGTGGGCTGACAATAGTATCCAAAAATTGAAAGGTTTAACAGATGATTGTGGAGGTATGGAACAGCTCCCTCACGAAGCCAGAATTACCTTCTCTTTCTCTATGATGTGATGCTCATATGCTGCTACCTCCCACATGTGCTGTGCAGAAAACCACCAGATGCAAAGTGAGCCACACACTGTTTTGAGTAATTTGTCAAGGTGCCAATGTACAGAAAAAAAAACTCGATGAAAATCTCAAGAGAAAGGCTATGGTTTTGTGTTTCTAACTCCTGATCACATGAGTAGAAAGGTGATTCTGAGTTATCAAACCTGGTGATGTTCTATCAATTAAAATTGTTGTGCTAAATAGATTTCTACTGGCAATAGAGTGTAAGTCTATACTGCACACAGCCATTAGCTGTTTTCTACAAACTGTGAGGTATCATTGCTCAATAACAATGAGAAGTTCTCCGTCTTTGCTTGTTGGGAGTATCTGTGATTAGCCGCATTACTAGGTGCATTTAAATGTCACAAAGGGTCTTGAGAAGCAGTAGGAAAACATTACTATAGAGCCTTTCTAGTTCGGCTGAAGAATCCACAACAACCAATTTGCTTTATGAAATTTTGCCCTCTTAATTGTTTGAAAACTGTCCAAAAATAAAATAGATATTTTTTTGGCTCAGTTTATTAATACACTTGCTATTGACTGTTCTTCAATGAATATTTCATACTAGCCAGCTTCAGCTCAAGTATTTTTTTTTAACTACCCACTATGAGTATTCCTTTAAGCATTTATTATTCATCATTTGATATTGAAAGTGGTTGATTTGACACCTGGGTCAAATGGAGGCCTTAAAGCAGACACAGACCACTCTTTTTTTTGATTCCAGTAATGAAAAACATCCTGAGTTCTGAGTTGTGGCTGCAGGGGTCAAGCAGACACTGATAGGCTAGTACAGTTAAGAATACTCTGTGCTTAATATGAACCCAAAGACAGATATTTTGGAGGAAAGAAAGGGTCCCAGATTTATAGACATATCTGCATGAGAGCATCCTATAAGAGATGAAAATCTCTGCTGTATAGGAAACAAGTTTTGATGACATAGAAGTGAAGAGCCAATACACCTTACTGTGGAATCACTTTCCTTTGACCTGACTGGGAGCTTCTGTGCTACTCATTGGTGCACCGACTTATTTTGAGAAGGGAACAAAGATGGTTCAAAAGAAAAACTGGATTTCCTTAAGAGTCAATGTTACTTTTCCTGGCTTCTTTAAAAGCCCAGAGGTAACATTACTGGCTGCATGGCTGTAAAAAGAACAGCAGGGATCAGATAAAAGGAGGACACTTGCTTTGAATTGTCTCTACACTCCCCCCCCCCCTCTTATTTCATAGCGATATTGCCCGTAAGAGTGTATTTTTCTTTATATGACTCTTTTCTCTGATACTGGATGACAGAAAATAGTGTATTACAAATACAGTAATCTTTCCATTTTCCTACTGAGCAAGAAAAAAAAAGAAGGAACGCAAAATTTGCAGAATTAGTGAGCTTGCTGTTGTGACTTAAGTGCAGGTTTGTGTGCTATTTACTGCATCTCTGGTTATGTGACTCTGTGGAGAAGGAAAAGTGGAATAACCAGAGGATACTGCTGTGTGGAAAAGTAGGAAGCTGCCTGAGTATTAAATAAGAGGAAAATCAATGCAGTCCAAAGGTTGCCTCCAAGAAAACAAAACAACATTTATAAATACATCTGTCTTACTTTTCTGCCTGAAAACTCTGCTAGTTTTGCTAATCCACGTACTAGAAGGTTGCTGATTTGGCTCATGCAGGCTACTGTCCACAGAGCTCCTCACTGCTCTTCACCACCCTGTTCAGAAGTTACTAGCTCTTCATGTTCTGGCCAAAATACCTGTATGAGCCCTTCAAGATCTATTTTGATCAAGCTGACATGACATGGCTAAAACGGTAGGTAGGAAATGGATTACTGGACACCAGCATTGGTGGATCAGAAGGAGAAAGTGGGGTGGTGGGGCAGGCAAGGGTCCCGGTGGCAATGTAGAGGTGAGTGTCCATGAAGAACAATCCACAGTCCCATACACAGAACGTCCTCAGCTATTGCACCCAACAAAGGACTTAACATCAGAATAGACAAGCTCCATTTTGTCAGGGATAAAGGGGTCCCCACATGCCACTCAATGACTATGCCTATCATCCCTTTTCCCTTTAGACACCTTCTCTCCAATGCTGAGGCCAACTAGATGTTGTGAATACACGTTAGGCTTCCTGGTTGCAAGGTCTGGGCCTAAGGATGGCTGCAAGGACCACATACACCTGCAAAAGTTCATGTTCACAGGTTGTGTGAGTGCTTTCTTTTAGATTTGCCAGGTGGGAATGAAATGTGATGGAAAGTAAGCAACCCAGAATTTCTTTTAGAATTTTATTTTATTTGACTAGAGAACTGTCTAAATACAGATTCAAGTACTCTGAAATCTTTCTTCATGGCTTGGCCTCAGACCAAATGTACATTTTATTACATAGACCATATTTTTTCCATTTGTGTTGATGACTAACGAGGGTGAAAGTCAGAGAATAAACAGATACTGACAAAACAAGAACATAGATCATTAAAGCAGCCTATATCCCACAGTTCAAAATGAGCCTCTGTTCATATGCAGTTCACACATCACACAAATTTTCATAAGCATTTTTAATACAGATGACATATCACCTAATTACATAATTACATAATGCTTTGTAATGGTTCAGTGATTTGGGGGAGATAAAAACTTCTCTGGCAAGCTCCATGTGATCATAAGCTCTAAAACTCTGGAGGGGATTGCCAGATTCTATGTATGTTTTTGTCAGTTTTTTAATTTGATGTTTCCCTGAAATCATTAGAGTGTAATGGGCTATAAAGTAGGAAATACACTTTTTTTTTGGTTTTTTTTTTTTTTGGTAAATGCAGCCATCTAAAATAGTCTGCCAAAATACAAGTTAGTTAAATTTCATATAAAAGGCCAAATTAATCTATTCCTTTAAATAAATAGTTCCATGATAATAAAAGGATTATGCCAGAAGAGAGAAAATACACTACATGCAACAAAGTCCATCAAAAGCAGAAATAGATAATGTCACTATAGAATTTTGCATTTAATCCTTTCAGCTAAGGTTAAGTGCAACTTAGAATTAGTTGTTTCTGAAAAGATCACATCATAGCTTGTGGCTTTCTTGCTAAACTATTAAATTGTGTGAATAGCTACTGCAGGCACAGGGACATTGGTTGTATAAGACCACAAGTGCTAGCAGAAGAAAAATCTTTCTAATCCAAGAGTGGCCAAATCTCTTCTGTAACTTTTAATGGTATAATAATGTTGCTTTTTTCTATGCCACCCTGTCATGCAGTACACCTCTGCAAACAGCTGCTTTTTGACAGCCCTAAAGATGCCTGAAGATGAGCTTCCTATACCCATGAGTCTCCCGCATAAATAACTCCTTAAATGGCACAATGCCTTGAAACCAATACACTTGAAAAAATGTATATATGTGTTATGTGACCCTACAAATGCGATCAGTTCTCTTATTAATATGTAAGTGTACAGAAACAGGGTGATGAGCACCTCAGAGACTTAAGTTCCTTAACAAGGCAGCTGACCACAGCGCTATTACCCATGGGTGGGCTGAAGGCAGCATTGACAGTGGTGTATCCACTGCATTTCCTGCAATCCTGCACAAGTGGTGAGACAAAATAGGTATGTAGATGTTGAACTATCTATGCGGAAGATAGTTGTTGATTGCTTTAACTGACAGTTTTATTAGCACTGAAATCAGTGAGTTAGTTTGTGGTTGGAGAAGAGGAGAGTTCTGATTAACAGATTTATAGAACAGGGGTGTATACTTTGTGGGAGACTTTATAGAATCATAGAATGGTTTGGGTTGGAAGGGACCTTAAAGATCATCCAGTTCCAACACCCTGCTATGGGCAAGGACATGAAAATATGAAATAGCACATTAAGTCATGCCTGACCCTAAACACTTGAAGGGCCCTCATCCTTTTGGGAGAAGCCAAAAGCTTTTTGAGAGAAGCCAAAAGCATTTTCCAGACTGCCAGGCACTGTGTAAAGTCCTAGGCCCCTTCTGTTACCTCTGTGTTGAACCATGAAGACATTTACCATGCAGGACCTCACACCGAGTTTTAAGAGTCAGCTTCCTCACTGCTGGTGTTTACAATCTGAACAAACGTCTGGTAGAGTTTGTATGGGGTGTTTAACTGAAAACAGGAAAACATTTGATATGTTACTCGGAAATATTTTTTCAAATATATCATTTTTTCAGCCATTTTACTCCCCTGAGTTTATTACCTCAACTTGTCCTGGCATATGCCACTAGGAGAATAAAAATGATTGGCTTCGTAGCAGATCAAAACCACCATTTTCATGACAGATAGGGAAAACCTGTTCAGTGAAGCAGACCCAAGCTTGTTAGTTTGTGGGGCCTTAATTTGCTGATGGGTGTGCCACAGAGCATTCATTAAGCTGCACCCATGCTTTCCCTAGCTCTGCAAGACAAATCTTGGAATAAGTGGCTGGGTTGTACGATACCCTGAGCACGCAACTGTTAACATCAGAGAGACCATAACATCTAGGAGATACTTAAACTTGCCTCTGAGCCTTTTCAGCACTAGGCCTTTTAGAGAAATAAAAATGAGATGTTGGGAGGAGTTAGGTAATAACCTAGATGCATTTCTGGAAGTATCTACTAAACACAAGCTATTGAGCAGGCAGCAGCTAAGATTATTCCTCCACTTCCTATTAAAGTATTTCTGGGTTGATTAAACAGGCAGGTCTGCAAAGGTGTCTATAAAATTCAGTTGCCTTTTGTACAGCTGCGTCATCTTGATGTCTTCTGGAAAAAGCTGAATTTTATTGACAAGTACATATCACACTTCCATATCTCACATTGATTCCCCATTAATCTGCATTTCCTTTAGCACTTTAAAGGGAAGTTACACAGAGCTACATGGTGTCCTGATTAACACCTGAGTGCAGAAGCATTTTTGGCATGCTTGATTATTAATAGAACAAATGTAGTTAATTGCATTGGTCGAATTGTCCCAGTCACTAATTAATGAATAAGTGCACTCATTGTATTTTCAAGTTATTCTTCTTAGATTGAAAAAGAAAAGCACAGAGATTTATGTACAGTCTGAAAGGATTTTCATGATAAAGGCAACTAGTTGTAGAGATCATTTGATATCTTATTATAACGTGTATGTAAATAAGTAACATCTAAAATGAAACTATTAGTCTTGACTTTTGTTGCAATCGTAGTAATGCATGACGGATACAACTCAGTGTATACAAAGTGCCATCTGATTTAGAACAGTGCTTCTCCTATGACTGAATTTAATCAAGCTACATTTTAAACAATACTGTGCCAGTCATGATAATAACTAAAATATAGGAATGAAAATATTCTATATGATGAATTTCTGCTACAGCAGACTCCTTATGCAGCTTCCCTCCTCAACAGTCCAGCATAAGTTAATACCATTGTCTCTCTTTCAATTTTAAATCTAGAGAAAAAAGATGGGCAAGTTCTACATAGTATTGCTGATATTTCAAATTGTCTTCATCCACATTTTCAACAACTGCCCTTGCTACTCCATGGTCTTTATACAGTCCTGACAGAGTTAAGTGCTTGTATTTTTAGAGGTGCAAAGAAGTCAAAATAGGAATAGCAAAAACCTGAGTAAAGAACATATAAGCCTGTGATACAGGGCACCAAGTCTATGGAAGACAAACACTGTCAGATGAGCAGCTTGATATGTAATGGAAAACACACTGAATGAAGGAAAATGCAGGCCAAAGCTAATATGGTTGCATTGAGCCCACAGAAATAACTGAAAAGGAAAGGTGCCATTGACACGGCATACAAGGTCCACATAATTCAAGAGTCAGCGTGTACTGAGAGAAGAAAATACCATCTCAGTGGTATTCCTGTTAAATTTGATAGAAACATTTCACCAGATGGATAACGAACCCCTGCCATTCAGCAGCAAGATCTACTTTTTCAGCGATTGCTTATAAGTCTGCTAAGGAGCCATTGTTTGAAATAGTTTAGCATTTACCTCACTTCATCCATTTCAAATTACAGTCTTTCACAGCAATTATCACTGCATCATTATATATCTTGGCTGCTGGATAACGGCGTGGGTGATTATTTCATCGATCAGGTGGCTACTGTCCATGATCTCCAAGTATGCAAGCCTCTTCCAAGAACATGCCACAGCATCTTAGAGGCCAGCTCTGCTGGGAATATACCTAATTTTCCACTATTGAGGAACTGCTTATCCAGCAATGGACACTCATAGCTGCAGTTCCTTTGGGAATCCAGCATGAATTTTGGCACAGCTCTCAGCAAGAAGGTAGTGAAGAAGGTCTTATACTTAAGGCACATAGTGTGACACACCTCCCTGATGTGGGACATGGGCTAGCAGAAGTTTTTTCCTTGTTTAAAGCAGCAGCAATTCATATTCTTTTTCTCCCTTCTGTACATTATGTTGCCTGGTAAGAGAGGAAAATAACTGTTTTTCTGGCCAGCTGCTGGCTATCTCTATGCACATGCTTTAAGTGAGAAACTCAGATCCAGTGACTGTGGAAGTTCCCACGCCAAAACCTGCTATCTGGTGCTTTCAGTGGTTCCCGATGCACAGGCGCTTCAGTGCACAGAAACTGTTATTTTTCAGACTGAAATCTAAGCCTCCCATATCTCCCCAAAGAGATGCCCTTTGTGCATTTCTGTGGTACCTTGATGGTTTTGATGCCTCAGCAGCATGTGGTATCATGAGAGCTATGTGACAGCAAAGAAACTCAAAATAAATGTCAAAAGCTCAACAAAGAATGACTCAGCAGGAGAGTTGGAGGAAGTGGGTGGAGAATTAGCAACTTTCCACACATTTATCAGGCTTAGTCATAATCTAGCTGCTGAGAAGCTAAGCCATGGCAAAAATTGGAAAAGAATGTAGGCATGTGAAGTGCCACTCCAGGTGACTCAGCAAACTGAAAAAAATCAGACGTGGTGGCACCTCTGAAGGGCAGCTGCAGACAACAGCAGAACAGGGGTTTCCGAATGTCTCTGTTAGATTAAGAAGGTTAATCTCATCATGGATCTCCTCTGGGATAAATGGAGGCAAGCTTTACTCACTTTAAACTTCATCTGAGGACAGGGAGTGACCGATGGTCTGGCGTAGTATGACACAAGGCAATGTTTCATTTTGGTTTCAACTGTGGCAAAATGATCACTGCTGGCATCCAGAAATGTTCCAGGAGAAAATCTAATGCTTACAGAAACTGCATTTCACATTGAAGAAAATTTCTGTTCAACCAAAAAAAAAGAAAACTTTAGTGACAAATTTCTCAGCCAATGGGTTGGTCATCATGACTTTTTTAATATTTCTTGATATTTTTTTCACTAAAAAAGAAATCTACCAGTTTTGCAATGGTTTTGGTCATTGGTTGTAGAAGGACTTTGCAGTAGAGTATCAAGGCAGATGTGTTTACATTTTCGTTTATACAGACCTACAGATATAGCTCAGGCCTTCCTGCATAACTATCCCATTTTCATGTAACTGATGATAGAATATATTATACAATGCAAAGGTATTTTTTAAAAAGTCTAACACCCATCAAGATGCCACAAAAAGATGGCAAGCTACATTTTGTCTTTTATTGGCCAACTGCCATCTCTGGGATGGTAGTCAATAATGACCCATCAAGCAATTAACGCAGCTAATAAATAGTCACAAAGTAACCTAATTTGCCAACCACTAGTAGCCACCAGTTGGAAATTAATGTACTGTAGCCATTTGGTACCACACCTGACATCCAACCAGATGGAAAGAAACGTGATATAAGAGATGATGATTAATGAGGAAAAAGACATGCAGCGTTAACAGGTATTTAGACACAGAAACTCCCTTTCTGCCAGGTAGAGGGATGTGAATAGTACTGGTGACATATTGCCTTAAAAAGGAAATGACACTGCATAAACTGCTGAGATGTGACATAAAACCACTGCTCTCCATATGCCTCTCCTATCTACGGTGAAGCCTGGAAATGTTCTGGGTTTTCTGCTGAGACTGAAATTTTCAATTTCATCCTTTCAGCAAAGAGAAGAAGGGTGCAGAATACTAATGAAGCACGTGGAGTCTGTGATTAGGGCTTCTCAAATCCTGCAGAATTCTCCTCTGACTGATTTTGAGATCTGAAGGGGCCATTTTGGTAACCTAGTCTGGCTTCAGGAGAAGCACAGGTTGCAGAACTGCACCCAGCAATTTTTTCATCAAGCCACTAAATTATATCCGAGCTGCAGTATGTCATGACAATTTGAGAAATCAGTCCAAATATCACTTATGAATTCCAGGTTGATTTTTGAAATCTACTCTACAATGACTTGAATCCTTTCATGTTTAACTTTATGCTGCACATTGGACTCCATCTGGGGAGTGGCATGTTCATGCCTACCTATGAAGACATTGTGTGGAATAGACTTAATTTGGAGAGAAAAAAAAAGAATAATGGAATTGTCAATATTACCTCTTTTCTCTAAGCTCTCTGTGGGGTTCTGAGAACCGAGAGTGCGTTATTTCACCATATCCATGCAAAGATATCAGGGATTAGTTTCATGCCTTAAATTCATGAAGCCTGCAAAATTCAGCAAAGATGCTCAGAAAGAAAAGGAGGCTTAAGCAGGAAAGAAAACCGGGTTCTGGTTTTATAAAGACGCCGCCTTCTTTAACATTGGTATCAGACAAAACAGAGAAATTTATGTAACACTACACTGCGAAAAGGAGTGTTTGTCTCTTTTCTGTTCTCTTAGGCTTCTCTTCAATTATCCAAATACATTAGTGAACACAGACAAAAAAAAAAATCAGTGGCAAACTCATGGATGAAATGTTTTTTAATTCCTGACTCTCTCTTCCTCCATACAAACACAGACAGCTGTGGCTCAGGGCTGTAAAGATTCAATACTTTTGAAATTCATGGAAATTGCTGAGAAATTAATGGGAACTGCTCCCTCCCGTGGAGCAGCTGCTGAGCAGAAGCAGTCCACCACCACGAGGGATCACAGCCGCGACTGCAGCCACCACCCAGGGACCAAGGCCCACTTTTGACATCATTTCTGTGTGATGTCCTAGGAATGTCCTGCCATAGGTGTGTGTGAAGATCCTTTGCTGTTCTGGAAAGGGCTGTCATGTCCAGATGGAGAGCTCACCACAGCAGCAGCAGCACCCAACAGCAGGGAGGTGGTGGAGAAAGGAAAAAGGAAAATGCTAGGCAGTATACCGCAACAAAATGATTAATTCCACTGCAAGAATTATGAAAAATCTTTGCTTTCACCAAGACCGGATGCGAACAGATGAGCCGGGATTTATGAGGTCAGAGCAGCGTGTATGCCTTGTACTGAGTTTTAGGGTAGATTTTGCCTAGTGAAGGACTGGACATAAATTTCTATTAAATGAAAACATCGGATTTTGCCGTGCATTTTCATGGCATTATTCTAGTCCTGTGGAAGTCACACAGCTGAAACTTTGGGACAGGTGAATTGCAGTGTGTCCAAGGGCATGGTCACACACATCCTCTGATGGCAGTACTCTCTTGCCCTTCCATATGGTCCAGTGAGGCCCTGTGACATCTGGTATTGTGTTCAGGAGAAACAATCACATTTCAGGGAGCAAACTAAAGATACCCTGATCAAGAAAAAAAAAAGTAATCACAAATCCAGAGTATTTCTAGAGCCCAAACATACTCCCTTAATGAAGAGGTTGTCCAGTACCAGAACAAGCAGTGGGAAGTGAAGCAGGGCTCTTGCCATGGGAGATGCTGTAGCACAGCATTCTCTACTCATTCAGTTCCAGATCATTCCTGGACACCCAGTGTACTCACACTCCTGAGTGGTGCCACATCTACTTAGAGTAACTTGGTTCAGGTGCCCGACATTGTGACACAGGAATCACTTTCTTGTCTCCTACCCATCTGCATCTCCTGCTGCTGTGTCTGTCTACCTACAAATACTTTTCCTGACTGAGCAGTCTGGCAGGGAAAACCATGGTAAGAAGTTCAGCTAATAAGGCGCCACAAAACACAAATGTGCAAAAGGTCACCTTCTACCTCAACAGCCCATCCTATCGTATCACGTTTCAGATCGTACATGACAACAGATGAGACTGGTTTATGAGTGTAAATATGTTTTAGGAATGCTAATAAATGCCATTGAATTGACATTTATTGAAGTTGTCTAATCACATTGAATATGTCATTATTAGTGCTAACTTAGATTTTATAGGTGCTGCTGAGCCTCATCTAAGCAGGTTTTCTCTACAATAAATGTTCCCAGTCCTGCAAGATGCATAAGCAGCAGATCCTGCTTTGGCAAGTTCAAGTGTAAACCCAACAAGCCAAAAGGAAGGACAAAATAAAAAAGTGATATTGTGAGTTGAAGTAAAATACTGTTGTTTCAAATTCACTTTTCAATCATTCTTTCCTCTTTTTTTCTCCTTTCTCTTTCCTCCCTGAGCAGCAGTTAATCAGCACCTTTGAGCACTCATTTCCTCCATTCCAGAAACTCCATGAAAAAGTAGTATATAGGGAGAAAAATAATAAAAAGTAAAATATATGATATAGGCATACCTGTGCCCAGCAGCATAATTTATAATGTATTCCTGCTCCTGTCAATCAAAAAAATGCAAATTGAGAAAGATGTGCGAGAGGCAGCATAGATGAGAACTTAATAAAAATATCTTCTCAAAAGCAATGGAGAGACCATCATGTCTATGCCCCACAATCTAGCAAAATAGTCTACACTTAAAAGAAAGCAAAGCAATTTTATGCGGAGGCTACCATGATGTGGGTGGCTTGGTGAAAGAAGAAATGTTGGCAAATGCATATTCATGTAGACACACATACACGAGTGATTTTATAGTGGGAACTTTGACAGACCTCTGGGACAGGCTGCGAAAGCAGATGCAGGATTGGAAAAAAAAAAACCCTTGAATGTTGACTGGTGAGGATTTCAATTATTTTGACACTTATGAAATGAAATGGGGTGTTTTCAAAGAAGATATTTGTTCCCAGGAAAAGTCAAGAGCTGTCTCAGTACTCAAACTGTCAAAAAAATGCCAGAAACAGGCCTTTTTTCAATGCAGAAAGGAACCAAGGCTCAGTTTCCAGACCATCTGAATGAAGAGGTGTGTTACTTCTTGTAGCAGTCATGCAGCTTTGGCATGAGATATATAAAAAAAGTATCTCTTAAGGTACCCTTTCTCCCTAGTCCAGGAAGATAAGCATTATTACTACTTGTTTGCTAGAGCTCTAACTAAAGAAACAATTTCTGTTTGGCTTCTTTAAAATAAAATGATACAAAACCACACGCACAGTCCAGTGGTGTATTGCATCTGCTATCCTGAATGAAGAACATGGACATTCACCAATGTCTCTGTAAAGCAGAGAGCAGCCAATGCAACTCAGTACTTCTCAGAAGGGTGTGTGAAACCATTGAAGCTTAAGTTCCGCCTAGGAGCTTCTATAAAAATGAGTAACTTAAAAGGTGAAAATCAAGCATTAAGCAAAAACAAATGGTAGGCGGTCAAATATATAGATTCACTAAAGAAATAACTCCCTGCAAACTGGAAAGTAGCTGGGAAACTAAGCATCATTTCCCAGAGAAAGTTACCAAAAGTTTTTTGTAGATCAAATAGAAAAAAAAGAAGAGGAAATTCTACAGAATTAAACACAGTCAACATGATTTCGGAAAAGAAAGGTCAGGCTTCAGTGAGTTTTGCAAATTCTTCAAAAGCATGAATTGCCCTGGGGTTTGCGAGGACCAAATGTTCAGGTTTTCATAAAGACATTACCAAAGGCATATCCTGGGAGTATGTGTCTAAAGTGTGAAACCACAGAGTCAGAAAAATTTTAAGCAGATGCCATTTTACAGTGCTTTCCTCTAAACTGGAGGAAGCAGCAGTTACTGCCTTCAGCAGAGCGACAAATGGCAAGAGACATAGAAATAGGAAGCTAAACTTTACAAAATCAAAACAAATACAGTAGCAAACAAATAACTGACACATAGTGTGTTTTTCTAGACTTTTAAAAATCAGTGAAATAAGATTTTCTTTGAATATGACAGGCTGTGACATTGGACTTAGCTTTTGAATACCTGTGGGTTCATATGGACCCAGATCAAATAAGCACAGTGATCAATATTCATCATATGTGAACTTGGAGCTGGATGGAAAGAACTGTCATTTAGGTTTTGTTTTGGTGGGGGTTTTTTTCTGTACTAGATTGTGGCAAAAGCAACTTTTACTCAATTAATGGCCTGAAACAAAATTGGATCATGTCATACACATGGTCGTCATTCATCTTAAGTTTTCTTTACTCATCTGGTAATTTCAAATTTCAAAAGAAAAGGCAATTTTAAATAGAAAAACCAGACATTTTACTTAGACTGTAGACTTGGATGTTTCAACAACTTCAAAACCATTTTTTTCCCAGAACAGAGAGATTTTCTCATGTCTTTTTTACCCTACAGAGATTTTTGATGAACTGGCACTTCTATTTAAAAACAACAGTGTTGGCAAATTCTCAATCTGTTCTATAAGAAAAATCATGAAAGCCTTAGAGTATGGCTGGCAGTCATGGCACCCGTTATTAGATCTCAGAGTTTGATGAGATTTCTAGACATATGTAAAAATACTTAATTGAGAGCAGAACGTTTGATCAACTGCAGAAAGAATAAACACAACAGAAGACAAAAGAACGAATGCTGGACTCCAGGATGAAAATAGGTCCCTCACCAAGAAAGATATAGAAATCCAGGGAATGAGAATGTCCCTCGTTTTGCCTGACACCTGGGTGAGCTGCTGAGGGATTTGACTGCCCAATCCATGGAAACCCACTGGATAAGAGCCCATGAACCAGCACAGAGGTGGCTCAGCTGGTCCTCAAACCTCTAGCTGCAACTTGCTCTTATTGGCAGGGTCATTATGTATTTGTTAAAGATTTTGCAGAAAGTGTGGTATATATTTGTCATTCTGCAGGGAGCTACCTTCAGTGTGAGTGCAGTGAGCAGTGGGAGGCAGGCAGGAAAGGTAAGGATTTCCAGGGGAGTATTTTCCAGCAGGTCCTCCACCTGCTAAATCACCACTCCGTGGAGGTCAGCAGAATGCAAGGAATAGAAATTTGTCTTCTGAATGCTAAATAGTGTTTTGAAATGTTGAAATTCACAGATGGAAACACTAAAATAGAAAATTTTAGATAATGATGTGCTCCTTCAACAAGGACTAAAGAATATTTATCATAATAAAACAGACCATTGAAAAAAGCAAACTCTTGTCTGTATTTAAAATACACTCTTATTTATATTTCAAATATTTCCAGCACTAATAATTTTCTTAGTATAAAGAACTGCAGAAAAAATTCTGAGAATCATTGTCAAGGCACTCACAGTTTGGGGAGCATCTTTTCAAAAGATACCAGCAGGTGACCTCTTACCCTGGCTTTTTCTTAAGAGAAATAAAATAAAGTAAAGCCTGCAAAATAAAACTTGCCAGAAAAGTCCCTGGGAAACAGGAATGGGTAAGAAATGCACATAGATAAATGTAATGGAGCAGTCCAAGAACATTGCTTGCTCCTTATTGACCTGAGCTCCTTTGTGCCCACTCTGATCGGCACAGGCCCTGCGCCTTTGCTTCTTTGATGGATACACAAGCGTGAGAAAGTAAAGGGAAATCTATTTTCAGAACTCAGATTCAAGCCTTGCATGTAAATGGGCACATCATGTCCCATCTACTTTAAGGAGAACGGGAAATCACTGGCAGATGGTGCAGGTGAAAAGGTGGTAGCTGAGATCTTTCTTTGTTTTACCCACTGCACGAGTACATGGGCAACACATAAGGATATCTAAATAGTAGGAAGAATGTGGATGCCCACTGTCCTTAGTTTATGAATGCCCATAAGGTACTAATCAACCTGCACAGTAAAAGCAGCACTGGCAGTTTTATCCCAGGTCGTCAAACTCATATCAGAGCACAGACATGGCAGGATTTCATGAAGACATTGGCCACAGAGCAGCTATTTACATATAGGCCTTCGGGGCTACAAGGTCCTTTTTGGTTTGGTTTGTTTTGATTAGGGTTTTTTTTTCCTGTAATTTTTATGTTTCATTTATGTCTAAAGCTGCCTTTCTGTAAAAGCTATTTAGAAGTGAAGCCAAACCACCGACCTCTGGTTAGTCCAGAGAAACAGCTCATTGCATAGACCCGACTCCTATGGATCTTTCCTCTCCTGTGAGCAACTGGACCCCACAGCTCACCCCTTGGGGCTTTTCATGCCTGGATGGAAAGGCAGCTGTTAGCTTTCTCTTGATGGCACACATAGTTCCAGGGCATGAAATAGCAATGGGGCAGCCAGTCTTACAAAGGTCTGCTGTCAGCTCTGGCTCTGAACGGGCTGCATGGAGCCATCACCTGCAGTTATGCTCTCCTAGTGCTACACACCTGGATGAGCCAGAGACATCGATAAACCATATATCACATTTCTATCTTCAAAACTACCTGAAGGCATGTAGTTTAGTTCTCTACAGAAGAACTACAGATTTTTTTTTACCAGTCTACGTCTCTTAGATTCAGCCATCAATAGGCAGTTTTGCCATGTTGTCCTAGAGATGACTAGAAGCAGATGGAGGGGGGCATGGAGTCGCCCTCATTTTCCATCTGGCACCATCTACTTTTAGCTTCACAACTCCTTAGAAGAGTTTTAAGTCTCCTGGCTAGCACTGTCTGCTCTTGTGGAGCTGTACCCTCAGATGCTGTCCCTGATGCCGCATTGCATCATGTACTGCGTGCTGCGCAACTGAAAAACTTTTGAGACCTTCTATGGATATTTTTATGTTAAAATAAAAGCAGGTGATATATTGAAGACCATCATGCATGCTGTATTTATGCAGCACATAAAAAGTTATAGGAATTTTTGGTAGCTTTAATAAAATATATTTGAATACATGTAATTGTGGTGCAATATAAGGCATTAAAAAACAAAATAGTCTCAAAAGGAGACTCTTGCAAAAAAGCACTTTTTGGGCTGCCATAAATGCAGACCTACTGTGTTACAGTACCCCATAAGAAGAGAGCTCAGCCATTTCATACATAAGTATTTCTGGTTAAATATTTACAAACATTCCCATCAAATAAAAAGCTTACAGAAACACGGTGGGACATACAGCCAGCATTTAGTAAATGATGGTGGTCTTGAAATGCCTAGTCTTATTTTAGTGTTGAAATTCAGTAATACATTTATTTCTGCCAGTAGGAGTGCATTCATTTGAGCAGAGTCTCAATGAGCACATGTGCAAACTTCTTATTTTCTCCTTTAAAACTTATTTACTCATTTATAAAATTATTTGAAAAAAGAGTTTAATGTATTTTTGCTGGTTTGTCCTAGCCGAGGAGTAACCCTTATTAAGGGCAAGTAGGGATAACAATGTACCAGTTTTTCATGGTCCAGTGGAAACATAGAGATAAGAACAAAAAACATAACAGTAACACTTCGGTGGGAGTGGCATTCCTTCAGGAGCAATGCCAGTGATACTTAAAGTCATTTACAATTCAGCGCCTCAGAAGTGAGGAAAAAAACAGTCCAGTAGTCATTAAATATGTAAAGACCTTCTGCAATGACCTCAGTAACAACAAACCCCCCTACCGGCAAATGTTAGATATTTATTCAGAGGACTGTGTTATACATAATTGACTGTTGTAGGAGGCACAGTCCTGCAAAGGCCTTCCCAGTCTCATGACCTGTGTTACTATCTTCATTGATTATTTGTAGCTAGTAATAGGCTTAAAATCCCTCCTTTTAAATTTTGATTAACATGGTGTTTGACACGTGGCACTTGTATAGTATTTCTATACAACTAATTAAGAGGCACAATTCTTCAAAGAACTGTATGAACAAGACTGAAACCTTATTCTTCTTGCATGAGAGTAGATTGCACGCTACTCTGCATCATTTCCCATTGCGAAAATTGCTCAACATAGACAGTACAGTTTGTGCTATGTAAAAAGCAAAACGTTTACAAAGTCTGGATTCAAAGTTTGATTTGAATTTGATTTAAACTTAAGCATCCTCCTCAGGACACAAGCTTTTCATGAAATTTGGGTTTCAGGTCTGTTTTCAAATGGAGTTGTTATTTTCTATAAATTTATTTGTGATATTTCTCTGAATATCAAAACAATTTCAGCCTGCTATCTCCTTGTTGATGTAACAGACTTCAAGACTCAGTTCAGCTTAGATCCTTTTAAGCACTGTTCTCATTAAGAAAAAAAAAAAAAGAGAGAAAGAGAAAACCCAACACTTTACCTTGATCTCTCTTATTGTGAAAGCACGCAGTGTTACATGCACAGATTCAAGTGGCTATTTGCAGGCTTTCATTTTAGCACTTTTCCCATCATTTAATAAAGACCATGATTTCTTTCCTGTCTCTGACACACGTATTTGTTAAATCCTTCCTGCTACAAGACTACAGCTAGGGAAACTGCTTCCCTGAGCTGGAAAGAGGCAACAAATACAGCATGCAGTGCAGGTATCCACAAACTGTGGCCAAGGGAACGCTCACCCTCCTTTGCCCAGGGTGACCTCTGGCTGATTTGTCACCTCCATCATTTCAGAAGTTTCACAGATGCCCTGTGTAATTTTGCAAAGAGCATTGGCATGTCTCTACACATTCTCCAACTTACAGTCACCTTTTATTAGCATTTGATAAAACTTCTCTTTTCCCAAGACTGTGTTTAATTTAGAAACAGAAGAAGAAGGGAAAAAAGATTTAGACTTAGAAAACTTCAGTAAGTGAAATTGTGTTCTTGGCTAAAATAGGACATAAAATTTAAAATTTTCAAAAAGATGTATAGACTTTTAGTCACATTAGTCCAAACAGAGCTACCAGAGACTTAGACAGAAAATATTGCTTTTTGTTGTATGAAGCAAAGGATAACATCTGTTTTTCAGAAAGGTTCCATTTCCCTATTAAAAACATTAATCTGCTTTTAAAGTTATGAATTATAAAAATGTGGGGGTTTTGTAATAAGGTACATACTACTGCTAGATTTGCAGAATATTTAAGGTAAACTTCAAGAGCAATTCAAGTTTTAAATCTACAAACTGTATGTAGTAAAGTTTGATTCTTAGTCTGAGTTGAAAAAGAGCAATGAATATTAAAAACACCCAGAAAAGTAAATATTTAAACCTTATGATGTGGGATCTCATTAACAACACATCTGTTTATGACACCTCTCCAAAATGTTTTTCTTTAAAGGAAAAATAGTATTTGAAAATAATTCTTCATCCTTGAGTTTTAAAATCCGACAATTTGCGATTTCTTATTGTTAAAAACTCGTTGTGCAGTTTAAGCATTTCATGTTTCTCATGATAAATGGAACCAAATGTTAAAATTTTATGCTCATAATTACAGGCTATCTATTTTAAAGACACTTTTTCCTATTTTATTTCGTAAATCTATGACACCTTGGACCTAACAAAAAACTTAGCTTGAAATATTTTGGAAGAACTTGCAAATCCTCTATGAGTGGAAACAGCTCTGGGAAGAAGCCGAGAGAGGCTCATAACACAGTGAAGCCAATTACATAGTTTCCTTAAGTTTCTATGAGTTTTTGGCCACGGCCTGGTGCTCAGCTCCATGGTAGAACTTTTCCTCAAAAGATCTC
This sequence comes from Cuculus canorus, assembly GCF_017976375.1. Taxonomy (NCBI): domain Eukaryota; kingdom Metazoa; phylum Chordata; class Aves; order Cuculiformes; family Cuculidae; genus Cuculus; species Cuculus canorus. Next base: position 12,450,040 of record NC_071411.1, read on the forward strand.
ACAAACTTTTGCAGCCATGTGGTCAGATCTGTTTTGAGGCTGGAGAGATTTACATCTATTTTCCTTTTAGTCATGTTCAAACTATGTGAGAAATGTAACGAAGATCCACCGTCTCCTCATTGTGTCATACATTTTCTTGCAAATCCTTCAGTTGTTTCATACAGGCATTTGTGAATGATGGTTAACGTTTGAAGTAATTTTGTTTTGTAGGAGCCTCATGCTTTATTCCACATGTAGGGTTTTGGTTTTTTTTTTTTTTTTGAAAGGATAATGCATATTTCCAAGAGCCCAACTAACAGAATCAGGCCTGTAGGTTTCACAGCAGATAATTCAGGAGAGGTGGAAACCCAAGGTGGCAAACCTAGAGCAGGAATATCTCCCATCTGGCAGGGCAGCCTGAGGCAAGGCTGTCTGTGATTGTCTGCTGAAGGATCCAGGATAAAGACAAATAATCCTGGAGTACTCCAGAGGACTGAATGAAATAGTGCCAGATGATGGCTGTTAGATGTATTAGGAAGTGAAAAGAAGTAGAACTCCACTAGATGATCGTTTCTAATGTACATAAACGATGCTAAGAGATGGCTGGTTGGGTGGTAGGCAAATGAAGAAGAATGGCTTCAGGCAACTATTGCTGACTTCGAGTGAGGAGATCCTGGCTGAGCAATGTCAGACATGTACTGCTTAGTGGATATTTAGGGAATGAAGATGAACAATGTCAGAGGAAAACTGCTAAGGAAATGTAAGACAAACAAAGATAAATAATATCAAAGGATTATTACAGAGACTATATAGGGGAATAAAGATAAATAAAGTCAGTCAGTTGCTGAGCAGATATTAGACAAACAAAGCTGAATATAATGAGATAAGATATACAGCACAAACAATGCCTACAAAGGATTGCTTTAAAATTGGGTAAAAAAAAGAACAACAAACCCTCTCTCCCTACAAACAGATCGTTCCCTTCCTTTCCTCATTTTCTACACAAATTTCCATTTCAAGCCTAAATCTTCTAGTTTTAATAATATTCCTTTCACTTGTTCCATTGCCCTCAGATATTTACACATTATAAATATTGGCCAACAAAAGACACGTAGTTTAGGACTAGATCCTTTTCCCTCTACAATAGCATCACCTTTAAAACCATGATGGAAGAAAACCATTCTGATGTGACTGAGGATGAATTTCGCCACAACTCATTTTGGATAGAAGTAGTAGACAACGGGGGATACAGAAGAGCAAGAAGTGCCAAACAATGACACCTGCTGAGAGGAAAGAGAGAAGCTAATTACTATAATTACAGAAGGCTCCAAAATAACATATTGGAATTACATGGCCCATCACTGAGACTGGATTCACCAGTCTCTTCTGATTACTAATTTACTTGTGAAAATTGTGGGGTTTCAGTCGAAAAAGGAAATCTGACATTCTCAAGAAAAAAGGAATTAGGCATTAGTTGATATGAATTACACTATAAACAGCCAAGTGGGTAATGACAAATAGATTGCACCTCTGTTTAAAAATGAAGTAAAGGGTAAATAAAAGCCTTACTTGTAGTCTTTTCTCAATACAGAAGCATTCTTTCTAATGAACTCTATTACCACTGTCTCCCTCTTTCCGTTACAGGAAATTGCAAGGGTAGTTTCAATGATACTCTTGGGATTGTTTCCAACATAACTAATTTTTTAGCACAAAAATTTTTATGTGATGTGTCTGTGTGATCAGAACACAGTTCAAACTATATTTCTGCACTGTAACCAGTGAACATTAATGTTATCATTAGAGCTTTATGAGCTACAGAATAAGGAAATGATTGAGATAATAACCATTGTATGCAAAAAAAAAATTGTAGTGCTTTGTGAACTACTCTTTTAAAATTATGCAACTTAGTGGGACATGTATGGAAGAAATATGAACTTTCTTGCTGTGTACTTCTTAATACAACCAAGGTAAAATATCCACTTTTGATATGTGTAAAACCCCTATTATTTCATCTGCAGAATTGTCAGCTGTGGGCATAAGCTTATAGAGGAGGATCATTGCTGACCAACATTCTATAGTTAGTCGTATGTAAAAAATATTACTTTATTTGTAATCTAATGATGCATGTATGTTCACTATATTCTACCAACACTGAAGATGTGACACATAAAGAGATGTAACACATCTATCCTAAATACAAAAGCTTTTTCTATTGAGTTTACAGTCAACAAGAATTATTAAGTCCCAGATTTTAATCTTTAGAACTTAGTCTGAATGAATCTAGGTTAAACAGTTCAGGTAAATTAGACAGAACACACAGTTCTACTGTGCAGACAGGGTCAAAATGAAACCAGAAAGAGCCGTATTAATTGTGTATGGGCAAGCAGAATTATCTGCTCTGCCAGTGTCAGGATTTGTCAACAATACAAGGTTATTACAGGAAATGGTTCAATTATATATAATCATCATCCATATATCGCACCTTTCTTAAGTGTAACAACCAAAAAGAGGACTATAAATATCATATAAAATAAGTGAGGGTTCTCATTGGCTGCCTAAATGAGTGGCTTTTCGTTCTCCATGGTAATTTATTTCATCTGTTATTTAAGGAACAGTTCTCAATTACAGGGTCTCACAGCACAGCATGCTGCTCTAGCAGTAAGTACATGGCTTAATTTAGAGATTTTTGGGACAGAAGAGTTTATTATCATCACCTAATCTGACCCTTCATTGAACAAAGGCAAACACTTCCTTCTGAGAAAAGAACATAGTTTTGCTCGTTTAGATCATCATCATTGTGTTTCATTCCGGTTTTAAGTGATCAGTGTTTGTGGTAGGAAAAGAGTTCAGAGAACAGAAGCTGGAAAATAACAAAGAAGGGCCATAAAGTTTCTGTCACAGGAGGAACACTGTGAATGAAGGATAAGTGCATATGGGAAACAGGTGAGGCCAAAACCTCATGGAGCTTGTTTTTACCTTAGCAATACAAACTTGTTGAGATAATCAATAGGAGCCCTAGAGCTTTTCATGCAATTAGAGCTCTAAGTTCTTCAGAAAAGATCAAGTGCTGCACCTTATAACAGATGCCTAGATTCAAAGATGACTCCAAACAGAAAGACAATTAATATAAAAGAAAAAGAAATTTTGCAGTATAGTTGAACCGAACACAAAGTTTTTCTTCCCTGTTGATTTCAAATCGTATTTTCTGAGATATATTTAAGGTTTCTATAAGCAACAAAAAATGTAATTTTACACCACAAATTTTGTTACTATTTGGGCTGAAATTAATTTCCCAAATTCTCTTCCTTACAAGATGTACAGACTTCAGACCTGTCTCCTCCATTATCAGATTTTAAAGAACATTACTCAAAAAGCTTGCATGCCCACACCTCCAAAGACAGAGACAAGAAAACTTTAATCTCGGCCTAATTAAAAGAAGTCATCCTTTAAATGAGGCTCTCTTTGAGTACCTCATTGTCATACTGTTTATCTTCTGAGGATTTTCCCCTTTCTTTCTCACCACAGCTGAAGTCTATACAAGGTGAACTTTTGAACTTCTGTTTCATAAAAAATAAAGAAGCTTAAGATATTCTCAGCTTCACTACAGGGAAAAGGAGGTATTTGTCTCAGTGCAACATGACCTACTCAGAGTGAGAGTAAGCAATGTTTCTGCCCTGAACAAAACACAGAACGTAAAAGAAAGCAAGACAGGCTCAAGATTCAGTGTGGTTGAAACAAGAGGGATGAAAAAACATTAAAACAAAAACGCCTCTTGCAGTTGTTCTCAATTCATACCAACGAAAAAGAGTTTGCGATTTGGTCCGCTGTCCCAGTTTAGTCTCCCCTAGCCAGGCCAGCAGCTAAACTGGGCAGATGTATACCAATTCCCCTCATGAAGGGTAACGAGAGAGAGAGAGACTTGTGGGGTGGAAACTAGAATCATAGAATGACTAGGTTGGAAAGGACCCATTGGATCATCGAGTCCAACCATTCCTAATATTCCCTAAGCCATGCCCCTCAGCACTTCATCCGTCCCTTAAACACCTCCAAGGATGGTGACTCGACCCCCTCCCTGGGCAGCCTCTGCCAGTGCCCAATGAACCTTTCCGTGAAAAATGTTTTCCTGATGTCCAGCCTGAACCTCCCCTGGTGGAGATTGAGGCCATTCCCCCTTGTCCTGTCCCCTGTCACTTGGGAGAAGAGCCCAGCTCCCTCCTCTCCACAATCTCCTTTCCGGTAGTTGTAGAGAGCAATAAGGTCTCCCCTCAGCCTCCTCTTCTCCAGGCTAAACAACCCCAGCTCTCTCAGCCGCTCCTTCTAAGACTTGTTCTCCAGCTCCCTCACCGGCTCTAATGAAACAATAATAAGCAAGATAATAGTAATATACGCAAATATATAAACACAAATCAACTTTCCCGGATGACTATAGCTCACTGCTAACGCTGCAGGGCAGGCACGGGGAGAGGTGCCTTTAGATCCAGTGGCAGGTGGGAAGTGGGCTCAGCAACTGGATTCGGGAACACACATATTGAGATCAAGAGTAGACAGACAAGGTCCTTATTGAGTGTTGGCTGTCATAAACGGACAATGCAAAATCTTTTTATGCAATCATACAAAAGTTTATTATGAAATTTGATTACGAGGTATTCCATTTCGCAAAGCAAGGCGGCAGCGCCGGACCCGCGGCCGAGGCTCGGTCCGGTCAGCCGGAGGCGCCCCCGGGCCCGGCTCCAGCCCCTTTTAGACATCTCCTGAAAAGCGTTACATTTTGGCGAGAAAGCCCTTAACACTAAGGCCCATCCGCTCCCTTCCCATCAGAACAAAAAGGCCCATCGTCCCCCCATCAGCGCGTGTTAGGGTGCTCGCTCCGATGGGCAGAGGAAGGGGGGGAGAAGGGGGGCGAGCGGCGGGGAGCACTGCCCCTCGGCTGAGCCCCGCACCGCAGGCAAAATGGCGTCACCAAGGAAAGACATTTTGTATCTCCTCTCCCGCTCAAGCCAAAAATGTCAATAGCCTGTTTATTCCCTTAATATTTGATCTAATTTTTGACTTGAGGTTGGAACTTTTAACTTACTTTTCTTTCCACCTTTTTTTCTATACCTAAATTGAACCAATCCCATATCTGAATTAAAACATGAACAATCCACTAAATTTTAAACAATCATTAGTGTTTTATCTTTCCCCCATCACAGTCCATCATGAGGGTCTTTAGGAGTTGTATCACTTGTATCACCAACCTTTCTTCCCTGTTTTTCACATTTTGTGGGCCTTATTGTCTTTATCAATGACCTGGATGAAGGCATTGAGTGCACCCTTAGCAAGTTTGCAGATGACACTAAGCTGGGTGGAAGTGTTGATCTGCTGGAGGGTAGGGAGGCTCTGCAAAGGGATCTGAACAGGCTGGAGCGCTGGGCTGAGACCAATGGCATGAGGTTCAACAAGGCCAAATGCCGGGTCCTGCACTTGGGGCACAACAACCTTATGCAGTGATACAAACTAGGAGAAGTCTGGCTAGAAAGCTGCCTAGAGGAGAAGGACCTGGGGGTGTTGGTTGACAGCGACTGAACATGAGCCAGCAGTGTGCCCAGGTGGCCAAGAAGGCCAATGGCATCTTGGCTTGTATCAGAAATGGTGTGGCCAGCAGGTCCAGGGAGGTGATTCTCCCTCTGTACTCGGCACTGGTGAGACCGCACCTCGAATCCTGTGTTCAGTTCTGGGCCCCTCACCACAAGAAGGATGTTGAGGCTCTGGAACATGTCCAGAGAAGAGCAACGAAGCTGGTGAGGGGGCTGGAGAACAAGTCCTATGTGGAGCAGCTGAGAGAGCTGGGGTTGTTTAGCCTGGAGAAGAGGAGGCTGAGGGGAGACCTTATTGCTCTCTACAACTGCCTGAAAGGAGGTTGTGGAGAGGAGGAAGCTGGGCTCTTCTCCCAAGTGACTGACAGGACAAGGGAAATGGCCTCAAGCTCCACCAGGGGAGGTTCAGGCTGGATATCAGAAAAAAAATTCTTCTCGGAAAGAGTCATCGGGCACTGGAACAGGCTGCCCAGGGAGGTGGCGAGTCGCCTTCCCTGGAGGTATTTAAGGGACGGGTGGATGCAGTGCTTAGGGACATGGTTTAAGGGAATGTTAGGAATGGTTGGACTCGATGATCCAGTGGGTCCTTTCCAACCTGGTGACTCTATGATTCTATGATTGGCCATCGCAGAAGAGCACTCGACATTCGTGATCCCTAAGGTTTATATTCAGTACTGCTTACATGGAATAGAATACTTCCTTGGCCAGTTTTGGGTCAACTGTCCTGTGGGCTCCTCCCTACAGTTGTGACTCCCTTTTTTGCCTTCGACCTAGGGCGGTTCTACGAGCTCTAGGATGGCCTTTATAGGAATAAGAATAAGCAATAGCCGTTTTGCATACCAATGCCCTGTTACCTTGGTGATAAACATCGGGCTATCACTTCTAGAGGCAGAAACTGTCTGAAGAACGTTGTTAATCATCAGAAACTGAAGTTACTTAGGAGAGGCTTAGCTGTAAAGTTAGAGAATTGGTTCAGCTTTAGTTCAAAGCAGAACACCCACAAAGATTATTCTGTGCACTTTCTTATCTTTCTGTTTTGCAAACTCCTAAAAAACCGAAACAAAACTCATCTCCCCAAAACCCAATGTCAGCAAGATTGAACCTTCAGTGAGCTTGGAGATATGGTCAGTATTTTTAGAAAAATAGATCACTACATACATATAAGAAATACTTAATTTTGCATTCGTGAACACCAGAGGTATGTACTGCAAACAAACCTACAACCATCAACATCAAGAGAGAAACCAATGGTGTAAAAAAATGCTTACAGAAACTTCTTTAGCTGCAATAAGAAAGCTGTTACACTCAGTCCAACAGTTATCCTCTATGTACAAGGTTATCCTGAGACTAAAAATCCACATAATTGCAGCTGTTATTATGGAAAGGAGAAAGGCTTTTGTTACACAAAGATAGGAGGAGAATGGATGCATTTAAACAGAACTGAACATCAGTTATAAGTAGATAAGCCTTTATATTTTCGGTCTTAAAGAATACTCTCTAGCCAAGTGGTAAATTGTAACAGTCACCACATTGAACACCTATGAGGAAACATAATTACATATACTTAGGCAGATATATTGTTCTCACATTATTTTTCTCTACTGTTGATTCTGAAAAGGCATCTCCATGAGATGGTGTGAGGATCCCACTGTTACTGAGCAGCCTTTAAGGACATATTTAATACAATACAGAAAAATAGATGGGAGCACACAACAGCTTTGCAGATTTTAGGTGCAAAGATTCTTGTTGAAATACTGCGGCTGAATGCACTTCAAGGCTGGTTTTTATGTGAGATCAAATAAAAAACATTCTCTCCAAATAGAGCTTTGATACACACAATATTGAAGCATGTGGAAATAACGTTTGGCTATCCAATCTTTAAAAACCGATTGTCCCTACATAAAGAGAAATTGCAAAGCCACCTATCTCAGTGATGATTCCCTTAGAGATACACTACTTTTAATTTTTCTGAACTCTCTCCTAACTGCCCATCAAACTCCAGCGCAGTGCTTTGTTCACGGTATGATGCAAGTCAGGATTACCACACTCAAGATTGGTTTCAATGCACACTCAGTAAAAGAATGAATGATTTGTTAATATTGATTAAAAATGGCTAAGGGTAGAAAAAGTATCCGTGCTGTGTGTCAAACTACAGGTGTACACTTTTTCTACCAATTTGAAGAGAATGGTCTAAGTAACTCATCAATAGATTCTTTTAAAATAACATGTTGGGACTGAATTTTAGCTAGAAGGCAGCTTCTTTGTATGATGTATGCCTCAAAGATCAATGTTAAAAGATTATGGAACTGGTGCACATAGTTCTTTGATATTTGCTCACCTTCCTTCCAAATCTTTCTTTACTCAAGATTTACTTTCAGCCAGCAGTCAGATAAGCCTCAATGAGTGAACCCACAGAGCAGTTCCTCAGATCCATAATGTAGTTGTCTCCTCAGGATTCTCTCTTGGTTCTCTGATTAGGTCTAAAGACCTAATGCCCACATTTTCTAGCTCAGGTGTCTACCGCTATGAACCTGGTCTCCTCTACTTCCATAAATAACTGCCTGTGTTAGACTGTTTGGGACTAATCCTGCATCAGAAATATGAAAGACCTACATTCCGCTTCAGTAGGTGCCAAATAAAATTGATACTTCGCAGAAAGCATCAAAAATATGGAGTTAGTGTTTTGATTATCCACGCAAGAGTATTAAAGGAGCTGGCGGATGTCCTTTCCAAACCCCTTTCCATCATCTTCCAGCAGTCCTGGCTGACTGGGGAAGTTCCACTGGACTGGAGGCTGGCTGATGTTGTGCCCATTTACAAGAAGGGTTGCAGGGAGGATCCAGGGAACTACAGGGCTGTCAGTCTGACCTCAGTGCTGGGGAAAGTCATGGAACAGATGATCTTGAGTGCTATCATGAAGCACATGCAAGAGAACCGGGTGACCAGGCCCAGTCAACATGCGTTCATGAAAGGCAGATCTTGCCAAACTAACCTGATTGCCTTCTATGACAAAGTGACTTGACTACTGGATGAGGGAAAGGCTGTGGGTGTAGTCTTCTTGGACTTCAGTAAAGCCTTTGACATGGTGTCTCACAGCATTCTGCTTCAGAAACTGTCAGCCTCTGGCCTGGACAGGCGCATGGTCTCCTGGGTTGAAAACTGGTTGGGTGATCGGGCCCAGAGAGTGGCGGTAAATGGAGTTAACTCCAGCTGGAGGCCAGTTACAAGTGGGGTTCCCCAGGGCTCGGTACTGGGTCCAGCCCTGTTCAATGTGTTTATCAATGACCTGGATGAAGGCATTGAGTGCACCCTCAGCAAGTTTGCGGATGACAGTAAGCTGGGTGGAAGCTGAATCTGCTGGAGGGTAGGGAGGTCTGCAAAGGGACCTGAACAGGCTGGAGGGACGGGTGGATGAGGTGCTGAGGGACATGGTTTAGGGATTGTTAGGAATGGTTGGACTCGATGATCCAATGGGTCCTTTCCAACCTAGTCATTCTAGGATTCTATGATTACATCAATTAAATCAGATTAAAAGGAAATATTACAGAAGTGCAGCTATACAATTCCATAGAATTTTCTTTTGCAAATAATGCTAACATTTTTTCAAGGTACTGGAAGTTTTCCTGGTGATGTGGTATTGAGAAAGAATCAAGGTAACTGATTACTTTTAACTGAGTTTTTATTTTCCCCAGTATAAGTTTACAGACAGGCTCCCAATCAATACCTCTCATACTTGGTTCTCTCAAGGGTGTGCTGGGTCTACAAATATCTATTGAGATCTGTTTCGTTATCAGTTGGGAATATCCTAGTCCATGTATTAGCACTTGTGAAGAACTGCCTGCTTTTTTACCATGGCCTTTCCTGCACTTGTGGAAGAGGGATCAGGATTTATTTCCTTCTATCCTATCCATCCTAAAAGGATTACATTAATATATCCCAAGAGTAACTGGGGATAAAGAGTATTTGTAGCCATTCTTCCTCATAATTTGTTAACTGTGGAACGTGATTAATAGATTATGAGACAGAGTCATCTGAGTATTTTCATTTGAACTAGTTGAATTTGGAATGGAATTATTTGCTTTTACTGTATACAGGGTTTTCTTTCCAACAGACATGTCACTGAAAGATATTTGATAAAAATCACATATTTTCTTGTCAGTGTTCTAATCCCTTTATTTGCAGGCTATGCTACGATGACAATTTCCTCCTTAAACCGCTGTTATGTGCCTTTTGTTTCATTGTTCACCTCTTGTATACTCCTGCTTCATATTTCTTACTAAGCACTTTAGAGATTTTCCTGAGTTGAGGATAAGAGCTTGAGAATTTGCTTTTGTCTGTTTAGACATAATTTTGAATTATTTTCTAACATCCCTAAGATTTTATACTTTAGTATTGAATGTTTAGCAAACATAGCTGCCTTTGTCTTCCTCTCTTTATTTAACATTTAACTGCTAGTAAATCAACTGACATTAAAATGATTCTGTGGTATGTGCAGAGGTTTAAATGAGCCAATGAAAGCATAATGCACTTGATAATCTGAGAACAAGTAATGAAATTTGAAATGATTTTACTTGGAAAGACATCTAGAGGTCAAGCATATTCTGAGTTCTGAAGAGCTAAGTGAGGGTTTGATTTTTTTTCTTTCATGCTGCAATACAATTAAAAAAAAGAGGTCTTTGCCATTTTAACTGTTATGATTCAATACACTGACTCTTAGTGCAGTATGGAAATTAGAGGAGCAGAGATGTCTGTTCATGTTACATTGTGTAGCCCCAGTGGTATGAACAAGCTCATTTCAGCACAATACAAATCTCCTTGAAGAATGTGCAATCCTTGTGACAGCGCTGCTCTTCCCTGCTGAGATGGAAATAAAAAGCTGGTAGCCAAGAAACCTGGGGAGTGGTTCATATACTGTTTCTTATGGTCTCAGGGCAATACTGCAAAGGAAGCATCCTTGGTGTGTCTTTGGAGTGCAGAAGGCCAGAGGATAAGAGGAGCTGTTGTCAGTTTTCTGTGCAAAGCGTGTGCGATTCAGACCATGCCATGCTGTGTCGGCTGCACTGCCTGGTAAGAAGGTCACCAGTGTCCCCTCTGAATGTCTTAGAAAAGACAAACGTCTTAGCTATTTCATTTTACTCAGCACTTTACTTAGCTTTTCTAAAATGAAGGAACATTTAAATTTCTAAATTGCAGGAGCAAGCCACTATGTTTGTACTGTAGGTCACTAGGAACAGGGTTTAGACCAAAACTGTATATCTAACTATCTGTTCTTTACAAAAGAGGTTGGGCACTGTCCACCAAACCAAAATTAAACTAGAATGCAGACCTTATTAGGAGATATTTTTGAGGAGACTTATAGTCCTTTAAGAGGAGAATTTAAATTTGAAAATATTGGGTTTCTAATGGATTTGATTTCACAATTGTACAAATACAGTATTTATGAAAAACAAATGCCACAGTCTCTTTAATTAGGAAAAAAAGTCATGGTTTTAAAATATACTTCTTCAAGGGATTCAGAAATATTTATGAAATTATGATAGCATAATCAGTAAGTTCAAATGGTGAAGGCTGTGTATTAGGCAAAGAAATATTTGCAGAAAATAGTCTACAATGGACAGACTATGTGAGTGTTTATTTGGGTTAGCTTTTTATATGTGACGGCTCCCAAGAGCCAGCTCCATGTTTAAGAATTTCTTGTTTGTTCCCTTCTCTGAAACAGGCATCATTTAAAGTTCAGCCCAAATCTCAGTGTCTATCAATCGTCCGTTTGAACAGAGTAACTTCATGCTGCATTGAATTTTTGACTGAAGTGTAGAAATATCTATCCACTAATTAATTAAATTTACTCATAATTCTTCACTTTTCCATACCCTATTTAATTATCTGTGAACTCAAAGGGGAGTGTTTTGCAGCTTCTATCTGAGAGGATTTTGAATATGAATTTGGAAGCCTTTTCCACAGCTGAATGTTATTAACCAAGAAATTTTCCATTTAAAAAATACCTAATACAACAAAATCCTTTTATTTACCCAGGAAAATGGGTTTCCCCCCCATTTATTCCATGTACTTCCAGAACATGTTTTTATGTAGATTAATATTCCTTCCATGTTTATTTCATGTCATACCAATGTTTGTTTTATGTGATTTGCTGAAATACCTTCAGTCCTAGGTGATTAGAATCAATCCAACTTCGGTCTTGCAGTTATACAGAGATTTATTAAATAGCAAAAATTAGGTGATCAATGAAGCAATGATAGTGGGAGTGAAAGCAAATCCTTATAACATTTACAGCCCTTTACAGCAGGATTTTGAAATGAGTTTTTTAAAAAGACCTTTACAAAATCTTGATGAACAAACAATTCAGATAATATTTGTTGGCAGAAGAATTTGAGAGAAGCAGAAAACTAAATGAGCTATCTGATTCCTGATCCAGTTTTCATAAAATGGTCAGCTGGCCTGAACAACCAGCAGAAAAATTCACTCTGTTCTCCGAGACAACCTTCAGGTAACGAATCGAACTGAATTCAGGTTAGGTGCATGAAAACTTGTAACAACATTTAATTTTTAATTCGTTCAGTAGCAAGAGTTATATGTCTTCTAAAGAACAAAATGCTACCTTTTCTCTTCCCCTTTGTTTTATTGCAAGCACATGGCCGTCTAGATTTTGACTTCTAGTAGCCAACAGAACATGAGCCAACAGCTTTTATGCAGATCAGCTTAGTAGATCAAAAATGGAAATGGAAATCTCACCAAGGAAAAAAACAATGCATACAGAAGGAAAAATAAAAGGACCAAAAAGCAACAACAAACCATTGTCTCAATGCCAGAGGGATCACTTTTACTGATCCTGAGTAGCTGCATCTCCATCAGACAAATGATTTGTGGTAATTTTGTATGTCTGTAGAACAAGTTCATTTAGCTTTAATCAGTGTACAGTTTTGAAAATGTCAGTCATCATGAGTCAAAACAACAGTTCAATGAAAGGATGCACTGCAAACAAGCCCCGTTAGACATGAATTAAACCATTTTGTTAACTGCAGCATAACTAAATTCTGGGATTGGTTTGTAAAGAGGTTGGCCCATAATGAGTCAAGAATCTTGACAGTATAAGATAAAAACCATTTGTAGGAAGACAAAGAGGAACAAAGTGTTGGAGTGGCACCTAAAGACATGCTATTTCATAATCTCTGGAATCATATGATGCATTGCAGTGTCTATCTCCAGGAGACCATGACTTCAGAATACTTGATAGGACCATTAAGCAGCTGTGTAGCACTCAAACCGAAACACAAAAACTCAGGCTGAAATAGTGGAATTAACTGAAGAGAATACAAATTAGCTAACAGATTTATTTGTCATACTGACATAATAAACAAATATTGATGGTTTCCTGTGGTGTAATACATCCTTATTCACTGCTTCACAACTCACTTGGAGCTTCATCATTTTCTCTTCACTGCTTCTAAATGGGTGATTTATCCCATACTTCTCGAAATATTAGTCTGTTTACAGTCTTCAGATAGCTAACAGATTGTGCATCATTAAAGTAACAGTGTGGAGACTTGCAATGGTAGCTTGTTGTGCTACTCACCTTTATCTTCTCTTTTATGCATCAGAGTTTTAAAGAAGAGAATGAAGCAAACTGCATCAGCTTTGTAGTTAATGGAAACATTTTGATGGTAGATCTTTGTAATGCCTTTTGAATAAATTCAGCTTTTCAGAATGCATGCTACCTTTTGAAAATTATGATTCGTTAGGTGCATAAATCAGAACAACAGCACAGGTTTGCAAACCACATGAAGAATGATGGGCCCAAGTTGTAACCTGAAGAGTAAACTCTCATAGTGTGGCACAGTGTAAAACTGAGTTGCAAGTTTCAAATTTATGAAGCCCAATTCAAATGCAGTGAAGCCCGGACACTCCTCATGCTTCATGTATTCACAATTCTGATGAGAACAGCAACACTTTCTCCTATCTTGAGCAGATGCCCAAGCCCTACCTTCACACTTCCCAAAGGCAAATACGAAGAATAATCACTGCAGGAACACTGACTGAAAGAGTTATGTATGATAAACATAATTTCTAGCCCTTTTCTTTACTCTCAGAATGAGAAATACTCTCATGCATTAAGTATGTAACACTTTTCATAAAGAAGTATCACAAATATTGAAAAATGTAAGAAGTATCTGGCAGATTTTGTAGATGAAATCTTCCTTATATAAATTGACAGACTTTCACTATGAACTTCCATAAAACTAGAATCTTATTAGTGGACTTTAAGTGCCAGAGTGGTCATAGTTCAGGTCTAAACTTGCACAGTACTGGAGAAATAAAAACATTCCTAGTTAAGATTCATAACCACTACAAAATTAATTTGAAATTTTTTTAATAATCCTGAGATTAAAAAAAAAATCATGTGATACACTGTTAACAGAATTTAAATAAATAAAATGCTGCAATACTGCAAGTTTCTGTGCAGAGAATATAGTACTCAGGTAGCACAAGTCTTATGATTAAAACTATTTGACAGAGTTCACTGCATTTTTTCCACCTTATTATGTAGAATTGTTTCTGTATTTACTATTTCATTTCTTAATGTTAACACAAAACATAAATTAGAAATTACTTTATAAAAAGTGAGCTCTACTGAGAAGGACAAGCTTCACATAGATCAAGATACAATCTTTTGATGGTGCTTGAATTTTACTAAATTATAAGTGCTAAAAAAAGTTTCTTCTGTCCTTCCAAAATTGAGGACATGAAACTGTGCCTAATTATGCTATTTTGTGCTGTATTCTAATACATCTGTTAAATTATTCCATGTAACATGTAAGATGAATCAAAGGCTGCCTGAAGGTGCAATTTGCTTTTGCATTTTGGAAGAAATATATTAGAAAGTGCAGTTCACAGTTTGCTTTAAATGAGGGGAAAACCAGATACATCAATGGAAAGTAAAACTATTTTGCCAGGATTATTTATCTTAGAAAAAGTAACATTTTAATTAAATCTTCCATTTGTAATTTAATACTCCAGTTTTGCATGAACAATCATTTGGAATGAAATGAAATATGTCTGTAGGAGGCATGCAGATCACTGCTTGCAATTTTGGTGCACACATTTGCCTTGTTCACTCTTAACGAAGAAAAGGGTCGCTTGTGGCAAGGGGTAGAAGAAACTGGTTCACTAATGCCTACCTGGAGCTTCATTAGGACTTTCTACCTTGCTTCAAGGCCTGAGTTATGTGGTCCACTGAGAAAACTGGAATTAGAGGTATACTGTTTCTACCCATTATCATCCTTCTCAGTGGACAGGTACCTCTGCCCTGGCAAGGAGCCCAAAGCACAATTATTTTTCTTCTTCTCTTACTACAGGTTGCAATAGCTGGTATTTCTGAATGGATTTCTTGATAGCCCCAGGATATATGTTTCCTGGTCTTTCCACAGGAAAACAGGTCTCCTGGACCAAGTGATGGGAAGGAAATCAAGCTGCAGTGTTCTGTGTTTTCTCAGTCTAAAGTTGTGCCAAAAACAATATAAGGAAAACTGGAGAGAAGTTTTTGTTAATGTCTTAATAGCCTTTAGGGTGAAAAATTATTTCCCTTGCTCATCACTGAAGTATCCACTGGAGATTGAAGAGCCTTCATATTCTCTTGCCACAGTGCAATTTTACTCACTGAACTCCATTCACCCCTTTCAGCAGTGCCTGCTGAATACAGATGTCCAGCTTCGGCATGAGTTCCTGCTCCAGCAGCTCTGCTTCTCTGGCAGACATCTCCATAATCACATTGGCATCTTTCACATCACCTCAGGGCCTGCCGTTGGCTCACTTGGCCGGACAGCATTGCTCTCCTGGATGCCTTCTTAAAATTTTTTATCAAGAAGAATATTCCAGTTCTAACCCATCTGTGACTCTGCCCAAAGCCTTTTTGATACCTCTGATCTCTGTGGAGGCTGTTTTGTAGTAATTCCACACTTTCACATTCAGCTTAGGCAGAAGTGTTCTCTGAGGACTTTATATCACACACAGCATCACGTGCTTCTCCAGTTCAGTTGCTTTTTGGCTATTCCTTGACCTGAGAGTCCTTTTCAGTGCAGTTTTATTTCATGGAGCATTCTTTCCAATTGCCCAGATTCTCACTCTAGGAAGATAAACACATTTATACAGCATGGATCTGATATATTTCTTGGAGAACTGAGCTCTGGCATGCCTGTCTGAGATGGACAATTTTATCTTCATCAACATTGTATGTAGCTAAATCTGCTTACAGTAGGTGAAAGTGTCACACACAAAAGCAATCATTTAGGATGTTTAAATTGTGTTGGAAAGAAGTGAAATAGCCCAAAGAACATTATGAGTGATCAACAGAGTCATTAGTATTTAGTCATACTCTAAAGTTAACACAACATTTTCTGAAAAGCCAGTGCTCAGGAGATATTATTTCAGTTTTCTTAAAGCCTGGAGGAACTGTAATACAGGAACACTTACCCAGATGCATTTTTAATTTTCTTTTTAAAACATGCAGCTAGAGCAGATCTGAATAGAAACCTGCATTTACAGCAATGAGAGTGTTTTGGTGCTCACATTATGCCAAGACCATATTAATTAATTTAATGGGATCTGTCAGCACACAGGCTGTTTGTATGAGAAACTATTCCGTCTAAATATTTTTGCTGAAAGATTTCTTTATAATCTTGTTAGCTGACTCTTCTGTTGCAGTATATTTACCTCAACAAGTACCATGTGCTGCTTGAGGAGCACAGTCCATATGCAGTCTGACACAGGAATCAGTGGACACTTTGGTGTCTGTTTTCGCCCTCACCCAGCAAACTGCACAGTACATGAAATGTGGAGAGACATCTGTAAATCATAATAAACAGAAAGTGAAGATACAATTCAAGCCTTTCCTTGGTCTTTTTTTTGTATTCTGCAGGAAAACCAATCCATTCCCAGAACAGCTGATTACATGAAACTCCTGTGAGATCAAGTTCTTTCCCATTCCACTGAATTATTTC
Organism: Cuculus canorus; assembly: GCF_017976375.1. Classification (NCBI taxonomy): domain Eukaryota; kingdom Metazoa; phylum Chordata; class Aves; order Cuculiformes; family Cuculidae; genus Cuculus; species Cuculus canorus. The sequence goes on from NC_071411.1 coordinate 12,466,607, forward strand.
AAGTCACTATTCCTCCATGCTTTTCCATTTCTGCATAGCTGTAGATTTCAAGCATTCCTGTACAGTACTGCAAAACATAATAATCCTACTTCTCTCCATCCAGCATAACATCATCTTGAGATTGGCTAATAAATCTCATTTTTAAAAAGCAATACATTCTTGATTCTTTTGATTTGCTTTCTGGTTTTCTAGATTAGATTTCTCCCACTTTACATTGCAATTTTTCTTTTCTTTACATGAAAAAATAACATTTCAACTTTAAAGAAAAAAAGCACTGGAAACCATTAAAGCTCTGGTAACATTACAGTAGTGGATACTGTTTCGTGGTCCACGGAAATCTTTTGATAAAATAATATTTGAACCCACTGAATCCATTCAAAGCCCAAATCTTCTTTTTCTTCTCTTATCTAAATTATAAACTCTTGTGATTGCATCTTTGGAAATAAATTACTCAGGTAACTAAGCTCTTTTTATGATCCTGAATTGCTGTGATCTGATCAGGGTTGCTGATGCAATGTATGCCGATGCATTGCAGATGTATTTATTATTAACAGCAGTTCAATGAAGAGATGGGGATAGACTGCTCTCTGCATATGGCTATTTGCAGCCATTAGTTATCAAATATTCACTATTTACGATGTGGAACTGGTGACCTGTATTGTTCTTGTTGTCTGATGGCAGACACCATTGAAAAATAACTAAACAGTAACTTGTTTACATGGGAATAGAGATATACGAAGGAAGAACACCCACACCTCAGATACGTACAAAACATTATTCAAAAAAATGTTTACAAATATCAAATGGTTAAAGAACTTGAAAAGCAAATTGATCTCTGGAATTTGAAGGAATGTCCTAGGAATTTGCAGCAGCCAAAGAGCTACATTAAGAAATTATTTGAGGCTTCTTCAGTGTGTAAAGTCTGTTGTAATATTACTTACTGCCTATATGTGCTTGTGTGCATCCAAAGGAAAGACTGAGTCCTAAGTGAATACCTCTAATTCTCTGATTTACTGGTCTGTGACTTTTGCTAAAGTAATATCACTTTCTCCAAGCCTTATCCCAGTATGAACAGACCAACTCCCACCAACAATCCCACTGTTCCCACCTCACTGTTAAGCTCATTCCTGAGCTCTTCCTCACTCATTTGCGCTGCTGGTGTTAATCAGTGTCACTGTATCTGGCCTCTAGATTTTCAGGTTCCATCACACCCCTGTATTTATTTTAAGTTGAACTAAAAAACTGCACATCTATTTTTGTCTGATACTACAGCACTGAGCTGGAAGTGAATGGCCTGGAAGAAGCAAATCTGACCTCAGGTCTGCTGATATTTTCTCCTCTGATTGTTTTGGAACTTCAGTACAGGTACACTGTGTTAATACTTGAAAAAACAGATTTGACTGGGATTTGTTTTCCTCTTTTGGGAAGTGGTAGGGAAGCAAGTGAGTAATTATTATAGCAATATTTGAAAGTTGCTGGAAATAAAAAATCAAATATGTTCCCTCAAAACCAAGAGTGGATTTTTCTGAGGTTTTCCAGAAGTTCTCATTGACAACAGTGGGTCAGAGGTTGGTTCTGGAAAATATGTTTTATACCGTCAATGAATAACTATGGTATCTGGCTCATACTGGCATAAAATGCTAGCAACTGAAGTTGTCACACACATCTAATCGAAAAGCAGGAAAAACAGTAAACAGCATTCAGGACCTCTGGGAACAATTCCTTCCCTTGAACAGCAGACGGGAAAAAATCTTTATCTGAGCTACTTATCAAAGCAAGTTTTCTATGGAAACTGATAAGTTCAGGCAAATACCATGGCTGCATCTTTCCGAATCACTGAGCCCAGATCCATACAGCTCCTGACGCTGAGGTGTATTGAAGGGCCAGACCCAAAAGAGTGTTACTGTGGATGCGATATACACTTCAATAAATATGAGCACATACCACAACAGTGTTTTTCTGTTGGTATCTCTTATCAAGATGGTCTATTACTATCCAGTTCTGCCTTTATTACATTTTCTACAGTACATGTCCTAGGTAAAATAGGACTAAAATGGAGGGACAGAATATTGGGTAAAACTGAGCTACTCGTAGCAAAGCTGCGTGTCCATACCCTTTTGCTAAATGCTTAATTGCTTTCAGACTTTTCAGACTTTCAGTGATGCTTAATTTAAAAACTGATATCTATCTAAACTATCACCTCTGTACAACCACTAATTGGACTTCAAACTTATCTGATTAGATGTCTATTTTTTTTTAAATTCAGGCTTAAATATTTCTGGGTCATAGACTTGTGTTCATCGACAACACTAATTGTAGCCTCTATTCTTGAATACATTTGAATATACTATAATCAATATATCCCAAATCAATACTTTAATTCAAATTTGAGCTTAAGAAATGAAGCACGAGGTTGTATTAGACCAAAAAATTTGTCTGACTCCTTTTTTAAGTTAACCCCAACCCTCCGTTATTCTGTTTTAGCTCTGCAAAAAATGCAGGTGTATATCCCAGAGCCTACATCACCACCATCCAGCACCCCTCCACAGCCATTTGCTCCTGTAAAGGATAACAAAATCAGTAGATTTCAGCTTGCAAGAGGTTACATGCAAAAAGTTAAACGAAACAAATGAATAAAGATTTTTTTTTCCTCATCCTGAATTACCTACAGCAGAAAAAGAGGTGATCCATTTATTATTTTATGGATGAAATAGAGCTGCCAGCATTATCGAGGCAATACTTAGATAATCCCCACGAGAGATAAGCAATAAAAAGTGCCCTGCAAGCAATATTACCTACCAAAGCACCATGGCCAGATGGATATACAGCTGAATTTCGTAGAGCATCAGTGATAAATTACTTCCAATTTCATGTGTGATTTATAAATATTCTTTGGAGACTAAGGAAATATCTTCTTATTTTAATTAACCAATGTTTCTGTCTTCTCAAAATAAGGTGAAAATCTCAAGTGCATCTGATCCATACCCTTTTGCAAAAAAAAAAATAGCTATTAGCTCAGAGAAAGTCACAGTTATGCATCCTTATCTTTTTCAAACTGCATTTGTTCTGGGCAAATTTTTAACAGATGGTTCCCAGTATCAAATGAAAACAGTGGACCATTACAAATGGAACATGAGATACACTTAGATAAAGAAAGAGGAGTTTGAAAGTGTGTTTAAAAATACTTCAGAAGTTCAGGAAACTGTAACTAAATTAGATTCAGGTACTTCACAGAAAGCTAATTACCTGAGTTAAAACAACAATACATAAAATGTTTTCAATTTGAAATGAAACTCATTTAGCATACCTAATAAGCCTTCTGCTTGTTTGAGAGCTTTGCTAGAACTCTTGGAGTAACTGAATATGAGCTCACCCCCTCCCTTCTTTAAATATTTTGTGAAAAAACAGAAGAGTAACTTCTTTCTTTTATTAGACTATAAACAGAGGAGAAGGAAAAAGAAAATTAAGTAATAACATACTATTCTTTTAGAAATACAGAAAACAAAAATGTGGGCAAAAAAGGTAGCAAAGCTGAGAAGTACTTCACATCCGCAGAAAAAAAGAGGGCTGTGAGGAGAGGACTGCAGGGCTCCAGGTACCGATGGTCAAATGTAACGAGATATAAGAAGCAGATGGTGTTCTGAAAAAATGGGTGCTACTGACAGAGGCACAGTGTGAAGGATGGCTCTATGGTGGCTGCTGCTCTGGAAACCTGATATTATCATTATACAGGTAAGATTTTCCTCTAGCTTACCCCAAAATCTTTCAATCTGAGCTTACATATTAGTTGTGAGTGCAGCACAAAAGGAGAAAAAGCAATTGCAGGTTTGAATTGAGTGTGAAGCAGCTTCTCTTTAGGTATCTTCAGAATATGTAGGACTTGCTATTGCAAGCTGACAACAGAATTGCTTGAAAACTCTCTTTTTTTTTTAGCCTGTGTTAAAAAGACCATCAGAGACCTGGTGCTCTCTTAGTGTCTTGTGTAAATCAGAAAACGTAAAGGAAACTGAGTTTTGTACCTGCAATAACTAGCATCCAGCTGTGTCCCCTGCAGCTTCAAGGGAGAAACCATTTCTAAGATAATGAAATGTAAACTCCTGAAAACTTCCCAGCATTTGGAAAGACGTCATGAAACTACTGAAAGTTCCAAATAGGACTAGTGCATACGGCTTAGTCTCCGTTTGTAGAAAGCTATAGCAACCTGTGCTATACAGAAGAAAACCTTAAGGTGGTTGGCTGGTTATTCTAGGGGGGTATGTAAAGCTCTCCTGGTACTGCTTCTAAATGCTGTGGTTCATCAAAGACCAAGCAGCCCTTGGTCGGTCAGGTTTGATTGCTTACTGAAGGGTCAGTTTGAAACTTCAGCAGTAATGCAGACATGGTGATATGAGTATTCATCTTAGTGTGAACAAAATTCAAGCAGGCAGGAGCACTACTGTTAGGCACTGAACAGGGCTTTGGAATTGACATTGCCCTATTTAATCACGTTGGCAATTAACATTGCAAACCTTGAGTGACACACTAGATCTTGGGGAACAACCTCATTTGGTAGGGCGAAATGTTGGCAGCTGTTGAGGCACGATAAAATTAAGAAAGATGATGGAGTGAGTTCCATAAACCATGTTTTTTTCCCTGCTATCCATCATTAGGGCAGTTATACAGTGTAGAGCTCACTGTGACTGCTTGCTGCTCTGCTGTTGTATGGCTTTAGGAAAACCATCACACTTCTGTATGTATTTCTTACTACTATAACTCTTTGGTGTAAGACTCTTGGGTAAGTTGAAATCAGAAGGCTGAAGTCCCTGCATGAAGTGTTACCTTGTTGGAGTGGTGCCTCTGAGTGTTCCCAGACAGCTGGTGGAAAACCCTAAATACAGAGCTTGAGGTAGATCTTAAACCATCTGTATATGCCACTAAGTGTTTGTGTAATCTGCAAGCAATGCTGTAAAACTGATAATACCTGCTTAGAAAAATTAATATTGTGACAGCAGTTATTGTAGGGAGATGTATTGCATTTTTAATGACAACAGCTGTAATTATCTAAAGAGATGCCTGCAAAACCTGAGAAAGCAAAAAAGGCAGCGGTGCCCGATTTGTCATTACACAGTCTAAGGTGACTTCAGATGAAAAAAAATCCCATTGTGGTATGTGGGATTAGAATCTCATACGAAAGTGTATTGGCAGTGAAACTGTTTTAATCAGTTAAATTATCATTTTGTACAAAAAAAAGACAGATTTGCTTAATAACCTCTCTACTCCAGGGAAGTAAGAAGAAATTGTCAATAAAAGCAATTACAAGTTAAATGAGAGAGGCAAGCACAGCACAGGATGGGACTTGTTTTTTTTATTTTTTTAAATTTTGAATTGCAAATAATTCCTCATACAAAGCAACTTACCTTACATGTCATACAACAGATCAGTACTGGTGGGTCACCATTAAGACAGATTTTGTTTTGTATTTAGCTATATTTAAGTGATGTTTACTGAAAAAGGCTCTTCCTGTATGCTGTTGGGAAAGCTCTTATTTGGTGGAAATTGCTTGAATTGGGATAAAAAGTGATCTTTATGATCACAGATTTAAACCAATATTTGCTCATTTCTCCCTCAATATGTGTACTCAAAAAAAGGCTTTAAAAAAAAATACAGTGTAGGTGGAAGTCTTGCAAGATTCTAGGCACTACTATTAGCAGAAACCCTAGAAGATCTCACTTTCATGTGGTTCATAATCACACTTTACCCTGTGAGATGGAGTTGCTTCTTCAGCAGGCTCCATCCCTTCCCTGCAGTGTTAGACTTTGCAGAAGGGGCCAGAGGCTCATCTTTGTGGTGCATTTGTCCTTATTTTAAGTGGAAAAGGGGCAAGGCCATCTGCAGCAAGAGATGCCATGGTGGAGAGCATGTTTTATCAACTATTGTTGTTGTGGGATAGAATTCAGTGGGGAAAGTGTACTTGAGCTGTCTGTGTGGCAGCTGAAATTTCTATGCGGATAAAAACTGGGCTTCGGGATCATGGGAGTCTTTTGCCTTTCCCTGAAGTCTTATTCCCAGGAGCGTATTTTACTGATGAAATGCCATGGGCTGCTAAGAATTATTATTTTTTAGTGGTGCCTGTGTTGTTTTTTTAAAAATAAAGAAAAGCTCCCCATGAGCAGAAGGGTACTTGAATTGAGCAGCTTTAAAGTAGCTTGCGACTAACAAATAGCTAACTTGCAGAAATGTTCATAGCAATTGGTTTCCTTAGGAGGAGACTAAATCTTCCCCTTGTCAACAAGTCACTGAGTTCAGTGTGAGAGACCACTTCACTTTCAAAAATCTCAAATTTACAAGTGAGCAGATGACAGAAGTGTCTCAAGTGCTGATGAGTTTATATGCATAATGCACTGAAGAGCAAATAATTAAGAAGTGCACTGATCATAAGGCTTTAACCTAGCTTCAAAATTCAGGGTGAAGTTGCACAAACACTTCTCTCCATTAGCAAAGCTGCTTTAAGCCTTTCCCGTTGGCGTCTTCCCTGCCCACCCTTCTGTTGCAGCTTGCAGTCTCCATGGTGCAGATCGCACTTGTTTTGTGGGCTGTGCTGTAAAGCAGGACAGATGTAATTATCCGGATTAAGAAACTCAAAGCACAACAAACCTTCAGGTTATATTTTTTTAACTTGGATCATCTGCTGATCCAATTTACAGCACAGCCCTTGCATTATGATGAGAGTGAGGAACCAAGCGAAACAGAGGAGGAGAAAGAGCCAAGACCTCAGATGCTTCAGCCTGAGAAAATGCTCTTCTGTCTTCAATGGGTTTGTATTAGCTTGCTTGGTGTCGCCGAAAATCTTTCTTCAGCTATGACATAGATATTAGGAATAATACTCTTTTGTGCGTGTGAGTTTATATAATCCTGAGGTGAGTAAAGTCCTCAAATAATATGTCTTTAGACTGAGTCTGCCTTTTAAATGCATTGTATATTGGAATACAATGATTCTTAGACTCAAACTTCTACCCCTGTGGAAGCAGCAACCCATGTCAGGACAGAGGACCTTTCCCAGTGCTGCATCAGCTGAAGGATTTGGAGTGTGGAGCTGTGGCCACCAGTGCTGAGCACCATAGCCTATATTTAACCAGAAATTATGAAAGTATCCTTTTCAGGGAATCCTGTCACATGGCACGCAGGAGAAAAACAACTTTAGATGTCTTGGATTCTTCTGTTTCCAGTTTATTCAAAACCAGTGGAGGATTGTTTCAAATAGCTCTGAATAAGTTACTGTTCCAGATATCTCGGCAGATCAAACTTTACTACTGGGAACTCTGTGGGGCTTTGACGCTTCTGGAAATCCTATAGCTGTGTAGGAAAGCAAGGTAGCAGAACTGACCTGTCCACTGTAAAACCTATTGACATTGTTAAACAGAAAAGGGGAATTTTTTTTTTAATAAATTTGGAAACAAAACCTGAAAGAAAACTGTATGTACCTAACAAGGGAAAAAAAGCATGAGGAGAATACCCATTATGGTAAAAAATGTTGAAAGTCCAGGATATTTGTTCTCAAAACCATAAATGGTGAGCTGGCTTGAAGACCTGTTTGCTCTGGGCTCCCTGTTGATGGATTTGTCTGTTTCATTGCTTTGTTTTCCTTTTAAGATCTATTATCTCTTTAAATATTGGGTGAGGAAGAGAATTTTTTTTTTAAATTCAGATATTAAAGTAAGAAGAATGCCTGTACAGTTTTGAATCTACAGCTGTATAACATGTTTTTTTTTTTTTCCTGCTATGGAACATGAAGATGGAGACATTGGGCAAATGCAGGAGAATTTTCACTGCCTCAATTCTTAACCAAAGTGGTTGTCTCTTCCCAGATCTCAGGGGTGCTGGGAGCCTCCCCAGCACCAGTACTAGGACTGTTGTAACACCAACTTAAACAGTGAAGAACTTGCCCTTGTTCCCCATCATCTTGGGTGTCCATCACTACCACTTTGTCAGAAGTTTTTGTCCCTCCAGATCTTCCACACTGCAGCTGTAGTTGTAGTCGTTCCTCAACCCAATTCTGTCAAAAAGATCCAGTTAATTTGAAGACTTTTAATAGTAGAGGATTTTGGTTTCCTTTTTCAACCTGGATGATTTTGACAGACTGTGGAACTGAGTGGGCAGGGGAATGAATTACACTTGGACAGATGGTCTTTTAATTCACTTTGCTATTACTACTTCTATAGTGGTGTTGCAATACTGTAAGAAACCCGGCAGCAATCATAGCTCTATTGCAGGCGGTGCTATACAAACAGAGATGGAATAAATCCTATCCTGGAAAAACTTATCTCCCTATAGGACAAATTATCCAAAAGAGGGACAAGCTAAGGCGCTACATAGGTGAAATGATGCATCCCCCTCATCATCACAAGCAAGAATGTAGTCCAGAATCTACAGGGAAAACCCAAAAAGATCTCACAGCTTCTCAGATGGGTGCAAGGGGTTTATGAACTCACCTTTGGGTGGTAAAACCAGTCCAGTCCTTGCTGTTGTTCTTCATCCCTTTTCATGCATTGCTAAAGCCACGTTCACCTCTGGGGTTGGGGCTCAGCCTCGCAGCTCTGGCGCATGTGCCTGGAATATGAGCATAGGTTTCACTCATGAACTGACAGGAGTTTGTGGGGATGCGGTGATGACACTGGATGCAGAGCATCCTTTGGCTGCAATGGAGGTGGTCCCTCCTGTACTTATCCCCAAATGGAGATCTTGACGTTACTCACTGGAGAATCTGCAGGGTCTGGCAGAGACCCAGCCCTTAGCTCCATGCCCTGTAGGAGCGCACAGCACAACCAATTGGGTGGCATGAGGTGTGTGCAACCCACACTAACAGTAAAGAGTTAGAAGGAAACGTTGTTTCCTCACTTTTACAAAGGGGATAAAAGCACAGAGAAAGAAGAAAGATTCTCTGAGGCGAGAGCAGCAGGTTGCCAGTTTTAGTTATCTGATTATTAGACCACTGCTGTCCCATGGGAGAATATTTGATAGAATTTTAGATTGACAGTTAAATGCTTTGCAATGCAGTACATAGGACATTTCCCTGAAAACTCCTGAGGCTCAGTTAGTTTTCTTACTATTCTGGAGTATGAAAACATGCTTTTCCAGGTAATGCCACATGACAAGCCTTTTATAGGCTTTCTACATGATGAACCCCTAAATTGTTGAACCTTAGCAGAGATGTGTCTATCAACATGGGGGTACATTAGAGAAGGAGAAATGCTGGGCCCTAAAAGTAGTACATCACGGTCTCTGGGTTTTGGAGCCTGTCTTACTCACAGAGCTGGATTGCCTGGTGGTTTATCAGGCCATGGAGACCAGATGGGATACCTGCAGATATAAGGGTAAAATAATAAGTTTACTTGTAAGTAACAGTTAGTAGTAATAGAGCATTAGTAATAGAATATTTTCAAAGAGACAGAAAGCCAGGCACAGAATTCAAATAAATTAATGGAAGAGCAGCACTAAGCTGTAGCTCTTCTGCTCTTTGTAGCAGAAAACTGGGGGGTGACAGCAGGAAGGCTCTTTTGGTGATTCCTTGTGCTTCTGAAAGCAGTGGAGAAGCAGGCATTTCTGATGGGATCTAGCCTGCAGAGGTTAGTCCAGGGCCACAAAGTGAACCTCCAATAAGACCAAGGACACAACCCATTTCTATATCTTCTGACATAGTCACAAAGCCATCACTTCCAGCAGACAGCAGAGCTCTTCCAAACCTTGCTAAATTAATTTGATTGTAGTAAAAGGATACAAAAATATTAATATAATGGATAATAACCTAATTATCTTCTTTGTACCACAGTGTGTTGTTTTTTTTTCATTTTCCTCTAGGCTGTTACCCACTATATAGAATAACTGGAATGTATAATCCTGTCCTAATTGCTGATTGATCATTTCTTCTTTATTTACAAATTGTCTGACCCTAGAAAATGGCTCTGTGTTATCAGGAAAGAGGTTAAAACTTTGCTAGATAAGGTCAGAAATTTCTCTGACAAGTACGTGTACCTGGAATATTAATCCAGACACATCACTGACTAAAAGGGGAATGGGAATAATCGTAACAAATATAATATCCCAACAGCTTACTCTGTATGGTATCAGCTATGTTTGTCTCCTTGCATTTATTTTTAATTACACTAACACTATATGATGCTGTTAGCAGGGTTTCTTATTCTTCCTTTGATAGTCTCAAAGCCAGTAAAATAGACCGTGGTTGTTGAACAATTATGCAATTAATGGCTCAATGCAGTTGGTAAGTGTGTTGCTAGGGAGATAGTCAGAATGACTTTTTTTATTAGTACTGTAATTCAAGGTAGGTCCCAAAGAGTATTGTAGTTTTTTGCCTTGTTTGCTGTCATCTCTGCACTAGATGTCAAAGCAAGAGAGCCTTGTTTGTGTTGTTCTGAGAGCGTAAAGGAAGTGGAACAGAGGACATTTTAGAGTATTGATTTTTCGCTTGTTTTTCCCATCTTCCTAAAGCATTTTCTGGCCTTTTAAATTTTCTCTATCAATCATGTTCTTTTTCTTATTGTTGGAATAGTAATAAGATGTTCTATATAAATGTCTTTCCCTTATTATATAATGCCCTTAGTCAGGCTGTAGTCTATAGTTATTTTCTGCTCCTACTTTCGTCCATAAACACCAGCATAAGATTTTTCTCTTAACTCCACAGTAACATGACTGTGATTTTATTTCCAAGAGGTATCAGCTGGGCAGATTTAAATGCTCCTACCTGGTATGAGATGACATGTATCTGTCCACGATTGTTGGGAAGCTCATTCTTAGGAGCTGCTGACTTTTACTATGCCCAGTCTAGGAGAGGTTTAGGCACTTGTGGTGGTTTATGCAACAATGCCTGGTAAAATTATCAATACCCAGGAGGGCTTTGCCGGTCATTACCTCTGGGGTTACAATATCTTTGGGCCAGAAAGGCAGATGGCCATGCTCCCAGGTCTCTGCACCAAAGCCAGGGCCAAACACCTGTGCTTCAAAGTCTCCACTGATCTCCTCAAACAGCAGAACGTGTAGTTTAAACTGAACAGCTTCAGTGAATGACTGAAACAGGGCTGGCAAAGTGGTCTGTAGATGTGTATAGGGGAATGTAGGTGATACCATGCTTAAAGGTAACTTAAAACACATTCTTACAACATTATCCAATATTTTCTTGTTTGAGATATATACTAAGGACGAGGTATCATTATGCCTTTTAAAGCGTGAGCTTGCAATTTGCGTGCCTTTGTCTTCTGACTGCTGGTATAATAAAAATAGTTGTGGTTCGTGTGGATGTAAGAAAAGGTAACAGATATCCTACAAACAGTGAGTAATGTCTCTTACACCCCACCCCATCCCAGTTAGCACACCGTGCTTCACAGCATGCAGCCTCGTAAAATAACCCCCCCGCATTGCTATTGACAAGACGTTTTCATCTGCACTGAGGGGATGAAAACAGATATGTGCTCCTACGAAAAGATGATTTTCTGCTTGGGTTTTCAGGAAAGCTCTGGAAACTTTGGAGGAATCAGTCTCCAAGAAGACTCCCTTTCCCTTGATCCTCACCATATTTGCAATCCTACTCTCTCAATTAGCAGTGAGCCTCCAGGTGAATGGCATTTAGTTTCTAGGCTTTAAGGGACTGGTTTGCTAGATGCTGAGTCTCCTTTGCAAGGCATGTTGTGATTCTGTGTTTTAATGACATTTCAGAGCTATAGCCTGCGGCAACAGAAATCCGTGCACATGGGGTTTCTGTGCATTTAAGGTTTTCTGCAGGATTTAGGGTATCCACAAAGATTTCTGGAAAAAAATGTGTCATATTTTCCAGTATATAAAGTTCTCAATTTTTGGGAATGAAATTTCTGTTCTGCTTCTAGTCTTGGGAGACAGACTAGAAAGTGAAAATGGATGTGTTTGAACTCTATAACTTGGCAGGATTGAAAAAACAGGTTAATACCTCAGGAATAAAAAAACCCCAAACAAACAGACAAATATGCACACCTGCAGTTTCCCCATACTATTCCATGTAAAATCACCAAGCAGATGCGGAGGACAATTGTGATAGTTTTGCCAAGGTTCTTTGTGAAATCTGTGACTATGCTGCCATGCATTTCAAGAAATGAATTTGTTCTCTTTTCAGAGCTTCCACACCCACTGGACCAGCCTCCTGATCTGTTTTTTGCTCTTTCTGTGCTTCATTATTATAAATTTAAACCACTTTCAGCAGAAATAGATGCAGTGGATGCTGCTGGTACCTCGAGTCCCTGATTTAGACCACTGCTTGTGGGTCACAGGTCTAATGCTGAGCAAACCTTGTGTGATTAAATAAATATTCAGATGATGAACAAAACCCTTGTGTGGTAATGACAAGTGAATCATACTACTTAGACTAATTGAACATTCCTTATGTATCTGTTTGTTAAGCTAAATAGCTTACTTCTGTTCTTGTTCTATGTTTGTATAGAAATGAAGCTAAAGGAAGTAGCTGAATCTACAGAAGAGTGTGGTGGGATAACACCAAAGAGCTAGTCTGGAGGTGAATCAGATGACTGCGGTGTAGTTAAGGGAGGAGCAAGCTTGGTTTTTTTTGAATGAACAGGAAAGTTTCAGAAAGAATTTGGCCACCTCTGCACTTTTGAAAATGATCACATTGATTTAAGTTTTCAAAGCCACTGCTGGAAAAGAACATACGTGTTACAGCAAGACTGAAACAAACTGGCTTTCAGGTTTGTTACTCTAAGGCAAACAAACAGCTTCTCTGAGCAACTGAAAAAAGCATGGCATTATGGCACCTGCTTTTATTGCAGGTATTAGGAAGACAACCCAAGAAGAGATTTTGCTGATTAGCATAGATTAATTAGACTAAACTGTACTGACTCATAACTTTGAGGATGCAGTTTAGTTTAGATACCTGAATATCAATTGTTCACTCTCTGCTTCAAGGTTTTTATTTTCATCACTTTGCTGCTTCTAAAGGTACCAGAGAGATCAGACAGAATAGATTCACTGAAGGACAAGTCAGTATTTCACTCACAGGGTTCTGGACATTGTGAAGATGACGAATACAGTTATTTCAAATGTAAGAAAATACATCCAGTAGAGAGCAAGCAACCTTACTCTTGATTCATTCTAACAGGACTTAGTGGATGCATAGATCATCGAGTTGTTTGATTTTAAACATATCTTTTGAAGAGCTGTGAGCAGAACAAGGCCAAATCTTTGGATGATGAACAGAATCCTAGTGTGGGTGAGTTTCTCTGCGGTGCTGTGTAAATGACAAATGAGTCACCTCATTTTGACTAATTGATCTTGTCTTGTATATTTGTTTATTAACACAAAACCATTTACTGCTGTTTCCATTTTGCATTTGTACAAAGAAATGAAAGATGCAAGTAGTTAACAGGTTTCCTTTGAACTGTAATGGTAGGGGATAATGAGACATTTTCAAATGATTTTTTGCCCATGAAACAAAACCATTATTTTTCTTTTTTGTTTCCCCTCCAACTCCAAATAGAAAGATGAATTGTGACTTATTCTTAGCCGTCACTGCTTGGGGTTACGAGAGAAAGTAAGCTGTAGACATGTTAGCGTTTCCAAGAATTTGGACTAGGCTTAATGACACTACCTTCAGGCATATAATTATAGCACCACAAGTAACTTGTGAACTGGTTGCTATAAACTCCTTTTTTAACCTGTAACAGCATTTCTCTAACTTCTGACACCCAGGAACACTTTTTTTCCTGAATTAAAATTGGTGGATCTCCACTGTCCATATGGATGTGTTACTGCATCTTTCCCATTGGCTCCTGGGCCACACATGCTTTTCAGGCTGTAGAGATGAGGCACAGGCTGTTGTTGTGGAACATTGTGTACTGCACCCACCGTAGGAGCTATAGGTGTATTTTGAATTAAGGGAACTAAATCCTTCAGGAAATATAATTGCTTTTCATCATGGGACATCTGCAACCAAACAGGTTTTAAACCTTCACAACATGCAGTATCTTTCCCAGTATGTGAAATTATTAAAAAATGTCCACAAGAGAAAAGTAAAATTAAAAATGAGGTTTTCACAGATAACTCTAATCCTATGTGGAGCCCAAGAAGCAGAAATAAGCAATTGTATTTAAGTGCAGAAGCAGAATTAATTTCAGTACATATAGACACACAACTGACTTGACTATCACAAGCTACTGGAAAAGAAGTTGAGATCAGTTTTCTTTCACAAATTTTTTTTACTTTTCTCATCAATTAATAAGTCCAGAGACTTAAAAGCTAACTGAATTAAAGATGAATGAACAGTTTGTGAATAATTTGCTGTATGTACTCACTTTCAAATCCATATTTCTTCTGAAGATTGTAAATGGAGAAGTGAAATGGACCCCGATGCCAGCCCAGAGAAGAATGTAATAGGATGAAAGCATGAAGAACTATGTCCTGTGCTGATGTGAAATACTGTAGTCCCTGTTCAGTTGGGCTGGTTTGTAACCAGAAAAGGCCGGGTTCTCCAAGGCATTCACAGTGGGTATATGTTAGCTGTCAAGGTATTGCTGTAGCCTTGGGATAGGGTCACGCAGCATAAAACAATGTTCAACAGGAAAGGAAATTGCAGAAAAGTCTGAAAGAGAAATTAGAAAGACTCTTTGTTTGAATATTGGAAGATGATATAACATTGAAGAGAATTAGCAATAACAGAATGTGTTGCTGGTGTAGGATGTAAGAGTTTTCCTGTCCTTGGTTCCCACCTGAATGTAGCTGTGCTCATTTCCAAGACCCAAATCAGTTTAAACAGAATCTTTAACACTAACCTTAATTCTTCTTCATGAAAACATGTGCAGATATTATTTAACTGGAAAAAGCCAGAGGAATTATTTTCATCTCCATATTGGTATCACAGGAATCTTTCAACACTAAGTATAAACAAGCATCCTGAGATGGAGGAGGAGCACAATAGAAGGTAACTACTGTTTTTGTAGCTGGCTGTGCTCACAGGATAGTGCTCACTAATAAATGAAAGATATAAAAAGCCTCTGATGGAAAACTTCAGTGACACACAGCATCATTGCAGGGGCACATTATCCACGCTGCCCTTGACAACCTACAGTATAGCTGCTTAGACCAGTTACATGATTTTTTTTTCCTATCAGGATCTTTGATGAAGAATCCTGGCAGGTAGTTTCCATCTTACTTCAATATTGGTTTTAGCAGCAGGAAGAATTTTACTGTCTAAAATTTCAAACAAGTCTTCAAATATTAAACAGTTAACATTCTTCTTTTAGCTGTTAGATTTGTACTGGAGCCAGCGGAGCCAGCTTTGCTCTGTGGTATACACTTAAAGGCAGAGTGTGCCTCCCCAGCCCTTGCCTCGATGGCCTCCTGCTCTGAGCAAAGGGAAAAGGGTTTTTTTCAGAATATGTGACTTTGCTATTGATCTTGTAGGAAACAAATCCATGTCAATGAGCCTAAAGGGCCAGGCTAATCAAAAGAACAATAGACAGGTTGATGTTGAGGGCTTCTTTTTTCCCCTTTCTGTTGCACTTTTAACTACAGTGATTCATTAAAATTGGAAGGCAGATAAATGACAAAATCTAGTTTCAGTGATAACTTCTGGGGGCCAAATGTTATCTCTGTTCATCCTCTGTGCTGACAACAAATAAGCAAATAAGAGAACATTGTGAAGGGAGAGCTAAAAAAAGCTAAACGTGTTTAGAGGTGAGGTGTCCTCACTCTCCCTCTGTTTCCTTGGCATAACCCATGTGGGTGTGCAACTGCAATCATAATCACCAGTGAACTGCAGGAGCAATTGGTCACCATCCTTCCAGGAAGCAATGATAAAAAGTTTGATGAGTGTTTGCAAACCTAGTCATAAAAATCAAGTTGTTTGAGCCTGGCTGCAGGCCTCAGTTTCTGTTGCTGCAGTGCAATGGTGATACAGTAAGGAAATGCCTCAAAGCTTTGCTTTCCCACTGCCACCAGGACTCTAAGCTGCAGCACTTCTGCTGTACTTGGTGTCAAACCCATCCTCTGAAATGGAATAAAAAAGTAAACATTCAGCTGTAAGTGTCTATCTTCTAAGAGGAAAATGATATTTCATAAAAACTCAACTATGCTATTCTCACCATCCAATTTTCTGTATTGGATTCATTTCTCAAATCTACTTACTTAGTTCAGAAGACTGAAATGTTGATCTCCCAAGTCCTGCAGTTTTATAAGCAGCATGTAGCTTTTCATTTAATCTGACGGTTGCGTTTAAATGACCCTACAGCTTTAGGGCATCGAGGCAACAGTTATTTCATAATAACATTTCTGTACAATGATAAATAATTCTATCAATGATAACTTGAAAGGCAATAACATGCATGTGGTATGGCTAGTATGGGCTGTTGAAAGGAAGTGTGCTGTTATGAAAATTTGTCTATGAGTGCCACAAGAAACCTCTGTTCCCAGAGGTCAGATATCAATTGTGCAGTAATTGTGCTTTATCCTCATAATGGTTGTCTTTAGTTTTTCAGTCAATGGTAACCTGCTGGGTAAGGGATCACCAAGTAGATGAAAGTGGGACCACTACAGTACTCTCAAACCACCTTTGCCTCAATGCGCTTTTGGTCTCCTCATCTATTGTCAATGGGTACAGACTAAGCCTGGGTGCTACTGAGTAACATGAAGGAAGTCCTACTTATGGATAATGGGGCAATAACAACAAAAAAGGCCTCATTTTTGTGAGAACAAAATGCCGTGCAAGGGAGTATGGGGTAACTTCATCGAAGTTCTGAGCTGAGCTTTTAGCTCTTTGAGCCCAAGGTTGGACTAGAGACATCCTGAGGTCCAGTCCGGCCTATGATCCTAAGAAGGTGGGAGGAGAGAGATAATTTATGACATTTTGAAAGTTTAAGAAAAAATACTGTATTAAGTCTTAAACAAAATGCAAGTTGTTGTGTCTCTTCAGCTCAACTCTCCCCTTCCAAAGCAGCATGCAACTCAAATCAATTAACTTAATCCTTCATATTTTGAGGAAATGAACTTTTATATTAATAAAAGTTCAGGTTTTGGTTTAAAAGTTTTAATTTTTTTTTAAGGTTCATCTGTTTTTCTCAGGAGATGTGTTCCACGGAGCACTGAATATATGCATGTACACAGACAATGGCAATTCATTAACTGGATGAAATGTGGGGACATTTGTTTGTTTGGTTGACACTTCCTTTCATATGGAAAATCCAGTGCCGAGTTTTCATCTATTCATGTTGTGTCACCTCTTGTAAAAGTCAATATGTCACTATTTTCTGTATGTCATCTGAGACTGATGGGAGTGCTGACTTTAAAGACAGGTCAGAAAGGCATTGGGAGAAAAAATCAACAACCTTTGCTAAAACAGAGTGATGCTAAATGTCACAGAACAAAGATTTAGATGCAATTTAGAGAGCTGACATGCAAAATGTGTACACTGTGGAGTTCAGAGTCTTGGTTAAAATGTAACAAAGTCTGTGATATTATACCCAGACACCTTATTACTTCCTCATTCTCCTCCAAAGCTTCAATATATCTTTTAGGGTGCTGCGATCTCTTTTAGCAGTATTGTAGGTCTGCATCATAGTGTAAAAGTGGTGTTTTGCAGACCATTGTTTAGTCTTCTCCATCAACTGGAAGTATATCTACTCATGTCCATATCACAATATTCTCTCCTTTTACATTAGCCCATTATCCTTGAATGGATTCAGACTAAAAGTTTGGCTTAAAGCTGCTTTTGGCTACCCAGACTGTCATTAGAGCAGCCTAAGGAAAGAGCAGAGGCACTGGCTGGAAGCGCTTCAGAGCTGGGAATTCTCTGCTGGCATCAATCCCGTTTCCATTCCCTGTCCCTTGCTAATTTTTAAAATTCATGCATTACTGTAATGGTGCAAAGTACTACAGAAATCTTTACTGCAGCTTGCCTTTAACGCACAAGAAGTTTAGTCTGAGAACAGAGCTGAAAGACTCCTTATTCATACAGGTGATTGTCATCACAGACCTATCGTCCCAGCAGTGAATGGTATGGAGGGATTAGAATGCAGATGTCTCTCCCTCTCACTCTCTAGAGGTCACTATTTTGGATTGATGAATTGTGAACGAGGGTATCTGCCTGTGTACAGTTTAAGACCTGATTTTTGTCTGTTCTTTCCTGTGACCTCTATTGTTATGCCCATATTGTTACTTCGGTGCTGGCAATTGAAGGCAAGCACAGGCTCAAAATAGTGATACCAAAAAAAAAAAAAAGAGATTTAATAACTTGATCTTAGATTTGCATTTCAAAGGGTCTGTCACGTCATTCTCGGAGCCACATGGTTTTAAATATAATGGCACCTATACCAGATACGCTATTTTATTAATACCAAAAAATATTGATTTTTCAACTGAATTTGAGTGAAAATATAAGTGAACTAGATACTACCCAGTTCAGTAATGTGCTGTGGAATCCTTGTAGGTCACTTGATTTTATATATATGTATCCATGTATATTTTTATGCATGCATGTACATAAAATGTATACAGTCAAGCCTGGAAACGACAGAGAAGCATTGCTAATCAGATGTTCAGTGCTCATTGTGAAATGAGCTGGCTGCTTTACTCTGTGCTTGATAGAGACCTGTTCCCATCACAGAACTGTCATTACAAGTGTCATGAACTGACAGCATCTCTGCGGAGAGGCTCGCGGGTTGAGGAGAAGATATGCTGGAGCCTTTTGCTTCTGTCGGATGTTCCTCTAGTTTGAAAGACTCATAGGAAAGATATGAAGCTGGGCTCCCTCCTGGAAACACGCAAGTGGAGATCTTCATTGCAGGCCTCAAGGCAGCTGGAGCAGCTTTTTTATCAGAAAGATTTCTCGGGATGAGGTATTTGACAGATTTCCTTTGCTAACCACTTTCCAGGGTGTCTGTTTCTCTGAGTATTCAGGACTTTCCTGAGGTTTACTCATAGGTCTTTGTGCTCATAGAGAAAGTGTCGTTATTTCACAAAGTTTTCCTGGATAATAATGTATGATTTTACGTGATCTTGATTACAGGAGGATGAAATGAAAGCAATATTCTGTCATTTCTAGTTCCATGCTGCATGTTTTTAGAAAAGTATGAAAATAATGCAAATCTATCAAAGCCATTTAAAACTAAAAGATTCTACTTTTAGATTCTTCTGATATTCCAAGGTGCTTCTGGGGTACTTTCAGGGTCTTATATCTAAGATTTTAAGATCTCTTATCAGCACAACAGTTTGAATTATTATGAGTGACAGCCAAAATTATTTAAACTACTGCACTGTGTAGCCCCACCTCCCCTTTAATGGTTCAGGGAAGAATATATGTATCATATTAGCATAAATTTAATTTAGTGTCTCATATAAAATGCAAATCAATAAGGCTAAACTTTAAGTAGCATTCATTTAGTTTTTAATGCAGGCAAGGATTCTTACCAAGGGTGAGGGATAAACAAAACATAAATCTACGAGCAATTTTAATTCTTCTATGAAGATAGAGCACAGTTATCCTACTTGTCCCTTTTAATAATCTGGTTGATGCTGGTTTAGGAGTTCTAAATTGCTTGTTCTCTACCTGCTAGTTTTCTCAAATGTGGTGTGATGCAGCCACCCACAAATTCTTTGCTAGAAACTCCTATTTAAATTAATTTTAAGGTCAGCTCTTTAGCAATGCCAGTGAACACTAAAAGAGGGTTCCCAAAATATTTTCAAACCAAGACCAAGATCTAGCTACTGCTTTAAGGCTGATTGATATCTTAAACTAGCAGTGGATGATCCATTCACTTCCTTGGGACAATTACCCAAGAGCAGTTATTACGGCTATAGGTGTCAGCAGCCAGCACCATATCAACATCTTAGAAGCTTGTAGCCTTCAACACTCAAATAACCCCTGTAAAATGCTCTTCTCCTGTATACAAAAGCTTGCTTCAGAGCCTTGTTTTCTGGACAAGCCTGGGAAAATAAACAGGCTTTTGAAGTATGCCCTGAAAGTCTTTCCAAACTCTAAGTCAAGTGCAGCTTTCTGCAAGATGACAAGATTTTAACATGATTTCTATGTTTATATAGATATATTTTAAGTCAGGGTTCTTTATTTATCATAGGATTTGAGAAACAAAAGTCTCCTGCCTTTGATTGCCTGGGAGAAAACATTTTACAGATGCCTCTATGGAGTTCTAAGGGTTTTTTAAAGTCATCTGCTTTTTTAAAGATGAAAGTTCAAGGGAAATAATTTCAAAGAACCTCAGAGAAACCAAAGTTGGCATAGCTTCTCATTTGTATATTCTTTAGCTCTTATTTGAAAGAAGAAGAAATCTTGTTATTTTGTATAGACAGAAAAACAGAGATGGAAATTGCCAAAAATTTAAATCAACTCTGAAGATATGACGAATTATTCTATCACCTGCTGAAATCAATCGAGCCTTTGCTTTGTTTCAGAACCGGACCTAGATGTCAGTAAGGCAAATGGAATTGTAAATCCAGGTTAAAGGCAGAATTTAATGGTTAAACATCTTCAGCCTCACCAATGGTCTATTAAAAATCCTGGTTTCAACTTGCTCTCTTATATACAGATAACATTTCTGGAACAGAAGTCAGAAAGCACGTTCTGCAGTCTCCTTCACCATGACTCACTCAGAACAGACACTTTCTCTGGGATTCTACTGCTTTTCTTCAGGGCTTTGTTTAGGAACAAATACTGCAAAAAAGGCTATGCGCTTATTGAAAAATATTTATTACCCACTGAAAAATAGAACCTGCAACACCAAGACTACAAACACTCTACAAGAGGTATGTCTGGTCATTTCTGCTTAGAACATAATCTTATATTATTATATTATATTGAACTAAAAAAATAACAAAATCTTTAATTAATTAATTAAATTAAATATATTGATGCCCTTTCATTTGCCATTGACATGTTTGCACTTGCCTGTTTGGTGGCATCTCCTGAACTGTTCACAGCAACATGACACAATAATTTCAAATAGGATGAAGTGATTATATTATCTGATTTACAATACCACTGCATCACGGGAAAGCAGATTATCACACAAAATGGTATGTCAGCTTTACTCAGGAGAAAAGAGAATTGTACAGATTATTTTTCCTTCAGATTTAATATCTGCTATTCACAGCAAGTGACTGTATTTTCTGCTTGGTCATACTTAATTTTCTTTCTGTTTCTGACATATTTTCCTGATTTTCATAGAAACATCCGTTGTTATTATATCATCGATAAACTCAAGTTCTGTTTCATTTAAGAATGAGAAGGTTCCAAAGATCACCCTTAATTAATTTACTGAATCATATTAGCATACCAACGTCCAAAGAATATGTTTTTGCTTCGTGTCCTCACTGTTTACTCTCCTTCTGACTCTCATATTTACCATCTTGCCCCTTGCATTTGATGTTTGATCAATATTATCAGAAACCTGATCTGGTGGCCACTGAAATGACTGTAAAGCCGCCTTTGTTTTGACTGGAAAAATGACCAGGCTCCATTTTTTGTCTTTTAATTAGCAAGAGGTTTTAAAAATGAGTCATCTTATATCAGGCTTCATTTGATCTGTGCAGTGACCTTTTCTGGTTTACTCACAGCCATGTATTGTCCCAAGAAGAACAAAGAATCTGACTAATTAGATCACTTTATGGCAGTGTTTAATTGTTTCAAATGAATTGTGATCTGTTTTCAATCTTCCTTCCCTGGTGGTCTCTCTGAGAGAGACTCATACACTCATGTATTCTTCCGTTGTTGCCCAGACTGAATAAAACCCTTGTGAAAATGTCTAACCATCAGACTTTCCTAATCCACTTTTGGAGATTAATGTCTAAACTGAACTGTAGTATCTGTCCAGCAAGAGTACCTAGCATTCTCTCTGCTGTTTTCAATGCACCTTCATATAATCTCTTGTTCCAAAGAAAGGATTAGTCTGTCATTTCTTAAGACTAATGCATTTTCTTTAAATTCTTTTTCAATAAATCTTTGAAATTAAGACAAATGTTATAAATAAAGGATTTAATCAACAATGTAGTTTTAGTGTTCATTACCTTTTACATTGGGTCTCTGTGCTTTCTAAAGCCTGTGGAGATTATTCAGTTTCTCTTGCAATCTTTTCGTCTCGTCTATATGAGATATTTAAACTTTCAACATTTAATAATGATGAATAAGATCAAGATTGGAGCTTAGAGCAACTTAAGGAAAATTCTTTCATTTCAGCTGGTGACAACCTGAAAGCATCAAAGCTACAAAATCAACATTCATTTGTTTCCTTTGAGGTGATATTGGTGGTGCCCCTTTATACTGAAATCTATCTTTTTTTAAATGTTCTTAAAACTTTCCATATTTGCTGACTAAAAGATCTAATTTTTCTACAGTCAATTTGCCTATGAAGCATTGTTCTTTAGGGTCCTTTTTTTTTTATGAGATCTGGGTTTAGAAGTAACCTCAGGCCTTTTGGCTCCTTAGTTGAACAGAGGATAGAAGCTGTGACCTAACTGCAAGCCCCACACATGCTTCCCTAACAAAATTATTAAAAAGGCTGTTTACTGAATGTGAGGAAAGGTTGAACAACAGTGATCAGAGGAAGAGCTGAAGTATCTATCGTAACTGCTTCTCAAATCCTAATCTTTTAAACATATTTTAATGTGTCAAAATAAAAAAAAAGCTTCCTACTGTCACTGTTATTCCTTTTTCATTTCACCACTTTTTCTGACAATTTTTAACTTCCTTAAGACTGGCTATAATGGTCTGTAACTATAAGAAATGGTAATTTTCTCCTTGTGATTCTTGAATTCAGACATCTTATAGGGGATGTTAATATATATTTTAGTTCTGGGATGTTTACTCATCAAGTCATAGAATTATTTAAGTTGCAAAAAAACTTTAAGGTCATTGAGTCGAACTGTAAGCCTAACACTGCCAAGTCCACCACTAAACCATGTCCCTAAGCACCACATCTGTGTCTCTTTTAAATATCTCCAGGGACAGTGACTCCCTGAGCAGCCTGTTTCAGTTCTTGACAACCCTTTCAGTGTGGTAATTGTGAGACTTCTTCCAGCTGCTTAGCCTCATGACTGTTGTGCAGGGGCACCAGGGAAGGTGGGATAACCACAGAGGTCTCACACTGCCTGATAATACTCAACCCACTCACTTCCTCCTAGAGCTCTGTCACTAAGTGGAGGAGGTCTTCTGCTCGGGCACACCTCCCACAGCTGGGAGTTTATTATTTTCTTTTTTTTTTTCATTAATGAGCACATCATCATTAAAATGCCTACAGAAGCAAAAATGGAACAAAAGAGTGCAATGATTTAAGGAAGATGATCTCCTCTTTCCCCATCTACCACACACTCTGATTCCTAATTCCCATGTTACCCTACATGGGAATTCCCTGTTAGGTAACCCTAATTCCCATGTTACATGCTTTGGGGAATGAAGACATTTTGGAGACGGAATCCCATCCCTTTCATACTGTTCATGCAGTGAGTAGTCGGCAGTTGTTCCTCCTGCCCATCAGGGTGTGAAACTAGTGCAGGAGTTGGAAGAAAGTGACATCTCTGATGATACTGATGGTACCCTCACACTATGGTGCTGATAATACCTGGACCAATGTAGATGGCAGGATGAAACTTGCATTTCTGAAAATGATTGTGAATGATCTGAAATGATTGTGAAAAAACAGCAAATTCTGTTGCAGACCTGCAAATATAACTGAGGTCCTCAAAATTCTCGTGCATCCCTCTCTTAAGCCAGCCCATGGACATGGTAGTGTTAGGTTTACAGTTGAACTTCATAGTCTTAAGGGTCTTTTCCAACCTAAAAGATGCTATGATTCTATGTCCCTAATTTGAAATGGACGAGTGGTTGTGTCTAACGTGAATGGATTTCATCTTTTTTCTCTCTTCTCTTTCCAGTCTTCCTTTCTCCTGTTGTCCTAGTGTGTTTGTTCTAGTTCTTCAAAAAATGCCTGAAAATAAATAATAATGCCAAGATAAAGCTCCTCTGAGTCTCCTTTTTATCACTTCAAAACTTTTTAAAGATAAAACATATGTATATACTGAAGGTTGTATCTTTAGAAGCCTTCATTATTACAGCTCTGAGGCAGAAACACATTGTAGAGTTTACATGCAGTTTTAGTTGCTTGTTTGTTCTGCTTTACCTTCCTTTCAAATTGGGAATGTAAAAATAGCAAATGTCTTCATTTTGTTTATGCTAATTTCATCACTATGTAGGGCAAAATTCTTCCTGGTTTCATGGCTTTATTTTATATCTTATTCAACGTTTTACTCTTTGATCTTTTTGGTCAATAATTAAAGTAGCTTTGGTAACAATCTATCTGTTCCTTACTGCATACTATTTAATAGTTGTCATTATGTGCCTTTACTGCAATTGTCTCGGAAAATGTGCCATGACCAGTGTGCACATCAGAATAATACCACCAAAATGCGGTAATGAGAACATTGTGGAAGGCGTTCCGTGTTCTGTTGTGCTGCTTGTTGTCCCTCTGCTCAAAGGAGCACAGGAAAAAAGAAAAAAAAAAAAAAGAAAAAATAGTCTAAAAGTTTCCTTTTTTTCCTTTTTTTTGGTAAACTTTGTTTCTCCCTGCCTGGCAGGAGGGAGAAACGGCTAATGTCTCCCTGCTGAAAGCATTAACTGATTGCATTGTTGCTTGAGCACAGCAGCTGTCCTTATACATTTAGACTCCCAGTGACAACAAAATTAAGGCAGCCTCCCCTTCTGTCAGGCAATAAAATGATTTTCTCAACTTCTTTATTTCTTCTGAGAACTTCTTAGTGCCTGCTTTGCTATGACTGCAGTGAGACTCTACATTCAAACTGATCATAATGAGGGGGACCTTTTACTCAGTGTTTTCTGGAAAGGCAGAAGGAAAAACAAAAAATAACCCAGATTCCAGTGTGCCCTGAGGACTGATTCCCCCCACTTTTCCATTTGCTTTAAGTTTGTTGATATGAGTGGGTGTTTAATCTTGTTTACGTAATTGCCCGTTGCTTTCTGGTATCTGATTAAACAAATCTGACATCCATTAAAAAAGCACAATTCCCTAACAAGGAGGAAAGAAGGTGCTCCCACATGGTCTTAACTATTTAATTTTGAGTCTGGAAGGATTCTAAAGCTTTCTGCTAGATGACATAACTAAAGCAATACCCACACATTTCTGACAAGCTTTCTGTGCGCCAGAGTCTTCAGCGTATGTTGGCAGACTAAGGGCTCCTACTTGAG
Source organism: Cuculus canorus (assembly GCF_017976375.1). Lineage (NCBI taxonomy): Eukaryota > Metazoa > Chordata > Aves > Cuculiformes > Cuculidae > Cuculus > Cuculus canorus. The sequence continues at coordinate 12,491,835 of NC_071411.1, forward strand.
AGTTGGAGCCAAATGCCATCTGCTCTCACAGTCCTACAGGGCTGCATTGCATGATGAGGGTAACCAGACCTTCGGATGTCCTGCAATGCCTGTGCTGGTCTTCTACTACTGCTCTAGGCTCTGTCAAAATAGATCGAATCAGGCAATTCAGGATATTTGGTTCAGGTCTACAGGAGGCACCTTTCCACCAGCTGCAATACAAGAGGTTTTGGAGGAGCAGACCAGGATAGAGCCGATGGGGAGCAGCACCAGGCATTCTCAAACTCATAAGGCAGATTGACCAGCCCCATGGTGCTTTTGAATGATTTTATACCTATGTTTTTAAAGCCCAAGGGGTCACTGTTCTGGCTAACACAAAGATTTATGCTTTTTTTTTTTTTTTGTTTCATTTTGCTCCCCTGTACCAGACAATAACTTGATAATGAGGTCATCTTCAAAAGACCTGCAAGAGTCCCACATATTTTCCGCTGCCAGGATCTTAAGATGACATGGAAGCACAACTTACTAAGGAAATAATTTTAAATTCGGTCCTTTCCTCTATCAATCATCTCTTTAGGACATTTCTGTTTAAGCAGATATTCTACCTGCATTAAAAGAGCAATAGGAATTGAAGATGCATTACTGCTGCTCAATAACTGAAGTGTATTACTATTGTGAATGTATATCTGTATTCTCAGCTTCTTATTTTATACATATTTAAATTAAAATATGTATTGTTTTTAATGGGAAAAAGCCCTTTCAATCTTTTAATAACTTGTTCTGTCCAGTTCTGATTATGTCTTTTTGTGTAGAGTTGCTAGTTTCACCTCAATAATCTAAAACCACCACCTCCACTGTAGCTTACATATTACAGGAAAAAAAAAAAATCCCACAACACTAGGCTAAATCATCTAAATTTGCCACAGCAGGATCCTTCACCTATTTTCTGAAACATTTAGTTTCATTTTTTCCTCTCAATCTGACCCTTGCAGCTCAGTACTGGTAATTAACCCCCTGCTTCTTCTGTAGCTACTAAAAACTGGGGAAAAATAAATGTTTCCATTTTAAACCATTATTGCAAAGGCACAGACATGGAACACTGGAGACTCACTCATGATGTAAGAGCAATTTTCATAAAATGACACTCATGCATTTAGGTTCTAGCCTTCAGAATTAAGAACAGTATATTTTCTTCTTTTAAAAGAATGAAAACTTGAGGCAGTGCTATTTCTGTGGTTTCAGAGTATGAACTCAGCTGTTCAAATCTCAGCTTGAGATGCTATCATCCTAAAAACCCTTATAGAAAACCTTCCAATTTGAGATAATAAAAATTAGTATTAATGTAAGCAAAGTAAAAGCCTTTGGAAACATGATTCCTTTTCCACTTGTACCCAAAGGAAATGGTGTCTGTGTGGAAGGATGGTCAAGCAATGAACTGCTTTAAAAAAATTGTTTTTGTAGTAGATCTTCAAAACAATTCACCACGCATAGTTCTAACAGTACTTCAGAGCTCTTTGTAGCAGCTCCTTCAACAAAATAACCTTCCAATTACTGCATCTAGGCCACTCAAATCAAAATTAAGGTTTAAAAAATCCAGCAAAAGGTTAGATCAGCTGCTACATGGTTATTCTGTTCTGCTACATGGTTATTCGGTTCTGAACTTTTTTTCAGACAGATACAATTAAGCAGGTTCTTCGTTAAATCATTAAATACAAAATCAGGTAAGAGTTTGCCAAAACCTCTAAGGAAGTATTGCACCTTGCTAGCTGTGAGTCTTCTACTTTACTTCTTGTTGAACCTATAGATTTAAATTTAAATCCTATTTTCCTCTTTCTACAAATGATATATTAGATCAGATGTTATTGACACTATGTCCAAATCATCCAATTTTCTTATGAAATTTGATGGTTTTTCTCTAAGCCTCAGCTGCTTCTATCAACCACCTGTATAAGGAGCTCAGCCTTTCATTCATATCAAGAGATGTTTTTCTGACAGGAGGATTGTGCGCTTGGGTACACATTAAAGGGTACAAAGAGCCCTACATATATAAATGTTAAAATTACTGTGCACTTTGGGTAGCACTTGTAATTATTTTAATGCATTCACCCAGGAATAACCGGATACATTCAGTGAAGGTGGAGCTGCAGAGGAGAGTAGTAGAGATGAGGACCCTACCCCACTGACAGCTGAAGGCACGGAGTGGTTATCCAAGGAGACTGAAACAACTGTAAGAGAATCGTGAAGGATTTCACAGTGTCCACTGCCTTAGTTTGAAGACTCCAGCTCCCTGATTCCCCCTTCTCTCTCTTCTGTGCTTCTTATGATTCTCAGAGATTAATCCAGAAATAACATTGCCTTATTGTGTGTTTTTATGGAGTTCCCCTTTTCCTATAAAGTTTTTATCTACTCTACTTTTGACTTCATTCTCTTCTGCTTCAGAAATTCTACTCAACTTCAACTTTTCTTGTAGCACAAAGGCAACCTAAGAGCCCTTAAAGACATCACTAAAATTTTTATTTCCATGCTTTTCAATGCCTCTGGAAATACTTATTGTAGTACAAGCCATAGCTGTAAATAACATTTCTCTTAATGCAATAATCTCCATCTGATATTCCAGTAGTATGAATATGCTAAAGGAAGGCTTAAAGAGATAGATGCTAAATAAATTAAAATGAGCTAAGGGAAGACACTTTATAACCCTAGAAATATTGCAAGCATTATTTAAAGTAGTTAATATTTTTACAGCCTTGTGCATACTAATCTCTGGGAAATCTCAGGTAGCAAATATAGTTTTAATTCTCAATTTTAGTTATCACAATCTGGAACTGTAAATTAATTTCAACACTATAAAAAGTAATAGAGACGTTTATTTTCTTAAGCAATCTGGCTTATTCAGCTGCAGACTATATCTGAATTAATGGTTGTGGTATGCTGAATACAAAATCAGTAAAAATGTGAAATCCAAGCAATGATAATATCTGTTAGAATGCTGAGGTCCACACTTTTCTCATTAATAAACTCCATTACTGTTAAAAAATTATATTGAGTTTTCTGTCTGGTACTTAAGTGTTCTTCTGGTGACTTGTTTATTAAAAATACATCTTTTGCAGTATCACTATAGTCTAAGTGTACTTTGTTCTTTTGGCGATGCATTAAACATAGAATTATGGTGCTATTGTACTGGTATAACCAAGATGCAGAATAAGGTACAATCTCAGAAAAGTCACTGGATGTGACATTTAAACTTCAATTTGGATAGATGGAGTAAGGTTGTTAAAGTCTTAAAATGGAAGTCTTCTATGAAAAAAGGAAATAGTAGGGATTTACAATGAAACTCCATGGCAGATCAATGTAAATATCCTGCTGTTCAAGAGTCGTTGGCACTGACTTGTCCCAGAGCAGAAGTTTCTTTGGTTGTAGACAGAGAGTTTGTATGGATCTGTATATATGTTTGCAGAAATGCCAAGAAACAAGAAGAAAAAGAAATGAAGAAAATCAGAGACTATGCGAGCTACATATGAAGTGTGAGAAAAAGTGGCTTCCGGTGTTTGACCCTTTTGTGTCAGAAAACATCACTGCTTTTTATATTGAGGTGGTTTCCCCCTTAAGTGATACGGTATTGCTAAATGGATATATTGCTTGATTTCTCTCCCCAACAGAGGCATCCCACAAGACTTTCACTGTCCTTTGAGTCACTCAGACCAAGTTTATTAACAACAGAATTTTCCTGCAATAGTCAGACTGTAATGGTGTTCAACTAAATGTAGCTCTGATGGCTACATTCAACAAAGTTGTCCAAGCGTGGTGGTGTGCTGTTGACCCTGTGCAAAACTGGTGAAGGAAGTGGAGTTGGTAGCCTGGTTCCTTACACAGCGAGCTCAGCCTTTCGGGGACTCAGATGGGCCCTTTGTACTCAAAGGTTATTTTAAAACCCTTAGAAACCAGAGATGAATCACGGTACTCATGGCATTAAAGAAAATTCAAAGCAAATAACAAAGAATGAACTTCTCCAGCATTAAAATGAACGTCTTTGTTGTGCAAGATTGCATAGAAATCTGTCCCATCCGTGTGGGTGCTCAAGGGCTGTCCTCCTCCCTGGAGCCAGGCCCTTAGCAAGGGGTGATGTTAGAGGGTTGTTGGTTCTTGGTTTGTATTTTGTAAATACAGTGAAAGGGGATGAAAGCGATGCTGAGCACCTGCTGGTCAGTTTGGTCCGGGAGCAGCTGATGCTCCGCATGGTTGACCCAGAGATAGGGTCAATCCCAGGATGATGCTGGGGCAGACTGGGCTGGAGGGGAGGGTGTCAGCCTGGGGTGGTGGCGGTACCTTCTTCTGCTGAGAACACCGCCACCTCTAAAGGTTTTTATAACTCAAAGTCTTTCTGTGGTGAATGTAAAAGGTTTTGTGTGCAACACCACTTATTTTGTTTTCTTTTCTTTGGGCTAACTAGCCTGAGTCAGGAAACCACACAGGGAAAATCAGTATGCTTTCCAAATATTGCAAGCATCAATTTAAATCTACAAAATTGCAGTGGGCTATATAAAGATTTATTAATTAAAACATTTTCAAAATATTGACTGTGTATGTACTCTGTTAGGCCCGAGAGGTCATCTGCAAAATAAAGCTTGAATTAATCACTTCTTCTCATACATTAATCTTTGCAGAAGAAAAATATGTAGAGGAGATATTTGTGGATATTTTTCTAACTGTGTTTTGGTAATTTCATTCTGCGGTTTAAAATTATTTCCACTCAACACTTGTCATGTAGAGGGTAGAAACAAAAACTCAGGGTAAGAAGCCAAAGTGCGGCTCACAGAACAAATGTTGTGTTGGAGTGGGGCTGACTGCTGTCTTCTCCCGACCCCCTCCAGGGGATGAGTCCAACCCATGAAACTCCCGCAGGGGCCAAGAACTATTGCAGAAAAACACCGAGAGCATTTTGCTGCCTCTCTTGGCTTTAACTGCTCTAGTGAACACAGATCGAGGAAAATCTGGTTAGAAGGATTTGGCAGTGCCTGCTGCCTGCAAAAATAGAGTTGTATCATAAGAATAAAGCAGAAGAAAATGTGTTACTGACTGAAAAAAATGCCCCATATTTTAGTATCCAACTAAAGAAATATTCTCAATTTTGTTTTTAAACTCGTATTTTGCATTAAGCAAATGCTTGCTAAAAAATTAGAAAAGTTTAGCTTTTTTCCCAAGCAGAAAAAAAAGAAATAAAAAAAAAGGGAAACTGGGAAGCACTAAAAAGCACTAAAACCCCATATCTTTGCAGTCCCAACAAGAAATTACATTTTTGGCAGCTTTTTAAAAACATGAAAGCATCCACATTTCTGTTTGAGAGCCTCAGTTAACCTCTTGCAGTTTTTTTGGTTACTAGTAAATTGCTTTAATGACTAATTTGCTGGGAAAATATGTAGATGCTTTCCTGTATTTAGACCTCAAAAGAAATGTCATAAAAATCTAGTGTCTTTGATAAAGCACTACATGACATGTTTCTCAAACTGAAATTGCCCATCCGCAGAGGGGAGATGTCTTTCTGCCAGTGCCTGCTTGGCTGAGAGAGGCTCACAGATAAGCTGGGAGCATCCTGCTCACCAAGAATGGTGATGAAAGACTTATTAAACAGAGGCTATTGTACTGATTAAAAACCGATGGCATCATTTGGCCTGGGCTATTTAATTTTATTAAATGCCAAGGTATGTACCAGCATAGCCTGGAGTGCTTGTGAATTAATAAATGCTGGCAGGCTTATTTTACTTAAAGTCATGAGCTGCCACAAAGTGGCTGTACTATAGTTGATGTCTTTAATTTTGAAAAAAAAGAATCAATTTGTAGAGCTGGCATGATGGTAAGCAATGGCCGGGATTTTATTTCATGTATGGCTTTTAGTGCTTTTATGAAGATGTTTTATAAACAAAGTTTTAAAGCGCAAGGCGCGTTATAATTTATGTCCTCACAACAACTAACAAGCGGGAGAGCCAGCGTTGTATTTATAGCAGAATGTATTCATAGCAGATAACTTCCAGAAATTGAGGGGGGAGGGTAGTGGAGGAGGCACATACGTGTCCTAATGTAGAGAAATGATCAGGAGCTCATACTTATGAATGCAGTGTCATAGCTAAATTAGACATATTATTACTGGCCCTAGATACCAATGCCTGCTGCTATACACTGCCTACTACTGCAGAACCACCCTTATGATTTTCCTTCTCAGGGAAAGAGGGAAAATAAAAAATGAATTACTCTTTACATTACGCAGCTCTCTATTTTCTACTCCTTACGCGTGTGCGTGTATACGTATATATGAAAGCTCGCTTAGTTACTAATTTTTCTTTCTGATTTTGTTTTTGCTGAGTGCACTCTGTGCGTGCCAAGGGAGTGTGTGCGTAGCTCCAAGAGGCGCTTGTGCCCACCTGCTGCCCCCACGCTGGGTACTGCTGGGACAGCCCAGCCCACAATGATTTTGGAGCTATGTATTCATTCTTTGGAGACAGAAATTCGTGCGGAGGAAAAGAGCGAAACCTAATATAAATCCATAATAACAAACTATTCTCTGCATAAAATCCTTCACTTAATGAAATAATCTTCATCTTTTGCCAACCCGTACAGTAGGCACAGAATACAGTAACTCTCTTGTAAGTGATAATTGTGACAGATACGGCGAAAGACGTGTGTTTATATTAAACAGAAGAAAAATAATTGATTTATGGTTTAGATTTTAGGAGAAATTTTCAAAAGCTTTATATGACTCAGTCACCTGGCAGAATTTCTCTCTTAGGGAGTATCCCTGAACTGCAACAGCGTGGGTGTTCACAGACTTTCCCTATAGAAGCTATTCCTCAATCTATAATAATTTTACTTTATATGTTTCGCTAGATAATGCATGTATACAAATACATAAATAAATATACGTATTAAAAATAAATACAGTAATAATGACTTGTAAAGTGTGAGCAGAACAGATTGCATGAAATAAGAGTAAAAATGTTCCATGCTCTAGACAAGTCTGAAATTTCTTACCACTGTAAATGGAAACAAAATATGGAAAGGCTCAAAAATTTATTTTGATATATTCTTTTTGAAAACATTAGAAAGTCCTCTTTACTTCCAGTAATGTTGGAGAAATGTTATTATTTTCTAACGTAATGAAAACCTGTTTGTGTCTGTTCTTGTGCACATCTGTACAAGCTGGAGTGACCGGGGTGGGGGGTAGTAAACCGGATACATCATACATTAAAAACTTAGCAAATCTACAAAGTAAAATGTTTCTGTAAAGCAAAGAATTGCATGCATCATAACCCCCCCCCCCAAACACACATAATAACACCCTCCCAAACCCCCAAAACAAAGTCGGAGAATCAGAGACTTTTAAACAAGTACTTTAATTCTGAGTCACTGGAAAAAATACCTCCTGAAAACACCAAAAATCAGCATGTTCTAGTTAATGTTTTACTCTGAGAAACAGTGTTTTCTGACGGGAAACCATTTCCGGAGATATTTTCCAACCACTTTTAGCACAAATACTGCCAATTGTCATAGCGGGGGAAAGTGAAGAATATATTTTATTTTAGCTTCAGTTCAAGCAGTGTGCAGGAAAACGGTCTCTTTAATAGAAGTCTTTGAGTCAGATAAGTGGAGGTGAGAGACATTTCCACTAATGGGACAATAGCCCTCCTGTTCCTCTGCCCCTCTCCTGACCCTGAGTAAGCAAAGACGTTGTTATGAAACCCCACTCAGTAAAATGGTGTTTCTTCAGACAAGCTCATAAACTCAAATAATGATTGAACTGCCAGATTTCTGGATGCTCAGAGCCGATGACTGCTTTCCCATTTTATTTTAGTCTTTTTTATTTATTTCTTTATTTATTTTTTTAAAGCAAGCAGGAAAAACTGCCAGTTAGAGTAGAACTTTTCTGCCACTGACCACCGTACTCTTTTTCTCTTTTCCCAGGGCTGTAACAATTGATCTGTCCCACTGATGTTTCTGTACGCTTGCTGTAATTTAGCCGCATCGGCATACTTTTATCTGAAGTAGCTTCTGGCTTTGAGGGCTCATTTAAAATTGAAGAGAAACTGGCCTTGGCATTCCTTGGTGACTGGTGTGGGAGAAGAAGGCCTACAAGCATCATACTGTGTCCTTTAGTGCAGTTTGAGACAAAGTTTTCTCTTTATCTTTTCTTATTTGTTTCCATAGTTCTTCATCTGGCCTTTTGTGGACTATTTCCCCCCCATACTACAGTTCCTTTGAGCTGTGCAAGATTCTCCAGGAGCATTAATTCCATTTAAAATTCGTTATAATAGAAATAGCGTTGAATCCTCAGTGGGGTGCGGGGGAAAGCTGCAGTATTAGATGTAGGGGTTTCTTTTCTTTGTTTTGTTTTTTGGTTTTAAATCTTTTTTTCAGAAGTTCTGCAGGATAGATTTCAAACCTGGTTTGATGGAGAGCTTAATAACAGAGAAAATTTGCTCATGAGAATATCTGTCTTTGAAGTTAATTAAATTTTCCAAGCTCCTAATGAAATAGAGAAATTACAGGAACTCGGGATTCTCTGAATGGGTGTGGGGTGGAGCCTGGGAGGTGACTCAGGGGCTTATTTGCAGGTGAAATTCCCTCAGGTAGGGTGGCCTGAGAGAAGAGCTCTGCTGGGAGAGGGGCTAACGGCTCCTGTGGTGTAATCCGTCAGGTGTGTTGGGAGCACAGCATCCTTCTCACCTCAGTTTGGGAAAAACTTCAGAACAGTTGTGATAAACAGCAATGATATTCGCTTTAAAGCACTGTGAAGCAAGGTCGGCATGGCAGAGCTGGCTACCAGAGGTGCTACAAACACCTCTTAGGTGCCGCAACTTTGTTTACTGCAGATAGCGTTTCCTAATACATCAGGAAAAAGAGCATTATTTCATCCTTTCAGGGGGACCTTGGGATGCTTCAAGCCTTCCCTCCATCAGAGCCCATCTGAAGTTCCCAATCGCTTGCTGAACGAAGGGGACAGAGATAGCAGCATTAGAAACAGCAACAAACTCCAAAGAATGTGTTCAGCTTCTGAAGAATGAGCAGCAGTTTAATCCTCTCCTTCAAAATTCAAATGCCTGCCTGTCTTTTTACCATCCGAGGCTTTCAGCTTGTTACCTTGCTAAGATTGTAGGTTGGATTTAACCCAACCAGGATAATATCGTAAAGGTTAAGCCTTCTAACTTCTTTCCTCTGCTCTACATCAGCGTTTTTCTCCTATTTTTCTCTGCTAGAAGCAGGAATAGAAAAGTATTTCTAGCTCAGCCAGTGGATGATTTTTATCAGCTCATTTTAGTCAATAAAGAAATAAGTCAATCACTCCTGGAAAACAGCACTTTGCAGTACTGTATATACCTGGCCGGTACAATCGCAGAATAAATCAATAGCCACATTAATCAATACGATGCAAACTGCTGATCTCTGTGGATAAATTGTACCAGTATAAGAAGGCTTTCAAATAAATTCTAAAGCCCCTCAAACTGCATAGGCTTTAAATCTACTGAGGGCAGTGGGACACGTGAAAGATTTGTGCTGCTTCTCTTTAAAATCTCTGCTGCAGAATAATGTAATTAAGTCATGTTAACAGTGCTTGCCCTCTTCACACACAAAGTCTACTTCAATGATAGCCCCAGAAAATATCCCTTAACTCAAATCTGCCAGCACCAGAGGGCTTCTGGCATAGTGTGATATCTTAGGAGGGAAGGCCGGACTGAATAGGAAGGGATGAACAGAGAAGGGAAGGCTGAGCTGCAGTCTGGTTATTTTACAGCCCCAACAGCTGTAAGAGGTTTTGCCCCTCTAGGCACCTCCATTTTCTACAGAACCCTGAACATAAGCTTCTCATTTTTTATTTTAGTATTATCATAATAGCAGTCCCATGCAAGACCACAGGCAGAGGCTACAGACACACTGCTTGTAAGGGAAAAACTGGGTTTTGCCTGAGGAAACTGGGCTCGTGACAGCGGTGTGGCTTCCAGCAGGTTGTCTCTCTGCTCCAGCTGCTCTGCCCTGTGTTTCGTGGCTGGCAGTTAAGAAGAAGGAGACAAACATGAATATAATTTTTGAAAATTTGTATTGGGCTTTTCACTGTGGGTCTGAATGTGTCTGAAAAGGAATTTATTAGGATGCGAGGGTAGCCAGGAAGCTATACACAGCATTAGTAGGAATGCAGAAGGGATGCGCACAGGTGGTGGGTATTTTAGCATAATACTTAATAGAGTTATGCTGAGCAGTTTCTTGTCATACCAGCCTTTTCTGGCAGAGCAGAAACCAGAGCCATGCATGACAGTGTCCAATCCAGTACCTTAATTAACTTGGCCCATGTCCTACAACATTTGTAGAAAGCTGTATTTACTCAAGTGCAAAAATTCTAAAGATTTGAATGCATATTATGAAAAAACTTGCACATTATGAGGGGGTCTTCTGGTATCCTATTGTGTTTCAGAATTATTCCAATTCATTCTCTAAGGATGGGAAATATTTGTAGCAGTTTTTCAGTACTGAAATACATTGGCATATAGAGAATATGTTAAGTAAAAAGAATTATACATAACAGTATTATTAATATGACATTTTAATTGATACAAGACATATTTTCAAGTACTAAGTGCTAAGAATTGATAAAAAGAAGTTCATGTTAAAGGAAGCCTGAATGATTGAAGCTATTTAGAGGCCTTTACTGCCTTTACACTGTCAAAATGCCCAACTGACTTTTTCTGCAGAGTAAATTTCTCCAAGAAATGTTTTATGTAAGCTATTATAATCGTACTGATTCCCACCCCTCCATAGTTTTTGGATTAGATAATGGTCAAAGCAAGAGAAATGTCAGATCCTTAAATAAATTTTGAATATCATTTCGGGCGTTACATGTATACTAAGTTCCTACAATCCTGCTTAAAGTTTTAGACAGACAGATATTTCTGAATGCATCATTTGTCATTCTTTTACATTTTCAGTCCATAAAAACCCTGTTAGTGGTGTCTCTCCACTAATTCACACTCAGTAGCGGAAGGCAGCCTATAGATCTTACCTCATCTCAATGGCTGAAGTAGTCTGGATCTTTCCTTGGCATAAATAATGTAAAGACTGTGAGGCGATGCACATTCCCACACTACCTGTGCATTGAAGAGCTCATCATCCTTGTAGCAACAGTTCAATAGTCTGCTGCTAGTATCATCCTACCTCCATCCACGTTCACCCAAAGGCCGTATTATGGCTGCACCAAATATTCTGGAGAATTGAGGTGCAACAACTCTCTGGTGTATCTGGAAATGTCAGAGCCAAAGGGTATGAAAAGTATAGGTTTATTCAAAGAATGACAAGTTCTCCGCTAGCTTTTACCCAAGGAAAGGCGGCAAGTGGCTGGACTCGTGCACCTTGGAAAGCCAAAAGGCTGTGGAGGGGTGTAGGGAGAGAAGGAGGATCCCCAGATACCAGCTCATGGCAGCCCAGTGCATCCCAAAACCTTTCTAAGCAGATTAATTCTCTCTGCCACACAGACTCTGCAAATCATTGAGGGAAACTCTCTGTGACTGCAGTACAGTCAGATATTAATAAAATCTTTTTCTGCTTTTACAACATATTTATAAGTAAGCGTGATTTAGAGCTCTGTGTCAAGTCATCACCAGGACTGCATTCCAATGATCTGCAGAAAACACAGGGTGTTTCTGCACTTCAGGATAATGTTGATTTAGAGGCTGGTACAATAGCACACATGGGCTAGTTTATTTAGTTTCTTGACATTTGTATTCAAAAATTGCCCTATAAAGAAAGGATAATGCTTTAAAGAAAGTTTGAATGCTCTTTAATCACTAAGAAACATTGCATTTAGAGTGAACGGAAACATTTGCATAGACTCAAAATTGGTTTTTGAAATATTTTGTTGATGTGTTAAATTTAAAAGGAAAATCTCTGACTGAATATTTTTCTTTTTTTTTTTGGTACTTTGCTTTGGTTATCAAAATAAAATAGGTATTACTCTTCTAGTTAAATGAAAACTTTGAGTGGTTTGTAATTTGATCTGGTGCCTCTAAAATCTGATAAACCTGGACCTAAAGTACCCTGTATTGTACATCTTTAAGTGGGGTTTTAAATTCAGGTTCCTCAGCTGCTAAAAATCAGGAGCATTGCAGAGTCTTTTGGTTTCCTTTTTCCATTGTTTTCTTTTTGACTTCTGGTTTTAGGGATTTATACTGTTCTGATTTTCAAGTGCTACCCAGCAGCTGTGAGTGGCAAAAACTATTTTATTTTACTCTTTTTTCTTTTAACGAAAGCTGCCAGTCATCTGAACTCTTTCTATTTCAGCATCAGGTGCTTTAATAACATTTTCCCATAAAAAGGAGAGCTGGTCTTTCACTGCTTTGGGCAGCTCAGACATCAGTTCATCCTGGTGAAACACCAAAAAGAAATTTGTGAGCCAAAGTGAAGAATATGAAACCTGCACAAGTTAGAGGACTACACTGATTTTGGAAGCATGGGGAGGTTATCATGTCTATATTTAAAGATATTCTCCCTAAGACTGCCTAGAAATTCTGCAGAATAGTCACTTGGAAATCCACTTGTGTTCCAGCCCTAAGGTAGTTCAGCAAAAGAACAGCTTTATTTATGTTAGCAGTCGTCTTAGGTTGTGCCTTACTTTATAAAGGGCTAATCCCATGGGAATGATGAAACAGGATTAATGGAGAGATTGTGAAGTTCAACACTGGAGATACAAAGAGTCTCATTTTGAAAAGTATCTTCTACAGTGAGAGGAGCACCTTGCCAAGAACAGCAGTAATGCATACAGAAGTGAAAACAAATCTGAAGAAATGAGCCATTATTTAGTTTCACTGCAAAGAAAAATGGTTTTACTTCATTAGGCTATTATCAAGATTTTTAATACCATATCCACTTCTTTCTAAACTCTTCTTTTGAAAGCTATGTTAAACCTCTTTCTATTAACTTCTGCTATTAGTATCTTTGTAGAAATCCCTGAGGACAGACTTCTAAAAGTGACATTATGTTTCTAGAGCCTCCCTGTAATTAAGAGTCTATCAGGCCTTCTATTCAGTTGTAAATAAGCGCTGTGCAGAAAATCTCTCTTCACTTAAATAAAAAGAGCTGCTTTGTTTAAACTTAGCAGAAGGATTGCATTTATGTTGTAAAATATATGAATTGTAGACTCGATTTAACTGGGAAAAAAAGTAATGGACACAAGAAGGTCTGCAAATGAGGTGCCTTGGCAGGTGGCAATTTCTGCTGGAGAGGTACTAAGAAGTGATGCTGTAAAATGCTTTCTCAGAGCTGCACTAAATGGTGGTCTATTCTGTCAAACAACTTGTTGAATTCAGTGGGGGGATTACTAAACATCACCAGGTGTGATATTTGCTCATCCACAGTAAAGAAAAAAGCCCAAGTTTCTACAGTCACATTTTAGTGAGGCTGAAAAGGTCTCACAGCTTTGAGAACAGGGATCACAGGCTCTTTTGGCTTTGGTAGAGTCAACACAGGATGCAAATGTTTAATGATGAGTGTAACTCAAAGTCAAACACCTTGTCCTAGAGATGTAATACTCTTTTCATCCTCTGAGTCCTTAAATCAAAATTGGACATCCATCTGTAATGCATACTTTTGCAATACTTTTATAATTTATGGTTTTATTTTCTGTCAGTGTGTGGAGAGTTCTTCCTTGAGAATCCAGCACATGGGTTTTCTGTGAAAACTTCCGTACCTTCCTATATGAACTTAGATTCTTGCTGCCAATTTGATCTCTGATACCTATGGATAAGTAAACCAGTTTAATTTGCTGTTTGAAGAATTATCAAGCACAGATAAATTATCCTTTTGCTCATTCTTGTGCTTACACATCTCCACCCTCATTTAGACCTTTTTCTTTTTAAAATTATGGAGGTGAGGATTTGAGTAGTTGGTAGTTATAAAAGTTTGTAGAGATGACACAACACATATTTGTCAATGTTTAAAGAAAATAAGCTTCAGAATAAAGTGGGAAGGGAGAAAAGGTCCCCCAGTAATGATATGAGACAAAAAAGTACCTTTTTATTAGAAGCTGTTAATGTTGACACAAGTGTAACTTCACATTTTGGGCTCTATCTACTGACTTGAAAGCCATGCTCACTATGGTGTTTAATTTCTCATTCTAATAATTCAACAGATTGAAGGGCTTAACTAGATGCTTTTATTTATATCTCAAGATGATGGAAATCAATGTTCTTCTCATTTCCCTTCGTACTCAGCCAAATATAAAGCTATACACTTTCAATCTGCAGCAAAGAATAACAATACCAGGGTGCGAGTGTAAATGAAGCCCCTCGAAGACAGATATATTTCAATCTCCCTTCTAAAAAGGTATTCAGCATCACTGCTAGTTTTATTGATCAGAATAGTCTTTGCATGAGAAAGTCCTTTAAAATGTATTTGAGAATATGTAAAGTATCGCATATCATAAAAGGTATGGTCTCGTTCAGGTCTGGTTTAAGGTTTGTTGCTTCTGAAAGTCTTTCTATTGAATTCAATGGGCCTTGGATTGGTACACAGAGTTTCTTTTACTTTCCCCCTTTAAAGGGATATTGTGTTAGTACACTCTACACACTGCATTGCATGATACTGTAATTTAAACGAGTGCAAGAAGTAAACAAATAGCTTTTATTTAATTGAAAGTGTTTAGGGTTTGGTTTTTTTTCTACAGGCATTGAAGAATGTGAGGTGAACAATATCCACATCAAAAGCAACTGCAAATCTCTTCTCTCAGTTGTAAGAGTCTGGTACAGATCTTTCATGTTTGACATGCCATTACACTGGATTTTCAACAACAATTACTACATGTAAAAAATTTGAGACCACTCACCTTACAGTCTCAAGTTATGTTTGGCACCACTGTATTTAATTAATGCATATACGTTTATCCAGTATTTTCATAGCTTATTTTAAAAAATTAATGTAATATAGATACTTAATGTTGTCTTACTACTATACCACTTCCACCTCCTTCACCCTTCCCCATTATTTTCCTTTAACAGGAATGTCAGTTATGGTAAAGTGTTAAAATCAAATCTACATATAGTTTATTTTTAAAAGTACACGGCTGAACATTACTTTAATCATCAAGGAAAAGAGTATATAAGAACAGAACTCAACAGCAGGATCCCAGATGTCAATATATGGTATACCATTTGGGGCAATTTTATTCTTCCAGAGCTTAAACCTGTAGAAATACAAGCACACAAAGTTTTCTGACAAAAGCAAATTTGTGTAGGAAAAACAATAAAAATCTATGTATTCTAACATAATAGCAATCTTTGTTTTGTTTTCAAAATGAAACACTGTCCGCAAGTGTTATTTCTATTTATTTTCTAAGTTGTAGCAGAAATTACAGGGAGTATGGTTTTGAATCAGCTTCTCACTCTCTCTGTGAATATCTGCTTTTAGGAGGGTTATGGCTAGTTTGGTGTAGCATTATGGTCCATTTTTGCATTAATAATAAGGTATTTATGAGGGCAGAGACTGGACTCTGGGCAACCTCTATCCAGCTGTGGAGAAGGACCAAGAGTCTCTGTCTCAGCAGCAGCACCAGAGCAGATTAAGAACTCCATTACACATAAGAGCTCCAGCTTTGACTCTGGTGGGGAAGCTTATTTCTCTGTCCTCCCCAAAGTATTATAGGCCATGGCAGATGGAGATCTAGGCTAAAAAATAGGTTGCATCTAGGTGTTGTGCAAAAGACTTTAGCTGCTAATGGATATGATATTGTCAGAGACTACACTACATGTGCCCAGCATCACAAAGCATTTGAAGGGAGGCCACCTACAGTAATGGAAACACTGCTAATCTATTGTATTTCTTAGAGGCACATAAATTACTTATTATGTCATAACATTCAGAGAAAATAAAATCTCACATACTTGATATTTTTGGAATCCTAATTTCCTCACTGCTACTGCCATCACCACCATCACTGACTGTTCTTATTTCTATGAGATAATCTTCTTCAAATGGTACCAGCAGTTCAGCTGATGTGTTGTTTGTCTCCAGTATATGTGCTTTGCTATGTCTGTTTTGTCTATACAAAATCTAAGTAAAAAGGGATTAGAAAATAAGCATTATTTAGGGTTTTTTTTTAAGCTTGAAAGTAGGGTTATGAAATGCTCATCCAATACATTTAGGCTCTTCTGTAAATGTGGAAGTTAGACATGCCTTTGCACAAGACTTCAATCTGTAACATCTTTTATACTCAGAACTCACCTGGTGCTTCAGGAACGGAGGTTTTCAGGTTTGTGGTTTTTTTTTTTTAATTTAAAAAAACCCCAAACCTGTTTGCAGTGAGCATTTATAGTCAAATAGAAATAGTCACATTGACTTCTGGGTAACATTACCACTGCAAATGAAAACATATGATGTTGCATAGTGGTATGGACTTCAAGGACTTCAAGAAAGGACAGAAATTTGGATAGTAGTTTTTGTGTTTCCACTTAGGAAGCACATTTTACAACTGAATGTGATGAATTAAGTGCCAGCTTGCATCTAGGTCTTTTTGCTAATGAATCATTGGACCAAGGTGCAGAGCAGCTTGGGGAGTCTAGACAGGAATCCCACAGACTTTGATCAGCTTTTTTTCCTCCAAGAAGCCTTTCTTCCTTGCAAGCACAGCAATGACAGTGTTTGACTCCTTTCGCTTGACAATCTTTTGACATATTTATGCTAAAAGGAGCAACTGAAGAGCAAAGCAGAAGAAGGAACAAGGATCATACAATAAATACAAGTACTTAAAGCACTCTTTCCACATCAAAATGTAATAAGCAGTTGTAGACTAGAAACAGGTAGGTTAGTCACAAAAGAAGAAAGCTTAACAGCCTAGTTCTACCTTTTCCCCCAGCATGTAGAGCTACTCAAACACACTCAGTAGGGTGTACAAGAATATGATCTTAAGAAAGATTGCAAGGTGTAGGGAGAATGTTTGTGTGTCCTTTTCCTCCATAGGCATAAATAACTGCGCAGACACTAAAATGCCTGGCAACATCAGGATCTTGGTCCTGATAAACTTCTTGCGTATAAGTACTCTCCACCTCCATTTTTATAGTCCTTCAGGAGTAAAAAGATCTTTCTATAAGCCTTTTGGGGTCAGAGCTACTGCAAACAAACTAAAATTAAGTTTTCCTTTCCTTAAAAAATACATTTGTGGAAGTACTTTTTACTTTACTCACATTGATCTTTACATATCTTTCCATCTATTTTCAAAGGTACATTTATGAATTGCCAGTGAGCCAGAACTTTTAAACATGATTTGTGCCTATCTTTAATGCTTAGGAGACTGTTCACCTGTTCTTTTATATATATGTGAAACTCCTTTCCAAAGAAGATACACCTGTGAGAATCTTACATGATTACAAGGGAAATGGCACAAGAGAGATCCAGAGTAAGGACAGAAAATCTCTGTGTTGGGATAAAGAGGTCCTACTCTGAATGAACACAGCTGTTCTTACATGTGTATTAATGCCAGCCAATCACCCCAATAACTCCAGAAAAGTCAATGGTTTGCAGGTAATGAGCAGTTGCCTTTCAACAAGTCACTATTTGTACCTCTATTATAAACAATATGTCTGATTAATGAGATAAAGAAACTACTTACTTTGTAACCTAGCACCTCTGATTCATTCTCCATTGTTTTCACGTGTTCCCAGTTCAAGCAGATTTTGGAATCTGTCAGCTTCCAGGCGATGTTTGCTGGGGGTTGACTTGGTGCTTTGAAAAACAGATGAAGATCATCACAAGATACAATTGAATATTAATTTGCCCAGTGTAATTGAATGACCTGCTGACATAGAAGTAACAAATGCATGGGTGATTTAAATCTAAGAGTGAAAAATACTTTCCAGTTCATCATTGCTCTTGTATTAGTCACAATAAAGACCCATTTATAGTGCTAAACCACTTACTGTGAGAGTTCATTTTCTAAATTAGGAAAAGTCTGTCAGTGTCTGACAGTTCAAGTTATATTTGATAGATTTTATTTAAGTACTAGGGTGCTCGTATCTGTAGTTCAGTATACTAGAGAATGTTCTTCTGTACGGATTTCAGAAAAAGCTAAATTTAAGAGCAGAATATAAAAGAAAAGATTTTCATCGGGCATGAGGACAGGTTACAAAGAACTACACATTGAAGTCTCCATGTGATCCATCATGAAACATTGTAGGATTTTATAAATTCTCAGCACAATGGTCTGAAAGTAGACTTTCAAAGGCTTTTTATGCCTAAATGCCAGGACTTTGAAAATTTGCCTACAAGTGACTGAAATCGAACGCTGTGTGAACATGAGAAATTGAAACTTAAAAGCCTTTGAACTGTATTTCAGATTTAGAACAACACATTATCTCCTTCTCCATGGTGCATCCTCCCAAACTCTGACTGAGGGGACCATGCTGGGAGTGTTAGAGGAAATGAGATTGTAAACAGAATTAAGAAAAGAAGAAGAGATTTGGAGCAATAGACTGTGTGTCATAGACCTGACTTTAAAAATCTTAACTTCTGGGATCCTTCTTTTCTCCCTACAGTTCCTATATATTGATGATTAATGTATGCAGCTTGGAAGGTATTGTTGATTTGGTAATATTTAACAATTTGTTTCACTTCTTATGGTGATAGAATAAAGTGGTGGTGCCTGTTACTTCAGATCTATCTGAAATTTAATTCATCCAGCCAGAAGGGATTGGAGGTAGACCACCCAGGTGAATATAAGCAAATGTCCTTCCACGAGCC
Source organism: Cuculus canorus (assembly GCF_017976375.1). NCBI lineage: Eukaryota > Metazoa > Chordata > Aves > Cuculiformes > Cuculidae > Cuculus > Cuculus canorus. The sequence goes on from NC_071411.1 coordinate 12,510,573, forward strand.
ATACTGTCAGTGCTGGAGAAAGATTTCTTTTATTTTTTAAGGCATTTCTATACATAAAAATACATAAACTGCAAATTTACTTAACTGTTGTTTGAAAACTCATAGTGGTTTTTTTGTTTTATATAAGGAATTTAGTAAAACAAATCTCCCAAGAGGCAAAGCATGTCAAATATTTAATTGACTGTATACTCTGAAAAGTCTTGGCAACATTCAAAAATGGAATACTGCCTTATTAAAAACTTCTTAACATAACATTTAAAACCATCTTAATTTGTAGTCATTGGGCTGATTTGAGCTGATCACAGGATGATTTTAAAAACAAAATTATCTGATTTTGCAATACACCCAGGGACCAGAACAGGTGGTAATGCAGCACACCCCAAATCCATAGTAATACCAACAAACAAAACCACTGCAAATAGTTTTTCAGCTCTAAGATTAACAAATCATTTCCACAACTAACTTATGGTGATCAACATTGTCAAGAATAATAGAAGGCCCAAGTGTATACTCAAGTGTATTAAATTAAAGGCATTGCTTTCATGTTTTAGGTATCACTTGGCTTTGTTGCTGTACTAAGTTGAGGTTTTACCTTTGCAAAATATTTCTAATATTTATATCTGTTGATGTATGGATTTGTAAAGAAAAAAGAAAAACCAGAACAATCCTTTTAAAGAAAATAAAGAAGTGGAATACATGAGCCTCACAACAGATCCTAATGAGGAGTATGTTCATGGAAGAAGTGCATCATTTCCACTTTCCTATGCAGTTTAAACTTAAACTAGGATATTAACTTAGAACTTAAATTGATCTTAGATAAGTATGTTTCAATCTGAAGAGCACTTATTTGTCAGAAGAACCATTTTAGTTTTGCTTAGTCGCTACAATAATGGCATGCACAGAACATTGCAGGAATCCTGGACAATGGGTAGGAAGAGAGCTATTACCTTGAAGCTAAAGCTGCTGCTGTAGATGTACATTGTTTATATTCTCTTGACATATTATCTCTACTTATATTGAAAGTGCCTGCATCTTTCAGAGACAAGAGTTTAAAATTTTAATATGTTTTTAAATATTAAAAGGGTTATTTTGAGTTTATTTTTTAAATGAACCTTTAGTACAACCCTGAATTTGACAGAAGATAAAGTCGATGTTAAAAAAAGGAAAATTTATTCCTTATATGTCTTGTCACCTGAGTCTTTAACTTGTCTTTCTTACATATGCACATAGGAATATAGAGAATTGTTTCCAGAAATGAGTCTATTTTCCATTAAGAAATGTCCTGTTAGAAGAGTCTCGTTTGAGTCCTTAAGAAATACCCTCGCTGGCATCATTTTGATTTATGTTATTCACATTAAATAGTAATTTTTATCATGAACTCATTTTGCAAGTTGGTTCCTGTCTTGCATTTAAGCAATAGCATGGAACAACACATAGACAAGAGGACAATTTGTGAAAGACAGAAGAAATATTTCCCTTTTTGTGCAAAAGGGCCGATCAATTGTTTACTGGGAAAACACAGTCCAAGGAAAGTATAGAATATGGAACTCTTAAATAGTAATGAACCTGAGGCACCTGGGTACATAGCAAGTTACTGAGATTTCCTGCTTTACAACTATGTTGCTCTTAGTGACCATTTACTTAATGAGTTTTAATCCTGTAGAATGGCATTCAGGCTTCCTTGTTACCTTGGAAGATGGGTCCAGGAAAGCACTGGTTTCATGAAGCTGCTTCTCACAAACAGAATAGCAAATGGTTTTCCTTCTACAGTTACAGAAAGTTTTTTTTTAAAAATAATGACTAAATAGTATTTATTGAATGTATCCCATATGCTACACTCTGTAGTGCAATGTTTAGAGGTTTCAAAAAAGCACTTTACATATATATAGAACAGGATAAATGAAAAACTTTCCCAGGTCTGATATAAGTTGATGAGAATTTTGGCTTTCATTGAGGTAGAACTGAAATCCAAGCTAAGTATTATATAAATGTCTTAAATACCAAAGTCTTGATAGTGACCACAAAAATACTGTCAAGGAAGAGAGAGAGAAGTTTTGTAGTCACAGATTTTTTTTGCTTAATTTTCTGAAGAAATTTGGGAACCAGTTTTCTTCGCTATCGTAACATTTAGCAGAGATGGGTCATGGTAAGATGAAATGTCACTATCACACTTGGGAGTTTGCAACATTTGTTGTATGAAATTAAATACTCACGTGATTTTTTAGTGGTGACATTTACCGGGGTGCTAGAGGGCCCCGTTCCTGCAGTGTTGTAAGCCCGAACTGTTGCAAAATACACTGTATTAGCTTTTAGTCCTGTGATATTTTTGGCTGTTACATTCCCATTGACTCTGACTTTCCCAGTCGTGCTTTCCTTGGGATCATCAGTCCAATATAAAACCTGAAAGGTGAGAATGAAGAACAGGCAATTCATTGTCTTTTATCAATTACACATTTGGCTGGGAAACAGACATGCTGACAGTGAAGATTTCAAGGAATACAGGATATTTCATATTAAAAAGTAGCAGGAAATAAAACCAAGCATGAATATTTATAGAGAATAAATAAAATTTCAGAGACTGAATACCAATTAAGGAAGCAAATTAAATCCTTAGCTTTTAGTGACCAAAAGAATACCTTTGACAAGGTGAGAAATTTTAAAAGCTTGTTTGGATTTATGGTTTGAAAACATTTGAAGAATACTTTAAAAGAAACAAAGAACCATTTATCTCAGTCATCTGAGAGGGTTTTGAATTATTTTGTTTCCTGCCTCAAGTTTTGTTTCAGTGACAATTATTTAGACTGGATTTTTTTTTAATTGATTTAGGAAGTTTTTTGTACTGTTCATGATTCCTATACATTTGTAATAATAAGTATTTCTGACTTGCCTTATAATTTATTTATCTTAATGACCAAAAAAAATATAATTGTTTCACTGTGCAAGTAAAATGCCCAGGAATCATATCTGAGGTTACTTTGAAATAGCCCAGTTACTAACACAAAATCAGCTCCTCCCCCCAGTTCTGTGGGGGGCACTGCTGGTCTGTGCTTTGGCTGTCAGATGAAGCTGACACAGGGTTTCTGCTCCCACTGGGTGCTGGACACCAGGGTGAAGCCAGAAGCAGCACAGCTGGCTGAGTGCCACCCGGGTCTGGCCGCATCCATGCATTCTTGCAGCTCCCTCTGTCCAGACCTTGAAATGTTTGCCTGGGATCCAGCCCTGGAGCTGATGGTGGGAGACCAGTAACGCACATCAGAACACAGAGCAAAAAACGTTAGTTATTAGTAAATAACTATGAAGAGCCTCAAGTTGGGCCAGGGAAGGTTCAGATTGGACATTAGGAAAAAGTCCTTCACTGAAAGGATTATTGAGCACTGGAACAGGCTCCAAATGCTTGAGTCACCACCCCTGGAGATAGTTAAAAGAAGTGTGGATGGGGTGCTTAGGGACATAATTTAGTGGTGGACTTCTCAGCCTTTGATTTATGGTTGGACTCAGTGATCTTTAAGATCTCTTGCAATCTAAGTGATTCAATGATAATGTGATTCTATGATTTTGTGATTCTAAGAGGGGTTAAAAGCTAAAAACCTTTCAAATACACTGCAGCACAAGCTTTGCATAGCAGCGAAGTGCATTTATCTTAGTTTGTTCTGTAAGCAATGGTACGCGTCATGTGCTTTCCCTCAAATTATCAAGTACCCCATCCTGCTCAGACAGTTACAGCTGTGTAAGAAGAGGAGGACCAGCTTTGCTTTGTGCACAAATCCTTTCAGAGTAGCCATCACAAGTGATTAATCTTGAGATTTTAATTTACATTACAAAAAGTCTGGGACAGAGATGCAGTCCTGGTCTGTAAATGCTTGTGATTATCTCAGGTGAAGTGTTGCTAATGAGAGTCGGGTGAAGAGCTCCCTTGTCTGTGGAGAACAGAACCCAGAATTCAAACGTGGTTGGGAGAAGGACAGGAGAATTCAGGAGAACCCAGAATAAAAACGTGGTTGGAAGGACACCTATAATTTGTCAGACACCAACAGCAGTTGCCTCACCTCGTAGCCTAGCACCCTGCCCGTGTGCCTGTTCCACGCGATGGGCTGCCAGGAGACCTCCACCTCCGCCGCTGAAATACTCAGTGCTGAAGGCCCTGCTGGTGCTATCTGTGGCTCTGGGTGATGGGAGAAAACACAGCTGGTGGAACATTTGTATTATCAAAAGTGTGTTATGTTAGCAGTTGAGAGAGATTCAAGAACAGAGGAAGAGATTATGGGAAGAAGCAGCAGGCAGAAATATAGGAAACTTGGTGTGAATCCCTAGATTTGCTGCCCACTTATTGTGGAAAATCAGCAAAACTCTAGTTTTTCAAAATTGGTTATTGCCCATAAGTTGGGAGAGATTCTCAGATGACATAACTGCACTGAGTGACTTGAAAAGCTTCACCCTCTGAGAGCTACACTGTTTTGAATATCTCCTGATTTTTCTCAGACCACTCAAAGCTCCTTGGGGACAAATAAAGACGCTGTCTACTTAAAGCAGTTCTGAAAACCTGCCCCTCGTTTTTGTTTAACTTCTGTCCTGTGTCTCTTGTCAATCTTCAATGAGCAGTTTTGAACAATCTCCTCAATATCCCTGTGGAGATCTGTCTGATCATATCTGTGACCCATTGATGCTACACAACCATTACTAGTAAGAGTAAGACGTTACCATCTTCTCCTGAGTAGACAATGGATATGGAACTCAGGGTCCCTTCTCCTTCGTTGTTGTAGACACCAACTTTCACTTCAAAAGGAGAGAGAGGTGTAATGCTTTCGTTCCTGTAAACATATTTGCTTGCCTCCACTGAAGCCACCACTGCTTTTGTCCAGGTTGTTGAGCCAAGAGGACGAAACATAACGATGTAGCCAAAACCTTCTCCATTTTGTAGTTCTTCTGGAACTGGCTGTAGTGACAAGGCAGTCAGTCAATAAGCATTTGCAACTATATACTGTTTTAATTGAATCTTCCTTGTCTGAGTATATTTTAGTGCCATTGATTTAGCTGACTGTGCCTTAGTGAAGATAATAATGTTTGCTCCATCAGTCAATGTAATATTGAAATAAAAATCAAAATAATAAATCTATTGAGGCAATCAATTTAGAAACAAAAGATCTAATCAGCTCCATTCAAATTGTTCTCTTTCAGGTACGAAGTTTTCAAAATTAAAAGCATTTCACAGCACAGGTTGTAGTTGATGTTTTTCCCCAAGGGATATAGGTGTGCTAATGTTAAAGAAATAACTTTTAAAGGAAAAAAAGATTCAGGAAAGAAGCTAATCTATACTCAGAAGTGTGGGTCAGCTGTATAATTGCCAGCATATGTGTACAATACTTACATATTTTGTTTAGAACAAGTCAAAGTCAAGTGAGTAAACATTTTTTTATTTAAATTTGTTTAGAAAGGAAATGTTATTATAAGTTAACATGGAAAAAATAGTGTTTCTATTAATCTCATGTCAAGATACATATTAATGACTCATTGAACAGGCAATTACATCGACACCATATCCAGCATGAACTTTTTTGTTTTCTTGGGAGAAAAATACTTCTACATTGGCTTCTCAAAGGAAGAGAACGCTTATGAAACAAGAAAAGCTCAGTGGTACATGAAGGAAGGAAGTGTTTCTCAGCAGAACTTCATCTATTCTAGGTACTTGCATCTAAGTAAAGTGCTTGGAAAAGCAGCTGTGAAAAATGATGCAAAAAGAAAGAGGAAAACATAGGGACACAACTGCAGCAGTTGTGATTGTTCCAGGTTCCAAGATCCTCTCCTGCAGAGAAACTCCTGGAAGCACTAACAGTGTGAGAAAATGGGAGAAAAAAATCAGTAATTACATCAGAAGATATTAGGGCACTTATTTTATTCTTGTCTTCACAATTTCTCTCTAATTCTAATTAGCATCCTGTCTTGTCATATATAACAAATGTGTCTTTCCTTAAGTGTTTTACGAACACTGATTCCCCAGCATTCCTATTTCTAGCTCTTATCCAGTTCTGAGAGAGTTAAGTGTGAGTGATGGTGGTGCACTGGGGATTTATAAGAGTTCAAGCTACTTTCTAGAGCATTTAATTTGTTTTTGAGGCTTCTTTGACCTGAGATTTAATCAAGATGTTTAGTGAGCTCGTCACAGAAAGCTGGAGAGTCATGTTCAGTGTTGTTAGCTTGGCATAATTAGTATTTCTTCTGACTGTTTTTCAGGACACACTATGGAGTCCGACAGGATAATTTGATTGAGATCGCTCAGGCTGTTTTCAATTTTCATGTTCTTCTGCTCCCAAAGAGTAGATCAGTAGAGGAGAAAATGAAACAAAACAGTGAAAGGAAGTAAACTTAGTTTGGTAAAAGTGAAGTTTCACTCTGTTTGGAGCATGGAGAGGGGGAAGCATTGACAATACTATTCATCTAGTGGAGATTTTGTAGTTTTGACCTCATTTTTTGTGTATCACTCCCCTTCCTCCCCTAAAAGGCTGGTTAAATGCCACAGGTTTTAGCGCAGAGGAGAACACATGTAACATACTCAGTATTTGGATAGCATCACTTTGAGTTTAATTCAATTTCTTTTTCTTTCTCTCAAACTGTATTCATGAGCTCGGTTATTTCTTTGGAAAAAGAATGGAGTCAGGGGAGAGAGAAAATTTCTTTTATTGCTTAAGGTGAACTAGAAGCCTTTTTGGTTTTTTTTTTTCATGAAGAAATGTCTTCCATGACTTCCAAAGGGAGCACAGTGCTTTTCGAGGCTTCATCCCAAATCAGGAACTAAACAGAGGCCTTCTTGCACAGCCTCTGAGACAGTCGCGCCTGAGAGTAAGATCCATGGCAAGCACTGCACTTTAGTCAAATGTCCTCAAAGCCAAGGGAGAGATTGAACTAGTTAATCACATTTACTTCATATGTATTTTTCAGTGGCAATGAAAAAGCAGAGGATAGGAGCTTTGTTTTGGGAAGATTTTCCATAGGGGCTGGAGACCTGACCAAGCACCTGCCCCTTTCCTTCATGGGCTTTAGAAAAGCCTGCCTGCCTTCATCACAGTTCCCATGGGAAGGCTGCTGGGTGGCTGGAGAAGGAGGGCTCCTTCCCACAGTGCTTACTTTCTGCTCTCTGAAATGACCTGTGCTCACCCATTGCAACTTGTAGTACAGTATTAGCTGTTCTGAAAATGTATATTCTCTCCTCTCACTGGAGTGTCGGAGAATTAAAGGGCTCATCTCCTTTAACGCATAATAGGATATGTCTTGTCAGCACAGTGTTCCAGAATGAAAAACACGTAAACAAAAGTATGAAAAATGTTAATGCAGAAAATGGCCAAGCAGATTAGTGTGTTAAGCACCTCCTGTACAATGGAGATAAGAGGGTTATACAGACTTCTAAACATCTTTATAACACGCCTCTTAAACTGTTTATTTTTATAAATTGTTCGCTATAACACAGAAAACTTGCTGTATATCTTACAGGCTATTTTCTCTGCAGATGCAGGGTGAAATCCAGGCTTAACCAAAGCCAATGACCAAAAGCCTTTGGATTTCAGCAGGCTTGTGATTCTATCCGTGGACTATTCCTCATTACACAGCTTAGATTAATTGAGCTAACAATTACCTCCCATGTGATGACCAGCTCAGAACGGCTGCCTCCTCCTCCACTGATGTTTGTGGGTGCCACAACAGGAACTGGAGAAGAAAAGACATTGGTGCTTGCAACTACTCACCGCTGCTGCTGAGAGTCTTGTCAACTGCGTGATAAGAGCTGTTCCTGGCTCACATGCAGCTATTCTGCCATTCGACACCTAGACCAGGGACTATATTAAAGAACAGTACCTTTTAAATGATCTGAAATTATGTTTACACATTTCAAGTTTCTAAGGCTGAAACCACAGGTGTATTTGATACATGAGTACCCTGGTTCAAAAAATTAATTAAAGAAGCTAGTAGCATCAAGTAGCTGACACTATTATGCCTCAGCAGCTAATTGGTAAAATGGTGTTCCATTCAGACTGTAGCTGCAACACTGCTGATTTACTAATTATGCATTTGTTCAGTAAACATGTTGTTGGAGCAATATATTAATTTTTTTAATTGGCTGTGTGCTTTTCTTAAGAAATCCAAAACTCTTCATTTGCTTTTCTCCTTCTCCCAGCAATGTAAATGTCCAAAAATTCATTGATTAGAGCTTGATTTCCCCAGTGTTGCTCCAGGTGTATGGGACCATATGTACAGGGTTGAGGTCAAGCAATTTGCTGATGTTCCAGGACAAAAGGGCTTCTTTTAACTCAAATGGGTCTTGATGGATAGGCAAAGAACGTATCAGTATTTCTTGCCTTTTGTTCTATATTTCTATTAACATGCCCACCCCATTAGCCTATGATTATTGACAGTTTGGAGGACCTGGATTGTGATGTAATGGATGGAATTTAGACAGAATAGCCCTGTTCTTATTGTATAGTTTGCTATAGATCTACTTGCAAGGATGCTATCATGTTCCTTTTCAGCTGCTGGAGAGTATAAAAAAAACCCACAACCCTGGAACTGACTGAGACAGGAACTTCTTATAAGAGGGCATTTGTACCATTTGCCATCTCCAAACCCTTGGTACTATTTTTAGTAATTTCAAGATAATTTTGTTGTTCCCCTCATTCAGCGCTTGCTGTCTGAAAATTGGATGTGTTGACACAAGGCTGAAGACAAGATCAGAAATAGGTGAGACAGTTACATCCGAGAAGCTTTTTCAGAGATTTTGGCAAGTTTTGCCATGCCTGCCTGTCCTTCTCCTTCCTTCCACCCAGTGTTAGCCCAGGTTCAGGAGCAGCAATAAAGGAAATGCCCTTTTAAGTTCACAGAAATTTATGTCAATTTTTATCAAATTTATGTCAAATTTATCACTTCTAGATTCCAGTCCATATATAAATCTTTATCTGATTTAATCCTCTCTAGAAATGTAGAAATTTCATCATAATTTTGTTGTGTTGTCATAAAAGTGAGTGCAAATGCAAATTGACCAGTTTGTTTTGGAGAGTTTGGTATAGGTATTAAGTTTTGTCACTCACAATCAATGTCTCTGTGTACATCAGAGGCAAGCAATCTAAGACCGAAAAAACCAGCATTAAAGGAAAAAAAAGGAAAAAAAAAGAACAGACTCTCAAGCCTAGTGTTTCCCTGTTTCATGAACCGGTTGATGCTTAATTAGTTCATGTGTTAAATGTGTTCAGTACTTACTACATTTGCATGGGAAAAAAATTTGTACTACTGCTCAGCAGAGCCTCAACTGGGTCATAGTTGAGAAACAGATGAAAATTTACAGCTGAGTGCACCAACAGAGGCTCAATTAATTCTCAGCTCCATTTTAATGAAATGAAGAGTGGCTCATTTGCAACCACAAATCTACTAATGCTCAGATTTCAGCTGGCAAAATAGCTATTATAGCAGTGAAGTTCAAATTCACCCTTTCATGGCCAGTGGTCTCCTGTCCACACTGTGATACTGTTTTCAGTTTCCTGTGCTGATAAAAAATAGTAAGTGGTTACTTCTCCCATTGCACAGCAATGTTTTGAGACACAATGATTTACAACAGTGAAGAGGTTAAGCAACTAAAACCTGAGGTAAATGTTTCTATTCCTTTTTGTAAGCTTCAGATGGGGGTACACTATAAGGAAATAATGTTCCTTGTGTTATTGCCAAGATAAATAATATTAATTTTATTGTTTCTTTCTCTTTCCAGCATTAACCTAGTGAACCTGTCTAATAAAAAACGCTATAAAAGATGAAGCCTTTTACTGACTGTATAGGTTGTTTTGAATATCACACTTTACAAGCCCCAAGGTAGCAACAGCAAGAAAGACCTTCGCAAGACTGATTTTGACTTCATGATCAAACATGTAATGAAGAACATGTATCTGTGATACTCTGCTGTGAAATTTAGAAAATCTGGCCTCTTCCCCCCTCCAGCTTTTCTTTAGCCTTCCCTTTTCACATTGTCCCTCACTCCTTGTGTCTGAAAGCTTCCTGTGGTTCTTCTGCTGGAGGAAGGGCTCATATATCACTCAGATACGCATCCTCCAGTCACCTGAGTCCAGGCAGGATCTGTGCATCTTTCCAAGATGAAAGTTCTCAGGCTCAGAGTTTGGCAGATGAGATAAACAGAGAAGAGAAAGTGAATTTTAAAAGCTACTTCCATTTTACTACTTTCCATCCTATAAATACTGATTGTATAGGTGGGGAAGAGTTGATAAGCAAGAGGATGAGAGAAACAGAACAAACCAACAGCTTGGGCTTCAAATAAGTTATATCAAACTGAGTAGGTCAAAGGAATGACAATGTCGGTCATCCAAGAATGAGTCTTCTTCCTATGAGGTTCCAAGTCACAGAAGATAAATGTGTAAAGGTTAGCCAGAGTAAGGCTCCTGCCCTGGAGTCAGTGGAAGCTATTAGTTTCACTGGGCTTTGGATGCTGTAATTTATTTCCTCCGGTTAAAGCCAATATCCTGTCCTCACTGGCGCTCAGATATCAAGCATGCTCTGCAGCAAAGGCATTACATGCTTGTGCTAAGATATGCCAGATAGCTGCCTTTATAATCTTCTGGGGAAGTCCCTGAGCAGGGGACAAGTGTGGTTATAATTGCAAGAAATCAAATGCTGTTCTCCAGTTGCTTGAATGAAAGCTTGTGTTCAGGCATGGGAATTAGATACATTTTGGAACATATAAAAGGGAGGAAGCATGAGCCAGCCTCAGCCTTTATTAATGACCCAAGTGATCTCCAAAACAGAGAGCAAACTGTCTGGTACCTCAACCATGCCCAAGCGTCGCTTGCACCCGTAGTACAGGTCTGTTTGTCATGAATCCATTGCAGCCACAGACTAAAATGTCAGACAGGTGTGTAAGTAACCCTGTGGGAGCGAGTGGCTCTGCTGCAGTGGAATTCTCACACTCTGGAGCTGGCAACATGTCTGTGTGGAAAAAAACTAACAGAAACTAGGGACTTACCTGCTGCTTTAGTTTTCAGCAAGGCTGATGGTTTGCTTGGCTCCCCAATCCCAACACTATTGCTGGCAACCACACGAAACTTGTACTCAACCCAAGGACTTAAGTCAACCACTGTTGCCTTGTGTGTCTTACCATTAACGACTTCAGGAACTAAAGGCAAAATAAAGATGTCAATGACAATGTATTTTTGGAGTAATTGATGTTACATGCAAATTAATGGTATATGCAAAAAATAGAAAGTAACTTTCAAACTGCTCACTTGTTGAAACTGCCTGCCATCCGACTGAGAAAGGAGTCCTTGTCTGAATGTTGTAGATCTGGACTGGACTATTATTATCTGTTCCAGACTTCCAGGATAAAATAGCAGTAGTGCTAGAAATATCTTCAACTTTAACTTCTTCTGGTGGACCTGGAGGGCCTAATAGCATTAGCATTTTAAGTTTAAGGTATTAGGTAAAGAAGATTCACTGATGAAATGGATTGGGCAACTCTGACTTTCTCAAGTCAGTGCAATTATTCATGAAGTTGCAGTTTCATAAAAGCAGCACAATCTCTAAATGATGGCTTTGTGCCTGTTCTACATTTTTCTAATTAATGAAGGATTTTAAGTTAGGAAAATGAATGTGTTTATGTTACTAATACAAAAACTACAAACAAGAGAATGATTTTTTTTTGTCTTACAAAGAAAGTTACCAATGTGTCATTTGTTGAACAATCCAAAAGCTTCAGAATCCTGATTGAATTTAATCAAAACTGAGATTTAAAATGAATGCAAGATGATGCATGATACATGGTACAGATTTCTGAATTCTGCTAGAGTTTAGAGGATCTGCCCCCATCACAGAATTTATCTTGCTACTGGCAGTAAAAAGATTAGATAGTTGACCATGGGAAAAAAACATCTCACATTATGTCCAAATAGTGGAAAGGAACCAGGTGTCTTTTTTTTTTCTGGCTTCCACAGTGGCCCAGAGATGCCCATCGAGGAGCAGGTGACAGCAGTCTACTGAAAGCAGAGGACTTCTCTATGCCCTGCCATACTGATCGGTGTGGCCAGAATGGTTTACCTTCCAAAGAGGTTGTAGCACTATTGCACAGACCTCCCTGGTTTAGCGACACATAAAGATATTGCTGGCCAGAATCTCAACCCAATCTAGGGGCCAGTGTTATAAGGTATATATAGTATTTCACTATTGAAATGTTGAATTGATAGGAACCATTCAAACAACAGTTGATGTTAAAAATGTTTAATTCCTCCAGAAGGTATATGTGTCTACGTGTAACAGACATACCTCTTACAATTATGTCCACCGTTGCAGATTGATTGTCTAAAGTTGTTTGTACCATGCACACATATTTCCCAGAATGATGTAGCTGAATATTTCTTATCATCAGATCCCCAACAGATTCCTGGAGATACAAAGAAAGTAAACTAATCACTTACAACAAGCTTTCCATACTGGACATTTTTATAAATTGCTCAATATTAATAAAAAATTCAGCTTTTAAATTAAAATATTCATAGCTATCATCAGTTCCTTTCATGTGGACATTTTTATTATGGCTACACAAATAACTCAAGTGCCTTTATGAAATTTAAGAAAGAAAAATAAATGGCTACAGCACTTGTGAAGAAAAAGTGATTTGCCATGCATATAAATAGAGATGGAGGAACTATGATAAATATTTTTGTTGTCTAAACACTGTGGGAAATATTTTCATTAAGCACTAAGGAGTTTAAAATACTTACTCTTCCAATTCTTTCAAAATGATGCATTCCTCTATTAAAATCAATTTTATTGTCATTGAATGACCATGTGAACACCACATCAACGGAGGGGTCATGAGACACTTGGCATGGAAGGACTATGCTTTCTCCAACTGTTACATCCATATTAGATGGGGGAATAGTAATTACAGTCCTTTCTGTGGAGACAAAAAAAGTCCCTTTTTATTAACATGCTGATAAAAATAGTAGATCTTGAGTAAGTTTTGTACCATTTGTGAAATGATTTAAAATTGGCCCAAATGTTCCATAATACAGAAAATTATCTCTAATAGTGATGATTTCGGAACACTCTTACCAGTGCATAGCCTATTACTTTTGCAGTATCAATACAATGAGCACTCTGTGTGCCTCTCAGAGCGAGCAGATGTCAGAGGCAACATGCTAAATTAGTCATATGTTACTTTGTAAAGCCTATAGTCAATAGAAATGATTTCGGCTCAAAAAGTGCAGAATTCATTATTAAGACTGTTAAAAACATGCCCACGGTTCTTCAGATTTGGAAAATTCTCCTTATAGAAAAACTGCGGCAAAAGCAAAATTGCTGTTCATCTCCGCTTACTTTATACATTGAGATCCTTAATCTATATTAACGTTAGTGGCAGTTTACTGCACAGTGTTGCTTATATTACATCTTCAAAGAATCTATCTTCACAGACAGGAAAACTATTTATGTAACCTTTTTTAACCCTTTACACTGAGAAGCAAACTTGTGTCTGTTATTAAGTGAAGTAGTAGCTCACTGAATAAGAGAGAAATAGGTTTATATGACTTCACTTTTGTTGATATGAATGGCAGATAGATTAGAGACAACAATCACTTTGTTGTAAGCAGTTCCCTTCAATAAAGCCTTTGTGCATGAAAGTGTTATAAAATGGTGAGAGCTTAGAGGCACATGAATAAAATGAGAACAGAGTTTGGCAATATTAATATGTTCTGAAAATAATGTGAGAGGAGTCAAAAATTTACACTAGCTGTATTCAGCATTCATTCCAGCATAACATATTAGAAATGTACTTGAAAATTCAGGATTTTGGTTTCACCAAGACTTCTGTTCCAAGGGGTTGTTCCATAATAGGGGATTCAACCCCTTACTTCCAAGTACTTCTTTATTCAGACTGTCACCATCATTGCAGCAACTGATTAATATATAGGTACAGACAGATAATGTGGGCTGAAAATTGAAAGGCTTCTTCCCGGCATCTAAGATGTTCTGGATGAGTGACTGTTACGGCAGTGTTCAAGGAGAAACAAGGTAGAATGTTGCATTTTCTGCTAGCCTTTTAAAATAGAACTGGATCTCTCTATTTTAAGTTCACTTAAAATAGAACTAGTGGTCTCACTAGTTTCAGTGACATACCTGCTGTGGGCGGGTACTGTTTTCCAAGGAAAACAAAGAATGAATTTGTCTGATTTTTATTGTTACAGATTAATTGAGTTTTTCTAGTATCGTTAAAAGAGTGTCAGAGGTTCTTGTTGTGAGTTAGAGCTCAGACTTAGGATACGCTTTCTCAGATTTCTCTGTGTAGTCTGATTGCTCTTCACAGCCATGTAAAGCTGTAATTATGGCAGCGTCATCAGTTTGTCTGAAGTGAAGGACTGCAGAACTGTGAAGGCCTCAGATGACTGTCTTGAAGATACTCAATCAGGTTAGAAAAACCTCTTCTCCCTGGAAGCACTGTGTCAGATGCAATAAATTCCAGATGATTCAAGAGCCATATCCTTTGTTGGCACAACTCCACTGATTTCAGCACATGCTGGCTAAGAACGTGGCTCCATAAATTTCAGATGAAGTAATTCCATTGTGAAGTACTTTTATAGAATAATGTTAAAAAGAATCTGGGAACTACGGAGAACGTCCACAAAGTTTTCTTTCCTTGCTTTTTCTTCCATACTTCTTATTTTCACAGCTGAAATAGAACTGCATTAGTAGCACTTTGAGCAGAAAAAAAATATTACTTGCAACATTGCTGTATATATTAAAAGAAGAAAAAAGAAAATATACCCTGATATAGGCTAAAATTGGAAATTTGCTTTCATGACAGCCATTATTGCTTTTTGCCACTAGCAGGTGGAAAGGCATGATCTACTGGTTTGATATGGTTCTCCAAACTTGTAATCTCTTCCTTCAAACACATCCTGTAAGACTTTCTCTCTCCTGCTGCCTATAAACTGTGTGCATCTCTACACTGAGCTTTTAAAGCCAGTAATAATGGCATTGAAGAAACAAAGTCTTCCCCAGAACACCATGATCAGCTTCAAAGTGGAAATTCTATACTACTCTGAAGATTTATGGTATGCTTTCTCCTAGATTCCACTTGAGTTTTGTTTGCTCTGCCTTTAGCTCTGCAGGAGAGATGTCTCCACACATATTCTCTCATAAATGATGCAAAAGATTACACCTGATTTACAAGAGGATATTGAAGGGTCTGACAAATCAACCTAGGCTGTCACACATCTCCTGTAGTCCTCGGGTCTGGCCTGTGCAGTGTAGCTGGGAGAACAAGGAGGTGGGAATCAGTTCCACTAAAATTACTGCAGAGGGTCACCTCCACAGCTCCCGTCTCCTGTAGAGTGTAACACGTCCCTAAGAATAGAGAGCGCTGGCCTCAACACGGATCATGTACGGTTTCAATCAATCAGATGAGCAACAGCACGTTTCCTGAGCCTTTCATTGGTAAGCTCAGTATCTGGATATGAGTTGACTGTGGCTACAGAGATCAGCTTCCCAATGTTCTCAGGTAGACTCCAAAGCCTAAGGTGAGCTCCTTGCTGCCATGTACAAACTGCTGCTGGTATTTTATCTGTCTTGCTTAAAGCTGACTTGGATGTACCCGTTTGGCACTGCTGTGATGACAGTCTGAAAATATCCTTTGAACTGGGTCTTCTGCTGAAAGTCCATATAAAGGCATTTATACCAGGGATGAAATTCACCTTTTCTTCTTTAGTTCATTCGGCATTAATTAAGCTTTGTGGCACTACTGAATCTTCCATGAGTGAAGTACTTCCCGTCCTTCAGATTTCTCCTTAAAATACCTACCCTTCTGTGTTGGGTTTGCATGGCAAGGTTTTGGTAGTGGGGGAGCTACAGAGGTGGCTTCTGTGAGAAGCTGCTAGAAGCTTCCCCTATGTCCAAAAGAGCCAATGGTAGTTGGCTCCAAGATGGACCTGCTACTGGCCAGAGATGAATCTATCGGGCACTGGAACAGGCTGCCCAGGGAGGTGGTCGAGTCGCCTTCCCTGGAGGTGTTTAAAGAATGGGTGGATGAAGTGCTTGGGGACATTGTTTAAGGGAGTGTTAGGAATGGTTGGACTCGATGATCCAATGGGTCATTTCCAACCTGGTGATTCTATGATTCTATGAATCTATCAGTGATGGTGTCAGCACCTCTGGGGAAACATATTTAAGAAGGGAGGGAAAGAGGGGGAATGTGCAACAGCATTTGCAGCAGAAGAGAGAAGTGAGACTATGCGAGAGAAAAAATTCTGCAGACCTCAAGGTCAGTGAAGAAGGAGGGGCTGCTCCAGGTGCCAGAGCGGAGATTCCCCTGCAGCCTGTGGTGCACCCTATGGTGAGGCGGGCTGTTCCCCTGCAGCCCATGGAAGTCCCTGGTGGACCAGGGGAAGGTGTTTTTGAGGTTTACTTTTATTTCTCATTATCCTTTTCTGATTTGACTGGCAAATTAAATTAATTTCCCCAAGCCAAGTCTGTTTTGCCCATGCTGGTAACCGGCAAGTGATCTCTCCCTCATTATATCTTCTCCCTCCTGCCCAGCTGAGGAGAGGAAGTGACAGACCAGCTTTGGATCAGCCAGCATCAACCCATCACATGTTTAGAAGACCCACATCACCTCTTCTGCCACAGGACTTAATGACTCCTCGTTTTGTAACTCCTGCTTCGCTGTGTTGGATTGTTGGTCACCAGGATCGGTGCATTTTCACTCTCTTGAAATGCACTGTCTGCAGCTACAGCATTCTATAAATAAGTAAAATACTATAATAAAATAATTCTATTTCTATGGAAAGGTCAAAGTAAGACTAAGCAAGGCTGATAGAAAAAGGATTGCATAGAATTTGTAATAAGATTCAATAGTTACATTCTAAAACCCAGAGAATATAGATAGAAAATGATATTTTTTTTTTTTTTGTAAAATCTTTAAGCCTCCATCAATGTCAGTGTTCTGTTGTACAGGAAGGGAGCATTATGCCCACCTGTCTGTAATGAAGCCGGCTGGGAATTTTTTGAAACTTTTCTTCATCAGAAGGTTCCAATAATGTTATGGTTGCCTCATTAGGTCTGTCATGTAATTTCTTGTGTTATTATTTGGTCACACATTCAGAAGAATCAGAAATAAAACAGCTGTAATCCTGTTATAGGATGTTAGTAGATGGAATAGAAATTACAGAGATCATTTATCTAACTTGAAAAAAACCCCACATTCTATTGAACTCCTTAGTGAACCAGTATTTTGGAATATCAGAACATAAAGATTTCTTGTTATAACACAGCAAATTCAAAATGCAATATGCTGCTAGTATTAAAATAAGTCTATTTTCTTATTGGCATGAACCTATTTTCCTCCACCAAATAGATGTTGAAACCTTCCATTTTGTGAGTTATACTGAGTTTGTGTGTTAGCTGTGTCTTTTTAGCAGTGTTAGCAAAAAAATCCATTTTATTATCATATTATTACCCTCTTGTATCTCCTGTTTCAGCCTGCTCACCCACTGATGTAGAGTGGCTCACTTGTGTGATTTTTTCTGCTTCTTTTATGGAGTTGTCTTAAAGACTTCCACCTAAAATACTTTTAAAAGCTTCTTAAAAGCTCTTGGTTTCGCATTATCTATCTATCTTGCTTAGCAACTGCAGACATGCATTATATGGCAAATCCCATTCCAGAGGAGAAAATAGATAAGATGTTGTGAATGCTGGAGGTATAATAAAGACTTCTCCCACAAAGAATAAACAACTCAATGAGCAGCAATAAACTTAATTTGCACATTAGATATGCTTTTCCAAGTTCTGACATTTCAGTTGAAAATAATGCTGAAGCAATGAGGCCTATAATTGAACAGCCAAAACTTCTCCAGAGGGGAAACAAAAACAAATGTTCCTGCAAACAAGATCATTTTTATACCATGTTGTTACTCAGTGTTTTAATAAACTTCATAAACGCCAAACAAAATTTTTTTTTTCATGTTTTAATGTGATTTTTCCATATTGCTCCATTAGGATGTATGTATGTGATACGTGAAATAGTATATAACCTTAATGAGGCCAGAGCTGCCTAAAACGTGAACTCCTTGGTTTATTCATTGCTAGCTATGCTGTAACATCATCTCAGATTACACATTGCACTGCATCAATGCTAATTGCTCTTTCATAATATGGGTATGATAAAGATTTTCCCAGCTGTAATGACTTAAGAAGGAGGTCAGCCCTGCAGGCTAGGGTAACCATTCTGGAGTCATCGAAAACAAGAATATTAAGAAAGAAGAGTTACAAACTATATTTAATAATGTGCTCTTTGCCTAAATACAGATATTATTGTTAGCTGCTTTGCAAAACTGAGAAATACGCTTACTATAATCTAAGAAATTTCACTTTTTAATTTGTTTTCCTCATTTAAAATCAACAAATACAAATGCCTGTACATGTCTGTATTGAAAAGATCATGTAGCAGCAAAGAGAAAAAAATACTAACCTTGCTTCATTTTTCTTCTTTTATTTTCTTCTTTTTTTTCAGTCAGTGATCAAAAATCAGAGCACAGTCATATCAGATGCTGCTTATAGGAATCTATATAATCTATGTAAACAATATCTCTTTTCATGTCCTCCAGATCTGGACTAGTCCACCAAAGTGGTAAGTGTGTACAAATGCTTTTTACTAATGGAGACAGACCATCCTTCAGCACAGCATAACCTGAAACAGAAGACTGCTTTGGACATAATGTGCTTTGATCTGTTCTACACTGTATTTAACTGTGATTCAAAGACGGGTGGAAAATACTGTAGGGAAGGCACTCCCCTGCAGAGCATCGCTGGATTAAGATCAGAACCAGAGTGTGTAGTTACACCAGAAGCTCAGCCCTGGTGCAAAGCTACAGCTTTGGAAGGAAGGAGAATAACAGCAGATGTGACTACTTAGTATGATGTCTCCTACCTGGTAACATAATTTTCTGGATGTTTAAATCGATAATCACAGGATGGCTGTTAGGGAAGTTATTTATACACTTATAACTAGATAATCACATCAACAAATAAAACCCCTGGCCTCACCAAAATGGTCTGAAAAGCTGAACTAGGTGTTGAACTTGCAGGTGTTTTCAGTGGAAGGACCTAGACGTCCATCCAGAAGCAGCACAGGCTGCTCAATAAATTGCCTGGATCAACAGGGGAAGCTAAGCAGAGCCACGTGCCTGGTTGTTGGCTGTGCCTGCTTCGGCTGACAGTAAGGACTGTCACCCATGTGGGACCTTGCACTAAAGGTCTCTTTCTGTGAGTACACACCTTCCCGAGCAAGCAGCGCACTCCTCAAAACAACAGTGACCTGGGGGCTGTCCACCTTTTGCACTAATGATTGCAGTCTCGTTGTTACTACGCTCATGTAAAGAAGAGGAGGCCCAGGGTCAAATCATCCCCGTCTAAGGGTAGTGAATGCTGTGTCTCTGGATTTGCTCAGCCATGACTTGTACTGTACAAGTCCACTCCAGCTGGAGAAGAGCTGAAAGCAATGAAAGCAGCAGCCTGGGGGAAACTTGTTTCCCCCTACAGTGAGGGCGTACGGTGAAGACAGAGGAAGGGAAAGGATAGAAGAAGAAAACTTGTCTTTCCAGTCCTAAAGGTTATTTCTGTTCTATATGCAAGTGCTACAAAATGTGACTGGTAGACAATTACCTGCATTTAGTGTCTTACTCAAAATCAAGGTGGGAAAATAAAGGAAATAAAGAAGAAAGCATGATTTGCACTGTGTAGTCAGGCCAGTCCTTGCTGACATCCATGCACAGTTTGGGGAACATCACGCATAAACTGGTACTTGCGCTATGGCAGATTTCATCAGGTCCTGTCAGTCATTTTGTCTTAGAGGACTTAGGATGTGGCTTCTAATAATGATCCTGATGGGAAAAGTTTGTAGTGATGACTCTCAAAGAGGTGTGTTCCTTTCCTTTTAAGGACAGAATTAATATTTGAGCTCATAGGAATTAGGGAGAAGAAAATAATGGTAATGTGAGAGGAGGATGTTCCTCATCCTCTCTTCAGAAAAAAAAGATCTGTTCAGTTACATTACCCTGTAGCTAACTGTTGAAGTGTTTTTAATTGAAGGAAAAATCAAACATAAGAAAACATAAGCAAAAAAATCAAATGCATTCAGCTGGTGAGGTGTCCTGTGAAATGAGGTCCCTTAGTATTAATATGCAGGGAAACAAAACACTCTGAAAGCATAAAATATATCCTAATAGATCCCTTCTTTTATTATTAATGTAGCAATTAGACTGTGGGAGGACTGTGGATCATGGTCATTTCATTATTCAGAATAATTAGTCATGTAAAAGGCCAAAGAAAAGGTTTTGCTTGGCTTTAATTTGATTTGGAGATATTCACCAAGCTGGGATGCACAGAAGGAGTAGGTTTCAAGATCTGCAGGAATGCAAACTACACAACACATCTGGCCCATGCTGAAGAAAACAAACCAACCTTATTTTCGGCTTACTTCGTAACATTTTAATTCTTTTTGGCACCACAGCTTTAAAGTCTCTTCTGCTGTTTCACATGAGATGTAAATTGTAAAGGAGTTGAATAAACTCACCCAAGCACACTGCGGAGTTGATACACCGCACCTCCTCGCTGCCACGGTGGCGTTTCCAGCTCTGGCTGTCCAATGCCTGCAGCACTGCAGCCCATACCCGTGATATATAAATAGTACTGCAGTGCAAATATCGTTATTAATGTTACTCCCTGTTTCTGTGGATATCTTGGGAGATCACCCCGATAAACAAATTGATCATTGGAGTGGTGCGGTCATGAGGTTTTCTTTGCTGCAGGCAGTGGAGAGCTCAGTTTTAACTTTAAACTGCAAGTAAAAACCTGACAATACTATCACTGATTGGCACAGTCTTGGGCTTCCCAATGAAAAAAACATGCACTTTCTATTATTCACAAAGCACAAAAGAATATACTAAAGTACCTTTTACAATCAGGTTCCCTGAACTTCTGGCAACTCCAAACTGATTTGTTGCTATGCAAGTGTAAACCCCGGCATCTGATCTGGTGATGTTATAGAGCCTAAGACTGCCATCCTCTTGTAAGATGACCCTGGGGGAAAAAATTAACAAACAAAGAAGATGAAAACAAAAAGATTTATGTTATTGTAGCTGTAATAGAAAAGCAGTGCTACTTTTCTTATTTAAATGCCTCCATTATACTTTTTGTCTTCTACAGCAAGCTGAATAGATATCAACAAATTTCTGCCTCTGTTATTGATTTCTATATTCAGAATGTTATATTGACACATTAGAGTTGACCATTAGCTTAACTAGCTGACTTTCTTGCTGTAAAATTTGAAGTCTCAAGAGAAAGAAGGAAGATCCAACATGTTACGTAATTGTGCTATATTTAACCACAAGGAGCTCTTTTTTTTCTTTGATCCTAGGTCTCTATGCCATACTAATGCTGTGCCTGAGCCCAGCTGCCTGTGCAATTTTGTCAGGATTATTAAAAGATATTAGCAGACTAGCTGAGATGCTGAAATGCCATCTCACAAACCAAGGAGCCAAATGAAATACATCGCTGTCTCATAGGGCCCTCAAATCACTTTATTATTCACTATGTTGTTTACACCAGTTTGTAGAGTGTTGGGTAAATTGCATTTAATAGTAATTTCAGGACCACTCCTGGGTTTTACGGACAAAATTAATTTCTAAGCTTGTTCATATGCTTCATCATGTCAATGAGATACTTTAGGATGTAAGTCAGTGCAGAGTTCGACATATGTTTTCCTCAGGTAGGCTTTCACTGCATGACTGCCTTCTTTTTGCTTTTACAGACAAGGACAGCACGTCAGAATTTTGGGATTTTCTTCAGAAGTATGTAGAGTATGTATCTGTCATAGATAATTTCAAAGTAAGTAATGAATTTTGGGACAGCAAATAATATTATCTTGTATTTTTTTGTTAATTTTGGACCTGTTCTTCCATCTGGTTGTTAAAGCTCTTGACCATTTCTTTCCCAAGTTTGGAAGACAGTGACGTTCCTGAAAATTTCATGAAAATGGGCTCAGGGTCTCTATGTACAACTCTTGTTGCTGCTGCAGTCACTGTATGGGCACAGTCCTTAGTAGGCATCAGAGAATCTGTACCTAACCAGGGAAGAACTGCACTCAAACACCACACTTTCCTACATCTGACAAGATCCAGCTGTGTGTCACAAATCCACAAGAAACCAGGCTTCATTCATTCCAACACTCACAGAAGCACTGCATTATTCTTTCATATTCCTCTTTTAATTGACATTTAAATCTCGTAGAAGAATCCTTTCATAAAAAGAAAATATCTAATTCATGCATCACAGCTTGGGTATTTAATATTTATTACTAACAACATAAGATTGGATGATGTAATGAATTATTAAAGGAAACGAACAATAACAAGAGCTGAAGTTGAAGCTGGCAGCAATATCATAGCCATTAAACACACAAAAACTTCATAGTGTCTTGCTGCATTCCACTCTGGTATTCATACCTTGTAGCTATATCTGTAACACATGTTAGACCTTGTTCTGCTTCCTGTTACACGTTCCCAGATCCTCAGTTGATGGAGAGAAGCACTAGACTTGGATTTCTGGTGCTTTTTTTCACTTACATACCCCCAGTTTCGTGTCTTCTCATCTGACCTTACCCTGCCAAAAGATTTGCCCTTGAGCAGCTGAGAAAAGCGGTGGTGTCCCTGCACTCTCTCATCGGGATGTGGAGCTGACAGTGGAGGGGATTTAGACTTGAATGAAAAAAATCTTTGTTACCTTGGCAATAATCGCCAGGTACTGCAGCAGTTATTTGCATGAAATTTATAGTACAATCAGAATATAAGTTTGGGCTTAATAATCCATCATTTATCCATATTAAATTGGAGAGGAGTAAACTATGAAGCAACAAACTATACTCTTCAATGTAAAGATGTATCAACCAAATGACATTTTTCAGATAAGGAAGGATGAAGAAGCATGAAAGAACTGAGCCTTTCTGCTGGCTTAACAACATTGTGCATCAAAATGAGACCATAAGTGCCTTTTCTTCTCAGTATGGGGACGCACCTGATTACATAGGCAGGTTTAAATAAGAAACATTTTCAAATATTTCACTTCTGCCTCTGCAGTTTTCCATCCATTAATGATGCATATCTGCGGATCAGTTTTCAACAGCCACACGAAAACACCCTCATTAGAAACTGCTTATAATAAAACAGTTGATTCAATTGACTGCTTAGCTAACATATGGTGGCTTCATCAAACAGTATCAAAAGAGATTCAAGTGTGAATCAGCAAATGTTCATAAATTGGATACCTGAATAATAAGTTATAATAAGTTATTGTAGTGTCACCGTCAGATATTAATGCCCTGTTATTTTTACTGCAGTTGTACCTAAAAGGTCTAGGTACAAATTGGAGTAGATGGCATGAGCCAAAAAAGGACAATCCCAGTCCCCAGATGCTTCTAATGTAGGTAGATACACAAGAAAAATGGTTTGTAAAAATAGAGAATAATAAATGGAGAATCCTTGAATACACAAGCTTTCTATGGATATCTTGCTAGGGCTTTTTCTCTCAAGTTTGGTAATGTCTACCTCAATTTTTTTTCCCTGTGTTCTTTTTTAAGACCTGAATAATTCCCAGATTCCTGGTTCCTCCACTAAGAGCGGTTTGCACCCGCTCAAGAGCTGACAAGGTAAAATTTGTTCTGAAGAAAAAGCTGTTCTGAAAGAACATTTCAGCAACTGGGCAGGCTGAGGATGAAATGGCTCTTTGAATAGATCAAAACGGAGCTTACCAAAGAGAAGCTGTGAGATAATAAAAACTTCAGAGTTGTTTGAAACACAGGTCATGCTACCTAAAGACAATTAGGGAGCTATCAGTAAATAAAATACTCCAACAGAATTTATCTGGAAGTACAACAGACTTCAGAGCAATTAGTTATCAGGGAAAGGAATTAAAGAATTAAAGAAAAAAAAAAGTGAGCAGTTTCTGATTGTACCAAGGCCCGTGTCAGGAGACCAATGAGAAAGCAGAGCACAGCAGAAAATCAAGGTGATGCATTTGAAATGCAAGAAAAAAAAGTAATGCAAAGTACCAACCCAGCAGCCACGAACAAAAAACTTGCCATAAACTACCTCAGAGCCACTTTACATGGTGGGTGTGTTCACAGGGGCTGCACTTTATCCTCTTCCATTTGTCTTTCAAATAATGCAACTGTGATTCTGAAGGCAATGGGAATATTTCCTTTAATGTGCTTTGGATCAAGTTCTAACATGATTTAAAGAGAATCTGTCTCACCTGCTGAAAGGCCTGCTGAAAACCTTTACCGTTCACAACATTTTAGACTGAATGAAGGCTACAGATAATAATTCTTAGCTTTTGCCTCAGAAGACTAGGTAATTCCAAGTACTGCAACAAGACAAAAGTTCAACTTGTCGAATATAATGCAAGTGGAATATTTTGCCTGCCAGGAAAACAGGGAAGGAAGATTGAAATTTGCTATTTGGGATACAGCTGTTTTAAAGCTGTATTGCTGCAAGGGATTGCTTAAGCATAAGCCTAACTCTAAACTCAGATCTCTGACTTACAAAATGCTTAAAT
Organism: Cuculus canorus; assembly: GCF_017976375.1. Taxonomy (NCBI): domain Eukaryota; kingdom Metazoa; phylum Chordata; class Aves; order Cuculiformes; family Cuculidae; genus Cuculus; species Cuculus canorus. Next base: position 12,535,206 of record NC_071411.1, read on the forward strand.
TCTTATCAGAATAATGCTAACACCCATGTTCCTGTCTGAATTGCATAGGTGCTACTTCTGTGTAAATTAAACAAAGTTGCCATGAGGAACAGAAGAGATGAAAATCTAGTTATATAAACTCATACAAAGTTACTGCACACAAGGGCTAATTAGAAATAGCCAGAAATATCATTCCATAAGTAAGAAACCTGGAAACTTACCCTGCAAAAAGATGAATAATTTGGATGGAGTTCATTTTGTGTGGATTATGGGACCACAAGACTTAAAACCCAGTTCAGGAAGATGTCTAACCAATTCTCTGCCTGCAGGATGCCCGTGGTAGAGGGCAAGGGCAGAGTAAGCATGCAGCAGCAGGTACGACAGTCCCTTCCCAGCATCGAGTGTCCTGTAACCCAGGACCCTGATCTACAGAGAATGCTTTCCTAAATAGAATAAAAATCTATCTGCATGAACAAAGCCCTTTGGGCCTCTGCAAATCTTTAGCCCCACAAAAGTTTGTGATTTTTTTTCCCCCAGTTTACTTAAGCATAGTACAAGTGATGTCCTTTTGTTTGTTTCTAATCTACTTATTCAATTTGATTGATCCACGTCCTTGTCCTCTCTGAGTGGCTCCATTAGTATACAAGATAAGAATTACACACAGAAGGGGAAAACAAACAGCCTAACGAAGATCTGCTGGAGTCAAATCTATGTAATGTTCAAAAAGAAGAGTTCTGCAGAAGACATGAGACTGGGAAGAAATAAGAGCTCATTAAAATTGTCACACATACTTTTTAAGTAAAGAACTTGAGAAATCAAGCAGGGATGATAGATACAGTTTTTAATTAACCAGGCCAAACAAACCATCTCTGAAAGTGTTGTCTCATGTGAACAAAAGATTGTTGATGGCTATTTGCTTTGATCTTAAGACCATGAAAGAATAATATGCATTTAACAAGGCTGATAGAAAAATAAAATAAGAGAAAGGAAAGAGGTGTCAACTCATTAGATTTTAAAGTGCAGCAGAGGTAGTTTTTGTGTACTGTCGTACTGCTCAGCCAATCTGTTTTAGAGAGAGGTGTGATTTTAATTCATGGATGTGAACTGCATTAATTCAATACAGCACATGTCTTTGAAATCCCCATCAAAATTCGTCGAGCTGCAACAGTGTAAGTCTGGGAGTGAATCAAGCCTACTTCTGCAGATTTCAGCACTGCCAGTAGGGTAGCTATCTCTTCAAGGGCATAAAATAATGCCTTTCAAAATAAAGTAACTCTGATACTTAATGTAAAGATTCTTTCTTCTTTTCTCTTGTCTGCCTCTAATATCAAGTGTCTGACACCTCACAATGTTATTGAAGTCATCATCACAGCACTGTGCAGATAAAAAGGGAGTATGCTGGATCTGATGAAATCAGAGGCAAAGTAATTTTTTATTATCTGAGAAATCCTATTTGAAACCATGCTTCTCAGTCTCACTTTACTGCTCAAGAGCAAAAGCACTCTTGCTTTCATAGGCTATGAAAAGATATATTGTTTATAAATGTCTTCAGATATGGTAGCAGACATTGAGACAATAACTGACACTTCTAATTTTACAAAGCCTGAGAAGCATGAGAGAGGCTGAATTAAAACGTGCAAGGGGCAGTAAGTGAGGGTCAGAAACATGAGCACAGCTCTCAAGTGACCCAGATTTACTACTGATTTATGCAGATGTAAATGTGAGTGAAGTTTGACCGAGTGAATGAATTGTACCTGCTAATGACATTTCTGGTATTTTGTAAAAGGTCCCACTGAGTCCCATCTGAGATCTGACTGTCTGTGTTATATGTTAATGATCTTTGTACCTGTTTATCTTATTCTGAATGTAATTTGTATGCTAATGGTATTGCCATTTAATAAACTATGCTTAAAAGAAGATTTTCCTTATCTCTATGCTGATATAAATGAGCTGCAGAGTTGACTGACAATTAAGTGGAAAAAAAATAAACACTCAAAATCTTAGTTAGCTGTTTGGATCAAAACAAAAGTATAAAATCTAGCTGAATAGTCTTACTAAAATACTTTAGAAAAGAATACTATTACCAATTATATAAGACGACACTATAACACTGTTCTTTTATTTCCATACATTGATTAATGTGAACATATATAGTTATAAAGAAAAAACATAGTGATAAAGAATAGCAATGAGAAGGAAAGGATTAGCTAGCAGACTTTGCAAAAATCTGTGGTGAGAATCCAGGTACGAAATGAACCAAATTGCCAAAGAAAAAGGTTCCCATTTTTTTTTAATTTGCCAACAAATTCTGCTGTTTTTACGAAACCCCTATAACTTTGGTACCTCAGACAAAAGTTCCTTCAGCACAGGATGGTATGCTTACACTACTACTATTCAATCAAATTATTATTTTTATGATTCAGGTATTATTAGGAGTTCAGACACAGCCGTTCATACAACCAAATTCACTCCATCTGCAAAACAAAACCCTTAATATGGGACTTAAGTAGAATTTAGACAATACGCAGGCCCTGAATTACCCTCTGCACGGGAGTTGAATTCCCTTACAAGAATCTTCTTCCCTATCTACTTACCAGAACATATTTCAAAAATAAAAGCACAATAAACCCTGCTGTTTACTCTAAATTATTTTGTATATAAAACAAGTAACCAACGCCAGGTACACAGCATGGTACTGACTTGCTTTCAGAAACTCTGGACAGCATATTCATGTCTACACACACTCACGTAATAAATACACAGCATTGGAGATGCTCTCGCAGTAGGTTTGTTCTGATATTGGACTGATTAACTTTTAACAGTCAAATCAGGGAAGGACCTTTGGAATGAATAGTTAAAAATTCCTAACTCAGGTTTCTAATTTCTAGGACAGGTGTCCTAATTTCTGGGACAGTAAAAAATTAAGGACAAAAATCATTATTTTCTTCCACTGAGGAGCTTCTTTGTTTTCTTGCTGGCTTGAAGGAAACCCTGAAGCAACCCTCACAGGGCTATAGAATTTAAGCGTAGTTTGTGTGATAGTGGTAGGGACTGCAAGTGGTTCACTGAAGCCTTAGACCTACATCCTCACCCAAAAGAAAACATAGTATATACATTTTACATCCTTTTAATGTGTGAGTAATACTCTACTATTTGTGTGTGTCCCTTAAGCAGAATCTTCCTTTCACTGAAAAAAAAATTCCGTTCTCATAGAAAAGAAGCAATGAAATAGCAGTATTTCTTTGTAATTAAAACTTACGGCTAAACTAGAGGTATTAGTATTCTCCTGCAAATTCTTCATGCTGGCCAAGCACTAGCCACATTCTAAAGACACTTTTCTGTGCCTTTGCCCACATAGCCCTTCACACTCAAAATGACCACAGAAACTCCTCTCTAGAAGACTGTTCATTGTGCCTACAGTACGACTGGTAACCGTCCGTTTGCCTGTCATGTTGATCAATGTCTTACTGCTTCTTTTTACATAACCTCCCCAACATATCTTGACCTTTCTGTTATCTCTAATGTTTCTCAGGTTGAAAACTTTTGGGATCAGGAGCTTTCTTTTATTTGGTGTTTTCATACCAAGGTTTTCATCCAATACTAGTAGTTTTGTATGCTATGGCAATACACACCAGAGTGCAATGGCAATGATGCACATGGCAGTACAACTTGGACCAGAAGAGAAGCACAGAAGGTTGCATTCTCTCATTATATTTTGTGCAAACTCCTAATTAGGAACCTTGATTCAAAGCCTGCTTAAGTCAATGGAAAAACTCCAATGAGATTAGCTGGCTTTGGATCAAATCCTGAACATCAATAAGAATATGTGCATGAAGCAGGGATAGAACACGAATTGAAAAGGAGAGAGTGTACAACACTGACATTCAGTGGGGTTTAGTTTATTGCAACTCCATATGACATGGAAGAGTGACAGATTGCTTGGGACAACTCAGTATGTAGGACAGTCACTCAGAAAGGCTCACTGTAACAAGGCTCCCAGGAGCTGAGTAGGAACAATTTAAAATTGTATTAGAGAGGTGTCATACAGAAGGGAAATTGTAATAAATACAGCATCACGGAGGTTGTCATTCTTTCTTATACGTGAGAACATATGGCTCATTTGCTTACTTGATGCTTATGCTATCTGATGTGCTAAATACTATCACATTAAGTAGTCAGAAATACATGATGAAATTAGTTTTATTGGCTTGTTCCGTTATAAAACTCTCTAAGGAGATAGAAAAGAAAGGAAAAGCCCTTTTCTCATGTCTTCCGCTGCACTAATATTCTCTGTTTCCTGCTTGTCAGTGTTTCTTTGGGTCAAGTAGCAATGGGGGTCCCCTTCTGCCTTCTCATTACTCTGCAGTGGTTTGACTTCAAATGGAAAGATAACAGGGGAAGAATAAAGGGAAAATACAAAGCAAAATAAGATTAAGAAGAAAAATAAAACACTGTCTGCTTCTTCCCCTCATCTGTGCTCATTCTTCCTTCTCCTTGTATTTCCCTTCCTTCTCTTTCACTCATGTGCTTTCCACTCCCCTGCATTCACCCTCAGCTTTGGGGAGAAGACAGAAATAGCTGGAAACACGGAGAACACAAAGAAAGTCTTAAGGTATTTCAGGTAAGTCTGAGGCATTTTCTGCCATCTCTTTGGTGTAAAACTTTTCTTGTGCCAATACCGTTAATTTTCCTGGATCACCAAATATTTCTGCTCGCGTGTACTCACTCTGCAGTGAGTATTGCAATGATTTATGTTTCTCCTGTATTTCATGACATTATTCAGAAGGAAGCAAGAATCACCAGGTTGGAAAGGTTGTTAGCAAGGAATGGAAATGAAGTGATTAATCAAATTTAGGAGATGTCGAATCAATTCCATTGGTTCCCTAAGCAAAATTAGAATTTCATCAAAAGCTAAGTTTAATTTGTATTCATGTTGACTTAAAACGATGGTGTCTAAGATATCTGGAATTGCTCTGATTGCTGGTGCCCACACTTCAAGTGCTCTATTTAAAAACTAAAATAGGAAATGAACTTCTTTATAAGCACTCAGACACTGATAAGATAGAAGGGTTAATACATATCATCAAAGCTATGCAAAGCTTCTCGTGGTAGAAAAGCAAGAAGGATAAAAACGGAGATACACTTAATCCAGGCTTCAAAAACCAGACTTAAAAATAAAATAATAGTAATATTAATATCTCATTGCTATCCACCTAGCTACATTGCTGTGGAAAGCTGGGAATAGAATGGTAAGTGCTGGAATAGAATAAGAAAATGTTTTATATGAAACTTTCTACCAGCATACAAATGTCTATACTACCTTCATCTGCAAACAGCAGGTGCTTAAAGCAGGGTGGTTTGTGTCACTAAGCAACAGAGAAGCAGAGCATCTATTTGCCTGTGCTACTCGTCTGGTCTGACATCAGCATGGTGGGGCGGAGGGTGTCCAGACACTGTGGAGAGGTTTCATTCCCCTAGCTTTGCTCATCTAAAAGTTAGGCAACTCATTTGAGATGGAAGTGCCTGCCAAGAGAAAGTAAATAACTAGCTTAGACTGCATATTGACTTCAGCTAAATAAAAGTTAAGTGACATCAATTTCCTCCTTTGTTAGCAGAGTAGTGCAAATTTTGGAATTTTCAATCCATTTTGTCTTGATTCCTCCCCAAGCAGATTTAAAACAATAAAAAAGAAAAAAAAGAAAAAAGAAAAAAAAAAGGATAATGGATATTTTGAAGGTTTCAGTAAAAGCTAAACAAACAGTGCTGACATTCTGGTAATTGAAATGTTTCGTTGAAGTTTGTTGAACTGCCCTGACACATTCCTTCTAAAATTGGTTCAAGCTGAAATGCTGTTTCAAAGTGCAATGTGTTTTGTATGTTGTATTTGATCAGTGGATTGAGGACTTCTCCTGTTTACCAATTAATTGCGTCTATTTGTTTAAGTCCCTATTTCTCTAATTCCAACAGCAGTCAGAAGACAGAATTCTTTTCCCAAATAACAAAAATTCTAAAATGTGTTGAAGTGTTTGTGGGTTTGGAATCTGACTCTGAACAGTAGAGCAGCAGAAGAAAGGCAGAAGCAGATGGTGGCTGTGAGTGCTCAAAAGGATGTTGGAGAATGGTCCTGCCCAGGAGACTGGTGGAGCAATTGAGATGCAGCACGTGGCTGCGAGTGGAGCCAACCCTTTAGTTAATGAAATCCACTGGGTCCTTGTGTTTCACACGGGAGCAGGAGAATCTTCTCGAGATTGAGGTTCCCAGGGGCAGCTGTAAGACCTCAGCAATCACCAGATAATACCCCTCACCCATCGTGTTAGAAGTTTCCAGTCACAACATCTGCACAGTTTTCTTCGCGTAAGGATGATGAAAGACAGCTTTTCATTTCAGTGCTCATTCTCCCATGTTTCCTTTGAGAAACAGCAATAACTTGAGCGCAAAACACCAAAACCAAATGCAGTATGGGAGAGAGAATTTACGACATACAGCAGCTTTGTTTCTGGCAGAGAATCAATTACCATCCTTCACAGAGATGGGACTGAACTGTGTCCTACAAGCAAGTCTATGAGCCAACAAATATTAAATATATTTTATTGACCCCTAAACATACATCTTGTCCATTCCCCAGAAAACTATTTAAGTTATGAATATTTGCTTATTACTGATTATTAATGCATGGAAAGTACTCTATATGACTAATGCATTCTTTCAGCCTACCTCATTTCTCAGTTTTACCTTAGCTATCCTCATTTGAATCCCGAGTGGAGTGAATCACATATGTTTATATGCATTCACTACAGTGTTTGTGGATCCTCAACTCATGGTGAGGGAATAGCACCTCTCACTGGTAAAGCAAAGGGGGTTCCAATTCCCATTTATTAAAATGCTTCAATCAAAAAGAATTTTTATGAAATAAATCTTCCATAAGGGTCCTGATCCTGAATCCAGTGAAGGCAATAACAAGACAGATCACATTTGAGATGAGATCAGTGTCAAGACTTGCAAATTTTCTTTATTTAATATACAAATTGTTCCTTTCTATATTCACTATATTCTATATTCTGTGTGTCCACTATAATTCAGTGGACACACAGAATTATAGAAGTGAGGTGAGGAAAACACCCATTGCACTTACTAAGAATATAGGACATACATGAAAATAGCCCATATCTGTGTCAGGCTCCATAGGGTGGGAGTTCAGAACATTAAGCTTGCTCTTTTTCTTTGTTACATTTCATTTCTACATCGATCTAAAATCCACTGCACATGCCAGGAAAAAGTTGTGCATTTGGCAAAGGGCAAACAAAATCTTTTCAAACAATCACCCATTGGACAAAGGAATTGCTCCCGAAAGCCCATTTCTCAAGACTTTGATGCTAAGTGGACAGTTAATTGCCCAAATTAAAAACTGAAGCTGTACTGCTAGATGATCCAGAGAAGGTGACTGGGTGTTCACTTGAAGAGCAAGCAGGTATAAACAGCTAGGATCAGCCAACTGTGGAATTTCTCTTTGATTCCTACAGCTGATAACGCTGAATACGCTAAGGTGGCCAGCTGCATAAACGAAAGATAAAGTCCACTACTCAGAGGGTGAGTTTTATGAATGGGGGTACAATATCCAAATGTATATTGCTTTGAATGCAATAAATATTCTAAATAAATCAGAGCATACAAAGAGTTGAAGATGCGGAAACTATATGTTTGACTTACAGGGAAGATGGGAGAGACAAGCAGGGCTGGAGGACACTGTCTGTACCCTGAAAAGAGGACTGAGGGCTGAGAACCTTTCCTGCAGGGCAGTGGCAAGAGATTCAAAAGATTACATTTCAGACTCAGGAAAAGTTATTTTTCAAATATCAGGGACCCAAATACTTCAGCTTTGTAAACTTGAAAAGGCTTGATAAAAAACCCACAGAGCAAATAAAACAAAAAATATTTCGTGGTGCTTTTACTAATATGAATAGTGTATTAATTAGCTCTTCCTAGTTTGCACGCTTCTCTTTACATACTTACAAACTAACATTAATACAATGCAGTGCTATCTTGTCTTATTAAGAGCTCAGATAATCAGAGAGCAATGACCATGCATGATTACCAGGAATAAACTACTATCATGACTGAAAGAAAGAAGGTGAAAAAAAAAAGCATATCTTTTTTCCCCTTAGGGTGCAATAGGTCTCATTGCGCTATTTCTGTAACAAAAGATTGAATTTGTCTAAATCATTCCGAAGAAGCTACGTGATCTGACTTATTTAGCAATATGTCCACTACAGTTTTGCTGTCAGAACCATAAGGAGTTGGTATTTCCCTTCTTTTCAGCATTTAGAACAGAACAAGACTTTTTTTTTTAAAGCAAGCTAGTAAAGGAGTCCATAGAGATTATAAATACTGCACAATAATATGGGGGCAGACTTAAGAAAAGCTTTAACTAAAGTAGCTAATCTGTATGTGACATGTCAGGGTTTAATCATATATATAGAGAAAAGTAGAGCAGATTCCTTCTGTTTTTTATGAGAAAAGATACATGTAATATTAGTAATTTAATTAGCTGTGCACTTTAATTGCAGCCATTCAAATCCTTACTTAATTTTCTATTTTCTGTCACTAAGATCCTTGGAAAAATGCTGTATAGATGAGTTACTTTCTCTTCTTTAAAACAATGATACTAGCTATTTTGTCATTTAATCATCAAAAAGACTAATAAACTCTACATTGCAACAGTGGAAACTGGTAATAAATGTTTTGCACTTGGAGAGTTTAAACAGTCTCTCTCTGCACCTCGGTGTAAATCCTGCTCCTTCTGTTTACTCCCGCTAAGCAACAGAAGGCCTTCTGGGATGCTAAAAAATTACAACGTGCTTATAATTATTGTTAGTAAATTAATACAGAAGCACAAGTAAATACTGTGTGCAGTATGTAAATATTTTTTTTCCCCAAGTCAGATGAGGAATATCATGGTACTAGAACCTCAAGATCTAGGCTTAATTCAACAGTTTAAATTGTAAATTTTAAACAGTGCTCTCCTTGCTCCTGTTCAAATCAATGTCAGAAAATTCAGAGATTACCAGTGGCAAGCTGTAACCTGAGAATGTTTTATACATATTTTAGGGATAGGCTGCATCTAACAGGAATAAACAGGCATTTTTGTTAAATAGACTATACAATCAAAATGCAGAAAAGATTTGACAGAACGCTAGTTAGAAAATTATTTTTCATTAATCACTGAGCGGTTAAACAGAAAATCAAATTGCCATTACTGAAAGGAGGGAAAAATCATTGGAAAGTTCTCTACATCCTACATTTGGGAAGCATGGATTGCTTCCCAAATTTTTCTAATTCTTTTTGAATACCTGTGTGAACTCAGATTCACACTTTCTTTCACAAATACTTCTCTGATTTACTTTTATCTGCATTGTACATTACTGCAGTATGAGACAGGAAAATATTTCTGTGTGTCACAGTTTGGGATAATGTTTCTTTATGGAACTGTAATTATTTTAATTCCTATGTGACCCAAACTAACCTTCTTGAGCAACTGGTCCTGTGCACAAAGTCTGGTGCTCAATTTCCAGAGCTTTATGAATCACAGTTTTGATTTTCAGTCTTTGAAAACAGTAATGTGATAAAACAGTGTTGCTGTTATATGAGATGCTGAGAAAGGTGACAATTCTTAGGCACTGCCACCCATTCAATCCATCTCTGTGTATTTATATATAGGAATATCATCACAGTTGTATATTGTGTATCCTAGTCACAACCTACTCAAGTCAATAAGTTGCTTTTGATTTTAATGCTTTACCATTTAACTGACTTTAGCTTGTAATAATGTAGACAGTTCGTGACAACTCACAAATAAGTTATCAGCCAAAACAGACCAAACATCAGTAAAGCCCTGCCGAAGACCATGCAGCTCCGTACCGGTTGGCAAGGGAGGGTACCACTATGCCGGTTCAGTGGCTAAATCCTGCCTAAACAGAAGAGACAGAACATGGAGGCTGATTTAACTGTGGGTTATTGTACAACCTGTACAGCTGCTAAGCAATTATGCTGCAGCCTGGGGGTATATTCCGCTTCCTTGAAGCCTCCACTGATGTCTCCTACATGAAGCTGATTCACTTCGGCTTTGTGTGCAGTAAACAGTCAGCTCTGACAGCATTGCAGTGAATTAACTGCCGATGAACATAAACGTACGTATTGTACAATTACCCGTGTGTGTTTGGTTTGGCTTTGTTCTCAATCAGCTTTATATCTGGAGAAATGTATGGCCACCGCTAAAGACAAATGGGCCTCTGGCATCAAAGTTTTTGAGCTGTCAAAAGTAATACTAAGTCAGCTGTGTTTCAGTGATATTTAAATGACATTAAAACAGAGAACACCAAATAATCCAGAAACTGGATTATGACGGTACCTTTTGTTCTGGCGCAGAACCTCAGAGCCCTTTTTCCAGTTAATAGCTGCTCTGGGAGAAGCACTCGGTTTACAACCAATTGTAACTTCACCTCCAACTTGAACAACAGATGTTTTTTTCACAGGATTTTTTGAAAACTCAGGTGCTGCAGCTAAAAATAGAGAAGAAGAAAGAACAGCAGAATAGTAGACAGCTGAGAAGTAACTAAATGGACTTGCTAAATTCTTCTCTTCAAGTTACATAGCAGATGAATCCAATAATTGCTTTGCTTTTGAGTTTTCTGCAGAAGTAGATCTATCAAACATAAAAAATTTATTTAAGTACTAAAGAATGGATTCCATTGTGTCTTATTTAGGCTGTTTCTAAACTGTCTACCTAGAAACTGTCTGCTCTGACAATCTTTCCTTAGGGTTATCTGCAGGCTGGGAGAATGGATTTATCTGGAATGAAGAACGAGGTTCCTAAGCAGAGTGATGTCAGCAGGATGAACGTCAGACTCCTGATCCCAGCAACCTGTATTTGTCTGCAGAGCTTACAGTATTCAATTACAAATACAGTTTTTCAGTGGCTTTCTGTTCATAAGCCAGGACTCTTTTCCAAAAATGTGTTTATTTCTCCAGTAATTTATGTGAAAATCTATTCTCGGAGATGGAGAAAACTCAAGTCCTGTACAACTGTTAAGAGCTCATAAAGTCTGTGTTTTTCTGGTTTCACCAGTATTTGGCTGTTGAACAAACTTTGTATTTGGATATCTATACCAGAATTCTTTTAATAATATATGAACAAATTCCATTTAATGTGCATCTCTGGTAATTGTTAATAAGATTACTTGCTGTATGTTGTTTATATATATATATATATATATATTTGCCATATGCTCTTTGTTTATAGTTATAACTATTTTTCCCACTTTCTGAAATTAACCTTTTAAAATTGCAGAATAGCTATTATTAACTCATAACACTAAAGTAGAAACAGTATCCATTAAAATTGTGTGCATGTGATAAAACCACCACATATGGGATTATAATTTTCCTCCAAACCAGCTATGAAATAATAATAAAAAAAAATCACACAAAGATGTTGAAGAGCAAGCAGCAAAGAAATATCAACAGGCTTGAACTGCTAGGTGGAATTTAATGTAGCAATTTAATTTCTTTTATTTTTCAGTGAATGTCCTGTTATACTCAGTACCTGCTCATTTTAGTGGCATTTACTCACCTATAACCCGCAACTCAGCATTGGCGTAAATAGTATCATATTTGTTTTCTGCCACACATTGATAGATGCCAGAGTCTGACATATTCAGCATAGGTATGATAAGAGTTCCATTTTCTATTTGAATTCTTTCCTGATTAAAGAAAATCAAGCAAAAAACATTGACAGAGCCAATAAGTGTATGATCCCGAAGATTTTTACTATCACATTGATGCATCTGCTCATAATTTAGAAGCAGAAATATTATTTTCTTGGAAGAAATGTGAGTGACTACATCAGAAATATGACATACATCTCAGCCATGTGATGGTGGTTATGTTTTCAGACCTCAGGTCTTCAAACTTTTCAAGAAATCCAGGCATGTGTAGCAGAATCATTGCCTTGGGCAGGTTTGTTCCAGCACAGATGTTCCAGCTGTGGCATGTGTTTCTCTGCATTGCTGAACTGTGAATCTATAGATTTGCTTCACCATGAAGCAGATGCAGAAGCAGCTACCATAGGGCAGGTATGGCTGCTCCACACCGGGAGCCTGGAGCATCTTCTCTATGGCTCCTGAGAAGCTGCACCTGCAGCCCTGTCTGGGGCCACAGTGAATCATGGTCTGCTCCTCTCATATAACTAGATGAATCTGATGATGATAATCTAAGGTGATTAGAAAAGCTCCGCAGGAGGAAGAGGTAGTCAAATAATGGAAAAATTTCAAATGTCATCAGATCACAAGTCACATAAAAATGATCCGCTGAAACAAACTCTACTGAAAAGCCAACACTTTTAAGTTCCTATCAGAAACCCCCAGGCAGGTGTTCAGATCAGAGGGAGAGCGTGCTTCTCATGGCTTGAATTTCTATACATGCTAAGTTTCTTCAGTGCAATTCTGCTAAAATACAGGAAACCGCACAGTAGGTAAATTTGGACCAGAGTTTGTTTTTTTAAGTATTAAAAGGAACCTTATTTGCTCTATTTTGGCAAGTAAAAAAGCCTGTTTCATGCTACAAGCATAAATTAAAGCTAAATATTTTGTGGTTTTACCTTTACTAGCCTGCAGAGACAATAATAGCTCCACTACGAAGCATAACGTTGAGTAAGAGAGAATACGTTCCTCAAAACAGGTCAGTGTGGAAGAAACCCACAATGAGGAATAGGAATTCCATCACCAAGTGTAACACTGAAACATCAGGTACTGCTGTTATTATTATGCTGCTCCTTTAGTCTGGCTCTGATGCCTCTGAAGGAGTAATGGAAGCATAGATTGTCAGACTATACAGTACAGTCTTTGCTAAACAGCTAGAAGGACCTGAAATATATCTGTGAGCTGCAGAACATACATAACCTAACCTGCTGAGTTGCCACAGGTAAGCCAGTTGCACTGCCTGTTGGGGAGACCTCTCTTGAGGTGCTTGCAGAGAGGAGAGTGCCACCTATTGAGGCATGGAGATCTATTTTCCGCTACTCTGGCTCTTCCTTGGAGGTCTCCCAACCAAGAAGTGACCCAGCCCAATCTTGTTTAGCTCAGAAATTTGTTGAGAGCACAGCCTACGGTTGTATGGCTGGTATACTGCAAACTAATTAACAACATTACATTACTTATCCACTGTTCTGGGACTTTTTGAGGCTTTTGCTACCGATATCTTTTTTGCATACTTAGTTTTACCTTCAGGCTCTTTGCTATCCTCTTGATGCATTCTATATTTACAAATATCCTTTGAATATAAAAGCCCTTTCTGTAGTTACACTTGTGTTTCATACACACACTGAATTCACCACCATTCTCTGCTGGCTCTTTTGAGCTATTCAGACAAAGGAAAGAATAAAGCACACCATGTACACAAGCAGAAATAATGCAGGGATGACCAACTAGGTGGTCAGGGAGAAAGATTTGACAGAGAGCAGACAATATCCTTAGAATCAGACCCAAGGTGGAAAGTGTCTGGAAGGTATTCTTCCTGTAATAATTCCAACAAGCAGGGTGCTGTGACAGACTGAATATTTTATTACACCTCTCTTGTACTTTCGCATCCAAACTATCCATTTTGTCCATTGAGCAATAAAATTCAGCATTTTGTTGCCTGAAGTATTCCATTTACAGTACACTATAAGTACTGTGAAAATGTTGGTTGAAAATCTGTCTGTAGAGTGTTTTATTCTTTTTTGAAACGAAGCAATTGAAAAGTGACAGATTCTAAATATTGCTGTCTTAAAAGACAGGGAAAATACATAATCTCACTTAGGAAGAGGTGACAATGAGTGGAATGATCAGGTTCAGACAAGTAAATTCTGGCTAGCCTTCTCAGATTCTACTGGGGCTCTCTTTAGGACTAAGAAACTCATATGGAAGATTGGACAACACTCCACCCCCCTGCCGATTGCTTCAAATAAATACAAACAAGTAAGTACAATAAGTCAAGCAAGTTCTGGTTCTGCAACCCAGTAGGTGCTAATTTGCCCCATATGTTTTGGAAATTATTCTGTATTGTTCTTGCTAGACTGAAATTAATCACAGTATTATTTTTTTCCAAGTAAAAATGCATTACAGATGAGCCATGCCATTTTATGCCTGAGAGATGCTGAATAGATGCTTAATAATAAGGGAAAACTTGGCCTTGGCAGAATGCAAATGCAACAGTCTCTTGCCACAGAAGTCATTCTCAGTGAGGTTGCCAAGCACTGGAGACTGGAAGACAGATGTGCCAAACCTTGACCACCACAGAAGTATAATTATACTGGCTAGAAAGAAACAAAGCTGGACTCTCAAAGACCTGTCTACATAAGTATCTGATCAGGTTTCTTAAATGTTTGAGCTCCAACTGATTTCGTGTCTCCTCCTGCAGTCTTCCCACTTCACTACTTTCCTTTCTACTTGGTCCTTTACCTTAAGAGTTTTTTCACTTCTTCACCTTTTCCTTATAACTTCATATTATTTTTTAGTCTATTATTCCTCTACTTAGTGCCAGAAAAGTATTAACCTCAAGACTAGCTGAATTTTATAGCTGACTGATTAATTCAGTAAAAAGATTAACATAGCACAAGAATGGCCATACTGCGTGAGACTGAAGATCCATCCAGCCTACAGATTAAGAACAGAAACAGAAGTGCAAGTTAACAGGCTGATCAGTTTGAAATGTCAGCTCTGAAACATTCTTCCACAAACACTCAATTTGCATCTAACAAGTTCCCCATATTAGAGATTATGTCTATAAATGCTTTAGTGTTTCTGGACAGGCCCTTCTTTCCCTAAATATAATTGTTATTTTAAATCTGTCCGTACCTACTGCCATATCTTGTAGGGAATTAGATGCTCTGTAAGATAAATCACATAAAGAAATCAAGATGTATGTGTGTACATATGCATACATACATATATATATATAAACTGGCAATACCACACATTTTATGTAAAGATACAAACCAAGAAATGAGGGGTTTTGTTGCAAAGAGTTTGTGCTAATACTCTTATGCTTATTTCAATATACTAATCTTTAATAATATTTCTGGAACAAAGGGTAATGCACTGTAAAATGAATACCATGACTAAATCATGCAAAAACAACAAAAAAAGAGCAAGAAAGCAAACCAGTCACCAGGAACCTTACCTCTGATATGAGTGGCTGGCCATTTTTTAACCAACTGTAGGAAGGGCTTGGTTTTCCTTTTGCCTTGCATTCCCAAAATAAACTGTCATAGAGAGACAGAAAGGCATTTTGGATTTTTTTGTCCCATTCAGGGAGTGCTGAAAAGAATATGCAAACCATTTTAAGTAGGAGAAAAAATATTTCATTGGAGGTATGGTGTCAATTAATTAACTGAGCAAGGTTAATACTAATTTGTCCAACACATTCTTATCATATTGCAAGTGAGTTGTGCACAAAATTCCCTCGCATTAAAGTTCAGGACTAACTTGGGAAAATATTAGAGATCAAGTGGTTAGCAGACAGGAGCTTCAGTTTAGATATTATTGATGTTTATCACCAAAATTTGCAGCAGCAGTGATTTTAGATGCTTGAAATTCTGGACATGCTCTCTGAAAGTACTGGACCTCTACTTTCTGAAAAATAATCCTTCTCTCAAGGTACGTGGATCTGTGTACAGAAACCAGAAATATCACAAACATTAGTCAGTAGCTAATAAAAATAAAGGATTGTAACTACTACTCCTCTGTCTTACTCACACGCCTGAGACCGTGGGTTCATACTATGGGTTCTTTGGTTGTAATTTACAACACAAATACTGCTCAAAGAGATTGCGGCTACTCAGATCAGAATAAGACCTTCTGAATACTTCTGGCACATGGAATTCGTTGCTGCATAAAAGCAGAACTGGCAAGGATAACATATGAGATCTATAAACATCCAACTAAGTACTCAAGGACTAATCTAATTATATGTCATTTTTATTGTTCTCAGAGCCTAAGGAATGGGATGTAGGTGTCATACACACAGCAGTAGACAGTGTCCAGGAAAGAAGTCCTACTTCCTACAAACAAGCTGCCTACAGAGTAAAAACACAACAGCACAGAAATTAAGCAAGAGGAAGTCAATTAGGTAAATAACATACCAGCCCACTGCTAATATGATAAAAAAAACAACTTGTGCAAAAGCTTCACAAATGCTGTTTATATATTTCACTATGAACAGCTATTAATTAATTTACAAGGCACATTTAATAAGCACATTGTTTTAGATTGTATTAACTGATCCTAATTTTGTAATTGCCTATGCTGTTATCAATCATGTCCAGGTAATCTACTGAACTTAATTTCAATGGAACTGCTTGATTGATGTTCTGCAAAAATTAGTGAGCAATGAGAACAAAAACACCCTCCTGAAAGCAAGGAAATAATTAAATATTCAAAACAGCAGCACACTGCTCTGTTCCTGGTATAAATCTTGATACTAGCCATGCCTGCAGGAAACTGGTGGCTTATCAGCAAAGTCTGCATCTTTTCATTAGAAGAGATTTACTTAAAATAAAAGTAAATAAAAATGCTTGCTACGGTCTTCTCAACAGATGTTAATTGTGGGCTCAATCTAGCTTTCTGTAATTTTTTTCTCACATGTACATTTTATTTTTTTCCTTTTGTTTTGAAAGATTTATGTGTTAAAGAAAATGTCTCTCTTCTTATTCATGTCAATGTTGCTTTTCCCTGGAGTATTAACAATGGGACTAAAAAGCATATAATTCACCTTGGCTATGAGGGCCCATCAAGCGCGACTTGGATCTCGGGAAAGTAATACATGTGGGAAGGGAAGATGAAAGGGTGAACACTTTCACAGAGATATCATTCCCCACTTTTAGACAAGGAGGAAGAAGAGGGAGGCAGTGGAAGAAGTCTCTGCTGGTTTGCCCTCGTCTGTTTATAGAGCAATACAGTTCAGCTAGGATAGGAAGTAAAATAAACTTTTACTTACGTGAACCAAAACCTCATGAATCCTTCCCTGATCTGCATCTAGGGCAGCACAGCTTTATGCTGCTGTGAGCTATTGAGGGTAAATCTTTGTGCCTGCCCTTAATGTTTTATGTAAATGTACCAGGGATTTCTTTCTGCCTCGTATTAACCTTTACAACTTCATCATGGCACAACCCACATTTTCAATCTTATTTTAATGCAAAATATCTTTATTTGCTGAGGATGTAATTCAGTGAAGGTCACTGCAAACCTCCAATCATTTTTTAATCAGCCTAACCTGAACTACATTTTGTTCCTCCAGTAAAGGGCTAATAGACTTCATCTACAAAATATATTTGAACGTCACCATGGTCTGCTAAATAAAGCCCCATAAATGAAGATATTAATCAATTTGCTTACCATAGACAAATAATTGACCTCTTGCAATGTTTCTTCCTCGAATATTTCCTGCAATACACTCATAAGAGCCTTCATCTTCTTGTTGAACATTTAGGATTTCAAGAATTCCTTTGATTTTGTTGTGTTCAGTTTTCTTTGTCAATGAGTTTCCATCAGACCTCCTCCAGCTAATACTAGGGACAGGACTAAATAATTATATTTCATTAGAAAAAATAGAATGCATTTATTACAGCAGAAAAAAGATAATGTGAAAACCTTTCAAAGGATTATTAATATTTTGAAAAAGCCATCACCTCTTTTTCTAAGCCAAATATACAGAGTTCATAAAACTGAGATTTTATAACCTAACTTACTTAGTCCAAGAGTGGGATGAAGCCCTCAATCAAGTCTACAATTGCTTCATAGGCCAATTTGAATTTTCCTCACAGTAACTCTAATTAGGGCCTAATCCTGCCTTTAGACAATATGACACTGAATAAATGCCTTTAGATGTCCCAATAAATACCATAGAAGCATGAATTATTGACTGTTTTCAGAGTAAACAAATTCCCTGTAGCTTTAGAGGTATTTTCACACCTAAAAATAGGAAATATTAGACATGAACTCAGAGGACCTAAAAATACCAATACACCGAGATATAAAGGATGGAAGACAGGGTAGAGGATGGCAGAAAGACAGCTGAGTGAGGACGTGGAAAGCAAGAGACACTGAGGAGAAAAAGACGAAGGAGAATATTTCTTGTTTCATGTTTTTGTAGCTTTCTATAATTTTAATTTATATTTGGATCAATATATTCCATAGAATAAAAAACAGTTAAGTGTGAAGGTGGCCTATATACTTCTTGGATTTCTGGTAATGTCACAAACCATGCAAACCTCACTTTTATGATGTATTATGTCAGTGAAACACTTTGAAATATTAATAGTCTTGGATTTCACAGTTGCTCTCTGTTTCTGCAAACTAAAGTAAGCTGCTTTTTCTAAGCAGACTAACAGTAGCATTTTGAGCAGCTTTTTACAGAGGCCTTGGCTAAGCACTGACTTCTTTTCCTTTGGAACTAACACCAACAACAAACAGTACCAAGCTGAAAATGCAACATTCATGGAAATTATAAGTGCACATTGCTCTTGTCTGTCAGCTCCCAAGGTCTCTGGCCTCCAGTGCTGACTTACAAAGTATTTATTCCTATTTACAAGAGGATATAGCTGCTCACAACTTGAATTATTTAGGTTTCTGGTTTAAATCTTTGTGTATTGACTAAAGAAATCAGGTCAGAAATACAGAACAGGTCACCAATACAGAAAGGGCAAGTACTTTTAGGACTAGTATCTGCATTTTGAGTTTGTGTGACTATGATTTTCGCAGGTTCTCCCAGAGCCAGAAGAACCAGGATCTGGGATAAGTGTGAGTACTTGGCACGCTACATGGATTGAACCGCTGGGCCGGTGTTAAAAGAGTAACTGCAAACATAAAATCAACAGAAATGGACCATGTACAGGACAATCTACTTCTAGATCACTCTACCATAAAATGAGTAGCAACCCCATACATTTGCTTAGTTCTGCATTTAAGCCTGAGAGATAGAATGAGTCCACTGGAAGTCTGTAAAAGTTTTCCTCATGGTGGTGGGCGTTCAGCTGGGCAATGGAGCTTCCAAGCTGCCCTTCTTCCTGCTCCGTAAAACAGAAAAAATCACAGTCCCAAGATTACAAATTTAACTGAGGGATCTCTAAAAGCTATCTACGCAGCATAATAATTTTTCTAACTAGCTTACATTATCAATCATAACTGAACTGCCTGTGAAAATGGTTTGGAACCGTATGCAATTTGCTTCAGATTTTAGAGGTAGCTCTGCACTGAGATGTATATGTATGAATAACTCATACATAAATATTCACACAATTTACACACACACACAAGTTTTGCATCTCACGTGATCCCTCCAATATAGCTAAACAACTTACTATGAATGACAGTCAATGGGATGTGTCAGATGTCATCAACCGGTGAAAATGCTGTAAAGAACAACTGAGATTTTATTCTTATATTTCTCATTTTGGTTCAAGATCTATATAGTTGTTTAAAATGCAGATCTTTTTGGACAGGAGCAGATGTCATCATCACATTTATTAATTGCTCTTCACTACAAGCCCAAAACCTATTTCAGATGCAAATTTGTTTAATATTATTCCTTACTAGGAACTTTCAAAGGACTTGTTTATCTTTCTCAAAGGCACTGTTTGGTCTGTTAAAAGGTGCTTCCTTCTTCACAAACCTTGCATGACATTATTCATGCAGAATTTCTGTACACCAAGCTACTTTTTAGTCATTTAAAAGAAATAAAGCTCTTGTGTGGAATAAGTCTGTCCCACAATTGCGATGCTCTAGTCAGGAAAACAGCCAGAGTTGTTTTGCAGTCTTGCAGTAGATTGATACAGACTGTTGACGACATGAAGGAGAGCATGCCTGGCTTTTAAAATACTATTGCATATTAAACAGTGGGTGAATAGCTTCTGTAGATCAGAAGCATGCAGTGCACTGAATACCAGAAGAATTTAACTACTTACTTTAAAGGCATCAGTTCTGGATTGTTTTTTGGTTTTTTTTTTTGGTTTTTTTTTTGTTTTTGTTTTTGCAACAGAGGTTAAAGGAAACTAACAGCCATATGGGAGAAGAAAACCAAGAATTAGATGCATTCATTCATGCTCCGCTATGTGAAAGTGCTTCAACTAAATATTTCCTATTCTATTAGCAATGTTTTCTTTTAGTACCAATCATTCATGAATAAGGAAAGCCTACACTGACACCAAGGCCAGAGGCTCTATGGAAAAAGGCCCCTTCTGTCAACTTGTCAAGTCAAGTTTACTAAGGTTTGAGCTGAAGACGCTGTCCTGTTTTCGTTATACACACAACATACTAATGACATCCTTGGGGATGTTTCAAGGCAAACTCTCCTCAGTTTTGGCCAAACAAAAGGGTGTTTAATATGCGCTCCCTTTAGTGATAGCCATAGCAGAGTGATATAAAAATCTCAGAGTTTGGTTCATCGCCTCTGCTGTGTTTAAACAGGTAATTGCTACAAATAGTTAACCGTATTTTGTTCTCCTGTCAGGGAATCCTGTGACAAGTGCCCTAGTTTTATCAGCGGAGAGCAGTCATTTGTCAGGACAGCAGTTCCTCCTCAGCCTGAGCTATAGGTTAAATGAGCAGACTGCGGGAGAATCCATAGCTCAGCTGTGTGCCATCATCCATAGAAAGGACCTTCGTTATCACAGCAGCTTGAGAAGATGTGCATTTCTTCATCGTTTTTGCTGACACCTCATTGTCATAGACTTTCCAGCATCTTCAGGCACTGTATTTTGCAGAAGGAAAGTTTGTCTGACGGTTTCACCTTCTTTTGAAGTTAGTTTACATTTTTATAACCAAATCTCAACAGCAATAACTAATAAAGGCCATATGAAACTCTTCAAGGTAAAAAAGACCCTGAATTTCATTTTAAAATTTACTTTAATGAAATTTCTTTTTGCAGCAAGTTATTTATTTTGCAAGTGGATGCTTTAAGAAAGCTGTCCTTAGTTAGAGGTAAATGTATACAAAACCTGGTTTAATAAATACAGCCTTGCAAATTTTTGTAGGATTATGTTGTATAATTTCATTCTATTGAAGGCCAGCATCTGACAATGTTACATGGACTAGGATCTTCCTGTGAAGGTTTGGGGTCATCCTGCAACTGATGGGTCATCTTTTGCATTTAGTCACTACCAATAACCAGATTAAAATACACAACTGCTTGGGCCTAAAAAGTTTTGGGATATATAAAAAAATAAGATGAGAACAATTTTCAAATTTATTACATTTCATAGACAAAGTCTTGCGTTCACCTGAGTAAATAAGAAAACAGTGCACGAATATGAGAGTCTTTGTACATAAATCTGCAGTTTATTTGAAACCTTCATGGCATCTAGGAGTATAATTTAATTTATATTGTACCATACAGGCAGCAGAATCACAAAACCATAAGTTACTAACTCAGAAAGAAAAGGTGATGGAAAGTATTTTTTGGTTGGTGACAAGTTTTGTCGCACTGAACATGAAATTAATTTGTCTGCAGCATTACAGCCCCCACAAAGATGAAGGTTCCACCTTTTTGAGGCAAAGACTCAGCAGACAGATGATACATTGCATCTATGCCTCATCTTTCGTCCCATGCATCTGAGGCCACTTCATAATAAAATTAAATCTACAGTCTTCAATAATGAAGACTATGTCTAGTTAAACAAATGAGACAAAGCTGAGGTTTGAAAGCTGCTATCACGTCTGCATCAACTGCTGACACGAGGAAGAATTAAGATCCAGGTGGTAAAGTAATTAAAACACTCAGGCTTCTAATCATTCTGATGTATTACTTGGGAAA
The DNA here is from genome assembly GCF_017976375.1 of Cuculus canorus. NCBI lineage: Eukaryota > Metazoa > Chordata > Aves > Cuculiformes > Cuculidae > Cuculus > Cuculus canorus. The sequence continues at coordinate 12,557,025 of NC_071411.1, forward strand.
CAGCAAAGAAGCAAAGTTTTCTGAGACCTGATATTGTGTTTCATTCTCCTGTGATCACAAACCACTCACCTTAACTAATGTGAGAGAGGGTCTTCCAGAGCTGCTTAGTCACCCCTTAAGGTATGAATCTTAAGTGGCTCTATCAGGAACATGGGTTGAAAATAGCAAACTTCACTTGTGGTGGCAGAACTGATTTATATAAATGATTTTAGAATCCTGTAGTTGATCTTTTTATAACCTCCAACATAAACTCCTTGAGAATAGACTAAAACAGGCATCTAATGAGGAAATGAAGCCTGGTATTTTTATGTAAGTTTAGTAAAGAAGGTTATTTCAAACCCACTTGTACCTGTGAGATTATCTACTTATACCAACAACCTCTAGAAAAACCCTTCCATCAATATATTTACAAGAATATGTGGGGTCTTCCATGAAAAATGAATACTCCCCGTTGAAAGAAATCCTGGTTTATATTATTCACATACACTTTTTTACAACCTCAATCAGCAATGGCCCATCTGCAGGGATTCTGAAGAAATTATTTCACTATCTTATAGATAGAATGAAGAAAAATATAAACCACAGAGTTTAATAAATGCATGTACCAGACATAGAAACTATTTTGCTTATTTTCATTCCAGAAAAAAAAGTATTTTTGGAAGATTCCTAGAGAAAAAAAACAAAGTAACTCCAACTGAACATAACTCTTTCCATAGTACTCAATCAGCTCAAAGATGTAGTGAACAATAATTTAGATATGTAGCATGATTAATATAGCTTGATCCAAAACACTACTTTTAATACCGGTATAGTATTAAACACTGTCACCATAATGGATATTAGTGCAGAACACAAAGTCTCATCTCTTCTATTAAATTGCCACAGCCTGCAGCATTTGAAATACTCCAGCTACTATTTCATATTTCAGTTTTCCCTAGTAAAGAACTAAGTCTGAGGTACATTTGTTGCTGGTTTAGATTCCTCATCCCAGACATCAGACAGTTGTAAGCTACTTATGGTTCTTTTTGCCCCACTGCATTTCCACCACAGGGAGGACCAATTTACTTTTCAATAATATCTTAGTATTCATGGTCTCTCTTCTGCAAAACAGGATTCAGAGTGGAGAGCTGGCCCAAGGACTTTTTTCTTTCCAAACCCTCCTCTCAGTAACTAATACTGACCCTTTGCCTCCCTTCTATTTTTCTTCTAAACAAAGTTTTATGACTGGGCTAGAAGACAATTTGTGAAAGCTAGTCATGACATTTTCATGTGGAATGCAAAAAGAAATCTTTGAAACAAAGGTATGTGGACGGACCTTTGGATGGCCCATAGCCTGGCTGAAGGAATACTTCTCAGTTAAGTAGCTTCAAGATCCCCCCAGGTAAAAAGGCGCTTTAAAACTCAGCCATAAGTCTGGCCTCTTGTGCTTGCATTTTAAATGTGTAATTGCTTTTTGAGCAAGGTCCAATGGGTATGATTTGCTGTTCCATACAGAAGAGAGATGCTATTTCTCTAAATACCACAAAAGTAGTTTCATTTAAGACTTTTAGAGACCAAAACCACAGCAGGTTGCCTATAATCTGCCTTAGATGTGAAAGATTTCTCTTATTCATAACACAGAGGTAGTAGCAGCTGACAGCATTGTCTGAACCAGTGGACTAACAGTATGAATATAGAAAATTATGGATAATGGGAAAGCAGTTCTGGAATCCAAGAGAGATAATAACTGTTAGTGCTTGTGGCAGATCAGAGGTATAGTTCAACAAATGTTGAGCTGAATTGATTTTAACGTAAACAGACAATAGTAGAAACTAGAGTTTTAATGGAATTCTGGCATCTAAAGGTGCAGATAGTCACACTGCTGCATTTATATGTGCCCAACTACAATTGTAAACAGCTGGAGGTAGGAAACTTCAAGCTTTTAACAATGCTACTAATCACCTACATACCTTTAGAAATCTGGCCTTATCTAGCAAGTTAAGAGTATTTCACCTGCAATCTGTTTTTCTTGCTTTATTCACTCATTAATGCCAGCTCTGAAATAAAGCTTTATCACTGACTGATACGTTAGTGAAAATGTGATTTAAAGCTCTGTTCAGAGTGAAAAAAAGCAGACCAAAGACAGTACTGTTCAGCATGAAACATCTAATCCATCAAAAAAAAAAAATAAATCGAGAGACAAGAATTCTCCAACAATAACGCTAAAGAGCTTTTAATCAAATCGCATCTCTCGAACACATGCATATTAGCCATATGATAAAAAAGAGTTGTGAAGAAGGATTTGTGCCCATGGGTCCCTGGTATTTACTCAGTGTGACTCCAGGAAAGCATAGCAGGGATGGTTTTAGCTGTAGTCCTATATATGGAGGAGATGATGTATATTAAAACTGCATTAACCCTTTCAGCCATTCTATTTTCTAGGCAGGCTCACTGGGAGATTTCATTATCGGTTACATCCTTTTGGTCCACCTTTATGATTTTCTCCTTAAAATGGTAAAAACTGTGTGCTACACTGTCATGACCCATCCTCACCTCTTCAGTAAGATAGCACCATTTTGTACATATCATTTACTCTGTTTTTTAAATGCTTTTCTGCAGTAAATGTATCATTGTTAAGTGCTTTCCATGCAACAGATGGAAATATGAAATGACAACTTGAAATGTAAAGCCTTTACTGACTCACACACAATTAAGGAGGTATTTAAAGAGAAGTAGCTTGACAGAATTTGGAAAGGAAAATCAGCTTTAGTAGGAGCGTTCCAGTCTGGTAATTATTTTGGGCCAAAAAAAATGCACATGCCTTTGAACATGGCTATGTAGAAATATTCTTAATCCTTAAATAAAAATTAGCCCTAAGATTAGTTTATATAAAAATCTCATTTGAAAGGGAAGGCCATTTCCCGTCTTATTAACTTTTTATTTGCTTTATTTTTCTACTTCTCAGCGTAGATTCCAGAGGAACATTTGATTAATTTGTTCTGTCTGTAAGTCAGGCTTTTAACCTCTGGGAAAGCTCGAAACACTTTAAAAGCTTGCAGCCTTAAAACAGATTGTCAAAGCGAACTTAAACTAAATAGAGGTCAACAGTCTAAGGTTATTGTAGCTTTTCCAGGGAAACGGATGCTCATTGGAAAGACTAGTTTTTGTAGTCTGGTTACACTTAGTTAACCATCTGTTCTTTGAATACAGAGCATGCCTTGCTGTTTAAATGCACCGCTACTGTAAATGAATACAACAGTGTAAGCAACCCAAGAAAAGCACAGGTTATCACACGACTAACAGATCTGTTTCAGCAAGAAAGGTTACTGCTAGGGGCTTCTCAGGACTCCTGAGAATTGCTTTGGAGATGATGCTAAGAGCCGTGTGAATCTGTTAGATCCATTCTAGACAGTCTAAATGCTCTTGAAACACAGCTGGCTTGGCCAAGTTGCATTCTTAACAATGACGCCACAGAGGAAAACTTTCCTGTTTTGATGCAGATCAGATGTGAATGTACACCTAGACTGAATGCTGCAACCTGAAGTTAGGTCTCATTCTAAAGTTAAAATTCCTGTCAAGGAATATAGTCTTTGCTGTGGGTTTCCCTTTCCTCCCCAGCTTCAAATGGCAACTTACTGAGCTTCAGTTATGGTATAGTTTTCGTTCTCGTTTCCTTGGAAACATTGTGCAGAAACAATCAAACCAAGACAAGACAAATTCATATTCTGAACAAAAAAAAAGTTGCTGTGCAATTTATAGAGAACCATTGTTTCTCACTGTAAAACACTGTTAGAACCCTTATTGTAATAAAAATAAAAGATCTTACTTTCCAAGAGCAAAGCATTCCAGTGTAACAGATGAGCCCTTCGCTGCATATGTTGTTTCTGGAAAACGTACTTCAATCTTTGGTTCGTACTCCCCCATCACACCTGTTGAACATCAAAACAGCTAGCACTCCAGTTGAGCCTCAGACCTGTCTAGTACAACAGAATTTTGGTGTAAAAGAAAGGATGGCATTGATGTTAGAGCCCTATGTTCCATCCATGGCAATCAAATGTGATGTCTATGGAGCAGGCTCAGCCTGCTGGGGGAGATCCAACCCTACCCTGAAAGCTTATGGGAAATGTGTAAGTTCTGTGCATTTGAGAGTTGAAGAGCATGATTTTATACACATTCTACCTGCACGAGTATATTATACCTGTGTGTTAAGGTTTTAGACCTAATTTAGGGTTTACACATCTTCTTAACAGGTGTTAACAAGCAATGCCTTTAGCACTGGTCACTTCTTAGGATGCTGGATAGATTCTGGGTTCAAGAAAGAATTATGGAATTCTGTTTCCAAAATATTTGTAAAACACTTAGAACTTCTTTGAGATATCTTAACATGAGCTACAGGCTTGAGAAAGGCTGATGTAATTAGATGTAATGATCACATTTGAAAATCTGTCTGGACATCTGATAAACCACAGACAATCCATTACCAGTTTAGGGCAGATCCCACACCGAAAATGAACTGATTCTTACTTTATATTTAACAGGGATCTGGCTAATATTACACATACAGTTTGCACTGTTGTCTGGAAGGCTGCCTGTTTAGGATCCAAGCCAGAAGCCACCAAAGTCAATGGGAGAAGATAAAGAGAGACTGACAGAACAAGTCTGAGAAAAGGAATAGAGTCATGAAAAGGAAAAAAAATAATCAGAAATTATCTTAAGCATTTACACTAACATTTCGTACCACATTGTTAATTTTTAAGCTGTGTTTTGGGTGATCTACTGAATATGCTATAAAGCAGCATAGTCTCATAGTGGAAGTATTTTTCTATAATGCACAGTTGAGTTTAATTTATCCTAGAAACATAACTCTATACAGACTTTTGCTACTGATTGCTGCCAATGCTTTGCAAACACTACAAGTATATTGAAATTTAAGTGAGCAAACTTACAAAGCCAACTTTGTGTAAAGGTTTGCCAGGTATATATTTCTCTCTGTGAACATTTAATTAGAAGCATTGCCAGAAAGGTATTTGTATATGTGTGGGTGAGTTTCTCACCTCAATAACTCACTTTGAAACAGCTTACTAGATTTGATATTCAAGCTATACCTAGATTATAAATTTTGAAAGCTTCGTTGGATTTAAACCTCAACGCAGGCATCCCTAAGAAGAGAAATATTAGCATACCATCTGACATTCTCTTGCTATTTTTCAATTATATCGAGCACTGCTTTCTTTACGTATATTTGTCTAACAGTCCCTGTCCTGACAGTTCAAATCTAATTTCAATCCAGCAGAAACTGTGATCATGTCCCACTGCACAACTTTTTACTAGGAGTTATTTTACCCCCATGAGGATGCATAGCAGTACCAATTTCTCAGGCTTGCCCAGATAACTTACCATCACTGCGGAGAGTGAGAGGAGTGGGTGGTCCCTGCACACTTTGCTCTGCTTTAGAGTTAGTTACAACACAGGTGTAATTGCCCACATCTGTTGGTTCTACTTTGGCAATGTACAGATTACCCGTTTCTTGTGAAACAAAGCGGCGACTATCTTCCTGAACATATAAGGTGTTATTGTTGAAAATCCATGTGTAGGACAAGCCTAGAAAACACCAGATACATATCATGCATCCTTTCCAGTATAATCTTCTTCTCTTAGTGCTTAAGTGCAATACTGCCAGTTGAAAGAACAAGTCAAACAAGAGCAAGCGACTGGGGATGCACAAATTAGCAAAGATAAGGTAAGAATTGCTTTAGTTTTAAATTCATTTCAAACCACTTCAGAAGGTCACAAAAATTTTTGTCTGCTGCTACTTTTCATTTTCCTGCTCAGCCTATTTTCAGTAGGAATGGCAGGGGTACAGTGCCACGAGAAAGCTGGTTTAGTAAGTAATTTCTATTTATAATACTTTCCTTCTGAACATCCAGAGAACAAATTGTTTATTTCTTCATTCTGAATACAGAAAAAAGAAACTGGTAGCATGAAGCTTTATCAGAAGTTTCTCATGAAAGGGGAGGTCAGCTGTGCACAAATATTTTCAAGATTATTTAATATTTGATCCTATTGCATATTTGACCTTTCTCCTTATCTTCTATACTTACATCTGCTTCTTGTCCTAGTCTGACTTCCTAACCCTTTTCTACCATCTTTTTTCCATACTGTGTTTCATAACGCATACCTTAATAATGTATGTCTATAGTCTAGGTGACTTAAAACTCATTTATTTGACTAGCCCACCCTGGAAGGGCAGATCTCCATGTGAGCGTACTATCCAAGGACCCTGCTTTTTGGAAGGTATTTCTGGCCAAGTTTCATTACTCTGCCCTCAGTACAGAAGCCAGCAGGTTCAGTGTGCTGCAGCACGAGTTCACCCGAGGTGTCCTGCCAGCCCCACTTTGTGGCTGCTCTTCATCGCTGCTGACACTCAACTGTGGGAGCAGGACTGAAATTCTGTCTTTAATAAGGCATAGTAAATCAGAAGTTTCCAAATCTACCAGTTTAGCTTTCCTTAATTAAATGTATAATTCATAAGCTAACAGTGTTCTGCCAACAGCTTCATTTTTACACACTTTCCCCATCAACATTCCCATTTGAAAAAGATTATTTACGTTTCTTTCCTCCTCTCACTTACAACATGGCTACAGAATGGTAATAAGTCTGCAAACTCCGGTAGTTTTGTGGAGTTTTATGTTATCATCTTCTAATATTTTAGGACTCTCATTAGAAATGATGCGTCTCCAGGGAGCAATCAATGACACTTTCTATACTTGGCTAAATCCTACAATAGGCTCTGTTTTATTACAGCTTAATGCTAAACTTCTTTTCTTCTGCAGAGTAAACCCAGAAGATGCAACAATTCCTAAGTGCAATACAACACATGTGTGTACATCTACTTGTGCCTACATACAAGATAAAAGCACCATGCTTTTACATCTGTATGCCCACGTAGTTTTAGGTACCTAGTTAAAACATGTATTTTACAGAAGACAATCTGGTGGAGCGTGGAGTTTTGCACAGGGAGAATTCAGCCTATGGCTATAAATATAACTGATGTAGCCATGACCCAATATGACTTCCAGAGGCATATTATATACAAGCTATGTTCATGTCCCAGGAGCAAAGTTTGATGCTTGTAATGTGGCTGGAGAAACAGATCCAAGTGACTGGTATGAGCAAAACTGTGGGGTTTTGTTTGGTTGGTTTTTTTTGTTTAGTTTTTTTTTCTTTTTTTTTGAGTTCCCTCATCTGCAAGCCAGGGGCTGTAAAGAAAATGCTGAAGATTTGCAGGGTAGATACTTTAATCTATGTTCAATGAGAATTAAATAGTATGCCATAAATTTAAATTTCTGTGGAAGAAATGCCTTTCATCTGAAATCTCAGATTTCACAAGAACACCTGAGGGCTGGTGCCTTGATGTTCCTCTTGTGACTACTGGAACTCCTGCCTTCCTCCTGACACATACCTACACAAAGGCACGTATAGGCTCATGTGCAATAAAATTGCTCTGGGGTCAAACCACTCATAGTTGGGTATATAGACTTTCATGAAAAATTAGTGTATCTAATTATAAATGGGCGGAGTTGAAAACATGAGATAAATAGAAAAAAATAATTTTTAGGCTTCCTTTCCATAGTCTGATTCTGGAGCTAGCAATTACAAGGTTAAAGAAAGCACTGACCCAGTCTAAAAGGACACCATCGTTCCTGCTAAGACTCTAAATAGGTGCCCCTGAAGGGCCTTCAAATCATCTTCTAGCGTGCAATCAAAAACCAGAATGCTGCTGCAGGAACTGGTGATACAGCTAAATTCTGTGTAAGATAAAGTATGCAAAACCTAATAAAAGTCTTAAGAACAACTTTATGCTACATAGATGTTCTTCATGAGGTCAATCTGTGGATTAATTAATCAGTAAAAGAGAGCCAGGCCTTCTCTGTCCTGATTTCAGTTCTCAGGAGGTTCCAGTTGACTATCTTAGAAGGTTCTGTTACTCTCTCCTTGCCTGTACTCCTCCATTGCCTTGGAGCCTATTGATACATTTTCCCACTAACCGTGAACAAGTACAGGCTCCTCCTTTTCATATTTAAATCCCCCTCCCTTGTCGCCTTTAGAGGATTATAAATACTAGCTGTCTCCTAACTGCGGGTTCATCACCACCAGTCCGCAGGCCATACTTGCCTAGAGCCCAGTTCAGCTTCACTAAACTCTGTAGAAACCCTAATTTTAATTGACTTCAATGGGAGCTGGAAGAAATCTCAAGAGAAAGGAGCCAAACTTTGGAGATCAAACTCCTTTCTCTTCTAAGGCTTAATACCAGCAGTCTACTGCCTTATCTTTTCTCAGAAATTTAAGTGACAAAATCAACAGACATAGTTCGCTAGAAAACCTAATGCTGCATTATAAAAGAAGCTGTTATTACTTAAACATTTCCTGTTTGAGCTGCTCTGAATAAATCAGATGCTAGCAAACCCAGGAAAGGAACAAAGGAAAGTGGTAAAAGGCCCATGCCATCACTTTTAGGGTTACATTCATTTGCATGAGCAAATCAGCAGCTGGGAAGAGTCTGGTAAAAGTAATGCTTGAATGGAAGGTAGTAGAGGCATAGAAAGGAAATTATAAGGAGATAGTAACCTGCTAATGAACTAGCTAAAATGGGCTTTAAAGTTGCTGATGCCAGCTATTTTATGGAAGAACAAATAAAGCTGCAACTATTTATTTTGGGGTGGGAGGTGTCCATTCAAGCAGAGGGTTTCTGAAACAGAGCAGTTGGGATCTCACTTCAACATACCCGTGACAGTCTCAGAATTATTGAATTTCAGAGATCACTATGAAAGAGATTCAGCGTAAAAGGTCTTACAAAAGCCTTATCTATTTTAAGCACTGAAGATTTTTGTGGGCTTTTTCTCTATTTCATTTTTTTCTTTTGTGTATAGACCTATTTTGCCATAACTTTCCTTCTGGAGTAATCACTTTCCATATGATATTGAAGATGAATCAACATACCTGAAATAAAGGAATAGAGGTTTTTCTACACCAGATGAAATAGTCCAATTTTCTTATTGGTCTTTTCACTGTAGTTAATGTGTGATGTTTCAGAGGAATAAACACTTGGGGTAAAAGTACATATTGTGGCATAAGGGAGAGAAGCAGCTGTGGAAGGGAGCCCTTGCAGACACATTCACTGATCATAGGGTTCCACCATGTGTGATGAGAAGAAAATTGGGGCAATTTTGAGTGAGCCCTTGCTCAGTGATGCTTTAGACAAGGACCAAACAAGCAGAATTTTTTTCCAGATTGCTTGGGGCTTTTTTTTTTCCATAAACCTTTGAAGAAAATTGCTTACAGGAAAAGTTGAGCTTGTTCCAAAGACAGAGAGTGAGAAACTATTTAGGTTAGAAAAATATTCTGTTAGCCTTAAAGAGCTTTATAGCAAAAAAGAATCCATCTGATATCTGGACCTACAAATAATGATAATATAAAACTCAGGGCACTAGGAGCATTTCAACATTTAGTTCACAAAAGCTAATAATAAAATATTATTCATATAATTTATACACTTGGATTTTAATTTAACACATATGTGTCAAGGTGTTTTCCAAGACAAGCTTCAAAACCATTAATCACTTTCAGGTAATTAATTTTTTTTAAATCTATCTAGCTATGGCATAAATATCACAGCATAGCTCCTTTTTACAGGTACAGCTGAATGGTCTCTGTTCAAATTAACATATTTGAGCACTGAGCACTGGTAAACGATATTTGCTCTCTAAAGACACTGATCCCAATGCTGTTATTGAGTCTGTGAGAAGACATCTCGGAGAGCATAGGACTGCCTTTACTTCAAAAGGGCCACTTGTCAGAGGAGGGATAATTACAGCAATGTAGACTTCATTATGCGTGTGCCAGTTTGATTAGTGCTGCAGTCCTAAGGCATTTGGGCTTTTTTTTTTTTAAAGCAGGTGACTACGTAGCATCAATCTCCTTTCTTATCCAAGACGTTCCTCAAAGTAGGCTAACTCCAGCTCACCTCCCAGCCAAGGACTGCTTCCCAGGCAAGTCCTGAGCGTGGCCAAGCAGGGGGAGAGCATTGCCTGGGCCACTGTCAGCGGTGAACACTTTCTTTCAGAGCACAGCTGGGAAAGAAGAGCAGCTGATAATCACTCCTGATACACTAGACTAGGGAACATAACATTTCAGTTCTTTCCTCAGCCCAAGCAAATTCAAATCAATATTGCTTGTTCTGCAGGAGAACAGCTACAGGCTGGTCTCGGGGAAGAGACTCTCCCCCGTCAGAGCTGGCAGGAAAGGATTAAAGATTCAGAGGAGCATTGAGAAATAGGAGCAGAGAGAAAGGGGCTGCAAAGCTGTGACTCAGGCACTTCACTTTATAAGCGGAGAAACACTTCAAAGCTTCAGTTTAAGGGTATGCATTTTATCAAGTAGATTGTTTAATATAAAATGCAAAACCAACATGAAGCGGAAGTTAAGGACCCTTTTACATAAGGAAGCATTGCTCATCTCATCCAACCCTCTCCACATATGCAGTTTCCTATTGCCTGCTTCCACATACACCTTCTTCCCCACCCTTCTGCTGGCTGAGAATCTGGCATATTACCCCAATAAGCAGCTTCACAGGGCTCCTACTTCCTTATGAGTGGTCTGGGGTTTGTTTGTTTGTTTAAATATAGCCTTCATACAGTAATGTCAGTATAGAGAAAAGCTTACAGACTCAGCATCCCAGCTTCCAACCCTGGCAGCTCTTATGCACAAGTAAATGCAAATACATGAGTTATCCTGCTGCTCCTAACAAGATTAGCAACTTCCTTAAAGCTCTGCAGGGAACCAGCTTGAAGAAACAGGCCTTATATCAGACTTCACTTCTAAGAAAATAAAAGAATAACAGTCCACCCCATAGTCTTGTGTCAAGTATTACCGTTTAGGCACCAACTTCTTAATCATAGTCAGGTCAAGCTTATAGATAACTGCAAAAATGAAAGGCTCTTCAGACACACTTCCCCCTCCCTACGTGCCTTTCTTTACTTTCTAGCTCCATATAGAGCACTACTTTTAATAATAAAATAATACTACATGCTGATTACATAGGGAAAAAAACAGCTGACCTAATGAACTTAAGATAAAGAAGAGACACTTCCCAGAGAAAGAAATACAACTTGTCTTCCCACACCTGTGCTCCAGAGCCTCACTAACAAGCGAGAGGCAATTCACAAACCTGAACTCTATCAGGTGTGTTAATGAGCCTCATAAATAACAACAGCCAAGGCTCCAGAGCTGCTGCTACATAAATAGCAAGAAGGAGGGAATGAAGGATTCCAGTTGGGTCAGGTAAGATTGGAATGTTTGTTGCTGTGGGGTTTTTTTTGTTTACTGGTGGTTTTTTGGTTGGTTTTTGTTAATTACAGGCTGTGGGGTTTTTTTTGTTCATTAATTATAGTAAGTTTTTAATGTTTTGTTTGGTCTGAAATGTTAACTCTAGCTTTAAAAGGTAGGTCTTCTTTTCTTTATGTTTGTTTTTTGTATGAAAGTACTGATATCTATGGTAGCATACAGTAGGCTTTCTTCTGGTGTTAAAGATTTTAGTATAATTCTAACAGTAATTGCAAGATTTCTGTTCTCTTGGCACTAGTTAAGTTTTCAAGCTTATGTGAAAGTTGTTGGAGAAATCTGAGGTTTTTTTTTCTTGTTTCGTATTGCTTAACTACTTAATATGTCTACTGTTGGGGTGAAATAAATTATTTCTCTTTAATAAAAAAATGTGATTGGCACAATCTCATTTAAGAAGTATATGTATAAAAAGCAGTAGTACAGCTGTTCTTATTAACCATATCTGAAAACTAAACACTTTTAAACTCATAATTTGTTTTAAGTATTTTTAATGTGGAAATGTGTTTATAGCATGTGATGAACACTCAAATGGTCTCATGATATTTGCAGTGCTTTCTTTCCTGTGAACCTGACAGAGAGCTTAACTTAAGCCTGTTTGTGGTATAGGGCTAGATGAGCTTGATAATGTTTGTTTCTGTGAGAGGTAGAAATATTTCTCTAGATACCATAGATGGTAGAAATATTTCTTGAGCTTTCATTCTATCTATATATTCCTATTTCTCAAAGTTATATGAGAAGGAACTTCAGTTAATAAAAGCTCCTTGCAGTTCTTGCCCTTCTGTTACTCCTGTTGCAGGAAGAAGGAGACCTTCCAGGTTAGAAGGAAGATAGAATGGACTATATAAATACTTTTATTATGAAATAACTATATTAATTGTAGTTGTTTCAAATATCTGCTGTACGGGAGTTCTCTATTTCCCTTTAAGTTAAAAGAAAACAAGGCTAAGAACTGCCAGAACCATGCTTCTCTTCCCTCAATGCAACATATGGCTGGGCCAGGTCCGGGCCCATCCTGACGGTAGAAGTAGTTGGCCTATAGGAAGGAGTGCCTGAAGAGCTGTATTCATCTGCTCTGGCTCCCTTGGGTCTCATTATTGACATTTGTAACCTCTTTCCGAGTGCACAGTCGGTGTTTTCTCCCCAAACTCTTAACCTCAGTCTCCGTGTAAACGCTCGTACTATCAAAAGGTCTGCGTTGGTTATAGGCTGTATCTAGTAAGTTGGATGGGAAATTCTAAGAGTAATGTTTCTTGGTGTATAGGATATACTATACAGCTTGTACTGTCTTACTCGTGCTAACATTACAGGAAAGGCAACTCTTCTCTGCTGGTATGGTATATCTTCCAAATTCCTTGACATCTAGCTAATTCTTCTTACATTTAAATGCTGTATGTAACACTTGTAATGGAAGTTGTATGCGAGGCTAGTAATCCATTCTCCTGTAGGTATTGCGAGTCAGAGGCAAGGGTTTCAATTTAAGAACTAAATATACAATCTTTTTCAAAAGAAACAATTTCCTAAGCATCCTGAGATAGTATACAACTTATCATAGTTAACGCCATGTAGTTCATCCCCATGACATACAATTTTGGATCCCAAATAGTGTTTATAGATGACAAAAGAACTCACTTTCTGTTATGTAGAGATTTATTATTTCAGATAATGTATTTTCCAGTGCTATTGGTCAACAGCATATATCTCAAGCTTAAGAAACAGTGTGACAAAAGCTTTATTCATTGATACCATTTTGTCAGTTCAATTAATCTGGGGTGAATTCACTTGTTAACTATGTATTTGTTCTGAATATTCTACTCACTCCTATTTGTCAAATCATAATTTTACCCTACAGCAAGAGGAAAATACATAGCTTACTGACTCAAGGATGGATGTGTTGTCTTTCTGTCTGTCCCACTGATACATTTCAGGAACTCTTTCAAGCTTTTTCTGCCCTTAAGGACCAGATTTCACTTCATATCCTTGAATATATACTACTTTTATATGGCTGTAAACACTAAGTGAACTGACATTTCCTCTCTGTTCAAGACTTGCGGGTTTTAAATTGATCGATGGGTTTCTCTACATCTCTGATATACAGCATCCCCTGTATACATCACTATTCACATTCTTATGGGAATTTGTGCTATAACTCTGTTTCTTTAAGAAAAATCGAGGAAACATTGCTGAGAGCAGGAATTTGGCACTAGCACAAGTGTAACTGCAGCTCCTGTGGATGTGTGGTCACTCCTGCTGAAAGCAGGACATGAGTCATCTAAAAACTGCTGATTCTTTTAGTCCAGAACAAGACAATTTGGTAACTGTTATTCATGCTCCCCCTTTTTTCTTTTTTAAATATGTGTTTTCTTTTCCCAAGTAAAACTTCCAACCGTCTTCTGCTATGTGTTAGGAAACCATAGTTCTTACTCGAGACTTCAGAAGATCCGAAAACAGTTTTTAATCTGGATTCTAGCACCTCTGGAGGAGGTTTGTGAGTGCATATAGCCCAAAACTTGTCAGAAACTATGCGGAGGGGGAGTAAATATCAAAAGACTGCTCAAGAGCTCCTCAGTTCTGTTGGATACAAAAAGTCACCAGTGTACATACATGTCCAAGCCTTTGTATTTCTCTGTACATGCTAATGTTGGAGGGGATAAAAGGAAAAGTATGCCTCACACTTGGGGGGGAGAGGTGTCCAGATGAAAGTCTGAAACATAAAGATAAATGTATTACTGGTTCACCTGTGTGTCACCTGGACTTTACTTCGCACAGAAAGGAAGACCTTAAAAAGAGCCTTATTGTTAAGAATCAGCAGTAGTAGGCAATGGTAACAGATGTAAGGTATCCCCAGATTAATTCTCAGTGAAAAAAAAACCCTTTTTTGTTTTTTACCCGAGTTATTGAAATTTATCAAGCAACTTGATTTAATGGTAATTCCTTTGATCAGAGAGTTTACCTCTTCAGAAGTCCCTTCCAATCTAAATCTTTCTATGATTATCAGGAAAGGAGAGAAGCAGGTATTCAAAAACATATGCCAATTTTTGTGACAAATCTAATGTGTAAAATGTAGTCTTCAAATTATGGTATTGAAGTAGCAAGCACCAAAATGCAAAATAATCTTTCTATTCAGAACTGAAGCAGTTTTAATGTAGAAAGAATTGCTGCTGTTTGCCCTTCTGCCATTCCATATGTGTGAAAGAGCTGAGATAACCAATTATGTCATGAGAGTCTTTTAGAACTTTATGCTTTCTTTGCTTGTGTAACACCTGATGAGTGATGACATTCCAATCCCCCAAGCAACCATAGAATAATAAAAAAGGGCCCCTTAAGAAATACAAACTTCATTTAAAGAAATGGAATAAAAATTTAGTGTAGACTCATACACAAATTAAGTCTAGTGCTAAACAGGCAGGGTACTGCATAGACCAACTCTCTGAAGCACAGCCTGTTGATGTTCAGGCTGTACAAAACATACCATACTCATCATACCTCCGAAATGTGGTGGAGGACCACAGAGCAGAACCACTCCTTGTCCTTCTCTGACTGACACTGTGCTTCTTGTTTTCATTTCAAAATTTTCAAGGTCTTGAGAGAGAATGAGAAAACAAGACCCAGTTATTATCTGTCAGTTTTATTCCAAACTGTACCCCAAGTTATGCAATGCTTGTATAACTCAGGAACATATTCACATGTTCAATAGCGTAATACAATCTCTATGTGAATTGCCACATTGTATGTGAAAATCTCATCCAACTTAGTATCTAGTCCCTTGGCAGTCATGAAATACCTGTTCATAAAGCACTTACACCCTAAACCCGTGAGTTTGCATTCGTGGTTCTGAATTGCAAAGCTACTGTAATTATTTCATGACATTTTTAGCATAATTTCTTTTTGGAGACTTTTTATCTACTTAAGTAGGAAAAAAAGTGCTATTTTGCATTGCTTCCCTTTTTTATAGAAATAAAATGCAGGTGTGCTGTTCTATATATATACAAGTGATAATTAAACATCATCAGGTCTCCCACAGAGTGTGTGTTTAAATGATGACAAAGTATGTTATATCCTTAATGAGTCTACTCTGTCCTAAAGCTGGCTGCATTAAGTGGACAAGTTTTAATTGACTGGAACAAAATTTATCATTAGTTGTAAGGGGAGGGGGGAAGGGAAAGAGAATGCTTTGAGTAGGGAATCGTGTGGAGGTTTGGGGAAACCTCTTGTATAAATATGTCTATGCCTATCTCCCATACATGGCTATTTTATTTTTTTTTTACTGAATAATGTTGTAAGTAATCTTCACTGTCTTCTCACATTTTGCTGAGATGTGGAAATACCAATTACCAATTTCATTCTTTTTGAATAATTCAATTATAAAACATCACACGAGATGTACTTTAAACTGGTTATTTACTTTTTTATCCAGCTCTCATTCTATTGAGAAGGTTTACTGCTTTTGTCAGAGTACTTTGGGAAATGATTGCTTGAAATACCCTCTAAATATGTTTAATATATAATAAAAAATATAATATGAGCTTCCACTTAAAACTCTTTATACCATAGTGTCATATACTGCTTGCTTTAAGCTTGTTTTATTTACCTTGCTACAGAATGTTGCTTCAAATAATTGTTCCAGAGCTCGATAGAGAGAAACAGTTCTTGTTGGTCAAAGCAATAACGATTACTACCTGTACAGGCTCAGCTATTTATGTCAATATATCAATTTTCTCCCCCTTAGTTGAACTTTACACAGTTAATTTTTCTTTTCCTCCTCTTCATCTCCTCTATATTGGTATCCTATGAAGACATTGTCTGCTCAGAGGTGACTGAATTGAATTAGTCAGCTGTAGCACCTCCTTGTGCTGTCATAGCCACAATAGATGGTACCTGTCAATACACTGCGAAAGCCTTTTAAACTCTGATGTTCTTTTAATTGCCTGCTGGCTAGATCTCTGCCTTGCAGCCTGGTTAGTCCAGGGGGACAAAAAAAAGGCAAGAAAAGCCAAAAAGAAAGTTTGTTTATTTAGTTTTATTCCATTGTGTAATGCTTACTGGAGAGGAAAACAGCGGATGGATGTAATATGGCTAACCAGAGATTGAATTCATAAAGATGATCCTTACTGGTCAAATCTCTGAATGTGGGGATTTATTTATTTACCTTTTCTGAAAACTCAGCCTGAGAAAATTAATCAGCTTTCTATTTTTCCTTTTTTTTTTTTTTTTCCCTGCTGGTTAAGAGCTTTCCGAGAAGGAAAAGGCCAGCACAATATATTTCTGTGGGGAAACTGGCCTTTGGGCCAGCTCTTGAGACATCACATGGGGATTTGCTTGGGTTGGCTCCCCTGAGGCTTTGTGGCTCAGGAGAAGAGGCCAGCTTGGGGGGGGAAGGTGTGGGGCTGTGGAGGAGAAAGACCCTAGAATACTCCTGTTTATTATGTCAAATAAAAAAAAATAGATTTGAAAGGTATAAAACATTCAGGTCTCTTATGGCTCAGGCACTAGCAACAAAAATGGTCGCATTTCCCTTTCCTGTCACTTTCCTTGAGCTGTTAATACAATGAATACTGTCCAGTTTCTACTTAAAGATGGAACTAAAAAAATAAGATGGTAAATCAGGAATATTTTTTTGCTGGCAACATTTCCCTTGTTATGAGACACCCAAGAAAGGAGGAAAAAAAAAGGGCAAGTGTAGTGCACTTGAAAAAAGCTTTTCATGGCAATTGAAAATTAAGTATGTAATACTTTATTCTGAAATTGAAACAGATTTTGTTAAGTAATAAATTGCTGGTAGAAAGTCTTAGTTTAATGACATATGTAAAGGTATAATTTTTTACTCTAATTTTAGAAACCGTATTACCTTCCTGTGTTTCTCCACTAAAACCATGACAAGTATCCCCAGCCAAAATACCAAAAAAACCAGTAGTACCTTTTATGGGATCCACTATTTTATAATTAGCAGGAATGCTTTTCATTATGTGGTGTAAAAGTTGAATTTGCCTTTTCATTCTATGTTTTTCAACCCTAAACTGAGTATCAAAATCTGTATGCAAGAGTCTTAACTCTTGCATAGCACGTTTATTATACAAAGCAGCTCAGCCTTTCCCAGTGCTGAAGGGACTTTCATCCCATCATGCTTTCTAGTGGATCATAGGTATGAAAAAGTAGGTATAGAGGCACATAAATTGTCATTTAATCTATTCTTCTGGCCTGTGACGGGTACAAATACGCTATGTTCTTTCTAACCTATTTGTAAAGATCTCTAGGGACACAAGCCTTCTCTACACAATCCATCCGAATGCTTGGCTCTGAAGTCTTCATCATGCTGTATCTCTTAGCAACCCCAGCCCTCAAAATTTAATAGGCCTGAACAGGAATGGTCAAAAGTTGATTATGATAGATAGTTATAGACAATGAATTTCTTCAGTGTTTCTTTCTGTAATAAAGAATCATTGCATATTAAGGAAAAGAAACTCTGAAAGAGCAAAACAGAGCAAAATGAGTAAAAACACATTAGGGGAGTCAGTCTTACTTTTATTGTCATCTCTATTGGACCCTCTTTCAAGGCAGGCACCGTCTCCTTCTGAAATATTATGACACCTCATTCAGATGGGATTCAAAAGCGAGTTATAAAATTCTCTTTAAGTGGCCCAGGATGATAAACGGAGGAATGAGGTGGGACAGCACGAGTAATGTTTCTTCATACTGGATGCATTATTTTTGCCCAAAAGGTTTTTGCATACTTTTTCACCCCCTCTAGGGTGAAAAATTTTTGTATGTATTTTTGTATGTATTTTCAATGATTACTTGCAACCTGAAATGTGTTAAATATAAAGAAAAAATACAACCCTGAATATGAATATAAATGTAGCTATTCTCTTTTGTTATTCAGAAGATCTGGCCACTTCTCAAAACCACTCATCTTTGCTTTCAGTAGGTATTTACACCAACTGAATACTGTTCTCCAAGTTACTGTTACCTAGCACAGCTTTATAAGATAACATGACATAATCTGATAAAATGTAATGTTGTTTGTCAAAAAGTGTATCGAATAAGATTGCTCAGATCAGGTGTTAAGTACACATTTAGATTGCTAATATGCACTTAAGAATGGTATGACTATTTAACAGATGGTATATTTGCAAACTTCAGTGTTTCTGCAGAGACCTATAAATAAATTATCACCTAGTTCCTACATAATTCCTGCCATTCTCTGTCTGTTTTATTTCACTTTATGAACAAAGAGTTTCCTTACACTGCATTGCTCTCTCAGCTGTGATTTTTTTATCAAAAAACAGCTATTTTCCAGCACTGTGTATGTTGGCAGATTACTACTGGTATAGCACAATTAATCAGTTGGATGTGATAATGAGGTCGTGTAGGCTAAGCAAAATGCTCAGGTGAAGTGATTCTTCACAGTGAAGAGTGGAAATACTTGGACTCAGCTGTGTGTGGCAAGAAGTCATCATTTTCAGCTGGGAACGTTTGCAGACCTAAGCAAGATAGTTATGTGCTCAGAACAAGCAAAACATATGGTGTTTTGTGGAAACTGAATTGGAGAATGACGGGGCTTTCTCTGATGTGAGTGGGAGCACTTGAGGTGAAGGAGGCTTTCAGCTCCTTACCAGGTTTGAATGGAGGAATGTGGAGAAGGAATAGGCCAGAGCTTTTTTTCAGCTGGTGTAAGTCAGCCATTCAGTCAAGGAGAGTAAATCCACAATGATGAGTGAGTGATGTGTTTGCCTGAAGTGATGATCTATGCAGATAGAAACTAATTAGAACTGATATACCCGAATACTTCATGCTAAGGTACTTGTGTTAATAAGTTCAGGCATGCAGTATTATTTCTTTAGCATTTTAAGGCTAAGCATTAATATAACTGCCAATTGTATCATGAATATAGCTCTTCTAATTTGCCCATACGTCTGGGTGGAGTTTTTTTTAATATTAAAAAACCTTGCAAGTGTTAGAGTTGTAGGTTTAACTTGCACAATAGAATGTGTCAAGACATGGGTCAGCCTTTTGGACATTAGGCAACTGCTTCATAAATGTCTGATAGGAACAAAAAACCTAATCGCAAGTAGCAACTCATTTGTTTCAACCTCCCAATCATGTGTTTGAAATTCCTGAAACTGCTCAAGGATGGGCACAGCACTTCCGAACCAGCTGATTTTAAGAATATGCATAGGGCAACTCTGTATTACCCAGTAGCAAACAAGGAAACTGGGGTGTTTTAATATATGAAATTGTTACAGGCAATTAGAGAAAGTCCAATTTATCACCTTGCATAATTACTAACAGTTCATCTGAATTAGCGTAATTTCATGCTTTCTTGAACTTTTGATTTTTTCCATAAATGTTTTGTCATTACATAATCACAAATATTATAGTTGTAATTACTTGTTATTGAAATGTGCAATGAATGTTAAGGCATTACTAGTAAGAGCACTTTACAAATTAGCTATGCTTCTGAGGACAAATCAATTTTTTTTCACATTTCCATGTGGCTGTGTCAAACAGTGATAGATCACATGTTCCAGCTTTTTGTGTTTTTCTTATTGGCTATGATATATTGCAATACCATTGGTGTTACTGGATGTGATGTATTACAATAGAAATTCTCTTGCAGCAAAATGGGATAAAATTACAGCCTCAGCAGTTTTTAAAAGAAGCTCATGGTTATGATTTGCAATAAATTTCTAACACCTGTGTTATGAGTTGACAATTAGTTGCCTTCACTTGACTGTAACTAATTAGAGGATTGGTAAGTGTGGATTTGGACTCAATGCCTAATCCAGAAGAATTGGGTCTGTTATAGCTGCAAATAGGAAAACTAGAACTTATTGGATCTTTCAAATTATCTCAATCTGGGAAGTCCCATACTCAGCCAGATTTGGGGTTTGTTTTTCCCCCCTTTCACATAGAAAGAGCCTCAAACTTTCATTGGGCTAAAACAAGTGTAGGTGTGGACTGTGCCTATTGCTGGAAGGTTGTGATTATCTGTTTAGACCACTCCAGAAGACCTCTTGTGCATCTAGCAGTCTCTTGCTTCTCCTTAGTATTGTTGTACCGAAGGACCTTGTAGGACAGCATTACCAGTTTCTTGCAGCTTGGTTACCAATAGGGTGTGTTATGCATATATCGTTCATTCTCTAAACATCTCCCAAAGGAACGGCTAATCTCATTTCCTACAACTTGCACTGGAAAGTAAACTTCTTTAAGCTGTCAGAACTGTAGTAAACTTGTTAAACCCTCCCACAGTTTCTTTGTCTTGATAATAATGTCAATACATTAATCTTTTCCATTTAATCTCAATTTTTTTAAATGTTCTGATTGATTTTCTATGAATTCAATTCTGAGATTGAGTGGTGTTATCTCTAATTAAGGTGTCTTAAAGCTGCTTAGCATTTCCCATTTCCTGATTTTTTTAAAATACTTTCATTTTCCACTAAACATACCTACTGAGTTCTCCTCTTCCTTTGTCTGAAGTACGCTTGAGCCTCCACTTTGTCAGTGTTGTAAGATCATGGGGTCTAAAGGACTTGAAGCTTATCCAACCAGGACAAGCCTGGGCAACACCTGAGTGTCCTTTTTCACAAGGACAGGCTAAAAATCAACTGCAGTTCTCACTTTTTGTTCTCGTTTTCCATCTGAGGTGAGCACTGCATCCCACTCTGGTTAAAAGACAAAGTTGCCTCCTTTTCCTGCCATGTTCCTCTCTGCCCCTACGGTGCAGTCTGCAAAACCAAGGAGGGGGAAAGCACAATTGCTGGGTCTTGTTCTTCTCCAAAGCCTTATCATCAAACAAGGACCTTGATCAGTGCTCCTTTATTTAGTTAAATTGCTTTGGAGCTTGTAAGGGGAAAGGAACTGTAATTTAAACATTAGGATGCACAGAGGCCCCAGGTCTTCAATTCAGCTTAAATGGTATGAATAGCCAATCCAGGCACTAATTTTCAAGGTGGGGAACAATAATTTTTACCACAGCCTGATTGTCTTTTTCAATTAAAGAGTGAAAATGCCCTTTACAAAGTAATATCAAGCTTCTCTAGAGGAAAAAATGGAAGGTCACAATTAAATTAAACAGGGAGAGAGTGTGTGGGGGAAATCCTTAGCTGCCTTGCTCTTGTTTTTCTTTTTTTATTCGTACACTGAGGAAACCAAATGCAAAGAAACATATGCAGTGAAACTGTAGCATTGGTCTACATCTGTTTTTTGTTATTTTTTCCACTTTTACAGAGTAGTGGCATAAAATATTAAAGCTGTCTTCTGAACCAAACATGAGACTTGCACCAAGTAGTGTTGATGCAGCCTTAGGGCTGTTACTCTAAACCCCATCTGTAGGCCAGAGGCATGTTCAAGGATCTGACCCTCTCAAAGGGAGGGCGACACAAGAAATGTATTTTTAATATTTTATATTCCTGAACAGTTTTCTCACCTGTCACAGCAGAGTTCATTTGTCACATGTCATCAGAGTCACTTTGCCATCTGCATGAGTGTTCTCCAGATTGGAGTGCTCTTAAAAACAGATTTCTCTCCCTAGTCTAAATCTTTTGAGCGAGATTTATCCCTGCCAGAACTGTGGTGGTTTGACTAACTTACACCAAAGATTGCCCTGGCCCTATGTGTTAAACCACCTCTTGGCAGGGATGTTAACTCTTACCCAAAACTGACTTCTTTTATATTTGCTCATGCTCCTGCAGAGATTTGGTTTCCCAGAGTGTGTGGAGATGGTTCATGAACTCATCCCTTCCCTTGGACCTTGACCTCCTTGTTGGCAGTGAACAGCCATACCCTTGGTCATGCGAAGAGCTCTTTTTACCTTCGTGTCCAGGGTCCTTCTGGGTTCCTCCTATTAAACAAACTACAGCCCCACTTCAGGCTATTATTTTCTTTTTATAATGCTTTTATCAATAAGACAATCTATGCTCATAACAAGTAATCAAAAAAAAAAAGGCAAGGAAGAGAAGGCTCTCATGTACTGCTGAAAGTCTTTAACAAGGATGTCCATGTGTACCTTATCCCTTCCCAAACACCTGCCCAGCCCTTTGGATATCTTCCTCCAGCACAGAATTACTTCTTGCAGAATTACTTTGGGTAATCCCTAGACACCACCACTTCACCTTGCTCACTCCAGCTGCGAAGCTGTCAAAGACTTCCTTCACAGGATCACAGAATTATAGAATTGTTTGGGTTGGAAGGAACATTAAAGATTATCCCGTTCCAACCCCCTGCCATGGGCAGGGACACCTCCTACCAGACCAGGCTGCTCAAAGCCCCATCCAGCCTGGCCTGGAACATTTCCAGGGAGGAGGCAAGATTTGTTCCAATGGAAATGTCAAGATTTACCTGAGTGACTGATGTAAAGGAATTTTTAATGTGAATCTTCAGGTGGGATTTCAGGTGTACTAGACACTATTTGTTCCTCCTTCAGCAGCATTTAGAAAAGAGTATTTGTAGCTTAGTGCATTCTCTGTACCAGATATGGTTTACCTGTTGGGAAAAGCTATGCCTGTGGCTTAGTCCTTTGCACCATGGGAAGTATTAAAGACATACTCTGTTTCTCTTTTTCTCAACATAAGCTACAGAACAGAGAAGTTTATCTTGTACCTTAAAACCTTTTTATTGAGATTAAACATCACTGCAAAAACAACTAGTTGAGTAATTGTGCTGGTTTTGTTCAAAAAAGACAGTCATTTATTCCAAAGAATTTAATTAATTTTTTTTCCCTTGCAAGACTGTACCTGTAACTTTACTTTTTGTCATACCAAAGAATGAAGAAGCTTATGTGGATATTATGGATATTTCACTCAACTTATTGGAATCTAATTCATATTGTCTGTAATGAAAGTAGAGTGGATAAAAAGAAAATCACCCAAACTGCATCTATAGACTGGTCTTATCCTTCAGAAATATTAAATTTATCAATTGAAATCTAGCAGCTCTGGGACCTGTCGATGCTTTCTTACCTACCATATCTCAATCACATATAGTGCTTTTCCAATACGACTTGCAATGGGCAGATTTAGGATAAACACTTTCATAGGAACTACAGAATAGTAAGTAATATATAACTAAAAGATAATCTTCAAATACTTACACATTCACTATTACTACTTTATCTGACTAGCTCCCTGCCTGTAACACTCCTTACATCTCTGTAATGTATGTCTTCATTTCATAGATAAAGAATCCCTACATAAGAGGGGTAAGAGACTCCTTTTTTAAAAAAAGAAAGTTTAAGCAACTAGCCTAAAGGAACAAAATGACTTTAACAGTGTTTTGATACAGCACAGCCTTGAACGTACTCTGAGATGTTTAAAACTATTTGAGAGAGAGAAAAAAAAAAATGCGGGTTGGGTTTCTGTTGCTCTTGGTCTGCTATGATATTAAAGGGAAATGTGGTTACCTTCAGCTGGTATGGTTAACAAGAGAGAGGAGGCGATGACTGCATCCATTGACACCAAATATTAGATGGGCTTTGAGGGCACAGGGCAGACTCAAACCTCTAGGGAACAGTGGAGGAAGTAAAACACCTTGATTATGCAGAATTATCCTTATATTTTGGTTTTAAGATTCCAGGCTGTTCTTTCTGTCTTCGGGAATGCCTGAATATTTGCATAATCCTATTATTGTAGCATCTGAGCTTTAAAATAGAAATGCTATTATCACCCTGCCTTGTCCTGTCAGCAAGCAGGTGGAACCCTACCAGGCATCCCGTTTCATCACTGTTGAATGGTTGTTGATGGCTCCTGCTTTTCCTTAAGCCTGTAAGAGCTTCTGTGTGTGCAGACTTCTGCAAAGAGATAAATACTTGAAAGCTCAACAAGATACATAGTCAAACTGAATGTAGTGACGTCTTGCAGCGTTTTTGGTCTCTGAGTGAATAAGCTGCATCGCTTATAGTCTGCTCTCTGCAAATGTTCTGCTTAAAGTAGCCTTGAAGGAAACGCAGTGCCTCATTTCAGAGTGGCTGGAGCAGTGTACAGACCCCTCATAGCAATGCATATCAGGTTCTTACAATGTTTTTCTTAATTTTGTGGGGAAACATTTTGAAGAAGAGAAGGGGAAAAAAGAAAATATGCCTGAGGCTGCTGTCTGCTCCATGGAGAGCATCCATTAAGTAAAGACCTTGATGTTGACTCCCACCATGGGAACTGCTGCAGAGTGTTCGAGCTCTGGTACAAAGTGTCCGTAGCAATAAGATCTGATAAATGAGAGTTCAGTTTCTTTTTACTTCAGGCAGAGTTTTGACAAAATATGGGCTTTATTTCCAAACAACAGTCTGTGGTGTTGGTGTATTTTACTGTAGCTCATTCTATTCAGAAGCCTGCACTTCACCTACCCGTACACAGGGAGATGTACATACTGCTGCTGTAGTTATATTAGATTCTTTAGCTGTGGTTAAAAGTCTAAAAGGTAATCTTGAGCTCTAAGCCTATTCAGTGACATAAGGAGAGATGACAGTAGTATTTCCATCCTCGAGACAGGATCGATCTGCAGGGAGCATTGCTACTGCAGCTTGCAATCTTTTCTCACCTGCTCATGCGAAGATCCAGATTTTGAGGTGTTGCCAGAATCATCAGGAGGGCTGAAAGGACAGGGTTTTATGTCCGATTCTCCACGTATTTGCAAGTTGAGATATGTTTCTGCATTATATATGAGGAAGCACTTTTGGAAAAAACTGGGAGGTAGGCTTAATGTATTACTTTGCATTTGTAGGTTATAAAGTGATGTGAATGGAGGCAAGCCTCTGACTTCACCTGAGGTGTCCCTATAGAGGAGAAGGGAATGCAGTAAATGAAGTAAATTTCAGGAGATGTATCTTTGATGGTGACATACTTCTGCCACTAGAAAGCTGAGGTCTTTTCACCTCCTTCTTACTCTTCAGTTACTAGTTGGCCATTCCTGAGTGCCTACCGAATGCTAAATTGAGAAGCATATACCTCCTTTTGAAAAAGAAATTGCAGCATTCATTCTTTCAATATAAGCTGCTAGATAGCCTGATCAGTATGCCAGCCCTTGCATGCAGTGGTGAATTAACAATCAACTTAAAGACCCAGAGCCCTCTATGCAAGGTGGTAGGTACAACATCTAGCACACCTTTTAATCAAATGTATTTGTTACAGAGGGATTTCTGGACACAAACAACTGGTCTAGAAGTTTTTGCTGTTTAAACTAAAATTCATGCACGTTCAGACTTTGCAAATTCAGACAATCTGATCTAAATGTATTGATTTTTCCATTTCAAAGCATATACTACAAGCAAAAAGGGTTATGACACTTTGAGGCATGCTGTATTGCTTTGTGATGTTTGTGTAATTTGTGTGCAGTCAAAGGTAAATAACATGATGAATTAATCAGATGAAAAGTGGGTTTTCATGCTAGCTGAGCATCTCACAGACAGTCACTCTAACAGGGCTTTGGAAATGCTCCGACTGTCATGATCTAGCAAAGACTAAAAGGACTTGATTGCTTATAATATATTTCCCCTGAAACAGTTAAATGATAATGCTAGACTTATTTTATGTTTCAGAATGGAGAAACTCTGTCCTGGAAGAATCATTGCATCTTTGTTATTTGAGAAAACTGTCATTTTATGTTTATCTGACAAAGTATGTGAGAGTAGTTGGGGGCTCTGAATTGCTTCCGAGATGCTCCAGCACTACCGCACTCATCCACGCTGCTATGAGCACCTCAGCACTGGCCAAGAGGAGGGAGGATGTTTATATTTAGAAAAATGCTATTGAGAATAAGCACTAAGAAAAAAAAAACCCTGACTGTCCCTTTGAAAAAGACAGGGATGTGGCTGCAGCCCCAAAATGCCATGGACAAATCCTTCCTTATGGTTAGTCTGTACCACTGGTGGAGCTTTTAAATATATGATCTAATATCTCTCTCCACTGTGTGCCCTTCCATGTGGTTCAGGACAAAATGACTAATCCTATTGGCAAAATTAAATTGTTGTCATTGTTTCCCAGAATTCATGGTTAATAACGGGGGCCAGAGGTCTGAGAAAGTAGCAATCCTCGTGACTGTCTATCTTTGATGGTAGAAAAATTTGATTGAGAAGATCATTTAAGATCCCTAGGTGACTAATATTTTCAATTAATACTAAATTTTCTGGATTTATGTTCTGAATAGTTATAAATTACGTTCACGCATGATTCTTTTTCATGGTAGAGTACTTTTTTCCTAGTTTGTTTAATTGCACTTCTTCTTTCTCCTACATATCTGTTAATGTCTCTGTTATAAACATCTATGAGAACCAAACGAGCTAGTAATAAGCCTGGACAGACTGCTTTACTGCAGCTACTTATAGGGATTTCCCTCAAGATCAGTTGTTTACACACAGTTACTTTTACTTAAAACTGATGAAATAATTAAAACAAATCCCCTGCGTACATGGGATAGAAGTCTCATTGAAGCCATATTTAAACAGCTCTCTACAACAGGTTTTTTTGTTTGCCTTTTTTAGGGCATGAAATGCAAGTTAGATGCTCTTCATTGATGAAAAGTTTTGCAAAGCACGTCATTAATACTCATGTGAATGTCTCTTGTCACCACACAATAGAAAACTCTGATTTTACTGATCAAAATATTACTTTCAACCAAGATGCTTTTTTCTCTTTTTTGAGTTTGATTGTGATTGTGATGCATTATCTCAGGCTCAGAAGTGATGGCTGTGTTTGTGTCTGGTCAGGTTCTGTGGTGTCTTTGGGAGGTGGTTTTGTGGGTGGTGAGGCTCAGGGCAGCTGCTTCATCAGAGGTGTCCGCTCCAATGCTCATGCAGGAGAAGCAAAGCCTGTGACTTGGGAAGCTTGTGCACCAGCATCTTCATTTTGGTTTGGAGACTAGGTTGTGTAGAATCGGAAGAAAAATATTCCACGTCCCCATCTCTTCCTTCAAGCTGGCTTTCTTGCATAGTTCACAAAGATGAACTACCCACAGAGTAGTCTTTGAACTTCTCCTCATGTAGAGCTGAAGCATTACTGGTGACCCTGTGTTGGATGTCAACACTGAGCTTGAAGGGAGGAAAACACCATGTGGGTGGCAGGTTGTGACTTGGGAGCAAACCTCAAAACTCCAGTCAGTATGAGGACCCTGGTGTCTGTTGCAGGCTATGGCTACGCACGCTGGGATCTGACACCAATGCTTTTAAACCAGATCGAAGATCCAGATCTTCAGCTCTTGTGAAGCACACATTAGCTTTTCAAAATGTACTGCTTTCTGGGTAGCAAGAGACACACAGGATTTACAGGGAGCCTTCAATTTTATTTATGGCAAACCAAACCTTCACTAGGAAGTACAAATAACACAGGACTGCCACCCTATGCATCCTGCTAACACATTTATGTGCTCTTGCTCTGTTCACTCTCACTGGTGCTGTCTCTCATTTTTAGCTTGTAACTTTAATAATCTATGCCACTTCCTTCTGTACAATATTCCTCCTGCAGCTTTCATTTGACAGCTCTGTTTTTAATAGAGGATAAGCATGAAACTCCAGCTGAAGCTGAAGACATATTTCTTATCTCTTACTGCATTTATTTTCCTACCCTTAGAGCTCACTATCTTGAACAGAGGGAAAAAAAAGAATTTTTCATATTTTAAGTTGAGATGTACAATAGGTTTCCAGAAGCTTTGTTAATTCAAACTTAGTTACCTTGTAGTAAAAAGGCAAATATGCATAAATTGTCACTTGGATAATAGGCTTGATTCAACTATGAGTATTTATCATAGTGATTGCAATAACATGCCAAGGAGCCTGATTTAGGGAAGAGTCCCAGTTTTTTAAGTATTGAATGAAAGTGTCATAATATCAACATGCATGCCTGCCTGGGCTTTATGATATAGCCTGATGTATTGGTTGAAACAAAGAAGTAAATTGGATGGCAACATGAAAATAAGAAATAAGAAAATGTTAACTGTGAAATAACTGTTTCAAGGCAATTTGTTCCACTATTCTCTTCAGGACATTATAACATTTTTCCATGTACTGTGTGTTTTTCAGTTGAAAGACAAGTTAAAACTCACAGTTTCATTTCACAGTGATGCTGCTAAATTAAACCATTTTCCTGTATGTTTGTGTTTGCCTATTTAAATGACAACCTTCAATTTGTCTGCCCTCTCTTTCATATGGGAAAAGATTTAAATGTCTGTCACAACTAATGAAAAAGTAATGGGCTGCTTGAATATGCAATGTATTTATTATATGGATGCTGTTAAGAACTGGTGGCTTAAAGCAGGATGGTAGCTGTGAGTTTGTCTGCTGTGGATAAAGGAGACCCAATTTTGTTCTCCCCACAGTAACTTTGAGAGGTGTCTTTATGGGAATATGGAGCCTATGGAGAGGAAATGCTTTATCTGGCTGATTTTGATTGTCTTATATTGGCATGAAACTTCAAACTATTAATAAGTGAAGTGCTTCAGAGGGAATGCTTCCTCAGCATGGAGCATTAAAGAATTGGTGTTTAATGGCTGAAAATACTTCATGCTATGACAGTCTGTTTTCTGGCAAACAGGTCCTCTAGCTGCAAAGTAGCATTGGCTGAGATGCACATGAGATGTGCTTTACCTCGGACCAGAAATCATACAGGATTTTTTTCGAGTTTGCATGTCTGAGTGCAGACCCATGGCCTGCAGATGTACCTGGGAAAGGACAATTGCCAGAAGGCTCTTCAGAGCTGCCTGTTTTTCTTTTGCCTCCCCTCCTTTTTTTTTTATACCTCCTTTATGCCTTCATTTGAAAGCTTTCCTTTTCTTTAGATCTTTCCCCAGCTCCATTCCTGGCCTATTCTGGTTCCTTGGGGATTACTGATTCCAAAGATGGCTTTGGGGTGGTCATCTACTCTTGATTCTTTCTAAAATGGAATTTGTTTTGTTGCGAAACAATTTTTATCTGGGAACTTAAAATAATTTCCTATGCAGGAAGAGTGGCTTGCTAAGATATTTCAGAAAAAGTGGGAAAATAATGAATCAAAAATTTTAGTTCTGTTTGACCAGCTCTTGGAATCAAAAGCTCTTGGAAAAATTCAGGGTAAAACATTATTGAATGAGATACCAGTGATGTACCATTTGATCAGCCCTACTAAGAAGGGTCTGTGAATCATCCTGACCTCTGTCTCCTTTGTATAACCCCTGCGACATGAGATTTGCTATGAGAAATGGAACAAGATTAATAATTAATATGTTTGCTGGTGTCTGAAATAGCGACATAAGGTTGGCTTTAGGCACATGTTTTATTAATGAAGTTTGAAAACAATTGCTTTTTCTCAGCAACAGACAGCTCAGACCTTTATATTGAAGAAAGAAGAATGGTGCTAATATCTGGGGGCGGGGGTGGTGGTGTCGTGTTGTTGCTGCTGTTTCCTCACCTGCCCAGGGTATTAACAGAAGTCGATCACCACATATAAATGTGAAAAAGATTGTGAGGTTGTGAAGTGAAATGGGCAAAAAGCCTAAAATAAATTTTAAATTGTTTAAAGACAGCATATGTGTTTTACCCAATTCAGATAAAATATGAAACAGCTCACCACTTTCCACACTGTGTAAGGAAAGAATGTTTATCCTGTTAATGTAACAAAATATCTGTGTGTCAATTAGGGGTACAGTGTTTTTATGACTCAGAACTCATTATGCAACAAAAAGTGGGAAAACATAACTTTCTGCAGCATCTCCCCTCTAATTGTAATGACCTGTAATACAGCAATGAAAGCCCCATCTTAAAGTGGAAACACCTTTATTAAGTGAAAATAATTGCACTTGTATTCCTTGACCTTTCAAGTCTCTGAAAGTTATTCTTGTTCCTGAGGGCTAGCAGCCATCATATGTCTGATTTTGTTATTAATATTTAGAAAGAATGACTTTTAAGAATAAGCACTGCTGAAGTAAGCCAAACCTTTTGAAAAGAATCACTGATACTTTAATTATCCAATAAATTACAGTTCATGTACAGCATTAATTAGAAAATAATGCTCTAATAAATACGATCTTCCCAACTTACATGCAAATTGAAGCTTTGCCTTCCTGCTCAGAATTGTTCCAAATGAATTTGTGGCCAAACACTGGTATGTTCCAATATCCTGTTTTTCATGAGGGTTATTGATTGCCAGGCTGCCTCCAACCAACCTGTAGTGATAACTCATGGTAAGATCAATATCTGTGCCATTTTGCTTCCACCTTTGAGGGGAAAAAAATCAAATTATGCTTATAATTTACAGAGCCTATTCATATTTATCTTAAATTGTGTGCTGTAGCACACCTGTAATGATAAAAATGTAGTTAAATATCAGAACATTATATCATTTTTTACACCAGACTGCTGCTTATATCAATCTTAATGATGTCAATAATTATGTTCCTTGAAAAATCTTTACTGTTTTTATGCTAGTCACCAGTGTTCATCCAAATGTCTACAAAAAGTAATTACAACTTATTTGTCCAAACTAAGTTATCCATCCAATCAGGAGTATAGTACATACCTCGATGACTACTACCTTACTTTGTACAATATAAAAGGCACCTAAATGTGCTTCGCAGTCCTTGCAAATGATGCCATAAATTTGGCTACAGAAATGATTTAGAGATATGGATTGGGAAGAATTGCATTTCAGAGGACAGACAAAAGCTGAGAGAAGATTTTATAAAGCAAGTTTGAGACATAATTTAATGAGAAAGTTGTTATTTTAAGACATAGCTTGTCTCTGTTAGTTCACTAAATAGAAAATTGATTGTCTGCAATCATTATGCAGCTATTTACAAATGACAAAAATACATATTTTATGTTTTAAGAAGGGAATTTTAGTGGTATTACCATTAGCCGCATAAGGGTTGATCCACATGAGGTCCAAAGGAAAAATAAAGTACCTCAGTTACTAATGTTTGCAAACCTTGGGCTTCTAATGCCACACTTTACGTTGTGAGCAATTCTAAAAGCTACATAACCACATATTTGTGTTTTTCCTAATTTTACACCACAGCAGTCTCTTCAGCTTGTATCTCTTCTGTTGACTTGTGTGGGTGTGATGCCTATATCTCCATAGCATGCAAAGACCACACGAGAGTTACTGATGGAAAACTTTGGGTTTGCAGAAGGTTTTATGGCAGTCCCTGAAACAAGGGCAGCGTTGTCCCTATTTGAAGGATTACAGCGTAAAACATTTCTGCTACTTGTTATTTGCAGAGATGGACTTAGTGACAGTGATGGTAGTTTTCACTGTTAAACTGAAGCACACTTGTGCTGTAGCTATTTTACTGGAAGATCTGACCTGGATATACAGTGCAATACTTTACTTCCATCACCCATCAAACTTTCTCTACATAATCAGACTGGATAGGTAGTTGTTTTTTTTGCAGAGATTTTTGAATTACACTGTGGAATCTAATTCTGTGTTCCAAGGGAAATCTAGACAAATATGTATGGAAGAAGTGAGGATCCTTTTAAGTGAGCACTTGATTTTAAAAATTAATAATGACCGATTAAAACATGAAATAGATTTAATTCTATGAACAAATTTGAGTAGTATTACATTTATCTAGGTCTGACAATCACTGCCTTCTCTTTCAGAAACACATCAACATTAAGAAATTTAGACATGACAGTGCACTTCAATACTTCTTCCTTCAAGTTACAGCTGATTCTTGACCCTTCTGTACCTCCACTCTATCCCTTTTTTATGTTTTGCTGTAGTTGATCTAGGTTTTAGCCGCTGTTTTGGGGGAGTTTGGACTGCCCCAAGATGAGGAAAATCTTAGCTGGTGCCCACCCATGAGCCTGTTATTTTTGGGCATTAGTCTGTAGCAGTGCTAGGATTTTGCCATATTTCAAGATTTACATATGGTATATGCTGTCTAAATCCTTCCATTTTCTAATGTAGGGTATTCTGGTATTTTGTTTGCCAGTTCTCTTTAATTTCAGAATCAATCACTGAAATAACTGCTGTCATCATTACATGGCTCCCAATTAAGCTCTGTAATTGTTTTTCAAAACAAATCCAAAGTTGTTGGCTTAGTTGCTGCAAATGAATTCTTCACAGTATCCCCGTAATCATTCTAATCACTGTGGTACAATGATTATTAAACTTTGCATATAGATCAGAGGTTCATCTCCTGGTGTGGGCTTTTTCCTAATTAATATGCTTACATCACTCAAGCAAGTAAATTAATGAATTCATGTGTTAGATGATGATTTAATGACTTTGTGTTTTCTCCAGTATCCTGTCTTATATTCAGAAATATTTGAAGACATACTAGGAAAATTTTAATATAAGCTTGTTGAGGCAGCGATTACTTACATATTTTCATAGACTTCCTCATGCAACCATTGAAAAAATACTTTTAGCCATTATAGGAAATGCATCCTGGACCATTTTTTTCAGAACCTAAACTTTTACAAGGGGTTTTATATTCTGATATTGAATTCAATAGTTCCGTTGGAATGTAAGACATTTCAAATCATATTGATATGTGTAAACTTAAAAAACCCAACCTATTGTATGTGTTATGAATTCATAGAACAAATGATCACATTCCATTTGCTTCATAATTTAACCTTTTATAGAACGCCAGTTATGAAATGTTCCAAATAAATTCTTCATTGAGTTAAAGGCTTTGGGAACGTAAATAAGTAGCACCTTACCCAATTCCCATCTTGATTTGAAGATCTCAAGTGAAAGGTTTTCTATTATCTCTTTTTCTTTTTTTCTTCAGTTGTTAACGATTTATGATAACATTTGAATATAACAATATATCTGTATTCTTCCAAGCCAGTGGTTTTGTTAAATCTTTAATGCTGGACTTATTGTGAACTTCCTTCTAAGGTACACTACTGAAGAATAATTTCAGTTCCATCTATACAAGGATAAACTTGTAGTATATGATGACTTGCTCAAATTTATAGTACTTGATCAATACTTGTGATTTGCTATTCAAATAGTTTCTATCTCAAATCAAATAAAAATGAGGAGGAGTAGAATTTATTAATGAACATGAATGTGTGAGTAATGTGTATTTACAATGCAACTGCAAATTATACAACCTGTCCTTAGGGTAATAACTTACAAAAGAATTGTGGAAAATAATATAATGAATTTCTATCATCTTTTCACACTGAAAAAATATTGATCTAGCTAAAAATCTTCAAAGACTACAGCAGCACATAAAACTTAAAAATATGTTGAGGCATTAGAGATCTTTGCAGACTACAATTATTCTTAGGGCTTCTTTGAGAATTGTCAATGTTTCATTATACACAGGTTAACTGTTAAGCTGCATACCCACAGGTTCCTCTGGTGTTTAGACTTCCCTTATCCTCTCTGATTAGAGTTTCTTCTGGGTGATGTATCTATTGATGCTATGATCCCAGCACCCCTCCCTACGGCCTGACCCATGTTCAAGTAAATCCAGCAGCGCTGATGAGCCTGCCTGGACCCCCGCCCTTAATTTGAACTACTTTCTGTGTAGATATACGTATACATAATTTAATGGATTATCTTTTTGTTGCACTGTTACAATGAAAATAGGTATTTTTTTAAGTCTTCACTGCGTTCTGTGTTCCTTAGACTAATTACATTCAAAGGGAAATGTCCTGCTAAGTCACCTGACGCTTGTAACTGCGAAAAAACCTTACAAAACCCCCTAGTATACAATATTTCCATAGAGGAAGAAAATAGAAAGTTTAAAAACTACTGTCTGTGAACAGGAGAGAAGAGTTTGAAGGCATTTCTAATTTTTCTCTGCCTTTGAAGTAGTAGCTTCAGTGAGTCAAGGGACAGTTTAGTGAACAAGTGCATTACAGTAGGGCTGTAATTCATTTGTCAGGGCTATAAATAAGATAAACATGTTTTGGAGGTTACTAGGAATGGTTCTAAAATTTATTGCAATAATTGCAAATCACATAAAATATGGTTATAATTATTGTAGTTTTCATGCTTCTGTTCCCCTCACTTCTACTTGTCTGCTAGTTATTCTCTGTGGTACTTTGATTTGGATCAAATTTGAATCTCTTTATCTTATTTTACTGCATCATTTTAAGTTATGCTGACATATTAAAATATTGCAGTGGATAATGCTTATGGTGGTTATGGATTTATTTGGTCTATTGACTGCTTTCTGTGAAAATTATTGAGGAAAAAAACCCTCTCCGTTTCAAACTTTTATGGAAATGCTAGTTTATGTGAATCCTCTGGGTATTGAATGTAAGCTCAGAAAAAGAGTTAGAATCAGGCACCTGAGACCAAAGGGGAAAACTCAAAATACTGCAGAAAACACTTGTTAGGAGGTTCTAGGTGACTACTTTTGGGGTTTTTTTTTCGCAGTGTGGAGGAAAGCTAGTTGTACCGAACTGAATGACTTAATGGAAGAAAGCTGTGGAACTGATATGTTAGAAGATAGGCTGTAAGCAGAAAAAGTAGTAAAAATCATTGCTGATAATCCCTCAATCAACTATAACAGAAAAGTTGAAGTGCGGAAAACTATAAATCAAATTTGAATGTTTCTTTATTTACCATCAACATCAGACAGGGAAACAGCTGAAATATGCCCGGTATTATAAACAAATTTGACTGTCTAGAAGTGTGTATAATAGGCAAAATGGTATTTATCAGGACATCTATATAGTTTTCCTAATATGTGTGCTGATTTAGTGATATTTCCATTCATATTTTAGTTTCCATTGTAACTAGATCTCTTACTTTCAACAGTGTCCAACAGGAACTTAGTGTCTTATATATATTACTTAGCTCTTATGCCTACTTCAGTTCTGTGCAATTTTTGCATTATGGTTGTTAGACACAGGATTTTGATATGAAGTTGCAAGAAAGTTACTATATTCACTGGACTTATAAGACTAATACAATACATAATAAAAGAAGATAATTAGGAAATGCTAAGCCTTCTTTCCTTAAAAGGCATTAATCAGCATAACTAGTTATGTAAAATGTGCTAAACGGCAAGTTAGTGTGGCTATAGCTATATTCCTCTTGCAGTTCTGTATTTCTGAATCAAAGCAATACCTTGCAGTGGTCCTTGCAGTTCTTTTCCATCACCAGCAAAGGATATGATTTCAATTTCATACTGTGCTTTAATTATCTAAAGTTGTTAGAACTTTAAATATATGGGCTCGATCCTTATCTGATAAAACTGGCATTAGCTCTAGCAAAAATCAAAGAAAAGAGCTGAAGGCTTCCCATTCCTTTCAGGTCACAGTGAAAAGCTCCCAGACTGTGACAGCCGCAGTGATAGTCTGATAACTTCTAATTGACCTAGATGGTTCACTCCCAAAACGTCTTACCTAGAGTAACTGAGGCTTTGCAAAACGTCCTTATAGTACAAAGAAAATAATCTAATTAATTGATAGGTAGGGAAAAAGTGAAAGAGAAAATATGAATATCAGTTATAGGACAGTAGGAGACTTCATAGATATCCTGGCTAGTTAAACCTGCTCTCTCTACTGTTTCTGCGTGTGAGGACTCCATGGTTGGAATATGAGTCAAGTTTTATAAGTCTCTAAGGAAGCTGCCTGTATAAATGAATAGGAAGGAAATGGATGGGTGAACTGGAAAGACTGGAAATTCATGACATGAACCACTAGACGTTCATTTTAAAACCAGGAAGAACAAATGGGATGGGAAATGGGTGAGGAATTCTACTCATAGGAAGAGAAGTTACACTATGAAAAGGAGATGAGTATTCACTTGCTAGCAAAATATCTGGAAACAAATTAATACCTGGAATACAGAAGTCAAGTTGACAACTAGTAGTGGTACTTTACAGAGGAAACTTGTGAGCATTTAAAAGTTATTGAACAATTTCTGTCTGAGTATTCAGTAGGACACAATTTTCTTTCATATCTTGCACGAATAATTTTTTCTAAAAAAAATTTTCCTTTTCTAAGACCATTATTTTCCCAGTTCTATTCTGAAGAAAACAGTCATTTTTTTCCAGATTTCCTGCTTTTCCTTTTATTGCACTTATGTTTCCAGGTCCTTAGTGCAACAAGCTGGTGTAAATGTGTCCGTAGTTACTGAATAAAGAATCCTATGTACCAAAGTATTATTGAATGTACAGAGTATTGTAAGGTGGATATCAGAGCTGTGACTGTCTCTTTCTCTACATAAATGCTAAAAATATATACATGAAATGTTAGAATTAGAAATTGGAAAGGATGTTGGTGACTTTTTTTTTTGCCTTCCAAGCATTTATGAAGTTGAAAGTTATATCAAATACAGGTGCACAGCATCTCCATTTTTTCAGTTTTCACAGCTGTTCTGCGGATTCGGCAGTAATTTTGTATGTTTTAAAATACTTTGGGGACAATTTTCAATAATGTGCTTTATTTTCATTTGTTAATTTTACTTAACAGCAGACTAGCAAAAATATTTTTTCTTCATTCCTCAAATTTACTGTGCCTGCACAACTTTAAACGCTCCACTATATTCATCCTTTTTCCCCTCAGACTTCTGACAAGGAGGCTGCTAATCATGTGACACCATTACTATGTAAATTAAATACTTTAAACATTAATATATCCCTTTTTTCTTTAAATAAAATCAGTGATTGTGTAAACAAGTAGTTCTTGAAGCAGCCTTAGCCCCAGGACCTTCCTTGTGCTGCACAAGCATCAAATGCACCAACCAAAAATCCTCTCTCTCGTGGTAGTAAAGAAAGTTGGGGTCTTTTCATAGGCTGTACTCCCAAACACAGAAAAGCAAGGAACAGAGCCTGGCTGTGGGGGCACATTTTCTGGCTGTGGCCAGTCTTGTTGTGAGTGCTCACTATGTTTTGAGATATGTATGACTGCACTATTTATTAAAACACAAACGATTTACAATGAGAAAATATTTTTTCTGAAGTTGACTTCACCTGTAGTATGGGAGTGGGTATCCTTTAGCTGTACAGTTCAGTAGGATTTCTGGATTTGCTGAGCTCATGGAATAAGTGATATCATATGGCTCTTGGATTAAAATAGGACCATGAAGGGTTTCTTCCCCTGTGAAAGAAAAAGGATAATATTAGTCAACTTTAGTGTGTCCCTACATGTGAAAACATCCTTTGTTGTTCTTTGCTTTTGGGCAGATGTTAAGGTGTGTTGTTATATTCAGCAGAGCATCCAGCTCCAGACACTTGGTTACTAAGGAGGAAATATTTCAAGTCTGATTGATAATAAAATCACATATCCTAGGTGCTGGTGATTTATTTTGCTAGTGAGAGTGAAGACTACCTTCTTAGCTTATTTCCTATGGAAGCTATATGTCCATCTGTTAAATCTTCCCCATGCGCCTCGTGCTTGTGCTTTAGATGGTGCCTAAAAGCAGGAAAGGTGCTTCTGCTTCCCTGCTCACCTTGTGAAGTGGAAGTGTCAGCTTCATGTCACTCTTTTGAAACACAGGCAGCTCGCTGACTACAGCCAAACTCTAGCAACACAGGTATTTCCATATTGTCCATGACCACATATAGCATGGGAGAGGGAGAGCAAGGCCCACTAGCAAACCAGCAAATGAACTCTGTAGCAGGAGGTCTGTTGACACCAGTAGAGCCTCCTCCTCCATCCCCAAAGATGATCAGTTGTCCCAATGCATTAATTCAGTGTTCACCTCCAGGCAGTTCCCCAAGCTTCATCACTCCAGCCAGGTCAGCTCTGACCGCTGGCATCCCGTCAACCTGAGCGCCTTCTGCAGAGCCATAGGCAGCTGTACAGAGGACGTGTCAAAACGCAAGTCCTCTATCAGCTGTATACATATTCATCTCCCTTCCTTTTCAACCATTTCAGTATATTATATTTCCTCTAAATTTAAAAAAAAAAAGCCAGATCAGCATGGTTGTCATGTTTCATCTGTTACACTTTCTGTTTTTCTAAGCTGTAATCCTGGAATTGTATGAATAATTACTTATTTGACATAATGTGAATGTAATACTCAATTTTTTACAATATAGCTTATTTTTACTATTTATTTAATATCTGAAATATTTTTAACTAAACCAGAAAAGTTATCCATGTCATCTTCCTAACCATAATTTTTTTATACTGATTAATGTGGTCAGACTTTTCTATTTCACTGGATCTAAAGCGAAGAACATCTGGAAAACTGTAGAAAGTAATGAACAAAGGAGATATTTTATACTTAATCTTTTATGACCAGAAGCCTTTTTAAGGGTGGCATCTGATAACCTCAACATTTTTTCTATATCTTAGTCAAGATGTCCACTCCTATGCATCTGTTAGTCTGATTTGTACTCTATGCACTGAACTTGGAAATTCTGCCCAGCCTGTTTTCATCAACAACACCTGTGAGAAATAGCCTTCAAAAGAATTGGAGTGAAACTCTAAGTAGCAGTCAAAAAAGATTGATTTGTCTTATACCACAACAACTGTTTGAGTAGACACAAGTTGTTTTAAGAATATCTCATGTTATAATGGAGATAGCTTAGGTATACTAGAAAAATATATCCTCTCAGTTTAGGATATAAAGTAAGTCAGGTCAGTAAAAAGCTGAGATGTACTTGTGGTTTGAAGATAAAATATTAAACTTGGCGGAACATTATATGTGATATTATAAGTGACATAACAGACCGTAAAATGTAATAAATCACAAAGTATGAGTTTTAATAACTTCATTCTCCTAAACTTTGCAGACTATCTGAACTTAGACTCCAAATATTTCATGACCTATTCATAACTAGTGGACACAGGTGAAAATCTCAGAAAATATTAACAGGCCCAGTAAAAGAAAATACCTAAAAATAAGGACGTGTTTCAGCCTTTACCTCTGTCCAGAGCTTAAATCAATGTTTTTTCTTTTATTACTTCTTATATTGTGCTTCTCCCAGAGGTCTTTACTCATAGAGCAAGATGCTGTAGGAAAAATAACTTGTATGTTAGTGCCAGCTTTCTGATTGGAAGGGTTATACGTGTCCCAATTTTGACCTAAGACCCCAAATTTTTCCTTTATTTCATACTTTCAGAATCAAATGATTATAAAGTACACCAGATCTATTTCTGTTTCTCATGGTAGTCTTTCTTGTTGTGGGTAGTTGGGGAGAAGACAATTTGTTCAGCAAACCATGCAGCAAAAGGCAGAGAGGCTTTCAGAGGTGGTGGCTTATATATCTTTTTCTTTTCCTGTTGCTCTTCTTTTTAATCTCTTGCTAAACCTTAAGACTTTTTTTCTTTTTACAGTTTCTACAACTGATCTTTTGACTTGTCTTTTCTTTGATGGGAAAGTTTATTAGCCCAGAAGGGAACTATTATACTTGCCCTGTTAGTCATTCTCATTATTTTCCCAGTACTACCAGTGAAAATCTTACCTAAAGCATCAAAATGACCTGGAGAATTGTCATTCCATTTTCAAAATCACTGAAGTTAAGTGGTGAGCTACCTGATGTACATAAAATTCCTTGGTTTAGCTGATAAAGATGTAGGTATTTTGGTAAATTTGGAATTAAATTCCCTTGATGAGTTCTACTGGAACTTAGACAAATTTGTAGTTTGCAAACTTCTGAATATCTTGGGTCCGTATCCCCTTTCAGTGACCTTAATACAGCAGTGTAGAATTAGGACTCCCACATCTCCTTTATAGTAGGCCTGTCGATCTCTATCACAAATATATTGTCCATGAATTTTAGTAAAAGTGGCTTCATGCTATCATTTTATTTTCTCTTTAATATCCTTTTCTTGCTGCCTGATCTGAAACAGAGAACACCAAATTTGTGAGAAATTATGTGCAGTTTCAGAACCAGTGGTGAACTATGAGTCCATCTCTTCTTTATAGAAAAGGTCAGGCTGGTCATTTCTAATTTCCTGATAAATCCTTTTGTGTTTCGTATAGAGATTTGCTGTATGTTTCTCCCTTCTTGTCCAGATTCAATAGCAGTCACCATGATTTCTCCAGAGATACTTATGACAAATGAATCTTTGTAGGATAGTTTACTTTTGTTAAGATTTAAATAATTCATAATTTTCTAATCTATTGCAATATGAATATTTGATTAAATGTATCATTTTTATACATAACTTTTGTGCGAATCCTCAGCATGGTGCTTGAAAGCAAATATAAACTCGTGTTATGAAACATTTTACAAGA
Source organism: Cuculus canorus (assembly GCF_017976375.1). Lineage (NCBI taxonomy): Eukaryota > Metazoa > Chordata > Aves > Cuculiformes > Cuculidae > Cuculus > Cuculus canorus. The sequence goes on from NC_071411.1 coordinate 12,597,467, forward strand.
TGTTAAGATGTACTTTTTTTATGATACCAAATCATTTTGATCTCCATAAAGACCATAATTATGTTAGTCTGAATTCAAATCTAAAGTATGGAAATGAATCGACATTCCTTTATTCATTATATGATATTGTGTTCAGCCAATACAGAGGTTAACACAGTGCCAGTGGAAGAGGAGGTACCCTATTTTTTTCATAATTATGCATCAGCAGAGGATATCGCAGTGCTTTCCTCTAATTGTTGTGGGCAACAGTTAGTTATATTGGACTGATAGTCATGTCAGATGTAGTAAAAGAGGTTTTGGTTAGTCACAATAAATATTTAAATGTTTACACGCTGTCTCATCCAGACAAGAAGAATGACATACAAATCTGGAGCCCACACTTAATCAAATGAATTTCCAGCCAAATCCTGCTCCCTGTTCTTTCCTGTCATCTGACTCTGCCTGGCTTTGTGTTTAACTCTTTGAGGTATCTGCTCAACTACAAATGCTGGGAAATGCAGCCTGAGAACAACTTAGGCTGGCCAAAATCCAGTTTGTAACATGTGTATAGATGAGTAGACAAACACTGCAAAACAGTGGTTTTTCGTTTACATTCCTTTCCATACTCAATTTCTGTTATGATTTTTATTCCAAAGTGGAGTTCTAATTACTCTTACCCCAACCTGATCAGTAATATCACATAAATTCTGTTTTTTGAAACTGGAAATGTCCTGGAAAACATTTCCATTTGCAGAGAAACACCACAGAAGGCTTTTAATTTGCCTGTGTGAATCTGCTCCAAGTAGACAAATTCAAGAGGATTCCTTGCTCAAGGACCAGAAAGGTAAAATATTCACAGCTCTTGTGATTATTTCTGTTGCCATGATGTTTTGTGGAGGTGCATAGAAATTAGGAGTTCTTTGTACTGTGAGTTGAAGAACCACAGCTGAAGTTTTGGCTTGCACTGAGGAATCCCAACGAAGTGATGGGCTGTTCTGTCCTCGCTTGGACTCCTGCGGTGGGCTGTGCTGCTGCCTATCAGGTATATATGTAGCATATTAGTGTATCCCTGCTGAAGATCGTAAGAATAGAGAGGCCAGAATAATGGTAAAACCTGTACTCTGAGAAGCTTCTAAATACAAACCTGCTATAATTCACATAAGCAAACCAGATAAGGAGGAATTTATCCAGGCTATTAAGTTCCAGGAAGGCTGTAAATTCCAGGGGTAGTGAGTTCCTAATGAATCTTTCTTAATGTGCCTTAGATAGAGCTTCATATCTGATCCAAAACATTAATATGACTTTATGGGCCAAAGCTGACACCTGATTAAGACGCCTCTTTTAAATCAGCTTCATAGTAAAACACCTGTCAGTTCTAGCAAAAAGGATAGAGGAGGTGACTTAGGGATTTCTTCCCTGTAATGACACCATGGGTAGAAAAAACATGAAAAATCCAAATGGCTTCAAAATCTGTTTAATTTTCCTCACAGCTGAAGACATTAGTAAGTTTTAATTGGAAGAGGGGGAATTTGTACAGCCCACGGGTTTTTAAATGGGATTGAGCTTTTCCCTGCAAATAACATTGGGATTTTTGATTGAATCTTGTCAGAAGAATGGAATGATTATTTTCCTCATCAAAAGCTTGGACCAGGTAGCTCAAGGACTCTAATGAGCGTGACAGATGCAAAATGAGAGGTAATGGATAAGACACTGTTTGCTAACAGGAAAGTGTATCACACATCAGTTCAAAGAATGAGATATTAATACTGAAAGAGAAAATGACAAAAGAGGCAGCAGAAAAGGGCCATGAAAGCATTCTGGAAAAGAAAAATAACTTGTCAGTACTACAGGCTTCCCTTCTCTCCTTCTCAATGATCTTCAGCTCTCAATCAGAGTGTGAAGAAAAAGGCCTATGCGCAAAGAAAAGGAGATTAGAAAAAATGCCATAGGTTTGAACAGGCAGAAGCAACCTAAAACCTGTAGCATTTTCCCTAAGGGCCTTCAACTTGCATGAGTTTTCTCCCTTCAGACACTGATACAGAGCTCCAGAGAATGGGTCTCCTTTCAAGTTTCATCTTCTATTGAAAAAAGTCAAAGTGGGAGCAGTGATGCAATTCCACATTGTCTCTGTTATCAGACACCAAAACCAGAAAGACACTTAGAAAGACACTCCCTCTGATGTGGGGAGAAAGGTATGCGTCAAGGAAGCATGCAGGGTGAAGTCCTGGCCCTACTGAAGTCAGAGAAACCCTCAGTAGCGAATTGGAGCTTGGTGCTCAAGCCCAGATTTTATATACAAAGCTGTCTATAAAATGACAGTCAACAGTGCAACGCATCCCTTTCATCTAGGAAACGGTAAGCTAGTGATCCCCCTTCCTTGCAGATCTGAAAAACAGTGAGTGTAAGCAGGTGAGAGGAGATATAGCTGTGAGCCTGCCATTTTCCAGCAGCAGGAGTGGAGCGTCACCCCAAGCACCTGCCTTACTTTGTCCCCACTTTCTTTGTGTGATGCACGGAGGTCACCTGCAACTCACCCAGAGAACCAAGGACAAGATTTAAGTTAGGACTCCTTCAAACCTGGCAAATGGCACTGAAATTTTAAATATATTCAGTGCTAATAATTCTGTAGCTCCTAAATTTTATTCCTCAAAAAATGTTATTAAAATATTCCAATATTTTTCCTGATATTTAAACGCAACTCGCATGGCAGTGTATGTAGGGTGATCAGAGGCTAATGTGGTAAGCAACTCCCTCAGGTTATATACGAATTGCAGATTTTCCTGAAGTACTTGGGTGTGATAACAAAATAAAAGTATAAAGTGTGACTTTAATTACTGCTACAATCAACTGTCTGGATTGCCAGAATGTAGCATATAAAGTTAGTGTAATATATCACAGGTAACAATTGAGACAATATCAGGCAAAACATCATATTCTTGAAGTTTTTTCAAGTAAAGATGTGTATCGGCAAAAGACTTTGTAAAAATCTGATCCTTCAAACGTTTTTTCTTTTTAACAGTTTTGTTCTAATAACTGGTATTGCTTCAACAAATTGAGTTAAACTTCTGTGAATATAATTGGGCATCAGTGAATTTATGGCTCATCTGTGTTTTGGTCAGATACACACATGCATTCTAATTCCAAAATAATTAATGATAGATCTCTAAAAGTCAAAATATGATGTTTCTCATAATATCATACTATGTATGGCAATCAAACTCTTGCTTCAGGTTTTCATGACACTAACTGCATTCAATACAAACCCAAAGTATTCCTGAAAGATTCCAATCCAGAAGTTCAAGCCACAGTGAGGGGAAATTGCCCAAGACTGATGTATTCTGGATAGCATTCAGTGGAGCTTCACTAATTTACACTTTTGACTACACGTGAACACAGATTTGTGAACAAAGCATTGTGGAGATGTGTAAAGGTACAGTAGCCTGAGGAGGTGTAGGGGCTGTAAATACACCAATGTGTGAACTACATTAATAATCTCTTATTTTTTTAAAAAAAGAGTAATAATGTTAGAATTACGAACTGTGCAGGATTTCCTTGACATTATTGAAAGATTTTTTTCTAAGACTTTTGTGCAAGATGTAGACAAGATAAAGGAAGTCTTTAATTTGTGCAAGTGATTTGTTTTATGTCATGAACTTGGTCGTGTCCTTCAGATACAGAATTATTGTGGAACAGGCATCTAATTACGGAGACAAATATCTACAATGAAGTTAGAGGGATGTGTCTTTATGATGTATGGTAATCCTGACGTGCACTCTTCTCAATGAAATTTCATTAGTTTTTGTGTTACTAGGCAAGATGAATAAATAATAACGAACCTTTTCCAATCTACTGCACAAGCATTTTGTTCATTGTAATTTCAGTTATATGCGAACCTAGATTTCATGACAGATATTCTTTGTTGCATTGTACTGTTATAATATTCATTTGGTACTGTTGCCAAACTGACTGAAGGCCTAATTCAATAATTTACCTTACAGGAAAAGATAATAGCTATATCATTTAATATCCTGCCAGTTAAATAAATCCAGCAGTTTGTTCCTCAGTAACTTATTTTGGTGCAAAATATAACTGTGCTTTACTGTCTTAGGAGGATGATAATTTATTAAGCTCAGATTACTTTTTGCTACTGCCAGCCTTCAGACCTATTTTAGTGCAATGACTCCAAAACTCCCTTGCAATTATTGATGCTCTACAGAAAAGGGGAAAGTGTGAAATGTTAACTTGAGTAAGTATTTAACAACTTGGCAAGTTACAGTTCTTTTTGTGTGCAAAACAGAGGGGGGGGAAAAAAAAAAGCTTTAAGCTCCATATCAGACCAATTTCAGTGTTTTTACATGAAGTATCTTGCTTTACATTCCTACGCTCCCATACGGTGACTCTTGCTCCATTGCTTTCTTTCTCTAGAGCCTGAGCAAGCCTAGGGAATGGATAGCTCTGTCTCTCTTTTCTCTCTTTTTCTATGTTAAGATAAACCACCTGAGTGGTTTCAAGGAGTTAGACTGAAATGTCTTTTTCCCCTGTCCGCTGTTCTTGGCCAGCCTGAGATATCTGGAACAATCAAGCCTTTTAATCTCCAAGTTTATTTACAAAAATCTTTACCATCTTTCATGGTACCTTTTTTCCCGCCCCATGCTGGAAAGGATTGGAGACTCTGTTGGAAAAATACCGATCAAATACAACTGTATTTACTAGGTCTCTCTTTTTTCCTTTTTTTTTTTTCATCCTTTGTCATTTATTTTCTTTTTTTTTTATGTAGACAGTATAACCCAAAGAGCTTTCAGTTCAGTGCAAGCCTTTTGTAAACTCCAATGAGTATTGGCTCAGTCTCTACTGAATAAAGTATAAGCAACTGATACTGCATTTTTCTGCAGTCTTCTCTGTTTGTGAAACGTTAAACATGTAACGTGTTTATCCTATACTTGTGTGTATATAAATGTATAGTGAATACACATCCTTTCAAGCTATTGCATACACTGTAGCGAAAGAGAGAAAGGATCTAAAAATGTCTCTTTACTCTTCTATTTACATTGACTCCATAATATCCAATAAATGATAATTGGTTTACTAAACACTTTGGCATTTGAAAACTGTACCAATTCACTGTACAACAGCTACTGGATATTTGACAGCTGCGTTATTTTCTGATGGACATTTAGCAGGAAAAATTCAGCCACATTGGTATGAAAAAGAAATGATTAAAAAGGCTAGTTTGCAATATAATTTGAATATAATAAAGCAAACAATGATTCCTTCTTTCTTTCCAGACAGCACACTGTGTAAATCCCATTTGTGTTCAATGGGAAACATGTTGTAATGTGAAATAGTATTTTGGGTTTTGCAGTGTTATGTGTCCCAGACTGTAGAAAGCTAGATAAAATCACCATTATCAGGGGGAATTAAATTACAGGTGGATGTTTTAACTCTGTGTACGTGCTATTTAAATTTTGCTTATTTACTTTGAATAACTGGAATGAAATGGCTGCTTCATAGAAGCTTGCTTTTCCCACTAGGGCTTAAGTAACAGGCATGAATTAATTTAGTCAGGAACTAGCTATATGGACTTGACATCAGAAATGGTATGTAGTTAGAAAGGTTTGTATTCTGGAATATTGCTTAGAAATAATAGAGATCATGAAGATAAAAGAAAAACATATGGAGAGAATTTTTTTTTTGTAGTCCACGTTACTACCAGTGCAAAATCCCTCAGGGCACAGGAAGATCTCGTATAGAAATTTCTGGCTGCCACTTATTCTAGCTTTCAGATGATTGGTAACTTGGGAATAAAATCTTGGAAAATAAATCATCTTAAGCAATTAAGGTAATATCAAACCAGGCAAGATCAGAAAGGTCTTTATTTTCTTACATATAATTGAAGAGGAATGCAATAGATGTTTATAACATCTTAAACTGAAGACAGATCTTGACTGAAATTAAATTAATCAGGTAGTATATTCTTGAGATATTTATTGTATTGAGTGACTGATTTACATATGCTTATCATCAGAGTATTGATGTCAGTTTAGTAGACTGAAAACTAATTTTGGAACTTAAATGAATAAAATGGTCTTTCTTGACCAAAAATCAGGTGCAGTCCATTGCAAAGCTGTCTATCAGCCAATGAAGAAACTCAAGGGTCAAGCAGAAAGGTTCCTCCATTTTCATTCTATTGCTGTGCAAACAGAGATCTGCAGCCTGGTGTATGGCACACCTCTTTGCTCCCAGGGGATTTTGCTTAATTGTGTCTGTTATCCTCAGCAGAAAAATCATCGCAGTTCATCTTTGCTTTGGGCATTGCACGTAGTCTAAAGCAGAGGAATATGCAGTATAGTATTCAAGATATATGCTCTTCTAGTCTGCTTTTGTCTGACTGTCATGTAATCAGTTGGATGCGCCTTTATTTTAAGCAAGTATGGCTGTTTTGATGAGATGTGCTTCCTTGTATAACATCACCTGCAGATCTGTCTCACCTTTACAACATTTATGTTTAATTATTATTTTGGCATCCTGGCAAAAAATATTATGACTATCATAAAGAGCAGAAAGGAATAGTGATTTGAACAGTCTGTATCTCAGAAAAATCTGGTTGGGATGTCACGAAACGTGGCTTTACAATTAGACACGTGCTGCATTGCAAAAACCTGCTGAAAACAGTGAGGTGAAATAGCTCACCAAGAAAGGGCATCATAATATTCTGTGGTGGAAAATATTAGGGAACCAAAATATAATTAGCATTGTATATTTTGTTATTGTGTCAAGCAGTGAAAGCTCCCAGGCACTTCTAAAATAAATAGAATAAACAGAGACAAATGAAACTGAGCTCTGTTAAATATCATCAGCTAAGATCTGCTTTATTACTGGCAATTAAACAGTGAAAGTCAAAACACAAGCTATCATTATCACTCATTGATTAAAAACCAGTTAGAACATTGCATTTCAAACTATCCTGCCGCTTTGCTCGTTATGCATTTCAGCATGAGCAACAGCACAATGTTTCAGAAATAATTAGGAACACAGCATAAGTGATCAGTGCTAATGTTCTTGAATAAAATTGCCAAAGCAAATGATTATAGATCAGCCAAAAGACACTATTTGAAGCCATCTTCCTTTGTAACGATTTAATATCTTCACAATGATCTTTTTCTGAGCAAACACAAATGAAGTAAGTCTCTTCAGTCATGGCATCCTAAAATTTAGCAAAAGCCACAAACGTAATTTTCTAAATGCTCCCTTTTCAGAAAATAACTGCTAGCAATTGAGTTGCTCAGGCAATTTTTGCTTCTAGTCTCTGTTTTGAAGGAGCTAATATCAACATTTATGATGTATGGCAAGCTGGGAATATCTCACTGTCAAATTACTGTTCTTTTCCATTCAAGTAAAAAATGACCTTTATCTGATCTCTTCTCAAAAAAATGACAGCATAAATAGCGAAACAAAACCAAACTCAAAGAATAATAATAATAAAAAAAAAACCTGATAGGGCTTCACTGAAATTCTACTTCAGAGCAGAGATGGAATAGGAAGGGTTCAGCAGGGAGGGTTAACCTGAGCGCAGCAGGGCTTGCAGCCAAGTGTTTGTGAAGTGGAAACATTGCTGGCCGTGTTAGTAGGCTGAAAAAACTGGGGAATATTGGAAAGGTGGCTTTAAGACAGTCATTTTTTTGCCTTCTAATGTTGATATTTAACATAATTTAAATGCTATACTGATATAAATGGCAGTAGTCCAAACTACAGGGTTTTTTTAGGTATCCCTCTTAATTGTTCTTGAGACACTTATTCCAGAGAAGAGTCTGTAGAGTGTGGGATGATGTACCACTTGGGGAGATTTTGTACAACTTGTCCTCTTACGTCTCTTGTTACATACATTTCTGAAGAGAAACCAGAAACAGAAATGCTTTTCATAGGCAAATATGAAAAATCCTGCATCTGTGGTACCTGCTCAGTTGCCATTGCCAGTTTAGTTGGCTAGCATCTTATTTTACCCTCTTAGCTGCTTCTTTTTTTCCCCTTTGTTATTTGTTGTAATCTGGCAACTTTAACAAATGGGAATTATTTGTTTAAAAAAAAATATTTTCGCTCAGATCTTAAAAGGTGTAATTTCAATTCAAGTCTTTGCTTTTGTATTAATCAAAATTGTTTTGTGAAACAATTTTTCCAGCTGGGATTTACACCGATGCCTCTGTGCTAGTGTATTTAATGTATAGGGCACAACTTGGTTTCCACCCTTACCCATTATTTCATTTAAACTCACTATTTTTGAAGAAGCTCACAGAAACTAATCTAAGACTTCTGCCTTCTTGCCTCCTGGAAACCTTACAGAAAAGACACTGTGAGTGCAGGGAGGAGAACTGAGTCCAGGCTTAGGACCTCTTTACGCTTCTCTCAGTCCATCGAGTTGTCTGCAATTTTGTACAATTTCACTGTTTGGGATAGAAAGAACAAAAAATCTGTATTCTGAATACTTTGATGGGAGTTTTAACACCAGGACAATAATGAAATGCAGGTAAAACTTTTCATATGTATTACTTTTCTGTAATTTTTCGCTAATCCAAAAATCACAAAAATGCTGCAATTTTTCAGAAATCTGGCATACTTGGATTGCATATTTTTCCTAGCTACTGTAGGAACTGTTAGTAGGCTGCTAGATTACTGCTTAATAAACCACTAAATGAGTGCCATCTAAGATAACAGAGCATTAAATGATGACTATTCACGGAAAAAGTGCAGAAAGATCTACAAGAGAACTCTCTGCATAGAGGGAAATTGGAGGCAGATTTTAAAGACAAGAGAGAGATTTGGTGCTGTGATATGCCAAAGAAAAAAGTGCACTCAGTGTGGGAGATACTTCTTATCATAGATGGCTTGAGAAGGGGCAGGGAGTATTTCAGCTATTGGGATAACATAAGTAAAATGTAACAAATGCAAAGACAAAATAAAATAAAATGCAAAGGCAAATCCCTGAAAATATTCAATAATGTAAAGCTGATAATATTAAAAAGAAAATCAAGAGAGACAGAGGTGATGGAGAATTTTTGACTATAAAGACAGAAGTCTGGTTACTTGAATTCAGGATCTTGGTCCTCTATTTTCAATGGACTTTAGGTATTTAAGTACCTGTTCTTCCCATAGGTGCTAGGTCCTTGATCAAAACCGGGGTAAAGACATAATAAAAGCCTTGATTAACTGCTTTGTTTCTGTCCATGCATCACAGTCTTGTGTCATCCATCTACAGGAAAGGTTTTCCCAAGAAGGCTGAGAAAATATCTCCTTGACTTGTAGTAGGTGGAAAAAGATATTATCTTGACTGATACTCAGTGTGTGTGCTGTGTAGTATTACCAGTATGGTTACGACAAACCATCTGAAGACCATATTTCTGTGGAATGACATAATCAATGATAGATGCTGCTCTAATTTGGGTAGGTTTAGAGCACAGAATTTTAAAGGAAAGTACATGTTTTCCCTCTTCAATAATTGTATCCACAATACATCTTCTTTTAATGCATTTATTTTCTGCATGCTAGTATTTTTACATCTCTGTCACTTTGAAAAGTACATGGACATTTTAGTAACGCGTCAGGGCAATGTAACATGCTGTTGTTTTATTATTTTGGCTTACAACAAACATCCAGCTTTTGGGGCTGACAGAAGTGCTGTTTTTTCAACTTCTCCCCATAAATTAGTTATGTATGTGCACCTTGCAGTACTTTACATGCATAAGATTGTGACATAAAATCTTGAATCAGGTAAGGTTTCCCTAAAATATATATGAATTTCAGTTGATTTTTCAAATCGCGTGGCTTAAGTATTTATCCAAAACTGCAACCAAGTTATTTTAAGGCATAAAATGCAAATTAGGCTGGATTCTATTCATGGGACTCTGTCAATACAAGTGTTAGTTGCTTACCTTTCGGGTCAGTCTTGATCTGTAAAGTACAGTAACATTTTAAAGAATGTAAGGGCCTGAGCCTTTAACTTGTGAAGGAATTAAATCCAAATCCTCAGAGCTTTTGATCTGCAGCTCTCAGCCCCTGGAGGTGTTAAAAAACTATAGACATACAGGTCATTTATATGAAAGCTTACCGAGCTTCTAACCTTGTATTTCTGTACATCTCCAGATATTATCAATTTAAGCGTTATATCATAGAAACTCTTGAAAATAGATATGGAAACAAAAATGAGCCTGGAATCCAGATAAACTTTAAGTGGCTTCAGATTTTATAAGGGTAGCTTATTTATGATTTGTTATAAAAGGAAACTTCCAAACACAATAATAAAACTGGGTTTGTTGTTTGCTCTCTGTACTTTGAAATGTGTTTTAATAATATGGAGTTACTCGTGGTCCCTGGATCTCACTGCGCACTTTTAGTGTTATGTGATTTTTCTTAGACTCTCTAAAGAGAAGGCATTGTTACCAGTCAGTAAGCCTTGCAAAAGAGTGGCATCATTGGGAATAAAAACTACTTCAATTAGATTGATTTGACATTAAAGAAATACACCTGTCTTGAAGGAAAATTTGTGGAGTACACGTGCACCAGTTTTAATTACAATACCACACACAGTTTTGTACACTGACAACTTATCTTCAGGAGAGGCTGGGGGTTAGTTTAGTGAAAAAAAAGTAGATTAATTAGAAGATAACAAGTTATAGCTGATAAGGTCACTTGTCAGACAAATATGAATTAAATATCTATTGCATAAATGACTGCGTATTCTCTGGCCTAGAAAAAACTATTTCTGTTTTGCAAACTTTACAATTTTTTATGAGAAAGGAGCATAGAAAACTCTTTTTATTTCTACTACATTCAGTGTAAAGCAGAACAAATCTAATTAGAAAGAGTAGTTGGAAGTGTAATATTATATTCTGATTTAAATTGTGTTATATCGTCAGTGATTTCAGTAGCTTTAGATAAAGATGACTCAAATGTGAATCTGATTAATGTTCAACAGGACGTTACTAGAGGTTAACCTCTGCAGTTTTTTTCACATTCTCTGTACTGGTACAATTTTTTTTATAAGCTGTAGGAAAAGTAATCAATCATAACAAACTATTTGGCATAAGCGTATGAAGTGAGACAATATTAGAGGATGAAGAAATTGCATTCCATAAATCTCTTTCCTGTTGGTAGAAAGGCCATCTAAGCACATGAGTCAAAGTTTGGATAGATTTTACTCTGAACTACGAAACCCTTTTCCAAGGTGAGTTCAGGGCACGGTGTATGAGCTGGAGAATACACTGTGGTTTGGCAGGAATGGCAGCCCGGATGTCTTCTGCGCCAGTGAAACAATATCAACAAAAATCTGTCCAAGAGCGCACAGCAATTCAGAGGGAAGGAAGTCCTGAAGGGGACAGTGTTTGTTCTGTGATTTTAGAACATGGCTCTACTACCTGGGATAATTCTTCCAAATGATAATGAGCTTTGCATCTGCGTTTAAGGAAATCCAGCAGCAAACAATAAACACATACACCAGTTTTAGGCATAAAACTAACCACTGTGCAACAAAGCTTTGAGTCGATGCTGAAGTGCCCGAGGCCCCGGCTGTCTCAGAGGCCTTCCTCCATAAGATCGCTGATAAAACTGGGAGGGGAGGGGAGAGGGGAGCATCTTCTACGTTTTTTAGATAAAAGAAAGGTGAAAATGGCAACAGAGAGCACCATTCTTTGATTTTGAATCCTCCTTTCCTTCCTCTGCTCCTACCCTACCGTGAGCATCCCTCTTGGTGGGCAGTACTGACTGTAAAACAAGGGACTCGGGGTGTCATTTCCAGCAGATGAGATGGGACTTCAGTTCAAGTATGCTTGTAACACCATTGATGACTGCAGCTTTCTTGGTTTTGTCTGCTTAAATTAGAAATGCAAATAAATTAATGAAGATATAGAAATCAAGTTTTATGTAACTGTGGGACTGATGTGCACGTGTAATTTGTGTGCGCGTGTGTATGTGCAGAACAGCTCCAGCACGACAATTTCAGTGCAAATATCTACTACTTTTTAATACCTTTTTACAATCCAGTAAAATGTCTGTGGGATGAATTGCACAGAAATAAACAGTTTCTGATTTTATTGCATCTGTGTAAAATGTTTACAATATACCACATACATCAGATATCCTATTGCTAAAAGAGAATTGGAACCTGTGTGAAGCACAGATCAATAAGCCCCCTAGCCATTAGCAGGAGTTTTCACTAATGACTCAAGAATGAACATTTTGTGTCTTCTGGTTTTTTGAGAGCAAAAGTGAGTAGTATTCCCAGGCAAATAATGAGGTGATGTTGCTTATTCAGAGAAAATATTATTCCAAGAACTAGTATGATAGACCTGATCTTACAAACAGTATTTTGTGAGGAAAACATTTTAAAGCTATGATGACTTTTCTTGCTGATGAATAGTTGGATTACTTCAGTAATCTTTCACTTTTTCCTCAAAACCCTCCTTCTTCTTTTGGAACCATCAAGTATAATTATTCTATTTTTAAGGACTTCCAGGGCTCCAGTGAAAGGTGTATTTGTTGTTACAATAATATCTTTGTCCATGAGACTTTTAATTCTCACCAATAGCAGCTTACGCCGTGGCAAAGCTCACAGGAGTCTTGATTGAAAGACCTGACTTACAGAAGTAGAAATGAATGACTTACAGGTAATTATACTAGGTTGAAAAGCAGGAGCACGATGTTTGAAGCTAAACAATGTCACGGATATTGCCTTAATTAGCAGCAAAAGTGATTTAGCAGAGTAATATTCTAATACCAATTCAATTGCTACAAATTATTAATAACAATAAGCACAGAATAACCAAGATCCACTAACAATTAGGTGCAATATCTGTCAGAGGAAAACATAGTGCCCTTTTAATAATGAGATTGTAATTAGAATAGAACAATAAAGCATATATTAATATTGAACAAAGGATAAAATACCATGGTACTATGCCATAGAGGAGAGAAAAAAGTCCTATTGCCAAAATTCTAAAAAGGTCTAAAACTCAAAGATATAAAAGTAAAGGCATAAAGATCAGGATTAAAGTCTATAAATTTATCTTTGACTGCAAAGCTGATAGGACTTTAGACAGCTTTCTTAAGCAACCCTACTAGGACAAGGATTGTCGCATCCAGATGGACCTTGCACAGAAAGAGGGAAGCAGAGGAACCCAGAGAAGTGGGGGCTGCAGAGCTCTTGTGTGTCCAAAGTCACCTCCACGTGCAAAATTTGCCCTTCTATTTGCTCCCCTCTTAATTCCTACAGAAGAAACCTTAGGAGAGCCTTATCTCTGTGTGTATGTTAATTGTGATAACTATGCCATCAGCTCGAGTGGTTACTATCATACATTGGTAGGTGTGAGTATTTTATCTGGTTCCTGGAACTGTGTAATTCCATGAGAATTAAACATTGCTTTAAATTTTGATTTTTTTTTTTTTTTTGTTAGAGTCTAACTCTGGAGTTTAGTGAAAGGATACAGAAAAGAGGAGTTCTGGAGGATGGAAAACAAATACAAGGTAAATAAAAATAATCTATTTGCATTATTATTCGATGATTCAGGAGTACAATCTAGTATGATGGAAAATGTGTACTAGGCCTGTGATTTTGACTGTATTGGAGGTGACAAACACAAACTGGGAAAACTATAGAATCTAAATAGGATAAGACCAATGAGAGGACTATTTTACAGATGGTACAGATATAGTAGTTTTGATTAAACAATGGTTCATCTTTATCTCATTTATTTTCATTCATCCATCCCCCACACATGTCCCCACCAGAGTAATCCATCCGTATTTTTTCTCCAATTATGAATCAGCATGTGTCTCAGAGCTGGCTTCCCATGCACACATCAACAAACAATTTTAGTGGTAATCACAAGAGTTTCTCTTCGAGATACTCAGGAAAAAAGTGCCTCACATTCCTGAGAGGTTTATTTTTGTAATCTAGGCACAATAATCACATCCTAAATAATACGGTGTGGTTTGAAATGACTCTGTGAGCTCAGACTCTGAGACAATGACATTTTCTGTCCCAAGCAAGCGCCAACAAAGATGATAATAATAAAAAGATTTTCTATATGAATCTTTTTCTGATGCCAAGAGATTGGAGGAGAAAACGAAACGGATTTTTGAAAACCCTAGTTACAGTGATTCTAGTAGCGAGCTTCTCCTAGGAATGTCAAGTAGGTATGAATGCAGTGAATTCCAAGAAGTTTTCAATGTTAATTTCTGTTCAACAAGAAACGCGCACACACAAACAGCAATCAATAGTCACTAAATGAAAAAGAAGTGGCAAATCGATAGCTAGAGACATTTTGTTTTCAAGCTTCTGCAAACAATGGAAAGGATGATCAGTCTGTGATTACGTGGAAGTAGCAGATATTGTTTCAGCTCTTAAAAGTTAGTGGGCAAGGTCTTCATCCATGTCAGCGTGTGCAGGTCTGCTGGATGGGAATATTAAACTGCCTGGAAATTTGATCTGGCTCTCTGCTTATAAGTAAAGCAGACTTAAGAGTTTTTTACATTTCCAAGGTCTGTTTTCTGATAGCAAATTCGATCCTCCTCATTCTTTACTGTCTACTTACATCACTTTTTTTTTTTAGTGGAATGTTAAAGACTACAGCTGAGTTTCTCTCCATGTCACATAGGACATGTCCATCATTCTCACCAAAACAAAATGTAAGATTTCACATGTCAATACTTTAATTGAGGCATTGGTTGTGAAGATAAAAAGAGAATGGATTGGGCCGTTAAACTCAAATAGAATCCATGTTGGTAACTATTTGATTACTTTAACAAAATGCCGGACTAAGATGCAGCAGCCTCAGCTCTGAAATGGGGGATTCCAAAATCCATACCAGTGGTTTTAGTCTAACATCCATAAACAAAGTACCCTGCTGTAATAGCGACATCTGCAAAACAATGTAGTTCAAAAGTTAACATAAAGATGAGCTTGTTACAGAAATGAGAGATCAAACGTAAGCTGTGGGCTTCTTTCTGAAGGTATCTAGCTGTGAATGAAATCAATGAGTGACACTAGAGCCAGGGGAACATCTCACTGAATGTGGGAGGCCACAGCAGATGGACAGTTTCAGCTTGCTTAATGCTCATATGTAACTGATCTGGAGTATTGGAAGTAGGGTCTCCACCCAAGGTTTATATTAAATGAAAGACTTGTATTCAATTACATTCCACTTAAAACCAGTGTCCTTCAGTAACCTATTTCAGTGATCTATTATTGTGGCATCAGAAGTTTAATTTTTTTATACTTAATTTTTCTGTTGCTACCAACAGAAAATGCTCTAAATATTTTAAGTGTTTAATCATCTGCTGATTTCAGCTTCTTGGCAGTGGTAATAAAGTGCAATTGAATTTTCTTTGAAGCTGTTGCAAACCAAAAATGGAAAAAAAAAAATTACCAGGATGTTATTTTACAAAGTTAATAAGCCTTTCATACAGAGAGATGAAATGACTTGATATGAAACAGAAAGAAACCACGTGAAAATCACAGTATATTAAAAAAACCACTTTTTAAAAAAAGTAACTAATTGAAAAGATTAGGAAATGATAATTATTTAAGCCGCTATAAAAATGGGTTAGGTCTTTCAGACTGTAGAAGAGACTTGTACACTGGAGCCATATAAGAAACATAAAACTCTAGTAATGACTTCCATGAATTCTAGCACGCTCCACTTAACTTCAGGAACTGTAAATAACAACTTTTTGACAGTTAAACCAATGCAACCTAAAATTTGAAAGTGCACCCTCAGAGAAGCATCTGAGCTCTAACCTCTTTTTCACCATATGTGTATGCACCCAAGAGAATTAAAAAATTATATTTTTCTTGGAAATTAACTATAACAAGTAAGAGTTGCCTATAATATGAGCCTAGCTTATGTTATATAATATTAAATGATTGTCATTCCCTGTATCCAGCAGATCAGTTTGATGTTGTGTGATATACTTTGGAAATATCACAGTGATACACTCCATTGCCCACTCAGAATAACAACTGCTTTGAGATGGGTATGTGTCTGTTTAGTGTAAAGCTGCAAAATCCCTTACATTCACTAAATATAATAGGTGAGGCTTTCAGAAATCTAAGCCTTGCCCTAATTCTTCCTTTTCCAAAGCAAGTGATAAAACTCACATTGCAATGTTGAGTCCTTCTTACTGTCATATCAGCTAATTGCTACTAATGTAGGTTGTCGCTTCTTTATTGAAGTTATTATCATTACTGCATTGCCATTTCTTTCTACATGTGCTTCATTATCCTACCAGCAAAAGCCACAAACTGGTGTGAATATATCCCTCTTTGAACTGAGCAGTAAAGGAAATAGTTATCTTAAACTCCATGGTGCTTTGTAACATCCTCCTGTTCAAGCAGCCAGCAAGTGGTACAGGCAGAAATTGCTCACAGGCTTCCTGAGCACCGCTCCTCTTTATCCCAAGAGCATTCGCCCTTTATGTTGCCTTGCACTGTGGACAGACATTCATAATTTTGACACACTGGTTTATTCTGTCTGGTTTTTGCCTTGAGTTAGAAACAGTTTGTGGTTCTGATAAGAGATGGGAAATGGAAATAGTGAAATTGCTCATTCTCATTCTTAAAATTAAATATAGAGAGATGAATTCTGTATAAGCCCTTCCAGAAAAGAACTAGGGCAAACAGCTCACTCTCTGTGACTCACCCAATATTTGGGTTAATGTTTTCCAGGTGTGATGTCTGCAAAACTGGATGATGGATTAGAAAAAAATATTTTCCCTTCCTGTCTATGATGTCTTTTCATCTCGCACATTTCTCATGTCTTTTTTGACAGTAGTATTTTTGCTGCTAATACAAAAAGTATTAGGTCCTGGTTTTGTATTTAAACATACGTGGGGCAGTCCTTGGAGTACTAGCTTTTAGCTGGGGTGTTGCTGGCTCGTGTCAGACCCGGACAATCGGTCCATTGCATTTAAGGTAAAAGCAAATGCGGTACCAGAGGAACATGAGAATGAAGTTCACACCTGAGAGACCTCCCTCATCTCTCACTGCTCACAACACTGGTGCCAGGGCCTCTAGGTGCTGGAGAAGCAGCTTGTACCAGAAGGAAAGTACCTCCCACAGACAGTGTCTTCTTTCAGAATCAGAGGCAGTCAAAGCAGCATCCACTAGAGCACCTCAACTGGCTATGAAGGAGAGCGAAGGTGTGGTGCAATTAGTAAGATCTTTATGAAGGCTTTCTAAAAACAGAAAGGAAGTAAAGCCTGTTAACACAAATCAAATTAACTAAACAATTTCATAGCCCATCCTCTCTAAATATAGTCGCAGTCCCTCTTCCTGTGTCTTGCCACTAGCTAAAGAATTTGTCATCTCTGAAATGGCAGGGGAAGGGCTGCACTCCTTTCTGTGGCTTGTCACCACTTTTTCACCCAACCCAGCGCTACATCTTTGGGGCATTAGGTGGTCTCTTCAAACGGCTTTGTTATACCGGAGTGAGATGGTAGTTTACTGATGTTGGGGAAGGAGCTGAACCGCATGGCACTCCATAAAATGGAAACAAAAATTTTTCTTTAAATGTCACTCTTCACTCTCCTAAGAAGGTCATTTTGTTACCAGCCAGCCTCTCCTGCTGGATGCTTAGAAGTCATTTACAGAAATACAGCTTTCAGGGTAACTTTTTCCCAAAGTCATGAAAACTTCCATGTCATCCAAGGGAGACCTAATTATTATCATTCTCTGATTCATCTGTTGGTCTCCAAATGCCTCTGGTTGTTCAGAGAAGCCTTAATATTTCCAGGCTGGACTAGTTAATCTCCGCAGTTAGCTGTTAGAAATAGCAAAGATGTCACTTGTCTTAAAATATATGGTCTGCTGTTCCATTCCTAAAGGTGTTGTTATGCTAACAATAAATCTGCAAGAGTCTGCAGGCAGATTGTGGGATGTGATGTATTCAATATTCATCATGCTGTGACCCAAAGGAGTATCAGGACACTTTACATCATGAAATTTCTCTCTCTAATTTAGCAGTTTCAAAATGATGGGCCAAGATACAGCCCAGGAGGTTGCAGTTGCATCTTCGATTGAATTTAAGCCAACAAGGCAAAAGACTGTGTACAAATAGAGTTACATCTCATTTCCGAAATGAAGGATCAGACTTGCTGGTTTGGCTTTTAATATTTATATTGTCTATAGCTAATGTTAAGTGCCTGATAGGTTTTACTGACATCTTCCTTTATCCATATCTTCAACCCTGGAAAATCCATTTGCTTCCTTGGTGGAGTCAAAACCATCAGTGGAGCATAGGACAGTTGCAAAGCCCATCTTTAAGTGGAAGACTTTATCTATTTACTTGAAGGTCAGTAGCCACTCGTAATCAGACATGTCATGTCAGCCTTTCGGAACGAGAGGGGCACTGAAAATTTGGATAAGCTGTCCAGGAGGAAGACAGAAAATGCAGAAATAATAAGATAACTCTCCTCCTCTTCCTGAAATGTAAATAGCCTTGGAGAGTTGAAAGAAGGAAGCAGAGGAGCTCAGATATTTGCAGCAAAACTGGTGACAAAGTGGGACTGTACATAAGCTACTGGGTAGGGAACTACCAACAGACTTGTTTGTTCCCCCAGTATCACGTATTTAGGTCAGACATTGGAAAAATCAATCTGCACGTTTCTCTTCCTGTCTAAGATCTGCAACATGTATTCATCCTGTATTCCATAATTAGGTAACAGAAAAGGGTGGGAGAAGGGATTTTGTAATGTATGTATGATCAAATTATTCATTACAGCATTGGACAGAATCCATAAATCCATATTGACAGTGAAGAGAATGGAGGGACCAGACGGAGAGATAGATGGGGCGCCTGTTGTTGCAGGGGCAGCCTGCTGCGGAAGGAGACCTGGCACCCGTTTCCAAATAGCAGTCTGAAGTGCATCTGATGGATGTTTCAGACAGCTTCCTCTATCAGTATGATATCGTTGGCAACCAGTCACACAATAGCTCCAGAGGAAGGAGTTTGAGGTAGGAGCAGCAATAGGAAGAAAACTTGAGACAGTTTCAGTATGAAGAAACAATTATTTTCTTTCTTGAATATTTTGGACACTTTACTGTTCAGATCAGCTTCTCAAAATTTTGTCTAGACCTTTAATCCAGAAATTAATGTTCTTTTCTGGCATACTAATATCAAGCAATGTTTAAATTTCAACAATAGTGTAAGGAGATGGTTGTCATGCATCCTTATAACAAGTACAGAGAATTTAATGTAATGATCTCTGAGTTTATCTTCAACACCCTTCTTGCCTCTGGTGCTCTGCTTAGATCAGATTATCTCATTTAAATAGCAATGGGTTATGAAAAAAATCTAATCTGTTCCCTCTCTGTGTCACTGTGCATGCATACATTACTTTATTTTATTTTATCCCCTAAGGCACTTGCAAGAAAACCCCAAAGACCATTCTGAGTCACATAAAAAAGCTCTGTTGGAAAACAGGACTTGGAGGGAATATTAGTCTTTCCATGATCTTTCCATATAGACAGAATATAGAAGGTAGTTTGATTTTCAAATAATTGAATTACCATTTTGGGAAGGGGGGGCTAATAATGTCTACCTCTGCTGTACAGGCCATTTAATCCTTAGATTTAAAATTCATTTGTAGGTCAATATCATTTTCCTTCTACACATCTAGTAGAACTGAGGTAGAAACAAGGAAGAAAGACCAATGTCGTTTAACAACCTGAAATACCTTTTAAGCCCCAGCTCACAAGACTGCTCTGCTCGGCATCGTGACTGCTTCCTCATTTTCCCACTCAGTTCTATTACTGCTAAATTGTTGCAAACCATCTACATAATAAATCAAAGAAGTTTTGCTCATAACTGCAGGTTTGACTATTACCGTCAAGCATATTAAGAATACCATGTAGTGAAAATCAGCATGGTTCCACTGAAATCAATGAAGTTAATTTATACCTAGGTATAAATTAGCTTATCTCAGTGAAGTCAGTGGGAGCTTTTGCTGTTCCTTTAATTGACGGCAGGACCAGGACAAAGGTGATGTTGTGATCTACTCTTGCTGCTTGGGAATATGGAACATTTAAATTTTTATGTTTTCTTAAGTCTTCAAAAACCTGATTTTGTTAAAGTGAGCTCCTAATATCTTGTAACTCAGTTAGCCCAGGACACTGGTCTCATTAAAAGATGATCCTTGAGCAAAAAAGATGAAGATGACAAAAAAGTTTCAAAATTGAAAGCTTGAGAAATGAAGTAAGTGAAGGAAAAGTTTATATATATTTGAAAACATAAAACATGGTTGTAAAAATATCTTGTCCATCACCAAGAGGTACGGCTCCTCGAGTGATTAATATTCCAGAATCACCATCCATTTCACAACTCCTAAAAGCAATCAAGACATTATAGGAAAATACTATATTCTAAAAGATTGGCACATGTCCTTTACTTAAACTGGTAGAGATGGAAATGATCCATGAGAAGTACCCAAGAGGGTTGGTAGATGCTGTGACAATGTAATGGTTAATGAAAGGCAAGACCTGGGTCCGAAAGAGGTTGTGATTGTATTTAGTTCAGCATATCCGAGTCTAAACAAATAACTGCTTGCTTGAAATCTCTACAAAGTTTTAATATGAAGCCCTTAACATGTTGGCTATTTGTTACTGAAATAGGCAATTAGTATTGATTTAACAGAAGCTCTGATCCTGAGATTTACATTACTTGGAATTTATTAGATAAAATATTAGTTATTGTAATTTAAATCATATTTTAAACTACTACTACTACAGTACTCTGATGCTGTTTCTTCATTTCAGACAGCTGCTGACTCATGCACTACATGATTAATTTAAGTATCATTTGAGGTTACTTTAATGTGATTTCCTTGTATGTGCATGAGTAACATCCCAGCTATTTAGAGTTCAATACATTAATTGTAGACAAAAGTCAGTTGTCGTGGGTTTTATCACAGACAAATGTGAAGAGTCAGTTCATCCCTAAATTTTTTATAACCTTAAAAAGTTCAGTTACCATTTTGAGTCTAGTTTTAGACAAGTCTTTAATAAGTCACATTAATTAATCTCATCTGTATTGTTTTATGAAGCAGGATTGTCAATTTATATGCTTTGAATTAGAAGAAAAGTTCAAAAACCAGAATGAACTAAAATACCAAACCCTCATCACAAACCATGCCCAGCCAGGCAGAAAAGAATATTTAACTTTGGAATATGATAACAACCTGTTGATATCTCAAATATGCACAAAGGATAGACTGGACATTAGGAAGAATTTCTTCACTAAGAGAGTGGTGAGGCACTGGCACAGGTTGCTCAGGGAAATTTTGGCTGTCCCATCCCTGGAGGTGTTCAAGACCAGGTTGGATGGGGCCTTGGGAAGCCTGATCTAGTGGGAGGTGTCCCTGCCCATGGCAGGGGGGTTGGAACTAGATGACTTTTAAGGTCCCTTCCAACCTTAAATGTACCATCATACTATGATACTCAAGAAGGAGAATGGGGGTAGGTAGTCCTGCTTCTTCCAACCACACTTTGTCCTCCGAATAGAACCTGAGGACTCACAGGATGCCTAGCACTCGGTGCAGTGACAGGGTGGGTTGCATGGAGGTCTATCATCATGCCAACTGAAAGCAAAGAAGGAACATTTGCATTTGCTTTGGACATTAAACATGTTTTTCTTTCATTTTTGGTATTTATATTTTGGTAGTTCTTATGATTCTTATTTATTTTGGACTTCATAAATAACTGCTTTTATTTGTCTTTGAGTTGAATGTGATTTAAAGACACTTTACAAGTGCGTGGATATTTGAAAGGTATGAAAGTATGTGTGGAGTCTAAACCATGCATGCAACACTCCGAGACACCTCAACAAACTGTTCTGGTTTTCAATCCAGCTCCATTTGGTGGCTTTGGAGTTAGATGTGCTGTGGTTAAGAACCATCTTGCATGTGCATGCTGTTAGCCAAGTAACGATTGTACTATTTTCTCAGTGTTACAGTTTAGAACATTTTTAAGGTTATTACCTGGAGTACAGCTTTCTTATGATCTTGAAACGTGTTTTCCTGGTTCAAAGGCAGCACATTGTGTTGCTTAAAATTAAAGCATGTCCTAATGAAAAACTTCTTAGTCACTTGTTCAAGTGAATAAGTATTGTTAGTTTTGGTAATTGCTTCTCCTTTCTAGAAGAATTATGATACTGATATAGATTTATCAATCACAAACACTAATAGCAGAATGTTTTACCTGTGCTGCAGCTCATGAATGGCAGCAGACTTATTAGTTTCCATAGCAACACCATCTCCACTTTCCAAGGTCAAAAATTCCTCCCATCCAATCAGTGGAAAGTAAAGCGTGTCTTCCTGTGACTACCTTGATATTCTGTAAAAACAGGAAGAGATATTGGGTAATTAAAGTACAGATTTGAAATAAATACCCAATTTTCCCTGTACAAAATCATATTCTACTGCGCCATTTGAAGACTCAGACACTAAAACTGCAATAAATGGTCTAGATAGGATCATCCCAGCATAAAATTGATTCCTAAGTGACATAGATCTGGTAACATGATCAATGGAAAGCTTACATAATGTTTGAGATTCATCTGTCCATCCACTCCATGTGGCACAGGAGTGAGTTTCTCCAAGTTAGAGGCAAAATCTGCCTGTGGTCCATTTGCCTATCATTGCTGGGTTGGAAGAGAGAGGGTTTAAAAAATGTACTCTTCTTGACTGCTAAATGATGATCCACTTTATGATGTTTCTTGCCCTATAGCAGTCTGGCTTCTGATCCCAGAAGGGATCCCACAAGGGATTAGAATGTATTGTGAATAATGTGTGAATGTATTGTGACATAAGCAGTTATTGGTGTAAAGTGGTAGATCTCATATGGGAGGAGAGGACAATACAATGTCAAACATACACCGAGTGAAACAAACGAACAAAGATTTTTATTCAAGGCTTATTCTTCAGCAATGAAAAATTCACCTCTAAGATTTTATGTAACAATTGCTTTAATTTCCTTTGACATTTCAGTCAACATATGATGAATTAAACCAGGAAAATGTACCTGTTTGATCTATACTCCCAAAGGGCAAACTAAAAATTTACTGTTGAGAATCAGTTCATAAAAGAGCTGAAACCACTTAATAAAATGGGTTTACAAAATCATAAAATCCTTTTAAACCTTTTAAGTACTGAAAATTTTTTTGAGAAATTACACATATGATCCACATTTACAGATCTGTAGTCTTTTTTTCACTTTCCTTATTTTTCATACCAGTGTGAAAAGACTTCTGATAATACATGGTGCTTTGAAACTTATTACTGTTACAAGTAAAAGAAATGGTTTTTTTTTTTTAGAAAATTAAGAAATTTGATGCTTTTGGAAGTCATTCGAGGGACCTAATTTTGTTTGGAGATTTTTACTACCTTCACCTAGGTGGTCTCAGGGGAGACACATAGAAACCTTGTGCACCATTGCTAGTTGCCATTTCAGGTGACAAATGATCAAACCTTGACAAGCCTCTAAGTTTTTGAAGGAAAAAAGGATGAAAAAAGCAGAGTTTCTTTTAATCTTTTGTGAGGTCCTACTTCACACACATCTGGGGCCTACTGAAGCACTTCAGCATCATTTAAAAGCATAAATGGCTTTAGCTCTTTAAAAAAGAAAATTGAAGTTTGGATAATTCTGTCAAAATAGAAAAAGGAGCCTGATGTTAAATTTATACATCAATCCTGTCCCAAGAGACAGTAACTGCACCTAAAATATCCTAAATAAATATTTGAGTATCATACATCAAAGACCTGTGGTGATATAAGTCTTTCCATAATTTCCTCAGGAAACATCGATAATGTTGTTGGTTTAAAAGTTATTCCTAACATTAGCTCTAAATGCCTTTATTTGTCTACTATCAATGGACAAGGATGTTTCTCTTTGTAAGTCTTGCATGTTTGAAGAATATTATTATATTTTATATTACAGATTTCCCATTCTGGTTTTCCTAAGTAATTTTATTTCTTCTCATTTTTGTCTCTTCTGGATTATTTTAGCATAGCTGCCATTCTGCAAACCAAAGCTGGGCACAGCCCTTCAGCTTAGGCAGAGCAATGACAAATGGCCATTTTCTATTTACATGTTCCCAAAAGAGAGTGGCTATATATATTTTTATATATATATATATATAAAAATATATATTTGCAGTCAGTTCGGTTCTACTCTCACCCCTTCTTTAAACTGCCATGCTATACTGAACGTATGCCTTAATTATTTCTACTTGAGTGAAACTTTGTACCTTTCCTTATTGAATTGCAGCATATTTATTTCACACCCTTTCTCTTGTTTGTCAATGTTTGTCTTAAAGCTATTGTACACATCTGTGATATTTAAGACAAAAATAAAACTTTACCTTTCTTCCTTGTCCTTCCTAAACAGATCCATGCAGATCAAAAAGCTAGAAATTTAGTTATTTAGTAAGATTTCATGTTAATTCCTCCTATATTAAGTTTGTGGCTTTGAATCCACGCCTTCCCCTGTGTCTCAGTTTTACCCTCTTTTCTAACTATAGTTTAGCAGGAGGGATCTGTTGCCTGCAGGAAGATTCCCCAAACAACCCTGACCTGTGCATCCAGCAACACAACTGCGTGAGGAGGCTCAGTTTGCCCATTACTGACAAAGCATCTTGTTGGATGCAAGTGTTCTCTGTTAGTATCAGCAGATAACAACCAGTATTTGTCTATGGGTTGTCGTCTTTTGCTGAAGTTACTGCTTGAGGATGCCAGAATTGAGTGTAGGGCTCTAGGTGAGGTCTCGCAAGAGGGGAAGAGGGGAAAAATCACCTTCTTTGACGTGGACACACTTGGCGTTCTGGGCTGCGAGCATGCACTGCCAGCTCATGTTGAGTATCTAATCCACCAACACCCCAAATCCTTCTCTTCAGGACATCTTGTATTTACCCCTGTATGTCCCACACATCACCTTTGGATATCTCAGGAATAGGTAGCTTTCCTTCCCCCACACATAATAAGAAAAATGGCTAAAAAATATCTGAGGATTGAGTCCTTTCCTATGGACTTGTTTTCTCTAGTGGGAAAACAACAAAAAATTATGCTGACTACTTCTGTAACAAACACATTTGTATAAATTACATACTGTTGACAAATGAACACGCAATAAGTATTTTTAGGGGAAAATGCAATGTTTCCCCCATGATTGTATTTAACATACTTTGTTTTCCATCTATCTATCTAGAACGACTGTTCAAACTGTGGCATAACAATTAGAATAAGTGATAGCGTTACATCCAGAAAACAAAGAGTATGATGGCACAATTTATCTTGTTACATTTCTTGATTTAATGCCTGTTTGGGATTTCTAGTCTGAACCAGATTTTTCTTATGCTATAAATATTTCAGTTTTTTCATTTATTCTTGATTTAGTTTGACAGTAAATAATCCCATGGAAGCTGCTGTAGGAAAGACGTTGTAAAAATTATTAAGTGCCTGCTTGCCAGTTAGGCCCTTGTGTTTGTCAGAGTGAAGCAAGGACGTTGGGTTACTTAAAGGAAATGTGTGTATCTATATATATTTACAATAATGCCTCATAACTTGCAATCTTAGAAGCAGGAGAATTACAGTTCTCAGGACTGATCTATACCTTATATGAATACAGAGAGTTTTGAGTGTATATTCTGGATGTTGGCAGCAGCAGCACAAGTACTCACTTCTTGGCTTCAAAAGACTCATCTGTAACTTGGTGAGAGGGGAATAAAAAGTAAGGAGTTTTTCCGGAGGGCCACAAAGATTCCCATATGATGACAGGCTGAGAGATTTGAGGTTGTTCAGCCTGCAGAAGGAAAAGAAGGCTCTGGGAAGACCTAATAGCAGCCTTCCAGTACTTACAGAAGGCTCTGGGAAAGCTGGGGAGTGGCTCCTGATCAGGGAGTGTAACAATAGGATGAGGGGTAATGGTTTTAAGATGAAAGAGAGTGGATTTAGCTATTAGAAAGAAATTTTTTACTGTGAGGGTGGTGAGACACTGGGACGCGTTGTCCAGGGAAGTTGTAGATGCCTCATCCATGGAGGTGTTCAAGGTCATGTCAGATAAGCCTTTGAGCAACCTGGTCTAATGGAAGGTCTTTAAGGTCCCTTCCAACCCAAACCATTCTATGCTTTTATAATTCCATGCATAGATAGAAGTACTGTGGTGGAAAAAAAGTGGTTGAACTAAGTCTGGAGAAAATACACTGGTCTGCTATGGCTCTGCATGCAGCAGAGTGCTAAGCTGCTGCCTGGAAGTGAATCTGCTTCTCATTTCTAATAGTCTAGGTAATATTGTTGGAAACAAAGTGCGCAGAAGTATTGCTGTCATCAAACATTTCTTTCTGGATATCTGAAATATTGAAAATTTCATTCTAAACGCGATATCCGTAGATGCATTGACTTAGAGACGCTTTACTTAGCACATAAAGCAAAAGGGTTTTTTTGTTTTGTGTCTGAAGCTTGCAGCTGTATTGGTGTTTTCCCTTGGAATGAAATTTAGAAGGAGATATGTTATAGATTCACTAATTAATTAAAATAATCTGACTAATATATAGTGTGTCAACATAAATGCTAATATTTTGTTCTTTATTGAGCTGGGGCTCAACCTAGTGCCTAAGCTTTAGTTTTCAAGACCTATACTTTGTTTAACTGCTTAGTTTTTGAGTAATAAAACACAAGATCAAGTCAGCGACAAAGCAGAAAATGCAATTCTGGTGTCATTTGAATTTTCATGAAAATATACAGCATTTCACATTTCTGCCACAAATGTCTGTTAGTTTTTGTAAAAGAAAGAAAGAGTGGGTTCAGGTGGCGAACTGACATCTTTCTGAGGTAAAAGTTGTCAGGCAGTAGGAATGATGAGATTTTGCTCTTAGCTAAATTCAAGCAAATTGACATTTTTACCCATGGCAAAATGTAGCTATGTTTGCAGAAATAGTAACTTCTTGACCTGGTGAAAGAAACAATGATTAACAACAGCGACCTGGGGCTCAATTCCACAGTGGTGCTGACACAGGAGCTTCACTCCAGGTCTGGTATACTGTGTAACTGCCTATAGACAAAGAGCTGTTGAATGCATAGAGGAGGAAGGGAATAAAAATGTGAAGATAAGAGACTAATCCAGGGAGTGTATGCATAGCCTTTTTATTCTGCATCCTCAGCTTTCCCTCCCACCATCTTCCACACATCTATATTATCTTTTGAATTTGGCCTTACATACTTTTGTATTCCTCATCTGCCAGGAAATAAACTGAGCCTGTCCCAGCCAGGCTTACATTCTTGGCACACCATTGCTCCTGATCTCTATATTGTCTCCTGAGCACCTGATTTGAAGGCATCTAACGTGGATTTTTCTCATGAATGCCAATGATATACAGCTACATTTTTCTTTTCAAACTTTTTATCCCTGAGGCGTTTTCTGCACTCAAACTATTTTCCAGATATCCATAACACACTGAATAGCAAATAATTGTAACTACCAGAGTAGAAGCAGAAGCAACCAGTTTTACAGTCTCCAGTAAGATTTACTTATGCTGTTGTAGTACTTACTGCTTACTTAAAATTATTGAACCATATTCTGAAGGAGGAAAGTACCAAGTGTTATTTAACTAAAGTTTTCAATACTGATCACTCCTATTTTCCCCTTTTCACTAAAGGACTTGGATTCTCATTTGTTTTTCACTCCCGACTGCTTACTTTTCCTAGGGAAAGAGAAAGTATTTTAGCTTATTTGCAATTCAAATTTAGTACATAAATCCTTCAGGGAGGGTTTAAGCCTTGTGTTTTCAAAAACATTTTCCTAAACCCTAACAGCTCATTGCATTTCTGTTGACATTGGGACTTATATATGGTATGAAACTACAGATGTTTTTGGTTCTTACAGCCCCCGCATTAAGGTGCTTTACTGGCATTTGATCAGTAATGGGCTGGACTCGGCTCTGGTGTCTGACAAGGCCTTGCTGAACTCCCCAGATGGATTTACCAGTATTGAAATAAGCAGTTATGAAGACCATAGCTGGCTTACTAAATAATAATGACACTCTAGCGGTCCTGTGACATCTAGGGACAAGCGCTGAGCAAGCTGCTGAAAAAATAGGATCCACCATCCATGCATCAGATGAACTTTTACTCATCTTCCCATGACGGAGGATCCTTCTGAGGATTCACTACTTCTTCTGACAGTTAAATATAAGACACCACATGATTTCCATATCTTAAGAAGAATTTTGATTTTTAACATGATTTTATTTTCATAGACAGCAACGAGAGAATTTAAATTAGAAAGCTGAGCCAGAAACACTCCTATGCCATCAAGGCACTGCAGAATCTATCTGTGTGTTTTATGTGCAGTTAGCACCCCGCTAGCATTGCTGTTGCAATGCCCTGAGAAGGTGTTAGTGAGTGACACGCTTTTCCTAGGAACATTATGAATATATGACTGGTTTAAAGCAATAGCACAAACATTTGTGTGGGCATCCACAACTGTAAGTAACTGTGTCTCAATAGGAAAAAGGCAATGAGAGAATTTGCTGTATTTAACCCAAACGTAAAGCTGAAAGATATAAACCCCAGTGTGTTGCGTTGTTGACAAATCAGCATAAAAATGTCTTTCAACAGTAAACAGCTTAAGTCATAATGAATATAACTGTTGTAATGCAATCACAGCCCTTCTGCTTAACCAAGCCTTAGGAAAACACAGTAAAGGTGCAGTTATCTCATATGAACCATGTCGTTTGGAGCTTGTTTACTAGTACTTTGATATTCTTTTTTTTCAATTTATACACAGTGTGCAATGCCAGCAATCATTCTGAAAGGGCTGTCTCATGGGAAATGCAAAATTTTGCTTCACATACTCACATTGCTTACGTACCACCATTGCTGGTAGTGTTTCCTTGTAACTTAGGAGATGTAGACATATTAGCTTTTTATATACTTATGTGTCTATATGTATGTGAGTTTGTATGTGTATATATATACAGCATAAACAAAGGTATAATTTGATCCAATCATCTCAAGTAGTATTTTTTTTTTAACATATAAATTTACGGTGCTATTTATACTCTTTGCAGTGATATGTACAATAAGTAAAGACAGAAATATCTCGCTGTGGTGTAGTGGGATAAAACTTGTACAAAATTTGGTTTATTTTGAAGAGTGGTGAAGTCTTTTCTATTCATTATAAACACAGGGTGGTCTATTCATCTCTTACTGTGGACACGGGAAACAAGGGTATTAAACATTACTTAATGCTAGGGTGCCCTTGCATGGTTGATACACTGTGATAGTCTTTATCACATGGAGGATTTTTTTTTTTTAATGTCCAATTTCAGGCTAGTATAAAATATTTGCCACTTAATTAAATGAGGCACATCATTGCATGTGTCTGTTAAAATATTCAGTGAATTACTGTTTTTTGTTAGTCACCTCATTTCACCTTATGTAATGTAGAAGGCAATTATATCAGTTTAAGTAGTTTAGAAATATGTCATGAACGTTAGTATTCATTACTGATATTCCTGGAGGCAGCAGCAAAGATCAGCATCCATTTACACTGAGTAAGCTTCTCTTCTTCTAGATACTGAAATGTGAAATTAAGAAACATAGGGTCTTATATCCTACTGCAATTGTGCTGCAGTTTCAGCTACATGTGTCTCAGTGCTGTGTTCTCTGTTCCTAGCAGAAATTATTGCTTCTGATTTCAGGAAAATGTGTCTCCCACATTAAATTCGTAGCTGGGATAAGCATAGGTGGTTTTGACAGTGGATTTCTAGCCTGCAACTCTTTTCATACGCTAAAGAGAAGTGAGGTGGAAGTAGAGTGAAGCAAAGTAGAGTAACTATTTATCTTATGTTGTTTGATAGAAAGAAAAATGTCAGCCACAAAAGCTTCCTTGGGCAAAATGGATAGCCTTAAAGAAAGACTTGTAGCAGTGATAGTACTATTTACCAATGGCTGCCATGTTTCCAGCTACTAAAGGAATGCAAAACTAATTCAACCTTAGCAGTTTCTGTAGGCGATATGTACAGTGGTTCACCAAAGATTATGTGCTGTTGACTTGCCATCTTTTAGCATTTGAAGATACGGAGATCCTGGAGGCATGCTGGAAGAGTGAAACATGTGCAATTTTCCATTTCACTTCCATTTTTGTTTACATTTTAAGTCTTTTTTTTCTATAATGTGTGGTATGCATGAAGAGACAAAAAGCAAAATTTATTATTTATATTACTGAACTTGGGAATATGTTGAGTCCTTAGCCCAAGTGTGTAATCCAGTCACAGCCTAACTCCAGATGGAGTCAAGATCCAGGTATTCCCCAAGTTTTCACATCAGGTTTTCACTGAAAGGAGATCTGAGAGCTTGGGCTGAACTTCTCGTGCTCCAGCCATTGTCCCTTCTGAACGTGACCTTCCTCACGATGGCAGGAACAAGATTAAATGCTACCTTTGTGACAACACAATGCTTCGGTCAGCTAAGCCTTTTTCCTTCTCATCAGGTCAGAGGTGACAGACCTCTTGCTCTTTTAGTTTCATCCTTTTTCAAGCCATCGTACCAGCACTAGGAGAATCGCCTGCACTCAAAATGTTCATAGAGGAAAACTATAAAGAGTCATAGTTATTAAAAGTCCAAATACTGTTGTATGTGTCAAAGCAGTATTCTTTATCAGAACTGTCTAAAGTAGAAATTGCCATCTAGAATCTACTAACGCGAATACTTATTCAAAGACACAGAAGAAAGATGTTAACATATGCAGCAACATGACAGCATACATTCACCCTTACGCTAGCTTCGTGTAAGGGCTTGGGTTATGACTTCAATACTCCTGAGCCATTCCAGTTAGTAATCCTGGGAGACAGGATTTTCCAGCTCTTTGTCAAGTAAGTGACAGAATTCCAAGGACCAAAATGCAAGAGCTCTATACATTTTTCAGCTAAAATAGTGCTGTTCTCATTTAATCTCTACATATTTAGCAATAGACATTCAAACACCTGTATGAAATCTGTCCTGAATTTTGGTGAGATGGAAATTTCATCCTAGTCTTTAGAGATTTCTGTGAACTGCGGAAGAGAACATTTTTCCATGTGGATTAGAGTTTATAAGTTTTCATCACAGAGATGGTTTCCAACAAATAGAAGATTCTCTACTAATCACTGAATAGTCTTTAGTATCTACTGAGCAAACATTGAGATAGAAAGTCTGATACAAATGCTTGAAAAGTTTGGCAGAAGTGCAAGTGTGGATCAATTTTCAATTCAATACATTATGAAATACATTTTCTGAAGACATCTAAAATTCTATAATTTACCAAACCTGACAATATCATCTGTAAACTAATTATCAAATTTCTTTTAACATGTTCACAAACACTGAAACTAAGTGTCTAGATGGTGCCCTAATACTGAGACTGAAGAGCATACATTATTCTTCACAGATGAAAAGTTCAATATCTACTTCATATCTATGAGTAAAAGCTTAAGAACTGTAAAAAAGAGCCTTCCAAATATTATCACTGTAATAATGACAAAAAACCTGATTCTGTTCCAACTGAAGTTAGTAGGAAAATTCCCACTTCTTCAGTAAAGTAAGATGAAAATTAGAACATCATCAAAAGATACTGTGTAGGTTTCTTGAAGGATAGGGATGTTAATAAAAGGACTGCTGATAAACCTTTACAGCATTATCTTGAAGACTTCACCTCTTTCAAGATCTCATGCAGCAATTGTTTCAATATGAGTCTTATATCACAGGAACACTTTAATTTGTGCAGCTGTAAAGTCCGCTATTCAGTGTTTTCATTTTAATCTTTTGCTTGCTTCACATTCAGTATCCCAGATTTTTTTATTAAAATCCATATTAAAGTTAGTGTGATATCTTTATGGTGCTCTCCTTTCAAACAAAATAATATCCTTAGTGACAAAGCTCTTACTTCTGCATTTCTTATACATCTATACCTCCAGCTGGCGGCCACAGAGGGAATCACAGTGCACAGAGGGACTGATGCAGTCTCAGGTCACCTCACTTGGTACCTTTCACTCTAGCCAGGGCTGAACCTTCTCAGAAGCATAATAACAAGGCAGTCCTTCTCAGCAAGAGACACCCAACAGATGACTTTACCTGGCACTCATACATTGAGCTTATGGTCGAGGGGATTTCCCTTCAATAGATCACAAAAGTCATTCGATCTGTATGCAACAGGAATTTAACATTTACTGAGAGAGACCTTCTTTTTATTGTTCTTGGCTTGTTGATGAATTATATATTTACCAGCACTGAATCTCATTTGCAGTTTATTGCTCTAACATCTGAAATTATCTCTCGCTTTCTCGTTTCACTGTTGCTCATTGTTTGTTATTCCTCCCAATTATGGTCAGCGAGCTTCAGATGCTGGGTTTCCAAACTCAACACAGGCACCCGTTATTCTTCAGCACATGGCTACCAGCTTCTCCTGCTTAAAAAAAAATATTGCTATGGCCGTTTCGTTAAGAAATTATTAATTTTCATATTCTCTGTTTTGAAAGAGAAATGGGAGGAGCATGTGAGGCACAAGGTATGAAAGAAAGCCAAACATAGGTTGTGCTGTGAGGGGTTTTGAATGGGTATTAAACACAACACTTGAATTACATGGTACATCAGAAACCCCCTATCTGCTTTCTAGACTTATTTACAGGGCAGCAAGCCATCTTGGGACTCTACTTCAGAAGAAAAACAAGCAGATAGGTTTTCTCAAGCTGAACAACAGGATCTTGTGGTTAAGATCTAGGGAACAGAAGGACTTTCTAGACTTTGGGGAAATGTGTCCAAGTCCTTTTTTCTCTTTTGTTTAAAAGATGCTAATGAAATGCTTCTAATCTTCTCTTGACTTGGGCACTCTCCTTCTCCTGGGAAGGGGAAGCTTAAAGATACTGCAGCAATATAAGGGCAGGGAGTTTATAAGAGCTTTTAACAGCCTTTTCCAAAGAAATGTAGTGGGACAAGATGTCCCCACTGACACCTAAACTCACCCAAAAGTCCATGGGACCTGATGAGATGCATTCGCAGGTTGCGAGGGAACTGGTGGATGAAGTTGCTAAGCCACTATCCATCATATTTGAGATGTCATGACAGTCTGGTGAAGTACTCACTGACTGGAAAAAGGGACAGATAACTCCCATTTTTTAAAAAAGTAATAAGAAGACCCGAGGAACTACAGGCTGTTTGGTCTCACCTCTGAGTCTAGCAAGATCATGGAGTAGATCCTCTTGAAATCTCTGCTGAGGCACTGGGAAGATAAGGGAGTGACTGTTGACAACCAACATGCCTTCACTAAGGACAAACCATGCTTGACAAACTTGGTGGCCTTCTATGATGGAATTAAAGACACTGGGGGTTGCAGATCCCAGTCTTGGGATAGGCATCCATGGGAGTTTCAGTGACCAACGCAGTGTGGTTCCACACGGGGCACAGAGACACTCACCAGTCCACCAAACTCTCTTCCCAAAGTGAATGTACCATTGACAAAAACATCTGCGGAGTTTAATTTTGAAGAGCTAGATACGTGCTCTTTTGAGAGCACAAGGGCTTGGAGAAATACTTTCAGAAGGGGACCAGGGAGTCTGCCTGGCACTCCTGCCTTGGGAATTCATTACCCAGAGTTAATATTTGTAAACAAAACAAAAAAGTGAAAGCAAACTTAATTTTAGACAAGAACCTGGAAATCTGCCAAGTTATTAATGAGTGGTCTTCAGCCTGGCAGAAAGTATTAACAGTACCATGAATGTAGATTATTAACTTTAGATTTCCCCAGAGAGCTGTCAGGAAATATTTAGATTTTTTAATAGCCGTGCACTGTTGTGCAGCAATAAATAAGAAGGCAAGGGCTATTTCTGTGCTGACCCAGGCAGACATGAATGCTTACAGGTTAGATGAATTTAAACCAGCCAGCAATGAGACTAGGTTGAATACTAAATAATATAAATAGGAACAAGACGGGACTGTAATGCCAGGGTGACTTTAAGATTAGCTGAACCTTACATGGCTATTATTTTTGCCTAAGATGGAGTTTTTAATAATTTTATTTACACGCATATGTGCATGCATGTGCGTCAGGAGGGAAAGTTAATTTCAGGGCTTATTGTTTAACAAGTAAATGATTCAGCGTGAAATGATGATCTTCACCATTCCTTCCTCCTTGGTGATGTTATTTCTGTTTAGTGCTATCATTTAGAATCTCTTTGATAATAAGGAAAAGAAGAAAATAATCAGATGGTTTCTAGATGAAATTGGTCTTAATTCAACATAATCTATATATTGCATGGTAGGAAATGTATAAAGCAGAATAATCAGTGCAGCAAACAGATTGCATTGATGTCTAGATGGGGTTCATGATGATCTGGAGATGGGAACAGACAGAAATTATTTATCTCTTCTGCTCAAACGATAGATCTGGATGCCAGTGGAATCTTGAAAATAAAAATATAAAGTCCTTTAAACAAAAGCCAAGAAGAAAAGTGCTGGAGTTTCTCACTGCTTCATCATATCAAGTACCTTTCCTACAGAAGGTTTCTGGGTGCTACAAAAGACAGGAGCAAAGGGGCCTCAGACTGAATCAACAATGGTGAAATTAATAACCAAGGCAAAGCCAGCTCATATGAAGGTCTATCATTAAAACATTATTTTGTAACCTACAGGTTCACTGATATTGGCTATCTCTCTGTGCTATTCCCTTGTATTTATATATCCCTAATATTCAGTAGCATAGGGATAAATTTCTTGGCAATTTCTTGGCTTTGGTGGTTTGTCACTGCTCTTATGAATGGAAAAACTGAAAAGAGAGAGGTGCAGACTGTAGTGACAATGGGAGTGACATTGAATATCCAGTGGCACAGCCAGTGTATCACACAAACTGTCTCACCACATGCTAGAACACCGAAACTCTGAGTTATCTGCAAACAGCAAGAAGACTTTAGCATCCTAAACCTACGCCCAGTGAAATGGTGACACAGGTCTTGTATTTCAGCTATGTTCATGGTTTGAATATCAAAAATCAGGCTGATTTTTCCTTGTTTATATGCTCAGTTATGAAGAAAATGATCTACGCCATGCACACTGCATGTAGTCTTTGCAAAGGCTGATAGGAAAGCTGTTGGGAAATAACCAGTGAATATTTTCCTTTTCCAGGACAAGGCACAGAGAAAAAGAACCCACAGCCCTGTCCTCACCCGCAGCACTCACACATAGCAGCAGTGCCAGAGAGAGCTACTTGAAACAATTTTGTTTTCACATCTGTGAGACAAAGATGAGCACATAAAGGGTGATGCCTGCCTCGGGGTTGTAAACTACACACTGGCTAAGCCAGAGAGGAGGAAGGGCAAGGGACTAGAAATTGGATGATGCTTTCCTGTCCAAGAGGGTCTGGGTCTGCCAGTCTCAAAGCTCTGAACAGAAATGATATATTAGTGTTTAATAAATGTAAACAGCCGTGTCTTTGTTTAGCAACTTCCTACATATCAATCACTAAGCACTGTTTTTATTTTTAGAACATGATCATGTTTCAAAGCACAGTACAATTTATAGACTTCTTTTTTCTGTTTAAATTTGTAATTGGAAAAGAAAACTTGATTATAAGCTGTGTACTTGAATATATACAGAGAAGCACATGTTAACGCGATCTAAATATAAGCATGAGATTAGAGGTTCCTTTTATTTCAGAGAATCACTTGTACATTTTAAACAAGTCTAATCTATTTTCCTTTTTCCCACAATTAGAGGTGTCTTTCTTTTTGCTAAGAATTCCATAGACCCACCGAAGTTACTTCAAAGTCACTTCAAAGTCAGTTAAC
Organism: Cuculus canorus; assembly: GCF_017976375.1. Taxonomy (NCBI): domain Eukaryota; kingdom Metazoa; phylum Chordata; class Aves; order Cuculiformes; family Cuculidae; genus Cuculus; species Cuculus canorus. The sequence goes on from NC_071411.1 coordinate 12,633,292, forward strand.
ATAACGTGTATCAGTTGTATCATGTCGTTTGAAAATTATGATGTAGATCTAGGTCTAAGATTAATTGATTTTTTTTCTGTTTATTAATGATTTTCTTCAGCTATTCATCCCATTTCCTAGGAGCCATGTATGAGCTGTTTGCTCATTCAGAAAGCAGACCTTATCAACTGTCAGCAAACAAGTAAAAGAAAGAGATCAAGAGAAACATTAACAAATTTTATTACATTAATTGCTACTGGACTCCTGTTTTGCACATTGCAGATGATTTGTTAAAAATTGATTCTATTTCTTGATAATTATACTGCACTCCAAATGAGTCACGCACACAAGCATCAATACAGTTGCATCTGCTGGATATGCAGCAAACAATTTATATAGATTCAGAATGTGTTAGAAAAGAAAAATGTTAGCTTGAATAGTAATCACTATTTATGAATGTTTTCTCTTCCTGGATACACTAACGAGATTTGAATGTGAACTTACTATTCTGGAGGTGTTCTTGGTTTTTGACAGGTAAACAGGGTTGGGTACTCCAGTGGTGTAAATGGAATGGCTTTGAGTTTATGGAGAAATGTTAATTTGCACCAGCTAGGAGTCAGGAATAAAGATATTTGTGAGAATGAAACTTTAAATTTATCTATTGTAAGATAAGAATAATGATTTCACTTAGAGCTTCCTTATATTCAGACAGATATTTAGGATGCACTTATTTATGTATGCACTTATTTAAAATATATCTATTCTAAAATGTGGAGGTCCAAGAAAACTATTTGCATCAAACCTGGCCATGACTGGATATAAATATTTAGCAAGAGATTTTTACTGGATTGCATTTTTTCTAGAGGCAGGACTTTTCATTTCTGTTTTGTTTTCTCTTCTATTAGGCTGTGCATTGAAAGCTAATAGGACTTTAACCTGTTTTCTTGTAACATCAATGCTCTGAGAAGCCTCTTTTATACTCTTCTATTCAGCATTTTCATTTAGACTCTCTTTATGCACCAAAATATGTTGTTGGAATCACAGAGAGTAATCAAGAGGAAACTGCACAATGCCAAATGATCTGTTATAATACAAAAAAGAAATAGTAGTGAATTAAACACACTGCTATCTCACTCAAGGCCGTTGCAAGGAGCACTTATTTTGCAAAGCACTTATGCAAATAATTCTGCTGATCAAGTACCCCCAAATCTAACTAGGTGCTGGGGAACTATGCATATCCCTCAACATAATACAGTCTTGAGCATCTAGGTAAGCTGCACTGGACTTAGAAATTAGCGAAAGAAATTACCATAATGAAAAATCCTGAAGTTTTGAATATTACTGTTTTGTCAGTTAATGGAAGATGGTGAACATCCACCTTCCAGATCAGCCGTTATTCATTCCCTTTTCATTCTCCTGTTCTGTATTTTCTATTCTAAGTATTCCTGAGTACTTAAACAATTGCTCTATTCTTAATCCATGCATGGCTGTATTGTTGTAGTGATAGAATAAGTGAGATTTTCAAGGTGAAATTTTCTCCAAGATTTATATGGCTGCTCTCAGGTTCTCAGCTTTGTTTTCAGTGCAGCGGTACTGCTGCTGACGTGACTCCTGAAACTGAAGTAATAGTAGAATCATAGAATGACTAGGTTGGAAGGGACCCACTGGGTCATCGAGTCCAACCATTCCTAATAATCCCTAACCCATGCCCCTCAGCACCTCATCCACCCGTCCCTTAAACACCTCCAGGGATGGTGACTCGACCCCCTCCCTGGGCAGCCTCTGCCAATGCCCAATGACCCTTTCCATGAAAATATGTGTGTTTGTTCCTCAGAAGGATTACAGTCATGGAAGGAGGGTGGAGTACTGCAGTCAAAATCTTTCTTGAAGGTCTAAGACTCGACTATTTTTTTTTTTTTTAAGTGCTAAAGAACAGAGTAAAAATTCAGTCTATTATTAATTAATTCATAAGGATCTAAGGAAACAGTTTCTCATGTTTAACCTGTTTGCTGTAATGCTCTTAGGTGACTGCATGATCCCTCTGTCCTTGTCTTGGTTCAATTTCAGGATCATAGATTGCAGGGCCACTCTTTAGCTCCTCCTCACCCCTGCTAATATTTCTAGCCAGAGGACATCAAGAGGAACATAAGGACTTGTTTAAGGAAAATGCTGAATTTAGAGGCACACTTTATACTGTAAGCTCTCTGCTTCAGGGTCTGTCTAACACCAATTTTGTAGAACAGTTGGTCCTTGGCAGTAAAGGTACTAATTAGCATATTTTCAGGTGCTCCTGTGTATTCATTGCTGTAGCTGTGGGACCACTCTCATATTAAACACAAAACATACACTTAGGTGTTTTGGTGCATTGGGGCTACATATTGGAAGCTTCTTTCCTTTGAGAGAGTAGTTTGATTAGTAAATCTGAGCAGTCAAAACCCCGTGCTTATACCCCCTCTTTCTCATTTGGTGAGTGTTTCCTCGGGATAGGCATTCAAAACACACAAACAATGAAGTATTCATTTGAAGTCTTTCTGTATCTTTTTCCTAAGGTTGAGGAGACTATGGTGATTATAGCATATTTAAGATAGGCTCTTACCAGTTCAATTGGCATACCAACATTGATACCAGTAAGAGCCAACCCTTGGAGCTAGTTGTATGTTTGGCATTCAGAGCTATGAATGAATGTATAGAACAGTGTACTATAAATGAGCCAGAAGAACCTCAATACGATGCTTCTCCAGGACCATAAAACCCATGTCAATGATGGTAGAAAAATTTTCCTATAGCATTTTCAGTTTTGTATTCTTACAAAACTCTCTATCAGCAAGTTTCTGTAGTTTTCCTTGGAATTGCATTTGTAAATCCTCAAAGTAGAATTCAGCTTCTAATATGCTTAGATGTCCTTCCTGTTTTGAAAAAGAGACATTGAGGAGGATCTTCAAGTCAAGTGTCTGCAGCTTTGTATGCTAATCATACTTTCACCACAGTTACGTTCTTAATAATGTAGATTGTTTCCTGGGATACGGCAGTTCTTCCCCAGCTTCTTGCCATCTGCATGTTTGATTGCACTCATAAATTGCATGTAGGCACTAATAACTTCTGCTGATGTTACGCTGCATGTCACTCTGATCATTGACTCAGCCTCTCTCACAGCCCAGGATATTCTCTAACAGCATATGTTATAGGTTCAGCAAGAGTTTAGGAGATAGAACAGAGATGATAAGAAGAAGATGATGGACCTGCATTTCATTCTTGAAAACATTCATTTACTGGTGATGATCTCAATAATAGACTATTCTTTTTTCTTGACATATAAAACAACGTTGTTGCTACTGCATAGTCACACAAATTAAAATTTTCACTACTTCTAGGCTAAGAGCAACAAATAGATTGCTTATATTCCTCTCTTGGCCTGCTCCTCTTAGAAAAATATCTCATCTCTTAGGGGAAATAGCAAGTACTAGGTCTGAAGGGTTCTACTACTTCCTTAATAAGCAAATCACTCCTCATCAATGTGCAAGATCATCAATACATATTTCAATTTCTGTACACACCAGAATATATCAACCAAAATTACATTATGTGGAGGGTAAATCACACAGTAATTAACATAGCTCATAAGCAGCATACAAGGTCTGATTCAGTCTTATGAATGCCAGGGAAATATATCTCACTGACTTCAGTAAGATAGGATCAGCTTCCTATAGATTTGGATCTTATGATATATTCACATGTTGCAGTAAATAGGCTTATACGCTCTGTGTGTATCTGTAGGTCAGTGCACTCATACTTCAAGCAGGACCTACTGAGTAAAAGCTTCTTCTATACCCGTGTGTCTTGCTATTAAAAAAAAAATAAATAAAAGGAAGAAGAACAAAGATTTGTTCCTTTTTTTAAAAAAAACTACACCAGCGAAAAAATGTTATGTACAGGCTAATGCATATTGCAAAGAGAAACATTATATTAGAAAAAGAACATCTTAGCAGTAAACACAATATATTACTCTCTGTTTCACAAGTATGGTAGCTATCATCCTTTCTGAAAGATTTTCCACGCCTCTTGATCCAAATCACAAAAGCCATGATGATCTGTATTTGATTACCCCTCAGGCTGCTGTTCAGATGTGTTGGCGTAATGAGGGCTTCCTTTCCTTCCTTGTATTAGTCACATCCAGCAGAAAGATACTACCAGAAAATAAACATAAAGTATGCAACTGTCCTGTAACATCTCTTCTGCACTCAGAACCTGTAATATGTGATCCCAGTGTGAAGAAGTCCCTTTCACAAACTTTATAGCCTCATAAGTTTTCTTCAGTTATTGCTCAGAGCATCTGATGTTATCCACTGTAAAATCCATGTGGACAACCTGTGGAGCTCCAAGCAAAACACTATGCTGATATAAATAAAAGTTGTCCCTTAAAGAAAATTTCAGATAATTTGTTTCTGTTTATTTTGGTCTCATTAGGCTGCCACTACATGATAAATGATTTAGGTTAAGAATAATTTAGTTTATGGCACCAAAGGTATGAAAGGTTATTCCTTCTTATGCACTTCTCACATAAAATCTACCTTAAAAAAAGTAAAGTCTTTATGTCTCAATAAACAGAAGCCACATAGATATTGTGTAACAAATTACATATTGGATAACAATCTATAAAATTTTAGTGGCTTATGAGGTTTGCATTGATTTGAATTTTACCCAACAGCAAAGCATTATTGTTTCTCCAAAATACTGAAATAAAAGGAAAGCAGAAATCTCTATTACAGTGGTTTTTTTAAAGTGTAGCCACCAGAAACGTCTCTGAACAATGCAATCAAGTTCCTGGAAATAGCCTAGAGTTCACCTTGTCTCTTCCCCGCACGTGATTGAGAAAACCTTTCAGATCAGCTCCAGCAAGGAGCTTAGCACTGAGGTTCACCCCAAAGCCGAGAAACAGCTTCTGACACCAGGCTGTAATTGCAAGCCAATTCTGTAAAGCTCCTGTGTTGCCACATTCCCACTGTGAGATATTAGTGGTTTAGTGTTTATATCAATGATAGCACTGCCTGGAACTGTGGGTGAAAAATCAAGAGTTTGGATTGTTCATTTTGCACAATCATCTGCTTTCTGAATTGCAGAGTTTGCAGAGATTTGTGGGAGAGAATGTCAATGCAAATAATGGAGAGGCTGCAAAGCCATCTTCACTTGACCGTTTACACTTCAGAATCCACAGGGATATATCAAAGAGACAGCACTTTAAACCAAGTAACTTTCAGTGCTTCATGAGAACCAAAAATGAACAAGAAGGCTATGATTTTTACCTCATGGACGTGTGGAAACACAGATATTTTTCTTATGGGTGCAGATTGTGTTTCACCAAAGCCAATATAATATTTCCAGTGGTGGCCAACAACTGATATTCTAGACTTGGACAGCAATCAGACATACATGTGCAATTACAAAGTAAAAACTACAGACAAAAAAATGCAAGGTAGGTCATTGAAACACCAGAAATAAAACTGACAGCGTTGCTGGTATGTTACCTGGAGGCGTTTCCTGCCTGTGTATAAAACCTGATTTTACTGAAATTATATCAATTTCTCAGAAGCTATACTCATTTCATGACATCTTTCAAAAAAGACCTTTTAAAGACTGGCCTTTTTCCATGTTTTCCCTGCTCTAGAGATATTTACAAGACTACGTAGTGGTGTTGCAGGCTTTTTAGTTTTGTATTTTTTTTCTTTTTTTAATTGGGAGAATATGGGTAAAAGACTATACGGCAGGAGGGCTTTCTCCAGAGAAGGCTATTGATTGGATTAATAGTAATGTTTAATATTTGGCTGAATTTTTTGTGTGTATATCTATATCAAAAGTAGGACTTTATACATATGAAGTAGAAGGACTGCAGATGTACATATTCTTTACAGAGGTATACAATAAAAACTACTGATCCTTAAAGCAGCAAGGTGAGGCACAAACAAGACTCTTATTACTGGTATTAATTAGTATTACTCTATCCAGAAATGGGCAATAGTGGCTGTGCATTTGGTCCAGTATTATTTTACACATCTCTTGGCAGATGAAGATAAGGCACCAATATTTCACAAGCTATATTCCTGTGATTTACATTGCATGGTAGAATACAACCTGTCAGCAGCAAACACCTTCACTGCAATCCCATTAATTGTATTTGATCCTGCCTTTGGACTGTGCTTTGCCCAGAGTTGATCACCTGGCCACAGCCTGTGCAATTACCCACTTCAATAATCAGTGTTTGATTCTGATGAATTACAGCATGGGCTGCTGTATTGTTCAGAATAAATGAGATGGCATAAATTATATGACAACTAATAATGTATTTGTAATAGTGTATACAGCCATTAAGCTTAATACAAAAAAGTAGCCACTAAAATATGTATAAAAATAACAAGAAATAAAGTTTACAATGCATTTATTGTTGTTACCCAGGCATGAGAGTCTGAAAAAATACCTCCATTCTGCATAAATAAGTGTCCCTCAGATCACTTGTAGTTTGGCACATTCAAGTTTCTGGGTCATTTGAAGTGAGTGACGTGTCTGGTTTTCCCAAGATGGTGTCAATTTTGGATGCTCCCTTGACTTCTATGCCAAACGCTGCTAAAGTTGCCTATGCTGGCAATGGGCAGTCAACAAAAAGTTGCAAGAGATGGCCTCAGGGTGCTCTCGCATGATGCCACTGCCCTCATCAGCCCACGCGAATTTGGGTTAAACTCCTGCTGTTTTCTAAACACCGTTTATAACTGTGTCCTTATCATCTCATCCCACATTCAGTTGAAATACCAGCTTTAACCACTCAGTTAGGAAAGAAATCCCATACACTGCTGATGAGAGTGTCAAGAAGCAAACTTGTCTCTTCTTGCAGTAAAACCAAGCCATATAGTTCCAGTATATGCAAAGGAGCTTTCACCAAATTTTCTATTTTCAGCCTCTTAATTTGTCAAATACAGATTTGATATGTGAGCTCCCAGCAAGAAATTTACTAAGGATCTGCCCCGATTTTATTTCAGTGGCACCTGTACTTGCATTTCCTTACTACTTTTAACTCAATCAAAGGTCATAGACATCACCCAGACATTCGCGGTATAGATCACAGTTTCATGTTTGATTTTGTTCTGCTAACAAACAAAAAAGTTTTAAATATTTTATGAGATAACCTTCTGCAGGACAGTCTAGAAAATCACCAGTGACTGATATACTTGTGATTCAGCTTTAGAGATATCTCACAATCAATTTCTAACTTGGTTCTTTTTTCCTCTCAAAATAATTCTTTTGCGTCTGTGGGTTTGAAGGAGCAGTTCGTATGACTTATGCTTTGCTGCACTTAGCAGGGACCCCTGGTTAGTCAGGGCCTGAGCTTTATTTTGGGGTATTGCTGCTGATTCCTCTGGCTGCTCGAATGACCCAGTCAGCATTATCAAACAAAACAGTTTCCTGCTAATTCCTTTCAGGGCTTAGATGGATTTTGAATCAATCTTGCTGAGAAAGTCAGCCAGACAACGAAGGAAAATCGTGACTTGGTTAGTCATTTATATTTTACCTGAACCAGTGAGTGAGGTACCCTTTGTCAGTTCTCACACTTCATACGTAACTTTTATTCTACCATTTTTTTGAAGGACTTTGATTTTAGGTATCTCTCGTCTATGTCTTCCAAATCAATCCTCTGAATCCCTAACCCAAAGTTTAATATCATTCATTATTCAACACCTCCAATAAGACTAACTTTAAAACTAGTAATCTCTCAGTAAAGCTGTGCAATTAATGTAGAAATACCTCTAGTACAAAATAATTCCAAATAGCACTCCCCATAGCCTTTCTCAGAGCATCTCAAAATACCAATAACCTCCCCTGAAGTGTCTAGTTATCAATGTTCTTTAAGATGTGGTGGTAGATCCCGTCTCACCCAGTGAATATTTTGCATTAAAATGAAAAATATTTTTCCTGCAAATTTAGCGTCGAACTTTACATCAGCTCACAGTGTACTCATTTTATGCCAAATTCGAGTGGTCAAAAAGTACCCCCAATGCTGCTTATTGCACTAATGAGCTTTGCCCACTTCGTTTTGTTCTATCAATTTTATCACTCTTTCATGTCACATAAATTATCCAGTGTTTTCTGTAGGTGCCCCTGTCCCAGAGCCCTCCCAGCCTGACCCAACAGGAGGGGTGATGGGGAGCACCCCCAGCACCAACCACAGCCCCCACCCGCATCCCATTAATCACTGCTATGGAAGAGGGCTATATCATGCTGGAGTTTTTATTTTCTTTGAGATATCACACTACAACCTGTCTTTGGACAAAGCTTTTGCTTTGGATGTCTTTAGAGTCGTCATAGCTGCAGTAATGCATGTTTTATTTGAATACATTGCGTTTACTACAATTTAAAGAGCCCATTATTATTTAGCTGCATTCACAGCTGTTCTTCCTTTCCTCCCCTCTCTTTCCAACTGCTCTCCCCATGTCTTCCTAGAGTTATCCAGTATATGCTAGGCACACTTAATCCTGCTTGCACTAGATGTAGCACAGTTATGTTTCTTCCCCCAAGCTCAGTGTCCTCAGAGGAGTATTTAGGTTAAGAGCAGTTTATTCTTGGCTGGAACTGCAGCAATTGTGCACAGGTTGATAAGCCAGGATTCTCCTTTGCTTCAGGCAGCTATTGAAAGCCAACATGATGTCTCGGATAGAGAGGAAAACAGAGAGGTGCAGCAGTGGGGCATGAAGCCTCCCTGCTGCTGTGGCAAGGACAATCTCTGCAGCACAGACCGGTGTTTGGGGCAAGGCACCAGCACAGGGGGTGAACGATCCCATTACCAGACAGAAACACATATGGAGAGGTGGCCAAACAGTGCAATAAACTGATAGCCCTCCGCTCAACTGCCCACCAGCAAACATGGAAAAGAAAGGCTTAGGTGACAGCTGAGGCTGTTAGAGCTAGGAGCCTTCCCTGAGCAGTGGAAAGCAAGGGTATGCTGAGGATACGCTATAAACTCAGTCACAGGTCTGTTACCTGCTTTTCAGGCAGCCACACCCGAGTGAGGTCCATTTCTCACCATACCTCCATCTCTCACCATACCATACCTCCTGCCTGGGTGTTTCACGGGGAATGTTTGCACATGTAACAGCCTGACCTTATCCTGGTCAGAGCTGCCTTGTATTTATTGTAAAAAAATGCATGAATAACTGTTCCTATTTCAGCTGTGTAGGAAATCAAGATTTTCTTTGTAAGTAGAAGAGGATCACTCTGACAAGTCTTTCCACTGTGGCTCTGCCCTCACCAAATAGACGGCTATGCAGCTGACTGGGCATTACACAGTTATATAGTTAGTAAATATTGTTGTTTATTATGGATCTTTGGGTAGGAAAAGTGAACAAGGACTGAAAATACAGGTCTAAATCTTATACAGTGGAACAGAGGGACCAGAGGGAGTTTAGGGCAGTGAAATTAGACCTGCACCTCCAGAGGCTTCAGAGTGAGCAGTATTGGAAAGGAGAGGGTTAAAAACATACATGGCTTTTAGCTTTGTGTGATAGCTCCAGAAGGGACTGGGTCACCTCTGTGAAGAGGCTTCAGCAATATGTCATAGCTAATGATGTCAGTGCTGAGAAAAAGGTGGCAGTTTAAGTGAGTATAATAGGGGTAAAACCTCTAACCTGCTGTGCAGCCTAAGTGCTCTTGTTAAACCAGCAGACAAAACAATTTCTGGGGGAGAAATTTCCTCAGCATCTAGATCTGCCGGCAGTTGCAGAGCTTCCCTGCTATTAACAACTTAAGGAAAACAGAACTACTTTGGACTAAGTACCTGAATGAAGGAAATTAGCAGAATGCCATCAGTTTGAAGAAAGCTTAAATGCTGCAGAACCAGAGACCAGCTACAATTCGATATGCAAAACAGCACAGTATACAGCAGTCACCATCTAGGGCTTATCCAACTCTAAAGCAAGCATCACTAATAGTTGTTCTAATAGTGGCTGTTATCAGACATAGCAGAGAAGTGCTGGAATATGTGGCTCTCTAAAGACTGAACCTGCTTTCTCTGCAGAAAACACACAGTACAACTAAGATGTTTGGTTTCCTTTACTTGGCTCAAGGACATACTCCTTGGAAGTTATAAGAAAGGCAGGGATGGGGCACAGGTCACTGCAGCCAAGCACAGATTCAGTTTAGCAAGACCAAGAAATTTTCATCCAAGGGATGGGAAACTGAGCCCATGAAGGATGCTGGATAGTCCATGTGGGACAGCTGTCTAATTTAGATGATAAAAATCTACATTTTATCTGGATTCCTTTACAAATGGAGGGAGCACAATTTATAGTGAGGTTCGCTCTGGTCCCGCTGTTTTTGTAATTTCATGGTAGGATTATCAGAACCTGCTTGAGGAGATGAAGTTGCAGTAACGTCAGTGCTTTTAATCCCCATTTTTCTCACCAAAGGTACCACCTGTTTGCTGTATACACCAGACTCAGCAAATACACTGCTTGACAGGGAATGTCTGAGAGAAATGGATTTGAATTGGTAAAGTACACGGTGCACCAGGGTTTCAGAAAGGGAGGCAAATATTTTGTGGTCCAGCCAGACCTGTTTGTGGTGGAGTGACTTCCCAATGGATAAGGCAGTGAGACAGGATGAAGCCTAAAATGCACAAAAGAAAAAGATGTGTTTCAAGGGGAAATAAGTACTAAATATCTGAAAATTCATTCATTTGACAGTAAGAAGCTCAGTGCTTCGGCCCAAACAGCTTCTCTAATTATTCCCAGTGTTAATCACAAGGATGTGAACAAAAAAAGGTGCCGGTGAAAGGTAGTTGTCTTCTCACACCTGCTGACAACCCAGCATAGCATGTCCTTTGCCCAGAATAGAAAATGTTTTCCTCATTAGCAGAATTTTTTAAATCTCCCTCTCCCCAGGTCTATTAGCAGTGGGGTTTGAGCACTGTGAAGATGAACACGCACAGTTCATAGTGCAGTGTGATAGCAACAGCTCTCACACTCAGTACTCAGCAAGATACTATTTCATCAAAGCCCGACCTCTTTAGAAGTACACCAGCTCTGACAAAATCCTCTGTGGGAAGATTTCTCAAATATATGGAAAAACTGCTGGATCGAGGTTCTAGAATAGCCTGGAGTTTAGGCACAAGGTTGTGAGAAGCAATGAAATTTCTGCTGTAGCTAAATTGTGATGTTCTGTATTCCTGCAGAGTGACTTGTTCCCAGACTGCTGTGGGCAGACCTATGCCATGTTTTGATCATTTTGACCCTGGAAAAACCCTCATGAGAAAGGTTCAGCAAGAACAGCAGTGGGTAATTACCTGATCCAGAGTAACAAATTAAGCACTGATCATTATTTTTTGCTCATCAAAATATTGCAGAACTGAGATGCTAACCCTACCTCCTAGACCACCAGATTCTCTGAAACAGGCTGCTTCATCCCTTCCACACTGGAATGAGAATAAATAAAATTACACTACTTTTGATAGCACAGGATCTTGCTCTCCACCCAGCCTTCCCACATAACATGAATTTAATAGGAGATTCCTCACAGGCATTACTATAAATAGGGACTCGAGATCTTTGTATTTTGGTTATAGCCACAGAAGAGTTTAATTTTTTACCAAATATGAAATGCTGATATTCTTTTTCCAAGCAATCTTATGTATGAAATGGATCCTACTGATATGGATGTCCTGGAGAAAAGTGAGTACTTAGTTTAGAAAAATTGTGTAGCATATTTTTCATTTGTTCGAGGTGCCTCTGGTGGGAGCTGTGATCAGAGCCCAGAGAGGGTTATCATGTACCCGTGCAGCTGGGTCACTTGTGTTTGTATATGGCTAATAGAAGCAGTTGTCTGGAAGCCAATTATATTAGTTCCCATATTACTATCTTGTGTGAAGAGCAAGGACGTAACACTTTCTCTCGTCTTTCTGCTGTTTTCTATCTCTTTTAACAAGAGCATTACAGCAGATGTTGTCAAGAATTTTAACAAAACCAGCTGCCTTTGTGATCATCTTTATCCATTTCTTCTTGGCTTTATAGGCTAGAAATATATTAGAGGGTCTAAGTGAGGCAAATTTCTCTCCCAGTTCCTCCTCCCCATCCCTCTCTCTCAGACATTTTCCTGAGCACTGCATGCTGTCGAGTTTTTCCTCTTGCAGGAAATCAAAATACAAAGACCTCCCCCAATAAAGAGCCACAGAATATATGTCTATAAGGATACATAGTCACACTGACTGCCAGTCAATCCCCATCCCTGCCTCCTGCACTGAGCTCCAAAAAGGCCTGAGATAATGGCAGAGCTCATGGCTGGACCTCAAAAGAGCCCAGTTGTGGTAAGCAAGGTGGTACAGCTAAAGAACATCCTTAGGATGGATAAAGCAACAATCCACCAATGTCCTGAAATCCGGTTGACCAAATCACAGCATCATCCAGGAAAATAATATAGGACACACCAGGAAATATGCTAATAATATGTAACTTGATTAAATGCTGCACAATTGCTGCTAGCAATACAGAAGAAGCATCATCTGCCTCTTTTCCTCAAACAGAGCATGGAGACTGCTGTACTCACAAAAATCCAATCTTCTACAAGTAGGAGAGTTTTTCCTTTCTGTACATGCCAGTGATTTATTTTTTTGTCCTCTTCCCTCTTTGGGTGACTCAAGGCAGGTTCTATCCCACTACCTTTTGGACCTTGCACACATGCAAACATCAGTCTGGCTTCAGAGGTTTTTGCAAGTGAAAGCCTTTGCATCTTGCTGTGGAAAGAGCAAAGTGTGGAGCGACTCAGGTTGGAAGCTGGCTACTCAATAGGGAGAGCTCAGATGAGATGTTTCTGGTGTTTCTCCTACCGTGCCCTTCTCACACACTCTGAAGCTGATCAAATCATCTGGGAACACCCAGAAGATTTCAGTACCCAGTTGCTCCAGAAAACTCCTGTGGGCAAGTATCAGTACGCAGAGAGAATAGCAACCACAGGCAAGAGTTTGGCACTGGGGCTCTCATTTCAGGCTTGGGCAGAGGCGACTCACCTGAGCTAACTCAGCAGTGCTGCTACAGGGCTATCCTAGTGAAAAAAAAAAGCCATCAAAAAAAGCAGTTTTCTAAGGCAAACTCCTAAAATTGAGTGAATTGTTGAGTCTTTAATTATCTGTTCAACTATGATGGGACAATTAATTTTACAGTCCCTAAATAAATGCATGGAAACACTTTTTGTCCTCAAGAGTAAAAGCAGAAGGAAGTGCTGATCAGCTGCACCTGGTGCACCAGGCAGATTCCTGGCTGGAGGTGCTGAAGGTACTGCAGCTGGGCTAGGAACCAGCAGGAGCTTCTCTGGGGAAAGGAGATGGAGCTGCGAGCAGAAAGGTATGGCAAAGCTTAGGCTTTTCCTCTCTACCTCAGTCTGGACATCCTAAAACCTCTGAAACTGATGTGTACAAGTCCTCATATTTGTTTTTTGTTAAAAAAAGGCTCTTGCTAAAGTTTTACTCTGTGCTGACCTGGTCTGTTCAGCAGCCTCCTGGCATTAAGGCAGGGTCTTGTGTATCTCCTTGTGCTTTGTTTCACACTAGTTGCATGTGGTTGTTTTCTCAGCAATACAGAAAACTGTAAGTACGATGTCCTGTTTCATTTTGCTCGGGGTTGTTTTTATTTTCCATGATTAAGCTACTCAAAGGTATTTGGTTCTCTTTTTAATGGTGTGGTGTTTTTTCTTGCTTTTTCTGTACCTGTTGAAAGACTTTGTGTAAGTAAGAGAAATTTGCAGGAGCCTGCTAGTTTATGAATGCATATAACGTCAACTAACCATCTAATTACCGGTGTGGTCCTACAAAGCAAGATTTTAGTGCCCCAGGGATTATAACTGCCAGTGCAGGTAGTTGTAAAACTGTGTCTGAAGTTCTCCGCATCTTCATTTCTCAAAAAGAGATTACCTCTTACCTACAAGACTAGGTTATAAATTTGCCCATGTACATAGTTTTAATCAAATCTGAGTGCAGCCTTGATAAGAAGGAAGAAAGAACTTTAAGAGCCAGAGTTTCTGGTGCTGATCCTCTGTAAGAGCATTCCTTGTAACTCTTCCTCTGCAGCAGGTCAGAAGGGCCTGGATGCACCCAGGGGCTGGGTAAGAGAGTGGGAAAGCAGGGCAGAACCAAGATGGTTTTCATGTCCCGCTCTCCCTGAGCAAGCCCTGCGCCAGGAAGCTGAACAGCATCTAGCTGACCTGTGGGCAAGGGTTAGCGGAAGGCAATCTGTGGCAATCCTCTGGAAGAAACTCAGTCGTGATTTTAAACAAAAGGAATATTGTCTTCTAGTAACGTGCAGCTAATACAGTTTCTGGGAGAAAATAAAAATTCAAATCTCATTTTGAAGAGCTGATATATTTTCATATATTCACAAGACAGAGACAAACAGGCTCCTAATGAAAACTTTCTGTTCAAATACAAATAGTGCTTCATGCCTATATAATGCAAACATACAACTTTGTGTTTCAAGGCCCCGTGGGGATGCTGACACCTTGTTCTGTGATGGAAATACTTGCTTCAACTTCAAAAAATTAATTTTAGGGTAGATTATTATGCACCACAAAGCATTTTAATACCGATCATAAAGCTGGAAGAAAAGGAAGAGAGACATGTCTCCTACTTGATTTAAAGCACTTAAGTTGTTATATATTATTTATAATTTTGTCCTCAGTGTGGAAGGTATCAGTTCTAATACATGGCCATCAGTACCTCACCAGCATTTGAAAACTATAGCTGCATATATTAGCGTGCTTTATTTTTCTTTTTACACAATAAAATGTGATATATGGTAGTTGCTAACTTCATATAGGTACTGATTTGGGACTTTTTAGTGTCATAAAACCTCTGAAGCAGAGACTCATGGAATGCGAAACACCGACATGGTGCCTCTGGAGCACCAGAGCAAAAGCTGGCTGATGAAGATCGGTTATTTGTGGTGATGTGGTGCCTGGAATTACAAATACTGTAGGGGTTAGATGCTCACATAAAAAATTGCCTTGAACTTGCAGAACTTTCCAAACACTGGGTGTTGAAGGAGTAGTCTGACAATTCGCCTCTCTCTGTTGGGGGGGAAATAAGAGGAGGGGAGGTGCAAATCCTACTTCAGAAAAGTAAATAGTCAGATTTTAACTTGTAATATTTATCTGAAAACAGCATTAACAAAATGAGAAGTAACTGTTATTTGCATAGTTGCAGAGTGTTTGCATCATGTTTAATCATTCGAATACATAAGTACTGCAGGAAATTGCTAGCATTGAGCCTGATTGTGCAAAAGTTGTTGGAGGAGACCTTTTACACATGCAACAATTGTCTGAATTAAAGTTTTCACCCCAAAAGCACTATGGGAATATATGATTTAACTAAAGTTTTAGTCAAGCAGTTGCTTGTTTCTGGAACCTCAGACTTCCAAAACTTTATTCATAAAGTATTAAATTTCTTTTAAAGCTGTTATACAGTGTAAATAAATGGCAACATCAGAAATAAAACTCTTGCAAATCTTTGGATCCAAAATCAAAGTTTAGTATAGGTTGCAATCTTGATTATTATTAAAAAAAAATCATCAAAATTAGCAACAGGGAAAACTTCTTTTTTAGGACTCTACTTAATTTTTTCTGAAGATTTATGTTTATTGCTTTTATACTGTCAGCTGGCAGAAATTAGATTAGGCTCTCATTATCCACTTCATCTTTAAGTATGCTGTAGAAAGTCATATGAAAGTACCAAAATTAGCACTGTCATCCTCTGTTGTTCGTTTTACTGCAGCACAGAGCTGTGATATACTCAAATAATATACCTGTGGTGTCTGTTACTAGCAGTCTCCTGTTCTGACTCGGACCTCACATGCATACAAATTCATTATATACGTTTTTCTCTTGCAAGAATATATATTTAGAGCATCAGTTATTTACAGACACACAGCATAAACACAGCATTGAATTTGCTTCATTCTCTACCCCTTGTGCTAATGAAAACTACTGAGGAAGGGGGAAAAAAAAAAGCTCACAGAAAATGCAGTTCCCCCAGCATTATTCACATTGCAGTAGACAGCACAATTCTGTACTTACACGTCTCAACAGTGAAATGTCTCAGGATCTTTACAATTTTCTGCAGAACTGTTTCAAGCTCTCAGCAAGCCACAGTGTTCATCGAGGCAGAACGGAGCCGTATGGAAGGTCTATGCAGCTGGGAGATAATGGAACTATTTTCCCAGCTGGGACTACAAGCCTTTTATCCACTGAGCATTGCGTGTCTCTTCACTGGCATTAACCGTGAAATACACTGCTTTCCCATTGTACTCATGCTAGGACCCACACAATTAGTGCTTGAATCAGGCAAACAGCTACTACATTTTATGCATATTCCTATCTCACAATCTTGAATATATAAAAATTAGCTTTGCGTTGATCATCCTTCAAGCAAGCTGAGAGACCGAAAGTGGAGCTGTCATACTAGTAGCATAAGAGATTAAATGTGCTCTTGCTATTCTTTTTGTATAAATATGAGCTCCTGTCATGAAATCAGAAACCTCTCTTCTTGAAAACTGGGTCAGTATTCAGTATTAGGTTTAAAACAGGAATGGAAATAATTTTGTTTAGTCCTGGGTCCTACAATCACTTCTTGAGCTCTATAAAATTAAGTTTATATGATGCAAACCAACACTCAGATTACATCCCAGTCCTGACTGTCTTCCTGAAACATTTAACTACCTCTCCATATTTTACTTTTTTTTTTTTTTTTTTTGCTTCAGCACAGACCAAACACAAAGCTCAGGTGGGGGAATGCCTTTACATTAGTAAGCAAAAGTTATTTATAGTCACAGAGGATAGAAGCGGAAGCAGCAGTTTTCAGAAAGTTTCTGCCAAGAAAAGTGTAATGGTGTCATAGGCATTGCTTCACAATGATTTAATGTAATCTCAGTGTAAATCCATTAGTCTGTAATGTGATTAATTGCATGCCTGTCTGAGCAATGGGGAGTGCAGAGGACGTGGAAGTTTGGTGGCAAAAACACACAGTGGCATGCAGATGCCTTGAGCAGACCAAAACAATAATTCAATCAACAAAAGAGGAGTGTGCATCCTTTTTATTTTGAATTTTCCCCACTTCCAAACTGAGAGTACATTTGTGTTCCAGCACAGCTGCTGACTGTGCAGAACTTGCACCAGGGGTCTGAGAGCATCTACTCAATGTCTTTGCCGCAACACCCATCATTCTGAGCTGCTTCCTCCCTCCGCCTCAGTGCAGTCTGGATGTGTTGAGGTGTGGTGTCTTATGGCTCTGTGACTGAGCCTCTGGGCTCATTGTCAGCCCATGCAAAGGCGTTGCTGAGTAGCAATGATGCGGTTGCTCTTCCTTGAGGTGATCGTTGTGTTAAGATATCTTTGAAGAACGTGAAGTAATAGCAGCAGCAGATAAGGTGAAGATGATGTCCTTTCTAAAAGTAGAGGAGAGGAGGTTTCTATCATTCATCTGCAGAGAAGGATGGTTCATTGGACCTGGTTTAAGTGATCTGAGTTCAGTCTAACTTCTTTGCAGGCCTTCTCTTATGACTTTGGAAGCACCTCAGCAGTTCTTGTCCGCTCTTCCTTTGTAAAATGGGGATAAAAGGACTATAGGAAGACATGGGATGGGCATAGAAGTGCCAGGAATGCTGTGGAAGCCCTATGGGGCTTGTATGGTGAGAGCTCCCCTCCCATTTCAGAGCTCTCCTAGCCAGCCTCCTGATTAACATAACTTTACACTTCCATCGTGTGAGACTCTCAAATGAGCTTTACCGACAATTAATTAAGCCTTGCAGCATCTTCTAAAGTAGACAGGCATTATCATTAGCAGTTCTATTTTTAATTAGGAATAAAATTTGAAATGGAATTTTAGGTATTTCCTCACAGAAAAAAAAAGGATTGACATTATTTAAAGGAAAATTTCTAAGTTACATCATGGGTAAATAGACAAAGATTTGCTTACAACAGATTAATCCAAGCCTCTCATTGCCAGTTTTAGAGGTTTATTCAAAATCTAAGCTTTTCTATGTCAAAACAAATCATTCTGCTTATGCATTTGTTGTCTAACAAGACTGTATGGGAAGAGAATTTCTGTCCCCGAGGAAACTAATGCAGTGAAAACTATTTCCAACTAGGAATTGAAAGTAACATTTTAGAAATGTCCCTTCTAGAGGTAAATTATTATTTTTAAGATGTAATATTTTCATTCAGGGAAAACTGTAGCACTTAGATGTCTGAATTTTCAACTTCTGAACCACTGAATTGTGTTTTTGTTAAAAGTTGTGAAGTTCTGATTGAGATTTTCATAACTATACTGTGATCTATTAAAGGTTATGCCTATATCCTTTAGAAATGATATAAAAGATGATGACAAAATTTATTATTAAAGCAGTTTCTTCCTAAAGGTCAAGATAGAGTATTTAAATGTTACCAAAATGTTGTGAGTTTTCCCAATTTTCTTTCAAAAGAAGATGCCATTGACACTGATGTTTCTTTGTCGATTTTTTCACTTTTGAAGAACTGCCACATTCTGACAGAAAAAGCTGTCTAACCATAGTTTGTTTTTCTAAAAAACCCCAAAACCCACAAATCCAAAACCCCCCAATTTAACATGTAACTTGTGTTTCCAGCAGGCAGAAGCCCCTCACACAAACTTTCTCAATCATTAAGCCTTCTTGCTCTTCCTGTTTGGGTTTTGGGAATATCAGAGCACAGGCAATTGCCTCTGCATTGTAAAGCAATCTGAGATGAGACTGGAGCATCCTCAGTAGTCTAGAAAGGGGGTTTGATCACCCCAAAAGTTGGCTCTGGCTGACAAAGTGGAAAAGGTTTCCATAGCTCAGAATGAACTGCACAAAGTCCTTGCAAAGTTTGAGAACACTGTTGTAGGCTAAAAATAACTCAGAGATAGGATCTGGTCTATAAAGTAGATGGCAGATAGAATCTGGAACATAAACTGGAAGACAGAAGTGAATTAGTGGGAGTTGGGCTGAGCTGTTTCTTGCAAAAAACTCTGCTGAAGAAAGATCTGGAAGATGGTTCCTCTTCTGTTTCCTCTGTAAAAACTGGAGATGGCTACAAGTGATACATGTACTGTTTTGTAAGAGCTGTCACTATGCCTTCAAAAGGAGATAGAGCTTTCCAGCTTACTGCTGACTTCTTGCGGCTGTGTCAGTTTTTCTCTCTCTCCTTTAGACAGAGTATATAAATCCAAGATGTCTTTAGCAACGTTTTAAAGTGAATTAGATCAAGGATTAATATAACCTAGACTCCTTCCACTGTGCTCAAACAACATCTTGTCCTTGAGCTAGTCCCTACGATCACAAAGGCAAAATTTAAGGCCCCAGATGAAACTCCTTGGAACAAAGGAATGTGATTGTATCCTGTGAAGTGCTTTATTCAGGCAGTGCCACCTACTGCTTCAAAACTCATCTATTAAGCAACCTAAATTGCTGTTTGGCATTTGTGCTCTACATAGGATTTTGGTTACTCAAAAATCTTCGCTCAACTTTATGAATCCATAGGTAATGCTCAAGTAAGAATGAAAGTGAATTTTAAGGGTTTATCCAGTAATCATTCCAGAGGCAGAACTCTGAGTTACTAACCAAATAGATTTGGATATAACAGGTGGGTCTGCTGCAGGCATACTGTGTGAGGTTGGAGAAAGCCCCTACCTAAAGCTACTGCTCACTGCTTTTGTAAAACTTCACAGCATTCCTGTGTACCGCTGGCAGGTAACTAATTTTCAAATTATTGGCTTAGTTTACCCCAAATCCTATTAGACATATCCTAAAAGAAATTGCAACACACAGTAATTGCAAACTAAATGCTAGATGAATGCACCTTTGCAATTTTTTTAATACAGAAGTAAGCTATGTAATTTCAAATTCACACAGTTATAACACCTCTTTCTTGTAATATTCCTGAAAGTCTTCTCAGCGACAGATACTGTAACACATGGACAATGGAAACCTGAGAGCAAAAATTCATAACAATTCACTTGCATTATAGTAAAAATCAAAATGCACTATAAAGTTAATTGAGCAACTAGAGAGGCTGGACAGTTGGACTGTGAACTGTGCAAGTATTTGTGAGTGATCTGATCTTGCATAGAAGAGGCCTTGAAATCATACAGAAAAATGTATCATTGTAGCTGGAGTTCTCCAAAAATTTTACAGTCTGTTTCTATTTGTTCAATGGGCAACATCTTTAGATGGCTGATATGCTCACAGACCTGGGCTGAACAACAGCTCCATGTCTCAAACAAATACTATGTGACCTTACAGAGTTATTTCTGCCATCTTCCAGGAAGGAGAAAGGAATTTTCTCTGGAAGCAATGTTCATTCCCCCCCCCCTTTTTTTTTGTTAAGAGAGTTTTTTAAGCTTTATTCTTTTCTTGTCCTGCAATTGGAGAGAGCACAACGTCTCAATAGCAGGTCTTCTCTATGTTTTAGCACTATGAATCAACTTGTGGAAGAATTTTAATGCAGAAAAATGAATATAATACGTAGGAAATTCACCTTAATATAGAATAGTTCTTCCTTCTGTAGTCTTTACAGAATTTATTTTATTTGGGGGAGTAGGGAGGGTGGAGAAACTAAAAGAAAAATGATCTGCAGGTTTAACATAATCTATTTAAACAGAGTGTACACTTAGCTGTCTGCTGACTGTAAAAAGACACAACTACAAAAATTGCTCTTATTGGTCTTTTTCATATCAGGTCCATTGAAGAGTAAAAATCAACTAAGTCAGCCCTTGTTTATGTTCCACAAAACTATTTCCTCCGTCTGAATTTAAGTCTTTGTTTCCTGCATCTAGTTTGGTTAGGTGTCCATTTTATAGAGACTGAACTGATGTACGGGCAATCCCATCCATGGATCCTGTACTTGGTAATGCTTTGGTAACACAGGGAGAAATTAGTTTCCAGTTACACATGCACATAAGCACTTATGTGTGCACACACACAAAAATAAACTAGAACACAAGCCCTCTGAACTCTTGAGACAGTACTCCCCACGAGGAGGATGAGAGAGGGAAAGGAACTGTTCAGAGATATCGTTAGTCAAGGTGTTAAAGTATCACATTGATCTTCATCTCTAGAATAAATGCAAAGGTTTAGTGGTTGTCAATCCTTGCAAAATGCGCTCCTTATTAATGATCGCTCCAGCAAAAGTGACCTCTGGAGCCATGAATAATTCTCCGAGGAGAGCCCAAGTGGTTCTATGCTTTCATTCAATCTGTGTTAGTTTCTGATGCCATTTCAGTTTTGCTGCATGGCAATGGATTTGAAAACTTTCTGTCCTCTGCAGATACCTGGTTCTGACTGGAGGTGGGAAATGCTCAAATCAATACCTGTAAGCTTATCTATAATGGAACTGGAAGCTCCCTAACCGCAGGACTGAAATATCAGGCCCGATTGAAGATAATTGGACAAGGAAATTTTAAATGTTATAAGCAAAAATAAAGACCAAGGCTTTTATTAAAGTTATTTAGTTATGGTAGTGTTATTGAATCTGGTTTCTGTTTTGAAACCATAGCCAAGTGCGAACACTTTTAAACAGCCTTTGCTATCAAGACAATTGCAATATTCTTAGTGATACTTCAAAATGCCCTTAGAATGGCTTTGTGGCTAACTCTGGTATGATTTCCTATTCATAGCAACTTGAGGGGGTTATTTATATTTTTGTATCCTTTAGGGGTTTGTGTAGAGTTGTTTTTTTGTTTTGTTTTGTTGTTTATTTTGTGTATGTGTGTTTCTAGTAAATACCTAAGTAAACATCAGTTGTGTGTTTCCAGATTTTTAGGGCTGTATTTGTGGTTGAAGCTTCCTGGATTGAAGTATCAGATAAATGGTTCACTTTTCACATTGATTTTCCTTAAGGGAGAAAACTAGAAGAATGGAGTCTGGGAATTGCAACGAACTTTCATTACTGCACCTCACAATTCTGCTAAATGGTCGGTGGATCAATGTCCACCATCTGTGCTATGTAGAGGAGAAGACTACAAACACATCACTGGCTATAAGTATAGGATAGTAAATGTCACATAATGGGTATCAGCTGGAAGTATTCATTCAGTAGTGTGGGAGAGAGCTCAGAAAACTAGACTAAAATAGAATAATTCACAAAACCTCTCAATTTACAGAACTTTTTGAAGGTACAAACTAAGTTGCTCCTTTCAAGCATGGCTTTCTTTTATCTGTCACTCGCAATGCTGTTCACAGGTCACATTTTGCAGAAGTGCTTGCAGGTGTTTCCCGTTCCCTCTGTAGATGCATCTCTTTGGACAGACATTCTGGTGCAAGCAGAAGGCAATCTCCTGCTGGCACTGCCACTCTTTGTGATCCGTGTTCTCCATCATTTTCATGAAGTTGCTGCAGCTTCTATAACACCAGCTAATACCAATTGTTTTCAGTGCACTTATTTTCCCTCGTGTGTGCACGCTTTTACAAGTCTCCAGTGACATTGGCGTCATTGCTTTATTTTTGTAATGAAAACTTAGTTTTTTTCAGATCCCCAGGAAAACAAAAAGTCAGCAGGTAACATTCCATGTTTTTCAATAGTCTTATAAAAATCTTTTCTGATACTTCCAGTAAATCTTTTCTTCATCACACACTTTGCATTTCCTATAGTACACATCCTTATCACAATTCTTTTAAGAAATTTTGTTTCTACAATTGAGCTCTTTTCCTTGAATTAATAAAGGCAAGGATATACAATTCCTGCCATCCTGCATAGCACACAATGCCTCAGTTCTTCCTCAGCAGTTGTTCTGCAATTCTACTCCAATTCTGCCTCGGAATGCAAGGGCATTTCTTGCATCAGGCTAATACATCTACTACACAATTTTGCTAGCTGTTCTTCCTCAGTCTTCTAGTTTGTACCAATTTTATATCTGAAGAAAAAACCCTACATCCCTTTCTAGGGGGTTAAAGGCAGCTGGTAGAAGGAAGCTCTTTCTGATACCATTTTGGCTTTAAATTTTTATGGCTTTTAATAAAATTGCCTTTCTAGTGTACATTGCTACTACAATTTACTTCACGTGTAATGCTATTAGCCTTGTCTCCCTAACCTGAGACACCCATCTGTGCATTCTGCACCAAAACACTACTGCCCCCCTCATCAAAATTAACAAATGCAAAAAAAATGTCTGCAGAAGCTGAGAAGTCTTGGGTGTGGAATTTTTATGCTGGTTCATATGGACTCAGATGAAGTCAATAATTCTTAAATTTTCCCTATCTCCTGAGAAAAAAAAAAAATGTCGCTGTATAAGATAAAGAATTACCTTTGAATAGTTTGAAAATCCATTATTTTATCTTGGTTTTTAATTACATGTATGTGCTAGGAGTGACTAATAGTGTGAAAGAAAATTAAAGTAAAAAGTGCAAATATTAAAGCTAGTGGAAACAGTACAGTTTAAGCCTTGGCACCCATATTTATATTTTAATATCTAAATAATAATGGCTGACTATCCGTATAGAACAACCCACTGCTGTGCTTGAGAAGGTCTGCATCTCAGTCACAACCTCAGCTCCTCCCTAAGGTTCTGTCAATCCCCTTCTCTCAAACCACAGGGGTCTGATCAGCCCATTTAATGCAAATAAGCATGAAAAAGAGAGAAAATAGCTCGGAAATCCTCTGTGATGGGTTGATGTTCCCTGAAGCCTCTTCAATGCCAAGGGCACTGATGGACTTCAGAGACTTAAAGAGGAGATGAGGTTGGGACAACTGTGAAGCTGCGCACACATGGATGGGCACAAAATTTAAAGGGGATTTTTTTGAGAATATAAAGTGGGTTTCTTACTCAAGTTCTGCAGTAAAGCCTCATACTTGTAATGCCCATTTGTACATGTCTTTGCATCTCCCCTTATTTTTATCTTTATAGCCAATGGAATTATGGAGTTATTATTTTTGTAATTCTCCAACATGCTCAAATATCGTAAGTGTAACAAGGTTGGCAGTAGGTGAAAAGACAGTATGTTGGCTTGGATGTAAATACACGTCTGGAGTGGCCCTGTCTAGAGCTGGCTTCAGAGAAAGTTTTCAGTTGGTGCCAGTCTTGAAACCTGAGGAGACCTGTCATTTTGTGACTCGATTGAATGCAAGCCATGCTTTGCCGACCCCTCCCAAGCCATGCTTTGCCGACCCCTCCCAAGCCCTGGCAGTTCAGCCCTTATGAGAAAGAAAACAAAACTACATAGAAGTCTCTTCTGTGTTACTTCTGATGCTAGCGTGTCCTGTCTGATGATGAACCCAGGTCATCTGGCCAGATATATCCTATGTGTTTATTTGTTTTCTTATAGGCTAAAACTCAACCTACCTCCCCAAAAAAACTCGAAGACAAAACAAACAAAAAACCTTGCCAATGGCAACATTATTAATTTGCACTAGGAATCTAAAGGATGGCAATGCTGCTTTGATTTGCACGATTTACAGGCTAAAGTTTGCTGAAGAAGTTAAAATGATCAGTAACGATATGCATGAATTACAGCAAGGAAGGATCCATCACCAAGATAGTCATCCAAGCATCTGCTTTCCTTCTCTCCATCTGGAGCCCAAGTTGATTATGGAAACATAGACTGGAAAATGTTATAAATGAAAGAAACAGGGACAATAATGTAGATTCGCTTGACCAGTAAATGACATAGAATTATAGTTAATACTAAGGTATTATGAATTAAAATCTACATATGCTGCATCTTAATCACAGTTTCTGCAGAGACAGAGATAGATAAAGAGTGGATTAAAACCAGAAAATGTATTCACTTTTTCTACATAATTTTTGGATCCTTTAAAGACTTTAGTCTCCCTTCTCAGCACATTTCAGCTCTGGAAGAAAATGCAGGGTGTAAGCTTCAAAGTTTATCTGTTTTTTTCTAAAAGAAGAAAATATGTATATTGTTGCAGTTCATATAAATTACAGCCAGATTAGACTGCACTGAGTTTACTCTTAGAAAAATATACCCAAAATCCTTTGGGTGGTATTGTTCCTTGTGATAGCACCGTATTATTTTGGTTCCTCCATTTCAAGTTTGGCATTGATGTTGGCCAAATTAGATCAGTGTAAAAGAACAATTTAGCCAGCTTTGCGTTTATCCAGCCAGCCAGTTTCCACAAGGCTCACCCGGCCAACGTGTGAGCATCTCTAGATTTAACACCATTTCATATAATTGGAAGTAAAAACGGTAGAGTGTACATGTCTAACACTTGCTGCTATATTAGGTCTTCCTTTAGGTAACTAGTGTATAAAATCCACTTATTAAAGAGAATAGTAGATGGGATTTTAAAGGTCTGTTTTTACTGCAGAAAGTGAAGTTATTTGGAGATCTCAAAAGCTGTAAACCTGTACCTAGGTTTTTCAGTACTGAGTAAGCTTAGATGAATAAAAATGTAACATTTTTCTGCATCCTTCTTTGGATTATGTTTGAAGACATTTTTCACTTGGATTATTATTTTTTAATTTCAAATGGCAAACAGAAAATATTCCTTTTTCTAGTTTTAGGATAAAATTAATGAGAGGAATATAGTATTCAGACAGGGATTGTCTGTATTAAGTCACTTGCCAGATGCTTTGTATAGAAATATCCCCATGTTTTGACACACTGATTTCTTGTTTTCTGACAGTGGTATAATTTACTTTAGGAATTGTTTCAGTCGTTTCTCAAATATTTCTTATGCAGCATTGGATAGAAATAATTGAATTTTTTAAAGTTATACCAACATTCATTAAGAGGAAAAAGACATCTCTTTATCTAATCCCATCAACTTCCCTCTCAAAGATTAGCTTAATTAAAACTACACTCTCTTAAAACAGACCATCGCTTATGATTATAATGAAGTTGTGCAGGTTAGTTCTTGTATCACACATGACAATTTCTTATTGCTGTTGCTTGTAGAATTGTAATAAGATATACTGTAATCAAGGATCAGAGTGGCTTTCCATTTTAAACTCCTAATACATTTCAGGGGTACATATCAGCCTACAAGGATAAATCTTCCAAAGGCGACAGCTTAATGAAAGACAAATCTCATCTCGGGAAGGGTTTTGTTTGCTCAGTCTTCCCAAAATGGTAGGAGAAACCTATAGGAAATTTGCAATGGATGCCAACCAATGCCATGTTTGCTCTCCTGTTTGGAGATGCTTACAGACTCAAACCTGATATAAATAGATAACAAATATTACAAAGAGCAGTACATAGTGAGACAGTTTTTCCTTTAATGGAGTCAGATATTGTCACATTTTTAGAAGGCTATTGAGCCATCTGATTTTCATGGACTCCTTAAAATGACAGTATTTAGCCCATTTTCAAAATATGCTCTTATTCAAACGGTTCCCAGCAGTTTAACACTCCATCACTTTTCCCATAACATAGCTATTTGTGTAAATCTCTGTACGGATAGTCCCTTTCCACTATCCAAATCTTTATGCATCTTTCAACTGTGTGAGGGATTTTATCAGACTATTAAAAATAAATTATGCAGGCTTCATGCCATACAATCAAATCTCTGCTTGTTAAGCATTTAGCGCAGTGATCAAACCTTCGAAATGTCAGAAAGGTTATAGCCTAGCTGTGTTACCTGCATGAAATAAAACTTGTCTCGTGGGCAGCTGTGCATTTTCACGTACAGAACTGCTTTGAGTAAAACAGGCGAAACAATCACTCAGACTGTGGTGCTTCTTCCATAAAACTGCAGTTGCAACTGTTAGGTAAAATGTGTGAGGAAATGAGCACCATTTGGTCTTTTTATAGAATACTTTCTATTCCCAAACTTGATTCTAGACCCTTCCTTTTAGTTCTGACATTAAGCACCGAAATCTAGAGGTTCACATTCATGAATGGTTTGCTTTCAGCCTATGTCACTGCTATTCTAAAAAGTTGTTTCCCAGATTTCTACAAGATTTCAGGAAATTTTACATTTCAAATGGGTCAGCCTTGTACCTGCTTGACTGAAAAAAATGTTGCAGCTTCAGCATGAAATGACACAAAGATGTACCATCCACTCTTAAATCCAATGTTGATTTAACTTATACCAAAGCAACTAATCCTTGACAAAATCTTCCAGCTTCAGAGTCGACAAGAAAGGAATAATTTACCAAAATCATTTTCCCCATAAAGATCTATAGACTATGTTTAGTTGTACCCGTCCCCTTAATGCCATTTGTTTCAACTGGCTTATGGCAACTGTTGCACCATTTTTTCTCATCTTGGTACATAAACTGTATTGAAAAAGCAAACATCTCAAACATCTGTTGTTTGAAACCAAAAGCATCTGGCTCGATTTCTAAGCAGCTGAGTTATGTCTGCCACAGAACTTCACAAGGATGACTTTTCCCCTTTCATGAGCTCAAGATCTCAGGTTGTCAGGACCTGGTCTAGTCCCCAGAATATAATAGACCGCTCTCAAGGTAGTTTGCTTTAGGTCAAGCTGTCTACAGGTTTTGTGGAGTAATCTGAATGCAGGACATCAAATGCAATTGGAGCCTAGTAGTGCTGTGTCTTCTGCTGTGAGCACCAGAGTGAAGCTAAGTGAACAACGATTGTTGTTGCTGGTTGCCAGCTGTGATGCAAACCCCCTCAGTGACCGGGTCTGCTGGCCTTGGGGATGGCCCTGTTGATGCAGGGCTGCCGGCTCTGCCATTTGCATGCCCGTGACTTCTTGTGAAAATGAAACAAGACTGTCAGAGGGTCCCCGGTTGCCCAGGATCTGACCTCACTTATGTCACTGACAAGTCTGATGAATCAAGAGGTTTCAAGGTCAAAATACTGAATAAAAATTCTAGTTGTATGACTCTCATATACGGCCTAGTTTTTTCAAATCTCAGAACAGTGCCTTCCGGCACCATTGATAATGCTGTGGTCTTAGAGAGGTCAAGACCACTTGTGAAACATTGATTAATAAGTTGATTAGTTGGCTGATTAGATGTGAGGTTTAGATGTGGATTATATTTAAGTATCAACAGTAGTTAAGAGAAATTTATAGCACATACTAAATATCTCAGTCATAGTATCTAATGATATTTCAGTAATAAAACCTTCCTTTCAGGTGATAGTCTTCACCATTATAACAAAAGTTTAATCAAAGGATTAAGGACTCTTTCTCTTTGGTTTACAATCTTCAATTCTTTTTCCCTCTGGAAACCTTAAAAAGAACTGCAAGAAATATAAATCTTAAGAAAGGAAATTAAGCTCTAGTTTTAATTCCAATAGAATTACTGAGACCATTCCGCAGACTTTACACACGAGCATATCAAAACACCTTGTAGGTGCATTTATCTTCATAACATGCCTAAGAAATAGAGATCTGCTGCAGTCTCAATTTTACAGCAGAAATATGGCTGACAGTGTAACCAGGGGCTGTTTTCATAGTAAGACTCTGACATTCCTCTTGTCCTTCACAGAGAATTCTTACACGTCCCGCCACCACCAGATCCTGAAATCACCTAAACTCCATGGGTAGCTCAGAGTTTAGTGTCAAAATTTTCCTATGCCTACAGCTGTACGTGCAGCTATCCAAAATTGAGACCTAATCAAGGTGCAGGTATTAGGTGTCCACCTGCCTGTCCTGCTTGCGCAGCTAAATAAACTGCACAAAACAAAAGGGAGGAATTAAAGCTGCTCTTTAATAATGTTCAGAGAAACTAAGCCATGTTCTTTTTCATATAAACGTTGAAACTAGCCCATCGTAACACTAGATGGGCATCTGAAAATCCTGGGTCAAAGCAGACCAGCACTCATTCTAACATTGACCAAGCTTGTAAAAGGGAGAACGGAAACACGACTTTGTGTATTCCACAAAATGGCTTGATCTTTACTCCCTGAGCCATCCCTGTTTTCCAATCAAACCTGAAGCATGCTTTAAACTCAAGCGTCACTAACCAGAACCACTGCCTTAGAGAAGACCACTTACAAAGTCAGAGGGCAGCATTGTCTGGGACAGGACTCTGGGGTAGTGCTTTTGGAGGATTTTTTTTTTTTTCCTTTTTTTCAAAATGACAAGGGGAAAGTGTAAGTGGGCAATGAACCATCACCATTCAAACACTCATTGAATGTTTTCCCATAGCAGTTTGGGAGAGCTGAAGTTGTAACCTGTAATTCATATATATATGCTGTAAGCCCAGTTGATTATTTCCTTCTACATAAAGACCAGGAAGTGCTTGAAACACATTACGAATATTGAACAAAATACAGAATGAAAGTTATGAGAGGTTACCAGTAAACAAACTCCTATAGGCATTCAAGAGTTGATTTAGGTACAATCTTGTTTTTACTCTAGCTAAGCATCATTTCCCTCTCAATAATGTTAAATAATGTATATGCACATCAAAATATCTATTGCAATGTGGAATTACCATCTTGTTAGTGTAAATCAGCACAGTGCTGATTTTTGAGGACCCGGGTAGATAAAAACCCTTTTCAATTCTTCCATTGAGGATCCAAATTTCCCTTTTTATTGGTGCAATATTATATAACTTTGTCACTTACAACTAAGTGCTACGGTAAACAACAGGAGATGCTTTTTCTGTACCTGAAATTATAAATGTCACCTATATTGGGTAGGGTTTTTTGTTTTATTTCTGCTACAGATATTTTTCTACATACATAACTCATGGTTTCAAATACAGTTACAGAAAATTTCTGCAATACCATTTAATCCCCTCTGTATCTTAAAGGAGATGTTGGATCTTTAGGAGTACTTTTCCTCTTGAGACAGCTACAGCATTATTTAATTGTTACTGCTTAAAAATAAATACACTTCATAAAAAAAATCTTTGTTAACCTCAGTGGATTTACTTTTAATAGACTAGAAGTACTGTGGCTCATGATCAGACACAAAAATTCTTCGATTTTAATCCTTTTATGACCTGCTTGTCTTCTGTAATTTTAGTAAACTGTTGAAAAAAGTTTCCCAAGTTTCCTCTTCTGTAATATGCTAAAAAATTACTTTCTTGACAGATTGCAGTGATTTTGATCCCTATCCTCCTAGATATTTATGTTTCTGATGGCCATTCATTTCAGTAGTAACAAAAATATTTCAATATTTGAAGATTCAACCTGTTTTATGCTAGATTACAGTCAACATGTTATGCAGACCATAGTTTACCCATCACTTACTATGTGCAATTATAATTTCAAAATAACCAAATTCATCAAACAATTTGTGCATGAACTAAAAGCATGAAAATATGCTGATTTCTGCCATCATAATCAAATGATTAAAAAATGAAGAGTTCATTGACTCATTTCAGTGAAATCTCAGCTCTGTTGACACTGTAGGCAGTTTCTTCCTGTGTATGAAACTGCCTCTTTCCAGTGGCAAAAAAAAAACCCTCCTCACTTATTGATAGCTGTGGCATCACAATGACACCAATCATTTTAAAAATCTTGCCTATTGCCGTTTAAAATAAGTAATAAATACCAATGTAGCAATCATAGATGCCATTACTAGTTTAAGTGCATGCCGGAACAAAGGCAGAATAATGAAACTTGGGGTTGATGCATTATAAGCTTTTCTTTGTAAAAATGTTCAACTCATTTTTATATTATTCCTAGTAATTAGAATTTATATTATTCCTAGTAATTAGAATATAAACAGGTACATTACATTCAAAAATGCAGGTTTTTTTCTCCCTGCTTACTCATTTCTTTTCAATAAATCTTCCCACAAACATATTCAAAGACAGAAATAAAATCTGTAGCATTTTATTTCAAACAAAGGAAGAAAACAAAATGAGGCTGAAAGCATAGATTTCCTTCTGTTTCCATTCTTCATTTGTTTTGCTTAACTCTTCAAATGCACCCTTTCTGGGGGTGTAGGGAGGGTGGGAATCTATATTGTCCAATGTCTTTCCATTAAAAGCTGCAACAAAGTCCTACAGAGGAGCAAGATCAAGGTAGAAATATTTGATCTTGTATTGATCGCCTCTACATGATATCCTATCATGCCTTTTCGCAGGCTGATATCTACCATCGCTTTCTGATCTGGTGATTTCTACTCCCTGAATGTTGTATGGCAGGAGGAGATTGCTGCTTTTTGTCTGTGTAATTGCTCTGAAGATTTAGGTCTAGATTTTAATCTCAAAAGGGCAATATAACTCAGAATCTCAGAAGAAAAAGAAAAAAAATGTTGCTAATGAGTATGCAGGCAGCAATGCAGGAGCATTTTCTATTTAACAAACTATGCACGATACGTATCTGAGATTAGGATCTGGCAGGCATGAAATTTAGAGGTAAAACCTTGCAGAGAGCTCTTACTAATTTCACTGCTATTGGTCATAATCTCCCTTATATTAATCTCAATAATTCTTTAAATATACCTGTTTAGGGATCTGTAAACCTTTTCATATCCAAGTCCAGATTTTACCCTTCAGAGTATCCATACCCTTTTTCCTCCCTCACAAAAATGCAAAATTATTATCCTTTGTCTAAACAACAATGTGCAAATCACAAAGCCCCTATCTGATGTTTTAATCCCAGCATTATTTTTTTTTTCCCATTTCCTTAGA
Source organism: Cuculus canorus (assembly GCF_017976375.1). Taxonomy (NCBI): domain Eukaryota; kingdom Metazoa; phylum Chordata; class Aves; order Cuculiformes; family Cuculidae; genus Cuculus; species Cuculus canorus. The sequence goes on from NC_071411.1 coordinate 12,664,802, forward strand.
CCTAGCCATGGTCAGAAGTCAACATTGCTTAAAATGACAATTGCAACTCCTCAGAAACAAATATCTGGCTTATACACACGCAGTTTAGATAATGTAATAACTTAGAAGTCATCAGAAAGATTTGTGAGCCTACACGTGAATTTACAGTTTCAGGTCAGATTTTTTTTTTCTCTTACTATCATTACACAGAAAACGTGGAGTGCTTATTACCATGGTCTGTCAACTAAATACTCTACCTTGTCTGTTCTATTGATTACTGATTCAATCCATTTCACGTGTTCTGGGTAATATGCTCCTTGTGCCTTTACTGGGCTGAGGTGAAACCCCTCAGGGACTACCAGGGTTGTGGTTCTTGACTGCAATGTAGCGCAAATTGATTTCCCCCTGCCTCAATGCTTATATCGCCTATACATAGGTGTCATTTCAACCAGCATTTCAGCTCTGTCTTCGGTATGTTGAAGAGAGGTAAATATTGCATAGGTAGTGAATAGGTGCTTTCCTGCGATGTTTTGTTTTCTTCTGTATTGCACCATTTGGCTTGAAGCATCTGTCTCTGTAGACATATATAATACAACTACTGTCAGCCTGGTTAAAGCAGGTAGCAAGCCTAGAGTTGAGGTCCTTTTTGCCAGCTTTCATGTATTTCAGGAGATCCCTCCTTCCACAAAAGACCACCAAATTATCCACTTGTGTGGCTGTGCTCTACCTGGAAGGATGCACCAACAACATTTTCAAAAGGAACGTACCTTCAGTTGTGTTTGGTCCTGTGACCAAATCCTACCACGCTATCTTATCACACGTAAAATTAAAAACCTAATGAAAAAACTAGATTTTGTGCAGTCCATTAACAAGCCTGAAGAAATTTGATAAAATATTTTGGATGCTTTGTACAAATCCTAAAGCATTTTTTTCCCCAATTCTTGCTACTGAAGACAGAGCATGTTTGAAGATCTGAAACTTTTAATTTGAGGGAAAAGTTGCCTTCTTGTTCTTTTCCTCATGCTGTGTTGACATGTTTTCATCAGCTACATCATGTTACTTTTTCTACATTAAAGGCTAATCACAGACTTGGAGTCTGCAGTTACCAGCTACAAATAGAAAGATTTCTCCCTGTGAGACCACAGCATTCCTCAAGCAATTTTCCACCTTTATGCAGGGTTTTTTCTTATGTTTCATCAGGGTTTTTTTTTTTGTTTCTTACCATCTGCCTTGCAATTAAGTCATTTAAAAGCACCCACATCAAAGAAGTATTCTGGTTCTCCCCAAATAGACCTCACTACTGCACTGCAGAAGTGACAAAAAAAAATCTACCGAGCTCCATAACTTCTAATGATGAAATAAATATTTTTTCCCTGGTATTTTTTTTTGTTACAAACCCAAATTTTCTAAATAAAACAATTCTTCATTGAGTAAATCCTAGATAGACAATGAATATTTAACCTGCAACATTTGTATTCGTCACTCTTTTTATATATACATCAATTGTACTATAAAATTCATGGCGATTTTGATTTTTCTTGTGTTTTTTCAACTTGTTGAATTCATTCCCTCTATTAAAACCATAATGATACGATCCCATACCTATCTTACTTTCTTTTTATGTAAAAATGTATGTATGACTTTAATACCAGTCTTCAGGTTTATGGAGTGTGGAGAACAGGTAGGTTTAAAGAAAGGGATAGAAGATTAAGGTTGAAGAGTAAGCTTAAGAACCACTAAGACAGCTAGTACTTCACATTAATTGTTATTGTAAAAATGTAGGGGATGAGCTTTTCAAAGGGTACAATATTTAAACAACAAGGTTTTATTGGATGTAAAGGCAAAGGAAAAAAAAAAGCATGGATTAGAGAAGATGTTTAAAATAAATGGCAGCTCTGGCATTTTTCCCACTTCTGTTTTTTTCACTATCCAATAATAACTGAAAAGAAAGGCAGAAAGAGGGCAAAACACTTAAAAGAAGACAATTTCTATTGGAGGGAATATAATTATAATGGAATGAAAAGCCATGGAGGACAAAGAAATGTATGAAATCCAGTGTCTCAGGACAAATATTTGCAAAGGTGAAAACATGCAGATGGTTTCCATATGTGACAATGAATAACCTGTATAAAAAGTGACCGAACTTGCAAGTAATTGGAGGTAACCTTTCATTGCCCAGGTGGGTGATTACTTTTGTTACTCCTAGTGTACTTCCTAATCAATCTGAAACCAAGCTGAGAAAATCTGATTTTGTCTTCCTCACTGACCTCTGCTGTCAACTCACAAAGTACATTAATCAGCGTGTGTTTGCTTTATTCAGAGTAATGTTTTCCTTTGGCATATTATTTTTTTCCTTTAATAGCTAAGGGTTCAAATTCTCTTGTGACAGCCTGATAAGAAGACTGAACTGGGATCTTCCAGCTCCCATCACAGAGGCATGGAGTGGAACAGGGAATTTTTTTAAACCTGATATTTAATTTTTAGATGGCCCCTAAGGATTTTAGATCTGGTCGGTCTGTAGACCATTCTTAAACCGGGAGTGAGCCGAGACTAGAAAAGTAACCCCCAAAAATGTCTGCTAGACTGTCCCTGTACATTGCAGTGGGCCTCAAGAGGGAAAGACAACACAATTTCCTTTCACTTTCAGGTTTCTTTTGGAGCTTTAGTCTTCCTTTTGTTTTCTAATTTGAAAATTCCGTGGCTGCATTCATACAAAGCTCTCCAGAATTTGCCTTGATTTATCTATAGGAGTAAAAGAATTATTTTCTCAGAGTCCCTTTTTCCTATCCAGCAATTCCTCCATCCTTCTACAAGGCAAGGGCAGGGGCCTTTTGAGCCTGACAGAAAAACTTCAGCCCTAGAAGTCATTTTCAAATCCTTATCTTCCTAGACATTTGCCTGCTCTTTTTTCTTCACTACATTTCAAAAATTCTGGTGTCTTCTGCATCCTCCAGATGTGAAGTCGGTGACCCATAAGGCGTAGGCAGTGTACAGCAATAGGACTAAAACCTGGGATGAAAACATACATCCAGCAGTTACCACCATGTAAAATCACATTTTTTTTTTTTAATCTTTGCAGTTGCTGAAGAGGGATCAGTCAATGTATGGTACTTCGTGAGGTGTTCGCAGTGATGTGCATCTTTATCCAGGTTGTGTGGATGGTCCCCTATGATCTAAACCAGTTGGAATCACCATCCCTGGGGATTTTACTCCATTTGGGTAGTTGTATTCCTGGGACGTTTAACACATGGGTACTGCATAAAGGTTTTATCAACTCTGAAGCAAACAGAACAGAGGTTATGTAATTTATTACCAGCTTTACCTCATTATACTTTTCCCCTTTTTGCTTTCATTCCAGTGATTGAAAGTATCTAAATTCCAATTGTCAAATTTTGAGAGAATTAGGCTAATCGTTTTCAAAGCAATGTCAGAGAGAAATGTCTTGGCTGTGGCAAGGACTTTGTTGCTGTGTGGTGGTTGTCTTAGAAACTTCCCAAAGATGAAACTTTTGTGCAAATGAAGTAACTTGTTTTTGAAGAGCTCTATAAAAGGAAAGATCAGAGATATTGTCTCTGTATTCTTCTCATCTAATGTCACTTCACAATGAATTTGTTTTCACACATAATTTTCCTTTGGATTTCCCCTTTGTACTCCAGGCCTGATCCAAAGCTTATTTCAGTCAGTAGAAAGATTTCTAATGATTTCAGCAGAGCTTGTTACTATATGAAGGTAAAGGTATGAAAATGTCCCTCCTGCTAGTGCTGGTGGCCATTAGGTTGCTGGGACTGATGCCAGATTGATCCATGCTGAATTATGCTTCCTCCTCTTCTCTGAGCTTCCCTCTTCTTTAGAAGAGGTCTCTATTTTGCAGTTTCTGTCCTTAAAATGGTGCTTTCTGTCTTTTAGACTCATGATGGTTCACCTGTTTAATTGCATGAAGTAAAAAAACGTATCTACTCATTATCAAGTTAACTCTTACATAAAAGCAAAAAGAAACATATTGCAGCTCCTGTACTAATAAAGTTGCATAGTAATATTTTAATTTAAAGTCGGTGGAGCTGAGAGGGTGGAAGTAAGTAGAGGATTTGCTCCGCTGATGTCTGTGATACATAATCTTGCATGTCCTAGGTGAAACTTCATGCTTTATGGAAGTTTTACCATATGATAAGTAAAAGGAGTCAGGATCAGGATTACAAAGTTTAACAGTTCTGAATAATGTAAGTGAATATATATGTATATATAAAAAATATGTTTAAAAAGTCATGAAGCATAACCATGGCTCACTGCTGGGCTCATCATATTCTTATCAAGTATTAACGAACGAAGTTATTCTTCAGAGGAGTCCTCCAGGGCTGCATTTATTACAGGGACCAGCAGTACGGAGTTCAAAGCATAAAACTAAGCATCACTTATAATTCACAAAAAAAAGCCTTCTTAAAGAAAGAGCAAATATTCAGTGAGCTCTGTGGTGCCTCCAGATTGTCTGCTATATAATGCACACTTTAATAGGCAGGTGTTAATGAGAAAGGTCTTAAAGACTGATCTATTTTCTCAAGATAATGGCTGCTTCAGAAACAAAACCTTTTAACCTAAACAGAGTGAAAAAGCTTGAACCTTGACTGTATGTGGAACTGCAGCCTATCTGGGGAAGAATAAACCCAGAGAATAGACCATTGCTGAAAGCTTAACAGATTCATACAGTGCAGAAAACTGGAGGTATCCAGGATGCTGAACATTGTCAGTGAAACAAGTTATTCCACCTACCAAACCTGGACAGTCAGAACAATTATAATTGATCTGATTTATGTAGTTTGTGTTGTTTTGCTTTTCCTTTCGAAGGAACTTTTGAATCCAAACATGTAAAGACAGTTTTCATGTAACTCCTTTAAAAAAGAACCACCGAAAATCCCAAATGCACGTCACTACGGCAGAGCTTGTGCAGATACAGCAACAGCCATGATTCATCATGAAAAGCAGCTGTGAAAGGCAGAGAAAAATACATTCAGAATGAAAAATGACTAGAGTTTGTTAGCAAAATTGTTATTACTAACTTAAAACATTATATTTTTATTCCCATTTTTAGACTTTTTTTCTTATGTCCCCCTTTATTTCTCTCAGTTTTCTGAAGAAATACTGAGTAACCCAGCTCCTTGTAATAACAGATATATGTCTTCCATCCATGCAGTCTCTAACTGTGATGGACTCACAAGAGATTCATCAACTTTACAAGCTGTATATATATAAATAACATACAAATTACATTTTTCTGAGCTATCACTACTGTCCTTAATGACATTGTAAAACAAAAACCTAAATCCCTGCCTTTACATTAAAAAGTCTTAAAGCAAAAATTTCTGAACATAAAAAAATCTACATGACCAAAGGGTTAATAAGACACGTTGCACTGTAGAAGAAAAAAACCAAGATTGCAGACAGTGCTCTGAGTGTAAAACTGTCTTCTTTCCATGATAATAAAACAAGCAAGGTGATTTCAGCACAACTAATTGTCAGAGATAAGAAACAAATGTCAAGAAGGGAGGTGAATCCAGAGCTCTGTCGAGAGTCTAACGCGCAGAACATGTTAAACACCTTACCTGCATTAGCAGCTGAGATGCTCCTTAGCACAAATGAGATCAGAGCAGAGAGATTAAGCCTCTTTTGCTTAGCGGAGGACTGTGGATGTGGTTTGTATCTAAAATACTCAAAGTCAAAAAGGCACTTCAATAACGCACCAAAAAAAAGAAATATTTGATACACTTTCCCTGCATGTTCTGCCTGTTTTGGAAGCATTCTTTTACCCAACTCCAGAAACAAAGCGAAACATAAATCAGAGAGCTGTGTAAATACGGCATTCACAAATGTATGTTTTCTATGATTAGCCAAACCACTCATTGTTGCAAGTATTCCTAGGGGTACCATTTTATCACAGCCTAAGCAACATATTTGTACTACACAAGCCTTCAATAAGCGCTTATTAAAGTCAACTATAGAATCCGTTAAGTGGCAACCATTTATAAATATAATCTGAGTTAAATGCTTTTAGTCATTTTGAAAGTATTGATAGAGCCTCTTATTAGAGCGATTAGAGATATTATTCATCCAGCCACTTACTCAGGAATGAAAATGCATGATCAAACAGAATTAGTGCTGCTATACTCAGTGAAACCTTTACTAGTATGTTAAATTGGTCTATACATTGGATGGCAGGTTTTGAGTCAATAATTGTATGTTTAATGCATGCAGACTAACCCCAGGTATAGCTGAGCTTTAGATATTCAGTTTAGGACATTTGGAGAAGCACAGGCCTACAATCTGTTTACTGATCTCGGAGGCTATAGAGTCGGGTTGAAATACTATAAGTGAGCAATATCTGAAGTGGAAATTATTCTAATTTTCAATGACGTTTCTTTCTCTTCCGAAGCCAACTGCTGTCAGTTAGGGAGGAAGACAGCACTTTCCTGAGCAGAATTTTTCTTCAAATGTAATGAAAAGAAATAGAAGGTTAAAATAAAACTTACAAGAAAGTATAGCAAGACCATGAGGGCATGAAACAGCAATTCTTTCTGGACTATGAAATGAAAAAGGCTTACTAATTCATAAACTAAAGGTGTCTGTGCTTTAAAAGAGAAAACTTATGGGACTCATGTTTCGATTTTTACATTTTATTAACCATATGATGTGCTGTAGGCATGTAATTTCTTAAGTCTGGAATTCACTCACTTTCTCAGCTCTGCTTTACAATACCTGCCAACACCTTGAAATAAGAGCATTACACAGTGACAATATCCGCTGGCAAGGGCTCACGTCTGCAATGGCAAAATCCATTTCATCTTCTGCAGGGCTGGCAGGGAGGGAAGCAGTGAGAAGGAACAAGAAAAGGGAAATGGAACAGTGATGAAAAGGAAAAAAAAATCCAGTTTCTTTCAATATTCTACTCATTATTTTATCTTTTTAAAGAGGTATTATTATCATTGTTGTCATTATTACTGTGTTGTAATAAGACCAGTATCCTGCTGTAACCCTAGAGCCACTGAGTGAGGAGCTCTCCATTTACCTGCACCTTCCGTATCCTGAGAACAGGGTTTGGAAATAGAAAAAACATGTGGAATATAAGAAGTGTAGTTATCACCTTTCTACAGGCAGAGGCACAGAAATAAGTGCAGAGAGAACAGAGAAAACAGTGGTAGCTGCTTCAAGTCTCTTGAGGCACAGTCTTGATGCTTTTGTTATGACAGTTCAAAATGTATAAAATTTGCTAGTGATGATTTCCAAGAGCAGGAAGGATTATTCTTTACTGACCATGTTACTAAATTCTTCTATAATCACCATTGCCGCAGAGCAGAAGCTTGCTAAATATATCCCTACCGTGACCAGCTGTAGCAGTTCTTATGTTCCTAATGTTGCTTAAGACTGACAACATCAGAAACAAGATATTTCTCTCCTGTTCAAACTGTTACTAATTTTTAACCCTGGCTATCAAATGGACCGTATGATGAGACTACAAACTTTTTTAATTATTTGAATTCTGCTTCCTAATTTGTATCTGAGATAAAATTGTGGAGAGTTGCACTACTGCTAAAGATGAACTGTTGCACGGGGTACTAATGGAAACAGCAACAGGTGATACCCTGGATCTTCAGAAGGTGATTTATGAAGCCTTTGGGGCAAAGCAGTGTTAACATGAAAAGCGAAGCTCCCCGGGGAAGAGTAAAGCCAGAACAGCGAGTAGAGAATTGAAAGACACAGTAAAGAAAGATTATTTCACTTAATTATGCTTCTCACTTCAAGGACTGGTTCCCTCCACTGCTGGCAAGATACCTACACTGTAGTGCAGGGAGAGAGGGGCACATATGGCAGCTCTTGTTTCCTGTGGATGTGTCTTTAAAAAAAAATACAGATATGGCTCATCAGAGTACCTGTGAGACTTCCCGGCTTCATAAGTTATCTCTTTATCTAGATGGCATATGACTACCTAAATGAATAGAAAATTCCTGACAGTGGGAAGTTCTTTGGTTCAGCAGAGAAAACTGCAGCAAGATTTAGTGTTTGCAAGCTGAGGCTAAGGGCAGTTGGGTCTGCAATGAAGCAAATAGCACTGATGGTGTGAGCAAGCTTTGCCTGGTGTTTACTGTGGAATGAGGAACATATTTTGATAAAGCATGTTTTAGAAGTTTTTACACCAGTATCGATGCTTTTCAGGAAGATGAACTATGGTTAGGCTGGTGTGGGAATTCTCAGGTGCCTGTGCTCCACAAAAAAAAAGTGGGCATGTGTTTCACTGAGCACTTTGCCCTGCTCCAAAGTGTACCCACTTACCCAAAGCAAGACCTGTGTGCACTTAAACTGTGTTCTAAAATATACAACACCTCTGATAAAGCATTTTCAGCCCTTCATTCCTCATCAACTGTGCCATATTAGGGGGTCTAGTTCTGGCATAAGACATTGCTCAGCAGTAAAAGGAGTTGCCTGCAGGATAGCGTCTTGCTGATTTTCTGTTTTCATTTTGGAAAGTCTTCATTCGAAGTCTTGGGCAAAGTATATGACAACTAAGTTTAGACAATAAGTTAAATAACTGTGCTGTCAATTAGAACTATTTTAAAGTATTTTTATATGTTGTCTTGCATGACTCATCATTGCTATGACATTTAAAACTATTAATGTACGCTGCTTAAGAAGTTTGCTAGTTAAACTCAATTTGAGACCTTGAGGCTGAATTGTGACTAATTATTCAAAATGCTACTACTAGTAGTTGAGAGTGAATGATATGAAAATTAAAATGTGACTGGCTGTTTAAATTTTATACATGAATACAAAGGGCTGTTTAAATTTTATACATGAATATGAAGGGCTACAAACATGACTGGAGGGCTGGAGCACCTTCCCTACGAGGACAGGCTGAGAGAGTTGGGCTTGTTCAGCCTGGAGAAGAGAAGGCTCCAAGGATATCTTATAGCGACCTTCCAGTATATGAAGGGGCTCCAAGAAAGTTGGAGAGGGACTATTCGTAAAGGCTTGTGGGGATAGGACAAGGGGGAATGGGTATAAATTGGGGAGGGGCAGATTTAGACTAGACATAAGGAAGAATTTCCTCACCATGAGAGTGGTGAGACACTGGCCCAGGTTGCCCAGGGAAGCTGTGGCTGCCCCATCCCCAGAGGTGTTCAAGGCCAGGTTGGATGTGGCCTTGGGCAGCCTGATCTGGTGGGAGGTGTCCCTGCCCATGGCAGCGGGGTTGGAACTGGGTGATCTTTAAGGTCCCTCCCAACGCAAACTCTTCTATGATTCTATGATTCTATGATAATACCAGTTTACTGCACTCGGTGTTGTTGGATATACTGTCATTGAATTATGATGATTTTGCAGTAATAATATGTGCATTGCTAATAGCAGGAGAATAATAAAAAAACTATTTCGGGTGGTCAGATGTCACACGTAGCATCTGCATGGTAAATAAGGGGTATATTTCATAAGCTGTGCCGTAGGAGGGAGATAGGGGAAAAGTCTTCATCTTGATTTTATGGGGCTGGATCAGTCTCTAAGTACTGTCAAAGCTCCTTGCAAGGGTGACCCTAAAAGCTTCAGATAAGTTATGGAAAATCTTTCTCGCTACAAGAAGCAGCTGTGACTTTGATGTAACTTGAAGACAACTGTATAGAGATGTATTTATGCTATTTTGAACTTGATTTCGAGTATGTGCATAATCTTTAGTACTTGTTCTCACTCAACAAATGGCAGTCACCATTCCAGTGGTCCACAAACTCACGGCCCAATGGATTTGAATGGCTTAGGGAAAGCAGCACAAATTGGGCTGAAGTCACCAAACATCAAAATCTGATGAGATTCAGCTGAGTTTATTTTAAAAAAAAAAAAAAAAAAGGCCACAGTTCCAAAGACCTTAATAATTCCAGTTCCACCAGCTGAAATCATTTTAAAACACCCCTGACAAATAGTCAAAGAACTCTGCACTCTTCAGTTAAATTTTAAAAATTTTTCACTTTTTAGCCTTTCTTACTTTGAATAAGTTTTGTTCTATATTATCTAAAAGAAACAGGGGTTTCTCTAAGACACAAGTCAATATTTGTGTGTCAATAGCAAAGGCTGGCGAAGTTTAACTATGAGAGAAATTTGAGTGATTTCCATATATTAATGACTGCTTCTTGCAGTACTGTAAAGCTGATGGAGAAAATGAACTGACATATCCAATTTCATACCAGGAGCTGCCTTATAATTTCAGAAAAACAACATTTACTAATCTGTTAAGTCACTGATACGATAAAAATTATGCTTAATACGATAAGACTTCATTTTGCATTAAAGTCTCCCCTACCACATCAGGGAATTCTAGTCTCACTAACACTCTCCAGAAGCCTTATGATTTAAATTACTTTGGGTTAAGTAAAACAAGATATGCTTAATGATTTTACAGCCATTTCAGTATAACAACATTAGCACTATCCGTCAGTCCCCCAGCAAACAGGTAAGGTGCTCAGCTAATAAGCAAGACGCACATTAAGCACATTAAGCTCTTTCTCAGGTGATGAGGGTCAGAAGGTGGCACTCAGAGCTGGAGGTGACCACTCTGTGACAGCCCTTGACCTTCAGCTCAACTTCTCCAGCAAGCTTGGGTGAAGTCCCTTAAAAAGATTAATTGTCCCCTATGGTTTTAACATAAAGATGGGAAAAAAGTAATGGATCTGAGTTTTTCTTGAAATGTGGAAAGTTTTTATAACCAGAAACCAGTGCAATAATATTAAGACCTAACAGGCAGTTTATGCCAGTATTTTCCACAAATGACAAATGGGGCATTAGTTTGTTACAGGGATATTGCCAACTATTTTCTTGTTTAGCTATAGGAATTCAATTGCTTCAGACCCATATTCTCTTATTTCTGCATTTTCTCTTTGCCAAGGAGCTGGCACCCATATGCTTTGGAAAGGAGTAGATGTCTGCAACATGCCAATTCCGGATGCTGGCCACTCCATCTTTATTCATAATCATTAAATAGGGGGCTCTAAACCCAGGTGCATGAAGCTTCACGTCTCTTGTGAAATTTTCTGGCTAAATATGCTCTAGATATACTTATGACTTTTTATTAAAGTCTAAGAAGTTAATGTCATTATATGCTGAATGTTTTTGTTAACCCTATCAATGACCAGATTTTAGAATACAGATACATTTTTGCACCAATAACATTCACAACAGTTAATTTCACTAACTAACCACAAACTATCTGAAAACTGTTCCTTTTTATCCACTGAGGTTACATCACTATTCTGTGATCACTCATTTGTACAATCTGAAATGGTAAAAACATTTTCTCTGCCATTCATTATTTCATATAATGCTCCCTCTTCTTCTGTCTCGTGAAGAACCCTACTTTTTCAAACGCCTCGCTAATTTCTAATGCCTATGATGATGCAGAAGTTGTTTCCATAACTAAAGATGAAATTCAACAAGTGGTCAGTGAACCTTTATTCTGTGCATCTGCTGGATTAGTTTACACTTTTTCCAGAAGGTTATGTCTATAATGAAAATTCGTTATGTTTTATCCTATATATCCTTCTTATATATGATTATTGCTGGTGGTGCCAGCAAATATCCTGTTGAAGAGATGAGGAGCGATCCTCTCCTAGCAAAATAATATTAAGCAGAGACAGACTCAAGAAAAGCTACCACCCTTACCCCAGCCATGGAGAGCTGGGAGCAGTCAAACCCTTTGGCTTTTCTGCCAGAGCTGGTGCTGGAGCTACGTTCTTACTGTACAAACATCGAGCACCAAAGCAAAGGGGAAGGTTTAAGCAAACTCCTGGCTGTGAAAGGCAAACACCACAAGCTATACCTGTGACATATTCCTTTTTGTAGGTATCTGTGAAACAAAGCTGTTGAGAATTGTGACGGTTATTACAAAAGCGAGATGCGGTATCGTAGTCACTCTGTCAGATAAATAAGTCCTAATTCGTCCAAGAGAAAGGAGTCTAAGAATAACTCAACCAAGAGCCAGAAAGGGATATGCTGATGAGTGTAAATCAAAGCTTATTTGCATGCAAAAATGCAAACTCTTTAAGTATTAGCTTTGTAAGCTGTACTGTACTAGTGTCTCTTGGAGAGACTAGTAATGTGTCTGGTTCGGTGAAAGCTGCTGGGCTGCCAGCCCTGAAGCCTGAAGGGCTGTTTACTCAAAGAGAAGAGGCGGCAGCATCAGCAACGGTGCAAAATGCTTCCTCAGGCTGCACAGGCACCACGGCACCCCTCAGGCTGGGCACCTCTCAGTTGCATTGTGCCTTCTTCCATATTTATTGCAAACAAATCTGGTCTCTGCCATTTGTTTACCCTTGTATTCTGTCTTCCTTCCTCAGTATGCATTTTTAATTAGGTGCACTCTGGTTCTTTCCCTGCTTGCTCACATTTTAATTTGGGAAGCGCAGTTTTCATTAGCTCTGCAAATATCCACTGTTCTTTGCAAAGTCAAATCTATTACTTGTAAAATAACCTTGCTTAGTCCTGGTTATCAGTTATACCAATAATATTGTGCTCTCTAATTAGTCCAGCTGTTAACTGTTCAAATTCACATGATTTAGCCGTATTATGGCTTTGCATCAACATGATCAGTGCTCTCACTTGGCAGATGTTTTTTTGCAGAGAAAAGCAGATTTTTTTCAAGCTCCTGGAAGAAGTACAGGTTTGGTATTTTGTCTTGAAATTTTAGAATTATTTTGTCTTGCAGTTTGCACTTTTCTTCATAATCCCACTGTAATGTACTGCCTAATCCTAACCCCTCTAAGCCTGTCACCTGGAACAAACAGAGGATTTCTCTGTCTTCAACATCTCTTCAGAACTGTTCACTGCCCATGAAAAACACAAGTGCCAGAATCTCCCCTTCAAGTCCCAGGTCACGTTCAGCTCCTGGCTGAGGGATTCAGGTGGCTTCATTTTCTGCCAGGGGTTTACTCGCTCCTGACACCCCATAATGACTCAGTGATGCACAGGTGAATTGAGGAGATCAGGGGGGCTCACGCTTTACGGCTCCAAGAGCCAGACAAGTAGTAGAACAAAAAATTGGAAACCCCCCCCTTCCTGCTGGAAACTATGGATACGACTGATGAAGACCCAGCATAAGTCCTTCACGAGTGCAAGGCTTTATCTACCATTTTATATTTTTAAGAGCATCCTCAGAAATCGGTCTTTTAACTTCTCCACCCTGAGCATAAAAGAGCGCTATAACCTTTCTTATGGACCATTTCAAAAATCTTGCAGACTATTTAAAAATCTGAAGCTTTTATTAAACAATTTAAATTTTGTCAGACTGATTCAGTGAAAAGAAACTAGGAAAAAAAAGAGGTACAGCACCAGGTTTGTCTATAACTTGTCCATACGTGATTTTTTAATTGTTAGCATTAATGTTTACTTTCTAACTGCATTCTCATCTTGTTTGTAAAGATGTTCAAGCAAGCTTTCAGAGAGAAAAGCGTCTTTAATTTTGGATTTGAAAGGAACATTTTGCTCAACCTGGAAAGAAAGCTTAATTATTATTTTTAAATCTGCTGGAAGCTAAGACAAATTTTCATGTCATGTTGACTGAAACTTTTTTTAAAAAAATTGAAAACAGACTACAGAATCTTCTAAAAAGCAACAGAAGCTTCTCCAAAGCTAACTCTTTAGTTAGAAATAAGATGCAGTGTAAATGTGGATAGGTGGATGGCTGGGGCAGAGGGAGGCTAATTCTCATCCCTTCCCTATCATCGTATGGTATCACAGATTGAGAACAGATCCGCCGGTCTGAGCAGAACCTGTTCGCAAAATAAAGTGTTGCTCGCTGTGAACATATGCTCAGCATTTTGTTCCTAAAAAAGTAAACCCTATGAAATGAAGGCATAGGCAGCTTTTGCTGTTGGTTGCAGTGGAAATGAGCAGACTGAAAGGTCCTGTGCAGACCCAGGGTGAGAGCAGCGCCTCTGACTGCTCTGCACACGTGTAGGAAAAAGTTAACGTTCAAGAGCTCCTCATATGAAATTACCTGGTAGAAAAGTTAACCCAGAATTGAAAGCCAATGCACTTACAGTAGCAAGGAGAAATTTGGTTGCTATTACAACGTGTTATCACCCTCTTAAAACTTTTTAAATAATCTCAGAGCATAAAGCAATGTCTTTGCACAATTCCTTATTGAAGTTTTTTCAGATGATGTTCAAGAGCACCAAAGATAAAGGTTTTCCTCGCCTTTGATGTAGCCTGGAAGCCTGATAGACTTCTCAGATGATTTGTAAAACAGATCTGGTTTTAATTTAATTTTAAAAGATGAGTCCAGCAGTGCCCCTCGAGGAAAGGAGGTTTCAGCCAGACTTGGGGTGCGGATTGACTGGTCACCATTCCCTAATAGAGTCTTCTCCAAAGCCTAAGGGTCCATCAGCAATATTTAGGGCACTTTATTAAGCATTTTTGATGTATTTCCTAGGATTATGACTTTCTCCGTGGCAGTTTATATCTCTTTTGACTTTCATTTACTATGACAAGCAGGAAATGATGAGTTACTGCTCTAACTTAAATAAATGCCCAAAAGCTTGAATACTCATCAGAGACTATGCAGTCCACGGGGAATTCCTCCAGTTTAGTGGAAGACAGGCAAAAACTGTTTTCTAGGCTTTTCAGGCAAAAGGAGAGGCCTTGCTGTGGCAGGGCAGAGCTGAGCCCTCTCCTCACCACCCTCCTTTCCCCGCAGCGGGGAGCACTGCATGTATCGGGCACAGAGCAGGTTGGGGCAGCATCATGCTGGTGAGTGCCTTTATTTGGGTAGAACCAGACTTTCTGAGCACCGTGGGAGATGGTTTACTGTTTCAGAATTTGGGCCAGCTCAAGGCTGCAGCATGGATAGAAATATTTAAAATTTTCAGGAAGAATATGCAGGAGTGCTCTGAAGAGTTGGAGACAAAAGCATTGGTTAAGAAAACAAATCGTCATAATTCAGCTGAGATATAGCAAGGTAAAAATATGAGTTTTTTCAGATAAAGAATTTGATAAAAACTTGTAGGTGGAAATATGCTGGGCTTAGGCAAGAAAAATACATGCATAGAGACTGCAATATGTGTATAAATGACTGGAGAAAAGAACAGCCCTAATATTTCAGATAATTTATTTATACTAAATAGTTTAGGTAGGACCGAATACGTACTATTCTCTCCCCTGTCTAGAAAAATGCCTCGAATTAGCTTTATTATACAATATTAAAAACATTTAAATAACAGCCTGGCCCATGGTTTCACATCTTTCCCAGTCCACAAAGAGACCTTGGCAGTTCATAAACAGACCCCTAAACTTTATTCTGAATAACTAAGGTCTTCAGCCCAAACTGTGATGTTGATTTGCATCTGTAGTCTCTAATCGTCCTTCAGGCCTTACTGGAGCTACCTCCCTGCTCTCAGGGTCTAATCCAGCTCTGACAAATCTTTCTGAGAGATCGCTGTGAAGATAGAGGAATCAGGGACTGTCAGTGACAAGTTTATAGAAATACAAAAGTAAGTGCTTCAGCAATTTTAGAACCTCAGTGATTTTAAACTCAGCTTCAGACACCAAATCAGCAAAAGTAAATATTTTTTCTCTTTGTAAAATTGGGTTAGACTATGCTTTCTACAATAAATAATGCATTTGCTTTCAAGTATTTCTTTTTGTATTAGCGTAGGTAGGGAGTAGAACAATATTTGCTGCAACATCTTACTAGAGCTTCTAGCATGTTAACCTTGCAATAAATAAATAAATAAGTAAATGAATAAATGTATATTAATTGGGAAGCTTGATTTTTAGCAGGGACACAGTGGCTTTGTAAACAGATATTGCACTCAAGCTCAGTCAAAACTTAAATCCATGTTTGTAACTCACTCTCACTTCACTTACTGGAAAAAACGAATGAAACCATTATTTTCCAGTGTAATAAGATGCAAGTTCCATCAACTTGCAAGAACTATGATCCAACTAGAGTTCAGATTTTTAATTCCTTAACTGCAGCTACATACATATTTAAAACATCCGGTAGTATTTCTACCTTAGGTAGGATGCTTAAGGAAAAATCTCACCAGATAATATCTGCTCATGTTTTCTTGCAGAGGCTCCTCAGGTTATGGCAATATGATTGTTAGGTGCTGAGAAAGCATTTGACGTGAGAGAATGGCTGTTCTCCAACAAGTTCAATTTCATTCCCACTCTTTATGTGGGTCAGAGTGCTTTATGCCTCTCTATCTGAGCCTGTAAAGACCTCTGGTGTCATCTCCTCATATTTCCCACTGGACCAAGGCAAGAGATAAGAAAGTGTACTTTCTCCTTTGTTGTCCTTCAGGATCAAAGGTTTTAGTGGCTGTGATATGGATTGCCGAGCAGAAAAGTGATTTATGCATCTAGAAAGCTGAAAATAGGATTTCAATTATTTGTAGGCAGTATATGGATTTTTTATGACCGATCCTAACAAGCTCTTTTTAGCATTTGACAGGCAGAAGTGTGTGTATTTTTACTAAGGAAATAAAATGGGGAAAAGGAAAGTAATTTGATTATCGTTAGTGGGAGGTAGTTGACTAATGGACATGCAATGGGCTATATAGTAAATTGGACTAGATCAGGCGCAAGATGTAAGCAGTTAAGTGGCAGCTTTTGTTACTCCTACTCTCTGTGCCTTGGAGAAGGCAGAAGAAGCCACCATGGAGACTCTTATTATTATATACCAAGAAAATTAGGCACTTGGTATATCCGGCATCTTTTAGGCAGGAATAGCACACATGGACCTGTTCACAGCAAAGACAGAAGATCTTGCATCTAACTGCTGAGAAGGAAAATTCATAAAACGAACAGGCTCAGCAGATCCATTGAGAAATCTGAGAGCATAAGCACAGTTTAAACTTCAGGCCCTTTGACAGCTCGCTCCAGGCTGCAGTAAAACACCTCTTTTGAAACAGGGTCTGTCTTTACGCACCTGTGGGTGTAGGACCCTCATCCTGGGCTCCTGCTGCTGGGCATGAACATGCACTGGACTTCGCTTTGACAGCTGGTTGTGGCTATCAGGTCATCAGCTGTCCTCCTATCACTGGAAATAAGAAATTAACTTTAAAAAGTCTCTCTCCCATGTTTTTTTCCCTGCCATATATGAAGCCATGCTCAGGGCTCCTAGGGCAGTCTTGCAGCCCCCAGACTCGGGCGGGCTGTGTGCTGTACCCACTTGTGCTAAGCATTCATGGTTTCCTCTTTGGGAAAACACTTTCTTAGTGAAATCAGGCTCTGGGGTAGCAAAGGTTGGGCACTTTCCAAACTTATATCCAGTGCTGGAGTGAGGAGAACGCCATAAGCTGTAGGATTTGGGACTAAAGCAAACTCTCAGCTTTTTGCAACAGTGATGGATACAGCCCGCTGTTATGTTGGGCAATAAGCTATGCACAGCTAGCAAACAGCTCAAAGTAGTGAGTGCAGAGATACATTTTTTTAAAGACATATCTTTGCTGTTCATACACACCCACACAGAAGCAAAATGCCAGCAGGGATAAGTTGTATTTCTCTTTTATGTAAGATAGATGCTTCTGTGGTCCCTGTTACCTCAGCGTCTCAGCACCTTCTAAATTTGTCATTTATTTCACAGTACCATATTAAATTGATATTATAGGCTACGGATGTACCAAAGGGCTGAATAACACAAACAAATCCACACAGGAGGTCCAGAGTCCACGGAGCAGGGAATTGGTCTCTCATTTTCTTCATTTCCTGACTATCTGAAAATACTTTCATCTGTGTTTTCATCCTTCTCCCAAGATCAGATCAACTTCTGCAAAACCACAAATGCTTCAATTTCTTCCTACTGTTTTCTCTGAAAAGTTCACAATTTACCCATTAGCTTTACAGTTTTCAAGTTTATTTGCTGTAGAGAGTCAAGCTTATGTGCTTCTTTTGTCGTGTTACCCGTGACATGAAAACAAATTATTTTGCTTTGCCATTAATTTATCACACTGTTACCCAGAAATAGTTTAGTGATTCATTAAAAACAAAAACAGGGAAAAATGACAATTCATAAATGCCTCCGTAACTCTCAGAGGGACAATATACCTCTTGGAATAAAATTATAATGCCTTTACACCACACATTAGTGTTGATGGTTTGGTCCTTTATGGGACGTAGAGTAGAAACAGACTTTTTTCTTCAGAAGATGTGATCTCTATGATGCTCTTTGTGTAAGGAAATAGTGGAGGCATGGGTTAGCGAAGGCAGCTTTTCTGTGATGCCCCAGGGAGGACTGTCAGCCTCGGCAGTGTAAGTACAAGGCTTTTGAAACACATCTCCAGCCAGTCTTGGCAATACCCCTGCGTTCATTAGTAAAACAAAAGAATCATTTCCAGAGGTGTCATAAATATCCACTATTAAACAAAGCCCTGCCTATATTCCAGCTTCATAATACAACATTTTGTCAGTGAGCTGCAGAATAAAGCTGTGAGGATTGTTGTGTGTGAGATTAGTAAAAGCTGTTTGTGTTGTCTCCAGACAACTCGGGAGCTAAGGCTTGTGAAAACTAATGTTAGTGTAATAAATTTATTCTTCTCTTATGAGAATACAGATCCTTGTATATAGTTTCAGAAATACAGAGTAGCAGTGGTAATAAACAGATGTGTTATATTGGTCCAACTAAAAGTGCTGAGGAGATGGGTAAATAAAAAGAAAGATATAGGAGATGGATACAGTAACGGAAGCTAAGGGGCCCTGAGCATCCGTGCTCCAGCAGTGAACAGCTTTATCGCTCGTGGCACTGTTGATAGAGTCTATTTGCCTTTAAAAGATGGTGTACAATGCTGTTCTGACAACCCTTTACGTAAATACTTAAAAAAATATTTGAAGGCAAAAATTCTTCAATCTCTGGAGTCCATAAGCCTGAAAGGAACTTGCCATGAGGCTTGTTCCTCTCCAGGTAATTTTCTTTTCACTCCCCTAAAGGAAGAACTATTAACAAGACATGAAATCTTTGCAGGTTTTGTGTCAGTGCTGGAGGAGAGGATCCTACACAATGCGCTTATTAAGAGGCAGGCTTTTCTCATGCTCCTATGTGGGATTTTAGGGTTTTTGTTTGGGATTTTTTGTCATTTGTTTTGTTGAGGGTTTGGGGTTTTTTTGGTTTGGGTTTTTTTTTTTTTTTTTTTTTTTTTTTTTTTTTTTTAACACAGACACTGTTACAGGTCTGCTTTCCTCTTGTGTAATTGAATTATTAACCTGCTATGGGGTCAGCAGAATCACTTATTTCTATAATGGTACAGATCAAATCCTGGCATCATTATTCTCATTGAGAAGTGCCTTACTCAGCAAGAAGGCTCACTGAAGGATCTACCTGCAAAGTATGCTGCTGCTAGAAATTGGTAGTCCCTTATAAATGCAACCACAGGACAGGGTCCAGAAAATCAGAAGTGGTATTACAAGTTTGGATGGGTGTAAAAAATCCAGATGCAGTGGAATGCAAAAAACCCAAACAAACAAACAAAAAAAAAACCCAAATCACCAGAGAACATTTAGAATACCTCTGATCATCCTTGCACAGGCTGCAGGACTGCATTTCTGTGCAGTTAATAGAATCCCTTTTCTGTTTGAAATACCTGCTACAAATCTTTCGCAACCCAGAATTAAATTATTCAGTTCCTAAAACTGAGTATTTCAGTCCCCAGCACTGAAATCTATTGAAACTTTGTGTGTGCTTTAATAGAAAAGGATTCTCTGTAACATATCCTCCTCTGCACAATTTTTCATTGGGCACAATGTTATATCCTGATTCTTTATATATTCTGGGTCATCTTTATGCTCTGTTCTCCACTGTACTCCTTAGCAAAGAATGAAAATTTACGGTCTAGTGTCTGCAGCCTTTTCTCTACAAATAAAAAAGAAATAACGCTGAAGTAAATAACAGATGTCAGATCATGTCACGGTATTACTTTGAGCTGAGAAATGTAGTGTTAACCAGAGAGTTTACAAGTCATACAAACTTTAGAGTAATTAAGCATAAGTATTTCTAATCGGGCATTTTTAGTAACAAAGGAATGAATAAACTAAAGAAAATAAGGAAATAAAACCCACATTTTTTACGTTCACCTGAAGCTTCCTAAGAACAGAAACAAGTTGTTGACATATTTTTGTCCTGTTTAAAGAAATATTTGATACACTTATGTGTTGGGTTGACCTGGGCAGGCGACAAGTGCCCACCGAGCCACTCTCTCACTCCCCCTCCTCAAGTCAATAAAGAAAAACTAAGGCCACATATGGAAGCAAGGGAAAACAGAAAGATTTGTTCTCTACTTCCCATTAGCAGGTTATGTTTAGCTACTTCCTAGGAAGCAGTGCCTCAGTACATGTAGTGGTTGCTTTGAAGGACAAAGGCCTTAATAATAAATGTTCCCTCTTCCTTCTTTCTCTTAGCTTTTATTGCTAAGCAAGACATCGTATGGTATGGAATATCCTTTTGGTCAGTTTGAGCTCTTTGACATCCTTAACCACTCCACATGGCCAAACTTAACCAAATTTCTATTCAAATAATATTCATCAATGAGCTGTAGATGATAAATTACTCATTGAAACTAATATATAAATCAAGAAAAGTCATGATGTGTTCACGGGAAAGTTTTTAACAAAAAAAGTGAAAACTTCTTAAAAATAAATAGATTATTATAAATGTATCTTCCAACTTTCTCCACTCTCTTAGAGTTTTCTCCCATTCCCCCATTCTTTGCATGTAGCAACAAAGAGATCTTTCGTAAGGTCACTGTAGTGAACCTGATCTGTTTTCTAATCCTGCACAATCTAGAAGCTGTGGTAGATACATAAACACCTCCCGTATTTCTCTATGCAATATGTATGTAATGAAACCCTCCATCTTGCACTGCAAGTAGAGCAATAATAGTGTGTATCGGAGGAAATGCCAATTACATCATGTCTAAGACTGTTAAATAGTGGCTTACCATCAAGAAAAGAAATTTGACAGTTTGTACAGCATTGATGAATTGTCCTAAAATTCTACAGCCTCTGAGTTAGTAACTTCAATTACAGAAATGGGAAAAAACTCGCATGTAACACCACTGTCTGCTGGTGAGTTAGCATTTAAAAATTAGCAGGAAGCTTATCTAGAAAGGAAGATGCTTAAAGACCAAGTAAAGACCTAGCACCTTGATACAAGGTTATTGAAGCTAATATAGGGATTCTCTACTGAATCCCCGGAACTTTCGATCAAACTGAAATACGAAAAAGTTCAAGAGGAAATTTGTTGGGGAAAAAAATTATATAATATCCAGTGGGTCATAAAGAAGGGAACTGTCTCATCTAAATCAAATGACAGCATTTAGAATGAGGAAGAGCATATTCGATTCTTGCGTTGTTCCTCAGAACGTTTGGTTTCCTTTCTAGTTCAAAAGTAGTTCATACTTACATGATGGATAGTTATTGTATTCTCAAATAAGCACAAGCATGACAGTAACTCAAGCATCTCTCCATCCTGCTGTGAGTTAACACCACTCCCGGAAGGCATGGTCCTGATGTATGGTGCAGAGTTCCAACAAATCAGTGTTTCCGCTACAACAGAGTAATGCTCCTTTCAAAGCTCTCTCCTCTGGAGGTGTCCTCTGCACAAATTATGTCAAAAACATGGTATTATGTCCATCAGAAAGGTAGGGATGTGGATAAGACAGTATCTTCCTAAAGCATAAAACAACTGAATCTTAGTAGGGGGTATTTGTTCCATCTCCAGCATTTGTTGTTTAGTTCAGCTTTATCTTGCTCATGGATTACCCCCTCCGCTCCCCAAATAACCATAAAAAAAGCACTTTTAAAAGCCCCAAAGACAAAGTAATGGCATGTAACATGAATAATAAAACCATATTTTGTCTTCATTTCCCTTTTCGTGTGACTTAAGTATTATAATTATTAATTTATAACACAGAGGAGAGTATGGTGTGCCACAGAGGAGAAATCTGCAATCTAAATAGTTTGGACAGGCTCAGGTATGAAAACTGCATACTAAATAGAAATATGCAAACTCTTTAGAAAAAAACATAAAGTTAACTTGTACTCTAGGTGTGCCCTCTTTTTACAAGAATGTCCTTTTTCTGAATGGGTGTTCAACATGAATACCATCTTCCCAAGTAGAAGAATCGTGGTCTCCGTTCCTGCATTCTGGAACAGAATGCTTTGAACCCAGAATAAAACAAAGATAACCTAAAACTTTGAGACAAAGAACATGGTTGAAAAATCTGCTCCTCAGCCACAAGGGTTCAAATCAAGCGAGCAAGAAAGAAAATATTTTTCAAGAATCAGATACTGTGAGCAGAGTCCCTGCAAGAGCTGCAAGTCACTGCTACACTCCCTACCTTCACTCCAGATACAGAACAGTTCATCTACCAAAACATGTAAATATATTGCTAGAATGAAAAAGTAACACTGCATGTATCAGGCAGGACTTATTATAAGGGCATTTCAGGAGAATCATGGAATTTGTCTCCCTGACTTGATTGCTTCAGTTTCCTATGTAGCCTTTGAAAACAAACCAACGTTCTTTAAGGGTATAGTGAAAGATCCCCGTCTACCTAAATGTCTGTATTTCAGGAAAGAAAATCTTTGGAGGCTTTCAAAGTGACTTATCTCCCTTCTCTGACTCTAACTTTGGCATAAATAATATTCATAGATATGTAGACTGTACCTTACTCCCAGCTTACTTGCTGAAGTAGGAATAGGAGGATGTATGTTATTCAAGCTGCTGAACGCACCACTAACACACATGCAGCCACTGTCACGATATCGATGGTAAGCATCCAGTGGATTGGATTTTTCTGACAAAACATCCTACACTAGGAAATGTTTATCTGTCACAAATATTGTCACATTATTTTTGTTGTTGTTGTTCTCTACTACATCCCAAAGGGAAAGGTAATTTTTTTATCTCAAAATATTTTTCAGGATGTAAAAACTACTCTCTGTTACAATCTGGCTCTATGGCTTGAACCAGGCACCTCCCTAAGGTGGAAGTTTCTGGGGTGTGTGTCGCATCCCCTGCTGTATGGTAGAGGATGCAGCAGTGAAATTTCATGTGCTACACAATTGCTTCAAGAACTGAGCACTGAAGTGTTCTTAAACTCTTTTTTATACCCTTGGAAGGAATTCCGACATATGTAAGGAATTCTTAAACAAAAAAACTGCACAGTTTTAACAGAGTTTCATGATTTAGGAAGTCTTGCTCTACCTTAAAAATAATTACAGCATTTCATGTAGCCTGCCGTATTTCTTCACCATTCAGATTAGGTACAGACGTGGAACGAGCAATTAAACCACGCTGAGAGGAAGAGCAACGTGGGCTCTGTGTGTGGGATGGTTTCCAGGTGGGATAGCTTTCATAAGTGCCTTAAAAAACATTCTACTGCATGGCTCTTCAGAGGCCTCCCCACAGAAGCAGCTCAATTATTCATTCAGAGCAGAAACTGTTTTATTACATGTCTTGTAGTTTGAATGGTTAGATTGAAATGTGGGACACTGCTCTCAACAAGGTTCTGGTACTTGCATTTGTACTTGCACTTGTCCTGCAGCGCAGTAAAAGAGTTGCCAACACCAGCTGAGAGAGGAATATCATTAGCACATATTTTGTTTTGTATCTTCAAGGTTAGTACAAATCACAAAACCTCTGCAGCTGCAAGACAGAAAAAGAGCACAGTTCTGGAATCAAACTTATTTCTCAAATCAGTCTGGACAAGTATTAAGATATGATTGAATATTTGCCTTTGGCCCAGGGGAAGATCACTGCTGTATTGCACCATCCTGCCGCAGAGGGTCTGTTCTCATCCTTGTTTGAAACCTGTTCTTTCTGCCCCAAAACCTCTATTCCCTGCTCTCAGACTATCGATCCACAGTGGGCAGTCAGGGAAGGAGATCCAAACGGGAGACACTGCACGGTCCACTCCTGGTCTCCCTCTGCTGCCTCTCCCCTCTTGGGAGGACCCGAACCCACAGCAGTTTCTCCTGGCCAGGGGGTGTTCCTCTCTGCATGCTACTGGGGTTGCAGCCAGCTTTTATTTAAATATTCACCTGAGGGCTGGGGGATATACAAACTTGGGTTAAGGAAATACAAAAATAGTATTTATTGGGGTGTAAAAAGAAATGCTTTTCCCATTCACATCAAGCATAAAACCGTGCAAGCTCAAATTAATATTGTGCCATGAAGGTCCGAGGTTGAACTGGGGGCTATGTGGTACCACAATCTGGTGCTGCATTAGCAGTGAATGATTTTCAAAGATTTTCCTTGAACTAACATTGACTTAATTGTGTAACACATTATATATTACCATATGTACACATTACGAAGGCTCTTGATTATTTTCTGATTTGAATTTCACCAGCGGTTCTCTAAAGGGCACTAATTCAGTATCACTGTAAAAATGAAAGTTACTTACTATCATGATGCTTGCCTGGAACTGTCGAACCGAGCAGAATATCTCCCCATCTATCCATAACTTTGTATTTCCCCAAAGTGAAGAATGCTTATTTAATTGTGGTCAGTGTTTACACAGTAAATGAGCATGATTTCAAATTGCTCTGTTCTATTTTAAAATTCGATTAGTTTATGTTCCTTCACAAAACAACTACATTTGGTCAAGCTCAAGTGTTGGCACTCCAGAGACAACCATACCAGCAAATGAACAATCTCATCAAACACATAAGCCAACTTTGCCAGTCCATGAGCTGCGGCATCTCCTGCAGACAGGCTGATGCCATCATCTCAAAGGGCAAAACAAAGCCTAGAGACCCTGCCAGCATGACATGGTGGCCCTCAGGTGGGATAACACCTCAGAGAGCCACATCTTTGCTGGCATCGCACTCCTGCACCCAGCAGAGAAGTGTTGATAGACAGAGGGTGTAGGTTTGCTCCTGCACTACGCTCTATTTTATAACCCAAGGAAAAAATTCTAACTCTGAGAGAGCATTACATCTATCTTCTTGCATGTGTAAGAGTTGAAGAAATAGAGGAAAGTCATAATCCTATGTGTGACACACTCAGTTACAGCTGGCATGACTCCCTGCCCTTCATGCTAACCCAAAAGTAAGGGCTTCATGGGATTTAGGAGGGTTTGCCTACTCTGCTCCATTATTCTAGCTCCTTCTCCAATGTTGGCTGTCAGCATCACATGTGTGAGAAACCCTTAATGGTGCCAAAAGAATTAATAAATGGAATGCAAGTATCAATGAACAGTATTGTGCTCTGATCTTAGAAGGCAAAACCATGCAGAAGTGCAGAGTTGCCTGAAGCTTGGCAGCTGTGGTACTCCACGATTAGTGAATACTATTTTCCTACCTGATCCACCAGAAATTACCTTCCACTCACTGATCTGCTATTGAGGAGATCAGCAGGATTTCAGTGTATGTAATACTGGTTGCAATTTTATCAGAAATAGAGAGGTCCCTTGTTCTGCACATAAACTACTGAACAATGGTATATTTTGTACACCTGCTACACAAAATAATAGTAAATTAACACAGGTGTACCCCAGAGATATTTGAACATCCATGAATTTTTCAGACTGGCCTGAGGTTTTAATTTATAATCTAATCCAAACTCAGATAAACTGCAGCTTCATGATTTCATGCGCAGCATGAGAATGCTGCAGTCAGCATGCCCGCCACAACGCATTTAATGAATATGCTAATAGGTAAGTTAAGGTTAGGAAAAGCAGATGGGAAACTTCTGGCTGAAACCCAGCTCAGAATTGAGAAGCCCCCTCCGCTGCCTGTGCGCTAACAAGTACACACAGCTTTCCAGCAACTCTTTCCATTCAAAGTTTGGCTCAATTATCTTCTTATAAAATAAATACTTGCAATAAAACTAAACAAGTATCAATTACAATACAACAGGGGAGCTGAACAACTTCCCGCAACTCCAGATCACAGCATCTGGACTGCTGTATGACCCAGACATTTATTGGATGTCCGTATGTGGATGCAGAGACACTTGTATATATACACCTATTGGCATTTTTAATGCTTTTACTCTTTCTTCCTGTCCTACTTTGAGGACATTTCTGATGTATTGTGTTATGAAGTAACTAAATTTATAGTTACTCCTGTAAGTAAAACGTATGTAGGCAGGACTCTTTCCCAGAAATCCATTAAATCGAGTGTCTTAAAATGGTTTGCTTGATTTTATAAAGCTCATTTTGAACCCTGCTGAATATGAATTCACACACTACAAGCAAAACACGAGTGTTTGGTCTGTCGTACATTTAGAGCTCTCAATGTCTAAAATGAGTTTATGTGGAGGGTTCTCTTCATGTGAGAGAAATTGCTATGAACAATCACTGTGTAGCCACGGATCAAAGAAAACATGGAATCAGGGACTGGATTTCATTTCACACATTCAGTGAAAGAGGGAAGACTCTGCAAGGGAGCTGTTAGACATCCTGTGAGGAATCTACAACTAATTTCAGATGTTTCCCCCCTACATACCCCGAGTCCTTCAGAATTATATGAAAGCATACATTTTTTACTTATTCTTTCTATCGCATTACATATTTATCTTTCAGGGACAAGAAAAAGGCTCCGGCTGATCAGGCTGTTGGCTTCAGGTTCCTCTCCCTCCTCGTTCCTGCAGGAGTTAAATACAGCAT
This sequence comes from Cuculus canorus, assembly GCF_017976375.1. Classification (NCBI taxonomy): domain Eukaryota; kingdom Metazoa; phylum Chordata; class Aves; order Cuculiformes; family Cuculidae; genus Cuculus; species Cuculus canorus. The sequence continues at coordinate 12,691,408 of NC_071411.1, forward strand.
GAGGTATTTTTTCACTCCAGTTTGCCCAGAGTGTTGTCCTTTCACAGGAAATAAGTTAGAGAAAGACAGAGAAAAGAATCAAATATATGAGAAATTGAGTTCTTTGATTCTTCTCTGAGGAAATAACGCTTGTGTCTTCCCTTCCCTTACATGCATCAGGTAATAGCTGTTTCTTAAAAGGTCATAACATGTATTTGAGCCCAACTTTGTCAGCTAAGAGGGAAAAGCTAAAGCTAAAAGCTTAAGTTCTGCTCTCTGTTAATATCAGAGATACCCTGAGACACCTCAAAGGCTTTTGCACTACAGCATATTCTCGTGGTAGAAACTGTACCTCCAAGACACACAGCTGCACCACTGCTGCTCCTGGGGCAAAGGAACAGACATCGGGTCCAAAAAAATCAGAGCTTCTGGTTCATATAATTCACAGAAAAAAAATAATCCTTGGAGATTTATGCATCAAAAATAAGAGTTTCCAGATCTGATGTTGTGCCAAACCTCCCCATCGGCCTAGTCTGCATGACTAGCTATTGTAATGTAAGCTATTGGCAGATACGGCTGGATCAAATCCCTTTTCTAAACTGTTGCACCATGTTGCACACTTTGCATTGCCACTGTTCCCTCCCCAAAAGCTGTCATACTTTCACATCAAACAAAACAGAAATGGTGTTACATCCATAAAAAATTTGAACAGAGTACCAGGAGAGGAAAACACGCAGGTCCCATCACTTTTGCAAGGAGGACAATTGCACGATAGAGAAGAGGTGGGTGTTAAATCTCTGTTACCCATCACAAAGGTGGTGCCTTATGAGATGAAGTGATCAATGCATCTTGATTGCATTTTGTAGGTGCTGTATCTCGGATGTCAATCTTGCAGGATGCATGCAGACTAGCTGATGTATTATCCAACCCTCAAATCAATTTAAGGCTACACTTCAGTTTGGCCCAGGGCCAGCTGTTGTCAGCAGCAGAGCTTCGCATGGTTTTGCATACAGTGCTGCCTGCGGAGGAGAGTCAGCTGAGCTTGTCCATGCTGTGTGCCCGCAACGAGCACTTGTGCTTGATGAGAGGGCAATAGCGGAAACAAGAATTAACCTCTCCCAGCCCCCTGAGAGGAGATTGTCTCTTACCAGCTCACTGCAGCCACTGACACAGGTTACACTTTTTCCATCTTACAGGGACTGGAGGAGGAAACCCATACAACACCCACACCAACACGGGGCACTGGGCAAAACCCTTGAGGAGAGGATACTCCAGCGCTCTGGTCCTATAGCACCAGCTTTAAAGGCCTGAAGCAATTTGCCTGTATAAAGAAATACAAGTCCCATGGGTCAGGTTTTGTCTTACGGATCTAAAAAGTACCACCCTCTTCAGTTTCAGATCCAAACTCTATCTCTCAGCAGGCTGAGTGTCCAACAGCTCCATGCATCACGCATGGATAATGTCTCGGGTGTTACCTAACACTGACAGCACAAATCTGTTGATATAAATTATTGATTATAGTAGGTATTTTTGCCCCTCATGAAGCTGTATTTTCCTTTAGTATTTTTATTAAAAATCACGGTGCAGACAAGAGTATATTCAAACCAGTTAGTGTTTTGCCCCCGTGTTCCTGAGGAAGACCAACCAGACAGCTATGTATTCCTACACACAGCTATCCTGTGTGGACAGCATGAGTATTTTAATAGACAGTTCTTGAGAGCAGAAGGCAGACATAAGACCTGATTCTGGTTTACACCCACTGGGACAATTTACTGCACTAAATTAATGCTGCAGATGTCTGTAACTGGAGAGGCTCAGGCGAATAACTCAGAGCATGAACACTGAACTAACCCCACTGTTAGTTTCAGAAAGAGGAATAGCTACTTAGTGAAAATCAGAGATGCATCAATTACGTTGCCACAATAACCTGGTGAATAACTAGTGGCATGGGAAAAAATTCTCTTCCACACGTGCTTGCATTGACAGAAGAGAGGACTCAGTGTCAATTTGCATGTAAGACATGGAAAAATAGTGCCTGCCAGAAGGGTCAAGTACCACTTGCAGCACCTCCTCCCATTCCAGGGGTGAAGTATGGGATTCTAACATTGCCTTAACAGGCTTCTTCCATTCATTCTCTACCATTTGCATTCACAGCTGATAACGAAAGCTGAACTTTCACATTTTGAAAAATGCTTAGTCCCACATTTATACTAAAACACAGTTTGAAAACCAAATATAATATTTAACTTTATTTTCCTTCCACTTTTGCTGAATCCAACCCTTTCTGAATGTACAAAATTGCAGAAGCACTCAGGCAAGAAAGATCTGTTAAAAGAAAATACTACCATCTCCTGCTTTCTACTTCTCTGTCTTTTGACACTTCTTTACAGCCATTTTTTCCCCAATTTTTGTGAAATGACAGAAGACTTGGTAGTTAATTAGATAAGTCTTCATGGCTGAAAACTTTCCGTCCTCCTGAGACATAGCACAACTGACTTCAACAATGTAACTGTCCTACAGAGCACCATTTCAAAATTCAAATATTTTTCATTTGCAGAAAAAAAATATTTGTCATTACAGCTAAAGATCTCATTTTACCTGTTCCTCATTGTACTACATCTAGCACCCAGTCTACCACAGAGAGATGCTCATATTATTACTCTAGGCTCAAACTCCACTTTTCACAACTAGTTATTCCAGGGAAACATACTGCAAAGAATGTCTACATAAAGGGAAGATTCTGGCTTTGTATTTCATTTTTCCATGTAACAGGCAGCAGTTCACATTGAGCCATAAAGCAGACAAGAAGAAAACAAGAGAAGGGAATTCTTTACTGCACTATTATTTATAGCTTTCTCCCACAGAGGATCTTCCTGGTAAGGGAGAGAAACCTTGTAGTTATACCACTCCGTGTGGCAATGCATATACATAAATTAAGACATCTCCCAGCAGAGGAATATAGCACTAATAAAGATACTGCTGGAATTGTCTGGGAGAAGCCTCAGGAGGTAAAATACTGTAGGATTAACTACTTTGTTATTAGGATTCTCTTTCTTCACATGGATGATGAAATTGTGACCATAAGAGTGAATGCTTAGTGCAGATTAATTTAATGTCCCAGTCTGAATGAAAGTGGTTGAAACCAAGAATATGTATTAACTGTCATCTCCAAAAGAGTTTATTGCTGCCCTCTCCCCACTGTGGGGTAATTATTCATCTTTGATGGAGACCCAGGGATCCTCTTACCACGAGCAGAGGGTTTCCGAACAGAAGTACAATTGTGTCAGGGACAAACTCTGCTATGTTGGAAAAATCACTGGCATATTTCTTGTTACAGAAATCACAGCTCCATATGCACAAGTCGGTCATGCTTAACCTACAGAATCCAGAATTCCTATTTATTCAGGAATTTTACCTATTCCTTTAATTCCAAATTCTCATTTTGTGATGTTTGCAACTTCTGATCTATCAAGGCAGTCTCTGCTTGTGAAACAGAGCTCCCTGGTCTGCCCTTCCCTCTATGGATAAGCGGCTTCAGACACAGCTGAACACATCAAGGTGGATTAGCTGCTTCTGTCCTCTTAGCCAGCCTCCACTCCAGTGACAGATAAACTGAAAAATTTAATCACAGACTCAAACATATGCAGAAAGACTCCAATCGTTTTATGCAAGAGATGAGATGCAGAAAAACATGCTGTTGATGTGATCTGTAAAAGACTAGTATGACATCCCACAAAATAAATCTGAATTTGTATACCCACAGTGGCAACCACTTCTTTTAACCTTTCCAAAAGCATTTGCTTAATGACCATTGAGTCAAGACTGTCAACGCTAAGCTGGAAATAGTAGCTACATGCATAGGTGAACCTGAAAGCTAGCAAAGGGCTCTGGATGCATCATGCTCCTGAGCTGAGCTAACAGCAATGTGCCGCGGGGCAGACGGGGAACGTCTCAGCTTCAGCTCGGGTGCATTAACCTCAGCTCCCTTCAACTTTGTGCCTTCAGCCTAAGACAGAAGACACCGTACAGTGATCCTAGCCACGGGGCCATGAGCGGAAAGATATAAATGGCAGCAATTAACAGACCTCATTTCCCCACCTCCTTGCGGGACTGTAAATGGAGGGGTCGCGAGCCTGGGGCACACCTGGGAGCTGAGGAGATATAAAAATATTAACATTAATTTTTTAAAAAAGGAGATGGAGAGAAAAAGTCATGAAAACCGTTTCAAAGCTTCATGTGCTGGGTGCCGGCATCCTCTGCGACCCTTCACTCGCACAGCCCAGTGCTGCTGAGGTGGGTATCACCCCCTGTCCACAGGGCCACCCAGAGCCCCAGCCTCCTCCAGCCCCACTGCAAGACCACAGCAGCACCAAGTGGGAAAGACAGGCACACTGAAAATATTGTAAGGGTCTGGGTGTCTTTACATGGCTCATTTTACAAGAAAAAAAAACCACAAAAGCCCAAAAAAAAACCTTCACCAAATTTTTTTCTTCTAGAGGAGATGGAAAAAGTAGGAGGATGTCTGTAAATTTTCCCTGCATCCCAACACCACCTTAAGAACCCTTAATGAACCTGAAGTTTGTGCTCTCATCCCTGCTTTGCATTTTCCAATGAAGTATTTAAAGGATACTCAAAGATTCAAACAGAAGCCGTAGCTGCAAGCCGTGCCCACAGCCTGTAACCCTCCCTGGGCCCTTGCCCAGCCCTGCTCTTATTTCCAAATCTGCAGCAGACTAAGAGAGATTTTAATATTGCCTGTCTATTTTGCAGCGCTCTAAGACTGTGCTCGTAAATTATTCATGTCATACAGTTAGACAAGGGAGATTTTACAGGAAAGAAAATTAAAAAAATAAAATAAATCTCAAATTACCCCTAAACCTAGCTTTGTAGTGTTGTTGTTTGTGTTTTGCCAGACCCTGTCCTCTGGTGCCACGGTACAAGGTGTCGCTACATGGAGAGCACACACAGAGCTGAACTTTCCAAACCCTGAAACAAAAAAATGAAAAACAAGGGATTTTATGACCGGAGCAGAAGGAGCCACCTCCCAGCTCTGAGCCCATATCTGCCTCCTGCACATTTCTAGTGTAACTCTGATGCTCGAGAGCAGTTGGATAATCTGAATTTCTGGCTAGAGGAGCAAGTGGTCTGGCCAACAATGCAATTACCCTGCTCTCCTGATGGGCAACGGGCTGCCCAGTCCTGCCCAGTCCCATCAGACAGCAGACAGCTGCTGGAAGCTGCCCTTCTCACTGGCCTCTGAACACTCACAAAAGAGCCTCAACGCGCCAAGGTTTGTAATATACCGCTCATGGATTCTGGCCACACCAAGATTTTGATCATTCAGTCGAGAGGGTCAGGAGCTGTTGCTGTGTATTTGCTGTCACTGAGGACCTGGTGGGACATCAGGAGCTCTGTCAGCTGGGAGACTAGAAAAAGGTCAGTGAAATTTGAATTTCACAAGGGACTTAATTTACCTGTGTTACCACTCAGGCTCTTAAAGGGAGAAAAACTGACCAAAAGCCTGAATTAATATGCCATGAGATAACAGCTAAATTAAGCATTTTAGGATATTGTCTGAACCTAATCACATAATTTAACAGCTACTTAAAGAGCAGTAATCCCTTGGAAGGGAAAGTCAGACTCCTTCCTTTTCAAAGGCCTTCACAAGCATCAGTGGCAGCAAGGTCAGTGTTATTAAGCAATTTGCCTGGCTGCTGGTAAGATGATACATCGCTAAACCTTACTATGTGTAAAACATAATTTGTGGGAACGAGTCCTGATGTCTTCGGTGCTACCACAAAGGAAAGCTTGTCATCTCTTACTGTCTTTGCTATCTAAATTCCTGATTTTTATTTCTAGAAAGGATTTGTATGCCCCACAATTACACTTTTCCTTGACATTAAATATTCTTTATGCATATCCCTTGGCTTAAATCCCAAAAGTTACCATTGGTTATGTGTATTCTCCTTCTTTCCACTCTGTCTTGTATCTGGAATATCAGCGTTGTATTTCAAGGTCCTGATCAGGAATGGGTCCCTGTTGTGCTGAACGCTGCGCAAACAGAGATTAAGAGAAGCACCTGTTTTGGAGAGATAAATTCCACATTCAGGAAGGACTGGCACTTTCCAGGTGAGGCATATTTCTGCAGGTCTTCTGGCTGGCCATGGAGAAGTAGAGCTGGCATCAGCGAAGCCACGGGCATTTACTAGATGGTAATCCAGCCCCTGGAGATGTAGGTGAGGACAAACAGCTATGATTTTGCATTGTTTGTCATCATCTTGCTGAAGGCTGAGATCACACTCTGTTTGCAGATGGAAGGACACCCTGACTTCTGTTTGCCATGAGCTGGGGAGTCTGCATAAGAGCCTGTCGCAGAGGATGGCAGCAATCTCATCACCATCGTCTCAGTAACAGGGACATTGGAAGCTGTTGGTTTGCTTTGCTGTACTTCACACAAGATGTAAATTGAAGGTTTGTTTGTTTCTTTTTTTTTAAGTATAACAGAAGTTCTCTGCCTGGAGGAGACCAAAGGGGGGACCTCAAAGCAGCTACTGCTTCCTCACAAGGGAAGGAGATGGCACTGATCTCTTGTCTCTGGTGACAAATAATAGGACCTGAGGGAATGGCAGGAAGATGTGCCAGGAGAGGTTTAGGCTGGACATTAAATCAGAGGGTGGTAGAGAACTGGAACAGGTTCCCCAGGAAAGTACCCACAGCCCAAGCCTAACAATATTAAAGAAGCATTTGGGCAATGCACTCAGACACGTGGTGTAAATTTTGGTGGTGTCCTGGGCAGGGATAGGAGTTGGACTCGACGATCTTTGTGGGTCCCTTCCAACTCAGGTCATTCTGTGATTCTGTGAAGCTGTATCCACTGGCGTGACCCTCACAGTCTCTCCAGCAGGTTAATGCTGGTCCCTGCCATGGGCTCTAATGGGAGTTCGCATCATGTAGGAAAGCAGAAGGCTGCTATGTAGGAACAGGGTAACTTTACACCCTCTATTATTATTAAATGAAACAAGTAAATAACTAAAATACTTTATATTTCAAATAATAAATGCAATCATAAGAAATGAAATAATAAAGTAAAACAAGTAAATAAAGTGTGTGTTTCAGAAGGGGACAGAACTGAAGCTCTGTGACTGAACAATTTCTGTCAGGTGCAGCAGTATTAAGAAGCACAAAGTGATAACCGCGAATATCTATTTTTCTCATCTGTTGAAAGAAAATACGCATACCTATACAATGTAAACAGGTCAGTATTTACCACAGGCAACAAGTTATGCAGAGGTGGTGAATATGTATTCTGCTACAAGCTCGTGGAGATAGTCTTCATGTCATAACCCACAGGTATTGCAAGATTAGAGCCTCAGCTTATTTTATCTGTACAGACTGCACTCTGATTCCTCTCTGAAGGTCACACTCTTCAGAGGTGTTTAATGAACAGCTACTGTAAACGGTCGTTAACAAGTTTGATGAGGAATCAACCCTTCACTTTGCAACTTCTTCTGGTCCTCACAGTGGCGGCAGGAGATGGAAATTCCATCAGTCTGAAGGCAATTTTGTTAGCAATCGCAAAGAGAGCTCTAATTCTTCTACTTAATTGCTCACATCCCGGTGGGAAAAAAAATGTTACCAATTTAAGACTCGATTACATGAGCGCTGGATGTCCTTACACGGGCCCCACCAGCCTCTAACAACCAATTTGTTCTCTAATGCAACCCCATCTTTAATGTTCAGTAATAATAAAATCCTGGTAAATAAAACTTTTGCCTTCATTATCGCTTTTGTTTCGGATATCGATAAAACTGTTGCAAACATTAATTAACACCATTAGGTATTGTAAATACTCTCTTGTTGATACTCCCACAATGAAGTGCCAGGACTGGCCCAGCGATGCTTCTGTCCCTCAGCAACTCATTTCTTGCACTTTTTTTTTTTGATTTTTAGTATAAATTTTAAAATATATACTTACTAATTATTTAATATATTTTTAAATATTATCTATATTGGGGGAGGGCAACAAAACACGCAATTCTCACTTATTTTCCTCACGATTCTAGGTTCTCTCCCGCAGTTTGGAATCACGGACCCCCCCAAGCTGCTCCCCCACGGAGCTCCCCCAGGAGCCCCCACGCAGCTGCGCGCCGCACCGCTACTGCACCCCGCGCAGCACCCCGCGCAGCACCCCGCGCACCGCACCGCGCACTGCACCCCGCGCACTGCACCCTGCGCAGCTGCGCACCGCACTGCGCACTGCACCCCGCGCAGCTGCACATCTTGCTGTGCGCCCCTCTGCGCATTTCACCCGGCGCAGCTGCGCACCTGCATATCTCAATGCGCTGCGCGCTCTGCGCTGCTGCCCGTCTCACTGTGCACTTCTTCATCCCCGCGCAGGTGCGACCCACACCTTGCGCTGCACCCCGCGCAGCTGCGCGTCTCACCGCGCACCTCATCCCGCGCAGCTGCGCGCCTCCCCCCGCGCAGCTGCGCGCCCCGCGGTCCCACGGGCGTTTGAGCATCAGCCCGTGCGGAGTTCAGCCCGTGGCAGCCCCGACACTTTAAGAAGGGTGTTTTTTTCACTGTCGCCCATCCCATCCTCCCCCGGATGCCTCCCTGCCGGGGGCTGGGGCGCTGCCCCCGCTCTTCTCCCGTTCGGCAATTTCTTTGTTTAAATGTTTCTTGGTTTTTATTTTTTTTATTACTTTTTTTTTTTCTTCCTCTCAAAAATCACAGCGCCCGAGTCAGGCGGGGGATGCAGGAGAGCTTTGTTTAAAGAAAAACTACACAAGAAAGAGCATCCTGGGAGTTCAGGAGCAATCGGGCGTGAAAAAAGGTAACACCGAAAAGAAAAAATTCGTCTGATCCCTCTGAGGTCTGGATTTTTAATTTAGTTTAAAGGAAATTTTTCGGCTGGCTGCTGCCTCGCCCCCGCCCTGCCCGGGGGCTGCCCCAGCAGGGGGTTCTGCGCCCGCTGCTCTCTGCTGCTTGTAGTCCCTAAGCTGATTAGGCTGGAGTTTTTATCTTGAGCGAAACATCTCTAAGAAACCTTTGGTATTCGGAAGGCTATAGTTTCTTTGCCAGATTCAATGGATGTGAACTTCATTTGGCTGAAAACTGTGCAAAATGTGTTTTTATACCAAGCTAGCTAACCCGAAATACCTATTGCAATGTAAAATCCTAATGGAGTGAGATGTGTGCAACTTGCATTTTCATGTAGGTGGTTAAACCAGGAATGTATCTGCCCCCCGTCTCTTCTGTTCAGCTACACGGAGGTTAAAAACAATCTGTGTTTTGTTTCACAAAAAAGAAAATATATTAAAATGTACTTATAGACACTGTGAGGCTTCCAAATAATCTTGAGAAGCTTGGGTTACGCTCCTGGAGATCCCATTTACTTTATTTATGTATAAATGAGTTGTAGAACTGTGCTGTAAATTGTTGTGTTGCTTTATGCTTGTTGAGCACAGACTTCATTTCATCTGAGATGCGGTGATACTTAAGTAGCTGATTAAGTGCGAATCTTTCGGGATGGAAGGTAGTTTACAGCCAAAGCCACCTGTACTCGGCATTACAACAAAGTTAAATGCTGTGTGAAAGGCATCATAAATCTGGGTCTCACCGAGTGCATTCTGCAGAAGAAAGTTCAATAGTTTTGACAATTAAGGTGTTTAATTAGAAAAGATGAGAATGCATAGCACCACGTGACACACGTTTTTCTATTTTTTCTTTTTTAATTACTTACAATGCATTCTTTTGATAAGTTTTGCAGCACTGATGATTTACATGGTATGTGTTGGGTGCACGGTTTCTTTGTGAAAAGGGGTGCTCTGAATGTTTGTACTACAGAAAATTTGTTGGTGTTGCTGTTGCAAAAGAGTGTGCACTGCTCTGATACCTTAATAATCAGTAAAGGACTAACATTTATTTATATTAAATAGAATAGTAGAACTCGTACTAAGTAAAAGATCAAAGGACTCATAATCTGATGTAAGGAAAATCTTGGACACCTGGAGCAAAGGATATATTAAATTGGGCCCTGTCATCAGGATTGCCAGTTCAGCTGAGAAATGTAGGGGGGAAGTGTCCTTAGATGAACTACCTTGTTATACACCTATACACATACAAGTACATACCTCCAAGGAGAAAGCTACCTGTCTCCAGGAGCAGACCCCTACTCACTGAATACGTGCAGTAGAAAACTTGTGTGATGCAATCACGTATAACTTTATTACAATGGTATGTAAATCATTCATCATTTATAGAGGGAAGTAATTGGCATGTATTCACTTTGTAACTGTTCTAATAAATTGAGTGTGGAGGCTCTGGTCAGGTGTGGTTGGTTTGTGGAAAGCCACCAAGCACTCAGCCTTGCAAAGCTTTGAAATAAAATCAATGTCTCGACTTGGTGTGTGAGATGGACTATTTGCATGCTAGCTGACTAATCTGACTTCTCGGACAGCTTTGGTACTAATAGCACTTTGGCTGTAAAGGACAAATTGTTCCCTGTTACCCTTGCGTAAGCAACTGCTGCTCGTACCCAGGTACCATACTGTCCTCGGCACAAGCCAGTTACTGGTGAGACAACAAATGAAGTCCTCTAATGCATCAGCTAGGAAAGAATTAAGGCAATACAACATCTAAATGGTTGTCATTAAGTTCCAGGGTGAACGGCTGTGCAAGTATCAGGTGTGGTAGTTTCTTGCTTGTGCAGAAGGACTGTTCTGTAAGGAGAAGGGAAGAACAGTCCTTCCTCTCTGAAAGCCCCAAAAGCTGCTGCATTGCTCCTTCGATGGCACATGTTCATAAAGTCACCAAACACAGAACTGTGCAAAACCCCATCTGCGGAGTACAACTGCCAGCAGCACTCGCTTGATTTATTTTTAGATGTCTCTTTAGATGCTTGGCGAATAAATCCCACTTAAAAAATATTTTAGCAAATTAAAACGTCATCATTTGTAAGCCTGTTATCCCGCTCTGTCACTTTTCAGATTAATTATTACATAAACAAAGGAGGTTGGGAAGGTTTGTTTGCTTCTCCATGGTTGCCTTAGGTGACCTCTACTCTGCATGGTGAGTCAAACTTGAGTGACTAAAAAGAACAATGACTCACGCTATTAATCTAAAATAAATAACCTTCCTTTTTAATCTAGGTAAAAGGAAATCTGCACCTTCTCCTAGCTTTAATGCCACTGTTGCTAAACTGTTTGCCAAAACCAAGGAGGAAATTGAAAGTTTTGGGACAATCCATCACACCCATTTTTAACTTATAGCTTTTGCATTTGTAATTAATTATATGCTTTGATTGGAGTTAACGTAGATGGTACAAATTTTAATATGCCCAGAACTACAGACATAGGTATAATTCTCTCATAATAGGAGAGAATGTTGCAGTATTTGAGTCAATGTTTCATCTCTTTATTTAGAACTTTAACCGAGGAAGGATTAATTCTAGCAGACCGATAGACCTGTTGGAGAGGGGGAGGCTAAGTGAGCTGAACCCCAGCAATGGGCCTTGCAGGTACTGCCAGCCAGTTTTATTGATGGCAGAGAGGGATGTATATTTGAAATACCTAGTTTCGCAGCAAGCATATAGTAAAATCGTTTCCTTCACCACTCTGAATTTAAAAAAAAAAAAAAAAGCATCAGATGAGATCCTATTTTAAGGATTTCTCTTCAGAAGCACAGATGCTACAGTACTAGAAAGAGACCAAAAGTACAATCTTCAAAGATATTAAATAAAGGATGTTATGTAGTTTAATTTGTGCTCTCTTTATAATTACCAGAAATAATTAAAATTACATCATACTTACATTTTCTTCTAACTCAGCTGCTATGAAATACAGTTACAGATATGAGAAGGGGAGTAAAATTTAACCTTTTAATCTCTAGCCAAATTAAGGTCAGCTCTCCAATATCCTCAGCTTAGGTGGCAATTTTATTTGCAAACCATAAGAAGAGGCATGAAGGATACACACAAGTGCCATCCGCACAAAATTGGAACTAGGTGGTCCCACTGGGCATTTTTATTTACAATACACTCCTTAGCCTAGCTAGAAATGCCTGTGGCGTATTGCAAATGAGTGCAGGCTGCCTTGTGCCTTATTATGTCTTTGTTCTTCAGCGTAATGCGGGGAAGGCTCACAGCCAGCATATTCACTTTCATTAGCAGAAAGTGTCGTCCTCAGGTTGTGAACTCTGCCCCTGCAGAAAGGCAGCTCCCTATTTATCTATACAGGGCATAGCGAATCTCTTGTGGAAACTGAATTCATTTATAATTAGACTCTCCAGGGCCTTGTTTCTCAGGATGTCTTTGATACTAAAATAATGCAGGAAGGTTGTAGACATGATCACGTCATATAAAAAATGGTTCCCCTGTATCTCCACTAATAAAATCAGTGAGTTAATTTCACTGCTTTAGGCACCGCTGACAAATGCAATCACTGACTTTTTGCTGAAACATACTCTATTTTGATATTTTTCATGGAAAATAGTAATTTATTAGAGGAGATAAAAAACTGTCATGGCACAGTAGTGAAGCTTGTCTTCAGAAACATTTTTGGGGTCCTGAAATTATTTTCAGAACTAGATCTTTTCTGGAGCTAAGTGAATAACTTAATGATTACAGTATCCAGTTCAGGTCTTGGCAACCACATTCACCGTAAAGGTATCCTACATTTATTTGTAATACACCAAATGATACTGGAAAAGGTCTGATGGGCTTTGTTATTTTTAACAATGAAGCAGCTTGTCATTTTGGAAGATATGTCTTAAAGTAAGATGTGCAGCCTGTGTCCACATTAGGGGATCAGCTCAAGCTGAGCCACAGAGAAGAGGCAATGAGCTAATGCAAAGATATTGGGAAAAATTGCTTCTCTAATTACTAGATGGAGTGCTTACCGGTTTTATTTTTTTTCCTTTTCACTTCCAGTTGTCATTGTGGTACAGCTGAGAAGTGCAAACTGGGAAGGAGAAGTATTTCCGAAAAGCAGGAACCGTGCCTTAGTGGGTTTTTTTTTGTTTGTTTGTTTGTTTTTAAATGAAACTGCTCCCACTAATGCTCACGAAAAAATGTTTTCAAACGATGTTTCTGTCAAGTAGAAAATATTATTATGGATAACTCAGGTGAGCTCTTTCTGCTGCTACTTTTGTTGTAGAGATAAAAATCTCCTTTAAAAATATTGTATTTAAAAAAAAAAGTTTGCATTTTTGTAAATAATGCTATTATTTTTATTCTGGAGAAAATCCATAGTCAGAATAAAGCAGTGGGAGGTCCAGCCAGGAGGAGATAATGGAAGTTTTAACTAAATGAAAACTTTCAGCCTGTGATTCAAGAAATAAAATTGAATAGGATGACTTATTCTATCTCCTGCAGTTTTGGAGAACTGAATGTTTTGATGGGTTTAAAAAAAACCCTAAACATCTATGTTTACTCTAATCCCTGAATAAAAGTGAACAGAATAATTCCTTTATTCTAGTTCGGCTGCCTGGAAATGTTCTTCAGGATAGCGAGAGAAGTCTTAAACAAACCAGAAGAAAAAAATGTTTCTTTACAGCCCTGGCCTTAAATAAAATAGCTGTGACAATGAGACTTGCTTTTCTTTCTCAGGCCAGAATAGTAAAAGCACTGGCAGGCTTGATACCTGATCCAATCACAGCAGAGTGGGTGCTCAGTTCAATTCTGCTGTGAACCACCAGATCTGTGCTTTCCTATTGTCAGCTTGGCATAACTTTTTAGAAATCAGCACGTATTAACTTTGATAGTATTTACGCATAATTTCTAACTACTAAAACTTTCAATCCTCAGAAATATCTTTAGTGAAAGTAACTGTGCCTGTGAAGTGCTGACCTCTGATATAACCTAGAAAAATTATATCAGCGTGGATCACCGTGCAGGTATTTTACATGTTCTTTGTTTCTTCAGACTTGCAATGATGCACTAGAACAGTTCTGCTGGAGGAAGTGCCACTTTTCCTATGAATACAAGATTTATTGTTGTGAAATTGGTAGAGAAATTTCTAGGGGAAAAGATTTCATTGACATGGATGATTATTTTGCGACTCTCGTAATCTCTTTTCACGATACCAAATAATACTCTTATTTATGATAACTTCAAAAGCTGCAGAAGAGTTAGGGTGGAATCTTGGTCCAAGTATAACCAATTGCAAGATTTCTAGTGACTTCAGCGGTACTAATATTTCATCCCTGATGTATTAGACTTGTTATTTATCTCTAGGTTTTTGCAAGCCTTCTGAAGTGCTATATCCAATTGCATGTCCAAATGTTATATACAGCTGCAAACTCCAGCCCAATATCCTGGTGAAACAACTTCCATGTTTAAAAGTTAGGCACTTACCGAAGTGCTTTGCTACAAGGTATTTCATTTATAATGCTGTACATCATGGGATCACACTATATCACCAAAACCTGAAATCCAATTACCATTGGAACTGAATGTGGCAGCAAATATAATGGCTACCACTATACAGTATTTTAGATGCGGGGACTACAGTGGACAGCTAGAAGTAGGAAACATTCACTTTTTTGGTGGCAATTTGTTTTATTTTCTATTTTCGTAGGTCCTCTTGACTTTTGCTTAGTTGTTACTCAGACAAATATCTGTTCAAATGTTGCAGCTGATGGGAGCAGACTAACTAAAAGTAAAATTCAAGTTAGTACTTCAGTTTTGTCCACAAGATACTGTGTTAAAAATCAGATTTGCTTAGATTATCCAAGTGTTCACTGTCCGAATACAACAATATGCTCTAGTCGCTGACCATATCTACTTGTAGCAGAATTCAGTATTAATTCTATTTTTATAAAAATCAGTGTGTTGGAAACAACAGATTTTACGTCATTTAACAGACATGTCCCTCCATGTTGTTCTTCTGCAGACTGACGTTACCAATATCACATGATTTAAACTCCCTTTTCCTGAATTTCTCTCTCGTGCATGCCTGAGTGCCCTTGCAGCATCTTGCCATCCCAGGTTCAGCATGTGTCCTTCGCACCTGTGGGAGAGTGGAGGGCACAACATTGACATATATTTTTTCTCTCCAGCTGCTCTATGATTCAATAACCAAAATGTTCCAGTCCATAGAAACCTCTCCTTTGTTAAAAGCCTTTTATTTTAGTGTTTTTGTTTCTGTATGAGCTTTGAAGAATGTGTGAAGTCTTTGATATCTGTTCTGAAGCTGTTGGTTCAACCAAGGCATTTACAGTTGGACTTAATGCCTTTTCCAACCTAAATTATTCTGTCATTCTGTAAGGCCTGAGAAATTTTCTTGAATAGTTTTGCCTACATCCTCTGCTGTGATCAGATGAACTGGATCGGTTGGGAGAGTTTCTGCTTAAGGAGATGCTTTGGTGGTGGACGTTGAGATAGGGTAACTCCAATGGCAGCCAGTGCCATTTCTTGCCAGTTTCTGGCAAGAAAAAGAGGAAATGTACAGGGAGGAAGAGGACATTTGCTTATCGTTAGGTGGTTTTAGTCACTGTTTCTGTTTTCTGAATTCTTCCAAGAGCTTTAGGGGTTCAGCAGCTTTGGATCAGTCCAAAAGTCGCTTTAAGAGCATCCTTGATCCTGAGCTGTATGGATTTTCTCTTAACTCTCTTTATCCTTAGATATACCATCAGATAAATTTTTCTACCATACTAATATTCATGTATTCCATTTGAAGACCCATTTGAGAATAGTAGGTAGCCTTTTAGTCTATAGAGGGACAACCCTCGTATCAAGTGTTATCTAAAGGTCTGCAAACTGTCACACTTACCACGATAAAAGTGTTTCTTGTCTATCAGAATAATACAAAATTTGAGTAAAAAAATAGTGGGTTCTGTAGTTTCGGTAAATGAAAAACAAAAGAATACACTGATTAGAAAACCCTTGTAACACTTTGCTATAAGAAATGACATTGAATCTGAAAGCTTCATAATATTTAAATATATTTCATGACAGAACACTGGCACCATTTAAAAGGTCTTAGGTGCTTTGAATTCCTGATGGATTTGACAGCTTGACAGTGATTTGTAAACCAAAGGTGTTGGCACAGCTTGCTCCTCTGTCGGAGCAGGTATCAAAGTTCAGACTCTAGGCGAGTCACCACTTGAACGCTGAGATGAAAAATTGCTCTCTGATAAATGTTTTCACTAAGGAAGAAACGAGCTTCTGCTCCTGAAAATAGTAAAGCCTGATCTGAAAATGATTCAAACCAATGGAAAGACTTCTATTAATTTTTATGGCCTTAGATTCAACCAACCTTTTCAATTTGGTATCATATAAGTTGGGCTGAACATGAAATTTGAGTATCCTTGTCACTCTTTCATAATCTTCCTTCCAAACATGAATTCTTATTTTCTGTTCACACCAAAATGCAATTTACTTTGATTCTACTGGGATTTCTCTGTCATAACCTAAAATATAGTTACAGGTGTAACAGGACAACTTAAGATTACACGCTCATGATTTTAAGTAAAATAATTCAATTTTCAAAGATAGGCTGTTTCATGATCTTCCATTGGAATCTCAACAAACATAGAAATAATTAGCTGGGGTGACTGAGCATGAAACACCACACCTGCAAAGTTTGTTAGCCGTGAAAATTTACAATTGTTTCCATTGCAGTGCTGTATTTTGCACATTAAACTGAACCCATATAACATTATTAAACTATAACTTTTCATGGCTAACAAACTTTGCAAGTGTGGTGTTAAATGCTCAATTGCACTGGTTAATTATTCACATGATTTCTAGCATCCCTGTAGGTGGCTTGGAATTGGCACATGTGGGCAGTAAAAGCCCTGCCAAGCCCTTACCCTGGAAAAAGGCAGTAAGGTGCAAACATTTTAAATTGAAATCATGGATATTTTTTATAGTGCTCTATTTTTAGCTAAGCTCTGGAAATCCTGGAAAGGCGATTGATAGCCTGCAGGATGTCAAGAAATCCTTTCTGAGGGGAAGAATGGTGAAGCACTGGAATTAATAGATGTTAAGAGCCACTCCATAGCCTAAGCTATCTGCTTATCTCGCCTTATTGAGAGATGGTAGAACTGCTCTCAACAGCTACAGACACCCTCTTCTCTGCATTTTTCTTCTGAAGTGCTGTCACAGATTCTCCCTTGCCAGAGGCTGCCCTTACCTTGAGAGCTCCCTAGTCATGAATGCTGACCTGGGAAGTGCTCGTGGAAGCTGCTCCCTAGATCGCGGTACCTCTCTGCTAGCAGTTCTCAAGAGATCAGTACAACCCAAAGTTGTCTTATTTTTCTGGAGAAAAACATGGAAAAATGGATCAAAATCACCCCTTCAGGTCCCTTCCAGCCTCATTTGTCTCTGTGTCGAAGAGGCGCAGGCATAGAATATGCTTTTTCAGTGTAAGACAGTCTGATGCAAGCGCATGCTGGCTTGTATTTGCTGCAAATGATCAAGTCTCAGTAACTTCATCTGGAATTTCATAATTTTTGTCTGTTTTTTTTAAGATGAAGTGTAAGTATCACTTTCTCTATTTTGGCAGCCTAAGAAACTGAAACAGGAGAGAGATACAGACCTGTTCTCCTAGCATTAGCAGCAATATTTCAAATTATGTCAGTCGTGTCCAACTTCACATCGCTTACCCGTGAAGTAAATCACTGGTACAAGTCAAAACAGAACCAGTGTCCTAAATCTCAGTCTGAGTCCCTATCCCTAGTGCATCGTGACTCTAGTAGCAGTCATTTTTTCCAAGTGATGCTCACCGTTTAAGAGCATAGCAAAATCTCAGTTGCAGCTTTGAAAATCACTGATTTTATTGTAAGTATAATGAAGGTCATTTGAAATCCACCATATGTAAAATGCTTTATGTTTGCATGCTTGTTTCTGCTGCTTGACGCGTTACTTAGTTTTACATTAGGCTAATGTAGAACAATATTAATGAGGAAACCAAGGTGTAATGTTCTTGCAAGAGTGCTGACAGAAGTGAGTCCAAGTTTTAACCAGGGATTGCTTGCTTTAGCGTTATCTCTATTGCCGTTAAAACATGCTCTACATTTTCTGGGCAAATATCATTTGGAATTAATTGAATGGAAAGGAGGATGTTCAGAAAATGCATCTTTAGAGTTGTTGAAGTATGACTTTTTAATCAAACTGAGTGATTGTAAACATAAATTAGTTCTTGTTCTTCTTGCTGACTGGAAAATGAAGAAGCGTGTACACTTCTAGGTTAAAATCTTTCTCATGAGTTTGCAGTTTCAAACCTTGCAGATGCTTTGCTGGCCTGCTAGAACCATTATGTAATGGTTATTTCTTGAATGTTACTTGAAGTACAGGCTTTCTGCATGTATACTGATTTTTAAGTTTTTACTGTATTCCATTGTTCCCCACATTCCTGAGATGTCATCTTATGGCAAAATTTTGCTTATGCTTCTTTCTCCTTCCTCTGGGAGAACAACATTTCAAGGTAACCTTAAGAACAATTTCCGATACATTTTCTTCAGAAGGAGTGACCTGAGGCTTTAGGACAACAGTGAGCACTAAAAATACTAAGTGTATTGTTTTGCTATGCAGTTTTTATATTATCTGAATAAAGCTTTGGACTTGGTAGGTCTTAAGCTTCTCTGGAGTTCTCTTTGGGGGAGAGAGAGAACACGATGTGGATGTTCCTTGAGTATCCATAGTCTAATTAGGTATAAGCTGTAAAGCTGAATGATCCCATTTAATATTCACTGGGTAGTCTGATTAGCGTTTGGTCTGAAGCTTTATAGCAGCAGAAAGAAATCTGAGTAGCAATGTGCGCACCTGAAAGGAAGATCTTAACACATTAACAACATCCTAGTCATATTCATGATTAAATACTAAAGTGTAGTTCCTTTTATTTGTTTAGTACTAGTTATATAGAAAGAAACCTCAAATATGTCACAATTTGACTTAAAGAACATTACAAGACCCCCTTAAAGATTTTTAAACCTCTTCTGCCAGCAACGTACAGAAGGAATGTGAGAAATGCTAGTAATAAGTAAATATATGTAATAGGAAATGTTGTCTTTGGGCGGTTTCAAGTATTTCTTCTGATGTAGCTTGCTGCTCTGGCTTGAGTATGATTCTGCATGTGGTGAACACACTAAAAAGTTAGCCCAAAGGGACCAACAGCAGATTTTGATTTCATAGAAAATAATTTGCCAAAGGTTCAGAAGTCTCTCGTTCCACATTGTGATGATGATGTCTGTCTGGGTTTTCAGGATTTCTTTAAACATGTAGTCAGCAATAATTATTTCCAAACATTAAAAAAGCTTGTAAAAATGTAGATGAACAAAGGAGAATGGCTTTAAAGAAGAACTGAGAGGGCAGTTTTTAATTTTGTTTATTAAAAGGGAAAATATAGATCCTGCTTGCGCTGTTCCTAACGGAGAAGTTAAATAAAAATGAGCTGATCAGCAGCTGTGATCCGGAAAGTGCATGCAAACAGTTGTTAGGCAGCCAGTGTGCACTGCGCCTTGCTTACTGCTGTAATCTTAATTATAAACTGCTGTCTTGTGCTCTCCCCACCTGGTTGTTGTTTCTGTTTCCATATTGGAGAGAAAGCTCTGGGGATCAAATTGGGGACCATCCTTTTGTTCCATGTCTGTATGGTGCTTCTCTCGGTTACTTGTGAGCAGGCTCCAGATGTGTTTCACTGTGTTGCAGTTTTTTATTCAGTCTTAACAAGATGTAGTCTTCTCCTTTTTTTGTTGCAGCTTTTAAACCAGTTTTGCTCTTAGGTCTTTTTTTTTTTTTTTTTTTAATGTAGGAGGGATCTAAAGGTGCTCCTGACTCATTATTTTGTTGCATATGGGCTGCTAGAAATATTAACAAATGCTTAAGCTGTGGCAAGAATTCACATCAAAAAGTCTTCAACAAATGCCAGTAGGAGAAAGTATTTCACCCTCCTTTAGGAATTTAATAAAATCTGGTTTAAATATGACAGTACATAATGTCTTGGCTCTAATAATTCACTGTAGCACCTTAACTCTCTCTAGACAGTATTTATATGACTCTGTAGCCCACATCTACCCCACAAATTCAACTTTTGGAGCTGCAGCAATGACTATAGAGTGTCACAAAGTCAGTAGCACCTAAATTTAGCTCACTAAATCTGAAGTAAATACTTCCAATTAAACTTGAACTTGGGTCTGTTCCTCAAGACAGGGAACTGTGAGATTCACACTGGAAGAAGGGAGGATCTCCGAGAAGGAATGAGTATCTGGGAATGGAAAGGCCAGATGCAGCCTCTTCCAGCAGCACCTTTAACTTGAGCTGGTTTAAATTTCACCACGGTGCAAGTTCCTCTGTTGCATTTGTGTGCTGGAGCACGTGCTGACACCATCAACTGAGATTTTCCTTCTGTTTAAGGTGTTAGAAACTCACTGTCTCAGAAAAGTCCTATTTTCTCTGGTTTGAGCCACGCACTGAAAAGGTGAATCTCTGGTAATTCATTCGATCTGTTGGTGCTTCAACATAGCCTTTTTTTTTTTTTTTTTTAATAATGTTACTCCATAATGACTAATGATACAGAAATTCTGGAACTGAAAATTTCATGAGTAGTAAAGCTCAGTCCTGCCTTAGTAAGTGCTTTATCCCAAAATCCAGTTTTACCATTGCAAAGCATGAACTGCCTAACCAGTACCCGGGCCGTTAAATAACATGGGAGGCACTGCAGTACTGTTTTTTTTTTTTAATTATTTAATATCATAACGTTGGACAACATTAAAGTGAACAGGGACATGATGCGTCCATTACCTTTCTGAGATTTTGTAATAATTCTGTAATTGCCAAGAACGTTGCACCAAGAATTGGAAAGCCTGAAATGAAAGAAATGTATGAGAGCAAAACCTGCTGTTGTACTTTGGCTTTCCTTTCAGTTTCCCACTGTGGTGATTGTCCCCTGCAAAATCATTTAATCACCAACTGGCAAATCACAAAAGATAAATCTTAGTCCTTTATGTCTTAAAGACCTAGTTTCATCAGCACAGGTGACCTTACTGAAGTCTCTAGTGAGCAGAGGAATGGCGTGTGAGATTTTAAACACAAATTGCCTTTTTCTTTGGCCAGTTCTCATCAAACCATAAGGACATGCATCCAATCTTTTGGAAAAACATTAAGTGGAAGTACTAACTCTTATCGTTTTTTTTTTCTTTTCTTTCTTGTGCTCTGGCTGATGAGTCACATGGCAGAATGAAACAAAGCAGGAGAATATGCTGTTTACTAACATGTGAAAACACTTTATTTGGTCTTCAACAAAATCAATATCATCTCTTGGGTCCCGTTTCTGATACAATGTGAGAGAAACTTACGCAGTGCTTTTCACAGACATTTTTGGCAGCTGCAGTTTATAAACTTTCAAGACAAATGCTTGTGTTACCCTTTGAAAAGTACAGGTTGCCTATTTTAGGAGGGTAAACAGTGCAGGTTCACAAGACCTTTCCAAAAGAAATAACTCTCTTTTTGATAATTAATGTGTTTAAATGCCTGGGTAAATGCTGCTATTTGACCCTTCAGTACAGGGAGGCTAAAATCCTATTAACTCTAATAAGAGCTGCAAGGCTAAAGCCCACATCTAAAGCGGAGATGATATTTTAACTTCTTTTTTCTTCATTTTAATGGAGATGAACATAAAAGAAAATGAACCAGTGCTAGCAACTTAGAAAGGATCTGTCCACATGAGAAAATTGGTTAGACAGTCAGAGGAGAGAGTTGAAAGTACACAGTAATTGAGGCAAAAGGGGGCAGGATGTGTCTCATCTGGGTGAAGTACTGTTTAAATTTTTATTTTAATAGTTCTGGGACTACTGAAGAACTTGGATACCTTGTGGGTGATAGCAGTACAGAAACGTTCTTAAAAAAAAAATTAAAAAAAAAAAAAAGAGAGAGAGAAAGGATTTGCCATTCTCCTGCATTATTTTTATAAAATGAACAGAGTATCACTGGCATGAACTAGAGGAATTTAGCAGTAATAAATAGGTCCAAAGAGAGATCCAGACAGCTTTAGTTTAAGAGCATGGAGGCAAACCAGAGGATATTCAACTGTTAGTACAGAAACAGTCAAAATCTTCATTCCTACTTTCATTATTCCCAATAAATAATTTAGATTGTTTCAAATTCAAGTCTTGAGTTTACTTTCAACAATTCGTGGGATATACTAGTTCTGCTTTGATTTTGATAGGGAATATTATAAATTATCCACTGGACTGTTAATGTCACACAGAACTAATCAGACATAAATCATGCATGATGTATTATAAGTTCTTTTGTACTGAAATAATATTAATTATGAGGATTTCATTTATTATTAATGTGGAAATATGTAGTTCTACTGTATAGCTGAAATTAATGGACTGTAATTTTGAAAGGTTTCTAACACCATTTTTAGTGTTTCTTAATTAGTCATGTGTTATTTCTTTTTTGGCTGGAAAAGCTTATGCTGTGTTCATATTACACATTCTTTATTGCCAGAAATCAGAGGTAGAAGGTCAAAATAAAAGACTTAAGGACAGAATTAATTATTTTCTGGAGATCATCTTTCAAAGCCAAAAAATTTCTTTTACTTCTACAGAGACTGAATCTGACATGAATAAGGAACAAATACATTATAATTTGACTTATTTTTTAAAAAGCTATAATTTGATTATTGTTGTTGCATGGAAAGGCTCATGCAGATTGACTTAAAAAAATACCGAGACACAGCTGATGTATAAGGCTAGTTTAAGAGCAATGCAGGCAATGCACTGAAGCAGCAATTCTCAGTTATCAATATTAAGTGTGGTAGGAATACAATGTCTACCCCTAGATTTTTTTTTTTTTTTCACCCTATGTTGAAAAAAACCTAAAATAAATTAGATCAAGGCACGATATATTTTTGCCTCACTTGGATCATTCAAGAATCCTGTTAGGCACTCATGAGCATCTTAACATGCCTAATAACTCATGAAAGTTTTTCTAAAGTGCTTTGTCCAATGAAACACAGATCATCTCTAGCATTGTCAGTAATTAAATCTAAGAAAAGTTCTCCTGTCTCCTTAAAAAACAACATCCATGAAATCTGGGATACTTCTTCAAATGTTCAGAAGCATCATGGTAAGTTATAGACATTTTGTTTGGCTTTTTTAAGTTGAAAAATACAGCTTTCAGAACCTGTGGAAATGGGTGTGTGAAAGCAAGCATGGGGGTTTGAATAGTACTTTTTTAAGGGTATTATAGTTGAAAAAAGAACAAAAGATGAAAAGCTTCTTATTTACATTCTTTGTTTCCTAAGATTGTCCTCATAGTTGTTTCTCATAGACTTTCTCTTTTCAATGGTCTTCCAGGCGTCGATGAGGTATACTTTGTCGTGCCTTTCTGTCGCACCATCGGTAGTCCTGAGCGTACATCACACTAAGCCACCTAAGCTAGCACAGCCAGAGTCAAGGGTAAACTCACACTGAAGCCAAACATCTGATCATAATTGACCTTGAAAGAAAAGCCGAGCATGTTTATTAATAGTAAAATTGGAAAGAAAAAGATTTGCTGAATTAATGATGAAACAGTAATTGCAGCCATCCAGGATGCTGGTTATGACCTGTTGTTCTTGTTGTGCTTGACAAACTCTACAAGTTGCGCATGCTAAATGCTGCAAGCAACTGAAAATAGATTAGGCGAGAAAACAAGCCTTGGTGATAGGAAAGCACAAAGTCATTATGATTTTCAGACTTCTATAAATCAATCTCTTTCCTGCTGCTTGACCTGATGCCAGGTAATAAGTTCCTCCAAATATCTCTTCATAGTGGAACTATGGTTGTAATGGAATGAATGTCCAAAAGAGGACACCTCCCATCGCGCACACACACCCCCCCACACTATTTAAACATCCTAAAAAGGTAAAACAACATGGAAAAAAATGTTGCTCTTACCTTATCTAAACTATGTATTCAGCAATGCTGATGCTTCCCAGAGATGCCTCAAATCCCTTTTAGTTAGACATGCTGAGAAAGTTACAGCTCAAAAAACACATACTATGCCACAGAATTGGATTACCTTGAAACATTTTATCTGTTAATGTGACTAGCATTGAATAATGTGAAGCAGAATGTGTAGGGAAATTATTTGTTTATGTTATAGTTTTTCTTTTCTTACAGTCAACAGAAAGAAAGACTTTTTGTACAAGACAATAGAGCAGGCTGTCAAGAATTACAGATACGGAGCATTGTTTATTTGAAGTCCTGTGAACAGGAGCTGTCAGACAGAATTCGCAAGCACAGCACACAGCCCAGTCTTCTCAGAGGTTCCTGACACTGAAACACCCTTTACAGAGCAGCCTCAGAAAATCAGAGCAAGATATGACATTGTGGAGATGGTGGGTTTCAGTCAATTGCTCTTAGCAGCAATTGCTCTGGAGAGGTACAATCAAGCTCTCCATTACATGGGTTTGCAAAATTGGTACCTATGGAAACTAGAGGTAGGCTTGCATGGAAACATCAGATCTACTTTGTCCATATTTATGGCTCCTATTTCAGTGAGTTTCAGTTTGATTTCCAGACCTTTGCTTTACATGCTAGCGCTCTGTAGTGGACATGAAGGTAAACATTAAGTTCTGACTTTGGAAAAGTTTGGATTTGGATCACAATATGATTTTAATTTCCTCTTCTGAAAATGTTTTTAATAGAAAAGGGCTTTCATTTTAGGGGGTAGGCTCTGATGTGATCTTTTCTCTTTTCCCTCCATGACTGAGTATTTCAAAGGAAAGCTGAAAAAATTAGTTTGGATATGAAGCCGCAGTTTCCTTTGGAAATACTAGTTATGCTTTCCTATGCCTCCATTTCCAGTGTAGCATCAGCCTGGTTACCCTGCACCTCCTGTAATTCACTTCACCCATAGGACTTGAATCACTTACTCTCTTCTCTATATGATGGTGCGTAGGGGAAACAGTCTAACAAAGAAGCCTCTATAGGGAATAATTTGGACTTCACATCCTTCTTTAGTGCCTTTTTTTTTTTGAACATTTTGTTGATAATTTTTTGCCCAATAATAATGTTTTTCACTTTAAAATGTCATTTTGGCTTTTATTTTTCTCATTGTCATGTTCTGCGTAGGGGTAGGAGGTAATGTCAACTCTGTAACCTTACTTTTGACCTTAGGGTCTTCTGTTGCAGATTACTTTGGTGAAAGACTGGACATCCTAAGTGACTGGCAAAAAGAGTAGCAACCAAAAAATCATTGATTTTAACACAGGCAACTTTTTTGCAGTGCTGGAACCCATTTATGCTTTTACCAACACATGGAATATGAAATTATAATGACTAGAAACCAGAATCAATCTGTATGATTTACTTCCCATTTGAAATACACTCTGATCTTCCATTTCTACTCCTGGACAGCCAAAGAGAAGAAAGTAATTTATAAATCCATAGTCCAGTAGTAAGAACAAACAACAGAGTTACTGCTTGCGTACTTAAGGCTTCTGACAAAATGCATCCCACAGCTCTGTTGTTAAACATCTCTAAAATTTACAGTGTTTGTGAGCTAGTCCACTCGAATCTGGTATTACTGTTATAACTGGAGTTGCTTAATTCTCTGAGACATGTCTTTTGCAAGGAACTATTAATCCTGAATTGTAGCAAACAACTCTTACTACTTTACTGTCTTCCAGGGGTACTTTGCTGTCGTGGGGGGAAAAAAAAGAAATCCCAACCAAACAAACCTAAACCCTGCTTTGCTTAGCAACTGAAAGCTCTTTATTCGTCCAATCTTCTGTTGCTGAGGAGACCTGTGCATGTAGATTACCTTGGGGTGGTGAGGTATGAAAATTCCTTCTGTCAAATGCCCTCTTGTGAAATTATAGAAAGAAATCAATCATGAGAGAAATGCATCAAAAACTTTTGTGCAAAAGAATCAAGAGTGACAGATGGTCTGAGCCTGAAACATACAGATTTTGTCAGGCAACAGAAAAAAAATATATAAGATCATGTTTTGGAAAAGTATATGTAGCCTCTGTATGTGTACTTTGAGAGAAAGAAGGCAGTGGAGTGTTTCAAAACTTGCAATTTTTTTCTTTCACAATGATTTAGAGAAAAGTGGACGAGAAAATATTTGGTACTCAACCTTTCTAACCTCCCAAGAAATGCTGGTGCCAAGAAAAACAGATGGCACTCAGGTCTCTTCAGAAATGATAGTTATTCCACTCTTGCCAGATCTCTGTGGTGTGCAAAATATATGGTATAAGTCACTATCAGAAAGCAAGTCATTAATTAATAACATTTCGCTGCTCAAGGATCAGGTAGGTGAGAGTGCCAGTCAGGCAGCTGCCTCTAAGAATTCTGCTTGGCAGAGGAGAACAGGGACAGTAAGAGATCACTCTCCCCACCTCCTTTACCTGCAACATAGGCATCCATCATTACATGTAATCAAGCCTGAAAGTATTTATCATCCCTAGGGCATGAAGCTGTTTGAAGTCCAGAGTATAAAGAGAACATCAGTGAAACAACAAAACGATCAGTCAAGTAAAAAAAAAAAAAGTGGCAAAACTAGTAGAATAACAGAAAAACTCTAATTAAATCCGTAACTGTAATTAAATTCAGTGTGAAGTGACAAACGGCATTTGCAGAATGATTTTTTGCTGTTGATACATTTACTATGTAAGTTGCATGTGTTTTTTCTTTGTGGATACCATGCTGGTACTCTTTTGGCTAATTTCAAGCAGGTGATACCCCCAGAAGCACAAACACCACCTCCATTTTATGCCAAGAAATTAGCGGGTGCAGCTCTATAGATTGTTTGAAATCGTGGCTTTCCAGGGAAATAAGGACATGCCCTTAACTGAAGCAGAGGCTCAAACACTTATAATTTTCTTCCTCACTTTCGCATTGATGTGTGAAACTTTTAGAATAATTTTTACTGGGCAGGAAATAGTATATGGCTATATAGGTATATTAGCACAGATATAGGTATCTGTGCTAATTAAGGTCTGATACATGGTAACCCAGGGTTTGACCTTAGAGAGGCTGACTTCTAGACCTGTGTTTAACTGGCAATGTAGAATGTGCCCTTTACCACATCTGTACAAGTTGAGTGATGTGTTCAATACATAACCTGTTTCTCTGACAGGGCATGTTATTAGAGGTGATGCACCTTGTTTCTGGAAAAGTCGGTCACCTTTTGCATTTTGCCATGTGCGTTTTCGTATCCCTTGTCAGCTCTTTTGTGTGTCCCATGATCAATTTGTTTGTGAAGAAGTCTGTCTGATTTAAAAAACTGTAACAAGAATGTCTCCCAATATTGTAATTGTGCGTGCAAAGCTAAGTTTTCAGAGTGAGTTCATGCCGCTGAAGAAACTGTTCCCATGCACATCTGCTTTGTGGGATGGCTGGAATCCTGCTGGAGAGCTGTGCTGATGGGGAGGGTGGGTCAGGAGCAATGTCCAACGTCAGTTATCCCTCCCCCTGAAATCTGCGGTAGCAAAAGGGTGTAATGTCTGTTATTTAATGTGTGAGCCTTAGGAATTGAATTGTGAGCTCATTTTGCAGAAACA
Source organism: Cuculus canorus (assembly GCF_017976375.1). Classification (NCBI taxonomy): domain Eukaryota; kingdom Metazoa; phylum Chordata; class Aves; order Cuculiformes; family Cuculidae; genus Cuculus; species Cuculus canorus. The sequence goes on from NC_071411.1 coordinate 12,718,893, forward strand.
AAGCAGCCGGGAGAACTCCAGGTTCGCTGTGGGGTCGGTTCTGCTCAAGCCTCTTCAACCAGATGTCAGCAGCCCGAGTTTTCAGTTTGGCAAACTGTTGAACTTGTTCTCCAAAGAGAAAAGCTGTCTGAGCCAGGTTTACCTTCACTTCCCCAAACTTTCAAAGAAGTTTTAGTTCACAGAAAGCAACTTATTATTCCTCAGTGTCTTTTAGTTTTCATTTATTCTGACTTGCAGAGGAGAATTTCTATCCTTCCCCTGAGTTCCTCAGGGAGGAACTGGAAGTTGAATGGGAAGCTAAAGGTTTCCATGAGATGCTCTACTCTAAAGCACTTTGAAAACATTGTGAAAACATGAGGCCTCTGAGGCTGGGTCACAGGAGGTTGGTTCCCTCTAAACTCTTACAATCAGCCTGGTAAAAACATCCATGATAAGATATTCACTGCATATCTGCACAAGGGACACAAATGTGAAATAAGCCTCCAAAGGGACAGCAGCTGCATAATTTAATTGTTTCTTCAAGCAAGATTCATTCAGTTGAAGATATCCAAAAGGTTATTCCATGCCTGTGGAAGAAAGACCACCTTGGGCAGCAGGTTTTGTCAATCCTTGGCTTCCAAACATCAAATAAATTTTTTTCTGGTTAGCTGAGAGCAAAGACAGGCCTGCAGTGGTGACAGACTGCCCAGGAGGATCTCTCTGTATAATCGTTCTTGTTTCTACAGGAGTAGAAAAAATGACCTGCACCTTAACCAGGAGCCCTCTTCTTTTTCTCTGAAGTTGCACTCAGCCTAATACAAGTTCCTGTAAGATGTGTTTTAATTATTCTTATTTTTCTTCGTATCATTGTAAAATACAATAGACTTGTTCAGTTTAACTAGGAACATTTACTGCCAAATTTAGCTTTAATTTGATCTTCAAGGAATTTTGATTTTAATTATGCTTTTATTACTAAATTTTCGATTTGCAGCCAAGCCTATTCTGCACTACTTGTATTGATAAAAGTTTGATTATATATTGTTTAAATTGTATCTCAACATTGTCTTAAAAGGTAAAATGATCCCTTAAATAAGATTATCCTAATTCAGCCTGCATCCCATTTTTATACAGGATAGTAGAGATCTCATGGCTGTTGAACAGCTCTCCAATACTAGCCTTTTATGATACTTAGAATACAAGCATGTTGGCACAGTGCTACAAATATAGTGCTGTGCCTGTCTATTAACAGCTTCTTCTGATTTAAAAAGCATCCAGTGGTATCAATAGTAAACCATATGAAAAAAAAGATTCAGACCATGACCTCCCACCTGCTCTAGTCAGAAATCATCAGCCAAAAAAAAATTGTGTCACATTTTATATGCTTGAAAGTAGATGAGGTCAGAGAAATACAGAGATTACAGAATATTGTACCAGAGTAATGCTGGAATTAAAGCATTAAATTAAAGCATAAAATTAAAGCATTTGGCTATGATGCAGAAGCTTTGGTAATACACAAGTAAATCAGATGATCAAAAAGGTTGCAGTTGCAAGGACAGTTGATTTGGCTGAAGTTAGAAAGTGAAATTGGTGATGCAGATGACAACCAAGATATGGGCTAGATGAGGTTTCTAGGTGATTAAATTTGGACATTGTTAAGGAAGATGATGTTTGAAACTGGACTGAGACTGCATTTGTTTGGAAGCAGACAGTGGTCCTGGGTCAGAACCATGGTCAAGATGGTCTTTGGCTACAGTCCTGTAGTTGGACAGAGCCATAGCTAGTAATGGGGACTGCAGGACAGGATTAGGATGGCACCTAGATGTAGAATCTAAATACAACTGGAAGTAGTTTGGCTACTCAACCAAGATTCAATTTTGCCTGCAGGCTTGATTTAACCTAGTTCTTTTATATGGTTTGGACGTGGAGAGATGGGAATCTGAGCAGCAATTAAGAAAAAAAATACTCTCAGGTTTATAATGAGGTTGTCATCAGGCAGGTCACAACTCATCTGCAAGTAGATGATTACTATGGCTAGAGTAAGAGCTGGAGACTAGTGCTCCAAAGGCAGAAGGCAACTTCTTTCTGCTATGCTTAGGATTGAAGATGCAGAGTGGTTTGGGATTGTAGATCAGTGAAAGCTTCGCTGCGATTAGACTGGAGCTGTAACTGGGGGCAACACATCTTGATATTTGGCACAGAAGATGATGAACCTTAGAATTTTGCCCAGTGCTGATGCTAGGTAGTACTATGGTGAGTTTAAAAAGGGTGGGTACAGCTCTGTCCTGGAAATGGTTGTTGCAGTAGAAGTCTCAGACTGCATCTTCATGGGGGGCTGAGATAGGCAGAATACGCTTAGAAGGGTATTTTTTCCATGAAGAAACAATTTCATGAACGCTCAGAAATTAATTTCCCTTCATTTTATTCAGTGTTACACAGAAATTAAAATGACGGTGAATACTCGAGAAATAGAAGCTTGTTATAATGAACAGATGGCAGCTCAGTGAAGATTTGTATGAAGAAGATCACCAGTCCTTTTGTTTACAACACATACATGTCCTGTTTTGTTTTAATTATATCGTTGTTTTTCCACCCAGGCTATTCACTTAAAAAAACAACGACAACAAAACCCACTACCACCACTGTGTTTATGTCAGCAAAGCTAATAAGCAATCTGCAAACTGGAACCGTGTAAGCAAATGCTCATGAATATTGAGAACTTTCTGATAGATGTGGCGTCTGCCGGTGTTGTTTGGATCCATTTTGATATCCCTTGTGAAGTCAAAGGAAGAAAGAAACAAAATCATCTTCAATAACTGTCTGGCCAGGAGCTCAGCGCTTTTCCTGAATATTTTTATGTTATGCTTTGTTAAATCCATTTAAGAGTCTTATGTTCATGAGTCTGAAATGTATGAGGACGAGAGGAAAAAAACAAATGTTTTCCCTCTTGTCAAAGGCTGTAGGTTTAAGGCAGGATTTAACCAGTTTCTAGCTCTTTTATTGGCTCTTTACATTGTAAAACGGCAACATTTAATTACAGGTAATAAACACAGAGGCTGCTAATAGGATTATCAACACCAGCTTTCCGGTACGAAAGGGGAAGGTGTAGTATGTTATGTAGCCTCAGCAGAAGGCCGCAAGAAACTTAAGATTAATTACAGGAGGGCCTGAAGGATGTGTATCTGGAAAGAACTATTTATTCACCTGCCTGATGGGCCTGTGTCGCTGGGAGCCTCGGCCGCTTCCCGGGGCGGCGGCGCCCTCTGGCGGGGCTGCCCGGGGCTGCAGAGCCGCAGGCCTGGAAACCGAACCCTGAAAACGCTAAAACTTGCGGCAGGTTTGGGTATAAATCAGGTGAAAACCACAGCTTTCCAGAACCGTGGCTTTCCTATTTTTATTAATTTTTTTCTTAGTTCAGCAAAACAGTATCAATCATGAAGTTAATGTCAAGCCTTGCTCAGTATTTTATGCTAAACCCCTGAGCTGTTCCAGCCTAGAAATACTGACATTATAATAGACCGGCTGCCAGCATGGCGCGTCAAAATAAAACATACCAACATACCTGCTTTATAACTCTTCCTGCACGTCAGTTTAGTCACTCAGTATTAAGCAAGTTTTAACAATGAGCTCTTACATAAAAAAAAACCCCAAACAAACCCAAAGCAAACACAACTAGTTACGTTGACTTAAACAGCCTCAATCGGACAAAAATGTGAAGTCGACAGCATTCTTCTTGTGATAAATTTCTTGTGGTATATTATATATTACTTGTATTAAAATAATTTAAGATTTCAGAGAAGCAGTTGGGAGCCTGCGGAGTTTCAGAACTTTTTGCTGTCAGCAGAGTACACGCGGTACCTTGTGCATACACTGTATTTCACGCTGGGCTTCTGCTTCATTCAGTGAAGGGACGGGATGGGGCCCATAAAATTAACAGCTACTCACTCTAATCTGTGGCTGCAGGCCTTGTGTTGGTTGTAATCGAGCTCCAGCTGCAAAATTATTCATTTTTCACCATGTTTCTGATTGCTTTGCTACAATTTGGGGTATTACAAATCCTCACATGGCTGATGTGGTGGGTGGAGGGGGTGCCTTATTATTCCCTTTTGATGCTCAGAAACAGAGGCATGGTATTTTGACATCGATGGCAAAAGTCTACTGAAATTCAGGTTGCCAGTATAGAAGGTCTACAGTATGATTTTTTTTCAGAGTACTTAGCATTTCCCAGGGCTATTGGAATAATTTTTGCTTCAGTTGCTCTGTTCTTCTGAAACAGGACCTCAGAGTTCAAGCTGGGAACCCATATGTTATAGAATATGTAATCAGAATATGTATTTTTCAAAACTGAGTTTCAATGGTTTACTTGTCATCATACAGTTTGTTATTCTGTGTTCCTACAGTTGCCTTCATCAAAGAAGCAGTCTTCCTTCTGAAATCCTCTGCCTCATCCTCTGTTTCTGCTAACTTCATCGAAAAATCAGTGAAATGCTCTAAGCCTTCACTGGGCAACCTAAGATGGGTTCTGTAGTTTCTTTCTGTATGAGGTTTGAAGACTTGGAGGAAAAGAAAGGTGAGAGAATACCATTAGAGATGGTACTGGTTTGTGTCCTGCATAGCTGGACTGACAGCCCCAAATCTGTCTTTTCTATCTTCTACGGTTGTCAAATTGAAGCCTTATTTGTGTTATCCTTTTAATAACACTATGTCTGCCTTTGTGTGTGTAATGTGAGCTCTCAGGTGTTTAGGAAAAAAGCAAGATGAAAAAAAGACCATGTGCAAACCCAGATATTTGCTCTGTTTTTTTTCCTATGCCTCAGCAATTCTTTTCTCTTTATTCTCTTGTGCCTGGAGTCCATCACTGGAGCATTTCACTTATTTCACATATTGAAAGGTAAGTTTGAGCAGGAGCATTAACTTTTAGAAGAAATCTTTATTGCATAAATGCACGAGAGGCCTAGCTGGATAGAACTGTTTTTTAAACCCTTGGATTTAAGATATTACATTTGAAAAGTTATCAGCCTGATAGCATTATATTTTAGTTTGTCTGCTGTACAGGAAGCTTGAATTATGTGCCGCCTTCTGTTATTTTGGTAAACAGGTCAAGCTGAATACAAGGATTTCCATTTTGCAAACAGATTCTTGCCATAAGAAGACTTTGAGATTAACTCACTTGTAGATTGCTTCAAAATACAAGAAATGGATCATTCGTAAAGCTTTCTTGTGGTCCACATTTTGGGGAAAACAAACAAACAAACAAAAAAACTCCGAAACAGAAGTTGCTCTTTATATTGCAATATCCCTTAACATTTTCACCAACTTGTGAAAAAAGGTTTAGTTGTGAATATTAGTGACATAAAGCCGAATCAGTGACTTGCAGCGGAGATGGCGGATACACAAGTTATTTCTGCAGGGCAAGTCACCCATAGAGGAACCAACAGAAACCATTCTTCATCAAAAAGACTGTCTTTCATTGCAGCTCAGCCAGTTATGAGATTCAATCATTCTCTTGACACTCCCCGCAGAGAAAACTTGAAATGACCCTTAAGCTTTTTCCCTTTGGCTCTGAAAGCCTTTGCAGACTGCCAGGCTGCTGTTGTTTTCAGTGTCAGATGGAGAAAACTGGAGCTTTGGTAAGGTTCTCTCTCATTAAAGTACTGTTTTTCAATCGAAGGCAGGAACACTTGACCTGCATTATTCTCTCAGTTTCTGACTTTACTCTCCTGCTTTGGTGAACTTATGTAGTTTTATAAGAGCAACCCAGCCTAGGAGATCTCTATCAAAAATACCGGTAACTTCTAGTAAAAGGTTGCTTGGCTGTGTTTCTCCATAACAACTCGCATCATAGGCCAAGCCTGCTGCTGTCTGAAATCAATTTTTTCTCAAAATGTGACACCTGTGATTTTTTTTCTTGCCCACTACCTTTGCAGACCCTTATATTCCTGTCTCTGATTCTGTAGCATGACGGCATTGTGTTTCAGCAAAGACTATTAAAAATCTTCTACCCGGTTAACCAAACACGGTAAGTAATTCTATGTTTGTAGCCAGGTACTCAGTATGCCTTGGAAAATCCAGTTCAAACTGACTGTTTAGATTTCACTGCGACCTTGCACACCTCTTCCCAAATTACAGGCTTACAAATTGGGTTCTACAGGTTGGGGTAAGCCAGGAAGCTACTGCAAACCTTTCATCTCTGGCAGCAGCTAAGTTCCTCTGCTGTGGGAATCTTGACTATTTTACAGCTGCAGCCAATCACTGCAGTTTGGTCTCAATCTCTTGCCCTGAAGGTAAAAATGACAGCGAACCACAGATTGTTGCAAGACAGTTTTTCCACTCTTGCGATCACTATGGCAATTGGAGGCATAAGAAGTACTGTCCTAAATGAACCAGATGAGGAAAACGTCATTACATTTGATGACACATCCCTGTTTCCATTTCAGCTGCTTAGTATATCTGGATGAAGCATTAAGTAGCAGTTAAATAGGATAAAATATTCAGTACTTTTAAAGTTTTCATTAAAAAAAAAAAAAAGGAAGAAAAAAAGATTGCTGTTTTCCAATGTGGCATGATACATGTGTGATTAAGTGTGATTTTTGATTCTTTGCATAAAACCATACTAATAGTTTGCTGAGTTAAGCCATATAACTGTAGCAGTAGTGCTACAGACACTGTATTCTGTATATACATTAAACCATTTTGTTAGAGAAGTTCTTAACCTGCTACAGCCTATTGTAATTTAGTGAATCGAAACAAAGTGTCTAAGGTGGCATTGGATAATGATAAAATAGGTATGGTAAGGCATAAGCTGGTGCTGGTGTATTGATGCATGCCTCTGTTGGCATGCTAATGCTAGTAAAGCATTATGTATAGATCAAGCCTAAAAATATTACTAACTTGAAAGGCAGTGTGTTAAAACAGTGTTAAATGTTCATTCCAGTATGAAGTGAAAGCTTAGGATCTGACAATACCTTGTGAAATAATACTAGGCAGTGTAGCACTCTCATGGCTATGGGGATTTCAACTCTAGTTTTTGTTTACCTTATTTTCTGAAGAAATTTAGAGCCCAACAAATAGTGAAGCCAAAGAGAGGTTTTTGAATTAAAAAAGATTGGATCAGGTTCTGAGGAGACAGAGTGGAATAGCTGAAGGGAAAGCACGACATTTTATTATAAACTACACTAACACAAGTTTTCTGACACTTCTGGAATAAATCAGTGTACAATAGTGATGGGTAGTGTTTTACTATTGATGTTATCTGGTTGTTGGCACGTATCTTTACTTTTTTAGCCATTCCTACAGAGAGAACTGCATTCATACTCTTCTGGATGACATTAAAGGCACATAAATGCATCTTATTTACCTTATGAAAAATATAGAACATCAAAGAAGTCCCAAAGAATTTTTCATAAATGCGTTTTTTACATTTTTCATAGTATAACATTATGAAAAACCTCAATTTTCTCACCAGCCACAAGTAGTAAATAACTTCTATATCACATTATAGCCATTTAACAAATATTCCCAAACCAGCAGCTACGTTGAGCTCTGTGAAATAGATTTGTTCTGGATACAAACCAAGGAGAGACGAATATGTATTTCTTGGCCCTTGTTGGATATATATGATGGAGTCATGCTAGATGACTTGAATTAAGATGGAGCATGTGTATAACAAGTATTCCCTGGACAGGGATGTTTATATACATTTCGTCCCAGCTTCACCATTTCCCTCCCTCCCAAATGCTGCTTATTATGGCTTTTTTCCCCCTACTGGTAAGAGAATTTTAAAGTTATGTTGCATTTTTTCTCAATACTGCATAAATGTGTGTAGTATATCTCTCATAAAATGTTACTACGCAGATGGGACTGAGAAAACTTTTTTCAGTTTATGAAGCCATCGTTAGTAATATCTACCACTTATGAATAATAAAAGAAAATGGCCTTTGGCAAATTTTAGAGTTTTGCTTTGCTTTCTGCAGAAATCCTTGAAGAAACGAAAGCCAGAAATCAACTGATCAAAGCTTGTGATATAAAGTGTCTTCAGGTGCAGTCATACACAGCCTCCGTGATTCACACGGGTGATACCTTTTGCACATGCAGTAAATCCTTTAGTTGCTCTTTTTGTTTGTTTGTTTGGGGTTTTTTTTGCCACCAGTCTTATACCAACAGGTAAATCTCAGTTGCAGTCAGTTCTCATTCTGTACGTTTAGTAAGTAAACAAAGATGAGCTCAGGTACTACTTTCCTTTTATTTGTTTTGGTTAGTGTACCTTATACACTTGTCTATCTTCTAGATGACAAATGAAAGAAGAGAAGTAGAAGGAAGAAAAGTAGATGATAAAACTCTACAGTTTTATTTTACTAGGAAATAAATGATAGTGAAAGGTAATTGTTTCCCTTATAACTGGAACTATAATGGGAAAATCTAGCTGTTTTGGGGCTATCAGTGCTTGGGGGAACTTCCAGATGGCTGTTCTGAGTGTATGTTGCACTGCCTTGTTCGAAATAGATGTGAAGCTTCAGAGGCAGAGGTGAAAGGGTGCGAGTTCTTGGTCTGCTGTTACTTACATGCTTCCACTGCTCAGCTTTAAAGAGCTGCCATCTCACCTGTGCAGGGCATAGTGTCCGTAGGAAGGAACTCATGATTTGGATGGAGCTATCTGCCAGGAGCTTATAGCAGATGAGACTGGGGCAGTGGTGGCAAAATGGGAGAAAAGCAACTGGAAGAGTCGCTGATGTTTGGTGTTTTTTATTTGTGAATCCACATGTCACAAAGAGCTGCTTAGGTTCAAGGTAAATCCTGAAAATGCAGAATTGATGGAGTTACAAGATGTCACTAAGAACATTTCTTTGGCATGTGAATCCAGCTACACTTTTTCCATGCCTGGTGTGCTGCAGTCTGCTTGGGGCTGTGTGGGACCATTTCGTACTAGTGAGAAATTCAAGGGTATTAGTGGAAAGGGAAAAGAACAAAATCTACTGTGGCTCATCCAGGGAACTTCACTAATGAAAGTACCAAAGAGACACTTGTCACAGTCAATGAAAAATTACAACAGGGATATATTGACTGGTGCTTTGTGATGAAAGATTCAGTAAATGAATACTTTAACTTGGAACATGCGAAGGCTGAACAGCTGACATTCTTGGATATGAAAACCCAAACATTAATGTTTCAGTAGGAAGGAAAATGAGAAGGTGACAGGTTTGCATCATTATTCACTAGTAATTCTCAAGAACTGGAAAATGATAATGAATGGGAATTTTACAAAGAATGCAAAGACATATTATTGCCTTAGATGCAAGACTGCCAGCATTTTCCTACAGACTTTGGAGATTTAAGTTTGGTATTTGACCCCAAGTCTTTGGTTTCTAAAAGAAAAATGAAAGATATGCCTTGTTCTTTCTTTGGCAGTACACAAAGTTGCTTTTGTTCATGTTTTGATTTACAGAGCTAGTTTCTGTCAGACATCTGTTGCTGGATAGATTAACAACACACCGTATTTATTTCTCGGCATGGCTGTGCAAACTCAGTAAAAAAAGAGAAAATATCAGTGACTATAAATTGATGCAGTATGTCAAGTAAGAAAAAGAACAAATCTACTAATTGTGCTGTATATTATTAAATCATTCCTTTCACTTATCATAACAAGAAAGGACAAGAGGCAAAATGATATATATTTCTAAAAAATATTTATTTTTGTCTATATATTGACTTGTTCTGCTACTGTTTTACTGGGTACTGTAATAGAACCCGTGGTAAAACCAAAGTCATAACTCTGTAGAGCCAAGGATCTGTACCTAATTTTAAGCTTTGGAATAACATTACTGACTCAAGTAGGCTTACCTGGAGGTTTAAAGTTGTGTTGCAAATTCTTGTCATGGCTGAAGCCTTATTTTCTTGCTAATTAAAGTACGTCAAATATCAAGATTTCATCTAATTTGACTTAATTAGTAAGAATTGAAATGAATAGTGTCAATATGCGAGTTAAGAGGAAGGAGAGGTTAAAATTATGACACTTGAGACAGATACCTAGGTATTCTAAGTGAAAAGTCAGAGTAATTTCGAAAGCAAACAGCATGCCACTATTGACTTCTGATTTATGTCCTCTTGAGGCTTGTCAAAGAATGGATCAAGATCAGGTTTTACCCAGTTTTATTCAAGTAGTAAATAACTTTTAAGTACATATTAATTGGATGCAAACAGATAAAACAAATTCCACAGATAAGACTTTGCAAACTTTGGTTGCTTACTACTGAAAGCTATGTTATCACGTAAAGACAATATAATCAACTTGTTTGTGTCATTTTTGTTCCTATAAAGGGAAACATCTGTGAATAATATATGGAGGGGTACAGGCAAATCTCAGCACTTTATTCTGAGCTGGTTAGACATCACACAGTTCTAGTCTGAAAACCATATACTAATGTAAATAAAGTGAATTAATTCCTTATCTGTCCAGGGGCAGTAATGTGCTCATATGGACAAAAGACTTTCACACAAGGTCTGAAAAGAGTAGGCGTGCTGGGCCACCAGTGTAAATAATCCTTAAAATTTATAGTCATAACTGATACAAAAATGGGATTAGAATTTGGTATTAAGTTTTTGTAGATTGTAACACCCGAGATCTTGAATGACAGTAAATGGCTTCCTAGTGGTGGCAGAGTTTGGTTCCTGTAAGGGTAATGGGCATAGTTTTTTCTCATTTGTACATAGAGTATTTCACTGGTTTAAAAATCTCAATTATGAAATTGTCCCAAGTACAAACTCCCCTCTTTACTAGCACAGCTTTTAAAAAAATCCTGGTCATTTACTTAGTGCTTCATAAATAACTTTATATTGAGGACTCAGGACAACAGTATGTTTTGTTGTTGTTTTAAACACTTATCAGGCACAGTATTGGGCATGGACATTTTTTAACCATTCTCTAGCACACAGGGCATAATCTTGTTTGATCCTTTTAAGTCATACTGCTGTCTGGTCATGTTCTTAACTACTGATCCATCAGGAAACCCAAGAGGATTCTACCATCAACTAAATCAGAGCAGTTAATCGCACCACCAAAGTTCACGAGAGTTAATTGTATTGCTTGATCTTTATTCTTTCCATGTAGAAAAATGTGCTGAGTACCATGATTTTTTATGTCAGGATTTCTTGTAAACCACCTTCTCTGTTCTTATATGAATGATTGGTAGTAAAACAAAATAATTTTCAAGAAGGGCTGCTTACATTGTCTCTAGTCAGTCTTTAATTACCTTTAGATGTTCCTGCATGTCTTGATGATATAAATTTTCAGTACCAAGATTTTTATACTAAAGGTAGATTCTTGTGTAATGAATTTCCATGTTCTTTACAACTAATAATCAATGAAGATACATTTTCAAAACTACTTTCTATAATGTAGTTGATGCTGCTTGCTTCAGAGAAATTCTTGAGATTTACTGGAGACATAATTTTCAGACTTTACTAACTTCAGAAGTTATAAATTGCCTTTAGAGAGTTTTTGTTACCCCAGTTGCAGTCATACACGGCACCGTTATATATAGACAGTCTCACATCTTATTTGTGTATAAACATGAGCAGAAGCCAGGGTATATTGTACCTGTCTTAGATAAATTACATTCAAATTGAACAGTGGTGAAAAAAGCATAAAATTATTACTTATGTTATTAATTTCTAGTCCAGCTTACAAGAAACAAATCTGCTTCCCACATTATTTGTTTACCACAATAGTATTTGAACAACAGTCCTCTGAAAAAATTAAATCAAAACTGAACCCTTTATTGACACATTAGTATTTGATTTCAGTTAAATTTCGATTTCCAACCCATGGGGGAAGGGGGTTTACCTTTCTCTATGTGAGAAATATGTGAATAAAATAGATACTTTTTACAAGTATGTGTGAAGATATACACACATGTATGAATATGGAAATATAGACAAATAAAATTTTAAAATAAAGTGAAGAAAAGCACTGGGAAAAAATGGAATAACCACAGATTCAACGCTACAATTAGATGAGCATTAGGATGTATTTCCCACATCTCACTATCCAGCCCCGTTTGCAAAGCTGAGATAGAATTGCCCCACTGAAAATTATTCTTCATAAAGAATAACAGGTTTCCTTTCAGGATCTTGTAATATGTTGAGCAATGACGGCAATATACTTTGACCAGTAATGCTGATAAAATCTGTTTGGAAGCTAAGCTGATTTAACTCCCATGAAAAAAAAAATCCATTATCTCATTAGAAATGGGATGTCAAGGAGAGTGTAATAAGTGTAGCTACCGTGTAACATCTGTGCTACATGTGGAGAAGTACACTTTATGGGAATTTGAGTTACCTCTACATATTTCTTATCCTTTTACTGAGAAACTAGCCTACATTTCCTGGCAATCCAAAAGTTCTACCAGGACACATAATGTGTAAGTCACATTGTCTGATCATGTATGAAAAGTAGTTTCTCATATGCTGTAAAGAAAGCTGACTTTTAATACAATTTTTTTTTCTTTGACCTTGTATGTCAGCAGTCTTTGTTGTAATGAAATTCATCATTATGGTGCCTCATTTTGATGATTCAGTATTCTTATACAATTGAAAAGGCAATTTTCTTTGATGATGCATATTATTTATTCACTATAGAAAAGAAAGAAAACAACTATTTTGGGAAGCAGGTAATTTTCCAAGAAACTGGGCATGAGGGATTTATTTACATTAGCAAAACAAATCTACTTTAGAAGGAGAAATAAGGGTAACTTTACATAATTTTCTTAAAGTAATGCTGCTAAATTTAGACCTGGTCTCAGGGTGCATTCTGAAGATTTTCAAATTTCAGAAGCTTTCAAATAAAAGACTCTCATTTTATCATTAATGGTCTTCAAGATCTACTCAAAACACAGTTATTTACATCCTATTTTTGTTTGTCTGTCTGTGTCACCGTAAAGACAAGTAGCATTGCTGTATCACAGAGGAGAGATCAGTGCACAGATCTTGACAGTGCCAATTGTAGTGAGCTAAATATTTTTTTAAAAAAAATATGTTTTTAGGGAGGAACTTATTTGTTAGTCAAAGTTCAAATGTTTTATACATATTTTTATCAAAGTTCCTCTGATAAAAGCCTTGCAGGCTTTTGACTCCTCTGCAGTTGGAATTCTGGTCTCCTGTGCTATCATGGCTGGCACAGCCAGACCTTCCAATGACACAGTCAGAGCTACTGGCATAGCTCCTATTCCTTTGCGGAGAGCCAGTGCCTTGCCTTTTGATTGCAAGAAGACCAGCACTGCAGTATCACATCGTAGATTACCCAGCTCTAATGAAAATAGAGGGTGCAACAGAATCACTCTACTAGCATAATGAAAGGTATTAACTGAAGAAAATGACCCTGCAGGATATACTAATTCTGATTCAGTGTTTCACACTGCCAGTTTCTTTTCCCCACTCTTTCCATATGATTTGATGACTCCGGTATATGCTGTAGAAGCTAACAGAGAGGATGATTTTGGTCCATTTGAAAACAGCAGGTTTTTAATGTCTCAGCCTATGAACAAAAATTTCAAGATGTAAAGGAAGTGAACCTGAACTATGCAAAACTGAAATACTGAAACCAAAGTGTGCTGTTTTGAAATACATCTTATGATTTCAGGGACTTGAATCTTGCATTCAAGGAGTTGGCAACACTGGCAATCCCATAACCTTTCTCCACTGCTTCTTCCTCTGTTCTCCCTGCATATGCACTAATGACAGTAGCAGTCAAATAAAGCTTTTCTCCCCATCCTGGAAGGTACTTGCCTATGGAAGAGGAAATTTATTGTCTTTTACCCTCTCATACTATCTCCAAGAAATGCTTACATTCAAACCTGCATATCAATATTGAAAGATCTAATTTGATGTCACAGGAGCTTCTTGCAGAGGAGTAGTCGTCTCTGTCAAAAAGGGTAGTGGAATTGGGCACAAAGAAAATGCTCTGATCAAACTCTTCTTATTTCCTTAAGCAGTTTAAGTTTTATCACTGGTAAATGGAGGTGAAGAATTACCTGCAAAATTCTCTCCCACGACACACGACTGACAGCTCTGAAGTGCACAATCTGTCACAACAAACCTAACTCACAGTTCTTAGATGGATAAGCTGGGACAAACAAGTGGAAGTAAGTAGGTCATGTTTCATTGAGAAAAGTATAGACTATGTATAGTGTAAAAATATATTAGCAGTCAGGTCAGGCCATGAGTTTAAAAGCATAGGAGGTGAAATGGAAGTGTGATGCCAATAACAGCAACAACAGTTCTTTTTCCATTTGTCAAAACCACACAACACATATAAATGGAAAAAGAATTTTATGCATCAAGAATTCGGTGCAACAAGAATATTAGTGGGAAAAATACGTCTAGAAATACATGAGATGTTGTAATGCTATGGCTGAATTTGGGAAGTTTAGCCTGTATGTAATGATTGGCATTTTGAGTATGTCAAAAGTTTTATAGAGGCATAGACACACTTACCACATCTTAGTGGGGTAACTACCTGCCATTATAATTGTTTAAATGCCTTTAAAAATCTCTTTGCTGAAGTTATAATTTAAATGTTTTATTTCTGTCCAGTTTTCTTGGAATTTCATTGACCCTGCTACTAGGGAAAAGGGTAGATAGGAGCATGTAAAAAAGCAGTTGGAAAAGAGTGCTCTGATTACAGAGATCATGTAGACATTCATCAGTGCATATTTGAAGAAAGCTTTATGGAGTTTTAGAATTATTTATTGAGATAGTTATTCATCATTCAGTTATTACACATTTAGCTAGCCAAACAGTGGAATTCTTAATTAATACTGTTAATTAAATTCTTGACAAAAATTGTGGCATATGTGGAAATATGCTGATGCTTCAGCAGTTTGTATTGGAATGAGAAAGAAATATTAGCATTTCATAGTTCCTTGCTGACTAGAAATTCTAATTTTCAGCTCTGATCAATATTTGCATATTTTAAACAAACTTATCTTAAACCATTGTTGTTGATTTTTCCAGGTAAAACAGTTTAATATTCAACATCTAAAGTTTTCAGCTTTCTTTTGTTGGATTTGGTACTATTTAGGCTATTTTCCTTTTGAAAATTTTTCTTTTAACGATAGCAATATAATCATTTCTAGAAATTGCTGTTATGTCAAGGATTTCAAGGGGTTTAATTGAGATTTATAGCAAGGAAAGTAAAAGAAGAATGAAGTCTCAATGTGAATCATTGTAAAAGGATGCAAGCCACTGAATTCCATAGAAAGGGGGTTAGACTCCAAGCCTTACCCCACACAGCGGGCAGTCAAGCATTTTAACAGCACAGACCATCTCTCTGTCTTAGCATAGAACAATTCACTCTGGAGGGTTTATTCCTGTCCTCAGCCATGACAGAAGGCTTTTCACCGACTATGGAGGAAGCAGGTAAGAGTAATTTAATCTCTTTAAAAAGTGGCTCTTTATTAGGGAGTAGTGCAGTGATAGGATGAGGGGTTATGGTTTTAAGCTGTTTTAAGCTGCGGAGATTTAAATTAGGAATTAGGAAGACATTTTTTACTGTGAGAGTGGTGAGGCACTGGAACAAGTTCCCCAGAGAAGTCAGGGATGCGCCAGCCCTGGGATTCAAGGACAGGTTGGATGAAGCTTTGAGCAACCTGATCCGGAGGAAGATGTCCCTGCCTATGCAGAGGAATTGGAACTAGATAGTCTAAGGTCCCTTCCAACCCAAACCATTCTATGATTCTATAAATCTATGATTCCAAACTCGTAAATGGATAAACTTAGGTTAAATTAATCCAAACCCATCTTTGTTCCAGCAATAAGCTGTTGTAATTTGGAGAAAAACCTCAAAGTCTCCGTTTCTACTGAGTCAGTTGTTTACATCACCCTATTGCAGATACATTTTCTGGCAGATAGCCTATAAAAGCAAGTTTATGTGAATCAAGAGATCTTAATCGCTTGATCTGAGCGCTTTTTCTGTACTTGATTTGAGAAGAAGTATATGCAGTAGGGTATGAAATCTGGAGACTATGTAATATCACATTCTAGGAATGTTACCCATCATGGTATCACAAGTCTACATGGAAGGTGTTAAATGTATTTCTTCAGCTATGCCACTGGTGAAATACATGTTTCATAGTTAACACTATAAGCATGTAACTGAATCACGAACACCCTATCAAGTGGTGCTTGAAGAAACATAAAAGCTTTTAGGCTAGGAATTAGTGTTTGTGTCTTGTTGAGTAATAAATTAGTCTCATGTTTTAGACTGCATTGCTCATACTGATCCTCTCTCCTTGCACAAAGACAGCAAAACCAAATCCTACCAACATCAGAAGGCTGCTCTTATTCTGTTGATTTCGAGTTTACTCCTAATCTACATCCTGACATGAGAAGGAATCCAATTCCACAAATGCACCTTTCTAACAGACCTTTCATCTGCTAAATCTGACCTTTAGCTTCAGTTTTTCTGCACTCTATAATGTCTGTGTTGAATGACAGGTTTATGATTAGGGGACAACAGAAATGTTCAGGGAAATAAAAGAGTTGGTTCTAACCTTTGGTATTCTGGTACCAAGAGGTTTTTAGACCTTCAGACAATCTGTGACCCATTTTAGAGGAAACGTACTATCCAAAATTCTTAATAAAGTTTGAATAAGCATTGAGCCGGAAAAAAAATTCTTCAAAATATCTGGACCCTGGGAAATCTTTCCATCCCTAATTGTGATTCAGTAGTTCCTTCTCTGTCAAACGTGTGATAAATGCCAAAGCAGAAACAGCACGTTCTACTCAGTATGAAGTTAAAGGCATATTTGCCTTTAGACCTATGAATTTAATATACAATTTCAAAGTGAGCCTTATGTTTTTTGCCTTAATATCATTGGTCTGAGTGAAAAATGTAAGGCCTTTTTTTTTTTTTTTTTCCTTGCTTCCATTAATGCATGGAATATGAAGAACTGATTTTTTTCTAGTCTTTTATTCACATGTTTACTGTTTCTTTAAAGTCAAATAATATTGTGAAAAATAAAATGAAAACGTCAGAGGCTGATATCTAGATTCTTAAACCATTGCTATCCCTTATTCACCTTGTTAGAAGTAAAGACTCTGATTCTCTTGGTGTAAACACCCTTTCTGAAGGCAGAATACCCCTTTACTGCATCTATTTTTCTGGGCGTTTATCATCCTGGAGTAGAATATCTGGTCAAAGAGGGAGAGTCCTCCCAAAATATTCAGGAATAAAAACTTGCAGAAGAATCAGGTTCAAATACAGGCTCTGTTAAAGGTAGAAGAGGTTTGACCTTGAGTATCCCACGTTTCAGGTAAGAAAAACATGAGGCTTTTGGAATTTTAATTTTTACACAAACTGATACAGATCCTCTGTGTACATAGGTTGAGAGAGAAAAATAAAACACCCCAAAACAGAGGCTTTGCTGATCTAGGCCTCTCTATTCCCTTTCTTCCTGCTTCCCCACATATTTTAAGAACATTTGCAAAAGAATTTTTTATTTGGCTGGAAATCAGGGTGCACTTCAAAGCTGCCAACACAACCAATTCCATAACACCTTCTTATGTTGCAACATAGACACGTAGTTAAAGAAACTCTGAAAAAAAAAATGCTTCTCTGATACTTTGAGTTTGAAAACTCTTCCAATAGCAGCCTCCTAAAGAGATTCATGTGGTACTTGCATTTAGTATTGATCAGTCGTTGTCAGTGTTGCCTCTCTTGCCCCGGAGTGTGGCCCTACCTGAAGAATTTGGGTCAAACAAGATGTTCCCTCAATGCAGTGTAGCCAAGAAACCTCATTGTAATGGGAGTTAAGAATGAAGACGGACTTCTAAGTACTTTTACCAATAAAATATTTAGTTGAACTCTTGACTAGCCCAAGCCACAGCGGTTGTGAGTTATTAACCCTGGTTATCTGCCTCATTCCATTTTTTTGTCCTTGATCGCTCTCTAATTTGCCAGAGGAAGCTATTTTCACCTTGAATTGTGGTGTGATGTGGTAGCTGGCAACTATTATCTCTGCCTGGATTGCACCCTTGAAACATTCAGTGATTAGAGAAGTTATGTGGTTTGTATAGTGTTTTGGAGATAAGCATGAGGTAAATTGCTAACTACTCACTAGATTAATAGCCTGAGCTCTTGAAAAAAGAAAACATTCTACAAACTGCCAGCTGATTTACAGGTAATCTTGTTTCTGTGCTCTGTTTTAAAATATTTAGGTAATGTATGAGTTAAAATTAAGTGGGAGACAATATAGCTCCTTTAGTTTATGTGCAGAGAATGTTCTCATTGTTTCTTGATATATTTTGCAAAGATTTAGGAAAAATATAAGTTATTTTAGTGATTTCTTTTTCTTCTTTTAGATGCTTCCATTTTTTTTTGGATTGCATTAGTCGTGTCACATATGTTCTGACATGTGGTGATGTTTTGACTGAGGGTGATTACTGGATCTGTCCTTCTTGGGAGGCCTCTGCAGCAGAGGTTTGCCCCAGGGAGAGCTGTAAGCCCTGACCCTGCCTCAAGAGTCCATCTCTGAGTCTTCTCATTGGGATTTCTTTTTTATTTTTTTTCTTCTAGAAGAGTTTTCTTGCCTGTCTAAGCTGTCTCCCTAGAAGCTTAACCTAGCTGCAGGGCAAAAACCATTCAGCTATTCAATAATACAGCACAGACTACTTAGCAAACAGACACACACTTGAACGTAGGCTTAGATGAGCCCGAAAACCTGATTTGGTTATATTTTTTTGCACCATCCTAAAAGTTAAAGTATAAAAGCATAAGAAGATAGATCAGATGAAGAAGAAAATGCTGCAAGTGAGGAGCGCAACAGAAAAAGCAATGCAAGTTGTTAGAGGAAGGGAAAGGACTGATACCAGTTTCCCCCAAAGGTCTCACCTTTGGCACCGCTGCGTCTCTATGGGCGGTTTGCTGGAATAAGCTGACTGATAAAAGCAGACACATGCTCTACTCTCGCTGAAGGAGAAGCAAGGAATGGGAAAGGTTTGTCTCTTCCGATTACCTGAGAAACTGTATTGAGTAATGCTCATTTTCAGAGCAGACTGCTAGATGCAAGTTTAGAAATAATCTGCAGAGAGGTTAAGCATCCTGACTGTAGGCAACAGGCATTTTCCTTGTCCTGTCTTCTGACAATTTGGTTCTTTTCCACAAAGCAGAACAGTTTCAGCAACAGAGGAGCAAGATTACTACCAACTGCACCTCCATATAGCTGTTAAATTTTGTATTAGGATGTGCTCTGGAAGGAGGTATTTGAATCTTACTGGGCAAATAAACTTTCGTAAATACCAAGGAGTTTGGTAAACGGGAGACATAAACTTGACTGTTGTTTAAACAGAAGCAGCCACTTTATTTTATATTTGCATGCTCAGAAATGCCATGTTCACACTGGGAAACTGTCAAGCTGTGTCAGGGGTTGGGAGGTGTCAGGCCTTCTGCTCTCAGCACCCCCGAATTAAAATCTTAAGTCCTCACATTAATAAAGGAGGGTCTCGCGGAATGCCCACTCCCCTGGCCTGGACTGCCACTAAGTGGGGTCACAGAGTGGGTATCGCCCTTTTAGTCCCCCTTCAAGTGCCCAAAATGCTTTGTGGGCTGCAGTAGAGGGTGAAGTATCTTTTAGGCGTTTTCTCTAGGTTTTAAGAGAACAGGTTATCTGGGTGTGTTGCGGTAGAGGGTATGGCAGCAGCCACTGGACCAAGCCCTTGCCTGCCAGCCCACTGGATAAGGGGCAGTCATTGAGCCCCACCGGCTTCATCATTGCCCTCCCAAGGGAGCCCTTGCTATTTCCCTTCTTCCAAGGACGTGTGGTTTGCTATTTGCTTGCCATGACTGCGTGTGATGGAAAGGCAGGTAGCAGGATCTGGGGGGGGACCATGGTGTTTGTGTACACCACCAGGGCAACTCACTGCTGGCTCACGTTTGCACACGTCTATCATCTGGGTTGCTCCATGGCGCATCAGAGAGAAATCACTTCTTGCCCAGGTAATCCTAACTTCCTTTCTCTGCAAAAAATTCAGCAACAAGCTCACAGATACAAATGTAGGGACAGGAGGGGTCGTGTACACTCCAGGAAAAAAGAGTAAATCCCCCCCTTTCTACTGTAAACAGCCATTTCACTAACTCAGCTCTGCTCCGGGAGAACTGCACACGGAGCCAGTCCTTATTTCTATTAGTACCCTGCAATTCAACCCTCCGTATTATCTTCTGCCTTCCCAGCTCTCATCTGCAGCTCAAGGTGTATGCCTGAGCGGTGGCCCAAGACTTCACTAAAAGAAATAAGAAAAAAAGGAGGGGGAAAAATCAACCCTCCCACAGCCTGCTCTCTTGCAGACAAATCTTCCTTAAAGTGATGTGGAAACTTGGGACAGGTAGGGTTCTTGAACCTTGGTTTTCCTTTGGCCTCAGAAAATGATGATGGTAGTAGGAAGGCACCTAACAGTATTACTGCACAAAGATGCATTTTATAACCATTTGCAACAGCAGGTTGAGATCTCTGTGGAGAAAGGGAAGATTCACCAACTCCCTAGGAAGAGACCCCTGCTTTATCTCATAGAGTTATTGCAGCAGTCAAGTAAGGACAAAAAGGAAGCTCAGCCCTATTAAAAAGTTAGAAACGAGGGAGGATTGTGGGCGTGTTGTTTCTTAAGTACTTGATTGGTTTCATTTGCATCTTGAGGTGTCCCTGAAAGGGAGGTGGTTTTGTTTCTCCTGCTGAGAAGTGGAGTGCTGATGGGTGAGTAGCCTGTTTGAGGCTTTGTTTGACCTTTGGAGAGATGTTTTAAGATGACTTTCAGTTTTGGACTAGTAAACCTGCTTGTTAAATTGGAGGCTGGATGATGTTTTGTGTTCCTGCATGCTTTTCACGTGCTGCTCCCAAAGTGATTGGGTAACAATTCTGAATTCCCCTGAGGTTAAAAACTATAACATTCTCCTTTATTAGGTAATGAGAAAAAACGTAGCCACGGGAAGCAGCATCCTGGTTATTTTCTTTTGGGATTAATGACCCTGATGACAATAACTGGAAAGGCAAGGTAGGCAGGAGTTAGAATTGTATAAGCAAGGAAACCTTGGGTTACTTTTACCTCTGAATAGGTAGGTTCCCTGGCACTGTCTTCTTGCATATCATTCCTAATATTTTTACTATATACTCCGAGTTTTGTCAGCAGCTGTTGTGGTTTAACCCCCTGCTGGCAATTAGGCACTACACAGCTGCTCACTCCCCCGAAAGAATCCAAATCACTCCAAACATTTATCCTTTCCTTTTTCTTTCTCTACCTTTATATGGTGAGCATGACGTCATATGGTGTGGAATATCCTTTGGGTTAGCTGGGATCACCCGTCCCAGCTGTCTTGAGCACCCCGAGGCTCTTCGCTGCTGGGGTGGGGAGACGTGTGTAAAACACTACTTGGCAGTAACTGAGAGATTCCTGTATTGTCAACAGTCTTTCCAGCACAAATCCAAAATATAGCCCCATACTAGCTGTTGTGAAGAAAACTAACTCTATCCTGGTCAAAACTAGCACAGTAGCATATTCACAAACATGAAGTGACACAATTTTGTAGATTCTGCACTGCATTGCGCCCTCTGTATTTTTAAGCAAACTGGAGTAAGTTGTTCTTTATCTCTGGCTTCTATGACTGGTTGATACTACCTGACCCAGCTCACACAGAAGCATAAAAGATTATAGGAAACATCTACTGAAAGAATGGAATATTTGCTAAAGAGTGCTCACTTTGAATCACAACAGCCTGAAAATAATTTTGTGTGCATGACTCTCTTGGATGTACGTTTCTATAGAGCTGAAGGGGCACTGCAAATCTTGATGCTATGAGGTTTGGTTTGTATTTAGCAGCTACTTGCTCCGTGCCTTGTTTTGCTCAGTTTAAGAAAGCGAGCTGCGATACTTGTTAATTTTGTCATGAGATCTTGCCTCCTTGCTTTCTGGTTTCTTTTGCCACGGTGTCTGGGCATGAGTGGCATTGCGAAGCAGAAATTATTAGAAGGGATTTTACCCTTGTGTCTAGGAGGGCTCAGAGGCAATAATGATCCAAGAAGACAGGCCCCTGTTGCTCTGAAACGGTAAGTTTGTCTTGAAGCCTTTGGTGAGTAAAAAGGGTTGCCAGTAGAGCTGAGCCCATAGCATTTTGCCAAGAACTTTGGGCTAGGTGGTGCCTGTCACAGTGGGTCAAGGAGGTTGAGTCATCTCTGAGGCTGTCAGAAGCTGCCCCAACATGCTGCCTCCTAGAGTAAGCTGCTCACTGTTCACTTCAAATTGGGTCTAGTTTAGCTCAAAAGTCTGTGGAAAAAAATGTGTCCTTATGCCACTAAATCTCAGTTTCCAAAGAAACCTGATGTCACCTGAAATTTACCTTGCTTTATATTTAATATCATCTTAACTTCCACGTTCTGGTAGCTACACCACTCACTTTTGAAAGAACCATCAAATACCTCTTACAAATAATTCAGTAGAGCATAGCCAAATGTGAAAAGATCTCAGTAGGCATATTTAACCTTGTGAATCAGTTTCATTTCCTGTATGTGTGGTGCTTTATGAAAATTCATGTTTTTATCTGCATCTTGCAAATTCTTCATTGCATTGAGGTTTTTCATTGAAAAAATTTGACTGATATTCTAATGAGTTCTTCTGAATGCTGATCAGCTCGGCGTTAATGGGCAGACATTCCTTGTAGCTGCTGTTAAACTTGAATGCTGTCAAAATAATAGTGGTTGCTACTCGTGCACCTCCAATTTACTCTCATTAATGGTGCTTTAGTTGTTTCTGAAATCATCCTTCAAAGATGATTTTAAGTGACATCTGTGTAGGCCTAAAGACCTGAATTGCCTTCTAAATCATATCTACTTGTGCCCAGGGATTTAATTAAAATATTTTAAAATATGGAAAGAGGAGGAAAGATTTAGAAATAAGATTTCTCCCCGCCCCCATTTGATAACCATGTTTGGAGAGACAAGGGGGCTCTTCATAAATACACTGTAATTGCTTTAATGAAGGACATAATCACATGATATTGGAAAAATAGTATGGAGGTGATGTTTAATGGGATGAAAGAGTCTCTGCTAGTTCTAATTACAAGCTACAGTTTTAAGGCTGTCATATCTGTTTTGAAACTTCAAAATTTTGGAATAGGACAGACATTTTATACCTCTGGGTTTTACTTTGCAAAAAAACACACAGGCATCTTAGCAGGGTTTGCCTCACTTAAACAATATAAGACTTCATTGCCAAAGCTGATGATTTAGATTTAGAACGAAGGAAAAATAAGAGAAGTGTTGATATGGTTAGGAATTTAAAGTAGCCTAGGGTTTTGCTGTCCTCTAAAGTCAGGTAAAGCATTGACCAGAGTGGGGTTCTTTGCAGGCGGTTTAAAAAGAAAACAAAAAGAGTCAAGCTGCAATTTCATTAATATTATACCTATACCTTGAACACTGTTAGGTTAACAAACTACTGAATGTATGTGACTGTATCAGCTGTGTTCTAGTGATAAAGCCCAGGCTGAATCCTTTGCCCTGCACTTGCCCTGAATTGCTGAGAATTTACATGAAGGCTGAGGAGGGAGGAGTTCTTAAGCTATTGTTGCTAGGGAAACTGCCACCTTGATATTCCCCTGGTGAGAACAACTGTCTCTCTTTGTAGCTAAGCAAAGGAAATCTGGGAGCAATTCCTAGTAGTGGCAAGGTTATGAGAACTGTGTGGGATTAATGACAATGCTTGCTGGAAGGGAGTTTGCCTGCTGCAGTGTGTTGGGGTGGAGGAGTGCATTTACCTAGCAGGCCTTGTATCTTTCTTTCTAATTACTCTTTTTAAACTCACAGACACTAAGTTGATGTTCACTTGCAAATGTAAAGCGTGTCTTTTTTACTTTATTTTTTTTTCTAATTTTTTTTCCTTTTCAATGACGGTATGAAGTATAAACCAGCCCAAAGAAAATTATGGTGCTCTCCAAGTTATTTTATGGCTCATATCATGTTAGTTTGGAAATACATTAGGGTTTCAGTTGTAATGTCCACCTTGTGTTCACTTCTGTTTTTTTCTTTTGCAAACCTGTCATTTGTTCTGGCCCTATGTATCAGCCACTCAGCTTGGAGTAAGTTGCATGTTGTGATTTAGTAACTATGGCCAGAGCAAATTTAATGCCATCAGACATGATAGAAGTCATACAAGTGTTTAATCTGGTTTTTTTTTTTCTTTTCTTCCTCTCACTATAAGGACGTCTCCTAATAAGTTAATATTCAGCACCTTTGGATTCCTAGTGATGTAGGTCTCTCTAATCTAATAATAATGATATAATATTTACTTCAGTCATGCTCTCTGTTTTTCATACTGTTGGAGGGTCAGCTGTACATCTCAGTTCTGTGTTTTGGCCCTGATCTAGTGTGTTGTTGTTCTGATTGAAGTTGGTGGTAATTCTCAGGCATCTGCCATATATAAATTCGGTTGCTCTGATAATGCAACTTTTATTCTGGGAATTCTTCCAGCATAGCTAGGCTAAAGAAACTGCCCATCTGTGTACAAACTGCAAATCGGACATACAGGCTGGGTGCGCAGCTATCTCCTGTGATGTTCATGAACACTGATGTTCAGTTTTAGACAGATCTTTTTGTGTTGGTGACTATTACATTGCGCATCTGTCCTATTTGTTCAAATACACTGATCTGACAAGTCACTGTTGGGGCCACGCTTCTTCATGCTGCTGCCTTCTTCCACAGCTAGCTAACATTTTGAAGACAAATTTAGTCTTATTTGTTCTGAAAGACCTGAATTTGTATTGTGCTGCTGGCCAGTTACAAATACTAACTGTTTGTCTTGTCAGACTCCTCTTATTGCTCTGGAAACCCTTCAGCTAAGGCTGGGGGCCGGAGCTCTGACAAAAACTGTAGGAACCTGTCATACTGAAAACATCCCGTTGAACATCTGGGCTGTGGTGAGTGCTGGGCTGAGACAGAACTGGCCTGGTGGGGAGCCTATCTTTTTATTTCTAGATCCACATAAGAACATAGTAGGGGGCAGATGCAGGAAAATGAGCCACAGCAAAGTGGCATGAAGCAACCTTTCTTGTGGCACTAAGTACCTGAAGTACTTCTATATAGTCAGACAAGTGTAATCCTTAAAAAGTCCAGGCAAGCGTTGAAGGGAAAAAGCTAAAGGGATGAATGAATTGAAGCCTATGTTCTGCCTCAAACGATGCATTTGCCTCATTGCATTCCATGGTAAGCAAATATGTCTTCACTGTGTTTCCAGAAGCAGAGAAGATTAAATTTGAGGTAGGCAAGAAGCCATTTCCTTTCCATGTGTACATCACTTTTGGGAGTTTTTCAGTATTTGTGCTTCATCCTATGAGAAGCTAATGTTTTCCTTGGAAACTTGCAAAGATGTTCATGTTGAGTACTTAACTGGATCCGCTGCAGAGAATGTCTGTTTCTGCTGGGAGAGACTTCTCTGCTCTTGCATCCTGTTTCGTGTTTGTTTTGCAATGAAGAGAAATTGGTTTAAAACTCCAGTGAATGTAGACATAGTTGAACAGTCTTAGCTTGAAGTTCTTAACTTTCTAGGTGTTTCTTTGCAAAACTCAGTAATCGGAATTAAATTTTCTTTACTAGTTTATTTGACCTTAAAGCACTTTTCATCAGGTTCTTCATGGTTACAATGTACTTGATGGATAGACCACAATTAGGAGGAGCTGGACAAGGTCTTAGCAAAGCTTGTGAGGAAGTTTATTGGAAACTTCAACCTTGTGTAAGTTTAAAAAAAACAAAAACAAAACCCAAAACAACAACCCCCACAACCCCTAAGCCTTTCTTTCAGCCTTACTTTCCTTGAGGAGACATCTCATATCACCTTCTGTGTCATAGCATCCACTAATGGTTGTAGTGAGTAAAAACTTTTTCTCTACTATTTAAAAAAAAATAAAAGTATGAAGGAAAGAGGCAAAGCATTTTTCTTTGTAGTCTCATCACATTTCCAATATAATATCTGCCTTTTTTACTTTTCCTTCCTTTAATAGTCTTGTACAGTAAAACTTTCATGACAGTGTTTTTCAAGTACTAACTATTGGTTTAACAGAAGCCCTCACAGGGTATTATATTCCTGAAATACATATTTTTACCTATACCTATATAACAACATTAATTTTTTAAAAGTTTGGATGTTCATCTTATCAGAGAACTGCTTGAAATAAAATAAAATAAAAAGTATAAAAGATTCAAGCTTAAGATGTAGAACACTTTTTGTAGAATATGGCACAAAGAGGATATTAATGTTTGAAGTGATTTTAACTTTCCTGCACTCTTTGTGTGTCTTTAGCATTCTCTGCTCTCTCTAATCTCCACTGTATCACTCAGTTCTTTTAATCTTAATTCTTTGTGCTGCACTTTGAGCATCAAAAAGCACATTCGATACCCAAAAAAACCTTCACTCTCAGACGTTTGCTCTTCAACAGAATAGTTTTGATACATGGATAGAGAACAAGAATAAAGAAGTGAAAACAGTGTAAGGAAAGTCAGGAGTGAAGAAGTGGGTCTAATGAGAAAGACGGTGAAGGTACAGCGACTGCATTGTAAGGAAAAGATAAAAGTCCATGTAACACACCGAAATAGCACTGTATTCATTATTCTAAGAAACTCATGTGCATCTAGTGGCAAGCAAGTGATCCTGGTGTGCTCTCAGTCCCACCCAAAACATTTTAATTCTATCTCAGCTCCCACCTAAGGAAGCAGAAGATTTGCTCACGCTTGATCGAAAATATTAAAAGTGTGAACATTGCCTTCCAAGGTCTGATGTGAGGCCAAATAAAACTTTGCATCTGAACTTGACCACAGCCCTGGTCCTTGTCAAAGCTTTGCTCTGGAATGAGGGCCCCTGACTTAAGTTATCTTTTGAGCTCCCTTCATGTGGTTACTCTGTAACTTAAATTTGAGTAGTTTTACATGCTTTGTCTTATATACAACTCGCTGTAACAGAGAGAGTCTTTCAGCATTAGGGGAGCAGCTAGTCTTTGAATACCTTCCATTGTAGTTTCCAAGGTAGACATATGTGGCTATGCTCTAGGGATTTTCCTTAAAATAACATCCTAAAGCAGCTTTGCAATCTTTGTGACTGTTAGCATAGCTGTGAAAATGTGTCTGACTGCAAGCCCCACGCGAGTCTGAGCGAGTTGTGTACCTCCAGACCAGGATAATGGCTGTGTAGGACTTGCCTCACATTTGAGTGTTCAAACATAGGCATTTCTTTTACTAATTTAATAACTGAAACACAGTGGGTAGTCTCTTTCAGTATTTCCACCTTTGAGAGATGAGACATCTCTCTTGCAAATAATCTTTTCTAAAAGATGGGCATGAAATTAAGAACTTTGGAAAGTTTTAGGAACCTAATTATGGTCTACAGAAAAGGTGTGTCATAGGGATTATAAACCTGAACATCTTAGTGCCACAAGAAGAAAATATGAATTAACTGAGGGAACTATAGTTTTAATTGTACTTTTTATCACCCACAAGGGTTGTTAAAGAAGCCTTGTAAAAGTCATAAAAACTGTAAAAACCATTCCAGGAGATTTTGCTTTTTAAAATTGAAAAAGGGAGCAAGACATCAAGAAAAAAAATATTGAAGCTTTCTTTTTGTCTGAGCTTGCTACCTGCAGATGAATGCTTTACTGGGTTCATTTAACTTTTAATTCTTAATCTATATTCAAGCCTAAGCGTAATAGCAAGGGGGAAAAAATGGGAGTAATGGAAGATATGTCTTCTGACAGAATGCCACTAGGTGTGGTGGTTTTTCCTCCCTGACCTGTAGTGAAAACTTGTCCATAAACCAAGGGAGCTTCTAAACCTTTGTATTAAAGTTGATGCTAGATTCTTCCTTGGCAGGAAGAATAGTAGCAGGAAGGTATTGTAATAACACACGCATTAGAGTAATAGCACAGAAAGCAAAAAGAACAGAGGAGCTTTTGCTTTTCCAGGAGGAAAGAATGAACCTAAATTAAGAAACTACTGAAAAAAGAGACAAGTCAGTCGATTCTGAGTCAGGATGTTCCCTTGAGGGTGATTTCTTGGAGAAGGAAGGTTAGAACACCAGATGCAGAATGTGAGTCACAGCAGGAGAGACAAACATTACTTCAGAAGGTGTTTGATTATGGTGGCCGCTTGTCTAGTGCAAAATGCTGAGTCCTTGCAAATCCTGGTGATTTCAGTGGCAGCTGAAGGTACTTGGTGAGGCTTTCCAAAAATGCTAAGCATCATTCAAGGTGAGCAACATGCTTTTAATAGGCTTTGGATTAGACTGAAAACATTAGGTGAGATGCTAAGAGCCTTTACTTTGAAAAGGTTATATGTGGAGTTGAGTGCTTTTTAATTTGTGGCACTTGGTGTTCTGTGCATCTTTGAAAACCTTAATGTCAAGCCCTAAAAGAACACTACTTTCTCTTCCCAAGTGTAGCAAATAAATTGTTCTTGACTGTGTTATCCATCTTGTATATATTGAGACTATTAGAAGTGCATGATGTAGGTTTTGTAATTTAATTATGCCAAATTAATATCCTCAGAGATTTGAGTGCACTAAGGTAGGAATATTATGCAGAATGAAATTATTCTATAAAGTCAGCCAGCAGTAGCTTCTTCTCTAAACACTCTGCTCTAAAATGCAAGAGTTTCGTAGGTGAGAATTTAATTAGCCAGGGCCTTTCAAAATTTATCAAGGCTTGAAGTCAACCCAAACCTAAGTTTTCCAACTTCATGCATTTTTAGTTAACTCCATAAAAAGTGGCTAGCAAACCTAAGGATTGGGGGGTGGAATTTTGGAATTGTGTCTAACCCAGTCAGTGTAGTCTTCAGAGAACAAAAATAAATAAATTCATTGTGAACTTGAAGCTGTCAAGTAAATGGATGTTCTTTGAAGTAATGAGTGGCTTCTGTTCTGCCCTGTGTACTTAACATTATGTACTTGCTGTGTGCCTTAAGAAGGCATTTTCCTAATTCTGAAAAATGCCCTACATAAGGGTCTACGTAATCATCACAGACCTTGAGGTCGCTTAATTTCTACTTCTGATTAAGTAAAAGGAAGAAAGCATTGCACAATTGGTGTCCTTAGTCCAGATAAGTTTAAGATGTTTTAGAACAATTTAAATATTTGCAGCCTGTTGACAACATGTTTTATCAGACTTGTCCATGCTGATTTTGAGGGTGGTTCTCAGTGTTGAAGAGAAATATTATATTTCTACACAATCTTATCGGCGAAAATATCAAAAATGAGATTTTAAGTGTCTTAGTTGAGGATGTAAAGTATTTTTTTTTCACATTTAATAAGAATCTGCAAATCTATATCAAGAGCTTATATTTAGATGCTTGCATTTCTTAGGGAATATGTAACATAAAATAGCGGCTTTTTCAATATCTTGACCAGATGCATTGTACTCATGGGAAGTCTGTTTTCCTCAAGCTCAGTGAGGTGGTTATATTTAGCTGATGGTAGACTATTTGTTCTTAAGGGCTTTATCTTCCCACCCCTTTTGTTGTGTAGGCTCTTGGTACAAGATTGAACACGACTGTTTCATAGTGATTTAACAAGTTACCACTTGCCAGCTGAGCTTCTATCACTGATGTTGCAAATGTTGTTAGCTGTACCTCACTGAGCAATAAAATCCAGTCACCTGAGACATCTATGGCAATGCCAAAGTGAATGTGTTTCACCTCAGAGCTGCAATGGGCCAGTACTGGCTATGTGTTTAGTGAAGGTAGCTCAGCAGGCAGAGGAGAATTGTGTTGAATCCTGTGTCTTTGCCTCGACTTTGATAGACTGTAGTTGCTTCAGTTTTGGGGGGGAGGGGGAAAAGAAGTGTTTTCTCTTTGAAAATTAACTTTTTTTTCCTCTTAACTCTGAAACCAGAGTGATGAGAAATCCAGATGCAGTTGCCATAAGAATGTAGGCAGCTGGCATCTGGGCTCTAACACCAACAACTATGTTCCATATGGCCCAGTTTTAACAGCAGAGAATTTTAACAAATGAAAAGGATGAACAATCCATCAAGCTTAAGTACTGTTACTTTCTTATTTTTAGGGAAATGAATTTGTACTGGACTGAGACATGTTATTTGCAGTGACTTCTCTTCAGAACCATCACTTCTAGCTTGAACTAAAGAGAAAGCACGGGTATGATTTCCTTTGCAAAACATCCAAGATTTTGCAGAAATAACTTCAAATACACCTTGAAGACTTCTCTGTTTTATGATAGAATATGCAAATTTGTACCACAGTTAAATAAGCACTGGAGACTGACTGTGGCTATTGCAGCTTTAACACAGCAGCTGACATACTAGTAGAGGCCAAACACCATGGTACGGAGATTGCTGCTGGGACTGCCCAAGCTAGATTTTTTTTTTTCTTTCTTACCTCTCTGAAGCAAATACAGTGTACTGCTGGGTAGCCATCCTTACAGTAAGAAGGAACATCCACGCTAAATGCTTACTGTCGTAATGAGAGTTGCAGCAGTCCTCTGCGGGTTGCAGCTACTCTGAAGTATTGCTATGAAATACAAATCATTCTTTTTACCAAATCTGAGAAAGTTATGAGCAACCTTAAGAGGCGAGTGAGGGTGGTGTTATACATGTTATTCTGGCTGTGGAAATCAAATGAGGTTGCAATATGGTGTAACTTCATCAGCTCTGTTTCAGTGGAGGATCCCCAGTCAAGTGAAAAAAAAAATCTTCCCCATCTGAGTTCAACAGATACTTCTTCCTTTGCGTCTGAAGAATAGAGTCATTAGATCCCAAAGACCTATCCTATCCCTTTTCTGCTTATTTGAGTTGATACATGAATATGTGTGATTAAAAAAATGTCCTAGTTCCCATGAATTTTCCTGGTTTCAATGTCTTTCTGTGTTGATTTCTTACTTTACAGTTGTGACATTGGCCTTTCAAAGCTATTTCAGGTCAAACCCCCCACTATTCTTAGAGCAGTTGTATACCTGAGCATAGGTGATGAGTCAATCAAATTGCAGATTATCTAAGGAAAATAATATGTGTCCGTGTAGGCAATAGCTGCATTACTCTGTAAGAAAACATTTGGAGAGTGATTTTTGGAGGTGATGTAGTGAGGCCTCTGCTTTCCTGAATACCTGGTGACCAAGGATTAGTTGTTTTTCAAACAACTCTAAAGAAAATTGCATTTTCTTTTTCTTGATAAATCTGCAAAAAATCTGGGAAAGGAAAGCTATGCATTTGAAATAGCAAATCTGTCCAGAGGTTATGTGGTCCATATCCCATCTTCCAAGGGTAAAATGATTTTGAACAAGAGCGTGACTGTAACAGTTTTAGTCAGTTGATGCCTAGCACAATTCCAGCAGCTATACTTAGAAAAAATAGTTGGTACTGTAGATAGACTACTTCCTTCCGTCCTACATTTAAAAGAACTACATGGATGAGGAGCCAGAAGGAGACACAAACTGCATGGTCATGCAGATTTTTATCTACAAGCTACCTTGAGCTTTTCGCTACAGTGAAAGGGAAATGGTTTGTAATCGTTTAAGTGTTAAAAGGTTTAGGCTGGGGATAGATGTGGTCACAAATAAGATCCCTACCCTGACATCTGCAAAGAACTGTGTTCACATTGAACAAAGTTGGAGGCCTTCCTATACCATGGAGGCAACTTGGGATTCTTTCCATGTGTCTCTAGATATAAGCTCCTGAGAAACTTGGAAATTGAAAGATGAGAAAGAGGTAGTGCATAAGCTGCTTAAATACACACCAGGACCAGTTCAAATCAGGATTTAATGTATAGTATTGTCGGGAGGAGGGCTGTTGAAAGGTGTGTGCATGAGCAGTGTGGAGGAGATGAGGACGATGTGTACCAGGTTTGGAACAATTGGACTCTGATCTCTGTTGCAGAGTCAAAGACCTCCTTTGAAAGTAAAAGGCAGAAGAAAAAGTGCTTAAGGAGAGAGATGGCATAGCTAGCTGCAATATCTGCTACCAAAACCAGTTCTATATTTTGGGAATTTTCAAAAACCAACACAAAAAAAATAATTTCTAAATCTGTGCATGTCAATTAAAGACTGTGAAGAACTATTGTTGTTTTACTTGCAGTACATGCAGTATGGAGCACTGTAAATATGGAGCTTGGAATGAAGTAATGGTATAGATAGAAATTAAAAAAAAAAGTGAAAAGCCATGTATGGCTTGAGTAATATAAAAGTTTGCATCTCTATAGCATTCTAGTAGGAGGTGCTCTGAGGATTGAACTAAGTCTCTGTGATGGAAGCAATCTACCTTGCACTGTCCTCAAAGTTGTTAAGTTTCTAATATGAGCTGCTTGAATTTTTCTCTCCAGGCTTTCTTCAAGACCTAATATGTAACAGATCACATAGAGGAGTAATGTAGAAATAAAATCTAGAGATTCTAATTTTTCTATCCCATTATAATAAAAATAGCAGATGTGTGTGAAACATACAGTAAAACTACTGAGAGATTGGAATTTGCTACAAGTAAAAGGTGATGGGTGATTTTCTCTCCCCTGTCACAAGTTAAGTGTTCCTTAACCCAAACCACATCTTCCCTCCAAAAAAATCCCCAACCCCCCCAAAACCACCTTAAAAATCCAAACTGTGAAATTCCTTGGTTTTTTTTTAAATATTTCCTAAGACAAAAGCATGAATTCCTTCTGGAAAATTGGTAGTAATATTATTTAATTTAAAAAGTCATAAGTCATTATTTGTGTGCATCAGCTGTAGTCGCTTGAGCTCTTCTAGCAGGTTTTCAGAAGAAGCGGCTATTCTTTTGGGCCTTTCCTGTATCTGTGTAGATCTCTGCTGATAAGTTAAGTAACAATGAGACATATGTATGATGCAAATAACTACTAAGTTGACAGATGGAATAAATGGTTTGAAGTACTTAAATTAACTAACCTCTTTTCAACATCAATACCATAAAGAAAGCATTATTTTGCAAGAGAGTATATTTTCTGTACTTTACAATAACTGAGTAATGATGTGGTAAGGATGCAATTAGATCTAATTTGCTTATGTAAGTGAGCTGAATTAAAAAGATCAATATTCAATCTACTCCTAGTGTGAAAAACAATTAGTTTAATTGACAAAAAGCCTTCTGCTTCAGCTAATTACATAAAAATGACCTAATACTCATGCAAATTAGGATTATTAATAGTACATGAGTATTTTAATTACATAAATCATCGTTACCTGTTAACTGGTATTTTCTCCGTTAATGCAGAAATTTAATTTTCCAGAAAATTTCATTTATTGTTTTCACAAAGTTCTGTGTGCTTTTAAATTACAAACTAACCCGTTTCTTTCTCTCTGGCTCTCAATCTAGACTGAGGTCCTGTGGAAACAATGGAACATCAAAACTCATTGTTCTAACTGTCCAACTAATTATTATTCAATAGACAAGAGGGACCAGCAAATCTGATGTCATACTGATGCTTGGTGTGGGTGATACAGATACAGAACTAGAGGTTAGATGGTACGCAGACAGTTTGTGACTATGGCCAGAGCAGACAGTGATGGGAAGAGAGCAGGACTCCTTCATAGGCAATTGAAAGCACATGAATTAGGTTTCTGTTCTGAATAATCTTTGTTCCCTCTTCAGTCAATGGAGAGTAGACATCTTAATACATGACTTTTATCTGTAAATAGGCTGTACTGTACTCCCCGTAGCGTGGTTGAGTGTAGAGACTGCAGCTTTAAATTATTTTTTATCAAGTCAGTAGGGAAAATAAGCCTCCCAGCCCAGCCTTTCCTTCTCGCTAAGGACACTATATGAAATACAAAACCAGCACTCCTCATCCAGAAATGCTGCTTCAAGAGTGGCATCCAGGCTGCTTACAGGGCTGCTGAAACTTAAGTTGCATCATTTTTGAAAGAGTGGTACTGCCATGGAACTGACCAAGCTGTTATGGCAGAAGTTGCCTAACCAAGTTCTCTTCCTAGCTCAGCCTCTTGCCAGTTCTCTAGTGCAAGGAAAGGATCCTTACATCTTCTGGCAATATAGGCTCCTGCTGTGGGGTCCCCAGGGGTTACCCTGGGGCGGCAGCTGGTTATCAGACAGCCCTCCATCAGCTAAGACACTAATCAATCCATCATAGCAAACTTCCAGTGTCATGAGTGAAGGTCAGGACAAACCTTAGATGCAGCATGTGACTGACTTGTTCCATCCATTTTCCTTTCCCAGTCTTTATGTGGATGAGAGGTAACTAGAGACCATCATGCTAAAGGCAGAGTAAAGTAAAGGTAATTGCGCTTTGGGGAGCGCTGCCTTTGCTATTAGGTAAAAGCTGGTGTTACTCACACTGTTCTCCCTTGTGTTTTTAGTGCTTACGGCACAGTTTAGATTAGGAAATACTGCAATTCTGAGGGGCAGGATAAGTGATGATTTAACCTTTTATAGGAGTCATTCGTCAGTCCAGTGAGAATTGAAAAAAATTAGTGCTGCTGTAAGCCCTTCACAATCCCAACTAAATGTCACTGTTGTGAGCAATGGATGCTGTAAAAGGTACAAAGTTCGGGGAGGGGGATTGATTAAGTCTCTGTACAGATATAGTGCTCTCGGTGACCCTTGAGGTTGAGACTTGCCTTAGGATATAAAGGGGTTTGGATTAAGTCCCAGTCTCTAACTCCCACCTTACCTTCCAGTTTTGTGGGTGCACATTCTATACAGTTCAGTAAATGATGCAAATATAGGACAGTGCAATATTTTTGGTCATTATGCAGACATATCTACATTTCAAAGAAGTGCTTGAATCTTGACTCTTTTAACTACAGGAGAACAGAGATATATCTTAAATTTTTGTTACTTTTTTACAGCCCCTTCTCCCTACAGTTTGTAAGTGCATGCACTCTATCCTTTGACTTCATAAAACCTGTTTAACCCTTCCCAAGCTACTATCATTTATTGATTCAAATAATCCACACAGTCCTGGACTCAAAACTCTCCCTGTCTTGCAATCTGAGTGTACCTTTTTTTTTTTTTTTTTTTTTTAACAGGTCTAAATGCAATTTAATAGATTTTTACCCTGCAGAGAACAAAATCCTCTGCAGAACAGTTGGTATTTTCTGGCTTTCAGCACTGTATGGTAATGTAAATGTCAGGATAGCATAAGGTAATAATTATGAAATCATATTTTGCTGCTTAAAAGAACCAAAAGGTTTCTAAAAAGTAAATAAAACTTGTGTTTTACATTGTAAGCTCTATCAGCCAGTGTCTCTATTTTCATATATTTATGAACAGTATTTAGTGCTGTTTGAATGCAAATGGTATTTATTATAATAATAAAAACTGTGTCCTAGTTCTCTTTTATTAAAAGCTTATAGTGTTCACTACCTACAGTATTTCAGCTACTGAGCAAGACAAAAGAGAGAACAATGCAATTCTGGCTCATCTTTGTAAGAATATGCCAGATTAGTTAAGTCACTTTTCATTCCAGGATGTAGGCTAAGCCAGATAGTTAAGTGTGCCTGTCTTGCAGTGAAATGAATATTGGCTACAGCCTTTTAACCTTTTATTAAAGGCCAGCATCAGTACTTATACCTTCATATCAGAAAAAAAGCAAAAAAGTGGTAATTCTCTTCCAATACAGTAAAGTAGTGAAGTTTGTC
Source organism: Cuculus canorus (assembly GCF_017976375.1). Lineage (NCBI taxonomy): Eukaryota > Metazoa > Chordata > Aves > Cuculiformes > Cuculidae > Cuculus > Cuculus canorus. The sequence goes on from NC_071411.1 coordinate 12,754,488, forward strand.
TTACTAGACCAAGAAATGCAGATAGAAATGTTAGATGAAATCTATGAGGTCATGGAAATTGGACAAATCTGGACTTTGAGTCATAGTTCTCTTATTTTATCTACTGGAGTGCACAGACTGCCCATCATTCTCTATGCCATAAGAATGAGCTAACCTTTGACACTAGGGTCATCCCTGTGGAGTTTAATACAGAGTCTATGTTGGAGCAGAAACTAGCGTCACGATTCTGTAATGTTTTTGTCATCATAGGTAGGTGAAAGGATCTATTTGTATTTCTGTTCCTTATTCTTCATCATCTGAAAAAGTTTTACTTAATGCAATCCTGTTCTTCTGCATAATACATCATTAGTATGCAGTAGAGATTTTGATCATATTCCCACAAATTATGTGAAGGTGTTAAGCATGAATCTTCACAATGCCCAAGTGCATTTTACAACAGCTCCAATGATGCTTTGAGCTATGTTACATTTTTGTTCTGAAGGGGTGTTCCTCAGAGAGGAGGTAGAAAGTTATGTGCTGTCAAAAAGTCTTGATGTGTGTCTAGCCATAAGTTTCATGCTTGAAAAAACAGAGCAAGGTGTTTTCATGGAATACCATGACCTTGGGCTGAGATAGGGGTGTGCACGCATACTGAGAAGGACTAGCATGATGTTAAGACCCTCAGATTCTGTAGATTAGTTGCTAGAAGGAGATGAGCAAAATAATTCTAGAACGATGTCTGCAGTTATTGAATTGAAAATGTAGTAGAAGGTTATGGCCAATAACAGCATAAATATCTGTCCAAACAGTGTTCTGAAAGAAAGTGGGACATGCACACACACAGAGTTCATGTGTATGGGGAGGAGGTGGCCTTTAAATTACTTTTATAGTCTGCAAACAGTAAATCCATGCCATTTCCTCCTGATTGGGAGCTGTTGATGGCATCTTCTCATGTCTGTAAATAAGAACAGATGTGTTGTTACTCATAATAGTTTTGATTAGGGTTTTCCCCAACATAATCTATGTTTGAGTAAGTTGGTCTTGAGAAAACACAGTATTTTTCTGTGCAATTGAGAATTGCCAATCAATGTATTTCCTTCCACACCACTGAAATGGAAAATGTGCATTTCGCATTCATTTGAAAAGAAAACTAAATTGTTCATGAAATACCATAGTCACTTACAAAAAAGTGGAGGAGACAAGTCAGAGTAACACTTAATTACTCTTATTCATTAAAAAGATGTTTAATCAATGGAGAGTGTTAATATCTGAATAGTAAGTTCTGTCTGAATTTAAATTAGTTGTCAGTAGTGACAAATACAGCATAAGAGCTTAAAAAAACCCCAAAACCTAAACCAGGTGATTGTTTTAGGAAAGCACTATTAATAATAAAATCGGAGCATTCAGGGACAGTATTCTATTTTATATTCTTTTGCAGTAATTGTACTCTAGTCTAAGCCAACTTTCTTTCGTCTGAAATGCACATGCTTTAAGAACCAAGAAAAATCCCTGGCTTTTGGGTATGTTTTGAACGCTTATTGCTCAATCTTTTTTTTAATATGAAAATGCATGCTTTACTGCTTATTATATATTTGGTATCAGCATGCTATTTTGCTTGACTGCTTCAGTTGTTTTCTAAATTCAGCCCAATATATGTTAAAAGAGGTGCTATATAAAGGATGATTCATCACAGCAGAAGTCTCCTGACTTGACCAAGTCTCAGTGGCCTCCAGATCAGATGGAAACCAGCACTCATTTATTCTTATGACTAGCCTAAATTTCATGGTTCTGCTGATGAAGTGCTGAAGCACCACATTTGCAAAAGTGCTTGCTCAGCATTTTTCACTTCAGCATCTGGGAACAAATGATTGATTTTTATCCCAAGAATTATCAATATTTAAAAACGAGCAATTATTTGTACAAGCTATAGCACCATTGTAAAATAACTGCTGGCCGTGGTAGATCTACGGAAGTCACAGTCTGAGCAGGCACCCTGAAGTTTAATAAATGTGCTTTAGAGGATGATTTAAATAGATAGTATTGACTGTGTAGCAGAGTGACATTTCTGGAGTAAAAGCAAGTATTAGTGAAAAGCCATTAGGCATTCAGGAGAGAAATGTTTCACAGATTCTTCTTGGAGAAGTCTGGTACTGAGCCAGAGTTAACATATCACAGAGAGGCAACTAGTGCTTTTGGCTGTGCATGTTGGACTTCAGAGGAAGGTTTAGTGAGTGTACGCTGTCCTCTGCTTCTGAGTAAGTGGTAGTTTACAGAATTGGAGAGTATGATGGCAAAATAAATTCACAATAATTCTAGTGTTTAAGGTGTTTTGCAAAAATTGGTAGAAAAGGGTATTCCAGTGTGGTTTTGTGGGTTTGTTTTGTGGGTTTTCTGTTTGTTTTTAACAACAACAAAAAAAGGTCAAATTGACGATAGCCCTGACCTCTGTGTTAGATTGAACTATCACCTTATCGTTAAGAGCAGCTACAAGGTCCAACACAAAAAACACCAAAGCTAACCCTATAGTTTGAGAACCAAGAGTAGGAGGGGTAACAAGATGGTTCTAACCCTTCACAGTGGGACAAGGCTCAACTCAATCACTTTACTCAGTATGAGTGGACATGTGTTCAAATAGGGATGTTTTCTTACTCTCAGCTGGAAATGTCAGTGTGCAAGAGTGAACAGTGAGTTAACGTCTAGTTTCTTAAGAAACTAAAGAAATCCACAGCAGAAATATTTCAATTATTGATTGAGGCTTACAGTGAGATCCCAATGATCAAGTCGGTACTCAAAGGAACCCATTTTTTGACGGTAAAAGATGTGAAAGCAAAAATGATAGAGATCCTCAACAGCCTTTCAGAAAATGATCTACAGAACTACTTTGAAAGTTGGAAGCATCGTATGCAGCTGTGGGTCATCTCAGAAGAGAACTATTTGAAGGGGGTCATACTTGATTTTCTTAATTTGCTCAAAAAAAAAGACTGCTTGTAACTCTTTTTTAATATCAGACGTATTCTTAATTTGTCATTTAGTTCATCAATACTGTGTTATGTGGGTAAATTGATAAATAACAAAAACTCAGACTTGCTCACTTAAATTTTTCATTTAGGCCAAAATTTTCAGTCAGCATAAAGTATGAGCTGAATGGTGCTGTGGTGCTGTGTGCTGGGTACCTGGTTTTCATGGCTTAGCCTCCAAGGTCAGATTTGGCTCTTTGGATACTTTATGGAATCATTTGAGAATAGCTGATAATCTGTTATTAGGTAAAAATATGTAAAGTATTAGTAAAAATAGTGATGTTAGATATGAAGAAAAATACTTCACAATTTCCTTTTTAAATTTCTAATTTTTTCAAGCAAAGGCAAGTTTTAAGATAGAAAATAGTAGAAACTGAAGGACTGTTTCCATGGGCAGACTGTCATAATGAGTGCATCCTACTACTCTTTGTAGAGATTGGCTAATGCATTACGTTTTTGTTTGGCTAGCTCATTAACGCTTTCTGAAATTCTCTTCCCTCTCTTTCCTTCCCTCCTGTTTCCATGAACATTTGTACTGAATTTAAATTTTGCAGACTGCAATAAGCTTTCCTTATGTGTGTAAGCATGCAGGTCACATAGGCCTTTCCACATCATAGCATGTGGGAAAGGCAGTCGTTAATGAGAATTGTCAAAGTGAGAAAAGAGAACGTTGTTGCAAGCAAATTCCAGGAGCACACTGATTATAAAGGACTTTGCTCCTTTCTGTAAACTTGCAGACTGGTAAATGGTGAATACAAGCTTGTAAACTTGCCGCACAGATTATTGTTTTACAGTCAGGCTTTTTACTGTAGCTAAATTGGACAGCTTTCCACATGACGTTCGTATTTGTATTGTTCCACCACCATCTATGCCTTTGTGCATGTTCAGACTGATAACAGGCCCTTGATTAGAGGACAAGATGATAGCCTTTTATACTTTGGGTAAGTCAGGAGCACTTTGAACACAGATGAAGCTCTGCTTGAGACTGGTTTACATCACCACTGTTCAGCTTTTCTGTATCACGTAAAATGTTGGGAGCATTCCATTAAGTGTAATGCTGAAAATAAATAGAAAATTCAGGTTTGTTTGATGCTATGTAGTTCAGTTCAAAGCTGAAATAACCTCAGTCCTGGCTTTTCACTGCCTGTACACTGCATTTGTCTCTGATCTGGTGGAAGCTTTGGATGAGTGCACAGCGTGTAAATCTAGTGCATCTATGAAGAGATGTGCATTCATTAACTTTCACTTGTAGCTATCCGCCAGCATGATCCATTGGACCAATTAAGGTTATGAATATTGTGTGTTGATAGCATTTTAATATACTTTCTGCTGGCAAGTACATCTGAAACATCTCACTTGAAACGAGCAGTCTCAGGAGGAGAGTCCTGCATTCAACATTATATTATAGTTTCACAATGGTAATCAGTGATTTTACAATGGCTTTAAATCAATGGTCTATTCCCGTGTAGAGGTAAATATTTAAGTTTTTTTAACAAAAACTTTTAAACACGTAGCTTGAGGAAAACTTCTGTTGGAACTCTTTCCATTGCCTTTTATGATATGACCTCTACAAATATCAACAAAAGATTTCTTAACAATGTTAAGAACAGAAATTACAGTCTCTTTCAGGGATGTCTCTTTAATAAAAAGTACAAAAGAATTCCTAAAATATTCACGTTTCTGGTAGTTATCAGATGATTTTTTTTTTTTCTCACAGTAGTGTTTTGGGTCTTTTTTAAACAAAGAAACACCCCCAAATATCCCAAATATTTTCTTTTCAATTAGTTTTTCGCACAGATCACTCAAATTCAGTGGCAATGGCTGCAATAAGACAGAAAACTTTTGATAGCGGTCACCAAATAAAAGGCTCAAATGGCTACTTTTTAATGTGTGTAGTTACAGGGATTTCACGCGTCACTGAAAATAGATCTGTTCTTTTGAAATCTGGTTGATGTGTCATGAGAACATAGGACCGCAGTTCCCTGTATCTAAGGGGAATTCTGCTCGTACATTGCAGTGTATTTCCAGAGGATTTATGTTTTTCCTTAATATCTATTACTGAACTGATTTGCATGAAAACAGGATCTTTGTTCCATAGGGATTCATTGGATCCAGATGTTTGATTTCTGTGAAGTCATAATCTCATCTGTGACATTACATTTGGTTGTGGCAAAATGATGATGGCGACAAAGAAAAGATTATGACTTTTGTAAGGCTTAAGCACCTGCAACTGATAGATTCCAATAAAACAAAGACCTTGTTTCCATGCAAATTTATTCTGCAATATGAAATTTTGTGAGGGGGTTGAGGCAAAGGAAACCAGAACTAAGGAAGCATTGATACAGAGAGAATAAGCTAAGCTTTGCCTGTTAAAAGCCTGCTCTGCTACTTGGTAGGTCCTTGCCCATCCCAAGGGAGCTATGCCCATGTCCTCGCCACCCACTCATCTTCTTCAGAATTCCCGGTTCTAACCTTGTCCTGCATTAGATAGTTTGTCTTTAAAGGTGTAGACTATGCTAAGACTATATTATTTTGACCTCTGTTTAGGCTCTTTTCCAGTGTCTGCCTCAGCCCTTCTGGAGTTAATGCTGGGGTTTTGATTAAGTCTCATTTCTGTTATTCTAAGTCTTAGTTTTCTCTGGCCAGTATCTCTAATTCAGAGGAACTGACGTACAGAATTTTGTACTAGCAACACAGGAAAGTTGCCTTGAAATGGTTAAGACCTCAGGAGTCTTATTCTATGTATCTCAAGAGGCTTGCAAGCTAGATGTTTCATTGTTCTTCAGGATACCTCCCTAGGTAACTTATAGATAGCTCTAGGAATAGTGCACCAGAATCAAATGAATGCTTCCTCTGCCTTCCTAATTATTTTTACTTCTTTTTTGCTGGGTATTATGTAGTTCAGCTGGAAACAACATTGGTTTTTTTTCTAACAAAACAAACAAACAAAATCCACTTCCTCTTGAATTTTAGCAGGAAGTGAAAATCTGGCATAGACGTTAGTGTCCAGACATCTGCAGCATGCACTGCAACAAAGAATTGGAAAAAAAGATATTGGAGGGAGGTTATTTTAGAATTTTCATTAATCCAACCTTTGCCAGTCATCAGTGTATTTATAATTGGAAATCTAGCTTTGGAAACTAAAACTATACTAACACACTGAAGTTGTTCATCCTGTCACCTCCATCATCATGTCCTGGCCACCATCTCTCTTCAGAGAAGGTGATAAAGTTCAATGTTTTATCCAAGTCTTTTACAGCCTCATTTTTAAGTAATTTTTTATCTTTATTCTTTTCTACTCTTTCTTTCTCTCTGTATAATTAAACAGCTGCTCTAACTGTATGCCTGTAGGCACCAATGTCTTGACTCTGGTCTTTCCCTCCTAGCCACGTACAACTAGAATTTTATTGTTTCTTGAACTAGTATCCATTGTCTGGCATGTAAGAATGTTTAATTTTCCCATTATCCTTCAGAGGAAATTCCTTGTTTAGTGAAGTCCTTTGAACTCTTTATTATATATGTGACCTTTATAATAGAAATTCTTTGTTCGTGGATTTGTCTTTCAGTGTTTTTTTTGTGACATATAGTATCTTAGTAAAAAAAAAAAGACAGTCGATTCCTGAATTATTCCAATCTATAATTTTTTTTGATGCTGCAAGATCCCAGAATTACTATAAAATGTGTTTATGCACCTTAAATTAATTTGTAGCCCTTAGATTTGCTTGCAGTAGCTGTTAGTCTAGACACAAGCACATGTTCTGTGGCCATGCTGAAAGTTTATAAAGGCAGTTTGTTTTTTTATTATTATGCAAAAGATAAGTCTTGGGCTGCATGGTATAATTTGTAATACTGGATATTTCATCTTTATTAGGTTTAATAGTATCAAGTATTCTGATTGTTTTAACAAGTTTAGTCAAATGTCAAATCTAGTTAGTATAATTTATCAATAAAATTTAAAATTTTTGCCTCCAGCTTTGGACTGGCAATTTTGTGTATACGTCTGTGTATAATATATAAAGATTCATTGTTGGCTCTAACAGAACAGAGATTAAGCTTACAATATAAAATAAGAAGTCACACCCTACAGAAGGCTTGAGGGGAACATTAGAAACAAGGAGTATTTGTCACTTCCAAGCTAAGGCAAAGTGGTTATAAATGCATTGTTCACATTAACGTCACAGTTTCTTTTGGATAGACTGTGCAAAAAGACTTTAAAATTATTAAAATGAAGAAACTAAGTTACCAGGAACAGTAGAACTACTGATCATAGGTAGAAAGGTAATGTTTAGGGAGTAACCGAGTTTAGCTGTTTGCCACTGTAGAAATACAGAAATATGAAGAAGGCCCTAACCAAAGAGAGTGGTCTGATAGATAATTCAAGATGTAGATAGATTATACTGTATGAGCAAGGTGAATAATGAAGTGAGTGAAAATGTCATCTTAATTGCATGTTTTATAAGCATAACAGCCCAGGAGGAGAATTTTCTTTTTTTTTTTTTTTTTTTTTCAGTAGCCACTTAGTGCTTCATTAAAAAAAAAAAAAAATATGGAGTAATGACGGCAAAGAAATTAAGTGGTATGAATAGAATTTAATGTTTGAAGAGAACAACTGGTATAGAGGCAATGCTGGAAATGTGGTGGCGACTCATGTATTTGTGCTTAGTATTGTTTCCCACCCAGAAAGAACTTACGGGTTTAGCTGGGATAACATTTTGCATTTTCACTTTGGGAGAAGGTGAGATTACATGTGTTGAGTGTGACAGTTCTGAGAGAGTTTAAAGCATGCAGCACATGTGCTAAAATACACTTCCGTTAGAGGGAGCAAATGCAAATCGGGCAGGATTAAGCCGGGCTTCCACAGGCAGTTCTAGTACGTCTGTTCTGTAGCGCTGAGCTGGGAAATGAGAGTTAGGAAGTGATTGCATGGACGTTCAGCTGCTCTCTCCAGCTCCCTGACTGTGTCAATGTGTCTATCTGTCAGAGAACACCTCTGTCGTCTCTTAGAGAATGGACTGAAGGGGTAGCCCCAAGTGGGAATGGAGAAGTGGAGGGAGAAACAGCTTGCCCCTCTATGTCCAAATCGCCACCACATCGCATTTCTCCTACCTTGTTGTCTTTGAAAAAGCTTATAATGTGCTTAAAGATATCTTTACAGTGCTGAATTAACTGAAAAATAAATCTGTAAAGGAACCTGAACTATCTTCCATGGTGCAGAAATGTGGAAAACCGAAGATTGTGTTTTAGGGAAGATCTAGATATCAATTGAAACTCAATTTCTATAGTGATGTAACTGCTGCTCTGGGTTGCATGTGTCCTACTTCAGGCTACAGCATCCATTTGGCTCTTGCACAGAACCGATCAATTTTAGGACATCCACAGTCTTTCACAACTTAAAACATAAAAGTAAGTCTGACTCTTTTAATCCTGAATCAGGTCTAAAATGATTAACATTTATTATGTAGCCACTTAATGGCTAGTGGCTATCCAGTCAAAGGAGATTTATATCTCCTTATAACAGCTTAATGTGTACTTATGCTCCTCCAGGGTCCCTTGTCCAGCTGAATGGCCAAAATGAACATGTTCAGTACTTTCTCTTAGAGCAAACCATAGACCCAATGGCTACTTGCACGTTTTTATCTGATATATCTTGTCAAGGATAATGGCAATGCTGAACTAAGCTGTAACAGCAAATCTCATGCACGGTTCTGCCTGCAAGAAACTGTTTTCAGGGACTGTCCTAAACTGTCAGAACGGGTGTTTTTGCTCTGTAGAGGATTGTGTGACACTGTGCTAGTACTTGGATATAAAATGAAGCATATCACTGTCAAAAAAAATTGGCTTAGAGGGATTACTGAACAGCACACTCGCTATTCTCATTTGAAGTTGGAAATGTTTAGCATAGTACATACGACCTTCAGGTATCCTTGTGTGAAGCCCAGATTCAGACGCACTGAACATTTGACCTAAAGAATAATACTGGCATTGAGTGTGAGGTTTGTCTAACTGTTCTTATTTTGTGCCAAGTATAGTTTTTACATTCTTGAGCATAAGTAGAGACAACTCTATTGAAGTAGTAGTGAAGTATCACAGCTACATAGCATGGCAAATAATGCAGTTAAACTGAGTGTACTTGAAGGAATCAGCTGAACACAACATTTTCTTAAAGGCCCACTCTGGAAGTCCATGGTATTTCCTTATTTTTAAACCTTTTAGGATGATGGAATAAATCCTTATTTATTATGAAAACATAAATCCAATAAATCCTCTGACTTCTTCATGGATATTAGCCAATCTATCCTGGAAAAAGATCCAGAAAAAAAATCAAATAGTAAATTTTCAGTTTAACAAAAACAGTTTAACCTCTGTGTTTGTCTATTGCTCACAAGACAGGAAAGTAATCTGCTACTTGCATGAGCAGGCAACTGCATTAACATTTTTTTCTCTTCTCTTTGGCTTGCATTGTAAGAGTAAAAATTAGTGAATCTAATCCTTCCATAGTCTCTGTAAAGGAGCTGTGTATCATGGGGAATGATTTTTAAATCGTTCCCTTGCCCTGATTCACCTATCTCAGCAGATGAGGTGATTGCTCTTGCATTTCGATTGTTACCCAGAATTGCTTATCTGGTCTTCGCATGCATTCTTGCATGAAGTTGCTTAGTAAAATGTCCTGAAAGCCTTGCTGAAATAATCTGTTAAATCGGGTCTCGTCTGCATGAAGTTTCTTCTTGTAGGATCATTTGAATCCCAGGCCTTTTTAATTAGTGCAGTCTAATCAGCAGTATTGCAAGATCTTCCTGGCTCCCTTTGATTCAGTTGCCCATTGTCCCACAAAGTGCCTTGAATTTTGCAGCATTCAGGGAGAGAGCTATGGCAGTTTTACCTGAGACTTTATTCTGAGAAGTAAACAGACTCCCAAAAGTATCTACTCCCGTGCTGCCTGTAGCAGAGCTATTTTGATGTGAAGCATAAATGACATAAAGTTGTATTAAAAAAGACAGTAGCTGTCCTGATTCCAAATATAAGTGAATGTGTTGAGCCTCAGTGCTCAGAAAGAAAATAGACTGTACTTTGTGCCCATAATCAGCATGTTTCCAGGAGACTAGGAAATGTTTTATGATATTATTCACAACCGTTGCACCACCAGGAGCAGTCCTGCATTTCAACTTAATTGAGCCACTGCTATGACATAGCCAAGCTTTTCAAGTGGTAAAATTGTAATTATAGAGAGTGCTTTTTTGGCACTTTCTATTGGATAGCTGCTTTCAAAATATTAAGCTTTCAAATATATCTGTGAGGAAGATTTTCCTGGGGAAGCTTTAGATGCACACTTCCAATGCCAAGCTCCTGGTTCCTTAGGAGAGAGAACAGCATGTATTGTGTCTTGAAATGGTGCATTCTAATCTCATTTCCCTGCATATCTGCTGTAGGGCAACCTCTTCCTTCCAAGGTGTACGGATGGATTGTGCACCAGGAGCTCAGAGATAAGGTGGTACCTAAACTATTTCAGGAGCAGGTCTGTGATTGTTCTAGCCTATGAGGCAAAGTGGAAAACTTGTCATCTGCTCACTTTTTCTCTCCTGTAATAGGCCCTTAAGCAGCCAGTTATGGAGTGTGGTATTTTTCTGAACCTTAGTGCTAATAATGCACATATAAGCAGAGAATCTAACAATATATAGAGAGAGAACAGCACAGAGCTGGCAGCAATGTTGAAGCTGCAGTTAATCACAAATTTTTAGCAGCTGCTAAGAGAGGTATGACTCAACCAAAGGTCACAATTTAAAGCTGTCAAGAGTTGATTCTGCAGAATCTGTCTCTCACCTGAAAGCTACATCTGAGGTACAGAGTGGCCCAAGTGCCTGTTCGCATCACATAACATGGAACAAAAATTAAAATGTACTGAGCCAAAAGAACAGCATTTAGATAGCATGCTGGCTGCAAGAGTATAGAGGCAAAAAAAATGAAATTGGGGAAAAGGAGCAGCATGTGTAACAAGGGATCCCCTCCTTTTGTTTTTTCTGTTGTTGCTGGAGAACAAAACCATTGTGCACATTTTGATTTCCAGGGGTGCTGTGCAAACCATGTCAAAAAAACCCTAACTTCACCTGAACTTCTCAGAGCGTGGATACTATTGAAGGCATATATTCAGAGTGACTGCCTGCCTCTTTCCTCCCACATGACAGAAAACATTATATTTTGGCTTAAAAAAAGTCTCCTGTTTTTATTGGTCTGGATTTTTGTGGGATTTTTTTTCTTCTTTACCTTCAGTTGTGGTGCGCTGTGATGTTCCATTGCTGTGCAAAGCTCGGGGACATCACCCGACATGCACCACTCACGCTGCTGTATCAATGCAAATCATTGTTGGCTTTCCTTGCCTTTCATGCTAGACTGTCTGGCACTATAATTGCTTGGTTCTAATATTTCCTTTCCCAAGGCTATCAATTTGTTTTCGATTTCTCCACCTGTTGGGTTGGCTCAGGTATCCCACAGGGTTTTGTCCTAGGCATCCACTACTTAAGTTAATTTATTGTGCTCCCATCTCTGGAACATAGGCACCCTGAAGCACTTTTACAAAGAGGATTTTATTATAGGGTTGTTTTTGTTTTCCAGAGATTTTGGCAGGAATGTAGTTTGACTTTTCTTCTTTATTTTCTCCCTGCAAGTCTTGTTGTGGACCTCATTATTATTGCACTGCATAAATATAAATTCTTTGACCAATTTGCTGATCGATAATAGTGTGTTGTGCCCATCCACTGTCACAGTGCCCATCCACTGTCACAGTGCATGCTGAGCAAGTGGACAGGATGGGGAAGAGCACCTGAAAAAAAGGTCTTTGCAGATGATTGTTTCCACCTAATTCATCTGCCTTTCCTGTGGTTAACCTTGAAAACTACTTCATAAGAAGATGGACACAGGCCAAATTTTGCTTTCTGCAGCATGGTTTCCAAAAGGCAGAACTTAGCCTGGGGGAAGGCACAGGAAAATAAGCTGCAATAGCATGGCTAAAAAGAGTAGAGGAAAAAAGAGTTTGCTCTGCTAGCCAAAGCTCAAGGCCTCTCACTGTACTGTCTTAGTAGAGAACTGGAATAAGTATAGAAACAAACGTAGCATTGAATCGCTTCTGCGCTAGATATTTGAGGCTTTTTAGACCTGTATCTGTAAATTAGTGTTCTAAAGGCCTGTATAAGAAGTTATTGGCTGTAAGAGGCCTAGAAATGCATAAAATACTGAGGCATTGAAGGCATTCTTTTTTACTTTTGTTTTAACTTTTTAGTCTCGTGTTCTGGCCGAGGCAAGAATGCAAGATGTGCTTTCCACAAGGGTCGACTCCAAACAGCATTTACAGTGAGGGGTAGAAACAGTTGCTGTTGCCTTTTGAGCAGTTTAAAATATCCAGAGCAGGGCCCTAAAACTTCATTATAAGTTCTATGTAAGTATTTAATTGTTCATATTAGCCATCTAAGGGGAAAGGATGTGCCTTACCTGTTTAATAACTGGATATAGATGTGAACTGAAGAGAGGGTTAGGGCAGCATGGGTTAGGGCTTTAACCACCTAATTGTGAGTGTAGATAAGCACAGCAGAGAACAGTCCTTCATGGGCAGGAGGATGCACAGAGTATCCTTTTTGGTCTCTTCAGGTGAGATTCGTGTATAAGCATAGCAGAGTTGTGTTTATATGAAGAACAGGGAGAAAAAAATAAAAACACTCGTTGCAGGATCTGCTCCATGGGCTCTTGATAAGAATGTAAAGAAAATAGCTTCTATGTAAGACAAATTCCTGTCACCTTGGTGACAGTGTCCACTGCTAAATTGCACTCTCTATAACAATTTTTTTTTTGCTCTTCCTATTTTGATATATTAATACTAAAATATAGAGTACTTTGTCTTATCTATCTTTATTTTCTTCCTAGCAGACAAAGAATTTAAAAATAGCATGAGCAGTGGGTTTCTGTTTTTGCTGCGGTTTAGTCAATTTAGTTTTTGATTTGTGTGATCCAAGAATGTTTGGGGTTGGAGGTCTAGCTAAGAGAGGGAGTGAAAGCAAACCTTAAATCTCTTGGTAAAATGCTTGTTCTGCTCTTTCTGCTGGAGGGGGGTGAAAAAAAAAAAAAAAAAGAAAAGATAAACAGCAGAGCCATTACCACTTGGCCTGAATCCAGTCCCTTAGTTACATCTATGCCTTTAACTCTGCCTGAGAAAGTCATTTTAAAGAAATACAGTTATTACATGCATTAGTCCTCACATCCTGGGAGGTACATCTGTACTCTTCAATCTTTTTGGATTACCTCAAATGTTTCCTGAAGGCTTTTAAATCCTTTTCTTCTTCTAGTTTCACAGTCAGAAAAAATCTGCAAGTGGCTTGCAAACTGTTTTTAAAAACCAGGAAAGCTAGCAAGAAAATTCAAAATGGTCTGTAAAAGCGCTGCAGATGGAATTCAACAGAAGCAGAGCTTCCCTGTAGAATGAAGTGTGAGTAACTTCTCAGATTCTATTCTCAAATCAATATTTTCTGAAAATACAGGCCATCCGCTCAGCTGGTCAAAATTATTGTGGCTTCCCTGATTTCTGTGAATATGTACCAGTTTACTGCTGCTGAAAACATGTCCCAGTGGCATAAGTGTGCTCAGACTTCAAAATAAACCCTAAATCATACACATGATTCTGATAATACTTTTATTAGTCTTTCACTGATGAAACTTGGTGGTGCTCTTCCTGGTTTATATCAACGTGAACTGAAACAGAATGAAGTCCAGGATCACTAATCATTTGGATTTGGTCTTTGGACATAGGTCTGAAATGTGATCAGAGATAATTGTCCACTGTTTGATGTTCTGAGGTTAAAAATGAGGCCAAACTGAACTCTTTGTTACAATGCATTCCTCAGTAAATGTCTCTCTATTTGCTTGGAGTCGTAACGAGATCACAATTATGTTCTATAAAATGATTCATCCAAAAGACAGTTGCTATCTAATGCCGCTGGTTTTACTGATGCCATTTGTAGTATCTATGAAACTGTTCTATGTTTCATCCCCTGCTACTGGTAGTACTGCACGTTTGACTTCTGGATATGGGCCACAATGGATTTGCCATCTGCAGAGCTTCTGGTTTGACTCCCGTCTTAGATCTTCTCCAAAAAGTAGCAAATAATGAGCAGGCCTGGTGACAGTCAGTTGAGCCAATGGAGAACGTGGTTAGGGCACTGGGTTCCCCACCATGGCGTATGGATCGCTATCTTAACAGTGCCCAGAACAATCTCCAAATGGCTTGTCTGTTTCTGAAAGCAGGTGGTTCGCATGGACTAGTGAAGAAACGTGAATTAAAACAGAGTCCTTAGTGCATTATAAATGGAAAGAATGAAAAGATCCATAAGAATTGCTTATAGTTTGCTTTTCCTGTGCAAGCTTCCCAGTGGCAAAACTAGTTGTAAGGGACTTGGAACTTACATGCAGCATAACTAGTTTCCAGGAGTTCATTCTTCACTCTTCTTTCTTTCACTTTACTACAATGGATGTTTACTGCTCAACCAAATTCCTATGTTGCAGATATTTTTTTTTTTTTGGATGATTGCCTTCAAACCAATATTAACCATTCCATGGGAAAGATCCTGTGGCAGGATTTTCAGGCATGGATCTGTATCCTGCAGGTCCTGGAGCCTCGATGGAGAGCTGAAGCATGTTTAGATGTGAAAACTGTTATAGCAACATAGTAGTCATAGTAGCTACAGACTGACACATCTATATGGAATATATAGAGATAAAAATTGAAAGCAACAAAAAAAAGATAGGATTTGCTTTAAAATTAGTATCAAGGAATTCATGCACAATATTCACTTTTAGCAGGCTTTAGAGGCAACTTTTCTTACAATATCAGCATGAAACTTTTCCCCTTTTGGTTTAGCTTATGTGCAAGGCAAAAAAAAACCCTGATGTTTTCTTTCCTATAAATTGTGCAGTTCAAAGGTCAATAATGCTATCATGTATCACAGATCACTTGCCATGCCACCTAGAGCTTCAGGGCACGTGTTTTAATGCTATCTGACAGCCTGTTCTTAGCAGATTTAGTACATACTCGTAATATATTAGTAGTCTCATTTTTAGATTTAGCTTTCAACCCAAATAACAGTGGGAAATGGATTGCCAGCTCAGTGGTTTCAGACTGGAACCAGATTGCTGTGTATGAGTTATAGCCATAAAAGTTGCAGCAAGATCCTGGATGAGACGTGATAAATGGGAGATGTTTTGTGCACGTGTGCTGGTTTTGGGTGGGATAGAGTTCGTTTTCTCCACAGCAGCTAGTTCTGGATTCGTGCTGGAAAGAGTGTTGACAATACAGGGATGTTTCAGTTACTTCTGAGCAGTGCTTACACAGCTTCAAGGACTTTTCTGTTGTTCTTCCCACCCCAGCAGTGAGGATGCTGGAGGTGTACAGGAAACTGGAAGGGAACACAGCTGGGACAACTGACCCAAGGGATATTCCACACCATATAATGCCATGCTCAGTATATGTAGCTGGAGAAAGAAAAAGGAAGAGAGGGACGTTTGGAGTGGTGGTGTTTGTCTTCCCAAGAAACTATTACATGTGATAGAGCCCGGCTTTCCTGGAGATGTCTGAACAGCAGCCTGCTGATGGGAAGTGGTGAATGAATTCCTTGTTTTGCTTTGCTTGCATGCGTGGCTTTTCCTCTATCTATCTATTAAAGTGTCTTTATCTCAACCCATGAGATTTCTCGCTGTTACCCTTCCAATTCTCTCACCCATCCCACTGAAGGGAGAGCGAGTAAGCAGCTGTGTGCTGCTTGGTTGCTGACTGGGGTTAAACTAAGACATACTTGCTTTCGTTAGGGTAGCCTAAAAGATAATCTGAATTTTCAGACTAAAGAAAGGCTTGGCTGGGTGGCTACATTTCCACTCATTTGCAGTGCAGCACCATGAGAGACAGTCACTCTTTTGTGCTGAGAGGCAAAAAAGCTCAGCATACCTTAGAGTTTGCGGTATAGTTATCCATTGTGCTATAAAGTTAGTATCAAAGCTCCATTAACTTTACAGAGGCCAGAATGCTTCTTCCCAGCCCTACTTTATTAATTTCTCAAATTGGGAAGAAATGGGGAGATCTTTGCTGATGACCTTTATCTCTGTTCACTTTCTGTTGTGAAAGCGCGGGTTACTTACTAATTTCTGTCATGGGATCTTAGTTACAGGGAAGCCTTTTCAGGGCTAAGTAGTGTTGGAACATAGGAGTACAATCGTCCCTTAGTGGTAAATAACAAATACAGCATTGACCTACAACCCAAGCTAGTATGTGAGTTCTCTATTATGAATACTGAAGGAATAATGATTACACGTCCCTGTGATTAACATTAGTCAGTCATATCCCAATGATACTGGCTTACTGAAGCAGAATTATCAAACTTAAGTAGTTCGCTCATTAATTTGCTTATATATACACTCCAGTTTCCCTGGGGAATAACTGCTTTTTAGTTCTGACAAACCCCATTTGCTCTTTAAATTAAAACTCAGGTATTCAGTAATAGCATTGAAACTGAAATGTTCCAGCCTACAGCAGGCATGTTCTTATATCTGCAGTGATTACTTGACACAACCAAAACAAAGTCATTGTAAAATAACATTGTCAGATCCTTCTCCTAAAATTATCTCAAAATTGATGTCTTTTAACAGACTATAAAATAGCTTCAGAATATCTCACCTCTTCTAGTGGAAGCTGATGTCACCCTGCAATAGAGTTGTTTTTGTACAGAAGATGTCTGTCATAACTTACTATTTTTAAATGTTCCTTGGCTATTAAAGCTGTCTTTATGTCCTTCTACTATCTTTATTTGCTATTCATATTCAGTTTCCCAGCACTTCATTTTCTGAGTTTTGCTGCGCAAAGGAATTGTTAAAAATAAACCTCCTAAATGAATTATTTGTGTGGGGCTCATACCATTATCTAAAAGGTGTTTGCAGTAATCTTTTTAGATCCTTGAGAGAACTTTTTTTAAATTGGTGGGGGTGGGGGGATCGTAATTTCAAAAGTAGCATTATTTGAATAACTTTAAGTAACGCTTTCTATGGTAAAGTATTGTCTTACTAGCTGTTTTTCTCGCTGAAATGTAGAGAGTTTGGACTGTTGGCTGGTATAGTTGTTAACCTACTCTTACAAGAGAAAAAATTTGTGGGTTTTTTATTGTTTTTTTTTTTTTTTGACCTTTCTTGTTTACCTGTTCTATATAAAATAAAATTATAAATACAAATGTAATTCTATCTTGCCTACAGACCTCTCATGGGAATGCAATGCTGCAGCAGATCTAAGAAAACCTACCAGAATTACGTATTTAAAATGTCTCATTTAGCTCAAATTATCAACTGGGGCTAAATAGCAACCCAGCCCTATTTGTTTGCCTTCTACTAGATTTTTCATGGAATATTTGCTGTGTTCAGGCAGAACAGGGTAGAAAGTCTATGAAAGTGTATAAAAAGGAAATAGCAGAAGGAAAATTTGCTCTCCTACTACAACACTTAAAACATTGCAAATGTATGTGTTCATACATTGTTTACTGGGTAATATTTGTTCACTCCATTTTTTCTACTAAGGCAGACATATATCTCTATAAAAAGATCTGCTTTCTAGTGATTGTTGGTGTTCCCACGGACTGAAAAAAAAAAAACCAACCCAACCCTATTTTGCTTCATGGCATTAAAAAAGCTTGCATTTTTATGAATCAAGGTAAAATATAAACCTATCCAGACTAAAACTTGCTGAAATTAATGTCACTCGTTTATGCATGCATTTATTTTATTTATTTGGCCTTTTTAACAAGTTCAGTGCTTCACAGAGCAGGGTCTGCAGTGCCTCTGGGGTTACAAAATGGTGACATGAAAGCTGCAGGAGCTGAAACTTCTACTTGCAAAATGGCTTTGCTTTGTAAGTTATATGTTATTTCAAGTTAATTTGTCTTATGCCACAGAAGGGGAAACGCCCTCAAAAGACTGTGGTACAGTACTTTCCAATGTGGCAATGACAAATCCATCTTCCCTCCAGTGGCAGCGTTTTCCTGCAGCGGACAGGCATATCCATTTCAAGAACTCAACTTTTTGCTCTCTGACAAAGTAAAATTACAGCAAAATGTTAGGTCGCAGTAGTCTGGCAAAACCCCTTATCTAGTCTGTCTGGCCTTGAAGTAGGTATGTATACCTTCACTGAGTATGTTGGTCTTTCTATCACATCTTTGGGGCTCTCTTGTGTCTCCAAAGTAGTCTCCAAAAACTTGATGTAGCTGTTTCTTAAAACTTAGGATTTCTTATTGGTTTCTAAGGTAGCAAACCCACCTGTTTTCAAAATAATTTTTTTTTTTCAGAAGCCAGTTAAACTGTAAGCAGAGCTGTTTTTTCTTGTTTGTTGTTTCTTTTTTTTTTTCTTTTTGAGAGGCAAAATGATCGTATTACAGAAAGGGAAATAAAGATGTTAGAGTTGGTTCCATTTTGCTGAAATTGAAAGGCTCCTGGCTAAGTTTACGAAGAGGAATGTTCTCTCATGAAAGAGATGCTTGTGCCAAAACCATCCACTGCTGTTTGGCTTCAAACTCTGTTTTATCATTTATGCTCTGTTTTCTGCTGTTGCTCTTCCTTTGTACTGTCAGCTCATCCTCTTTCATGAGCTGACTATAAGGCTCAGAGATCTTGTTAGGAACATAAAATCCTGTATAAATTGTCAGCAATAAAATATTATTTGTTTATTTAACCATGGAAGCCTTATAATGTAAGTAGTCCAGCAGTAACACACTTGAACAGTTTTTTAAAGACTGTTACCCTCTATCAGTTATAATGGCTGGATTTCTTGCCCTTCTTTGACTGTATCTTTGACAAGTTAGGAAATAAAAGATAAGCAAATGCATGTTCTCGGTCACAGATGTTGAAAATGAGTTTCTGGTTATTGTGGGTTTTTTTCTGCTCTGACTGCATTCTAAAAAAAAGCCATTCACTGATAATTTTGCTAATGAAACTTAAGTTACAGATCTGAATCTTGAATTTGTGTAGCAAAAGCTATTTTAAAAATTGGAAGTTTTTGGTGTGCAGTGGACTTTGTTGAAGTATATCTTATACAAGGCTCTGGGCATGTAGATCAAGCTAGGTTCTCAAAGGCCATGACTTCAGTAGGACTGACTTCCTCCTTCCCCAAGCCATGGCTGGGATGACCCCATGAACAACGGCATTGGAATAGTTGGCTGAATTGCCAGAATTTGCAGAAGACAGAGCACACGCTGCAGAGGGAGTTTCTGTGGTGTGGCTGGTGATCTCTGCTCGGCTGTCCTGTGGCTGGGATGAGGTGGCAGCGCAATCAGCATTAGGAGACCTGCTCTCCTGGGGAAACCATAGGTGCTCACAGGCACAGGAGTGGGGTTGTGTTAGACAGTCCCTGTTGAAGCTGCCCATGTATTTATGAATTCCAGTATTACGCTAAGTTAGCGACCACAGCTTAAAAGTGAGAAGTACTGCTGCTGAGTGGACTTCCATTCCAAGTCCCTACAGTAAGTGGCTCAGAATATGCGTCTTTTAAGAAGTATTGCTAATATCTCATCTGTTTGTTTTGCTTCTGGGTAGAGCACAACCTTTCAAATCCCAGGTCTCTGCAAGGAAATTGGCTTATCTAGAGTGCCATAAGTCATTTGTTCTCCTCAGATTAGGTCTGTTCAGCAACTTGTAGTCCTTAACTGCCAATTATTTAAGAGCAGATGTACCAAAACTATTCTCTTGTGTCCTTAGGATAAGAACCATAAGGCAAAATACAATAAAAGGTAGTCATAAGACAGAACATCGAGTCACAAGATGTAAGAGTACAGGTAGTTCGTAAAAGCACAATGGAATTCATACATCATATTTAGACAAGTTCCCCCAATTCATCACACAGCCAAACGCTGCTAAATGAGATTTTTGTATTGGCTTGGGGGACTGAACTTCATAGCTTCAAAGAAGGTTGCATGTTCTCCTGTCACTACTGACCTGAATACTTTATTAATAATGAATACTGCATGAAGTCCTTGATGGTTGTGGTGTTATTGTTGCTTTCCTTAGAAATAAACACTGATTTCAACCATGCTGGGCGTTTTCCTATGGTAGGCAGGCAGGGCACAGTCTGCATTTGGAGAGGCTAATGCTTGTTTGCATTGGACGTAGCTCGAGATTACCCTTGACGTAAACTGGGAGAAGCAGTAACAGAATATGCATGTTCAAGGAATGCACTTCTCAAAAAATATTTCCATTTCTCTTTAGACCAGTAGCCAAGCATTTTGATGTTCAGGGGAGAAGGTTAGTCCCAAGTTCCAGGAACTTCTCCCTGTAGTGTAGGTATACAATGGAGAGAGAACTTGTAAAACACTAGTGTGAAGGTTTGCCCTAACGCTTGAGGTCCATGCAGGGATGGCTCAGCTGCAGCATCCCTGGTCTGATGAGGGGGGGAGAGATTAAAAATGCCCAGGCAGAGGCCTGTTTGTGCTTTGCTGGAAGAAGACATCAGGTCACGGCAAAATGTCTGTCCCAGAACAGCGGCATATGCCAGAGACAGGAAAGTGAGATCTCCCAGTGCCCATCGTGCCCCGAGAGCCTGCCCGCACCGCAGGGAGCAGGTGCCAGGCACAGGGATTACTGCAGCACCGAAGGTGGTACAGCTTTTCTGGGCAACTGGGAAACAGGGCTATTGAAAAGGAGTAAAAGGAAAACAAAATAAAGCAAAACAAAGCCCAACCCACTAAATTGTGTCCCAAAATGGAAATTAGTGTGAATTTAAATTTGCTATCCCCTGACAGCTATGGTCATAGTCTGGTACAAAATGGAATGAACTAAAAATATGTAGTAGTGCAGCAGTTGCTGTTAGCACCCTTTTAGCCAAAGAACTGGAACTGCTGCTTACTCTGTGGTGAGGCAGAAAAGGAAGAACTTGTGCAGAAAAGATGGAGAAAATGCAGTAGGAGGAAGTAAAGACAAGACAGTTACCCTCTTTAACTCGACTTGCCTCACAGACCAATTCCTTCAATTATCTCTGAAAGCAAACCATCTCATTCAATGTGTTTTGAGGTGCTTTTGGAACAGGGAAGGAAATTGTTTTTGCTTAGAAGGTGTGGTGTTTCACTATAAGGCGACAGTTCCTCTCTGCAAACAGGGAGCTGATACTCCAGAAGAGACTGGACCAGGTAGCTACAAATAGTGTGCTTTATCGCAAATTTCCTTCTCTTTTAGCAGCACTTATCTCTCATATTCATTACTGTTTCCAGATGTAGTGAGCACTGAGTCACTGAGTTTTATTATCAATTGGCTGTGGAATTGCTTTGTTTTCTTGCTTTCATTGGAGTATGTAAGTTTCCCATAGGGAGCAAAGGGGTACAAGGGCTCTTGGAAATCTCTGACTTCAAAGGCTTTGCAAAGCTCACCTGAGTTTGCATTGCATGGTGTCCCCTAAATCTTAACAACTAAGAAATTAAATTTGTCAAACATCCTAAAGCAGTCTGCGGAGAAAGGAAAAACTGCCACAAACATTAGATTTGGGGAGAGTGTTATCAAGTAAGGAGTGTGTGATTTGACCTCAAGGGATCCTTCTGTTACACTGACTAAATCTGTGACTTACAACGTCCAATGTATGCAGAATCAGGCTGTGTTATCTATAAGTATTGCTGAAAAAAAGGCTTGAAAGTATTTTGAAAAAAAGACCTAATAATTTGGCCGAGAGCTTTCTGTGTAATTTATAAGGTATTGTGAGCATGATGTAAACCTGCAATGTACATATTTAGTATTTCACTCACTGTTCCATTCATCCACAGCCAATTCTAAAAGCTAAAAGCCAAGTCCTCATCTGGTATAAATGGACAAGGAGACAAAGCTCAGTTTTCCTGAGGTGGTTACTGATATTATGAATTAAGTAGACCTTTCTTCCCATCATCTCTGGGTTCAGCACTTGCCACAAGCCTTGCCACAGCAAACCTGCTGCTTCTGCTTGCCTGTCTGTGTGCTCCTGGTTAAAGTCACATTTGCCTTGGGTAGGTAGAAATGTACATACAAGTTCTTCAAAGGTGAAAACCATTGAACAGGTTCTTGTTGCTTTTTTTCCTGCATGTTTTTGTTTTCTGCATTGTTGATGCATCTGGGCTGTCTTTCTTGTCCCTGATACTGTGGGTAAAGGGCAATGATTCCGCTGACCTTAGTAGGATAATCCCCCCTGCAGTCTAATCTCCCTTGTATAATAAGTTGGTTCATAATGAAGAAGTGTTTTGCTCAAGGAAACTCAGAAGAGGGAGGCAAATGAAAATCCTGGCTTTAAGTTATGATTCCTTAAAGAGCAATGGGAACAGAATGTGCAGTTAAGCTGAGGACGTGATATAGGCATAATATTGCTTTTTTTTTTTTGTTGAAACAAAATTAACTACCAAGTGCTATCATTTTAAGACTATAAAACAGTGTAGCCTATAAAACATTTACTGGGAATCTAACTCTTCTTTTGGATATCTTAGTAAAAGGAATAAACATAAAACTGAAATCAGATGCTTTAGGATTTATGAAGTTGATACAATTTTTTTTTTTTCTAGTGGCTGTCTTAACAGCCTATTAACATCTTCCCCACAGCAAATATATAACAAAATTGATATTACAGAATTGAGTTGGGATGGTTCCCATGAGTGTACTTAAATATACCGTAAACATCTAGTGCTATTCATCTGTCTTATGGACTGTGCATATAAAGTACATCTCTATAAATTCTGCTAAAGCAAATTCTTCCAAGTTCCTCTTGCAGAATGAAAATTAAAGGTCTGATTCTGCGAAGGGTTGAGTGCTCCTGCTGAATTCCCAGCTCTCATGTAAAAGGATGGTTCCTGCTCAGTACTTTCAGGGCTGCTCACAAAAGACTAATTTTCTTCCTTGCAAGTGAAGACAGCTGAAATCAGTTGTCACTGTAGTAAAAGTCTTTTACAGATGATTTGTGTCTTGTTAATTTCTTAAGTGTCAGACATGAACGCATCTAATTCATTGCGAAAGTGTAAAGGCCATTAAATGTTGCTAGTAAAAAGGAACTTGAGGACTGTTCTGCCAGCATTGCTTTACCATTTATCTGTATCCTGCAAGCTCTGTCATATAGTATTAGTGTAGGCTTACCATGGAAGATAAGGTTTTAATTGTGGATGTTTGTTGTGTGTCTCATCCCTCATAAAGGAAAAAGAGAAAAATTTTAATTAGATAACCCTGAACTTAGAAAACATGATCTCTTTTTAGTTCTTGAATTTTTAACAGTATTAAGTTTGATGATAGGGACAGCATTTTAAAAATAATGCAAAAATCTTATTTGTATCAACAAATGATTCAGATTGCAACTCAGCTGGTCTTCTTTACCTTCTCTGTTTGTTCTGTTATGTTTTACTGATCTAAAAAAAGCCACAATGATCTGAGAACAGTAAGCTGTTTGGAATAGAAACAGCTGTATTGAATCCAAAATGGCATATTTGAGTGTTTGTAGAAGAGGATTTGTAGAAAGGATTTAGCTTTGGCTTAGCTAATTTTGCAATTTTGAAAGAGTATATTGATTTCTGTACCATTCAGACAAAACTTCTTTTGGACATATGTATTATGATGTGTCAGTTACGTTTTTATAATGAAAAATAAACTGTATGACTGAAGCTTTGTGAATATGGGACAGTTGTGAACTAAAGCTGAAAAACTTCAGGCCTTTCTCTGAAAGTAAATTCTGAATGGAAATCTTTCCCCACAGCCAAACTAATTCTATTAATTTCTCCAACTGTTTTTCTGTAATACACTATTTATTCTAAATGTGACCTTCTATCGAATTACTCGCAGTTCATCTCTGATCCATTGAACACAATGGAGTGAATTTTGAGGCAAGATGAATTTGATATGACAGGATAAATTAGTAATCCAGTTGACACCAAAGTCTATAAAGTACCCAAGGAGGTGAATTTTTTTTCTGAGTAGAGTATGTGTAGCTATTCTTGCAGTCTTAAACAGCAAGAGAAAGACACTGCTACTTAGATAGAAATTGATTTATTCACTTAGGACAAAGCTTGGAGACTAAAAGCTCTGTATTCAAGAATAAATTGAGATTTATTCAGGGTTTTGAAGTGAAAACGCATGGTATTTAGAATTTGGTGACTTCAGGGAAGTGGTTGTAATGAATACACACAAAAGTAGAGTAAGGTATATTGACAGCAAAAAATGCATCTAGTGGGGAAAGGAAAAGTACCACTGCTTCAGGCAATATCTTTCATCAATTGTATCCTTCCGCCTGGTACAATGTGGAGTTTTCTCTTAATGTTCAGCCAACTATGAAAAGGTCAAGTAAGCCAGAGGAAAAAAGGCTTCAACTGCTTGTCGTCTTGTTCTTTATGGTTTTTAAATAATGCCAGCATAGTGGTAGAGAAACTTGGCTGTCTCAGTGACAGTGAGACTTGAATGGTAGCTCTTTACATCCTTATGACTCTTCTTAAGTTAATACACACAGAGGAATCGATGGATAACCAGTGTTGGCAAGTCGAAGGTACCAGGGAATTACAAGCATTCAAGTATGCTTTTAGAAAATTATCAAAGTCTTCATAAGAAATTCTGTGGATTTAGTTCATGCAAAATTATTATTTCAGTTGTATTTGGATTAAATATGGTACTTCAGACAGTGGTTACCTTGAAGGACTTTCATGAGACCACTCCATATAGAGTAGTTAGAACCAGCCAGGCCTAGCAAAATAATTAAGGTACTTCTCAAGGTATTGATGCCATGTGTTTTTCTGTCTGTAGCTGATAATTCAGCTGCAGCTGTTCTTTTTTTCCATATACAAATATTCATGCCGTTGTCTAAGAGTTATGTTATTTTTCAGAGTCTAAAAATACTGTAATTCACTACAGCTGAAAGTACACAAAATTAAGATGGCAGAAAAGCTGAGATAGTAGTTCAGATTTGCCTATTATTAGTGCTTGAGAGTGCCAGAGTAAATGATATTTCAACTGATAGATATTACATGTGATTGGATTGATTTTCTTCTATTCAAAATATTCATATGTTCTATTTCAGTGGTGATCACTTTCACACAGCATTGCGCTCTGGTTACACAGGGTAGCTTAAGTTTCAGACTACTTTGAGCTCATCCAGGGAAGCAATGGCAACTGACCGTGGGCAGGAAGGGTGGGTAATGCTGGGCAAAGCCATTTTCAGGCGTTAGACCTATTTGACAGATGCACAAGCTCTAGAGAGATCCACCTCTCCTGTTCTATGGCAAACACAGAGTCGGCTTCCAACAAAGCACTTGAGTTTACCCTTCACTTCTTCCTATAGATCGTTTCTCAAAAGCCTGAGGGATATCTCATTTTATATCGACTTGGACTGAAGTGGCATTAATATCACACTTCAACAGCCTGCATTCACATTTCCCTTAAACAATATTTTTGTAATTTCAGATTACAAATTGGGAACCAAAAATAGATTGCTCTCAGACAAACTAATCTATTTGCAACATGTATTGCAATCAGTCTACTAAAGAAAGACAAGATGAATTGTAGCAGCTGGCTTTGAGTGTGGTCCTCATTTCGCTCCCACTTATGGCTCGGTGCATTGTGAAACACGGTTGTGTAACTGCTTCAAGGTCACCAAAGGAGTTACTCGTAAAAGGTAATGAAGGATTTACTCTTTCCACCCTATGATGTTTATTTACAGAAGCTGATGCTGAACCAGTCCTAAGTGATTTGAGGCTGGAGGGGAAAGCAGAGAGGGATTTAAGCTTCAGGAAGGCAAACGTCCAGAGGGATTATTCCTCATAACCATCATCTCTGTTATCCCTAATCTCTCACTTTCTCTCTCTAAGCAAGGCCTGTAGCAGATCTCTAGGGATTCAAGGTAATGCTCTGACTTGTTCTTTTTCCAAAGACCTTGACATCCCAGTTTCTGCTCTTGGGACTAATAGGACATCTGAGAGATAGCGTTTACTGGCTTATTTGAAAATACACAGAGGACACAGCTGCTGCCTTAACCATAGCTGTATCAGCAAAGTAGTGAAGGAAGGGTATAACTAGTAAAAATAACAATTATTTTACTTATATTTGAGAACAAAGGGCCTGACTGAGTTCCATTTAATTGTTTTTTAAAAAATAGGTTTTTTAGATTTTAATATTTTACACCAGAATATGCCAGATTTGGTGGAAAAACAGAACTATACTCTTCTCATTAATTCTTCCTCTTTTTCTGAACTCTGTGATATATCAATTCTTAATTTCCTAAAAATACAATAAGACACAATACATTTATGTTTCATTTACAGTGTCCTGTTTCTGGTCTTTGCAGGTGCTAAACAACCTTTTGCTCTAGTGTATGAGTAACAACGCTGTCTTTCATTTCATTAGCCTTTACAATAGTCAGGGATTAACTTTCTTTCGCAGATAAGTCCATGAAAACACAGAAGCTTAAGAGCTAAATTTTCAAAGTAGTGATGCACCTAAATATAAAGACCTGTCAAATGGAAGTTTCAAAGGAGCTTATGTGCACAACACCTATCTAGAGCACATTTATTTTCATGTGTGGTTGCCTGTGTATCTTTAGTTTGTATTACTGAAATAAAAGCACTGCTGCTAAAATGAGTTAATCAGGGAGCTGCTTTTGAAACTCCTACTGAGTAACTTTCTGCGTTTTTTAGTGCCACAATATCTGGGAAGGTTAGGCTTAGATGATTACGTTCTTTGAATACAGGTGATAGAATTAAGCTTATTATAATATGTGGAAGAAATATAACTTCAACTTATATGCAAATATGCATCTGAATGCTTCATGTGTTTTATGTTAAAATTATGGGGTTTTTTGACAGAGTTCTAAATGGTTTCAGATGAAAATAATAGATATACTGAATGGTAAATGGGAAGGCATAGTAATGTTAATGGAAAAGTTTCTAGACTGTGGATTAAGAGATTATTTATTGTTTATCTGTTAAAAACGTGGTTGCTTTAGTAAAGATATTTTATTAAATTCCAGTTAAATTAATAGTAGTTCGTGTTAGGTTTTATGCTTTTGCAAAAAAATACTTTTCATTATCTATCATAAGATCTAACACTGATTTCATGACAACTATTTTCTGCTCTTAATAAGCTTCAATAAATTCTTTGAAATTATATAAGATCAAATGGGCTTAATTTCTTCAAAGTGAATTATAATTCTTTCCATAAGGAATTATAAATCCTACAAGCATGTTACAGATTTTCAGAATAGCTGTACTGTGAGTGCAAAACAACATGTTAAATCTTTAATCACTGTTTTATATTACTCATAAATACCTCATTTTATTGTAAGTGCTTTCTGAGATTGTTGTTTTGAAGTTTCATAATATGCTTCATCCTAATTTCACTTGATAAATTCAGGAAGTTATGTTCTACTTAGGTATTTATCACAATGCAACCTGAACAGAGCCACAGAACAGCACAAAACTTTAGTTTATTCTGCTTTTAAGCACGTGCACAAGCTGTATTATCTTGCTTATACTTCTGAAGGAAAAGCTGCGCACCTTAGGCATAATTTAAAAGTTTTTAGCTGGTATTAAACTAAGCTGTAAGAACAGTAGGAGCAGATATCTAGTTTGTTGATCACAACTAAGTTTAACTTCTATGATCGAAAATAAATGCCACTTGACTTTTATGCACGACAACCTAAAATAGGGATGGGTGTTAAGACGTTAAGTCCCAAGATATCCTAACCAAAAGTTTGTCTATAACCTCTACCAGTTGTTTGGATTGCTTCCCCTTGGTATTTAACCAAAGTTATCCCTTCCATCGTGGTTTGCTGAAGGAAAGGAACAGTTTGTGGGTCCTATGTGCTGAGAAGCATCTGGCACTGGGCACTGAGCAAGGTGAATCGCCTGCGTTTGCACAGCTTGTAAGTTTGTGCTCAAGTGTGTGCATTTGTCGTAATGACATAGAGGAAGCCTTTGTTGATTTTGAGGCATCGTTTAGAGGGCAGAGACTTAAATATGATGGCTGCATGATCAAAAGCAGAAATTACCTTTGGCTTTATACATTCAGTCAAAGATCAAGAGGAAAGCTTGTTGATGATTTGTAAATATAATTTGAGTAGCCAGATAAAACTTGTAATCATTTGAAAGGGTGTTTTCTGTTGCAAAAGTAGAAACTGTAAGAGTAGCGTGTGAGGAGAATAGCAATTTGTCTGCCTAAAAAGTCATGATGGTGTTTTGCTCATGTACTGGGATAGGCTTAGCTCATTAACCTGTCATAATCCCATCGTGTCATTAATCACTCTGTCCATCATTTTGTCAGGCATCAGGTTTTTCTAAGGAGATAACTGTCCATCATCTTCATGATCTATCAGACAACTTACACTTTTGAATGACAAAGATTGTTTTATGTCTGTTTTTTCATAAGACTCCAATTCCATAAAGAGATGTGGGACAAAATCCACAATGAATCTAGTCCTTGGAACAACTCTTTCATATTTTGTTAGCTGTCAGTTGCCTCCTGCTGATAATATAAAAGTATGTCCTTGCTGTGTCCTTCCTGCACTTCATACCTAGGTCGGGAATGTTATACCACTTGCAATAGCAACTATCGATGCAGTGTTCTGTCTCTTGAACAAAACTTTGGCCCAACTTTAATGTCATTAGTAACACTGATGCAGCCTGTCTCCTGGTAGAGAGGGCTCCCACTGGACAGAATCAACACAAAATCAAATGCAGTGTCACAAAAACCTATGGACAGCAATGAGGAGTTTGGTATTGATCTCCAGAACGGACCAATCAGCCAAAGCCCCGGATAGAAGAAATTAATATAGATCAAATAGCAAAATGAGAGCTATTCCAGTTTATACAAGCTGAGTGTGTGATACATAAAGAGGGAAAACTGGGGAATTTGAGGGAATTGTAGAACATCTCCCCTTCTCCATCCTTCAGGAAAGTCCTCTGGAAAAGGCCATGAAAATCCCTGAAACACCAAGGACTGGTTAACTACCAAAACTTGGAAGTAACTTCCGTTCTCTTTGATACATGGGAGTAGTTACCAGGTCACTGGTCTTATTGAGAATCAATGGAAGAACTACTCAGATTTTCTCTCAGATTAGATTAATCTTCTAAACCCTTTGTGGCAGTTTGGTTTTGTTGGGGGTGAGGGGGTGTGTGTTTGGTTGGTTTAGTTTGTTTTTTTTCCCCTAGCTAAGCCAGTGAGAAGGAGTTTACAAAGTAAAACTTAAAAGTTTTGTTATCTCATGTGTGCCTTGAAAATAGACAGCTAAATTTCTCCTTGCTGAACAGAGTTTTCTAATTTAATTTATTTTTTATGTGGCTGTTTAGGCTGAAATACTCCAGTAGAAAATGAGTTCCTTTCTACAAGTACAAGGATAGCAGAGATCAGTAATCTGCAAAATGCATATGTTGTGGTTCTTACCTCTGCTATGGGGAATTGGCCAAATAATCAGGTGGAAAAAAATAATTTCCTGAAATATTTTTTGGGAGTGGGGGCAGCTCTCTCTGAGTATCTATAAAGAAAGGAGACAAGCATTACTCCTGGAGTGGGTCCAAGGTTCTTGGACTGCTTTATGTACACTCGATAGTAAGGTGCTTTCCAGTGAAGAGCTCTCAGCTCCACTGAAATCTCTGTAATTAATTTCTTCCACCATAGCACACAAATGTGAAGTTAAAGCACCGGGAAGAAAAGACATTTAGAGGTGGCCTATTTTTGTGAAAAGCCAGGATTCTGAAACAGGCTGCTGCTAACTCCCTGTGCTCCTGTTTGTGGTACAAAGGGTGGTGAAGCAGTTAAAGTTTTGAATTATAAATTCACAGGGCATAACAGAATATGACTCTGTACTGGACACTCCTTCTATGAAGGCAGATGAACCTATGTCCATTGGAGCTCCCTATATTACAAACCCCTCTGTTTTTAGGCTCCTGTTATTAATATTATAATATATGAAGTTTTTATCCCCGAGGTTTTATAGTTCTGGGAACTTTATCTAAATGTTATAGATCTATAATATGATTATTTATTACTCTGCATTTCATAAGGTAGTTTAATAACACTTACATGCATTTGTTTTTTTTTCTTTTTCTAGTGCTAAACAGTGGAAAAGTTATATAACAACGTGTTCCTTGGAACAGGACCTAAAATCTAGAACCAGCAGAAGATGCAGGTACCTAAGAACATGTCTGTGATGGCAGGGATGGGTCTGTAAAGACAGTATGTTAGTTCAGGCAGAGGTTGTTTGGGCACTAAAAGAAACGTTGTGTACATAGATCTCTGTCAGCTTTTTTTTTTTTTTTTTTTTTTATTTTTCCACTGAGGAAGTGAAATCCAATATAAAATGTTGATGACAACTATATCTGACATGGGACTCAAGTATTCATGCAAAAGCATAATTCTGTGTTTACTTTCACTCCATTTAACAAAGTTACTGAATGTGTGTGCTATGAGCTTTATAACCCCTGAAAAGTTGAAAATGAAAAGGAGCCTCCTGAGAGGGCGACCAAGGTGGTTCTTCAGATGGCTGACCCACACGCACGAGTGCCTGTGAACTGCGGCAGCCTTTGTTAGTGACTTTCTTGATTTTTCAGTTACGGTGCTGGTAAACTGGAAACCCATAGCACATCCCCCATATACCCCATGACTGTGACTCCCCCATATACCCAGTACAGCTGTAGGTTCTATTCAGTGATCTGTGTATTTAAAATTAGATAGACATGATGTTTTGTCTGTCATCAAAATGTGCCTGTATGACACTTACTAAAGATATTCCTGATCTTCCTTTTGGCCCTAGGCCACATTACAAGTAGTTGCTAAGTAATAATAGTGCTTTCAGGCTCAGAAAGAGTTTGTGAAATGCTTTGTGAAGCTTGCAGACTTTTGTAGGGTTACTGCGTGATCAGTGTCATATAAATGTTAGTCATTAAGAAAAATAATCATAATAATGATTGCCAGTATAATAATAATTAGCCTGTTCCCTGGCTTTCTGTATCCTGTGGTACCTACAGACAACTCATCTTCAATAAGCTAGAGATGGTACAATGACTGAAGCTTTGTATAAGCAACACAACTGATCAATAATGTGAGCAGAAGCAATCACTTTCATTGACTTCAGCAGGTAATTTGTGTTCATCTTGCAGTGCAGCTGCATATGAACATGGCGAGCAGCAAGCAGATAAAAGTGGCAGCACATCAATTGCTGATGGTGGTTGGGGCCAATTACTGGAATTAAAATAACCTTTTCAGACTGCAGCAAGATTAGCTGTTGACCCTGTTGGCCTAATAAGTTACTATTGTACTTATTATCCTCAGTCTCTTTTCCTACCTTTGCTGGTTATTCTCTGTAATTTAAGGCATCTAGTCTTGTATGTATTATTTCTGCTGCAGCCAGATTCTGTGGATTTGAAAAGTGCCAAGATCTTTCTATTAACAGAGCTGGAGAATGTTAGTGCACAAAGCAAAAGACATTCAGTTCAAGATTTTCTGAATAAAGCAGTAAGGCCACTATAAGACTCTACTCGTTGAATAGCTACAGTGAATCTAGGAAATATAAAAACTTTAAGAATCTGTTACACAAAACTAGATTAATCTCTTTTATTGTATGTTATTTTCTCAATTAGAAGTCCTTTTTTGTTTCTACTCTGTGCTTAATGATGTGCATATAACCATTGAAATATGACACACAATGTTTGAAAACCTACAGGACCAGTGTTAATTCATGTCCCATCTGAAGATTCTGTAACAGGGAAATTGATGCTAATGAGACCCCTCTGGGATTTCCTGGGGCAGCAGGGCTTTGCCAGCCTGTGTTCAGAGCCCTGCCTTGCACCTACTGACTTCAAAGTGATGTTCTAGGATGAATTAAGCCTTCTAATAATGCCTATATGTTGGAATTTTTTACTATATTATCTATTCATTATTATTATTAATTTGCAGGAAACTATACTGAGCCTAATTGTCAGGGGTGTGCGTCAGACCTGGCCACATTACGATTGTCATCACAGTTGCAAGCACAGCCAGAGCAATGCTAATCCTCGAAAAATGCTGAATTGCCATAGTTGACTGACAGTGATATGTTGTTCATCCGCACTGAAACTATATAACAATTCAAATACGTTTATGTAGAAAATGCAAATGTGTATTCCCTTGCCTGACTGGAAACAGTATGCTTTGTAGCTGAGCAGGCGAAGGTGCCTAACTTTTCAAATACGGATTCCATATCCATTTCACAAAACCTGTAGGACTATTTGCTTTGTAGATCCTGTGTGGAAGTTGAGCTCATCCCAAGAGACCGCACTTTAAAGGGTGAAGAGCAAACGTGGCCACTATAACATTCTGAAACCTCTTTACACCTTTCTCGTCCTTCCCTGAATTGCAGGTTGTCTTATTTATATGCCCTTGCATGGTCTGTAACTAGAAGGTCAGTAACTAGAAGGCAATTTTCAGGCCTTGGGTGGATTTCATACTTATTTATTTATTTTCCTTTGTGCAAAGATCTGGAGGGAAAAAAACTATGAAGCGAACAGAGTATCGAATGTGTGCTTAGCTCTTCTAGCAATATTTCTCATCAGTTCATCTTAGTCTTTCAGAAAGGAGGCAAGCAACACAGTTTCCCTTTTATGTAGGTGGAAGGTACAGACTGGCTCTACAATTTCCTCTCTCTTTCCCAAAAAGAATCTATCTTATAAACAAAACATTCAAATTATTGTTGGGGAGACACAATAATATTTAGACCAAACGTTGTGTGGATGATGATTTTTCCCTCAAGAGGGAATGATGCCAAATTGGACCAGAGCATATGTAGTAGAAATAAGAAACTGTGAGCCATGCCTTTGCAGTAACTGTGAAATGAGCCACCACAGGGAAATCTGTGAATACAAGTACCAGATATGCTGGGAGCGTGAGTGGGGTCTGAAAACACTTCCCCAAAGGGAGATCCTGTTGAAACAGCATGACATAATGTTGCAAGAGAAGTAAATTCACTATGCAAACCACCCACTTTGAAGGAACAACCAGCTACTGTGTCATTAGGCTTGAATGAAATGTCTGGTTTGTTCTTGGGGAATCGGAATGTCACTGACAGGAAATGTGAAATGTGGGATTTTTTTTCCTTGCAAGAATATGTTTCTGCAGAGACATATTTTCACAGTAGGAGTCTAAAAGCTTTTTAGAAAAAAAAAAAAAACCATAGCAAACAGTAACTATTTTTTCTAACTTGCATATAACTCTTGCTGTTCCCTACCTGTTTAAAAAAATGACATTTAGTTGAAAATAGATGTTGTAATTAATTTTATCACAGATTTACCATTGGGATTTGTGTAAAAGGGTCATATGTTTCTACAAAATTTGTCCTAGAGTATTATTTCTTCATCTGGCTTCTCTGAGAAGAAGAAATTGAGCTGTTTGGTCTATGTTAATGTCTACCCACTGTCCAAGTTAGACAGAGGCTGGCATTACAGACCAAGATGTTATGCTTATGTGGACTGTTTGACAAAACAGTTATTGAAGGAAAATAAAGAAGATAAACTCTTCAGAACAAGTAGTTGAGATTAAGAATACAAGGTCAAATTTCATGAAATAAGTCAGGCATAATAAAACTGAAAGGAAAGACATCGAGCATAAAAGTGATTTGAAGGGACAGGGTGTTTAAGAGAGGACTGGATGTGTGCTAAGCAGAAGCCCAATAAACCCAATTACTCTGGTTATTACTTCCTTCACCATTGCTACAAAGGTAGTTCAGCTACTCATTAGTCATTCTTTGCAGAATTATAATCTATCATAGCCTCATCTTTTTCCTTAGTTCTTTGGGAATACAGAGTGGAAAACAAATCTATAAGATATCCCCTCCCCATGTCCCCCAAAGACCGTTAGAAACGCTTCCTCATCCTTCAGAAAAACAATCAATATTAAACATCTTTTACTTTGCCAATGATTGATTCTTCCTCATTTCACATTATCCATAAAAAAGGGGACATTTAGGCTCAGGTTTGGTTGTGGTTATTTTTGTTTTGTTTTTGTGGTTTGGTTTTTTTCCTTACAGAGATGCTAGAGTTATGGATACCTGGAAAATTCATGAAAAGTCACAGTTTTTTTCCTTATACAGCTTTGGCAGTAACCCTGAGCAACAGGAATACCTCAAGAATGAAAGCTTCTCTTTTAGCCTATCCTCTAAAGCCCATGGACACCAAGTGGTAGATGAAGATGCCAAGAGTTTTAACCTCTTAGGTAAATGCTTCTTTTACTGTATGTCACAGAATTTTGAGGTTATTCTACCTATCGAATTTGCAAGTTGAAATATTAGATACCTTTAAAATTCTCAGTAGAAAACCCAGTTGATTAAAAATAAGTAAGGAAACTTGTCTCTTTATTCAGAACTTTTTTTTTAAACCAATACTAAAATATCACTCAATGTAGATATAAACTAGCAGTCTGACTGCTGAAATTAGTGGGATTTTCAGGTGATCATTATATTGGTGTGAGTATCAACCCACAAACACACAAATGAAGAGTCTGTCAAGTTTTTCAATCTTTTTTTGAAAGTCCTATCTAATGGATCAGACAGAAACATAGACCTGAAATGACCCTCTGTGTTACTGAATGGAGCTCCTATATAATTTCAGGAATTTTGCAAAGTTGTTTAGTTCAGAGTATGTCCAGGATCAGCAGAGTGCTCCTCGACACCATTTCAAAACCTTTAGTAAATGCTGAAAAAATACAACCATACTGTGTCATGGGAAGAGGAGATCACCACAGTATCAAAATTCCCTGTACTGGCAAGAATAATAATCCACTAGAATTCTAAGAAGTAAGCTGTGCCTTATTATTCAAAAGAAAACAAAGACTTTTGAAACAAACTTGGCTTTTCTGACTTGTGAGGATATTCTCTTTCCATCTTAAATAGCAATAATAGAGATAATGAAGTAGGATAAGCAGCCTGCTTTTATTGAACCACTTCAGAACTGTATGCTGCCGAGTCCTTAGCAACATGTTTCCTTCTATACTGTTATTTCATCTGACTATAATAAAGTTAAATCAGGAAGTCTAGAGTATTGTGCTAAGGATGTTCAATTAGTTCCACAGAGTGTCCATGTGAGTTAATGCAATTTGAGGAAAGCAGTGCTTGAGTGCTCATATCAGATTTGTGCTCAGTTTTGTTAATTCAGACAGATCCTAGCAGATGTCTGATTAGACTAATTTAAAATTAAATGACAAGGAAAAAAAGTTTGCATTCATTTGAAAAGATTGAACAAAAAATGAAAACTCTGTATCTTTTTGTTTGCTCAGTGTAGAGTATTTCTATAATAGCCTAGTTTGGCTTCCTTTTGTCCCCTCTTCTCAATTCAAAATAAAACACCACACAGTGT
The DNA here is from genome assembly GCF_017976375.1 of Cuculus canorus. Classification (NCBI taxonomy): domain Eukaryota; kingdom Metazoa; phylum Chordata; class Aves; order Cuculiformes; family Cuculidae; genus Cuculus; species Cuculus canorus. The sequence goes on from NC_071411.1 coordinate 12,789,832, forward strand.
ATTTCTATTCCAAAGATTGCTTTTAATTAAGGAAACATTCTAAGTTAAACAAACATTTGGTAAACTCAGCATTACCAAATAATCAGGAACTAAGAGCAAGGAATCAAAATATACTGTCCTCATCCTCCCCAGACATGGATGTTAGATACTGTCGTGGTCTCTGGTCATTTAGCAAAACCAGAATCCTTAGTTCAGAGATCCTTCCATGTGCATTGAAGGAAATATGCTGTTTCCTGTGCTGGATCAAATGATTGTTCCATCTAATCTTTTCTGGAAGGCATTTTTATGAATTAGAATTTTTTGTGCATTACTTGCAGTTCTCTTCTGCTTTAGTGATAGTCAGGTGTGGGCTTGCACGAGGTATGTCAAACAGAAGATATCAAACTGATATACAGAATATGCTTTGAGTGCATCTTCCTGGATTTTCATGCATAAATATGAAAGAAAAGTATAGATAGTAACATTCAAAACAGGGTAGAAACTCTGAGTAATTTAAAAAAAACTTGAAAATCAGGACTTTCTGTTTTCTTAAATAAAAGAGGAATTAATAGATAAAAATGAAAGGAAGAAAGTAGAGGCCATTTGGTATTTTCGAAAGTACCTAAGCAACGTAGCAAAGTCATTGTATCATTAACTACTGATTTCAGAAAACTGGCTTGTAGGAGGGCTAAATCTCCCTGAAAGTCAAATACTCATAGTACTAAGTAATGTGGTGAGATTGGAAAGATAAAATTATTTGTGGCAGGGTCCAGATCTCTCATGTTGGTCTTCAACAGCAATTGGCATGAGAGCATTTGGGCTGGAGAAGTGCTTGTCTATGTGAAATTCTCTGTAGGTCATCCAAAATCCATTGTTGTTAGAGGAAAGGTTGCAAGGGTTTTGCATAACCTCAGTCTTGCCTCTTTACAATAGACCGTAGACATCTTTCACTCAATGGCCAAAACTTTTGGATTTTCTAAGTTTCTTTCTCATAGTCATCTCTGGAACGTTCTTCAAGCAGAATTAAATGATTGCTCCATGATCTCAATATATTGCAGGAAATATTAAAAAACTACCTGCAGTACCTAAGGCTACAATCATAATGTATGCAATTAAACCTTAGATAATAACTTTTTAAACTTGCCCTTAATATCAAATGAGTTTCAAATTAAAGTGGAATTTTATCCAATATAGCATCATTTAATATATTAAAAAGTTCTGTCATATTTCTTTACTGTAACAGATGCACATCTCAGCTCTTATTTTATACCAAATGAGCTAGAGCACAATCCTGTGAGAAAGTGTGTTTTATTAAAGATAGATATTTTCTTTGATTGCTTCGTGGGCTGCTGAAGGGATTGGGGATGAATGAGAGGCTCCATTTCCCATGTTAGCAGCTTCCTGTGCTGATGCAGAAGGGGTAATCATATGAAGTACTCGCTCCTTTGAACTGTTCATTGCATTGTCTCTGGTTTGCTACTTACCTTGTCCAAGAAAAGGCGAAATAACAGATTACGGTGTCCTAATTCTCCAGCTGTAAATCTCTGGTGGTGACCAGCGTAATTCTATCTAAAGGATCTGAAGAAAAATAACGTTGCTGTCATAGGAAGCACGAATCAATATGAAAGTTGTGCTGTTCAATATCCATGGCTGTTTCTGAGGCTTAGAGAAATGAAGTTCTACATGCAGATAACTTCGAAGAGATGTGAAAGGTCAGGATTTGTATTTTAAATAGGTTTGTTTCCTTTTGGTTAATTCTGAGCCGTGATTCTTGGGGCTGGCCTGGGTTGCCGTATTCAGCATGTAGGAGCAGACTCCTTGCTTCCCGTGGTGCAGTCAGCAGTGCAGCTCTAATGCCATGGGTTTAATAGGGTGAGTACACTTTCTGTAATGGAGAATAATGGAACAGTTTAAATCTACTAATACATTTGTTACTTTATCAAGCAGAGCATATCATGCTGTGTGTAGCAACCAATTAGATTTGGTTAATTTTAGTATGTAATACAGATGGCATTTTCCTGGAAAGATAGAGTTTATTTATCAACTGTGCAAACTTCTCACATTCTCTATCAGGTTTATGGTGCCTGAAGGAAAGGAGGTCATGGACAGGGAGCAGCTGGCACAGGCTGTATTCAGGAAAGATAAAAATTATATTGTTGAGAAAGGCGAAATGCTTTGAATAATCAGCCAAAACACTAGTGCCCAGTCTCTGTTCCCCAAGTGCTGTGAAGGCCTGGAAAATTAGATGGCATCAGGTTAGCTAAATGTGCTTCTCACCTGCTACTCCAAAATGAGCTTTACCTCTTTCAGATGAGGTCTCTGCCACAACGATCCACATATTTGTCATCTTCAGTCTGCATCAGCAGCACTCATGGATCACCAGATTTATTTTGTTCTTGTTTTACTGCAGTGCCAGGCTCCATATGTAGATGTCTGAGGAGAGAAATTTAGCTATTCAATTAGCCTTTTCATAATACTGTATCACCAGCGGTGAGGGATGTAACAGTTTGGAAATCCCTTCTTGAGCACATTGTATCTGAAACAGATGAGTAAAATGAGTGGGAGAACGTAAATGGTGAAATACAGTTGATTTCACTAGGTTTTAAGAGGAAACAAGAACACCACTGTGCTCAGTCCTGGGAGAATTTGCAGTTACATGTTTAAGGGTTTCATGTGAAGACTCCTGAAAGACCAGGAGTAGGATTTGAAGCTTGAATGGTTACATGGAAATAGGAGGCAAATGTTTCTCCAGCCTTCTTTTCCCCTGTTCCCCTCTTCTGAAGAAATAAGGCATCAAAGCTCAAATGGTCCCCCAGACCCCCAGTAGCCATCAGTTGTTATGCTGTAGGACAACCTGTGCCTACAGAAGATAGATATATGACAGCAATAGTAATTATTTTTAATTTGCATTTCAGTAGTCAGGTTATTACGTATATAAAACTTCAATTATAATTTTAAAGGGCTATTTGGATGTGTTCCAGTGTGCACTGTAAGAGATGAAATATCCGTTGCCCCAAACTTGTTTCTGCTGTAGCGTGGCTGGTTGCTGCAGGCTCGACTTTCTCTCATGAAGCGGCAGTAGATGATTTTTTGTATCATTGGTATTTTGGTATCAAATGTTGGTATCATGTGTGGTTTACAGAACAACAAAATGTCACTACCAATAGGAGAAAGAGGAGGAGGAAGACATTTACATTTTTCTGAAGCAGAATTGTTTACTAGCAAGTTAAGTGCAGGAGATGACTTTTGATGTGGTCCCAGGAGATATAGATTTTCTTTTATTTCTTCACTAATGTCATTTGTTACCATTTGGTCTGAGTTTAAATGCCTTTATCTGCTCTTTAACTTAGCTGAGATTGGATTGTAATTTGAGATAACTGAATAACAGTAAGAACTTCTTTAGGCTTAGTGAATCTGTACTCCTATATAGCAGCTTTCCAGCACATCCTTCAGTGTATCTGATGGACAACAGAGCGTGGAAAGCTACTTTCCAGGATGGGTAGAAAGACACACGGTGCAGAGAGATATAAATATCTTCTAGTGATTGTTGAGGCATTGAAGACTTATATTTAATAAAATAACAGCATTTGTAATTGAAATGCATTTATCACAGAAAGTAATGTCATAGGGTTTATACCTTTTATCCTTTAAACTTTAGGATGGGGGAGTGACTTTTTGCTCTGATTTTGTATATTCAGCAGTACCTCAGTACATGTGCTGGCAGGTGTCTGTTGTAGATTTCGCAAAATTTATTATGCAGTTAAGTCAAAGGAAAACAACCTTGTGAGTATTCCCATGTTGCTGCAAACAGCACCGTGCATTAAGTATCTCATGGAATAAACGTTAGGTTTGTATAATACAATTAAGATTTTTCTTAGATCATTGTTTGGGCGAGGCAAAAATAGAGCTTTGATGTTAAAGAAGGTCAAGAAATTTCAGATGAGATTGTGAGAAAAATAACTGAACGTGTAACTTTTTTTTTTTTTTTTTAAAAAACAAAGCTGGGAAGAAGCCATAAGCAATAGACTTTCCATTTTTGCCTCCAGCATAAAAATGTACAAATGATGCATGAAGTATCAAAAGAAGGAGAAGAAAAATAGACTATCAAGACTGTTGCTTTATTTTGCATTTAATAAGGTGCATAGAAATTGCTGTAGACAATTGACACAACATATCGGTATCTGCAAAGCTGTATACTCGGTGAACTTGGTTCTCCTCCTTACCAATACAAGGGCACAATCTTGTCCTTTCAAGCCATCATTACATCAAGATCAGTCCCTTCCATCTCTGACTGACAGCCCAACTGCATTTCTTTGGGAGAGTGGAGCTCAGTTTGCTGGCTGCAGAACAAACTTGTTCACACCTGGAGTCCTTCAGTAGTTCGTCAGGAAGGAAAACTCCACTAATCATGTAATTCTTTAATAATTTCTCTGTTGTCTTGAGACACATTTTCCTTTCTCTTACCTCCCATCTCTGCTTTCCAATTAGCATCTCCACAGGGGAAGCATTGCCAGCAGGTGTGTGCTCCTCTTCTAGCTCTCTGACAGCTTTTGCCATAGCAGCCTTCTTGCCGCAAAAGCTCCTGAGAGGACAACATCTCCCTTCCTGCCTTAATTCTGACGATTTAGGAGCTTAGGGGGCTGTCTCAGCTATTCAGAAGTGTGAAGGGAAGAAACGAAATGTTTCTGTAACCTTCCACACACTTTATTTCTGTTCTAATAACTTGTAGTCTGGGTAGAAATAGAAAATCTAGCTTCACTAGATTTATCTTTGGTCTTATACTATGTGGCATGAAATATCCAGCTGTATGTCATAGTATATAATCATATTTCTGTATTATTTTTATTTAAAACAGAACTGAATAACTGTCAAGCTACCAAAAACTCAAGATTTTTTTTTTAAATGTATTAAGATGGCAATTTCATTTTTTTTGCATTTAAATACAGACGTCAGCACAAGTTTCTAGATCAGTACCTGCCCCTGTGGGCATTCAGTTTCTAGGTGCTAGTGTTGTTCATTTGTTCAAACAGTACAGGTTTAGGGGATTCTCTTAGTGCATACGATGTCTTCTGAGGATATGCCTTGCCTTCCACTGACAGCAAAGATATAAAATAGTTCATCCTTTTGTAGGAAGTAATTATTGTCAGTGTTATGAAAGTTGAATGTAATTAGCCTCTATGCTGGTCACGTTGTGCTCATTGTATAACAAATAAACTGGGTTAACATGTGCTAAGTACGAGTAACCTCAAAACACGGTGTAGCTGTTAATGAAAAGACCAGCTAACCAACCCAGACTATTTCATTATATTACTGGAACAAAAAGAGAGCCGATTCTGAAAATATATTTTCAGGTTTTATACTCGGCTAACTGTTGAAGAAATATATTAATTTAAAATTATTATAAAGACAGACATAGGCTGAAAATAGTGCAATTTATACCAGTGAGAGATATGTAGTAGCTATTTTTATGATATTATCTTTTAAAATTAATTTCTGTTTAATAATGGACTATTTCCTTGTCAGAAGATGTTTGTATACTCAGAAGTCTGTGACATACAGTTAGAGGGTTATGTGTCAGTATGACTCATTAACAAAAATTAACTTGTCTGGGTGTACAAATTTAGGCTTTTTTTCAGGCATCTTATAAACAATCCCCATATGCTTGGATGGATTCAAACTGTAAATGTGAACAGAACTGCTTAAACCTTTACCACCCAAATCACAAGCTTGAAAATTCTACATTTTAGCATTTAATGGAATTGTAGCAGATGGGAAACTTTTTCTAGTTATACTGTTTAAGACAACCCTCTGAAATGTACTTGTTCTTCTATTTTGTTTTCTTTTTATTTTTTCCCTACAGATAAACAGCAAAATTGGCTTCTGAGAAACCAAATCACTAACACTTCAGTTTATAAATACAACAGCAAGCCTTAAAGTAAATGCAATCAGAATTTTCACAGATGTTTTTCCTGAAGGGTAATAATAATAGTAGACTTTGAGCAACTTTCATACCTGCAAGCTTAAAATGTCCTTGCAGAAAATCTCCTCAGCTGTGCCACATATTCTGTAGCACCTCTGCCAAAAGATAAACAGACAAAGAAAAGATATGAGCACAAAGAGTAGTCTCTCTCGATGCATTCTGAAATGTGGAATAACATTCCACATTTGTTCAGGGCCAAATTCAATCCTTGCAACTTATTCCATCTACCACTGAACTGGAGACCTGAGCCCCAGCTTGTGTATGGGCTGGGCTGATGTAAAGCAGGGATCCCGATCACTGTTTGTACCTGTTGAAGATGGTCTTTTTTTCCCAGTTCTCTAAAAGTGGCCCAAATTGCCACCCTCTGCTTAGTTTAATTAAAACCAGTTGAGATTTTTTTTTTTTTTTAGGGCAAGTGAGATAAGAAGAACTTGCTTCATATCTCCTCTGCAGACTTTCTCTTTAAAGGACGCTGCTTCTCCAAACCACTGTAAGAAAAAGTAAATGACACACAGTGCTTTGAACATGCACACGTTTGGGCCAATGCATTTGGCATGTATAGTAATTATCTTTTTTCCATTCGCTATCACAGAGCAAGCCAACAACATCCAGGTTTTTTCTAGGGGGTAGATTATCCACTGTTGTAGCAATTTCAGAGGCAATCCAATTACTAATAAATATCCTCAGCACCAAGTATAGCAATTCTGTGCTGGAGTGAAAGCTCTTACCTACCCCCAGGCTGAGTCACTGCGCTCTTCTCTCTTCCAAAAGTGAGGTCACTGGCAAGAAAGTTGGTTTTGCTGGAATTAAACAAATGCAGGTGGTAACGAGAGTTAATTATATAACAGTGTGAATGCTAGATATCCTAAAGGATGTTGAGCATTTTCCACTGATCCTAATCTGTTTGGGAGCAAGTAGCACCTGTGAAGAAACATTTCACATGAAAATGGAAGTTTGGAGGAGCTCAGCGTCTGGCCTTGTCCCAGAATTCCTTTTATGCTGAATTTGAGCATAAAAAGGAGGACAAAACAGCTGAGCAAGGACTGCAAAAAGTGATATTAAAAAGAAAATCATACAAGCCTGTATGTCTATGGGAAAATAATTTAAAACACATGAAATCTTGCTCACAGAGAAGTCTGCTGTAAATTTCTGCTCATAGAGGAATCTCACTAAACCCTTCCTATGTATATAAGGTGCCACCACAGCTGGAAAAGTGTGTGCTGTTGTGGGCACTGCATGGTTAGAAGCACTGGCAGACTGTGAGGGAGATCATACCCTAATAACAAAAGTCATTAGGGGAGCAAATAATTTCCCCCATCACCCTCTCCCCATTTGAATCTGCTGCCTTTTGTATTCTGCTTATCTTTCTGTGTTTCTTGTTCAGGGTTTCGGTCTCAGGAGCTACACTATCAGCACTCCAAAGGATTGCTAATGTTAAATAACTTGTGTTAAAGCAGTAAAAAAATATTTGCATGTGTGTAACTTTGGTAAGCTAAGGTGAATTGAAACCAGGAACTGGATTTTGGTACAGGTAACTGAAGGGTGCTTATACCTCTGAAAATGGAAAACACTTTGAAGTTCTAACACTTCGTGAGAAAAAAAATCTTCTCCTGGTGTTGCTTATGAACTGCCTGTGGTGCTCCTTCATACAAGTCAAGTTTACTGCAGTGTCCTAACCTTTAGTATTCACCTCCTATATTTCCTGTTGTGCAGCACCTAGTGTTTTATGGTTACTAGGTCTGCCTTGGACATGACTGTATTTTAAGTATATATATAGTTCTAGAAAATCCATCTGTTTTAGCAACTGAATCTGCTTGGGACCCTTTGTAGGCTCAGGGTTAATGCCTGTTGGAGACAGGAGCTGACAACCTCTATTTCAACAGCTTTAGGACATTTTGTTTCAATTCTAGTTACTTCCATCTGCTTGCAGATTTCAGGCCTGCCATCCTCCCTTCTTCTGACAAAAGCACGTGGAGCTTGACAAGAATCTGAAAAGTCAGAAAAGGAATGTGGTGGGATCCTGGATGCTCGGTTCATGCATAGGACAGAAATAGCCTGTAGTTTGTTGGCTGTAGCAAACGCTGTGCACAGTTGGTAGCTTATTGTTTGTGTCACCTGGCAACGTAAGGCTTCCTTTGAGGGGAGGGTGATGACATATTTATCATAGGATAATTGGCTGCTGTCTGCCTTGCCAATACCTAATAATGATAAAAAAGTTGTTTGGTTTTTCACATGGGAAGGAGGTAAAGGATTGCTTCAGTTCTCTGTAAATGAGCAGTCAGGCATGTAAATCAGCTTTTGATTTTAAGGAAAGGAACGTTTGGGGGTACAGAGATGGAAATTCATAAGTCACACCATTTTAACCCTTTTGTCATAGAAATGCACTTTTTCTTTTAATGTACCATTATGTTTAATGACAGTGCAATTAGAGCTGAAATAATAACACTGTCATCTGGTTTATAGTTCACACAACCACCCAGATCAGTGCTATTACAGCAACTACTGCCCCAAGGTTTGCAATGCCAATAGCATGCAGTTTATACCTGTTGGATGATTCAGGATTCATTATAACATATTGTTTGTATGTCCAAGGGCAGTATTATGCAAGAAGTTTGAGAAAGGTGGTCATCTTTCCTGGTTTCAAGACCTCATTGTTATGGAAGACACAAGTTCAGGGGCCCTGTGCAGAGACTGCCTCCATGCGTGGTGTTGGGGTAACACAGAGCAGTCCTGAGGTGTCCAAGGAACCACTGACTTGGTGGTGGGCTGGATCTGCTCATCGTGCTGCCCCAGAGTGGTCTGTCTGCAAGGCTGCCCAGCCCCAGAGCAGGTGTTACAGCACTGTGTGCTCAATTCTTCAGATCAAAAGAAATCCAAGGGCTAAATGCTACAAATCCTCCAACCATAATGAGTAAAGTGTTTGTATGTGAGTGAAGGTGTAGTACACACTTCTGACCAGTGTTGGTAGGAAGAAGGAACTGAAGCCATTTTCTAGTCCTGGTCCTCTCCTGGATTCTTGTTGTGGTTGGCAGTACCTTTTGTACCTGCTGAACCACGAACCAAAGTGGCTATTGAACAACAGCTCTTTGCTACAGACACAGTCAAGCTTTAGGGTGACTGCTTTTTTAAAAATATATCCTCCTTTTAGCACCTGTTTCTTGTGCTGGAAGGAAGATATGTTACCAACTGAAGGGGAGCATAAAGGCGCAGGTATTTAAGACAGTTCTGCCTCCTGTTCAAAGGAGCTGGATCTTCAGAAGTGTTCTATGCACAAGAGCTCCCACTGTTCTCTAAATCACTCTTCTGAAAAGCTGTTGAAATCAACAGTGTTTTTGGCTTTGACATGCTTGGGGTTTGTGTCATATCCATCTGGGAGACAGAGCAGGCCATTAATGGTATTAAGTTTATTACTGTAACTTAAAATGCATTAGAGATTCAGAGCACACAGTAACTCCAGGGTGACTACTGCCAGCAAATTAGCTTTTACCTCTTATAAACTGTCACTTTTTGAAGTGTATGAAGAAAGGAGAGAGGTCACTAGTACTTAAAAATCACTACTTATTATCAGTCTTATCATATAGGTACATCACACTGTATTAAGTTATGTTAAGGTAATATGAGTCACACGTGTATGTGTGTATTTATACACATACATACAGCAGAGCTGAACCCATTAATCCAGAAGTAAACATCTATGAAGAATACAGTACATCACCCGTCAGAACGTCACTCACCAAATTACTCAGCATGTATAAAATCCACAGAAAATGTCAGTACTTATTAGGAATGGAGCACATTTGTATTTTCCTGAAAAGTATAGTTTGCTTTTTTACTACAATATGAAATTTACTTTTCTCCCTGAAGCTATTTGGAAGCTCTTTATAGCCTGATTAATGCAGCCCTTTGGGAATCAGAAACTACTGTGCAGCCTGTTGCACTGGCAATTTCAGCATGACTCTGGCCTTACAGGATCACAGGATTTCTTCCAAATTGATAAGGCTTCCATTTCCACAGTGAAAGAAATTCCTTAAACTGGTTTCTCAAAGCTGTTTGCTTGTATTACAATGAAGAAAGATGAACTTTTTGTTGGTGCTTCTAAAAGTCTGAGACTGGGAAACATCCAAACGTATGTAGTTTAAAATTAATTTTGCTTATTGGGGCAAAATAAACATTGTCCCACCACTGCTTAGTGGTACATTCTGAAGGCAGAATCCCAAAAGATCACGGATCAAGAAGTGGGGAGATACCCTCCTTATATCTGCAGAGCCAAATGGTGCAGTAATAAATATTAAATGATGCTGCTAGCTAGAAGATGATCTGTATTCCACAATTGTATTTCATGTGTTAGAGATGTGAATTAGCATCCCATGGAGATATTTTATTTATGCTTTCATATTTCCAAACTTGATAAACACAGAAATAAAACTCAGATATGTAGAACTCCTCTTAGTTAATCCAGCTTTTAATCTAATTAGATATTAATTTAATTAATATTTAGGATTAAAATAGAAAAAAAAAACCTTGAATTTATCATAGTTTGGGGCTCAAAACAGGTGATTTTTTTTTAACATCCACTAAAGAGCAGAAAACAAGACACACCAAGAGAATTCTAAAAATTTCGTATTGCAGAGAAATAAAGAAAACCTCTATTAGATGTGAGTCTCTTCTCTTCTACCTCAGTTTCATTGCAGCCCATCTAATGACCGCAGTGGGCTTAACCCTGCTTTATGGTGTTGCAACTGAGGACGAAATAAAACCCATCGTCTGTTGTGCACTGTTTCATACATAAAACCAACTGGTTTTAGCATTTATCACTGTATATGATCATATTTTAAAAGACATCTCTTTACATATTATGTTCATGTGGACCTTACAGTTTTCATCCCTGAATTTCAGGGGAATATTATTCATAATACAGCTGAATCGCTACATCTGGCCCGATGTTCATGGCATTTTGGTATTCGTGTTACTGCAAGTATTTTTACAAATGGTTTTGATGACCTATGTGTTGGTGAGGTGATTTTCATTTGCTTGTTTGTGTTTTATGAAACCTGAGTGTTGAAACCATCTGTGGGTAAACAACCACAACAGGTTGGAGATATTGCTGGCTCGTCACTGGCGGTGACAGCAGCTTCACCTATTCTTCTGATTCTGTAAACTAGGAGATATGGAGAGTATTTAAGGGATTGCTTGCTGTCATTGAAAGCTATTCCTTGTGTTTGGGAGTAGATAATGTCACTATGAAAGCTGCTGGAAAAGAAACTGGGAGCCCAGGAAGGGAATGTTGGCAGGAGCTGGAGCATGAAAGGATGGAGACATAAATATTCTCATGGCAGCAAGTATGAGGGAAGGAGTTTCCCAGAGGAACAAGATATGACAGCTGGGGTTCAAAAATCACTTATTTGGAGTGAGAGTGTAGCTGTGGTCTGGATGAGAGCAGGGCTAGGCTGGCAGGCAGGCTGTAAGATGAGGGCTCTGCCCAACCACTGGTCCCAGAAGCCTGCAGATGTCTTGTGCTGCTTTGCCTGCCAGGTGGGCCAGGGTGCTTCTTGGTGTAGGTTGTGACCACAAGGCTTTAAAGTAATGCAAGGTTCTTTTGTGCTTTAACACCTTTTCCTCAGTGTTGGCATGCAGATGCTTTTTCTGCTTCAGAGATCTGGCACCCATCACTTGCAGGGCACTCACACCGCGGTTCTCTCAAAGAGCACTGCAGAGGGCCTTTGGACCTTTAGGTTGCATGGGCTAGCTTGGAGGGTTTCATGGGCTTCAGAGAGAAAAGGCAGGCCTGTGGCTCAGCTGTCCTCTCATTATCTGCAGGTGGCATGTTTTCCAGTATATCATATGAATTGGAGACTATACTTGTGTGCTCACTGCTTTGGGACAGTTATCAAGTTTCCCTTTCCAACGATGCCCTTTGAATTCAAAGCCCAAGGTGAGAAAGTGTGCAAGTTGCTGGGAGGCTGGTCCGGGATTGGTGGCATTGAACTGGGATTACTTGGAGAATGCTGAACCACTCTTCATTTGGAATCTATTTCTTTCCTGTGAAGGAAAGAGAGAACAGTGCTCTGATTATCTGGTGCTCATTTTCAACCATGTCAGTTAATTAGCTGAAGACCAACCAGATGGGAAAGGATTTATCATACTGCTTCCAGAGGCTCAGACACTGGATATTGCCCAGTTTCAGGCGCTTGGGAAGTTATTTATTTTTTCTCTTTTTCCAGGAGGCTGAACACAGGAGGGGAAGGTGAACTCCCAGTTCTTTATTCCTCTGTGAGAAGGGTTAGATGCTCATTAAACTTCAGTCTGCAGCTCACTGGTTGTAACACAGATGATTTTGCCACCTAAAACTGTCTCTAGCAAAAGATCCAGCTATGCTCTGTATCATAATGGATGTGAACTAGGAATGAATTCAGTCCTTCAGGTATTGAAGTATATTTGAGATAATATAACAATATTGAGAATTTATATCTTCCGGGCAGGTGTCTGCCCACTGCCTTGGTGATCTCAGAGCCAGAAAGAGCAGAAGCAAGGAGACAAGCCCTATCTTACATGCTCGTAAGAGGGGATGGTAGGCCTTTCAAGGTACAGCTGTAATAAAAGTGGGCAGGGTATGAGTTGTACAGCTGACCAGGAGCACTGAGGAGTGATTTATTGATTGCAGAATGAGCCTTAGGTAAGGACCCTGAAATCTGTTTCCTTTTTCCTATTCCAGCACTGTTCCAGCCATCTTGGGCAAGTGGTATCTTGGATTGTGGATATACATAGGTGAGTCTGAGTCCTGGGCAATTATTATATGTGAATTAAATGGTGTCGTTTGGCAGTATTGTCCATTCAGATATGAGCATCTGTCTTTGAGAGCACTGCTTACGCCTTGTCTCCATGGCAGAGAGACTCACCTGCACATTCTTTCCCTCATCCTTTAGTTTTTTAGAGAACTCTATTTGCTACAAACAGGGCTTTTGCCCTGCTTCCCTAGACACTTGTCTTTGCATCCCCTAGCTCGGGCTCTTCCACAATTACTCGCTTCCTTTGACATTTCTTTTATTGCTCTCTTGTGCACAAGCTCATACTAACACATGTTAGAACAGTAACATCTTTTTGTAGCACTACTTTTAATTAGTCTGCACCTTCCCCTGGGATAACTGTTTTCTCTAAAGCTTTCTGCAGGTACATATTTTGCACTTGATTCACTGCATTACCTGTATGGTAGTACAACTGCCTCGCCAGGAGGTTGTGGTGTTTGCTGTTCAGGTGTCTGTCTGTGTTTCCTCCCCGGAGTGCAGAGTTCTCTGATCCTGGTTGATGAAAATTACTGGCAATGTGGAAAGAATATTTTTAATGATGAGAGAAGGGAAGGATGAAGGCGGACATTTTCAAAGCTACTTCTGTGATGTTGGTATTTGGAGTCCACTTGTTTCAAGGGAAATGAGCATCTGAGTCCCAGTGATGGCTTTCAAGAAGTCTTTGTTTCAAAATGTGTTAAGAGCAGAAATGGAGAAAGCAGTTTGTGTTATAAATAAGGACATGGATTATATGGTGCAAGTAAGCTATTTTATCCATGTTTTGCTGTACTTACAACGACTGATCACAAGACTAACTGGGAATGAAGTTATATTAGTTGTGCTACAAAGGTCTGCAGAGCCACTCTCAGAATCTGCCGTGCAACACTTTCATATTATTATAGTCCTGTACAGTGTCTTTGATAATTTCACAGCGTCCTGTGTTTAGCCGGTAGGCTCCATAAACCTTGACTAATTATTTTTACATTCTGCATCTCATTACAGCATATGTGCCTGAACCTCTGTGCCATGCTGTTCACAGCAAGTTTTGTAACACATATCAGATCAGCAGTTTTGCTTCTCTAAGTTGTGGAAAGTATAAATCCTCGCAGTTCTTTCTCCCTTTGCTTTCTAACACCTGGTATCTTGACTTTGCTTATGTGAGCGGCATCTTGGCTCATTTAATTAGTTTTCTGCCTGTATGCTGTAGCTGACAAATTAGCTGTAATCAAAATATTTATTACAACTGCCCATTTACCCTAGTTCTGTATGCACGCTGCCACAGGGTTTCTGTGCAAACAGAAGCTCCCAATAACCCCTGAACAGTGTAGCAGGTTCATTTCTGGTGGGAAAAATAGGATTTCAGATTTTCAGAGGGACTTCTGCCTGGGACAGAAGACAGATAGGACACATCACCCCCTTCTTTGGCCTTTACAAATCCCATTGTGTTCCCCGTGTCATACATTCAAAATATTTCAGTAACGAATATTGAGCTCTCTAATCTGAGCACTTCATCTCCCTGGCAGTGCTCCGCCGTTAGCTCCTCTTTGTGTCGGAGCAAACATAAGCTACTTGTTCTCATTTTCATGACCTCTTCTCATTCAATTCATTACTGGGATGTTGGCTTCATGGCCCAATAACAGCGTTAGGCATTGCTCACGTCTTGACACCTCCAGTGAAGCCTGGCTGCGGGTCTCCGCCGTGCTAGGAGCTCCCCCAGCTGCGCAGCCCCTTCGTTGCTCCCCTCCAGACTCGAGCTGGGCTTTGCCATCGCCCTGGTACAGACCAGCAGCTTGGCACTGGGTGGGCAGCTGGAGCACCTCCACTTGGCTGCTGTCTTTGTGTGAACTAAGGCATCAAGCTCAGTGAAGACCTAATGCCTGAAAGGCTGAGAGGTACACAGTGTTGGGGATGAATATTAGAGGGAAAAAAAAAAAATCTATCCTGTTTATGTATGTGCCTGTTAATATACTCCATGCAAAAAACCTTCAGGTTTTGCCTCCCTTTGTCTGGGCTTTTGCTGTACCTATATACCAGCAGGGAAATCTCTGCCTCTGCGCACGGATCTGTCTCTACTAAATGGCTTCTACCACAGGAAGCTTTTTTTTTTTTATTATTATTATTCTTTCATTTACTAACTTAATGAGCTGGGAAATCATTCCTGTGCTCTTCATGCAACTAGACAATAAGGTGATTCTTTTGTAATTAGCTAATGCATCTATTTACATGTTTTTTACCATTACCGTTAATCAATTACCATTGCGGGAGTTAGTAAAACTGCTTTGTGGGGCTATTATATATTGATGTCAGTTTAAACTGCTGTTTCTTTCCACTCAGCCATTTATTGTCATGTTGGTCTGACATGCTGTAACATGATGATTATGATGTGATATGTTGTAATATATTCTTATGCTAAATTCCCATTGTTTTCAGCAGGATTTGGGAATAAATTAGGTAAGGATATAACTTCTGTATGGGATTGTCTGCATAGGACCAGTGGGTATATGGGGAGATTGTAGCTTGAATTGTTTTTAACACAGCTTAAGTATTCCTAAAAGAGAGCAACAGTGGACAATACTGCATGTTCTATTGAATTATTTTCTTAGTGAAGATAAATAGTGGTTTGAGGCTCTAAGCAATACTGCAGTTTTGGTTTATTTTAGTTTTATTTCATATTTTACGGTTCCATTTTTGCCTGCTGGCGTTGAACATCATGCTCTGTTCTGTTGTTACTTCCATGAAAAGTGGATTTGAAACCAAAACGTAAGATAGTCTTCACTGCTGCTCCTCTCAACTTTATTCATCACTTCAATTATCCTTGTTCAAGGGTGAAGCCTAGAAGGGCACAAAGGCAGTGATAACAACAGCCAAAAGGTAAAATTACCCACCTCTAATGTCAGGGAAGGAGCAGTGCACAAGTTTGCAGGACAAGGAAACATTCAGCCCTTCATCCAAGTGCATGATGACTGTATTATGATTCCAAGTAGAGGAGAACTAGAAAAAACATTTTGTTCTTGAATGTCTTCTTATTTCCCTGGGATTTACTTTACTGCATTTCTATTTATGCCATACATGACCTGTGAATGTATATTGTGCTGCTGCCTATGGAAGTGCTACTTTTCTGAGATACTCAAAGGCACAGGAAAATCTGCACATACTTTAAGACACTGATTTCTGAATCTGTTTTTTGTTTTGCTTTTTTCCTGACAGATATATATCTTAAATATATTAATTACCTTTTTAACTATTGATAGACTGACAAAGGAAAGAATGTGCTTTGGGCTGCATTGAGGTCCATGAAGATCCTAAGACTGGTCATAAAATAAAAGCTACAAGTTTTACATCCTAATGTAGGAAACTGTGTTATGTCAGAAAACCTCTTGCTGATTTCAGCGGGTTGGCTTGCCTGGCTTCCATGAATGTGACTTTATCTTAAGCTGCCTTGTCTGTACATTTCAGTAGAGTTTAAAGAGAAAAGACTGAGAGAAGACAAAGAATTAAATGGTTGTGTCATTAAGCCTTCAACATTTGCAAATAGGGCTTTGGCGAAGTTTGACTTCCCTTCCCCGTGGTAAGTACTTTGTTTGGTTTTGGTCATTTAGTTACTTATTAAACCTCTCACAAAGCTTTTTTAATATTTCTCCTTTTATTAACTGCTGTCACAGAAACTGTATTTCTTGCTTTCTCTCTTTTCACATGCTGTAGCCCTGCAACATCCGAATTAAGTAAGTGGAAAGGACAGTGATTTAATTATAAATCTGGAAAAAAGTTTGCAGAAATTCGTTCTAAAACACATACAGTAATTTTCATGGCAGAAGATAAACATGTACCGAATATGCCATTATGTTTAGAGGGAACCAAACCTTTTCAGCTTAGGGAACCTTCTCCGTTTTGCTTCATTACCACTTTTGTTGGAAATAAGCTGTCATTTGAAAACCTTGCAAGTGGAAATTAGTACACAATAACTAGACCAAAGCAGCTCTATGGCTTTTGTAAATATACTGGACAGGCTCCTGTATGGAATGTATTTTAGATGTTGCTGTGATGAGAATCGATGGGATTGTCTTTGCTATGGTGTCCACCCACATTTTTTTTTTCATTCAGAAAATTAAACGCTAATTTGCTGGGAAAAAAGTTTTAATAAAAGTATTAGTTTGTGCTTCAGTGATTCTTCATTAATAAATGCAGCTGGAATTGGTCTGTGGGGGATGTGACGAGCAAAGTGCTGACAGACGCTTCACATAGCAGTAACTATTGCTTTTGCCTTTCCAAGTTAAATTTGATGTCCTGTCATAGGGAGACTCTAGTTAACGGTGTATCTCTCTCTTATGAGATTTCCAATAAAACAGTGTTACTGCATTAGCTTTGCTGTGCTAGAGACCTACAGCTAAGGCAGGATGATCACAGTTAAGGGCAGTGCACTCTTAGACTTCTGTCAGGCTGGTTTATTCTTGCTCAGGACTTGGTGCTGCACGCATGGTTGCAGGTTTTGCCTGGGCTATTATTCACAGGAGCAGAGCGTGTGGACTATCCATGCCACAGGCTCAAGTCCTAGCAAGATGGACATCAGCGGGCTCTTGGGTGGGTTTCCCAAACAGTCTCTCCAGGGACATGGGGCTTGGGAGGCCACAGGCTGCGGATCATTAGTCCAGTCAAATACACAAGAGAACAAAAGAAGTTTATACATCTTTCTCTGGGTTGTATTTTGGCCCCTTTTCACGGCAGGCAAACTGCTATGAGGCATCCAATGTTAATGTTGTACCTGTTTGCATTGCTCCCCGATACCCTCATTCACAGTAAAAATCAGAGCTTTCAGAAAGGCGTCAGCTGATGCCCATTAGAGATCATCCAGACACTGCGGTACCATAATGGCTCAGCAGGAGCCACTCTACAGTTATCTCTGGATGTACAACTAATGTGATATCTGCTTTGAAAAAGTCATGACCTAACTGTCTCAGTGTTAGATCTGAAAGTAATAAGCCTCCAAAATGCTACTAGCTCTTGTTTCCTTTTGTAACTGAGACATGTTTGTCTCAGTTGTGTGAGACAAGCTAATTTTGTCTAGGAATGATGTGTAATTTCTTGGAGAGTTTTCCTTTGCTGTGATACTGCAGCCCATCTCCGTGTTACTTACCTGCTACCAGAGAAGGAATTATGTCCACCAGGAGCAGGACCTTCTGCAGCCCACGGCAGCTCGGCTGAGTAACTTCCCTTCCTACAGGAAAGACAAGGTAGTAGCTTTGGAGCATCGCCCTCCTAGTTTAATAAAGATATTTACATTTTACAGTTTTTATTCTGTGATCTAAACCCATACCCATAATAAGTATAGAAATATTATATACTAGATATTTTAATTAAAAGTTTTATTTATGACATTTTAGTCCATTTGAAACACTGAGAATAGCTCTAGGTTTAATGCAGGAAGGATTTTCTTTATCTACGTATTAAAAGAAAAAGGAAATGGAATATGGTTGTTTTAACATTTTAAGTGTCTTTATGTCAAGTATAACTGGAATCCTGGATTTTATTTTTTAATGAAACTTAATTCAGCCTAGTTAGGAAACCAATAACCATATTTTGTAATTCAGTTTATTAAAGTAATAAACACAGCTATTCCAGGAAATGAAAACATTTCTGGATATGAAATACAGAGTTCTCTGAAGAAGATATTCAACTGTGGGTACCTGATATTTAGTAAGTAAGCCTGTACATTTTGCTATGAAACAGAGTTCTTTCTTTCTAAAGATACTGGGTGTCATCTGATTTCACTGATGTCTGTGAACATTGAAGATCCTTAGCATTTTCGAGAACTCATCTGACTTCATTGGGATATTTAAAGTAAATTTAGATGTCTAATTTTAAGCAAGAGATAGTCATCCCTTAGGACCTTATTTTTGAATATGAAGACAGCATCAGCTGCGTTAAGCCTGAAATAACAGAACTAGAATTGATATTTAATAATGCACTAAATCCTTAAGAGGCTACAGCATAAGAATACCAAAGTACAAGATAGTTATTAAGAGAGGCCATTAGTAGAATACAGCAGAGTGTTTGTTATTCATCATGATCAGTGAATTCCTAGAGTTTTAAGAGTAAAGTGGAAGATACAAAAATTGGTCGTGGCCATCCAACTGGATCTAGGCTCTTTCTCAAGCAGACAAGGACTCATGCAGTTTATGTTGAAGATTTTCTTCGTTTGTCTTTTATTAAAATAAGTAATATTTTAAAGAGGCTGTTTGGCTGCAGGTTATCCCAGAGGCAGAAGTGCGGGGACAGACCATAGCCTCTTAGCCTCAGGTAGTAGAGCAGGGGCTGAAAGGAAGGATGGTCTGAGTTGCTGCAGATGCCTTGCACCAAATCAGTGCTTGAGACCTGAGCCCAGGAGACAATGGAAATTGCCCATTTATGCTATATAGCATTGTAAGAGGAAAGAGTAAAGTTTATAACTCAGCAAGACTTTTCTACCTATGAAAGTGTTTGTTAGAAATGTAGGCAGCTTTAAAAACTTTTCCTATAAATCAGCATACTAATAGAGATACATCATAAACTATAAAAAAATTATGAATAAATGTAGATTTTTAAGCATTGATCCCAAATCAACCTATTCTTGATTTTTTCTTCTTTTCTTTTAGTCTTTCCGTTTTTCCAGTAATACAGTCATCCTAGTCAATGAAGTTGCCTTTTCTTCTTTTATAGGCACTTAACAGAATTATTAAAAAATATTAAATTGCAACTAAATGTGAGCTATGTAGAGGTGAATTCTTTGGTTATTGATAAAGTTTGCATAAGCCTTGATGTTCTGCAGAAGTCACTTTAATTTACCATTAAATATTTTGAGACAATTGCAGAAGGTAACAGAGATGTGAGGTTTCCTACAAAAGCCACATCCGCTGCTACGAAGCCTTCCCTGGTGGTGCTGTTCCAGGTGGCTGATCTTTCACTTCTTGTCTCAAGAACTGGACTGGGCTTGACAACCTCCCATTCCTCAGGACCTACAGGAGCTGCAGTTAATTAATCTTTTCTTTTTTTTTTTTTTTCTCAAAGGTGATTACTCTGATCTGCAATGAAGGATTTTTTTTTTTTACCATTTCAATCCATTGTGGTATCACACCATGTGGTTTCACACAGGTGCTTGGCAGAGTACCCGAGCAGTTGTGCCTCCAGTGATGCAGGATGGGAGCTTTCTGAGCCTGGTCACACCCATCAGTTACTAAGAAAGTTCCGAGCTCCCTTTTATTTCTGTCTTGCATACCTCTCTTGCTTCCTCTTATGATTGTATAAGGATACTGGTTGCCCACCCTTAAGAATCAGGAGGCACTTAATACAAGGCAGCCAAATATGCACTGCTAATGCTGGATGGTTTGAGGAGCCTTTTCCATCTGCACAGAGAAAAAAATATTTGGCAGAGCCATGGAGAGTGTGATACAAGGAGGCTACCAGTTATTTCCAGAGTCTTGGTACAAATCAGTATGTGTTTAGTGTCAAAACATAGAATTTCAGCAACTTTCCATCCCCCTCCAGGCAGAGCAGATCAGTTGAGTATGCTTCAGAGGAGCACTCAGAGTAAAATGAGAGGCAGCCATGAGAACCAGCCACTTGGAGAAATGCTTCTGAGATAGCTCCCAGGAAAAATGATCACTTATCAGCAGCTGCTGAATGACACAGCACCGTTGCCAAAGCACCAGTCTGCAGCACCTGCTCTCTGCATATTGCCTTTTCTGGCAGTATGTTGGGAAGCATCGCTCCTGTCCCTGCAGCTCCCCAAAGCAGCAGCTCCCTGTACCAGTCCCTCAACACAGGGAAAGGATATGCTGCTCACAGGAGCACCGCTTTCTCTTTGATTGTATTAGCTACGGAATATCATCTGCATCCATTTTTTTCTTTTTCTGTAATCTGTGAGTTGTCTGTGTGCTGAGCTGTGGCTTTTAACCCCAAAACTTTTCAAAACCATACAGTAAGGTCACTCCTTGCTTGTATTTCAGTGCAGTGTTTACTGCAGTTTACATTCTAAGAAACAGCATTAACATGCTCTAATACATTTAAATAAAAGTGTTTTATTGCCTACTGGAATTTCATGCTGCTTGTGAATTTATGAATTGGATTTCCGAGGGATAGTAGTAAGCTGAAAGCAATTTTCAAAGGGGCAGGCAGAAAGTCATTAGCAACACTTTGAAAATAAATTCTTCCTGTTCTGCATCAGTGAGATTTGTGATCCTCTTTACATATATTTTGTTATGATTATTCATTGGTTATCTTTTTGGCACTATTAAAGTAATCTGGAAAAATATATTGCATATTGTGAGGACTACTTTTATTATACCAGCCTCCTAAGTAGGAACACAGGAACACTGAAAGAGAAATAGAAGTGGGAAAAGATCTCCTGGGTTAGCATATCCTGTCTCCTGCTGGCACATCACATCATATAATTCCTTTCATAAAGATATGTAATCTAAAACTCTATGTTCTGTTGAATTTGAAAGGAAAATATGTCTAAATGTGTCTAAAGATGATTAAATAAGCCAATGATATATATAATTATTGTGCATTTTAGTAGATAACATGAAGATTTTATCCCCTACAGTTGCCTTATTTTGTGGTTTTGGAAAGAATTGGTTTTGTTCTATGTAGCTGTCATTTGTTTCTCTGAGTGGGTTTTGTTGAAGAAATGGAAATAACTTAGATTATTGTCTCTTCTGCAGCCTCACACAAAAGCAAGGATCAACAGGATTACAAGAGCCTATTGTGGAGGAGCAGTTAGGTGTTTGGATGCTACTAAAGCTATGGCATGTGGAGCTCTTCTTTGTGCAGGTGGTTCGAGGCTCCTGCAGGTGCAGGCTGGGAGGGTGTCCCTCCACCCTGAGCTCCTCCCAAACTGGCCTGTGGCCCACACCACCTCACCCAGGTGCATCGCAATGAAGAGTCAAGGCAGCTGGTTCTTCCCTACCAGTCTCACCTCAGAAATTGTAAAGGTACTGCTTTTTTTGGTTTTTTTTCCCTTTTTGTCATATGAAAGTATCACTTCGCTTGAAAGTAAAGAATGGTTCATCAGACTTGTTTCTGCTGCCAGTACCATAGTATCTTTATCACGTCTGAACAATTGAATCATTTACCATGGTGTTATTCTGCTCTTTTGTAAAAAAAAATGAGTGCATCTGCATTAGTGGTTTTGTTCAGCCCATGCAGTAGTGCCCTTCTGAAACACATCTCATGATTGTCGTCCCTTACTGCACTTCGCTCTCTTGAAGTACCCACACTAAATCTCTTCTGGAAGACACAGTCTGGGAATGTGCCTTTGTGGTCCAGGCACGGTATGGTGGAGCATTCAATGCATGGCCATGAAAATATGTGTCCTGTGATCCGCAGATCTTCAGGACCAGTTTGCCCTGAGATCCCCTTTTCCTGAGCTGTGCTTTCCAGCACAGACACTAACCACTGTGTTGAACAACAAGAAGATGCCCTTGCTCCAGGAGCATCATTTTGAATCTTCTTACCATACAAGTGGAGTCCCATTTTATCACGATGCCCGAGAAACAGACATCTCGCTACCACACAGAGTAAATAAGATCTGCTGGTATATATTTCAAGTATGAGATTTATTTTAGGCTACAACAGGATTTAATCTAAAAATATTTTACAAAGAGGAGAGAGACGCAGCTGAAAACAACCCAAGTTAATTCCTCAGTGCCTCGCCTGCAGCGTTCTCTTTCTTCCAGCAGAACTCAGTGGAATTTAACAGCACGGTGACTGAAGAGCTCTTTCAAATTATGGAGAAAACAAAATAGCTCCTGTAGTGTTTTTTTCCTCACTTGTTTTAGCTTTTTCTCTCTTTCCGGTTGAATCTGCCTGGAGTGAGACTAATCAGCTATTCCTCCAGAGAAAACAATAGGCGATAGGAAATAAAAATAATAAATCATGACATTTTACTATAAAGAAACAATATACATTGAGAGAGTGACTTTTACAACGTTCTGTTGCTATCTTCAGCAACAGCAAGCTAATAGAACGAGAAGTTAATTCAAGTAGGTTGTTTCTACCAAGTTATTACACAAATACTGCCATGTCTACATGCGTGTTATCTAATCCAAATAGAAGTTAGAAGTTAAATTTTGAGCAACGGGCTTTATCTTTACTATTTCTTTCCTGTTTCCTGAACCCTCCTTAAGGAAGTTTATTTTTCATATATAGAAACACACTGCAAGGAATGCAGTTTATTAATAAAGGTACATTTTTCTATGACATATTAGAGGTACCGATTACATTAATTATGATTTTATTTTGATGTGCACCAAAGCTAGTTTTCATTGAAGGACATGGGTTTTTTTAATTCTCCAAAGATGACTTAGATGATTGAATGCACAAGTATTGGAAGAATTTGTCTCTGCTTTTTTATTCTGTTTTACATAAATTATTTTCATGTGATTTAATCTTATGACCTGAATGAGGAGGTCGCTGTCTCAAATGCCATTGTTTTTTTCAGTCATTTGGCTGGAAGTCCTATCATTTCCTATATGTTAGTGGATTTTTATCACAGTAGAATTCAGCATCTGGATGTTGGAGCAATGCTTGAGAGCAACACAGAGGTAACTAAAGGTGCCAGAAATCTGTAGTGTTGAGCAGTGACATTTAATACGCAGCATCCAATCACAAAACTGAAAGATTTCTATAGTGCACAAGTCTGAAAGGTAATATGAAGGCTAAATTAATTGTATCATCATGTAATCCACAACACCATCTTTTAGCTTTTTGCAAACCAGAGAAACCCTTCACAAAGTGTCTCAAAATAGAAACAGCAATAGAATTCTGTGAAATAGTCTGCAAGATTTCTTGAAGGAATTTCAACACATTTCTCCTCCAGGAAAATGTTTCTATAGCAAATGTTTCTGCAGCAAATTTCAATTTTCCACTGCCCATTATATATTTACGTATAATTTTAGAAGAATCCATGTTTTTTTCTCAAGTTTCCCCAGAATAGCTTGCACTTAAAGAAGCTGTGTCTGGATGATTCAAAATCAAATGCAGAGATTCAGAAGGTTAAGAGGTTACTGGAAATGTGAGTTAGATAAAATTTTTTCACGTAACATTAACTCCAGCTGTTGGTTAGCTTGTTAAAAATAAGCTTCTCAACAGCAAAATGCTCACACGCATATATAAGCACATAAATACTTCTGTTAGTTTCAATAAGAAAGTTAATTAAGTACGCACAAATCTTGAATTTAACAAGATGATGCAGTGGTGATCATTACTGAATTAGCATTGCTTGACTGAGTTACAAATATCTGACTGGGCACCCTCCACAAAACTTAGAGGGAGACAGAAAATGCCAAGTGGAGATTAGCACAAAATGAGGGATAGCATTGGAGCACTCCATGCTGGAGGCTTCTCCCTCAGCACATGAAGTGGCTCACCGCACCAAGGTTTTAACAGTAGTACATTCAGACTCCTAATCTGAACAAAGGTCAATTAAAGTGATGAAGGTTTGTTAATATATTTAAATGAAATACAAGATAAATTTCCTTACTGGAGAGGAGAATCAAACAATTTCGTTTTGATAGCATTACAAACAATGTTCCTTTACCAGTGTAAAATCCAGCGCTTGGCCTTGTTGAATCTCATACAATTGGCCTTAGCCAGACTGCCAGGGTCCCTCTACGGAACCTTCTTACCCTCAAGCAGATCGACCCTTCTGCTCAATTTGGTGTTGTCTGCAAGCTTACTGAGGGACCGCTCGATCCTCTCACCCAGATCATTGATAGAGATATTAAATAAGACTGGCTCCGACACTAAGCCACGAGGAATGCTGCTTGTGACCATCCACCAACTGGATTTAGCTTCACAATCTCTGGGCTCAGCCTTCCAGTCAGTTTTTTTTACCCAATGAAGAGTACACCTGATTAAGCCATGGGAAGCTAAGCTTCTCCAGGAGAATGCAGTGCAAGACAGTGTCAAAATCTTTACTGCAATTGAGCTAGGTAACATCCACAGCCTTTCCCTCATCTGCTAGGTGACTCACCTGGTCATAGGAGATCAGGTTGGTCAAACAGGACCTGCTCTTCATGAACCTGTGCTGGCTGGGCCTTATCCCCTGGTTGGCCCGTGCTTGCCAGGTGAGCGCATTCAAGATGAACTGCTCCATAATCTTTTCTGGTACCGCGGTCAGGCTGACAGGTCTGTAGTTCCCCAGGTCTTCTTTCTGGCTCTTGTTGGTGAGTATCACATTGGCAAGCCTCCAGTCATCTGGGACCTCCCCTGTTGACCAGGACTGCTGATATATTATTCCCTAAGTACTCTTGGGTGGATGAATCTAGGATTGTTCTCATAAAAGTAACTGAAAATGTTGCATTTTTACTGCTGCAGTTCTAACTTTAAACTGCTTTAATCATTTGATTATTTAATTTGACATGAAAAGTGACAGAGGACTTTAATGGCTTAATAGCTCAGAGGAGTCCTAGCTCGTGAATGAAGTTCATAAATGTGGTTTAAAATTGATATAAGTTATCTTCAGGTAAATAGACACTATATCCCTGAAGGATAAGAAAAAGCAGCTTAAGCAGAAAGATTCTCTGTAGAAATAAAATTTCAGGGTTGTTTACATTATCACATTTCTAGGTACGTTGCTTTTTTCAGCTGATGTATTCCAACATGATACTTTATTTTGGCATTCCACACTAACAGAAGACACAGGGCAAACTTCTGCTGTCAGGAAAAAAAAGCATATGTAAGCCTGTGTGTGTGTGTGTGTGTGTACACTCAAAACGCTAAGGATGAAAGGACATTTTTCTAAGTGTGCATTTGTATGCAGATAACTTATGCACCTTCTGTATTTCTTTGTTGAGGACGTTACTGCTGTTGGTCCCACAGTGCAGGCAGCGTGTTCGTCATAGAGGCACTTCATTGAATGCTTTTCTCTCTTTGCTTTGTGTTTTGTTAGCAGCACAAAATCGCTTGTGTCACACACTTTGCAGCTTCTTCCTGTTGTCATTTGCTATCAGTAAAATGCCACTGTTGCCTGCCTTGCCGTCCAGCCGCTGCTTACACTGAAGTCATGACATTCAGCCCAATTTGTGTCTTCTCTATAAGCCACGTAAGTTTATCAACATACAACTTTTTAGGCTCTGTTTTATTGCTTTCATGCTGATCATATTGTTCTCTCCAGCCTTGTGTTTAAGTTCTTTTTATATCTCATCTTTCAAAGCTCCTTCTGGTGTTAAGCCCGCTGATGGTTATAGTGTTTGAATAATAAATGTAATTTGTCAGTTCAAATAAAAACCTCCATCTCTATTTTTCCATGTTACTGTTCCTTTTCTTGTAACTCTTGTCTACTTACTCAGTCTAACGATCTTGATCTCTATAACTTTGTCAATAAATGGAACGGTCAAACAGCCTCTCACCATAATGCATTTCTGCTCTGAAGAGAGAGCTGTGCTTTGTGCGTATTTGCTTCCCACTTGTTTCAATTTGTCGCAGTGCACTCTCACTCTTTTTAAAGTTTCAATGTCATTTCCAGCACTACAACAAGTTGTTCTCCTTCCTCCCTCTTTTTTAATACATCATGTATCAGAAAACAAATCTCCATGGTAATGTACATATTGATGTTTTATTTGCTTTTTAATGTAAAAGTAGGAGCCTGTTTACTTTTTCACTGACAACATAACAACTTTAACCTCATTTGCTAAAAGTTTCCATTCCCTTTTAAAATGTATGTGTTTGTACACAGAGGATTTCACAGCGTTATGTTGGGAAAGTCCAAGAACAGACCAGCAAAGCTGAGTAGGGGTCAGAGAATTCAGCCCTTCAAAGAAACTCTGCAAAAATATGGATGAAAATGGATCGATGAATAAGGTGGTCATTTTGCAGGCTGTCTTTTCAAGAAGACCCAGGAGAAGGTAAGCTGCTGCGGTAGTGACTAGCTGGGGCTTACCTTCTGACTTCATGGTTATCTCTCCCAACTGAAGTTTGGTTTCACCCCAAATCCCAAACTGCTCAGTTATCAGCTCTTCTTGTGTTCTCTCTATATCCTCTCCTACCATGATATACATCCTATATTTAACACATCGCCTCCACTTAAAGGCTTCACTGCCTTGGTCAGCATCTGCAGTCCACACACACGAGATAGTTTTCTGTGCCATCAAGTAGAATTGTGCAGTCCTTTGCAGGATGAATGACTGGGACACTGTAATGTCTCACTCCATCACTGGCTGTATTGCTTTGGTTATATATTTGCATCGGTAAAAAAGAAATTATTTTCTTCAGCTGTCGTTCAGTCGGGTTTATGCCGGCTAAGGGAGCAAAAGTGTCAGCTGATTGCTTGCAAGTGGTTGCATAAGGTTGTGATGCTGCCTAACGTAGTGTCCATAGAAAAAGCCAAGGTAGTCAGTGGAGATTTTGGGGAAATGAGAGCCTGAGGAAAGTATTTATTTTCCAGCCCTAAGAAAGGACAAATATTATTGTATGATTTGTAAAGGTTGATTAATGCCAGTACTCCACTTTCTCTCTCTGAAGTGTGCAGGAAAAGAGCCTGTGGAAGTCAATGGATATGTTGCCACTGCCTTCCGTGACTGGGCTGTAGATAAATAGAGATTCATGGAGCCACTTACGTGGTAAATGTAAAAAATGAAAATGACCTATCTATTAACTTAATCATCATTCCATCCCTTCTCTAAGGCAAATAAAGTGCTAGATGGAGGCAGATGTTGTTGTAATTGAGGTCTTTTTTCTTATTTGAAGGGACCAATTTCTAAAGGTCATTGATGGAACTTGATGGAAATAAGCCTTTAAAATGTGAATATTGATGGCTGAATAAAGTGAGCCTTCAGATGGAAGACTGCTCAAAAAACCATAACTATTTTTAAAAAAATTATGGGTCAAATTCTTCTCTGACTCAAGGCACTATAAATCTGAAGTCATCTGAAGAAATCATTGACTTCAGTGTAAATGAGGGCACAGCCTTCCTTATTGGAATAAGCTTAAGATTTTTATCCTCACAGAGAAGAGCAGAACAAAACAAAATTTACTATGATTTTGCCACAGCCCTGATAGAAGAGGAGATAAAAGATTATGTTAGACATCCACAAGAGTTTCTTTTTTTTTTCTCTTTCTTGTATCTGCCTTGCTTTCAAACCCACCCATGCTGTACTTGGCAGGGACTGGCCTCACTGTGCCATTGTGACAAAGCCACCTCCAACTCTTAGCAATTCTCCCCAGGCTCATGTGTGCAGGGGCTGCTGTCCTGCCATGCATCCTACAAACAGCCTACATGGGGAGAAAAGGGAGCTCTGCGGCTCTTTATTCCCTTTTATACTAGAAGCCTCAATATTTAGACCTTATAGTCCTGGATCTATCACAATCTAAAACAATCTAAACAAATAGTTGAAGCATTGGTATCCTCACAAATGTACATACTGGAAGGATGAGAGAGGATCTATCACTTTGTTTCAATTATGTTCTAATTTCTGCATTGTCCTCTAACTGAGTTTGCTTTATTTCTTTAAGTCTCAATCTTACAATGTGGCATCATCTGTCTTACATTTGTCTCGAGAAATCCCGCTACCTTCTCCGTGCTTCACTCAGAAAGTAGATATTGTTATATGGATTGTTTTAATGTACTTTTGGAAGTTCAGAAGTGTATATAGACAATAGGTGGAGGTGAGCTTTTGCTTTAATTCTGAGAACAAATTATATTTAAGTATAATTTTTATGCTTTAATTTTATTGAAAATTACATATCCCAAAATAGGTATGCTCTTTGCTATTCACTTAATGTTCTTACATAAGAGCAATTCTTCCACTAGAATAATAGTAATCTATAGTTTTTATACATATTTATTATATGCTTCGATTTTTCTGTATTCAGCGTTTAGAATAGATCATTATATTTTATTCACACGTTATTCATAATTATTTATATGAATCACGTCTAGATTTATAAACATAAAAAGAATATCCTTAGCAAAAACCTATGCATATTTTTGGAGTTAATGTTTATGGCTACTAGAAACTTTTGAAGGATGTCATTTGTAATAGTTTTCTGACACAACCTTAGCTGTCATAGCACAAACAGCCCTACTAAAATTCATCTCCTTTGGACTGCTGGTATGTTGTGATAACTAGCAGATAAAAGAAATCAAGAAGAACCAGGATAGCCTAGAATACAGGAGTGAGATAAAATACCATCACAAGTAACAGCCTCTCTCTTAGCCAAAAAAGAAAAGAGGAGGTCAAATAAGTTCATCCTTCTGAGAATAACATATAGCTCAAATACGCAGCTCCTCTCCAGGCAAAAAGAAGATAAATTTACCAACATCCAAGGAAAAAAAAGTATGGTTCGATGATGAGAATTATGCTGTGTGATAGCAAACTGTAGTACCATAGAAGTGGAGAGCAGAGCAATAAAGAGGTTTTGAGTAGGAAAATCAGGGAGAAGCTGGCAGGAGAAGGGATTGTCACTGTAAAGAGGAGTGACAGCTGGGAGGATGCAAGCTACTGTTTGGCACGCCTGAGAAATGCAGAGACAAAATGACCTAGTCAGAGAGACATGTACAAATGAATGAGATTGCTGTGGAAAAGTAGTGTGGCAGGGATTAAAGAGATTATCCATAAGCAAAATAAATATCAACGGAGTTCAAAGTATAGATAATATCTAAAACGGTACACGTACCTCACAAGGCAGATTGCTCCGCAGGTCAGACTTAAAATAATTCCTGAGGCTTTGTAAGGCAGAAGAACTAGAATTACCTTTTCCGGTTTATGAGAACTCCTCAAAGAAAAGCATAGGTAGTTGTTTTCAATATTTACCATGGGACACTGTAGTAAACTTCTGGTTTGATTCTTGAAGGAACCATATTCTGCTCGTCTTTCTAATAGTTGTAATAAACAATGCTAAGCCTTTATATAATATAGCAGTAGCTAGCGAAGACCTTGTTTTTATTAGCACGCCAGTGTTTCCTCCACTGCACTGAACTGCTAATTCCATTTGTATTGCTGTTATGCAAGAAACTACACAATGCAAAAGTGATGACCATGTTGGGGTTATTGCAACTTAAAAAGCTGCAAGACAGACTTTAGGTAAACCTAAAAAAAGGTTCCCATGTAACAACTGCTTTGCAGAATTGTACTTTTCAGAAACATAAATGCCACTTCAAATGTAAATAGCCTCTTGTAGTAAGAGAAAAGAATTAATATTAATTACATAATTTACAAAATTAAGCTGTTTTGGAAGATTTTTACATCTCTTTAACTACTAGCAGAAGGGTGCTGGCCTTCTGGTAGTCTGTACTCAATAGACATATTTTTTCTTTTTAGCCCTGAAAAAGCTAGATCTTGAAAAAACATATAGTGCCTTACGGTATCTTTAGTCGCTTCTGAATACTTGATCGTTGGTAAATATTAAGGCACATTAATACGATCTACTAGGCTGACTTGCTGTGATGAGATTTTCAGTCCAGGCAAGGTGGGCACCAAACAATTTCCACGAGGATTTGAGGTCTCTATCTTGTGCATTTATTTTTCCTCTGGAGTAATCTCTGAAATCTTTCTCCATAGCTTTGAAAAATCTCCTCGATCAAGCTTTCCCAAAGCTACATATAGAATCATTTCACAATGCTTCTAAGTTTCTGATTTCTCAGTTGAGCATTAGCCAATGCTAAGACATTTATTTGGCTATGCCTAAGGTTCTCTTGGTTTCAGTCACCATTTTCAGAATGAATACCTGCTGGCAAAACTAACTGACTTCTGCAAAAGGGTTCATAAATTTTTTTTTACTACATCCTTACTACATTGATCAAGTTTTCACACAGAATTTGATTAAAGAGCACTCTCTAAATCCCTGCACTTTCACAGTTCTCAGGAAATTTGATTTTGATTACTAAACATAATCTTTTGCCCATTTGTGTGCACAAATTCTTCTATTTCGCAGCTGGTGATGTGCTTTTCAAGCTTGCCTGAAGTCTGACAAATATGAGAGAGTCAAAATGTAACAGAAAATTAGACTCAAGGACAGATTTAGCAGTGTCATAATTTTAATCTGGTCATAGTTTAAGACTTATCATTACTTCAAAAAAAAAAAACACCAAGCAAAACACTAAACCAATATTTGATCTGATCTTTCTGCCCAAATGATATCCATTTTTGGCCATGATTTTAGTGTATAAACACCTGAATTTTAACTGAATTCACATGGCATACTGCTAACACAACAGTTAGTAGACAGGCAAGAGCAGCAGCTGGCAAACAATAGTTCATTTAGAAAATTACGAAAACTATTTTTCAGGCACTTGTAAATACTGACAATATGGTTTTACTACAATGCTGAATATATCTGTTTGAATTAAAACAACTCAACCACACATATCACTTGGGATAGAAGTGCCTGTGTTATCACTCAATTGATATCTGCAGTCTGAACAGACTTTGTATCCCTAAACCCTATTAAGCATGACTTGTCTTGATTGTTATTATCAGGCTTTTATTGCTGGACATTTTCTGCTGACACGTTTATATAAATTTAAATAGAAAAATTTAAAGTGTTTAACCTTCTATTCCAGCCTTGTGATTCACTTAGTGTGTGCAAAAATCCGGAGTTGTCCATTACATCCTCAGCTCTTCCAAATTTCCCTGCCTGTCCTTCACACCTAAGCCATCTGTTTGTCATTTCTTGGCACTCCCTGTACCTCTTTCACAAACGAACCATCTGCTCAGAGCTTTTAAACTTCTATTTACAATACATACTCTTTTATCTATTTTACAATTCTTTGCATATGTCAAAATTTTAATTACATAGTCACATATTAGGATGTCATCGGCTCAGGGTTTTTTTTTCCTAACAATGGTGTCTGTGATGGGTTAGAAGGCATTTAAAATGTGTTTTATGGCTCGCTGATATATGGTATTTATGAAGAGTGCAACAAATTTTGAAGTGAAGGAGCAGATGATGCATGAAGTCAATAATTGTTCCGAGACACCTCCAAGTGATTGATGTCTACATAACACCATAAATGCTACTGCTTTATTAAAATACAATAACAATATTAATTTATATGAAAATTCACTTTGGCTAACAGCTAATGCATTTAAATTTCTTATAATCTAATGCAGTCCTATCTCCTGTTAGGCTGGGGGGAAAAAGAATGTTTCTTTCTAGAAATTCACTAGATACCTCAAATCTCATAAAATATAAGAAGGTATGAATGAATTGTACAAATGCTATAAATATGACAAAGATATCCTCCTCCCAAAGAAGGAGGACAAAACTGATGTTGCTACACAGAAAAGCAGCTAAGAAAATTAAAAAGTACCAGTTGTATTACAAGTACTGTAGGCACATACATAATGCATGCACAAGCAAAGCTTTTCCTCACTCCGTTCACATAGAGTTTTGTCCACACTGATGAAACACTTTTTGTACATGTTGCTGAGGAATATTCCCTGTTTTTTCAGGATGAGTTTGCTTTGTTGACATCACTTTAGGACAATACCTGTTTTGGATGGTAATCAAGAATGGAATGAGTTTTAGTAAGGCAAGGTATCAGAGAAAGAAGCAGCAGATCTTTTGCCACGTGATCCACCAAATGAAAGAAAAAGGAATTACTGAGCATTAGCAGAATGAAATTCCCTTTTGCTGGACTTCAAGGGTTTTGCCTGCATGTGTCATTTCTGACCCTTACTGTGTGAGGGTTAGTCAACTTGTCTGTAAAAAGGAAGGCTATACCAACAAAGAAATCTAATCATCCATGGAAAGCACATCAGTAGGGAAGGGTTGTTACATTTGGCTTTGAAAAAAAAAAACAGTCCTGAGAGAGATACGAACAAGTTATCACAGGAAGGGCACCCACTGATGCATAAGTGAGATGATTCTGAATTGAAGGAGTAACTTGGAAATCACCCTGCCTCACTTGCAATGTCTGCAATTATGTTTTTGCAGAACTAGGATATCCTATAGAAACTTCTGCTTCTCCATCTGCTTGCAGAGAGGACTAAGAGCTGTGCAGGAGTCCCGGAGAGTAGATCCCAATCAAAACATTACATACAGAAACACTTGCCAGTGTTTAAATGAAAAACCTTTGAAATGGCTTAATTTACTGTAAGTACAATTCTAGAATACAGTCATTGAAATTCAGCTGCTTAGGGCAGCTCCATCTCAAACTGAGCACAGAATCACTCCAAACCACTTGACAGTAAATTGATCTGTGAATGTATTGCAGGTGGCGACTTCATGGTAGACATGCAGACACGTGTGTCTGAAGACATGCTGGTGGAAGGCAGGATCATAAAGACAACTTTTCCCCAAATGCCACAGACAGTAATAAAGGTAAGTCGTTTCCCAAATAAACCTGATTCAGAGCTCAAATAACCCCATCCTTAGGTCTCCATGGCTGATGGTGAGACTAACACAGATGGTTGCAGTGGAGCACTATAAACCATTTTGTATGTCATTTGCTTCAAGATGTCTGAGAGATGGGATCCTGGAGAGAGTCAACAGCACAATTAAATCCCATCAGGGAAAGCTCATCTCTTCCCTTGCGTTTCCATCATTTCCCTTGGCACTTTGTTACACTCAAAGACTTTCCAGAATATCACACACCTTAGTATTTCTGAGAGAGCTTTCCTGCAAGGTAGTGAGATAAATCAAGCATTTTGGTATTTCTTTACCTCCATCTAATTCTGCACACAGAGTGATATATTTTTTTTTGTGAAATTTTATTAGCTTGACTAGAGTGAGCAGCTGTCCTAAGTCTAAAATTACACAGACTGTTGGAGCAGTTCCAAAAGAGCTATTCTAGGCATGTAAATGGAGGAGGCAATCCCACCTTTTTTTTGTAACTGATTAAGGTAAATAACTAAAGCCTGGAACGAGTTGAAAGGAGCCCCTTCCCTTTTCATTATGCCTCTTTCTTAATGACGTAGCTTTTGATACCACTGGCATAATGCCGATAGAAATCTGAATATCTCCACCTAATTCTGTTGTGTGCATATCTGCAATGACAGCTTCTTTACAGAAGTCAAAGAAACTAAGTTCCTTGCACTATTTTAAGAACTTCTTCATAAGGTTGACTATCATAATCTCTCAGTTTACCAACTGATTTTCTGTTACCTAACTACAGCTGCACAAATTATTAAAAAAGGTAATTCTTCAGTCATCGTGATTCCTCTTCTCCACCTATACAGTGGGGATTATATCCATAATGCAGATCAATACTACACGGTTTAATACCTTGTTTTTAATCACTTTCAAATCTTCAAATTTAATCGTGCAGTCTGAATGATCAGCTACATTGTTCTGGAGAAATTTCAAGTTTTTAAAAAGGCATTTGTTTTGGAAACAGGTTTAAGGAACAAGACATGTACTTTACATAAAAGTTCTTGTAAATTTTCAGATGAAATGCTTTAATGTTTCTGTGGTTTAAATGATTGACTTGGAACGCCTTTCTGTTCTTCATAAGTTTATAAAGAATAGTAGACAACAAAATGATTTTTGTTTTCACTGCAGAATTGTGTTACAGAACCAAGTAGAGAAAACTGATTAGATAATAACTCTTCCTGGGGTGTCAACATCAGTTACCTCAGTGCTTTTTGCACTGTTTTTGTACCAGCAAAACAAGAGTTTAGAATCGATTGATCTATATTTTCTCACCGAAGATGACACAAAAATATGATCTTCTGTGATATATCTGTTCCTTTTTTACTGCGTATATACAATGAATTCATACATATTTTATGAAAACCTTTCACCAAAAGCTCTTGCAATCCTATAAAAATGCCTGTTTGTTGTGGGTTTTGAGATGCAGGAAGATTAATATTTGGAAAAATGATGGACTTCAAAAATAACTTTGGATTCTCTGACCTGCTTCACTAATGCATGCTGCTGTAAAAACCTGAAAGAGTGGAAAGTGCAAATCACAGAGGAGGGATGGTGGAGGCATATCATGAAGCTTTGTGGCACTGATCATGACCTCTCAGCCCAGCACTCCTGTTGCTGGAGCTCTCTCCTCCTCTACCACCCTCCTAACCATGGTATGTGAATGCATTGACCCCATTTGCCTAAGAACAAAGACTAGCTCTGTTTTAACAGTGTTTCTTTCTTGCTTTCTGCTATTCCTACCCCAATTTACTGCCAATTTACTTTGTACTGCCATCCAGCACTCTGTGATCAGAGGGAGGTGTTTGTACTGTTTTTTATTAATGATTTTTCCATCCATTCTAGTTGCCACAATGGCTCTATCATCAACAGGCTAGAAGCATGAACAATTAGATGTTGATTTTCTTTAAGCATGTAGCAGACATCTCAAAAATCCAGCTGTGCGAACAAAGTAAAAAAATCATCTTTGAGAGCAAATGCTGTTTGCAATCTTACAATTTGCAGACTAAAAATTAAATGGCTATTTTTATCCTCCCTTTCCTGCCAGACACTAACTAAATTTGTCAAAGTAAGCATGCTTAAGATTAAAGTTTTATTGATTTTTTTTGTTAAGGCACACTTAAAATATGGCACATAAAGTTTTCATAGCTGCATTAGTTTGCAGAAAACTTCTTGGCCCAGATTCCAACCCCTGCTGCCTCCAGTTCACCTACCAAGAGGTACTGATCCCAATCATTGTGACAGTCTTCAATCCACTGTAGCTACCTGGCTCACAGCTTGGTTAGGGCAACCAATCTTGGGTGAGAAGAGGTTCCTTTAAGAGAGAAAAAGCGCAAGAGATGGAGCCAGAGAGAAACACTTATGGGAAAGAAGAATTATGGTTGTCAGCCTAGGAGCAGGTCACAGTTGTAAAGGAAAGTTAGTTTACTCATAGCGTTCGCTCTGAAAGACTTCTATTGGGTTATTTTATGATGCAGTATTGTTTTTATTCCTGGGTTTGAGAGATGACTTTCGGCCTTATTTTGTGTTGAATTTCCATTAGCTTTGTCTTTCATTTCTGTGAGTTGTCTTCCATTCCCTTCTTAGCATTTACCATATACAAATCCACGGACTTGAGATGAGAAGAAAATCAGAAATGTTTTAGGAACTACTGTTTTCACAAGTTTCCTTGATAATCTGCTTTCTGAGGTGGCTATCCATCAGCTTTCCATGAATTTCTAATCCCATTCTTTCTAATCTAAGAAAGTCCTGTGGTCTTCAGTTAACTAATCTGAATCAGACACAAATTTTTACTGGATTTCTAAGTAGCTCATTGGTGTTCACTACCTGAAATGTTCCTTGACTTATCAGTAGATGCTTAGATAGTTAGACCTGTAATGTAAAATTCGATAGCTTTTGCAGTATTTTCCTTTGTTTATAATTACATAGTGAAGGGATAGAATTTAAATGGTAACTTTTTACCTTTGTTACAGGAGACAGAGGAGGTCGTCCTGCAGTCTTGTATTATTTACTTCACTGATTACAGCTGAATCCTCGACAACCTCTGTAAGGTCAGTGAAATTGTGTGGGATCTGTAGCTGTAACTCCTAAGGTGTCCAAGAGCAGCTGTAATGAAGGGAAAAATAATCAGTTTATGTTGTTATTTGATTAAGATTGGAGTGAGTAATTTTAATGCAATCCAGAGAGATATACCAATCTGCAGCATCTGCTGAGACATCAGCTCCACCTACAGAAAAGGCTGTTGTATATCTCTTATATAAGCATATTGAGCAGACATCCAAAACATCAGCATTTGCAGGAGTTGCTCTAGTTCAGAAAGATTACATACCTATAAAGAGGTACAAACAAGAAGCAGATTAAAGAGGGCTGCAGGGGATTACTGAGTCCTGTACAACTTCACGGAGATGAGTTTTTAACAACAGGAGCAAATAACTATGAGAAGGTACATTATTATGTAAAGTATGAAAATAGAATTTACATGTCTTCTTCCTGAAGCAATCAGGGATTTTTGTATTTCTATTGCTAATTGAAAAGAAGATAAAATAAAACACAGTCTTCCCAGCAGCATCTCGAGCCTCAAATAACTTAGTCTCACAAGTGCCGCGTATAATCTGTGGTGCCATCTATGCTGGGCAGGGTAAGGAATTTCCCATAAAATGATCCCCAATCTCAATTAAAAATTCTGCATTTACCTCTTCATTTTTCTGAAATTGAAGAAGGCTGCTCTGTCTTGCAGTCAAAACATGTCACATGCATATTCTCAGACAGAAAGCAGTAGAGGCTCTGAAGCCTATCTTGGAGCGTGTTTGATTTCCTGGCTGCCTTATTTGTTTACAACAATGCTCTTAAAATTGCCTCTACCATCTGTGTGGTTTCTAGTTGTTTGAATGAGAATGAGATATTAAAATGCCATCCAGATGTCTAGATGCATATCAGCATTAACATATTATGCAAATTGTCACAAGGATAGTTTTTTTTTTCTTCTTAAGCAAAACAATATTTTTAGATGGAATGGTAAGAAATTAATCTGTGAAGGATGACAAGCAAAAAAAACCCCACTGAGCAGATTAGGCTGAACTTCTCAATCACTTTTTATGAAAGGGTTAGGTACAAACTGTCCTTAGTTGTTTTTACTGTAAATCTAAGAAGGACAATTGGATGGAAACACAATCTTAAAAAAAAATCCACAAAAAGCAATGAACCATCACTAAGCCTAATTAATTCAGCAAAGTGAAATATAAAAGTTGCCTCTGTGTATTTCTCATGACAACAAGACTTCATGAACAATAACAACAAATATCTATTGGCTACTGAGCACTTAATTTAAAGAAACTCATGACTCTACAGATATTTACACTCAGAGATAAATCCATGGAATCAACAGTGCAAATGATACCTAAACCTTCACTGCTCTCAAGAAATAAGAACTGGGATCAGAAAATTAAGACCATTGTCTTTAACTGAAGTTGATTCTGTCTGGGACTGTGATTCTTACAACTGAAAATAAACATGATGTCTCTTGAAGTTCTCCCTAAAGCTTAGTGTATTAAAAAATATAATTAATAATAGCAAGTTGCAACAAAAATTCGGAAATTTATTTTTGTGTCACTGTTGGTATCAAGAACTAAAAGTGGAAGATGACCATTTTTCATTTGGGTGAAAAGATAACAAGGCAAGTCCCTACCTATGCCTGAGTTTTCCTAATACTCATCAGCAGTACAGGCACAAGAAGTTTCCTTTTTGTCTTTGATGATATATATTAATTTCTTCTCACAAGTATATTAGCTCCCAGATTTGTGATCCAAGGGTTATGTTTTCTTTAAAAACATGTGGCGTATAGAACTATTTTTCTCTTAAATCGTGAATGGAAATAGGGAGCCACAGGTTTCTAATACCCCAGTTAAAAACCCATTTTCAGCTATGTTTGTTTATAAAAATCTGTAGTTCTTACAAAATATGGCTTCCTGTCCCCACAATGGGTAAAATAAGAGCATGAGAATGGGGATTGGGAAGTCCTCCATTTGTGTCCCGTCTCCCCTGCGCCCAGACTGGATCAACCATACTTATGCTCTGTCTGAAAATATATTTTACCAGCTTTGTTCCTGCAGGCTATAATCTTGGACACATCTTACAAAGTATTTCTGGACAACTTATTCCAATGTTTTACTGTCCAGCCTATCAGCTCACCATCCCTGTGGAGCACAGATTATTTCTTTGTCCCCTCTAAGGACTGGACTCTAGAATAAAAGAAGGTACAAATATTAATCCCATCTACCTTACTTTTTAGGGCTCTGGGGACAAAAAAAAAACCCCAATAAACAGATCATTCCCTCTTCTAAGAAGCTCTCATAATTCACTGTGTCTCAGATACACCTGTTGTCTGGGGTATGTCATCAGCTTAAAATACCCTTAACTGTGATTCTGGTAGATCCTTTATTTGCTGTCAATAGTCTCAGTGCTTTACTTCACACAACAGAAGAATTAATGTTTTTCTATTTCCAATGCTCACCATTTTTATTATATGCTTTATAAACAGTACGTTGGCAAACTCTGCAGAACTTCAAAAGAGCTCGTGCAAGCCTGTGAGAATTTTTGGGGTTGATGTGTTTTTGACTTAATTTAAGTCGAGGGCATTATAGTGCATTAGCTAGAACGGACCCCGAGTGCAGAAAGACATTTGAAAACCAGTAGCAGCTCACATACAATCACCGTGAAAAGAGTATTTGAAAAACAT
Organism: Cuculus canorus; assembly: GCF_017976375.1. Classification (NCBI taxonomy): domain Eukaryota; kingdom Metazoa; phylum Chordata; class Aves; order Cuculiformes; family Cuculidae; genus Cuculus; species Cuculus canorus. The sequence continues at coordinate 12,828,653 of NC_071411.1, forward strand.
ACAGTATTTGGAACAAATAAAATGAGGAAATGTATTTTACAAGTGGATTCCTGAAAAGGCTGTAGCCATCATGGAGGAATTGTTGCCAATGCTGGGAAAGGATGATTGCAAAGGCATCAGTGGTGATTTCATGCTGTGGGTGATCAGATGAAGGACTAAAAGAAACGCCAAGCTTTTCCTAGATACATTTGAAGTCTGCTGCTGTATCACGGTTTACTCAAAAGCCATCAATTTTGCCAGCTGAAATGATTTATAGTGAAACACAAAAATCATAGATATGTTATTTGGCCTCAAATGTTTTAATTAAGTCTAACCTTAACCTGGTTCACAGGACAAAAATAAAAGTGGAGTCATATAAAGCAGGGATAAGGGAAGAAGGGTTTTTACAAAGTCACCTACTCCATCATTTTTTGTCTCAAGATAGCATAAACTGAACTTAAATCGTGTCTGACAGGTGTCTACTTAACCTGTCCTTCCACTGATGGAAATACCAGACTTCTACATTATTTATTCTACTACCTACCTAGTCTTTAGGCTGGATGTGTTTTTTTTTTCCCCTAGAGTTTAACCTAAATTTCCCTTGCAATTTAATAATGGGAATTATTCTATTCCCTCCCTGATGTCAAGGATTACATTTTACAACCTTTCCTCCTCACAGAGGACAGAACTAGAGCTAATGCCATGGAGGTTAGAACAACCTTTCACTTATTTGAAAGCATCTCACCTCCTTTAACATCCTTCTCTGGCATAGTCAAATTTAGTTATTTCAGACTTTCCTCATACTTCATGTTTTCTGCAGTTCTATCTGGCATGTTGTCCTCAGAATTCCCTTTAATCCATATCCTTTTAGAAATACTGAGTTCAAGACAGGCCAGAGTACCCCAGCTGCGGTCTTACTGATGAGTAGCCTTGAAGAATTACTTAAAAGATGCTATTCCTGTTCATTTATCCTGATCTGCTGTCTACTTTTCTCTGTTAATGGCACTCCTACTGTCTCCTACCACAGCTCCTCTCCTGCAGATATCCTTATCCTTTTTTCCTAGCCACCTTATCACCAAAAGGCAGTAGGTTAGCTTGATATGATTTGTTCTCAAAACATCCATGCTAGTTCTTTTCTTATCATCTGTTATCTTCTGAGTGCTTAAACAGATCATCTGACTATTTATTCTGGTATCTGCTCTTGCACAGAGCAGAGAATGATTGGCATGTAATTCCTCAACATTTTTTAAACATATTACCTTATTGTTGTTCTTTTTTTTTGTCTGATACCAGTGGCATATAATCTTCACAAAGAGAGTGTCTATTATGTCTATACTGAGGGCTTAATCCACAGAGAAATGCAGAAGAAAGGACTGTATTTCGGTTATTACTGCAGCTACTCCTGTGTGAGGATGACAGTTCACGTTTGGTGGATCAGTGATGTCATAAAAATCGATCTTTAATAAATAGGTTTAGAGCTTGAGTAACCTGTAGCAGGCAGTGAAAATGTATGCACTGTGTTCTATACATCTTATACAATATGGCCAAATATATGCACAATCCCATCCTGAGGTGGGCGAAGATATTTTTTATATCTTTCAGTTTGTTTCATTTTCTGGATTTTAGCTCTAAAGCCACCAGAGACTTCTAATGATAATTCTCAAATGCCAGTCTAATCTCACAAGAGAGTATAAAGAAGAAAACCTAATAATATAGTTTAGTTCCTTTAGTCATTTAAGCAGGAATCCTCGCCTTGTTGAAAAAAATATTGCTGTTTTGAGGATTGCTAACTATTCAGAGAATAAATCTGTTTGTGGATTATTAACTGCAAAGTAAAAGCCTATTTGCATTGAATGAACAATAGCTGCCTTTTGTATTGGTGTGTTTGGAGTGTCTGCAGCCAGAGATACAAACATTTGTAAACAATCCATCCGTACAGCTTCATTTAGAGTTCTTGAGAGTTATCAACTAACACCAACAGAATAATAAATAGACTGCCAGATTTTTTAGAAGCTATTCTGAGCATCAACAACTGCATAACACAGAGCTCCTGTTGGTGAGATCCTCCAGCTGCTAAAAGCAGAACTTCATTTACAGTGTACTGAAACATGGGTCCAAACTCACTATATGCGCACCCCAGACTTTCACAAAGAGCCCATCAGAAAAAGCTCTTGTGATGCTGATTTAGAAAGGAAACTACAGTAAAAACTTAATTTGCTTGAATCCTTACAGACTGTGCAATTCTCCTGGATGGCAGTTAGTCCTTCTTTAGAGTGTAACAACTCTAGCCCTTATTTACAGTATAATATTATCCTAAAACTCAATTTAAATGTAAGGTCTCTGAGCTTCTGTTATTCAAATGCAGTAGAGGATTAACGTGCATGTCTTATGCATAGTTACAAGTAGAATGAATCTCTGCTGCTGCTGTTCACCCTGGAAAACATTTGTGATCCCAAAAGCCAAAGCAACTGGTTTTCAGCCATTCCCATGAAAGTTTTAATTCATGCTTTCCAAAGCATGAACGACTGATATAATATGTTCTGGGGTCTAGTTGTTGTCACTCTTCTGGATTTTATAGCTCCCACACATGGTGGTCAGCCTGGATTTCATGAAAATGGTGTCTCTATTCTCAGGTCTGCACCTATGCAGAAGTGTTTCAATGTGAACTATTTTGACGCTTTCAAGAATGACTAATTATGCACATTTAGAGGTCTCTTTCAAGGCCTTACCCAAAACATATTGATCCTCCATTGACTCTAGTTGCCCTCAATAGACTCGTGGGCAGTCAAGCTCTTTCTGTCTTATTTGATCTCTGCTGCTTACCAGAAGTGCAATTTCTTTTCCATCAGAGATCTGGACACACTTTTCATTTTTATCTTCCGACATTACCTTAGTAGTTGGTTTTTTCCTGCTATTTGAACCTTCTACACAGAGACCTTCAAGGGAAATAACAGAATTGCATCAAGGGAAATAAAAGATTTGAGGTAGTCTTGAGGAACATATTAGTTAGGCATAGGCAATTTGTCTTAGAACAGTTTGATATCTGGATATAAGTACATGGACTTTGTATACCTGAAATGATATTGTCTGTCCCAGAAAGCTATGAATCTATTGATTAAAACAGATCAAATGATAGCAATAATTTTACTGGCATATTAAGAAAGAATTAAATTTTATTTGAGCCTGGGTCCTTCACAATGACTTTCCTCAAGCACTTGATGAGTGAGTTTCAGTTGCACAAATTATTTCTAACACACTAGTTTTAACTATACATATTTTCTTTGAAGTTATTTCTTAAATATTTCTCAAATAATGTATGCAAAGTTTCTCAGTTTTCATTGTATGTAACTATCATATGCAGATAAAATATCTTTCAAGCACCAATACCCTTCCAAAACAAATACTCAGAAACAATTCACAGAGTAAAGGCGATGAAATTACGTTAATAAATTATTTATGATGAGCGATTTGCTCAGTCCTATGCAAAATAAAGGAACATTTTTTAACCAATGAAATCAAAACTCTATCAAAGGTCTTGAAAGCATATTGTTTTCCTCATTTTTCTCAGCTTCGTGACAGACTGCTCTAATTACTTATTAGGCCTTAACTTTGCAACTTGTCATGGGGCAGCTGACAATAAAGTCCTGCACTTGAAAAGATCAGAAACATCTGGGCAGTACAACCAGGAACAGTGGCAATATTGCCTGATTTTGTCTCCCTTTTTAGCCACAGCATCTGTGCTCTTTGCTTGAGGTTCTACACAGCATGATTTCTTCCCCCTCTAATTCCCTTTATACATCGTTCTAATAAAGATATTGCAACTAGCAAAGCAATAGAGTGCAGAATGGAAAATGAATTCATGTTAATTGTGCAGATACACCTCACTGGACAATTAATAGCACATCCCTCTGCCTGCATGTAGGACTTCAGAAATGATTAACCAGCAGCTTTCACTGCTGTCCTACCATATAAGAAAGTGTGGCAATAAAAGAGGATACAGCTTCACAGCATCATATAAGCTTAAATTTCATTGATAGTAACAATGTGAACAAGAAAATGTGAGATATGGGGAAAATATCTGAGGGTTAGCAGAAGCATAAGAAAACAATTCTTCAAACCTGAAAATAAAAAAGCTGAAGAACAATGTACCAACCAATGCGACAAATTTCTAAACTGAAGTTGCAAGAGAAAACACTTCAATCCCACAAGAAGCAATTAGAAGTTCCTTTGGAAATAGTGCATTAAAAAGATGAGTCTCTAAAGGAATGATCAGCTTTTTCCTCATATCTTCTTTTTATTATTGTTCACATGGAATTCATCTAAGTGCATATTCTCTCTCTACAGTGTTTGAATGTTGCTTTCCCCTTTCAGGATGATTATCTGTCCTCTATTGTAAGGAGGTATGAATAAGCAAAAGCTTTCAAGGCTGCTGAAGAGGATGAAGTACTATTTTTTTTTTTTGTAGAACACAAAGCCTGTAGGAGGGAAATTGCAAAATATTGTTCTTCTCAAACATGCATTAGCAAAGCACTTGGTTTATTTACTCATATCCCACCTGAAACAACCCACAGATTCATTTAAATAAATAAGATTGCACTACGCAGTAGGTTTTTATGTGTGGAGTGGAGTGAAGAAAGTAATGAAAATTCTCTCTTGTGCAGAATGCATTTGTCCATGCTTAGGCTATTTTTTTTTCTTTAAAAAGAATTCTACTGCTTCTACTCTGCCTCTACTGTAGAGGAGTTTGAGATGAAAGAGTTTGGGAGTCTCATAACCCAGGGCACTTAGTCCTCAGTTTTAGACATTTATCACCTTCTGCATCAGCTTACGTGAGATTTAAAATGGAGCTGTCATTGTAATTCTTCAGTAACAGTCACCTGGAATCTGAAAAGGTCTTTACACCACTGAATCCGTTACCTGCTATCATGCCCAAGTGTTCCTTGGAGGTAACTGGAGACATATTACAAATCTAAGTTAATAGGCTTTATGATCAATCACCTCAAAGGCACATACCTGTCCTATTAATAATGCAAATACGATAGGATTATTGAGTTACAAGTATCATATACACAAATATTAAACATTAATACATTTATTAAAGCTGAGTGAGTATTAACTAGCTTTGATGCTGCTGGATTTCAGAGCAATAGCTAGTTTTACCAAAGCTGGCTGAAATTAATTAGCGTGATTCCATGCTGTGCACTGTGTTTCCACAAGAGAATTATCTTTTTTTCTAGATGAAGACAACAGCATCCTAAACCATGTTTGGGAATGTTTCTGACTCAGCTTGTAATAATAAAAATAAGGAACATAAATGCCTTGCTAGAGAGTTTTATCATCTAGGAGATCTTATTCTGAAAGTAACCACTTTAAATTCTATTTATCTATTTTTATACCCAAAAGAAAAGTAGAATAAAAGATTGTCCATTTTGACCATGCACTGTAGGGGTATAAGTGGGATTACTCTCCAGTATTCTTGAAATGCTACTTCTTAAAGTGATATTCCTGTTCTGTCAATCTTATTTAGCATGAAACTATCAGCTTTGACTTTTCTGAACTGCAGGTAAAAACCCACCACTTGATGTTGTCTACATAGGTAAATACCTGTAGTTCGTGCTTATTTACTAAGACTTAAAAATATGATCCTAAGCATCTATCATCATCATACAGTTTAATAGTGGCAAAAAAAAAATGTATCTCCATACTCACCAGAAAACCCTAAAGTGTAGTTTGGACAGAAATAATATGTATGTAAACACAGAAAGTGAAAAGATCACAGCTGGCACATATTTTAGTTAGACAACCATGCACTTCAACAAAGATGCTCATATGAGAATCATGTATTTTAAAGCCAGTTAAATTATTTTTTGCAGAAATACATTCATAAAATATTACTGCCACTCACTTAAAGAAGATATATGTTGTTTCATAATTATGCAACAAATGAGCAAATGCTTTTTATTTCATTACTTTTTTCCTTCATTTCATTCTAGAGGCACGTCAGCAACAATCATACATGGAATATTATTATCCAAATGTTATAAATACCATGGATTTGTATGCTGAAAGAAAGAATAAACTGGCCATCTCAGCACGCTGACCACAACATCAATCAAGGCACTCATTGATGAGGGTATAAATATTGGTACTTTACTGTTACACAGGTTTAATATCAGGAACAGTCTTTTTCCTGTATCTTTTAAAGACGCTGAAACAAGCCTAACACAGACCATGAGATTATTTCCAGAACTATCAGTGGCCTAAATTGACACGAGATCATTTCACTGCATGTATTGAAGAACAGAAAGTTCTTCAAGGTTTGACCTCAGGGCCACACAGATTAATATTCTCAAGGTCTGAAAAGGGTCTTGATCAAGGAAAATTTCAGTTTCCTCCCAGTTTTTTCTCCAACTCTAAATGACTCTTTGTCCCTGTGATATAATCTCATTTCTCTGACTTTGAAAGTGCCTTTTCGTTTGTAGCATTTCACTGACAGTGAGTGGCAGTTGCTCATTAACCATTATCTCTTCTAATTTTCTGTGAACTAATTGTAAGGAGCATAAGAAAAGCTATTAGAACAGTAGAGCACTGAGGGAAAATGGAAGAAAAAGAGGAGGTCAAGATGATATTGGGTCATCGCAATTTACAGCAATATTTTCTTCAAGAGATATGAAGGTCTAAAAGTCAATTGTTAAAAAGAAGGCAGAAACAGACCTGCTAATACCAATTCAAAAATCAATAGAAATGTCCAGCTTGATAGGAACTCCTAAAGCAATTTCTAGGGAGAATACTTAACTTATGACATGACAAGCATCTTTATTGCATAGGTTAAATGAGCCAGTAAAAGGAAAAATATTGCCAGCATATCAGAACATAGAAGTAGAACTGAAGAACAGGGGTGCTCAGGCACAAACCTAAGGCAGCCAAAAAAACCCAAAACCAAACCCCAAACCCATACTTGAGCTGACGCTTACTGTCCAAAGCTGGTGTAAATGTTTGGGCTGGAAGGGATCTTAAAGATCACCTAGGTCCAACCCCCCCTACTGTTGATCACTAGCTTAGGTTGCTCAAAGCCGCTTTCAGCCTGACCTTTATCTAGCTAATGTTTCTCAGAGTTTTGAAAGAAATAGAAAAAACCTTATTAAAACTATTGCAGGCTATGAGTAAAGCAATTTTGCTCATATATGCATTAACTTTAACCACAGCAGGACATTCTTGATAACTTTAGCTGATTATGAATACAAATGTTCAGGTTTATGTACATATCACTCACAGTTAAAATTGAGGGAGAGTGATGAAGAATTGTAAATCAAAATATGTACTTGAACACTGTTCTGATTTGTCATTGTGATTTCAATAACTCACAATAAAAAGGTAGAAAAATGCGAATGACAGTTGTAGGAATACAATCTTTCATATTTTTCTGTCTTTCAGAATTCAGACTAATAGGTGGATGTAGTATGAAAAGAAACAATGATGGAAAAAATAGCTAGGTTGGTCGAATGTAGCAAACAAGTAAGATATAGACATCTTTATAAATCAAATCTACGGCTAGAGCACAGACGGATTAACAGGTGGTGAAACAACAGATGACATATACAACACTGATGGTGAAGAAATATGACCAGGTTGAATTGTTTGGACAAGCTTTAATTCAACACGGCACACTATTGAAAATTGATGGCTTTTAAAATAATTTAGGAATGTTTCTGCCCTACTCACGGTGCCTGCTGGCCCCTGGGACTAGGAGATAATCCAGCACCATTGTTAGGACAACAGACAATAAAGCTGAGCAGTTGTGGGTGATCACTTGCAGCAATTTGAAATTATTCTTGTGACCAATTATTCAGGCTGTGGCTGGAATCAGTCAGCGTTGTTCTGACTACATCATGCAATATTTCCACAGCTCTTAATGCAGCACCAGGTCAGAAATTAAATTGCTAAAAATAATCTAAAAATAAAGGATTCATTGTCATGCAAAGGTTCCCAGTGCTTAGGTGGGGGAATAATAGAGAGGGGATTGCTGAATTCCTTATGTGTGAGACCGAGAAATAAATGTTAGCCTTGAAGTAGATTAAAGGCAGGTAAACAGAGCAGCAGAAATATCAGTCATAATAATGAAGGTGGAACTAGATGGCTTTTCCAGGTTGGTAACCTTCGTCAAACAAATGGAGGATGAGATCATTTGAACACAGACTGGAAGAATTATGGAATGAAAAATAAGTTGAGTAAATCACTAAGATGTCAGGTGATACTCTGCAGCGAAGATAGAGGTTTCTTTTTTTAATTTACTGAAAATGCAGTTTCTATTCTCACAGGGACGAAGCCGTAAGAACCCATTGCCAAGAAATGCTATCGGATACACACCTCCAGCCCTTCACCCAGAAGACTACTGATGTGTTTGTAGGATGGAGATATTTACAAAAAACTATTTTTGTACAAGATATGTGTGTGCATATTGTGGTTTAAGGCTAAAATAAGCGCCTAATTGCAACATCGATAAAATCAGAAACACAAGCAACAGAATAAATGAGACAGTGTAAGATCTGTACCCTTTTTATTGTTTTACCTGGTCAGAGTTCTCCTCTGTATCTTCCTTTAGAAAGCTGCTTGCCTACTCCCCAGGGTATTAAAAGGAAGGATTGATTCAAGGCTTTAACCGGTGCAGTTCCAGGTGGGACATTCAGGCTGGGAAAGCCGTGCATGAGTGTTTTCTGAAAATAATAATATTCCATCACTGGCAACACCAAGCAACAGTAAGTAGAAAGAAGGATTATGATTTATATCATGTCATGATGCCATTGGAAAAGAGGGAGATCCACTCAAGCCTCTACATATTTCTCCTGAAAACAGCACTGCGCTCCAGTCAGCTTGAGATTGTGCCCAAAGGTGTATTTTTACCAAGATACAATAAAACAGCCATGCAGACTGGTAGGTACCTATAATCCCAGTAACAACGGTAGCATGGGCATACCAGACATGCTTTCAATCTTTCTAGACTTGACATCCTGACTTCCACACAGTTTAAATCTTCTAGTTATCACTAATGTATTTTGAACTATTGTTCATCTGCTGCCTAAACTCTCAGACATCTAAGTCTTTCAAAATATCTGTACCATCTGTCACAGTCTAAGAATTATCATTCTAGCTATCACCAATAGAAGGATGGAGTCATTTGATATTAAATTTATGCATAGTGCCAGTCACTTGTTCACCCAGGATACAATTGAATCCACCGCTGGGGAATTTTGTATAACTAGTGAGTCAAAGGCTGGGTTAATCATATGCATAGAGGGCTAAGAAGAGCGTACTGGAATCACGTGGATCGTTTGAAAGGGTGGGTATGAATGAGCATATATCAGACAGGGTGAGGGTGGGCTTTTAATTTGTGATGGTAAAATTGGGTTGTTTTGGAGCACACTGTGGGGATAAGGGAGATAAGATAGACATTTATTCCAAGTAATGATTTATACTAAAACTAGATCTACCTAGTTTTTACTTCTGTGCCACATAGCAAGATGGAGTGCTCCATGGTGAGTGTGGCCATGGTGACTACAGGTTACAGTAGCCACCCTGGAAAAGGAAAAAATCTGCATTCTACCCTTCTTCAGTGAAGACTCTGTAGCAGTTAAATTTATGCAAGTTGAATAAATTTAAAATAAACACTGAGAAGTCATCCTCGAGAGTTGACTGGTGGCCTAGTCCAGGAAGGCCACCCAGAGGCAGGCATTCAACCCTCCTCAAGCAGAGCACAGAGCTCAGCCGCTGTCTGCCATTTCTCAGGTCAGTGATGCAACTAATAGCCCTCTAGGTGGCAAAGATAGAAGGGGCTGTGTTTTGCATGAAGTCTAGACCACGATATCTATTAGGTTGGGTCCTTTGGGCATCATAGATGGGGAGTACCTGCTCTGACACAGACATATCTGCACGGTGAGTGCAGCAGCCGCTAACTCCAGGGCTTGGTGGCATTTAAGCTGAGGTTTTGAGGACATTCATTTAAATGTTTGCATCAAAATTCAGTTACAGAGATTTAAATACTCCTGTGGGTCTAGCCCATGGCACTTAAACAATATGATAAGTTACATTTTTGTAGCAAATGATAAAAAAAACCAACAGAAACTGCTGATAGGAAGCCTGACTAGGTTTATGCTGTTATTATCTAAGGCATGCTGCAAGCCATAGGTGAATATTTTCTACAATCCTTTCATTGTTAATGAAGATCTAAGCTAGCAAATTAAAATAAACCCGTTTTATCACTCAGATTTAATGATTTTCTGCTGGGCCTTTTTAACATTCTGAATTAGCCCTCTTCAAACTACATAGCTCATCAGAAAATTTGCCATCGGTCTTCCATTTCTTTTCCATCTAAGGTTACTCTGAAATGGTTACCTTTTGCCTTCAGATGTGTATATTTAAAGATGACCACTGCCAGCATGAACAACTTTTACCTCTCCTTGAGCTAACAGTTCATAATGCTGTTTGAACACTGTAGGCCCTTGAGTGCTGAAACAAGGTGAACATTCAGCTTCAGAAATTTCAAATCCAGGTGAAGTTATCTTGCTGATTAACTCTGTGAATTAAACAAGTAGTTCAGTAGAGTGCTACAATGACAGAAAATGAAAATCTCTCCTAAAATATAGTAAAACCTGCAGGAAATACAAGGTACCCACTGAGAAACCAGATTTCCCTTTAGCTAAAATGTTTAATCTTTTTTGACTCTTTTCTAGTACTTCTGGGGTAGAGGGAACATGGGTACAAATTTCACAGTGCTGCCATTGCCCCTGAAATGCTTATATTAATCTAGATTTCTATGCTGTGTGACTTTTGGCAATAAGGACAGTTAACATTCCAATATCTCTTTTCCTTCAAGGATACTGAAGAGCATTGGAAACATTAAGCTCTGAGGTTGGTAATTTACTAATGAGAAGACTGATTCAAAGAGAAATTAGGACCTTAATCTCTCCTCCACTGAAGCCAATGGAAATCATTTTGTGATTTCCTTGGGCAGACTGTGTGTGGCTGATAAAATGTCACACAAGAAATCACAGAGAAATTAGACCACAGGTCTAATAATTTTTTGCTTGTTCAGTAGAAGAATAATTGTCCTTTATCCTATGCCTGAATCCTTTATATCAGAGTCCCCTTTTCCTTAATGCAGTTTAGAAATATTCCAATAAATTTAGATTTGCTAAGATTACAAATCACCCCCAGCTGTGTGCTGCAGCAGAGGAGACATGGAACAGCTGATAGCTTTGGAGCACTACTATTTTTTTATTCAGGCCCAGCATCCTATGTGTCCTCCCTGGGACCTGTGCTGAAGATTTCACTGCTACTGGAGGCTGAAGTTCTAAACAGATTCTGAAAGCAAAGATCTCTTGGGCAAGTCTCCTACAGAAGCAGCACAAGCCAGTCCCACTGAGCTGAAGAAACAAAGCCTTCATATCCTACTCACATGCTTACAATTATTTTAAGCACTTTGGTACAACTGAATTTTGTGCCTTATATCATAGAAATGACATTTTCAAATTCTTTGAAGTAGTTTACAAAAAGCTCCTCTGTATTGCTGAGGCCTTTCACTGAACTAAAGCACACAGTTTTCATTGTGACATGATGACGTTGAAGAAGTCACAATTAAATTCTTCAAACTTGTTATTTTAGAGGTAGTATTCTGCAAGGACCTGATCAAAAACAGTCTGTACGCAGTAAGGATCTTTCTGTCTTGAGGTTCTCCCTTAGTGTTTTTCAATATCTTCTATCTCTAGAAATACTTCAAGCAATTTATTAGGAAATTCCATAGTGCAATATGCATTGCTGTGTTGCTAGAAGCCTTTATATCAACAGCCTAGATAAGTGCTGGTACTGTTATCATAATACACTTCAACAGAGGTAAGAAATATAGTGCTGTATTTACAAGTTTGATCCATTCAGGGCCTAAGATTGTAGTAACATAGATATAGGAGCATTTATGTACAAAATCACTGGACCATACACATGATTATTTATCAAGATGGTCTATGTATAGTGCTAGTGTTATGCATTAGCACCTACTTGATATAACAGAAATAAACATTTCATGGGAGAACACAACGGACATTGGAAAGGTATATCACAAGCACAGTTTTATAATGAACCCATGGGATATTTATGTTGTACATTCCCCATAAAATGTGTGAGAGCTAGCCAAGCAAAGCTCTCCCCAAACTAGGTAAACAGTACATTTTTATAATGGTGATATAACTGAAAGAGCATTGCTAGGCTTTTATGAACCTTATGTTTTCTGTTGGTATTCCTTCAACTAATGTATCTCTTAAAGGTCATTCTGCAGCACGATTGAAAGACCAGATGTATTTTCATGATGTACAGAACAGATGTAAGTTTCTGCACTAATCTGGGTTTAGGAAACTATAGTGCACAGTGAGTGGAAAATGTATTATTCTACTGTGTCAAATAAACGATTATGTTGGATGTGTGAAATAATGCATATAGTTAAAGGTTATGGTAGAATAGTGTTAAAGAAATTCATTGTTTCTGGGCCTGATGGTAATATGAATGATAAAAAGGTGATGACTATTATAGCCTTGAAGCATTACAGTCATTTTGCTATGATAATAGTCCTCAGATTTGGTTATAGCCCTAATATGTTACCTGAAAGTTAGAATCAGATTCTGAGGTCTGTTGGCACATAATGATTACTTATTGTCTAGAATGTAATTTCTGAAGGAAAATGAGAGTTGATGTTGAGGATAAATCTTTTCTCTTTTCCCTTGCTTTCTTTTTTTTTTTTTTTTTTTAAGAAAAGCTAAATATGGAGTTTGTATTTCAGAGAAGGAATCCATTTAGGATCATTTCTAGCTTGAAATATGCCATGATACAGAGCTCTCCTGCTTCATGCTTTTGTCACTCTTTGTACCAAACTATTATGGACCATGGGCGAGTAATGATTCTGGTGTTTGAAGCAATACACCAAAGCTGTCAAGTGATGGAGAGCTTCAAATCACCCCCTACTGAGTGGAGTGGCTTTACTTTTGAGATACTTTAAACAGGCATGTACAAAGGGCGCTCACAGAAACCTGTCCTGGCTGTTAGCCTTGTCTGAGGGGTTACAGGGTCATCTATCTGAAGGACACAGGCTCTGAGGTGACTTTTCTCAGAGTTCCAGCCCTCCCCTTCCCTATGGAAGTACGTAGCAGGAGAAAGGAGTCAGAATCACAATTTTTACTCATTCCCCACCACCCCAGACAGATGGCCTAGCTCTGTTTCAAACTGTACCCATCAATATAGTTTTAGCACTTCACAATCCTTAATGCTTGTTTAATCCATCATTTTTAGGACTCTTAAATGAAGGACACACTGTCCATGGTCAGCGCTACCAAAGCAAACTGCTTTGATTTGATTGCAATGCTCACTATAACAAGGTCACATAATAGAGCACATAGCAGCAGAAAGACTAATAATAAATTCCATTGTTTATAATAAGCATATAATAAAGTTTAGTAAATTGTGAAAGTCAAGGCTTTTTTTTTGTGTCGCGGATTCTTCCTCTGTAGAGAAACACACACACAGAAGAAAAGAAAAGGAAAAGAATGAGAATAATGTCCCAGCTAAAGCTGAGCTGTTTCCAGACAAGCTGAGAAAGAAAGGAAACGCTGTCACAATTATGACAATGCAGAACGAAAATTGAATATTTGTTCTGTAGTTTGTGCTCTGATGTACTTTAGGGGACCAGGAAATGTTTGATTAAAAAGGGAGTTGTGTTCACAGGGTGCATTATTCATTCCAAATTTCACTTTTATAACTCAGGACAGTCAAACACATTACTTACCCCAGAACCTATCTGCTGTCTCTTTATTTCTGGAGCTTCACATAGGTGACTGGAAATCAAGCATTCAGAGGAGATACTGAAGTTAAGTATTAAACCTGACAGCTCTTATATGTCTAGTAAGATAATTGATTTCATGTTTTGCTAACCTACTCTGCAGGTTAAAGTGGCAAGGTTAGTTCCATTTCATAGAGCAGTCACTGAATTATTATTTTTAAGGTTTTAAAAGCACAGAGGCAATTTACATTTCTATTTTCCTTTCTAAACATTTATATAGATGAAGAATATAGTGAACACTTGCGCAGGAAAGAAGATAAATTCAGCCCTGAAAGTTCCTATGAGGGAAAAAAACTAAAAAAATATTAAAAATAACTTAAATTCTTAGAGGGAGAGGTTATATGTTTATTTTATCTCTCTTTGTTCTCATCCATTTACTGTCTGTTTGTGGCCTCTTTTTGGAGTGGGGAGCTGGGGAGTGCTTGGCAATGGCAACAGTCTGAGTTATTTCTGGCATTTTAGAGTTTAAAGGCAAACAAATTAACACTTTTAAGTGATATGATACCAAAAATACATTGGCATAACATCACTGCAGACAAATTTTTATTTTATTGACTTTCTTCTACATCAGAAGTATTTTGGAGAAGAACCGATACTTCTCCAATGTCCTTGGTAGAAGGGCTTTTTGCTGGGCGATGCTCAGGCTGGAGTAAACTGTTATAATGCCCCCAAAGGAAAATCAATCTGTATTTCGTTACGCTGCTCTTTTTTACACACATATATACTAATATAAGGAAATAAAGGTGGGATTGACAGAATATTGCTGGAAAGGTGAAAGTTGCTCAACTTTCCCTTTACTTCAGACTCATCTCGACCCATCAGCAGAGCAATTTAAATGTGAGTCCCTCACTTTGCAGGAAGATCCCTAAACTGGTAATAAGGTGTTTTGGGTTGAATTGCCTGCAACCTTCCCAGGTACTGCAGACTCACTTAAATACACCTGTAAAAGAGAGGTTGCTTCTTTGAGCAGCTACTCCAGGTACTTGATTCGCATCCCAGTCTCACTCAACAGTCATACACATTATGCCAAGTGGAAAATCATTAACTTCAGGATGAATTAACGAGATAATGTCTTTTTACTGACTGTTACAAGTGCCATGGCCCACGCCTGTTGAAGTAACAGAATTTCTACCTCAGTAAGGATCAAATCAGGCTGTATATGGCCAGAGGCAGCTTCTTTTTCCAAGTAGTTTTCACTCTGTATTTATGGTGAGAAATGAGTGTCACTTTCTTTTTGCACATTAGGACTGCTGAGCTGAAGTAAATGGGTATAACTTTTAATTCTATAATCTTATTATCCTAGCTCCAGTAAAAACTGATAATGAAATCTGAAGATATTGAGAACTTGGACTTTTTTCCCCGAAGTTTAACTTAAGTTTTTTTTTTTTCAAGCAACGTGGTGCTTACTATAGTCAGTCTCTTTTTAAGACTATCCAGGGAAACATAAACCCTTGCAGCAAGTCATTTTCTGTCAAAATTACATCTGACCTGCATATTTTTGCAATTCTCTGATGCATTATACAGTCAGATCAGGTTGTTCCTTGACCAGTTGTTCACCCCTATCAATTGCATTAGCATTTAACCTGTCAGTTTAAATTACAAAGGTAACAAAGGTTTAGGAAGGTTACAATAGATCCAATCTCACACGGAAGTGTGGAAAAATAATCTTAAATCATCCTTCAATGTGAGTGTTATTTCTTCTCCTGACATACACATACTCACCTTTTAGAAGCATCACCGTAAATGTGGGCAACTTTTTATGGTGAAGACTACATGAGATCAGCAAAGCATGTGAAAGAAGAGAAGCACTGGCAATAGGATGAGTATGTATATTTAATTTGAATTTAGATTGCAATTCCTGTATCTTTACTCATTTTCTGTTCTATTCTCTATCCCTTTTCAGTGCTAAATTTTCTCTTTTTCTCTCTCTAGAGAGCCTATTCATTGTGTCTGATTAGTAAATTAGGTCCTATTCTGTAGTAACACAAGCACATTGTCAGGGGCTACAGTTCTTTAAATCGTTAATACTTTAGACCTGAAGAAATTGTGTCTTCAAGAGGGACAGTTCAGCCTCTCCTCAAACCATCCATAATCCTGTGTTGTACAGTTACAACTCTACCACATCAGTTTCATACCAACCTCTCTGTGCCCCTCCCAGGCTCAACACAGGCTGCCGAGTAACATAAAAACACTCCATTGCCTTTTCCAATGCTATTTCAGCACATGACCCCCAAATGCCACTGACTGAAGCATTAGAAAGAAAAAAAAACCACACACAAAAGCAAAACTCTGATTCTGTTAACCTATAAATGCCATACTTCCTGCATATTTTCCTTCCTTTCTCACTAAAGGTGAAACAAAGAGTTTCTGCCAATCCTATTCATATGCTCAGAGTCATTCTGTCTTTTGCCTGCATGGAAACTGCATCATTAAGATAGTAAAGCAATATTAAAGTAAAGCTAGAGTGGGGCTGTTAATGAGTTCAAGAAGCAGAGTTGTATATTTCTTTTAATATATAGATATTTTTTAACAAATTGTTTCCAGTGTGTCCAGAGCGGAAGTTAAAAAGTCTTTAAAAATAACAATCCTGCCTGTATATTTAAGTTTGAGTAAAAGATAAATGTTAAAAAATGATGATTTCTGAAAAACAATTTAGATGTTGTATCTTTTTATGCTTACACAAATACTAACTTTACCACATGCAGCTGTGCCACATTAGCTGTGCCATGATGAATGTTGTTTAATAAGCAGAAGAGCGGAGGCTGGCCTACATTTGGCTGGGATGCGTTTGCTACTGAAATTGGGATGTGCTCGTTTCATCTCCCCAAATGGGGAGCAGCTGCTCCACCCCTTCATGCAGAAGAGGGCTCAGGCAGGATGCTGGACTCTGGGCAGGACATTTGATCGCTATAATTATCCTGATATGCAGATATATTTAAATGCATAACTGATAGAAGATCATCATGTGAATCTATTGAGTATCCAAATAGGAAATACAACCCCATACCACTCAATATGAATTACCAATGTGTGCTTGGAGCCATCCAGGTGTCAAAAAGGACAATCTTTACAGTGACAAAACTGATTCAAACCTTATTGATGTAACTCATGATATTACTGCTCTTGATTCACATCCCTGCAGCCATCATCAAGCAGCCTAAACTTTGGTCCTAATATTTACATTCCAGAGAAAAAGAAAATAAAATTATAACTGATAACAAATATGAAAGTATTTAAAACCTTTGTTGCCATATTTTGACTATGAAGACATTAGTTCTTTGAAGCAGCAAGAACTGCTGTCCCTTGATCAGGGAACTCTTCTTAAAAAAGAACTAATCCTGGGATATTCCAAAGGAAAATCAGCATTTAGATGTAGCACAAGTACTATAAAAGCATCTCATCAAGAGCTATTAGATTGCACTGGTGCATTGTGATATACTTCATAACTTCTTGAATGAGCTGAGCTTCTTTAAATATCTCCAGTAAACTCATATGGAACCCTTCCCATATCTACATGTGTAACTCCAACTTTGACCACTGTTGCTAATACTATGTATTGATAAATAATATCCTAAATTGCTTAGTTTCTTCTGGTATAAGCATAATCGCAGCCTCTAGTCTCACCAAAATTAAACCTTCACAGGTGCAGGTGTCAGACACCCTTTTCAGTGAAAAAAAACTTACTCAGGTTTTATTGATGTAAAGCACAATATTACCGCTCTTGTACAAAACAAGGTCACACTGAAGTTGTATGTCAAACTTCATTAAAGTGTGTATCAGGAATCATCAACTTGTGATGCTCGCTGACCTGAGCACCTTGCAGTTCATGAACATTAGCAAGGCTTTCTCACACCACACATTTGCATAGTCAGCCAATCAATATAGTTAAGAAAATGAACCAAAACTTACCTGACTCTCATTATCATTGCAGTATTGCTAATTTGATGGGCTTGCACTTCCGCCTGGCAGTCTCAAGTCTTTCTTCTGCTTGATCCACAGCAGATGTTTGAAAACAGATCTTTCTTTGCTTATCCAGGAAAATAAACCTGTTTGGAGGATGTTACATTTTAAGTAAAAAATATCATGGGCTCTGAAACTTCCAGCAAAGCACAGAATTTTCCACAAAAAAAAAAAAAAAGCTTTGGTTTCAACTACAGCCCCTTCCTTCCTCCAAAAAAAAGCTTTAGAAAGAAACAATATTTTTTTAAAAGAAGTTCTTGGTTTCCTCTATTTCTTATTCTAGATGTGGTCTCAATATAAATGAAATGAGGGCAGGTATCCAATATGGCACACATGCACTATTTATGGTCTGCAATCAAGCTGCCAGCTCTGGAGTTCAGTGCCACTGTCTATCATGAAGTCAAACTCTGAGGCTAAATAACTTAATATCCTTAAATTTTGTATCCACCAGATATTCATACTTTAGAGAGCAAACGCCTCAGCTGAAGGCTCCAATGTAATTTGTTTGGAGTGCTGACCTTCTTTTGAAGTATCACTACTATTTGTCACTGTTACATTCATGGTAGTAGATGAAATTTACCAGTCTTTGTTTGCTTGTGTTATCAAATTATTAAACTTAAACATTTAAATGGAAAATGATTTTGCATTTTTCCTGACATATACAGTAATTCAGATACAGGAGCTTTGAGTACAGCAGAGAGAAATATGAAGCTGATGACTCACTGAGATTTCTTGTACAGTCTTGGTGTGTTAATATACAACAGGAGAATTCCACCCAGATACTGCACCGACTCTCTGCTTAGAGCCAGAAAGAGAAAGAAAGGTCATTTTCACTTCTTCCCTGGAGAGTTATAGGGCTGAAGAACTCCACAGGACCAAATCTCCATCCTAGTTTTCTCTATGCATTTCACATCACACTTTCTTACACTCATGGCATTCACTTTTTGTTGGTTTTGGTTGGGTGTTGTCCCCCAAATACATTTGACAACTGCCAGAACTGCAAAGAAGATAAGGAAAATAAAGAAAATTACGCTTAATCACAGTGAGGCTATCAGAATCTAGTAAATAAATTAGTGACTCCCATGTTTGCTTCTTAATCTTAAAATTAATATAAACTGATTAATTTCCTAATACTGCTTGAAATCTAATATTCTTGTAGGCTTTAGAAAGTCTTTTGTGCTGAAGATCAGTGGGAGCTGGCAACCTGATTTCTGTAGATACCTCTGAAGAATCCAACTGTAAAGTTAGATAAAAATATTAAGTGTTTTAAAAGTGATTTGGGATGTATCTGTTGATAGGTGCCTATGAAGTCTTCCAAAAGGTTTTTTTCCGCTATCCTCCCAAAAACTGTAGGCAAAGAAAATTTTGTTTAAAAAATGGATACAACCAAATTTGCTCCATATTTTAAAAATAGATCATGTTTCATTACATTCAGAAAACCACAACTCACATGATGGAGATACTTTACTTGTTATGTACATAATAAAGCTTCAAAGTAACATACATTTGTGTGGCTTTAACTAATTAGATGAATTTTATACCTATTAAACCAACCAATACAAAACACTGTGTGAACTCCCTCAATTCCATTCCAGTCTGGTTTTATTTGCTTTGGGAAATGTACAAGGAAAAACTCAATCAAGGAAAAATACCTGTGCTAGATAGCTCTTCAAAAACTTAAGTAAGGAGAGAGGGGTTCAAATAAATAAAACCTCTGTATCTGGACAAAGACACCATCTTTTCTATTAACATCTCTCAGAGAAATAAGAATAATATTGAGGATAGAGAACTGATCAATATTCCCCTCAAAGTGGCATGGATAAAAGCATTAATGAAATTTAAAAGTCTGAAGATCAGAGTCTCAGTAGCAAAGCTGATATTTTGTACTCACCAGCCTGCTAAGGTGGGATATTTCCGTGAACTCCACTAGGCATCTATTCCAGACTGAAATTCCAGGTAGGGTCATGCCTGGCACAAATTAGACACTACATCAGCTTATCTGTCCAGACAAGCCAGGTATTTACAAAGCACAAAGTTCACTTTTAAGCATCTTTTCCCTTTACCCTCAGGAGCCATAGCTGCAATGAGCAGCTTTTGGCACATGTCCCCAGTGATCAAGGTCACAGTAATACTCATTTCTGTAATGATCTTGCAGCCCTGAAGACATACTCCGCTGTGTTTTAAATATAACGAAGGTAGTGGGGAAAGATGATAGAAATGCATGTGTGCGTGCAGGTTTGTGTGTACCCACCTTGTCCATCATTCAGCAGATTCCCATTCATTAGAGGCGAATGAGTATGTATATTCCTGACACAACAACTGCTGCGTTCGTGTTTATTAGAGGTAGCCACAACACTGCCTCAGCATATTCAGTCAAATATTTCTTCATTGTACTTCATTGCCTGTGTATATTCTGCTACAGAAACATGAAGAAGGGTCTGGATGGAGGAGCTAAGTTGCTACCCCATCATCTTCAATTACATAGCAGGTTGCATCCTTTCCAGATGTGTGGCAGGAGTTTAAAATGGGCTGTCCAGAGGATGCCAGGATGTCCAGTCTCGCCAGCGAGGGTCTCTCTCGGCTATGGAAGTAATTGCTCATGCCAGAAAGTGTTGTGTCCAGCCCCAGGAAGCCAAGAGGATATGATTCTAAATATGACCGGGCGCATCCAAAAGGCTGCGGACAATGTATCTTCTGTTTTAGAAAATCTATTTTCTAACTATATTTACAAAAATAAGAAAGCATCAGAAATACTATGCCATATAATCTCTTATTTGCATCAGAAGAAAGATGTTTACATTATAAATTACAGACCAGTTCAGTCCATGGCATCTCTATCTCCATCACTGGCACCTATGCAAAGGGTGGATAAATAGGCATCAAAAATGTTCTAATTGTAGCTGATGGTGGCTGGGGCAGAGGACTGGTGAGGGTTGCTAGCATAATTTTCAGCCTTGCTCTTTGTGTATCCTGGATAGGACAAGATTCTAGGTACTGCTAAAAATATGTCTTTTAGTTCTGAACCCTGGTTTTCTCCCGAGATGTATCCGTCCATTAGCCCCTGACAGAGCGGCTGGTGTGGGTCAGGCACAGCCGGGAGCCCCGTGGACCGGAATGTCCACCCCTGCAGAAGGGGATGAGCTTATAGAGTCACTGAGGCAAAATCTTCTATGGCAAATCCTGTTCATGTTGTTTATCAATAAGCAGCTAGCTGCAGATTTTTAGTTGTTTAGATACCTCTAGGCACCGTATAAGCTTTAGTGGTACATAAATGCCTAATTGCACTTACGGAATATCACCCTCAAAAATATTCCCTTTAGTCTAACAGACCTAGGGCCTTTCAGTACTCAATGGTATTGATTTCTGTATAGCTTTAGAAAGTAGATGTTTTGCTTTCTTGTGAAAGGTAAAATACAAAGTAAGTAAATATAGGAAGACTCGTGAGAAAAGGCAGGGAAAGTAAGGCAACTTCTGCAAAGGTGAAACTGTTGCATTGAATCTAGTTCTCTCAGGCAGAAGTTAAGTAGATGAAACATATATTGGCATCTTAATGCTCAGTTTTTCTTTCTTTCCTTTCCTTTATCATAAAACAAAGTATTCTTTCCCACCTTAGATCTATTCACCAGACAACAGATCAGTAAAACTGTGTCAAAAAAAGAGTAATGTTTCCAAAGGAATAGAAATTCTTGAAGTACCTATATGTTTGCTTGATAAATTATTTCTTCATTTCTATATTCATACAAAGCACATGTATTTTCACATGCCACTGAAGAGAGAAATGCTGCAAATTTCCATAGAAAGCTACTATTACTTTATTTTTATTTTACTGAAGCAATTTCATGCTATGTTCTTTTCAAATCACAATAAAAAGACTTGCTAGCCTTCCTGCAATCTATTGAGTGAAAGTACAAATTAATTTTTTTAAATGCTATTAATTCAAGAGAGTTTCAGATTTGACTTAAATTTAAGTGCATTCTCTGAACTAGACCATGTTTTCAAAGCAGCTTGACAGGAGCCTGATATTACAGTAATACAAATCTCAAGTAAAGCTGTTATTAGATCAATATGAGTTTATCACAAATATGTGATGTCCGGTGGATCAAGAATAAGAGGAGATACTCAGAAAGATCCCAGCAAAGCAAAGCAGGACCATGGATGGTCTGGCGTACGCCAAGGAAGAACTGAAAGGGAAGCAGGACCCCAGGCAGCAGGACCCCAGGCTGCAGGACCCAGGGTGATGGAAGCCAGCTGGTCTCAGGAAACCAGAAGACACTAACTATAAGACACCGAGAAGGAGGAAAAGAGACTGTTAATACCTGCTAGATTGAGATGCTGACTTTTTCTCCTGATTTCCCAAGTTGTCTATAAGCAGAGGTTGGGTGGAGAGCAGCATTGTGGCAAGGAAATTCCCTGTAGAATGGAGATTGTGTTTCCTTGTCCTACAAGATTTCAACAGTTTGCAGAGAAAATACATGCGAGACAGGGTGTTAATCTGTGATCTCACTTTTCCACCCATCAACACCCAGCGTTTTTTTTTTTTTTTTGTTAGGTCAGTCAAATTAATTGGTTTCAATTTTTTTTAAGTTCATTAAAATTTTGAAAAATTGCCATCACAGAAAAAAGCACAATCTTCAGTTAACAGTGTCAACCTGCTATTGCACTGGCTTTTTATTCTTCTTAATTGGATATGTTGAATCAAATTCTGCCTAGCAAACAGTTTAGAATTTGGAAAATCAGCATTTTTTTCCAATAGGAAAAAAAAGATTGTCAAGAAATTTGCAAACATCTCAAATAATTTCCCAGATGCAGTGGCAGCTTAATAAAGTCTTAGCCTGCTTAAAACTACATTCTTGTATCTTTTAGGTCTTCCTAAAGTATCAAGGGACAATCAGTCACCACTTGTGCTCAATAAACTAAGAGATGATACTACAGGAATCAATGCAGCTCAGTAGAGATTTGAAAGATGTGCATATGTTGTTGAAAGCAGTAAATAAAAATAAAGCCTTACTGAAACTTAATTTAAGTATCCAATGGGTGAGTTTGTTCTTGTGTGTATATATAAAGAACTTAGCCAAGGAAAAGGAAAAATTGTAAACTTAGCAAGTATTGACTAATATACAAAAAGGTAAGGCCAATATCATTAAGTTATACTCTGCTGTTCTAATTCCACATAATTTACATAAAGGTCCTTACTGATTGGATGCATATAATTTCTGGCTCTCCACTCCATCGAGAAAAATCAGTTTGGGGATATCACAGATCAAACCAACATTTTTCTACTATATGACCAATGTGTTTCCATTGCTCATTTAGGTAAGTTTGTGTTTCCAAACTTGGCATAGGTGTCACTGGCACTGTGAGTATGTAGAAACTATTAGGAATGATGTTGCCTCAATATTGAGCTAATAATATTAATGGTAAGATTTTTAAAGGCCTCTTGGACAAATAAAAATTAACTTTTCTCAGTCATCTTAAATTACCAAGCATCATGAAAATAGACAAGGTAGTTGTTTTATCAGCAATAAAGTCAAAGGAATTGCCAGAGATACGGTGTATTACATGTATAATTACCACTGTGGTAATTTATTTAATAAAGCTCTCATTTAATTATAGGAATCTATTATACTGAGTAATGCATTAAGCATGATTTATATCTCCAGTATAAATATTCAGAAAAAGGTATCCCATAGTGAAAGCAGCTCCTTACTGGTCTCCATCTGCATTTCACCTCAGCAAGCCACTGCGAGATGAGGGAGATGAGTAGTTTGCATCTCTGGTGATTTATAGGCAGAAAAGAAGGTGGCTCAAGCAGTGTGGTCTGAAACAGCACTGCACACCTCTATGAGTTGTCCAAGGGCTTGCAGCTGGAAGCAGTGATTCCTTACAAGCTGGCAGTGATGATTTTGGAAACATTTTGTGTCACCTGTCGGACGCATATCTGATCCATCCTTGCTCTTCGTAAGCCACCAGCTGCAGGCATAAGCCAGTGGTGAGCTGTGACATATGACCTATGTTATGTTCTCTTTCTGTCTTATGCTCACCAACAAACACTTGAGAAAGCTGAAATAGTAGAATTATAGAATTTTGTCAGTAATCCTGCCCTCTTTCTCCATCCATCAGGAGGATGCATCTGAGATAGATAATAAAGTATGAATACATGCTAATTTGCACTGACTTAGAAATACAGAGAATCTTTCTTCTATAATGTGGAAAAAAAAGTATTTGTCATACTTGCAAATAAGTTGTTTTTCTTTGGTGTGATAATACTCACTTTGGTATGATAATACCGTACATGCAGTAGGCTCACAGCTGCCCATCTGCACTTGCTGCCCTGACTGTTCTTTCCCTGCCCTTGAATTATCCAAAAGGCAACAGAGACTCTGCACAAAGATTTTAAATCAGAGAGCTTTTAAAGGGAGAGATATTTAGAGATATAATAAGTCACTGCCTATGCATGAACTGTACCTGTGCCATTTTCATTTCACATGCATGGCAAATCACTCTATTACTTAAGTCTTTTCCTCCCCAGATCTCAGTTTTCATAAAAAAGTAGAATGAAGCAGTTAATATTTGAACATATTTTTCAACACCCATTTCTCAGAAGATACTCACTTGCTTTTTAGAAGTTTAAGCAACAACAAACACCTCAAACCCAGTCAAACTCAGCTGTGTCAAGCCTGACAGAAGTTGATGACACTCATAAAAGGCACAGTTTTCTAAAGAGACATCTTTCTATTTGAAGGTGCTAACCAATTGATAATACAGGTAATATTCAGCACTTTACATCTATGCTGATATATAAAAATGCTGTCAAAGTTGCTGTCTTTATTGACATCATCATGAATACTTTGCTCCTGAGGTAAAGACATTATCACCAGAAGTAGCTGAAAACATTATATAAGCTATTTCTCAGTTTAACTATGTAAAAGTCTGTTGTTAAAAACTCTTCAGGATTCCTTAACATCAGAAAAAGACTGAAAAAAATGTATTCACAACACCACAGCTCACTTAAAAGTCTTCAAAGAACATTTTAACTGAAAAAAACCCCACGGGACTGGCGTGACTAGTTCCTTCAGCCATGGGCTAACCCAGCTCTGATTGCCCACACCGTGTCTTACGCACTGTGCGCAGACCTGGCTAGGGTCATACGAACTTAGAGAAACCAATTAGATACAAACTACTGCTCTTATGCCATGGAAACCTTACTGACATTCAGATGAGCACTGCTTAGAGTTATTTTTCTCCAGAAAATTACGTTGCCTATGTCCATTTATAAAGGAGTAACTCAAGACAGACTTTTAACAAAAGTAACAATCACCAGTTAACATCTTGCCCAAAACATACAACTTTTACTAATTCCAGTTTATCATACCATATTTTCAAACTTTGCCTTTGACGTGCTCTGAATAATGAGGCAACTGCTCAACATCTGATGATCAAGAAGCTGAAATAAAAAAGTCAGTCCAGCCACATATGACCCCTCACAAAGCTCTGGATTTCTCTATCATCATTGCAGCACACCTGCTGTCTGAGCAATGCTAAGGAGCAAAGCATAAATCCTGCTGTATCCATTGCTGCATTTGCCTTCACCATACACTCTAAGTCATGTTGTAAATACGTCCTGACCTTATTTAACTTTGCTATAACGTGACAGATAAAACAAGTCACTGAAGACCAAATCTACAAAAATATTTCAACAATTTGACATCTATTGGAATCAAAACCCAGAGACAATTGCTCAGGGGTAAGCCTGTGCCTTGGTCTCGTTGCAGTTTCAGCCCTTCCTAATGACGCCCTTGCCTCATTCATGGGATCAGAGGCAAGCACGTCCTCACTGTTTTGCCCCATTGCCATCCCTGTGACATTTTATCCCACTCAGCTCTTACCTCTAATCTAATTTGACTGAGATGAAGAAACCTCATGCTCTCTAGAGATCGATTCACCTCAAGCACAGCACATAAATGAATATTTTACAAGTCATATAAATGCAGCTCTTTCCATTTTTCCTTTCCACTTCTGCTATACAGAGGCAGATGCTGGTACCAATTTACAGACTTAAGCTCCAGTCTTGGGGCAGGCAGAGATTCCCACTGTTCCAACCAAACCCCTCACTGATTTCCCCCTTTGGAGGGCTCCCTCATAAACTCCAAAAATAGCACATGCCACTGTTCAGTATGTAACTTTTGACATCATTTTCACTCCTGCTCAGCTGCAACAATTGATTATTAAAAATGCGTAACTGATCATTTGTTCTAGAAAACATCTTCCAGATGTCCTGTGCATCAGTAGTCTACCATGACCTCTTTGTTGGCAAAAATCAATCTGCCCTGAAGCTACTGATGTGTGAAACACTCTTCAATAGGAAAACACTCTCTGCATATGGTTACGTACTTTAACACCTGGTGGTCAACAGCTAATATGATGTACCTTAAATGTAGCTATAGGGAATGAACACTTGACACCTTAGGATCCCACTGCAATACCCTTACACTTTTGACTTCAAAGGCAACAGAAAAGTAATACTGAGATCAAAGACTTCCAGCACAATTACGGGTTTTGAAGTTTGCAAGCCAAAGAAATTGGAGGCATTAGTTCATTTTCTCTTGTAGTTTTCTGAACTCCTGAAGACTTTGAGTCACTGTTCAAACTTTTGAAGCAAACTAATGTTTTGATGCACGAGGATCTGAAGACACCAGGGAATTCCAGATTAAGCCATGCTGACAGCAAAAGGCTCTCTTTTGCTTTCCATTGATTGTGCAGATAATTTGCAAGGTTTGGAAAAAAACGCCTCTCTGCTAGATGTGCTGATGAAAAGTAAGCTCTGCTACTTGGGACAAGCACTATCTTTCCAAATCTACATATACAGAAGGCTGTATTTTTGGATGTGGCATATAAGAATGTAAAAAGGTGTTTCTACATTTAATTGCCAGAAGAATAGTGCACCTTTGTTTGTGCATCCTCCAACAGACATAACAGCAACTGATCAATTAAAATTCTGGGTTCCCCTGCATGCTGCTGCTTTGCCATTTCAGGTTCCTCTCGCAGTTTTACTTCAATTGATACTTCATTTATGAACACACATAACCATCTGCTCATTGCCATCATTGGCTGGGTGACACCTTTCCATCTACAGTTGTGTGGGATCCAAGTGTAGGTCTAATGTCACTCTTCAAACCTTAACCATGGAATACCAACTTTCATTTGCAGTCAATACATCAAAAACAAATACTAAGTCAGGCACTCAGAAATGGATGATTTCCCAATGCACTGAGGCAGATACACACTGCCTGTGTCCCGGTACATACATTTTTCATACCTCTTTATCTTTTTCTGTATTTAAGCAACCTTTTTCTCTTGCTTATCTACTTACTTTTATCAATACTGGTTACCTTGCTTCTATTCATGAGAATTATCTAGATTGCTACATGACAAATCATTTCAAGTAGTCAGTTGTGCTTATGATGAAAATCCATATTTCTATGGGAAAATATTTTTAACTTTTTGCCGGATGGTCATTTGTAACCAAACTCTCCAAAACACAACAAATGCTTTCTCCCTTTCTCTAGTTCTTTAATGGAACAGCAGACGCTGGTTAAGGTTCAGGCTAAATCATACATAAAATAATTGCTCAATTACCATGACAAAAAGTCCATCCTTAATATTCCAAACCAGCTGTAAAATTTCAATAGCAAAAATTTTAATCAAGCCTTGTAATCTGTACTGTTTAATGACCCAAAGTCATATCAGCCTCCAATGCTGCAGGCCAAGCAACTTTGCACTTGAAAAGCAAATAACGGGCAAACACCACAGCTGGCCAGAGCCAGCCTCCTGGAGTCAGTTCATGTGGAAGAAACTCAGTTGTGTTGGAGTTTATGAAGACTATGAAACAGAAAATCTGTCAGCGCTATTTGTGCATGGGAATTCCTGGAAGTCGCATTACATTACATACTTAAGTGTTCAGCTTAGAAACTAAATTTCTTATCCTTTATGAGAGATAATCTTTGAATGTAGCAGTGCATTACGTTAACTCCATTTGTCCAGAAAACTGTCCTGGGCAGGTAAAGTGATTATAAATCTTGGCAATACTCTGTATATTTGGGGGGCTAAATCAGAGTAACATCCTCTTTCTGTACTATAAAGTCCTTGGAAAATAGGCTATATATAGCAATAAATCTGTTTATTTTTGTTATGGTACTTCCATCACTCTCTGACTGCTTCTGTTTTCTCTTTCAAAACATTTGATTGTACCATTCTCTGTCTGTTTTCAGCATCATAAAATGAAATTCACCTCATTGATCAGAAGATGACCTCTATCTAGTACCTCTTAGATTATAGATAACAGCAGGCTGCTGTCTAACTGAGAAATAATTTCTCCAGCTCCTTCAGCGTCTCTTTATTATGATTGCTTCCTAACACATCACTTAAGAGCTGGGATGGAAAACAAATGAGATATCTTCTCACAGCGTTTGTATTTTGACTTACCAACAAACACACGCACACTCTGCAGCACATATTGGTTTAGAATAGTTCATTTTTTCTGTGGAGGATAAAGAAAATATTTAGCTGTAGATAGAAGAGCTGAAGAAAGGGGTAAAAATGGATTGACAATAAAACCTACTTTTTTGCCTGAAAGACTTCATGCCTTAAAACAGAAAAAATGGTAGATGTACATTTGTGTGAAATTTAAACTGCATATTCAGGAACAGGTTTTTAAATATCAGCATTAAAGATCACGTTAGAATATATTATCACATTCTGCACTGTAGCATGTGTTACACATTTATAACAAGGAAATCACGCAAGACTAATCGTACACTGTGAATAACGCCATGGCTTTACAGTGAGATTTGCAAAGCATTATTCCAGACGTTCCCTTCTGCTGATGGCAAGAGAAGAGAGAGGCTTCCCCACCACTTACCGCCCGGCTGCTCAGCATCCACTGCAGGATGGTCCCACTTTGAATGTGTTAAGCATACAATGCCATTTATCTGAAAACAGGTATTAGTGTGTGTATTATTTCAGCTATTTTGGTTCTATTGCTGAGCTGGAAGAGAGGTTTCATTTGGCAGCAAATGCTGCACTTCATTCCCAGGGCTTTGGGCCTTATCACCTTAGCTAAGTGATGGGATTTCTGGAGGGCTTGCCAGCCTCAATAAAGCCTCTCTGCTTCATCCTTACCATCCTTCACTTCACCGTGTTGAAGAATGCGCTCTTTAGGAATAAAATGAACCAACAAAACTTTGAGTGCCTCAGACATTGGAATAGATTTTCGACAGCTGACCTTATTTTATCAAGTAATATATCATCAAAGCAACACAAGTCTGGTAGCGTATTATAGTAGTACAGATGAAATACTACACAAATAGATCATCCAAGTAATGTCAGCTTTATGATCTGTTTGCCCTAATATGAGCTACCCAGCAGAAGCCCTTTCTTGTGTATTGGGCTTTTCTTTCTTTATTTAAGGAGAGGGATCTTTCAAAAAAATGGATAACAGAGAGAAAATACGTTTCTTTCTGGCTGTGGTGTGTAACACTGCCCCTTTCACATGATGCAACAAAAGTTGTGATCGAAGTAGTGTCTAAGACTAATAAAAACTCAAGCTGCCTTCCTTGCTTTGCTCAAGGGGATATGGTGCTGTAGTCCATTCTGCAGGGTCCCCTGGGAATTCGACACAGAGAACAGGGACTTGGTGCATTTGGGATTCTCTCTGAGGGTGGAAAGGCAGTGCCTGGCCTCTGCAAAGACATGCCCTCAGTCTCAGGCATCTAAGCGCAGATTGCCCTGCAAGAAGTTTAGATTAAGATTACAAGACTGAGCATGAAAAGAAATCCTGGTAGTATTTTTCTTTTGCAAGAAGAGGATGTGTTCAATGGAATAAGAGATCAACTGCAGCAGAGTCTGCCCATAAGGCAAATCAGTTGCTTTTCAATATTCTGCAGCAGTAGTTGAAAGGCAGCCTTTAAAAATATTGATAATGTATCTACCATGAGCATTGGTAATTTGTCGCCAAGTTGTAACTTCTAAGCAGAAGTTAACTTGCCCAGGCTTCAAAGCTTGGAGCATATTCCCAGGGGAAAAGCGATGCTATTGCTCAAGGTCAGTCTCAATCACAGGTTTGTGGAATAAAGAAAGCCTGAGCATCCCTTCTCTAGGAAAATGTCATCCAGTAATAGTCTCTGTTTTCTTGAGAAGAAAGCGCATGGTATAGGGACTCCCCTTTGCTCTGGGGTTGCACCGGGTCTGAAGCTCTGCTGTAGATCTTTCCCCTGACATTGTACTGGAACAGCGCAAATATTAACTCGGGAAACTTATTCTGCACAAAACTTTCTGCATATTCTAATGGGTCACTATATTCCTTTGTGTCCCTTTTAAAGAAACACACAGGGTGTTTGGGTTAGTAACACTACTGTTCCCTTTAGGTTAAAGGAACCCAAATTCTGTGATGTTCAAAGGTTTTAAGGATTAATTCATAAGGCATGCAACACACCACAGTGCAGAGCCTGCCACTGTTTCAGACAATTTTATCTATACTGTGATTTTCAAAACTACTGAAAGCACACAGATAGGTTGGCAGATGCATTTGCTATGTAATACTGGCTCTGCAATGCTAATATTGGCTGTTGCCTGACATTTTCTATAACAACATTTATATAACCAAAGTTCCTGTAATTTCTAAGTTATCTGATGCATCAGAAAATTTAAAACCAGAGATTCTATTTTCTTCACTTATCAACTTAAAGCTTATGATGAATCGAATAATATCAGAGGAGATAAATTATGCCTCTGTTTATTTACAGTTTACATCCCTGCAGTCAATGTACCTCATGCAGGAATTGACCTTTGGAAGAACTATAGCAGCACATTATTTTTGCAGCAGTAAAATTGATGGAAATTGATGATGCCTGAAAAACACACAATTATAGTGTCTTGATTAAAAATGGAGCACATTTCAATGAACTTTTTCCCTTCTTCGCATGATTATGATACACAAGTACTAACATTAATGGTATTTTTTTATATAATGAACCATAAAATTACAGTTGGCAGTCAAGAGCACTCTAGCAGATAAGTAAGGCAATTTTCCTCATCATTTTTCCCTTTGTTGTCAATCTTGTTGCATAGCCCATTGCCTTTTCAATGAGCTGTAATGTGAATATTCAAGATCTTTCTTTTCCCTGGTGTATATATTCCAGTTGAAATAATTCAGTATCACGCCACCCATTTCAATAGGTTTCATTAAGTAAACTTAATATTTTTTGTTTTCCACTACTACTAGAATTTGCCTGAACATTGACAAGAAGAATAATGGCATTTAAATTGTACAGGTTTCATGCAGATCAGCAAAAGTGCTTATCGAGCTTGCTGTGCAAATGTGCTTAAAAGTTTGTTTTTTATTTTGCTCTAATACTGTCTTTCTTTCTGTCTGGGAGGTTTTATGAAGTTTAGACATGTTTGAATACTTACCCATGTAAGTATGACAATCCAATTAACTATCAGTTTAAACTGAACTGAGTTACAGGAAACATGCATTACAGCTATTAGCTCTCATATTAAAGAATTTTAGAAAGCATTTACTTTATGCTATTTCCAATTGTCTGGTAATTTACAACTCTTGATGTAAACTACAGTTACTGTGGTATGAGACATGAATAAAGTGTTGCATGGCCTCACCTGTGTCTTATGCGTAATAAAATGGCAATAGATTAGTGTGTTCTGTAATTTGGAGTCAGAAAAAACTCATGAAGTGTTCTTGAGAGGAATTATCATTCTCACCTCCCTCTACATGTAAACAAGTGGCTATCAGATGATGACAACTTTCATGTGCTCCAGCAGCAGGATGAAGTCCGGGCTCCATGGAAGACAAAGAGTTGGTGAGTGTGACCTCAGCAGCCTGTAGTGCTGGCTGAAAAAGATCCTTGTCAAAACAAGTTTGGAAACTTTACTTTTCCATCCCCTTAGCTATAAGATTTGTTCAGAGAGCACAGCTGTCTGGGAAGGAGATAATGTGGATAGCTCAGACTTGATAAAGATCAACACTTCATCATCACTGCAAGTGCAGAGTCATGAGAAACTCATCTTCTGGACATGCCTAGAAGTTCTGCCATCTGAAAGTCAGCCTGATTTTAAGGTGTTGTAAACTGCCAATTATTTTCTGATTCTCACTCAGTCTCTCCTGATCATCTTTACTAACCTCCCTTTATTATTTGCAGTTCGCCATGTTCTTTCTTGATCTGAACAAGATGTTAAGATGTTGGCAGCTTTTTATGTCATAGAACAGTTTGAGTTGGAAGTGACCTTAAAGATCATCTAGTTCCAACCTCCCTGCCATGGGCAGGGACACCTCCCACAAGATCACGCTGCCCAAGACCCCATCCAACCTCGCCTTGAACACTTCCAGGGAGGAGGCATCCACAGCTTCACTGGGAAACCTGTTCCAGTACCTCACCACCATCATCATCAAGAATTTCTTCCTTGTGCCTAGTCTAAATTTTCCCCTCTCCAATTTATAGCCATTTTCCCAAATCTCATCACAACATGCCTTTTTACAAAGTACCTCTCTGGCTTGTTGTAGCCCCCTCAAGGTACTGGAAAGCCATTAAAAGGTCTCCCTGGAACCTTCTCTTCTCCAGGCTGAACAATCCCAACTCAGCGTGTCCTCACAGCAGAGGTTCTCCAGATCTCTGATCATCTTTGTGGCTTCCTCGGGACCCGTTCCAACAGTTCCATATCCTTCTTATACTGAGGATTCCAGAACTGGACACAATACTCCAGGTGGGGTCTCACAAAAGTGGAGTAGAGGGGCAGAATCTCCTCCCTTGACCTGCTGGCCATACTTCTGATGCAGCCCAGGATACAATAGGCCTTCTGGGCTGTGAGTGTGCATTGCCGGCTAATGTTGAGCTTCTCATCAACCAGCACTCCCAATATGCATCTCGCAATCTCCAAGAATAGCAATAGCACAAAAGGACAAAAATATGTTCACTCTCTGTCCTTAAAAAAGAACCACAATAACAAAAGACTACTCTAAAATAGCAAGCAGTAACTCCTCGTTACACGTCATTGCTCAAACCCTCTACCAAGCACAAGGCCCTAGCTCTGTTCTGAGAATTATTCTTGGCCTTACAGTTATTTACACCAATTCCAAAAAAGTTTATGATCTTACAGTTTTCCTTATTTCCCCACAGACTATGAAGTAAGGAATATTAGTCGCTGCCAATGAAGACATGAAAATTCAACAACTATAACTTGCGTATTAGGTAATGCTAGTGACGTAACCATATTTGTGGAATAATTGTTGCTCATTTCATGACATTTGCTTGAATAAGACTTAGAATTTGCAAGAATGTGCAGGTCAAGAGTGTTGTTAAACCAATATTAGAAATCCAAGTATTTCATGAAGGGCAATCGTTCTATTTTTGTAAGTTTTAGTCAGTAAAGAGAAGTTATCATTATGCGTTGTTACATTTTGTCAGGTCAGCCTACACTAAGAGATGAAGTACCGCAAATGTAAATAATCTATGAAACAGTAGTCCAAGGAAAGGAGGTGACCCCGAGTTTCATTTGGATGTCTGTCACTATATGAAACACAATGCTTAGTCTAGAAGGAAAAAAGGTCTCCCTAGACCTCCTACATGGCTAATTTAGGTTTCTTTCAATATACAACTTAATTAAATCTAGGGCTGTGGTATTTAAACATATTAAATTCTCATTGACTTCTGTAGGAGTGTTATTTAGTTAAAGACTGCATTGCTTCAACTATTTTATTGAGCTTTACTTGAATAACCACACATAACTCCACTAGCTCACAAAGATCTCTACAAATACTGGATAGAAAAAGCAAGAACCAACTAATCAAAACATTCTAAATAGCTGCAAAGAAAGAAAACTTGTAAACTGAAAATGAGACATCAAGATTTAATGGCATAGATTTGAGTCTAATGTACTGCATTTTCAGTGGCACAGCTGTGATTTACCCAAAAGCATCTGGCAGTCAAGCAGCTGCAAGTGGTTTCAGTGATGACCGAAGGGTGTCACAGAGCTCACTCTCCTCCAAGAGCCCCTCTTCATACAGCAGCTGAGATGACACTGATGATAAAACTCCCTGATGGGATGAGCTTAGCCTTGTTTCTCCCACCACTTGCAATCAGCACCTTTGTTTTCATGTTTCCTTGGCAGCTGATTCTCAAATCCTTTGGGTTTGCACAATTTACCCTAGATCATCATTTTGAGCAGTAGTATTTTTAAAGTCTTGAGAGTTACACCAGGCTATGAAGATGAACTGGTCTGAGAGACCACTGTCCCTAACTGTGAGCAGTATCACTGGGGGTTTTTGTTTGTGCAATGGTGTTTTTTCTCCATGGGTTTCTACATGCAAAGAAAGAGGAGAGACAACTTTTAGTAGGAGTCACACCTTACTCCTATAAAAGGAACAATTACTATGAGAATTTCCTGGTGGTGGTAATCCCTGTTAGGACCAAACATGAGGTCAAATGTTTGAATGTGCAAAGTTTGCAAGAAATTGTGAAGAAATGAGTCAAGTTTCCTGGTGAAGAGCAGCTGATGAGACCCTGATGACTGCTTCTCCAGGTGGCTTTGAAACAGTGGTCAGTTTTACCCAACTTAAAGTGAAAATAGGATCAACTTCAGCAGTCATGGAAGTACTCACACACTAGTATTAGCTGTAAACTTGCAAAATTGGGTCCTCAGATTTCAGTTCCAACAACCATGATCCTTTCAAAAAATTAAGCTTAAATATAAACTTGACTGAATCCAATTTTTAGAAAGAATCACCAGTATATCCAACAGGGACTAGTTCTGATCTTTAAGTAGCGAGAACTCACTGCTAATGTCAATGGCCTATATTTCATGCATAAGCTGGTCCATTGTGCAAAAGCTGTTATTAGAGCAGACAAAGTCTACAAAATAAATCAGAGTGAAGACGAGTAGCAATTTGATTTTGTTATGAGCTGTGAACAATGAGATGTGTTTCTAATGCAGCATGCAAGTTGGTGAATAGGGATCCAATATAAAAAAAGAAAACACTGTATGATGGCTTTTGATACATATCCATCTATCTTTCACATAAGCAGTGGTGGCTAATCTTGGCTCAGAAAGCTCAGAAAAAAAATCTACAACTGAGAAATGAAGAGTGTCAGGTTTGCAATGAGCTAATGTGGCAGAAGGTCAAGGTTGACAAATCAGCACCAGCCTAATGCCTCGAATATGTCCACTGCAGTGTTAGTCTACCAAAGATAAATGAAGAAACTGTCAGCCAGCTCTAGTCTAAACAATAGAACAATTTAAAGTGGAGAGAATCCTAATTTGAGGCAATTTGTTCCATACTGTTCAATCATGATAAGGAAAATCTCAAATTTCTCTATCAAATTGGGGTGTAAATATGAGTTTCAACCAAAAATCTTTTATCAGAATAAAAGTCACATTTCAAGGTATCCTTAAGGATAAGAGTCAAGTTTTAACCTCAGTGGTACAGCAGACATGAGAAAACAATTTTGGCTTGATTGTAGAGCAGTAAATAAAACGCTGCCAGTTGCACTGTCTATTTGGAGGTAAAAAAAAAACCATGTAAGAAACATGCATTCAAGGCATATTATGCTTAGCAGCAAGTCAAAGAGCATTCTGAAAACCAAATTAACGCACATTCCCTGATGAGGTAAATTGCATTTGCAATTTATTTCTATCATAGAAGGACGAAATAGCCATTTAGCTCTTAAGAGATTCCTCCAAATCAGAGTTCTCTCCTCTTTTGGCCTCCAAGACAACATCAAACTGAGCATGCAAGAATCATTATTTCCCACAGGCTTACTAATGCCAGGTCTTCTCTTCTACCACAGACATCATAGGAGACTTCACTGTGAGCAACACAAGTAGAATAGCAGAGTGAAGACCCTGAAAAAAAAAAACCAAAAACATGAATCAATAGGTTGTAACGTGTATGTTCCACTACATAAAAATAGTGCAGTAACAGTTAGTATGTGATAAACCCACAAAGTGAAAGAAATTGAAACTTAAAATTCTCACTGATCATCTCTGTAACTTCCCGCTTCGGTTATAGCTTTTTATTTCAGCTCTTTCATGAATCTCTGATCTTGAGATTTTTCTCTCCCATTTTCCAGATTTTAATGAGTCTATCAAGACATTTGTGTAGCACTGAAGAGAAGGTTATGCAAAGTCCGAAGTAAATTCAAATTAATCAAAGCACTTTAAATTAATATGTTTCTTCTTTTACTGAAAATGGCTCACCACTACCACCTCATACTTACAAACTCACATTGGCTGTATTTATAAAATAAGTTTATATTATTCTGTGTTGTTAATAATTCAAGGCCCCATCCTGTTCGTATCAATGCCAGTGGGAACTATTTGCTATTGACTCCAAAGGGAAAAGGTGTGAACATGATATGTGCATCATCAGATTGACTCCATTAAATGGCTGTAGATTTCTGAAAATCCAAAGATTTCAGAGAGCTGATAGTTCGCAGAGATCTTACTATTAGAAAAGTCAAAGAATACACTATGTAATTATAGTTTTGTGTATATAGCTTTCTCAAACATGATTACTACTCATATGATACTAAGACCTTGTGATGCTGAAGAGACAATTTGCTGTATACATTGGAGACTTTAATAGTACATCAGCAGTGATACACACATGCAACCTTCCTGTTGTTTCTTTTGGAGAATACCAGTCTTGAACGTACTGTTTCTGATCAGATGGATTCCCTAGTGCAATAACTACATCCCCACAGGTATGGTATTGCTTTGAAGTCATGCTGGTCTTTTACATCCAGCCAAGTTTTGCCAGAATCACTCTCCTTGGAGAAAGGGTTGTTACGGAGTTGTTTCTGCTGATTTCCTGCCAAAATGGCACCTCAAAGAGAGAGTGACAACAGTGGCAGAAACTGAAGCAGTTGCATTCTCCACTGATTTTTCACTTCCATGAGCTGTTATTGTCTTCGCAGGTACCTTGCAGTTAGATTTTAATCCATCAGGTCACATACACTAAGTAGCTAACTCTGTTAACTATTTGCACACAACAGTCTTTTTTCTAAGTGAAATTGTTTACTACTTATTTTTAAAAATAATAACCTAAACCTTACCATAACGGTCTCCTGGCTGTTATAATTTTAGAAGAGTGGAAATACGGTAAATAATAATTCAATTTTAATAAAAATTTTCTTTATTATATTTGGCTTCCTTTATGGCTCGTATTCGAAGTTTTACTTACATTGTATCAGCAATGTTAGTAAGACTATAGATATGTTTGATAACGAGATCTGAAGCAACAACATTGCATACATTTTTTTAATATTGGTGTGATTTCAGCTTCAACTGTAGGTTTGAGAATGACAAAAAAAGTCCTTGAAAAAGTTGTAAATGGTAATTTTTTTTGCAATACAGTTGTATTTGGTACTACTAATGATATCTGTGCGTGTTTAATTATTTACATGTTTACAGTTTCTTGGGTTGGGGGAGCCCAGGTATGATGGAGGAATGAACCAGAGGTGAATTTAAAACACTTGAGATCCTTAAACTACTGGTCCTTAGGCTCTGATCCTTGTAGGCTAAATAACTGATACGTTTTTAGGTGCAATATCCATGCAGATTTTAAAATTAAGTATATTTGCCTATAATTCTTTAAGGAAATTGTGCAGAGGGAGAAAAATCACTAGCAAAACAGCATGGCTTGAAGCCAAAAAAAAAAAAAAAGAAAGCAAAATAAAAAGAGAAAGACAAAGGAGACTGCTCTAAAATTAGTCTGTGGTGGTGTAAACCAACCAACACTATTGACAGAATGATGACAGACTATTGACTCAGGTGGGGAAAGATCTAGCACGTGTACATCTCGTCTCTCTCACTGGAATTTGAGGCCTCTAAGGTTACAGAAAATGGATTCTATAAAACTAAACCTAAAAAGTGTATTATTTCTCAGAGGACACAATTGTAACAAGCTTTTCCTGATGGCAAAAATCCAATTATTGCAGTAAAGGTTGTGCTCAGTTATTTCTCACTCCATATCAAAGCAAATTGTAAAATGAGGTGCATGGGAACTCTGTTACTCTACCTTTACTAATACATAAGCTTATATTCTACCTTTTTTGTTGTTGTTAGTAAGACAACAGCAGGAAAAACTGAAGGCTATTGTCATCGGGTACTGGCCAAGTGTGCGATATATAGATTTTCTTTTTTTTTTTTTTATTTCTCAAGAACTCCAAAGATAATTTTAGCATAGATTGGATCAAATACATATTTTTCTTTGGTGACAGAAATAAAGTTATCTTCAACTCTACGGAATTTGTCTTCTTTCTAGATAATAGCATACATTAAACAAGTACAAGTGCTTTTCCTATTTGCTTGGCAGGTGAAAAGAAAGAAAAAGCTACTCAAAACTAAACGCTAAAGCAATTATTCCTAGCTGTATCTTTGCTTACTGTGAAATAGCAGTATGACTTGAGAGGAAATCTAACTTATTTTGTTAAGGAAACCAAGTTCAGTAAGGATTGTGGTGAATTTTCTGCACTGGCAACTGTAAAATACTTATGCCATACTCCTCACCTTGAGCTCACAGCAATGTAACCTTGGATCGAAGACCTTTTTGAACATCTCCTTCATACTCCCCTGACTTAGTATCATTAGTACAATAGCTGTAAAAGGCCTTTTTTTCTTTATCTTTTTTTTTATTTTATTTTTAGTTTTCTTTTCAAAAGTTATGATCATATGGAAGAACAGCACTTCAAACAAAGCCCACTTGGGCTTGCTCTCCCTCTTGTCGGGTCCTTCAACTGGGATGGCCTCCTGTACCAGAAACACACAGTTCTTCACTCCTCTTTGGATCATGGATAAAAAGTCACGTTTCATTTGCTGCAGCTGCTTGACTCAAGACACTCAGAACAGTTTCTCTTTCCACAGTAGCTGAAATATTGGCTAAATATCTCCCGTGCATCTCTTCTCTGCAGGATTATACATGCAGCTGTAGCTACATTCATTTTCTGCTTCAAGCATTATAAAGGTAGATTTACTGGGTTTCTAATATTAGTATAATATGTAAATATGCGTTAGGAGAGGACTTGCATCTACTTTTAGATTAAGTCCTGCAGTAGGACCTAAGGTGAGCATTGATTCATGGACAGAAACTACCCAAGAACAGCTGTAAGCAGTAGAAACTCTGGGCTGTATTCCTTTGCCGTGAATATGCAAAATATAGCTTAAGGTCAGGGATTTTTCTGCACAACCCAATTTGACTGACCTCACTGGAGATGACCTAATTTAGTTTATGAAACTCTTTTTAGATATTTGCTAAAAAAGACTAAATCAAGTAAGTAAAACAGAAAGACATCACAGATTAAGTCTGGTGTATCCCAGACTGAACAGAAGTCAAGTTCTGCTTAACATTCACAGGTAAGAATAAGGATTCTCTGTCAAATAGGCATTGCTAAGCCACAAACAAAGTATAATTAAGCACAAAATCCAGTCGTCTGCATATTGATGAGATAAAATGGCATCTATTTTGGTGAGGAAAAGGCCCCCAAATTTAAGTTTAAATTAGTTTACATTAAAAAGGCATTTAAAAGAATGGCTACGCAGTACAAATACTGTATTTTAAAAAGTGGTTAGCCCACACAAGGGTGCACTACCCATCAACTGGGAAGATGCTACATCCGTATTTGAAATTAACATCTCTTATACTGATCAGTTTGAACATAATAAGTGGTCATCTGTCTTCAACCGAGATAGCACTAATTTGGTATTGTTCTGTTGAAATTGACTACAAAGCTAGATAGATGAGTCCTTAATTGATAATTTGCTGACTCCTGACAGTATGGAATTCATAGAGTAATTTCCCTAAATTAATACTAAACATGCTGGGTTTAGTGTAAACTGGGCAGGGTGGGGTAACCCCTTTCCAGCCATTCAAGAAATTTGCCTATTTTAATTGTTATCTGGCAGGCAGTTTCTGGGAAACAGCGAGAAGTGTTGTCCTCAGTGGCCTCACTTAAGTGTCATCATTTGTATTTTCATTCCAAATAGCTAAGACTAAGACTCCTTTTCTGTTTTGGATCCTGATGGTCAGTAAACATCTAAACTGCAACTTCAGTAATAGCATCAAAAAACTCTTCCAAAAACAACAAACAAGCCAAATCTCAGAAAATCACCCAGGATATAAGTTTCCCATAATTCTTTCAGTAAGGCTAGTACATAAAAGGCAATAGAAATACAATTTGTAGAAGACCAACCCTTCCGAGACTAACTTTGCAAAACTGCCCTTTGCTCAGTCTCAAAGGCTTTTAATAACGCTGTGACACTCAAGACACGCTTCCACCAAACTGATATTTATTTATTGACCCCACTCTTGTGACACAGGTCGTGTTATTTGCCAGACGCTAGACAGGGCCTTACCCACTGGCTACTGTCAGAGCCTTTAAGTCTATTTTCATTTATCTTAGCAAAAATCTTTCCCAAGTAAAGGCTGCAGGGTTGACTCACAAAGTTTAGCACAGGTTCATTTCTCAAATTAAAATTTTATAGGGCCCTGGCTGTCAGAGCAATTTCCAGACATGCCAACCTTCATCACTTCTGCTGACACCGTATCACCTGCAACCCTATCTGCAGCTACCGTGATCCCTTGCCACTGCTCAGGACTTTGGTTCTGCCTTTGGATGTGGGGAAACACCACCTGTAGCTTATGCTCCTGTTTACCATCTCCTTCAACCCCAACACAACCATGCTGGCCTTTTGTTTATGTTTTATATTTGAGTTTACAGGGGTATTTTATGTGGCCAGGTTTATGACTGCCGTTTCTGTCAAGTCTCAGTCATTTATCTGCCCAGCTGACAACAGGTTTAAACCAGGCCTTAAATATGGTTCTGGATAGGTAAAAAAATACTGTAATCCTCAGAGGAATACCTCGTTTGAAGGAAAATAAAACCAAAGGAAGCAGATAAGTTTATTCAAAAGCAAACTATGATAAATAAACTTATTCCTCTGGAATACTTCTATAATCTGTTTTTAATATTTAGACTGCTTTACACAGCATGCAGATTAAATTTGATATAGATGAAATTGCAGCCTCTATTTATTTGTATTCATACATACAGAACAACATAAAAACCTCTCTAGTTTGTGGCAGAGTCTGTAGCGAATTTGCAAATAACCATTTCTACAGCAGCAGTGTATAATGTACCAGTATAATGTACCGGAGAAAGCTGTCACTTGTTTGGCAATTAACACTGATATAAGAGGGAAAAGGAACGAGAGGATATTAACAGATTAATCTTGGGTCCTTTTAGACTGCACTGAAGTAAAATGACAATTGTGTTTAGTTCAACTCCTGTTAGATCAGTGCCCTCTGCTGATCACTTGGATTAAACCAGCCACGCTCTACTCCTACAGCAAAACAGCTCACAGCTGCCTAAAATAGGGTCAAAGTACGTGGGTTTACATTTAGAGAAAGCAACCACGCATGGATCTAACCCTCACCACTGTCTTTCTAAGTGCAGCTATAGACAACAGGGAAATTTAGCAACAACGATCTGTACTGACAGGACTGCCTAAAAATAAAAGCATCTCTATGTATCTTAAGTCCTGTGGTTTGGACTAGTACCCCCAGTCCCCACCTGCTGCATTGTTACTAAACTCTGGTTTTTTTCTTCTTTCTGATTAAGTGAGCTTAATCGTGCATTATGAAAAACAAGCGATTAAGAGTTTTGCATTGCAGCTGTATATCGAGATAAACTGTCTCAGTTCGCAAACAGCCTTTACTATGACTTCTGGCTACTCAGAGTAATGAGAGTAAAACTGGCACAGCCAAACCCATGGATTCATAAATAAATCATCATAAACTTGCCTGCAGCTCTTCTTTTGCTGAATGAAGTAAAATAGAAAATGCCCAGCACCATCTTTCATATCTATAAGTTGTTATACACATATTACCAGCTTGATATTCTTGTTTAGCTAATAAGCAAAGTGATAACATAGGGCAAAACCTGAGATATTTGCCAACCATTGTTGCATCCAGCAGATACAGGTGGAAGGAAAATTTCATCTCAGCAAGAAATAGTATTATGCTGGGGGATTATCACGCAGTAAGGATCTTACTCTGCAATTGAGTTGATGTCACAAATGCATAAAGCTGCAGAAAAGTGTAAAGACTGTATTAGTTTAAAAACCTGAAAGATAACTATAGGACAGCAGAGCAATTATGAAAAGGCAAAAAATCCAATAGCGAGCTTGGAAACTTGACAGCAGCCTAAGTTTAAATGCTGCCTGGAGGAAGGAACACATTACTCCGTGAAGAATAGAAAGAAACACACAAGCAATTTTTTGGAGTGTATTGATAATATTTACATTTAACTCCTTTCTAGCTAGAACTTCCAGCTTATATGCATCAATAAGATTCAGTCGTATTTGAAAATAGCACCAATAATTTTTTTCTACTGGGAGCCCATTTCCCAGAGGAGTGTTGTAGGCTGCTGTATTGATGTATAACCTCAGCTGTAGTGCTCGCTATTCATATTTTTCACAGAATTTAGAATAGAAACACGTTTTTTGTAATGGTTTTGCGACCACATATTGCCTCTGTGCATGTATGTTGTCTTCTCCAGTACTCGGTGAACTTGGGAGCCAATTTTGCATGTCAGATGGACATCTCTTCCCCTATGACATATTACTCCATTCAACAATTTCACAAAGCACAGAGCTACACAGTGCCTTCCTCCCCAAAATCAGTAACAGGTAACGATGGGCAAAACAAAGCCCGTTGCATATTGGCTGCAGATCTCTAGCTATCCCCAGAGGTACTTAATCTCAAAATGTTGTTATTATAGAGGATAGGGTCAGCACTCATGTCATTCAGAAGCATTGCCACTCCCCGGCTCACCTCTCCTGCACAGTGTTTTTGGCAATTTGTCCCTGCTCTTCTTTCTGTGCTATGAAAATACATTACAAGGAGTGTTTGTATTGCTCAAGAAGCAATCAGAAAAAAACCACTAACCATTAGAGCAAGGAATGGAAATGAATAGTTGACAACTTCTTTATCTATTGGTAATCCTTTTAAATAGAGTAAAAGCATGCAGAAAGAATGCTGGAGACAATGACCTCTTCTCAGTGTGTGATTGTACACCACTTCAGACAGCCTCTGACCCACCTGGAGCGTCTCACCACAACATCAGCACTATAATGACAGCTTGCAAAAATGCAGCCGAATGGACAGAGCGCTGGGAACACTATGAAATTTTGTACTTCAGACTACAACTGGGACACCTACACTAGGGGGTCTGTGTGCCCTAGTTTGTCACTAGCAGGTAGGGACCTCAGTGCAGGACAACAGCCTTTGAATCAAGCCACTAGTTCCCAACTAACAAATCCAGAACAAATGTTAGGAAATCTCAGGAAAACACAGGAATCTCTTAGTGTGCTCTTTTGTAGGACATGCTATCTTTTTCTGCACTTGCGTGCTCATTTTGCTCCTGGAGGTGCTGCTTTCTCACAAATCCTTCGCTTTCTCGAAGTGAAACATCAGCATTAGTGCTGATTCAGTGGCACTAACGTCTGCAAGCATTGCTTTGGGGAACTAGCGTTTAAGCACAACGGTACTGCTGGCAAGGTATTACTTGGCAGAAAAAGAGTGAAGGGTTTGGCAACTACGGGCCAACTGGGTAGCAGATGTTTTTAATGCCAGCTTCTCTCCAATTGTAAAGAAACAGCAACAGCACAGCATGAAAAGAGAATACAATAGATCTCCAATGTAGGCACCAGTCCACAAGCACATAAATTCTGCCACTTGTTAACAGAATTTGCTGACAGTCCCCATGCTCCACTTAAAAATGTGTGAGGTTCAGTCCCATTTGGCTTGCTAATAATAGGCAGAGCGAGCTCAGGCTGGGCTTT
This sequence comes from Cuculus canorus, assembly GCF_017976375.1. Classification (NCBI taxonomy): domain Eukaryota; kingdom Metazoa; phylum Chordata; class Aves; order Cuculiformes; family Cuculidae; genus Cuculus; species Cuculus canorus. The sequence continues at coordinate 12,872,376 of NC_071411.1, forward strand.
CAAACAGGTTGCCATGATACAGTTCCTCGCACCAGGAAAAATCACAAGGGCCAACTTGGAGTACATAGATCAATCTCGCATACAGTGAAGCCTTGGTGCCAGGCATCTTTGCTCAACAGTGGAGAATTAGCACATATAATCAAGCATCTCCACTTCTGAGGGTGCAGCAGCAGTGACAGGATTTCCCCCTCACTGGTAAGTAAAACACTTAATGCTTCAACGAGTTGCAAGGGTTAAGTTATTGGAAAAGTGTTCACCCTACAAACAATTTTGTCTTTGTGCCCTCACTTCCTCAACACAGCCATCTGCCATCTTCTTTCCTCTATTGCAGTGTAAAAATACAAGCTTTCTTATGCAATAAGATGTGGGCGAGACCTTGCAGACTGCTTGTTTGGCTCCCACAGGACCAATGGCAGCTGAATTAGCAGTCACTGCTAAATGCTTTTGCCCCAGGATACTACACCTGCTATGATGTACTTTCATGGGGGTTGGAGATGGTTTCCTTGGATTTTTATACAAAGAAAACCCATGTGATATTATTCCTCATCCTCAAGATTGGGGTATGAGTCTTGCACATTTTTTTTCCTGACTGTAGTCATTAGGGATGCAACTACTCCCCAGAACAGGGACATCCAGGAACAAGTCCCTGCTCCTTATCCAATCCCACTGTGCTGCTTTCACTAAACAGTAAGGGTTAAACCACAAACATAAAACTGTGGTTTGGAGTTGACCTGGAAAACAAATTTTATGAAACATTTATACAGTGTTCTGACATCTGGAGGGAGACATTTCATTTAGGTCATGAATTTTTCTGTTTGGATCTAGGCTGATTGCTCATTCTGCTATGCTTCACTCTCTGCTCCCCTGAACTTTCTAGACTACACTAATTTTCTAAACAGAGCAGGTTGACGCTTAAGGAGGCTTGGAAAGCAGCAGCAAACAACCATTCACAAGAAGAGAAGGGGTAAGAAATGAATGTTGGAAGAGCGAGGAACTAATATGAAGGAAAGAAAATCTTGTATATTTATAACACTAAAGCGAGAATGTGTCCTCTTGACACTTTAAGTCAGAGGAATCTGAACTGAATAATCAATCACCAGCTATGGGCAGGGAAAAAAGTAACTTGGTGGGAAGCAGCATGCAAAGGACGTAGATGGAGAGCTAGACATACCAGTCTGCTTCCTCTAAACAATCAAGGACAGACTCAGCTAATTTAAATCTACAAAGTGACATCCCAGTCAATAAACTAAGCTGAGTTTCTCAGGCTAAAGATGTTTAAGTTTTATTATCCTTAATTATAAAATGAGGGAATATGGACTCAACATGCTGTGGTAAATGTCATTCCAAGAAGTTCACACTACCTTCTTCAACAGAAAATACATTTCTCAGTCCCCATAAATGTTATCAGAAAACAGAAAGCATATTTGCAAAGGAAAGGGTGAAATCTGCCAAAGAAGTCAAAACCTATACGCTTCTCCCTATTATAGTACTTTCCGAGACAGAATCCCCTGAAGGAAGAGACTGTGTGAAAGTGGGAGCTGTTTCTCTCCATGACAGAGAAAGGATTGACAGATTCTGTATTTATTTTTAAAAAATGCCTAACTAAGCAGCGTTAGTCACCCATCATCCATATTTCTCTTCATAAATGAAAGTGCATGAAGCTATAGAGTCTCCAGAGAAAGCAATTACAATATTAATTTCAACTTAAATGACAACTAGGAAAAAGAAAAAAATCAGCTAGCCTAAAGAGTTCAGTTCTCTTAGATCCTGATTATGAAAACTACTTCACAAACACTGAAAACTACCAGTCACCAATATAATCTTTAAATGAACTCCCTGAAAGGCACTATGAAGAGCAATATCCATATAGGAAGACATTTCAGCTGTAATGAACATGCAAGTGTTCAGGTCTGTCAAGCACAAGTTTGATTGTAAAAAAAGGCTAGAACCGCAGGGTGGGGAACCAGACACACACGTGCACACAGGCAGTCCGTTGATCCAGGTGGCTTTGTTGGCATCTTTGCACTGAAATTCAAGGAGCTATACTCTATGACCCCACTCTATTGACCATGATCAGTCCCGTGTAAGTGGGTGTTGTTCAAAGCCTCACGGAAGCCCTAAGTGACTCTTGCCTTAAAGATTTCATAGATTTACAGAAATTTTGGTTGGAGGGGGCCACGAGAGATCATCATTTCCCGCTCAAAGTAGAGCTCTTCTTGCAAGTCAGTCATGTCTTTTTTTTCTAGCCAAGTCTTGAAAAACTCAAAGGATGGAGATTTCGCAGCTCACTGGGAAGCAGGATCCAGTAGTGCCAGAGGAAAGTTTGGAAGAAAGGGATCCCCATTCTTTCTTAAACTAGAGACCTGAAAGAAACCTTGTAACTCACTCCAGTTTTGAAATAATAGAGAGGGCAAAGTCATGGTATGACAGTCAACACGCCCCAAATTTCTCTGGCTCTTTCCTTGTCTTTACTCACTGCTGACAAGGTCAGACCTATAGCCTCAACACTCAGGTCAAGTGTATTCTGTCACCACCTTAACACCAATGAGACCCTTTGCCCTAATTTAGATTTGAGCCAAATTCTTCTGATGAATTGGCTTGAAATGACAACAGTATAATGATAGTCTAGTTAATTCAGTTAATAATGAGAAACAATTATATATGAAGAACATTTCCCTTGTCAATTATTTTCCTCCTCAACAAATAGTCCTGTTGGAAACATGATGGTCTCCCATCCTCAGAACAATACAAAATATTTTATCCTAATTGCATAGATGCCAAATACACACACTGCAACATGTTCCTGAGAACACCAACAAGATTGATGTGATGTTGCATTCTAACTACACTGTCTGGTTCTTTACTTGGGCTTTGCTTTTATTTTTTTCTAGCAAAATATTTCCCATTAAAAACTGTAATAATGCTAAAACAAAATGAAAAATTTAAAAAGTGGAAAGAGTTCTTTTGGAAAGATTTCAAGGGAATTCCCATTTCATATTAGGCTCCTGGGCCACCAAAGCTCATTTCAAAGTCATCTTCAAAAGGAAAACCAAATAAAACAAAAATACTCTCTATTCTAATAAGCTTCATTAACTTCTAAACATCTATCATTTGTCACAGAACTCACTCTTTCTTCAGAAGACTGCAAATGCCTCTCTTCCTCTGTCTGATGGGCTAAATGATACCTTGTTGAACAAAACATCTGGGATGCTGTGCAACTGGGAGACTTTCAGAGTGACAGTATTTTGCAGCAACTGTGTGATATTTTTTGTTGGCTTGGAAAACAAGTGGAAGTGCTGCTTCATTCTGTGTCATACAGCATCACACAAGCGGAGATATAAATGTAAGGAGTCAAATAGGGGTTGCATCCTACTTCTAGAACTTCTGCCTATGCCTTCAGATCTGACAGATTGAAGTTTCTGACCCCAATTAGGCAGCTTCATCTCCACACTTCAACCTAGGAAACGAATATGTAGAATGTTTTGTTTTTCAGTACATTAAATTCTTGATTGTGCAAAACCTTTTAAGAGATGCTACCCCATAAAATTCATACAAAGCTATATTTTGTTTTGTTGGAAGAATCTTATTAAACACTTTCTCCAAAGAAATATTCCAACCTTTTGAGAATCAGCATGACACTTAAATGAATTATTCATGCAAGACTCCGCAAGATGGGCAAGTTTCCTGCCAAGACTTGCACAGTAAGGGGTGTTATAAAAGTGAAATTGGACTGTGGAGAGAACTGATTGAAAAGATTTCAAAGATTATCTCAGTTAAGAAAAAAATCCCATGATTCTGACCTTTAAACTTGCTTCTTCACAGCAGAGTCTCTTCCAAATGTCCTGCTTCACATCTACTCCCAAATTCTTCAATTTTAAGATATGCTCACAGATACACACTTTTAAATGAAGCCACTGAGTGATGAAAGGGCAATTTGTGAGAATTATTGACAGATAATTCATTTCAGTTATTTTTAAATGAAGTTTCGTCACAGGAAACTCTGGTAAGATTTCCTTTGCCAAGTTCATGGAAGTGCTGCTCACTGACACCACAGAATTCTTCCTAAATTACTCAGTGCAGGACAAACCAAGAGTTGCCGCAAGCATATAGAAGACGACCCTTAAATCAATCAGGTGTAAGAAAAAAATCTGCACATTTTCTGAAAATGTATCAAGCTGAACTCGAAAGCTGACATCTGACAACAACTAAATGAAAATTAGGAAGCAAAAACATTGTCTTTTTTTTTTTATCTGAATTTACTAGTTTAGATGCTGACAATAATTAATAAAGCTTACTTTGCCCCCCACAAACGCATTACACCAAATAACTAATGGAAGTCACATTTTAAATAATACAACGGACATGAGGAGAGACCGCTATCATTAACAGAAAGTTACTTGGTACCATCAAGCTTTTTTTGGTGGCATTTGCATAAGGGAAAAAACTCCGGTAAAAGCATAGAGGGTTGATATAAGCTATCGCTGAGGACATTTTAATAATTAATTCCACAAACAAGTGAAGTCTGTTTAGTCATCTTAGACTACATTGCTATCCAAATGAAGTAAATTGCAAACCCTCTTCTACTATTGTACCTAACACTGACACATTGGAAACATTACAAAAGCAGCAGGAATGTAATGAAAAATATATATAGTGCTGAGACTCCTGAGATACCCAAAGCTCTCTTTAAGATCCTGCAGATAGTCTCTAGGGAATAATCCAAATAGCCCCATTGTATAAAGTTACATTAAATGACTGTACACCATGCTGTGATTGAAGTCATACCCAAAAATGCTGATCAGTTTGGTTGGACATGGATTCAGTTCCAGCTTTTTAACAGGCCTGTAAAGAACAGTTTAGTAAAGAAAAATAAAATAACTAAAACCAACAAAGTGTTCATGTTAGCGAGTTTCAAATGGAAACGTAATAGAATTATTTATCTGTGAAGTAGCTGCTAAGAGGATTGGGGAAAAATGAAAATGTTTGGAAATCTCTGCCTTTCTTGAGCTAAGACAAAAAGCTGGTTTGTCCTGTATTTTACTTCTCAAAAGATTCTATAAAATACTTTTACATCAGCATCCCTGTGGATAATGCAACAACACTACTTTGCGAAGCCCTAATGAATATTCATATTTTAGCCAAGAAGAATTTCTCACACACAAACCAGATGAAGTGGATACCTCTTCTGACAAGTAAATGTTTCTATGTTTTCTCAGCTGCTTTTTCAAAAAATAGAGATTTGAAATTAATTCAAAATCTGCAAATATAGGCCCTCTTATAGCTTTTAAGTGGCATGAAGTTTTTCCCCCCCTTTCTTCCAAAGGGAGTGGATTTTGTCTTGAAAAGAGGTGTGTTTCTCTAACCTTGCATGTAATCTTAGCCCAGCAAAGAATCCATTCTATATCTGCAGTTGTAGGAGCAGCTTCTTCACTGTATGCTTTATTGGAGGAAGTACTCCTTCCAGAGTAGAGGAAATGCACTTTTGGAAGAAGAAAGTTAAGACTTTTCATCAATATTAGGTCTCTAACATATTTCTGTAGTATCTGAGAATTCATGTCCCAGTTTGAAAAGAAGAATCTCTGTGAATGCAGCATCCACAATGTTTTTATTTATAAGAAAAGTTACATTTCCATATCATTTTTTTGCATTTTGAGCAAGAAAGACTTAAAACCAGCATTGCCTAAGAGATTGACATAGTATAACTGCATTAGATACACATTTTATTCCTGCTTCTCTGTAATGCTGCAATTTAAAGTTATACTCAGATGGTACTGAGTTATACTCTGACTGTACTTTTTTTTCAGAGATAAGACTCCTGGGATGTTTTCAAGATCAAGTCATGTAAGAAGAAGATATTATAAATACATGTTCCAGAGTTGTCCCACCCTAAAATATATTCTGCAAATACATCTTAAGGTTCTGTAAATAAGGTTACTACACATCATCCCACAGGTACCAGTATTATATGTACATAATAAAGCTTAACACCTTATTCAATTTTCAGGTATTTTATGAGGAAAGGTACTGACAGATTCTCAGGGGACAAATATTTCATTGAGAGGCAAGGAGATATTATCATACTCTGAATAGAAATAGTAGTTAGTTTGTACAGCATCTCATAAAAGTGTAATTTGCAGACTTCAGGAGGAAAAAAGAAATGCTTTAAGCAATACTGGGAATATTTATGTAGCTACACAAATTACTTGGTTGAGTGGGGTTGCCTTTTCTGAATGATTTTAGAAACTGAAATGACTCCTTACAATATAACTTTTGCCATTATTATTATCTCTTGTACTTAAAGATATTAAATCTTTGCCTTGAAATCTGCCTCATGAACATGCAATTATGATTAAAGCACTTGATCTTCTTGGCCTGTTAATTCATCATGATAACTAGCCAAGTTCCAGTGCTCACCAAGTCTAGAATAAATGGAGTTGGCCCAGGCAACCTTGGTGCAACATGGCAAATACCACCACAAGGTCAGCACACCCTCATTTTCTTCCAGTGACATCACCTCTGCTTACATATGAATTTCAGGATCTCAAGCAGTACACAGCAAATAGCAGTTGAATTGGGTTATCTGGAAAACGAAGGGAATGTCACATTTTCAAAGCAAATGTGAACATAAACTTAAAAATCGATTTTTAATGTCAAAGAAACATGTTTTTCTCATGCTTAGTCAAAATTGCTTTGGCAAGTAGTTTCATTCCTTTTCTGCACTGTGTTCCCCTGAACGACCTATGCCTCAGAAAAGCATGAAATGTTACACCAAAGATGATTTTGTTGGAAAACTTGAGTTACATATCAGTAAACTATAAGACACAAATGTTGAGTATGCATGCAGAAGAGCTTTAGGACTTGAGTGTTAATATGCCCAACTTAATAATAAAGTTAATGAAAGCCATTGCTTCAGACAAGAAGATATGGTTATCACTGTTGTACCTTATCTATCTTTAATACATTTAATCAATATATAATGATGCTGAACATATCTGTGCAAACATACCTAATTTTTTACACTGAAAGCTAATCAATAATATTTCTGTTAGCAAGCTTCAGCTTAACTATTGGAAACAAGTAGCTGGAAACAAGTTACTGGTATTTCCTCCTTCTCTCATATCTGTGGATACTAAACCCATATTTAGACAACTGCTGAGCCTTGCAATGACACCGCTATAATGAAAACTAAAGAGCTATTCTGAAAAAAATATATTACCATAAAGAAATTCTCTCTGCACTAGATATTTTAGAAGGCTGAGGATAACTGGAAAAAGATTTGGATCAGCATCAAGCATCTCATGACCCAGGAAATGAGATTGCAGGATCAGTCCGGGCACTTACACACGCAGGTATCAAAAACAACCGACATACACCTCTGCCTCCTTGATCAGGCAGGGGCAGGTTCTCCACAAAATACTCTTCCTTTTCATAGAAGCACAAATTGAGAGGCTGTCCCCAGGTGTCCTGGGCTGTAAAGTCTCAACATACAAGTGAAACAAAGATATGCATACCTGAAAACAGAGATGTGTCAGTATTTTGTCTGTGCAAAGGTAGTCATGAGATGCTTGAGAGCACAATGTAGATGAGTCACTAGACAGTAAACCAAAAAACTAAACACATGCCCACACAGAGCACCTCTCCTCACAGCTACGTTGGCTACAAATAAGTAATGTACAGCAGAGACTTCTCAACCAGAAACATTCCATAGCATTCAAAGCTACAGAAAATGAAATGATCACATCAATTGATAATGACTGAAGCATGAATATAAAGTAATTACCATCTTCAAGGGAAAATAGCAATGATAAAAATAAAACTATTAAAGCATAAATTATAAGGAATATATTAATGTATAAATCAGAGGCATGGCTAGAGCCTTTGAACCTGAGCTGCATACCCACTGCGTATGCTCTGATCACCGCTGCAATGCTCACCAGGAGACATCTCCTGCACAAGGAGCATAAGATGAAGGTGCTATCAACCTTGCAGAGCTCAGCCAGTGTCCAAGTCTAGATCCCAGGGCAGGGATTCTTCTCTTTGCTGTTCTCTTCTTAATGCTAAGTTTCTTTCTCAGCTTGTTCTTAATTGAAGGAAATCACAACTTTTTAGCACAAGAGGAGACCCTAGCTCATCCTTGTAAGCAGAAAAGGATCTGTTGGTGGTACATGCTGGTGGTGGTCTGCACACAGACACCTCCTCTGCTCCACTCCCATCCTCTTAATCTTCCATTTATAGGTCCAAAATTTTATGGTTTCAGAGGCTGCAACAAAGATGTTGTAGCAGCTCTCCACGACCGACAGTTCTTTGGAAATAATTTACTGATAGTCAACATACTCTGTGAAGCAACCTCCATTTTACCTGTTTCCTTTCCTTATAATTCCCCATAATGTTAAACAAAAGAAAACATGAGGCTGAAAAAAGGAATAAATGAGGTTGTGCAATCAAAGTTTCATACTAAGTTTCTGATTGTTCACTCCCAAGTGATTCAAGAAGGAACCAGAACGCCTAAACGAAGTTACAGCACAATGTAATTCATAGTCATTTGCCAATTAACACATGTCAACGTTAACACCAATGAAAGAGAGCTTGAGAACACTCAAAATATATATGTATTAAAATGATTAAGACTTCATTAAAAACGCTATAAAAAGGGACTTCCATATGTTTCACAAAAATTAGATGTTAGCTGCTCATTGATTCTGGTTTTGCTCAATTATTAAAAGCATGTTTGCAAACATTAAAATAGTTAAAGACTATATTTTTCATTTTTAGGGCTTGAAAGCTGAGGCCAATGTCAGCTCATCTGAGAGCAAATTTTTGTCCACACTAACTCAAATTGACTATTATTTGGCAAAACTCTGTCAATCAATAGTATTCTGAACTTTGCTGGTCTCATTAGACAACACTGCAGTTGCAAAGACACTACCTTTTTTTTCAGTGATAAAAACAAAGAAGCACTTACTAAAAAAACCACCAAACCAACAAACCACTCACTATTAGAGAATGAAAACAATGTTTGTTTTCTTATTTTTAGCACTAAAGATATACAGCACACTAAGAAAAACATTAGATTAAGATCTGTGTGTATATATAACAAATGTATTTGTTAATCATTTGGGTTTGAATGTAATGTTACCCTACCAGTTATATTCCGTTGAGTCAGATTCTGTCGATTAAAGTTAAACTATAAATCTGACATGGTTCCACCCAAATCAATAGAATTCCACTTGCTTGCTAGAGGAACATTGGTAATCAGGCTCATCAACTTCAAATGAGCAGAAACTGATTTACTAGGCATGAGGAAGAAACAAATCAGACTCCCAACCACATGCTAATTCTAGTAGCCCTCCTTATGGACTTTTTGTGCATTACAAATACTATGAATAACATAGAAATCTTCAAAGGCTCCCTTCCCTAAAGAAAGAGGTAAAAAATGGAATTTTGAGGAAAGGGAAAGAGAAAGTCAAAGGAGAGCCTATGAAAGTGAATTTCTGGAAACAAATATATTCTAGAGGATGCAGCAAAACGTAACCTCAGCACAGTGGGGGTGAGACAAATGGGTTGTCAAAGCCGTTAGGAGCTATTCTTACTTTCAGAACAGCCGTGTACCATTATGATTGTCTACTGCATCAAGGGACTTCAACCTCCTGAAGTGTTTTTTACTAGCAGCTATGTCTAGGAAACAAATATTGGCCTATTTTGTGAGAAATATCAATATTAAATTTTACCTGCCTGGAATCAAATGAAAGGTTAAAATGTTAACCTGAAGGAAAGCGTGAAAATAAAGAGGGAAATTGTACTACAAAACCTGACACCTAGACTTTTCCTCTAAAGATCAATTTGACAGACTTTGTTTAGTTTTAAACCTTGAAAGAAAATACAGAGTATTGATATAAATTCCAAAATGAATGTAATTTAAATCCTCCAAACGCAACTTTTTCTTAACAGTCAAACAATACAATGAATACACACACATTTTTAACGGGGATATTTGTCAAAAGCATCTTTATTCCCACAACACCACTTTATTTCCACATCTCCTTAACTCCTGGTGAAAAATCAGGATACTAATACCTAACAAGAGATACCTACTCTGCAATCTCCAGAAGACCTTCCAAATTCAGTTCTTTCAGGAATTTAGGATTTTTATGATTTTTTTTCCACTAAAATAATTGGCAGTTTCTCTTTTAAAATAAACCATTTATAAAGCCTACATCAATGTGCAAATTGTATTGGTAATGCATAATCCAAGTCTCATATACACAATAGTATTTCGATGCAGGAGATCCAACAAATAACTAAAAAGGAAAGCCAAGGAAGACACTGCTGCTAATTTTTGCAATTAAGAGAAGAAAGGAAGTTGGAAAATAACCTGGGCAGCACGAGATTTCAGGGGTTGTTTTAAAACCAGGAAGATCATAAGTTTCTGAAGAGAATTAAAAGAATGTTATGTCTGGAAAATATTTTTAGATTTTGCAGAGGCCATAAACAGCCACACACATCCTGACCTCCAGGAGAGTTGTTAAAAATAGGCTCCAATTCGGAATTACACTGCACCTTCAAAAAATAGCCTTGCAGCCTGCACGGCTATTTAAGACAGCTATAAATAATACAAGAGCTTATGTAGGCATCGTCTCCGAGCTCAGTGATCGGACACATTTTGGCAACCTAAAGGGCTGATTATCAATTTTACACTTTATTGCAGGCAGCCGTCTCTCGTTCCTCCAGGGTGGCTGCTCTGACTCCAGAGGTCCTGCTGAAAGCTGTGCCCTTGCATACACCCTGCCATGCCCCCAGCCTGCTCTGCGGGTCCTCGGCCAAAGCCAACAGCAAAACTCTTATGACCTGCAACAGCCACCAGCTGCAACCCCGCACACCAGGCAAAGCCTCCCTGGTAGGAAGGCCAACCAATGTTTCTTCCCGTTTAAAGGCCATCAACAATGGCTGGACAAATTGAGTTTGTGGCAAAGAAATCTAGTAGTGGAGATTTGCCACAATCATCATTTATCCAATTAGTAATTAATGAACACTGCACACATTGTTCGTAGCCTGAGCTTTCTGGCTTCAAGCTGTAGCTACTACATCTTCTGCTGGTATTATCCCAGCAGGAATCATTAGAGACTGATCAGGGAACGCCTTTGCGTTTTCTCTGTGGTCTAAACAGACTTAGTTTTATATGGCTGGATTGCAAAATCTTTAATCAGTCTGCTGATTTTCCCTGAACTACCTCAGAATTTCCAAGCAGCTTCATGAATCGTGGACGTGAAAACAGGACAGCAACATTGCCATGCAGAGTTCCCCTGTGACAAAGAGAACGTTTCTCCCCAGACCTATTCAGTATTCTCCTATTGTACACTCCTTCTCTGGATAAAATCTCCTATCCTGCAAGTATCAGCTACATTCTTTATTCTCAGATATACGACCTTACTTTGGTACTATGAAACACATATTGATTGAATGCTCATCTGACAGGCTTGTAATTACTCAGGTCATCCCATTTACCCTCTTTAAATAATGGCAGAACATGAGCTTTCTTCCAGCCTATTGAAACTTCCCTAGTGATCCAGGACTTATTAAAAATAAACATTAATGATCCAAAGAGTCACTCAGACAGCTCTTAAAAATTTTAGGTGCCAGTTACCCAGATTTACTAATTTAACAGAGTCTGACAATAGTCACTGCCATTTAACTGCCTCTTAATCACTGTTTGGATATAAATTATTCCCTCTTGTGAAGCAGCATCATCACCCACATCCCTCCCTGCTGGGGAGAGGACAGAAGCACTGGCAGTTCTCTTTCCATCTGCAAATGGACAGGTGCAACTAGTTAAATTACTTTTCATTCTTGTCATATATAAAAGACATTCAGAAATAGGTTTAAACTTGCTGGCCATACATTTTCCTCATGCTCTTTTGCTTACCATGTTCAACTCCTCATTTATATTCTCTGCCATATGCTCCTAATCGCCCCACTCACTATTTGTCATACATTATTTTGCCAGGGGCATCGAGGGGAGTAGAATTAGACGAGTTTTATTTTTTTCATCTTTGTGAGATTGGATCTTTTGGAGAACAGTAAATAAATTATTGAGACTTTTTTTTTTCCCATTAGCAGACACTAGACATAATGAAACCATGCTTCCTTGCACCAAGCAACCACTCGCTTTTCATTCAGTGATCAATGGGTCTCTTGCCATAGAGATAGGATCTAATATAGAGTTCCCTTCTGTTTGATGTAATGCATCTTGAGTTAGGGAAATGTCAACCACAGGTTTTAAGAAACACCAAGGTCAATCTCTTACCAACTCATAAACACTTGAGATCTTCTGCATCTGCTTCTCAGAGGAATGGACCCTGTGATACCACTGTTCTGCTCTTCCCATAAGCCCACCTCCTTCTATCCTAAAAACAGACATTGCAAAACAAAGACTGGAAAAGGTCCTTCGGGATTTGTTTTCCTAGCAGACTTGACCAAGTGCCCCATCTTGTATTTTAGCTATTAGGGAACTGAACTCTAACATCAATAGCTCATTTTAATTGCCTGTGACAGACAAGGGTAACGCAGTCTGGTCCAAGCGCCATTTCCCTGTGCCTTCTGCCTACTTGCTTCTTCGAAAAAGAGCAGAAAGAGCCACCAATTCGTATATTCAATACTCTATTTACAGCAAGCAATGTCAGTTTAATTCAATTCACATGGTTATAAGTGACCAGCTACAATTTCTTTCATCTGTTTATACAGGTCACTAGATTTGATCAATCTCCTTTTCTGTGCTGACATCTTCATTTTGAGTGCTCCCTCAGTCCCCTGGTGAACTTATTTATTTATTTTTAAGATTTCTTTTTTGTGCCTTTCCCACTCAGCTATTCACACTGTCCTAGATGAGGCTGGTTAAAATAGGAGCCTTCTCCTGCCAGAGGAGTCAGGACAGCAATCCATAAAACCTGAACCCCATTTTTTTCTATCACTGCCAGTGTATCTTCTTCACTTAGAGCATGCAGAGGCTTTGAGAAGAAAATTAGGACATTTCTTTCACTCTTTTAAATGCTCTAGAGCCGTTCATAGGTGAAATCGGTGGCCACAACACAATTACCCTCAATGCAGCTCATCACCATCACCATGGTAGGTATCCAGAGGCTGCTGAGACAGGCACTGCTTGCGGTTCCTCTGCACTGCAAAGGCACTGTAGTGTTCTCCAAAGCACAAACAAACAGCAAAACACCCTGCTACTTTAAGCACAAACTCAGAGAGGACTGACCCGCAGGCAGCTACTCCTCCCCATCCCACTGAGAGCCCTCTAGATTCCCACCTCTAGTTCTCATGCTCCAGCACCGAGGTTAAAACTCAGCACATTCCAGTGTGCTTTTCCCAGGAGAGCCATGGCCAAACTTCCATTGCAATTTAGAAACCTGAAAATCTGAATAAAGACTAAAACCTGTTCCTGTTCTGTGGCTTCTCAGTAGCTCTCTCTTGGGTTAGCTCAGCTCTCTGCCCAAGCCTAGAGGAAAAGCCTAAACGCTTTGCCCTTGTCCCATGCTCTGATTCCCTTCTGAACCTGCCTTTTTGTTGGGTCAGGCAGGAAAGTTCCTACAGCCCTCACTACTTCCAGTTAGTGCTCACAGTGGGGTTACGCAAGTGCAGGTGAGTTTACTGCTTCCAACCACAATCTCTTCAAAGCAGTAGAGGTTGTCTTTGAAGGACTGGAAGGAATAAAAATGAAACAAAATTTTCAACTGCATAAGCATGAGGGAGGGAGGAAGGAACACCGTTGCTGGGGCTGAGTGCAACAGGTCCATCCCCAGAGGCGGATGTGCTCAGAAATCAGCATTCGTTGTGCTGCTGGATGGCTCCACTGCACACACCGTGCAGTGAGAGATGAGTTAGACTGCTCTAAAAGTATGGAGAACTGACTTGAAGTTGTCACACACTGAAGACACTCATGGCGCTGCTCCTTTCCATCTCATCAAATGCTACCTTTGCTGCACAGCACTCCCTGGTGAGGAGAGCAGCCACCAACGGGGACTTCAACAACTGGTTCTCTTGCAAATAATGGGAACAAAAATTTCTTGGCTGGTTTTGACAGATTCTTTAATAAGTTCGTATTTTATGCTATTTTCTAGAATGAGGGAGTCTAATAATAGCAACGGTTCTTATAAATCACATTTATCTGTAAGTTTCAAAACACTTTGCAAATGAAAAGATCATGAAAAAAACGGTTTACATATAAATGAAGAGGGTAGTAAGTGCAGAACACCACCAACTATGGCTGTTAATCCCAGCTACGCTATCAACACCAGCTTTATCAGTAGGTAGAAGAGTAGCTTGCTGGGGACAAGAGATTGTGTAGAAGCAACAATGTATTTTCTGTCTTATCTATTATTTTCCTCTACTAAGAGCTCACACCCAAAAATTCACTTTGTCAGTGAATTGCATGCAGTATCAAATGCCAAAAATCCAAGTATGATACTTAAGAAAAAAGAAATGTAAACACTAGAATCTGGAAGTGTATTGACTATGAATACAGTCTGACTGGACTTCTACCTTTAAGGAGGAGGGAGGAAGAGAAAATATTTTCTGAAGAAGCAATAGTAAACTTACTTAAAAAAAGCCCAATAGATCCATGCTACTAAGTCAAGAGTTATACAGGCTGACAATGGAAGTGCAGCTCAAATTAAGTATATTGTAAGCATCCCTATAGGGTTCATGCCATGTCTAATTCACCTTGAAATTGAAGTCATCACGTTTTACTTTTCATGAGAAGTCTAAGAAAAATAAAGGAACTTTATCTCCCTATGAAAACAGGGCAAGTCTTTAGCACAACAGCAAATTATTTCTAACTCATTGCAAGGGAGTCATAAATAAATGACATAGAGCTGTCAAGTAAAATTCATCTAAACAGCACTAAAAATCTCGCAGGGAAACTTCCTTCTGCAAAATACAGTTACAAGGAAGTAGGTCAACACTATAAATCTAAATGTAAATTCCTCAGTACACCATGACTGAATGAAACCATGAGGAAATCTTAGTTCAAAAATCTGACTTGATTTGTCTTTAATGCAGACAGTATACTTGTAAGATTTGCACTAGAAGCAAACAGCTTTAACGTAAGAACTTCTTAACAGCAAGCAAGGGCCCAATTTCAGACTCCACTGCAGAAATCCAACATCCTTGCCTCTAAACTGACTTTAGATCAGCAAAACACTGAGGGTCTTTGACTCCGAATGTGACTTAGCTTCCCAGCGCTCAGTCCTCCTGTATCCTTACCCAGTGGCCAGATCCCAAGCTACGGCTGCAACACATAAAATCCAGCTGAAGGAAGCTATGTATATATTTTTATTCCCCCCTCTCCTCTCCTTTTGATTGCCTTGGCCTTGTACCTGCCCTCCATTAGAGCAACCCTCAGGCTGTTCTCACTGCTACTCGCCACAACCGCTGCAGGGAGACTGCAAAGCCAAAGCACTACAGGGGTCTCCAGCCACTTTCTTCTCATCAGACAGTACCTGTAGCAGGGAAATTGTCTTCAGAGTCCTACATTAGCTGTGAAGATGCATTTGATATGGAGTTGAAGCTGAGCAGAGTGATTATACCACTGTTACCATGTGTGTTGAGTCAGAGACAGACTCAAAGCAGCCAAAAGGCAAATCTGGCCCAGTTTCTTCTCTCTGGGGAGAATTCAATCAAGAATTGATTAATTCTTGAATTCTCATCAAGAATTAATAAGTTCCTGATGTGGTGAAAATGAATAGTCTCCGAGAAACAGCTAAGCTTGTTGTTTTGTATGGGGGGTAGAGGGAAAATACATATATTTGGCAACTCTGCTATGAAGGCTAAGTTACAGAGAGGGGGGAATTCTGAATTCCCCAACTGTTTATGCCCTTTTAATAATGTAATGAATGAATTGACTGAAGACCAGTTCTCAAAGATGACTTGAAAGAGAGCGTGCTTCCACCACTGTTTTCTCAAGCACAGGTACGATGCTTTGATTTCTTACAAACATATGAGACCTGGGGGCAAATCCTTTTGCAGCCTCGGTAGAAGTCAGGTCCCAGTAAACAGAGAACACCAAAGCCCAAGATGCCTTTCAAATATCTTAAATCTTTTGTCTGTCTGGAACTTTTGAATTTTACTGCCAGGCAAGAGTAACAAATAATAATGAAATAAGACTACAGGATAGAGGTTTTTTTGCCATGGGATTTACTTATTTATAGCACCCCACCCTTGCTTCTCACCCTCACAGGCTGGAGCACCCCCTTTTGGAAGGGGACCTCCCAGTTTCAGGTGTGTCAGGTCTGTGTGTCTCACCTCCTGTCACAGGGCCCTCTACCCTGCTGGAAGCCCAATCCCATCAGTACAGGGATGCTGGAGGAGAATACATATCAACATCCATCTGCCTCAGTATCCACTTAGGTCTGCCCTGGTCGTACCTGCAGAAGTGAAGCTATGAGGAGACAGAGAAACTCTGCTGGAAATCCCTCTGCCAGCTCATGCGCAAGATGCTCCACATTGTTAAGAGCAAATGCTTTGGGGTACACACACCCAGGAAAGGTGATGCACGGAGGTGGTAAAGTTTAGTGTTATAATACATCTGTACCTATATATCCATGGGTGCCAAGCACTTGCAGGTTAGGCAGCAGCTATGCACTGGACTCAGGTGTTTTAGCTGTTCTGAAGGTCTCATCTTAAATCCTCAAGCAGCAAAAGTTTAAAGAATAAAAAAATAGATGCTGAAATACAGTTAAAGCTCAAGAACTGGAGGCGAGAGAGTTAGAACACACATTATCAAGGTGCAGGGAAGGCTGTCATTCAGTCCAGGAGGGAGAAGACTCAGCAAAATAATAATCTCAGGTGATTTCTTACAACCACTATGCCCTCAAATCCTTCCAGAGGACACAGCCAAGTAGGTTATAAAAGTTATTATCTGAAGAGACACAGGAACAAGCAATATCCCTGGCACAATTGCTACTTGTAATTATCTTGAAGCATTTCCTGGAAGAGTCATCATGCATGTTGCAGCATCTGCCTATTTCCCCAGTGTAACCACAGTAACACTTGCTTTTCTGCTCCGACTGGCAAAGAACAGAAGGGATTTGGGATAATAGCAGAGAGCAGAAACTCCAGATGAATACGGCAGAATATGAAATTCCAGGCTGTGTTGGTTTATATTTAGCAACCGCTTGCTCTTATGAAAAAAGTTATCAAATGTTGATTATTTAGAATTAAAAAAGGCAAGCGTTACTTCTGTTTGCAACACCAGCAGATGTTAAGACCTGGAGAAGATGGCTGCATGAAAGGGAGCTGTGCTACACTGCTCTCATTACCATCCTGGAGGGATGTGGATTATAAAATATAACTTAGGGATGCCTCACAATGGTGATTAAAATTAACGTAGAACTGCATAAAATATCATTGTAAAGAAATAATTAAAAAGTCTGTATCACCTATCTGTTACATACTTTATTTTATTTTACTATTCACTGTTCTTCTTAGGGTGGAAACCTGAAAACCATTTTCATTCCATTCATTTTCTTCCATTCCTGCATGAACATTCGTGTGTGTGCAAAAAAAAGCAGAAAAACGTATTCCTAGGCAAACAGACAGAATACACTGAATTTCCAACAGGAAAATGTGCAGGAGGTAAATATGCTATTGAGAGAGAAAAGGAGGAAGGGCAAGTTTAAGACCATGTGAGTATTTTTTTTAATCCCTCCATGACAAGATCAGGTCCAGTGCTGATTTAATTCCACCCAAAATCTCTTTGCCCTTTCAGCTGCTTATCAGGCATGGCTTTGTCTAAAACTCACCTTTCCACATAAATCTTAAAACAAAGTCAGTGTTTATTTCAGCTGGAAAGCCTAAGCTGGACTTGCATAGTGTTTGCATAGACACTTTACCTGAATGTGAATTTTATTGCCCCCATATTTTTACCCCTCCTCCTTTCCCAGGTAAAAGCCAAGCATTGTCCCAGAAAAGAGCATGGTCCATGGTCAGGGAGTCAAAGGATTTTATTTCTTTTATAAAAAGGCTATTGGGGAGCAAGTATCTAAAGTAGTTAATAAATTAGAGCAAAAAGTCCACTTATTTTTGGCCCTTATTGGCAAATCAACTGTGGGCATCAAGAACACAATGTTTCTTTTCTTCCATTCCCCCAACCCAAGCCCTGGCTGTTCTGTGTGCAACGCCTGCCTTATTATAACAATCCCAGAAAAATATCTATCCTTTTCTCTTCCTCCCTCATATTAGCAAGTGTGGATAAGATTCTATGGAACCTATACCTGACTTTTTTTTTTTTTCCCTTGAAAGGCAAATAAAAGACTGCCGAGAGCAGCTCAGTTTGGGAGCGCTGGGCAGGGAGCAGCCCAGGCAAACCACACAGAAACAGCCAATGCGCCATCTCTTGTCAGAAAATAGCACCTCTGCAGCAAAGGTCAGTCCCTTGCCCAAGAAAAGTGTCACTAAAGGTTCAAAGTAAAACAGCACAAAGCCAGTCAATGCTTCATCACCAAACCCCTTATCGATATATGTATATGTACCATTTAAAATGAGATGCAGCAAGTACTGATATAAAGTCATAAAGACAAGAAATATTTAGCAGCATTCCTTGACTGGCTGGATAACTAAAATACCTTAAAGAAAAAAAGAAACATTATGCTTTAAGACTAATTGAACCAATAATCAAAGTCTGTCTCTAATTCCTGGACTAGGAGGTCAATTACTGAAATAAATTTGACAGCAGATGGATGGTAACAGCGTGCAATTACCATTTAAAGACTTGATAATTATGGCAAGAATTAGTCCATATTTTCAACTGCAGCAAAATCCATCAATTTTTAGTAGTTATTATCTTGATTATAAGAAGAAATGGATTCAGCTATGTCTTGTCATACTGACACAGACTTGAAAATACAATGGGCGCTGATAACAGGCTGATGAAACGAGCCAGTTGAATTTAAAGTTTCCTTTCTTTAACAGGAAACTTAAACTGCAGATGTGAGAAAATTTTAATATTCTGAACATTTGGCAAGGAGAGACGTAGACAAATTTAACCTCATAAATAATAGGACTGAGAAATCCATATTTTTATGAGGTTTGCCAAAATTAGTCAAAATACGAGCTTCTCATTCAGGCAGTTAAACTCTTACTTTTGAAAGTCAGAGACGGGCACATAGTCACAGCCCTGCACATTCCATTCACCACAGATTTTTGAACCTTTTGGCTCATGGCTTCAAGCTTTCAGAGCTCCACAAGGTGTGTGAAGGGTGGGGAAATGGGGGGTGGGTGATGGGGTGGTAGTTGTGACTATTTCTTAAAAAAATATAATAATATCCAAAATGTAAAACTGTCAGTAAGCCATAGAATGAGCTCGATGACTTTTCTGCCTCGAGGTAGACTGAATTTCTTCTTGTCCCTATTGAAACAAGGCGAAGAGCCAAGTTCTCCCTGTTATTCAGAATTCTGCTGTCCTGGGACTCCAAGGGCTGGGAGTTTCAGAAAAATCAGAATCAAGTAAACTCATAGAGACCCTTCTGCCCTGGAAGAGTGAGTGCCTGCACAGGAGAGCAGCACCACTCTGAGCGTACCAGAGCTCAGCACCAGCTGCATGAAAAAAAGGCAGAAAAATGTGTAAAACATGGCAGCTAAGAGGCATTGAGACAGCAACCATGACATTGCTATAATTAGCTCATCGGCATATCTAGAGTTGTTAAAAAAGCAATTAAGAAAGGTAAAGGTTTTTTCATTACTTTTTAAGTAAAAATTTTTCAAGAAACATATTGAAAAACATAAGGTATAATAATATAATAAAATAAATTATAGTAATTGAAAATCCTCAACCAGTGATGGTCACAGGAACTGAAATAAACCAAATATTTTTCAACAAAAAAAACATGCTCCCTCTGCAAACTTGGGACAAAAATCACTTAAACTACTCCCGATGAAGAAACAACAAAAACAAGTGGATTTATTAGCTGCAATGACGCTTTCCACACCTCTGTCTCACAATGTTCCTCAAACCACTCTTCCAGAGCTATTTCCTGTCACTTGCCACTGCCACTTTCAGATCTCTTTGCTGACAGTACTCTTTGGAACAATTATTTTTCCTCAAGAAGTTTTTTTTTTTTTTACATTAGGCAAATTAGTGTGTCACATGATCTGATTCCACTGCACTTTATGCAAATTTGTTTACTCAGTGGCATCTCTGTTCCATGCTGCATTTGGAAATACTGTACTCTGATTTTAATTACAAATAATTAACCAGAACTTCTGTGCCATTAGAAGTTGTCGCTCCACTGTCAGTCAAAACAGCCCAGTAACTTTTTTGTATGTGTGTTTTGTATAAATTGCCACTTAAAGTAAAATAAAGAACACTCAGAATGATGACTGTCTGAAGTCATAAAGGATAACATCCCTCTTACATCATAACCTTATTTTTATTAAAACCCGCATTGCTACTTTTAATCATGGAATAAATAATCATAAAAAGAACTTACTTAAAAATGTAAGTAATCTCAATTACTCTGTGTCCAGTCATCTGCAAAGATACAGCATGGCAGAAGCTCACAGGAGTGAGCGACGCCAGTCATTCCCAGGTTGAATCCTGCCCTAGGACCACACTTAAGAAGGTCTCCAAGACCAGTGATGCACTGGTGAGAACCTCAGTGGTCTTTCAGATCTTCTTTAAATTACCCTGAGGAACAAGTAGGAACCATTTTGGATAAAATCTGGTATCTTTAGCTAAATACTCAGCATCAGCCCGCTGCTTTCCAATGAGAACCACATTTCCTCGGGCACCCATCTGAGTGCTCCCCAGGTTCATACGTCCCATGTGAGGGCTGTAACACAGGTCACACTCCCCTTGGAGTCTCTCCAGGAAATTCAACATTTGTTACACAAAACCTTAAAATGTGCAGATTAATCCACCCCCTCCTATAGCTTTTTTTTTCATACTTAAAAAAAAAAAGGCAACAAAAACCGCTCCAAAACACCAAAAAGTCAGAAACACTTCAAACATGTTCATCCACAGCACTTATGAAATTCCAGGTGCATCTGTAAGTGGGACACGTCTTCCACCCTGTGGAAATTTTCCAAGCCCAGGCACTAGAGAGTTGCAGGACCAATACAGACAGATCCTGACAGAGAGTTGGAAGGAAGAAGGAAAAAACTTTTGTGCAGGATAGGCAGCTATGCTGCCTCAGGGATAAGAACAGACCTGTCTCAGAAGAAACACAGGAGACCACCCCCATCATCCAGCCAGGAGAAAAGGAAACCCTCTCAGAGCAAATGCTGGAAACCAGTCCTAGCACAATAAAGCTCTCTGTTAGGGATCACAGCCCCATAAGTGTCCCAGCAGGGCATTCTGACCTTTTTCTTTAAAGTAAAATCAGTAAAAGGTCCATTTTCCCAGCACTGGTATGCTCTCCTCTGAGTGTCTGGGTCACCTTCCCACAACCACAGAGCCTCCTGCAGCCTCAGCCCAACAAACACAGAGGAAACATAGCCTCACCTCCCAGTCCTGCTTACGCTGTTGGCATCGCTCAAGAACTTTCTCATCCATCAAGAGGTGATAGCAACACCTTGCAGCTATAAAGGTAACTGCATGCCAGATTGGAAGGAAAGGCCGCTAATTTGTTAACAGGATAATTAGTAAAAAAGTACCACCTGTATGTTATTTCCTCCAGGAGGAGCGATTGTAAATGTGCCAGTTCTTATTCTGGTTGAATGCTGTTGTGTGCAGGAATAAGCAAATCGCGTCCCTGCGGCAGGCGCTGAGCAGAGGCAGTGGCTCCCCGTTCAGCCCAAGGCAGCCCCAGCAGCCCAACGCTTCACACCCTCCCGCTCCTCACCCCAACTGCTTCTCGCCTCTATCCCAGGTGAGAAGCAGCTGTCAAAGCCACCAACTCTCAGAGATTTCAGTTGATAGGAGCACTGCAAACGTGCTGAAAAAGCATAACCACACCAAGTCATGGAACTCTAAACCAAGACCATTTTGTCGAGGTTAAAAAAGAAAATACATAAAACCCAAACAAACCATCCTGTGCGTTCTGTTTAGAAATGATCCCGCCCTGGGGTCCGAAGCAAATGAGGAGGAACACGCCGCCGGCCCCTGGCTGGGCTGGACTGTAAACTCTAGAGGCAATTTTTGTTTAAATGCAAAGCGTGTTGTCCTGCGCTGGGCAACGATGTCTCCTGTGACTACAGAGGTGCTCTGCAAAAGGAAGAAGCACAGCAGGAACTGCCAGCTGGGCACTGCACGGCCACCGCAGTGGGGCAAGGGTGTTGTTTTTCTCTACAGAAATACCCGTATCTCTAGGCAGCAATGGCGTCACTGCGCTTCTATGCAGGTTAAGCCACACCAAACGCGGCTGTGGCCTCAGCACAGGGCCTCCAGCAAGGCAAAAATAATGCGCAGGTCTCGTTAAACGAGGCTTATAAATCTTCAGAGCTTACACATTCCCAGTGAGACACTGCTGCTATTTCCCACTGGGTGACTGACTGACTTCTCTGCATTTCAAAATTATTAACAGATGGTAAAAGTCCAGAAGTGATGACATTTCATTGTAATATGAAGAGCAGAATTAAATGTTTGAACATTAGAAATAATACTCTGCCCCTCAAATAGTGTGAATAATGCCAACTTGGTATTAAAAGCAAAATATCAAATAAAGGTATATTGGTCCCAGACTTTCTTCTTAAGCTTTTGCTCCAGGATTTGTTGGCTGGGCATCAGAAGAGTCTCTGGCATGCGGTGAGCTGGGATCTGTGACCCATGCACCTGATGATGGCATCATCATCTTTAGTCTCACTCCAGTGAAGCACATGATTGTAAGACTTTCTTCTCTCCATTACGTTATTGAGAAAAATGTAAATCTCGTTATTCTAGAATATGAATAATAAAAAAAATGTTGGGATGCCCTTGATGCCTTCCTGAAAGGTGAATGCTGGTCCTATTTGTTTCTGCTTTTGCACTGAATATACTTAAGAGCTTCTGCAGGTGAAAAATGCGTTTGAAGAGTCCTGCAACCTTCCTGCTAAAGTGAAGTAGGTAAAAACATGAGGAGGGAAAAAAAATAAAAGAGCATTTCTTTCATGGAGTGAAATACTACGATAGCACAGAAAACACACCAGGGTTGGAACCAGGAATTATTCTCTGTGTGAGCAATTTGTCTCCCGCCTGAGCACTGCCTAGATCTTTCAAATTTCTGTTTAATACTGTTTGTTTTTTTCAAAAACAGATTTTGCAGCGACGTCAGCTGCCACAGATTTGTCTGCTGACTTTTTATGAGTTCTCAGTAGTGGCAGTTTTGCTGTTTCATGTATCAGATTGGCATAGCTGTGTGCATCACGTGGGTCCTGCCTAGTTATCCTTTCTCCACGGACAGGCAGAGTAGAATTAATCATGTAACACTGGATATTAAAGGGATATTGGGGGGGGGCGCAGGGGTATGACAGTATAACCATTTTAATACTCAGTTACAAAAGAACTAAAGTATTTTTCTCTTTCCCTATTATCCTCAGCAAAAAATGAACATTTGTTATTTCTATATAATGAACACATATAGCTTTCAGACTTTTAGCATAAATGGAGTTTTCCCTAACTAAGGGAAAAGAAGAAAAGCATGAGTATTACTGGGCTTCTAGGTGCCTGTATATTTATAAAATCACCATTATTCTGGTGATCTTTAACGAAGAGGGTAGAAAATTACCCTGCAAATCTTTATATAGTTCTATTCTACCACGTATAACTGGATTAGCTCCTTTCACCTCTGTTCATGCCTGGTATGTCAAGCTTTTGTCTTCCATTTTGTGGCTAAGCATATTTTAATACTGGATAATGTTATTTTTGCAAGTATTTCACATGCCGCTTAGCTTAAAGGTCAGTGTGCTGGGGAGGTTATGTGATGTTAACAGACACAATCAGAGTATATAAAGCAAGTTATAGATGCTAAGAGTATATAGGACGATAGTTCGATCCAGGAGATGAACACACCACGATATAAATGAGGCATCTGAATTAAAGGTGTTTGCAGTTCAGGTTCACCCCTGCTTTGGTGTAGATCACATCCAGATGGTCGTTGATACATGGTATCTGACAGTCTCAGTGAAAGTTGAGGGTGGTTCAGCCTCAGAATGGGGCCAAGAAATCACAGCACAAACCACAAGCTAGAGAGAGCTACGAATGGCAATTAAAACAAATTCCCAACAAAGACATGGTATCAGGAGAAATAAAAGCAAACCCAAATGAAAGAAAAACTTGCTAGCAGCTAAGGCTTTTGAAGATTACATCAAGTCAAACTTTTATTAGCAAAGTTGTATTTCATGTAAAATGAAAATATCTTTTAAAACCATACGTGCACATATGCATGATACAAACAGCAACTACAGTACAACACATTTCTCTAAACTTTAATAAGTGCACACTAACATTTAGCTCAAAAAGTAACATTGTAATGGTGATACCACATTTGCTTCGATCGTTTCTCATGAAATTACAAAGTATCTTGATTAATGTAATAATAATAATAAAAAACAAAACAGATAGTATGCTTTGGCTCAAACCCACCTCTTGGCTCCTGCCTGAAAACTGAACAAATCAGTGCAGATCACCTGAAACTTTTACATGAAGGATACTGAGCTGCAATGTAAACATGTACTGGTGCTCCAACATGGTGTATGTGCCTTATTTTAAAATATTAAAAGTTAACAGAGATGCAGCTGAGGGCTTGATCCATTGTCAAACAAAGGAAATACTCTCTCCATGAAGAATATCCTTCCTTTATATCAGTTCTTACAGGTAAGTAAAATAACCTAGAGTTACCACTCATCTGCAAAATAATGACTATAAAAAATGATGAGATTTCATTTCAGAAGTGTGCAAGGATCAGTGAATGTTATTCTAACTTTAGTTTACAAAACTGCATGTGGAATTATTGTTTTAAAAAACCTACCTTTTTTGTATAGAAAGATTGTGCTAGCATTTGTTTTCATCTTAAAAATAATACTGTCCTGAAAAATTTTATTAAAACTTCTCATGCACTGGATCTGACCCATTCAGTCAATGGAAGTAGATATCAGAAAAAGCGCTACTCTTTAAAATTTGTGTAATAAGAACACAACAGAATAAATATAAATAATGAAATGATATGCTAATTAGATCAATTTAAAACATGAGTTACAACGAAGAATTTGAAAAAATTATTATACATACACATTTTGATCCAGAGGGGAAAGTCATTTTCTGATTTAGTTCCTAAAGATCCAACCCTAGAAGGGCTTTAATACCCAGCCCTGTGCCATTATCATTGCTGAAGAGCAAAGTCAAGTGTGAGCAAAGATTTCTTGAGAAAAGGACTCTAAATTTTGCCAGCGAATGAAGCTGGGGTCATTCTTACAAGTTCTTGAATGTGCAATTATATTATATATGATATTTTTAATATAAAACTTGGGTCTGAGATTACAATTCATACCGAGTCAGTGGTATGCTACTCTGTGAATGCAAAAGCCTTGCTGCACTTGCACAGGAGCTGGCACACAGCAGATATTGCCCATTAGTTAGAGGACTCAATTTTATTTGCATAATCTTATACATAGGCAAAATACCACAACTTTTTGAGAAATATCCATCCCTGCCTTGTTCCAGAGGAAGTTGCTTAAATCTGCAAGCCAGGATTCCTGGGGCCAGGGAAATGCCTTCTCCTTGCTGGACTAAACTGCATTCCAGGTTGACTGAGATATCAAACTTGAAAGTGTCACTTCCCCTCTTATGTTTGTACTGCCAGTAAAATGCAATGGTGCATCATAACCAAATGTAGCTAAACTGACAGCCATGGCACTGGGTAATTAATAATTTCCCACCTAGCATGGTCTGCAAGCTCACAAGGCTGACTGCCCCTGTCTCCCTGCTCCCAGCAGGAAGGCTGACATTCCCTGGTAGGTATTAATTAATGAAAACATCACAGATTTCCATCAACTAATCTTAACAAACACTCCCAGACAGAGTGAAAAAAAAAAGTTATTGGATACGATTGTGTTACCTTTTATTCAGCTTACAAGGCCACACTTCCTCTCACCTGTAACAGCCTGCCCTAGTTAAAAATGCAGCCAATGTCCTGACAATGACAAAAAACTGCTCAGGAAAATCTAATTTTGCTCTGTTAGTTTACTCTTGAAAGCAAATCTCTAAAAAAAACATTCATGTCCTGCACTTTCCAAGGCACACTGTATAAGTGGTACCCTTACAACAGAAAACAAAACCTCAACGGGGAAAAATAAAGATAAAAAAATGACTAGGAAAAAGAAAAAAGCTCAGATGAGTGAGATTCCCCAGGAGTCTCAGCCATTTGTTTAGTATTCATTGGGCATATTCCTCAAAAGTCAGTGCGTGCTGTACAAATTCCATTGCACATCTTTTTGTCACTGTATGATTTTTAGGCCCTGAGGCATCATGAAACACCAACATTAAGATTTAAGGATCTGAATTAAAATTTTAATAGAAAAAGCATTCATACCAGCACAGATGAGTAGCACATCACAGGAATGTCATAAACATCTCTCAGCGCCAACAGAGCAAGTGATAGCACAGGGGATTTATATTCATTATTCGATAATTTGACATTCACTAATATGATTTGAAATTTGCGTCTTTTTAACAGGCATTTTCTGGGACAAGGAGTCAATCTGATCTGCAGCAACCCAAAGTACAAGAAAATGGATGATTGGGACCGTGGTTGGTTTGCACCCAGCCTCACCCACAGGCGTTTGTGCAAAGCTCTGCCTGGTCAGGGGCTCGGGGGCTGCGACGGTTCTGTCACCCTCGCAGGGGGAGGTTAGCGAGGGGCAGTCCGCCCCTATTTTGCTCCCTAATTTTGTTCCTATTTCAAAGACCCTTGATCGTGCACTAGTGCAGATGATTTCTAAACGAAAAACATTAAAAACAGCCCAAAGCTTGCAGCAAAGGTTGTCACAAACCTGATCAGTTCTTACACTTTTATCTGGTTTGGACTGCAGCAGGCAAGTGTCAGCAGATAAAGATCCTGGTGGGAAATGTCTCTGTTGATGAGATGCCAATTTTCAAATTTCCCCAATTACGCACTCCCTTTGTTTTAAAATGAAGATTTACTTTTTTTTCCAAAAATTAAAATTACTTTTGACTTTTCCAGCATTTGGCTTGTGTGAAATACAGAAAATAATAAACTTTACCGATAAGAAAAACTGAATGACTTGGATCACTGACATAGCCTGGGATGATTTTTGACTCAGGACAGATTTCCTCTCATCCTTTTATACTCATGTGGCACCACAGGAGGTTTCAGGCTGGCTGTTTGGGGTTTACTTTCCCCAACTAGAGGCTACATGAAAAGCCCTTACAAGCTACAATTAAAATTTAAAAAAGGGGGACAGATATGCAGAAGCACTGAGCACCGAAGGCCATACTCTGCTTTCAGAAATTGATGAGCGCTGGGGAGGAGCCCAAGCATAAGGTGAGCTGTGTACAAACCATGGCCTTCCCACTCTTAACAACTTGCATTTCCATGGGCATCTAAAATTGTAGCCATTACTGGAAACTCGTAACCACGTGAATAATTCTTGCTTTCTCTCTTTCTTCCACTGAAGTGATGGAGACCATGAAGGAGCCATTAGGGATATTTGCCTAATTACTACCACGATGCAAAATGGCTTTTAGATCTATCCCTCCTGCAGAAACTATTTAAAAAATATTATAATGGAAGTGACAGTCATTTGTAAATGCAAGAAGAAATGAAGCCTTATTGATTCTCTACTTAAATAAACATATGCTTTTAAAGATATTCAGGAGATTCCAATACAAAAGAGCAAAAAAATGCGCTGTACAGCTTTGCTGAGTTAGTGTTGGAGAGGCAAGAAAAGAATCAGATTTAAACCAGCATTCAGTAAACAAAATATAAAAGAAACTATGGCATAATAATTTCTCTTTGTTTTTGCTGTTGTTTATTTTAACATTGAATAGCTTGAAAATAAATGATCTCTTGAAACTCAGGTAGGTCTATTTTATGTAATACTAGAAATATGTAAGGTTTATATGACTGGTATACACAGAACTCCTGAAAACTAGCGTTGCTGGTCCAAATTCATACTGAGAAGCAATTCTATTCATTTCTACACAGCTATACAGACTCATGCTACCAACATGTCTCATTTCAAAATAAAACAAGGCTGATTTTTACCTGTGCCAATATTAATATCGTATGTACAACATCTCCATGAAATGTATGCTAGCGCACAAATATACAGATATGAGACGGACAACAAGCATTTTTCTTAGAAATGCAGCTTGCAGAGAATCAGAAAAACAAATTAAAATATTTTCTAATGATGGTGAATGGGAACCCTGTTTTGCCTTGCCACAGGAAAGTTACTGCAGCTTAACTTATTTAAGGAAATAGTGCCAGCTACTGGACAGAAGATTCATCCACAAGGCCAGAGCTTTATCTTTTAAGAGCTATTTTTCTGAGGATAAAGTTGCATCTCTAAGTATTGGTAATTGCAGTCAGCTGTAACCACTAAAATAATTTTATAGTATCAGAAGCAAAGGAGTTTATTTCCTTATGAGAAATTATACAATACATAGAATATATTTCTCCAGTATTTCAAATTATAATTTTTCTCAGTAAGATGTATTGTGTCACTTTGCAGAGCAATCTGGTGTTTTAGTTTGATTTTCTTGTCGTGTTGTAATACTGAGGTTGTGGTACTTGAGAGAATACTACACACAAATTTATGTACAAAGTGACAACTGCTATACAACGAAAAAAGTGCTATACAGAGAAACATATTCCAAACTTAAGAAACACATGGAGTAGCAATTAACTATACAGATGTAACAGTGAGAAATTCTGTTTTGGTAAGATTATGACATTTTGTATAGTAAAGTATTATTTGTTTTGGTTTAATTAAAACAAAACATCTAGAAATTAGGATGGAAAATCATCATTTAGTGGCAGTGACTTATTTTTATATTACCTGGATGTCAGATTCCTGTCTGGCTCAATTGGCAACCTGCTTCCAATCACATGTGGTAACTGTGGAGTACTAATCAAGATAAATATCACAATTAAACACAAACCATTCTTGCTAATATTTTAGGCGTGGAGAGGAAAAGTTGCCGTAGAACTCCCAGTGCTTTCCACTGATCCTTTTTCCTTAGATCCAGAATAAGCTCCAATAAATGAACCATCTTCATTGAACATCCCATGCTCCCCTTCTCCATAATCTACCAGACTATCAGCACTTTCGGTGGCTTTAATGTCCCCGTTAATTGACTGGAGGCTGCCTTTCAGTGGCTTTTCATCGCTGTCACTACAAAACAAAGAAATGGCTTTCCAAAAATCTAACTTTTAATTACAAGCATGGAAACTGCTCTTTTATTGCGAAGGAGAGCAGCAGGAAGGAAGAACGAGGGAAAGATTTCTATGTAGGGTGCACAATGAGAATGACCTAACCCCATGAGTCCTGTTCGGTCTCGTGCATCTCAAATAGGTCATCTACACTGATCTGAATTCCACACGTATACAATTTTGTGATTGGTATAATAACGGAACTGGTTAAAAAGGCAAACAGAAATAAAAACCTCAAACATGTTTTGTTGTTTTCCTTTTTTTTTTTTTTTTTTTGCCTTGGACAGAAGAATGGACAGAAAGTGAAGGGGGAAGTAAAGGATATGCTGGAAAGGATTTGAGGGATCTCTTCCAGCGACCAGTGCTGATGTTAAGTCTTTGGCACCTTACAGAAAGAGATATTTTCATTTAACAAAACAGAGGGCAATACTCGGGGCCTATTCCTTCATTTTTCTTCCTATGTGGGTGGGTGAAATGATGTAAAGTTGCGGGATGAGGCATCAGCTGCAGGTTATGTCTCACTCTCACTGCTTTGTAAGCATTTGTTAATTTAAGATGACT
Source organism: Cuculus canorus (assembly GCF_017976375.1). NCBI lineage: Eukaryota > Metazoa > Chordata > Aves > Cuculiformes > Cuculidae > Cuculus > Cuculus canorus. The sequence continues at coordinate 12,902,300 of NC_071411.1, forward strand.
AACAAAGGGCTTTTCTCCCTTTTTTCCCCTTGTTCTGCTGTTATCTTACTGTAACTGGTGGAGCTTCTCTCTACTAAAGGGGAGGAACAGGGAAAAATGAAAGCAGAATCAAAGTGTTTGTATTGGCTCACGTACAGTCTATGTTCAATGGCAATTTATGAAAAAGAACAGATCCACTACCAAATTTCATAAAAAAAGGGAATTCCACTGGCCACTGCTCCTAATGGTACTGCGGAATGCAGATTAAAAGATTACAAAAACTGCAAATCAGGACTCTGAACTACCTACATAATTATTCAATTACATTCCTTGTAATACCAATTCCATGTCAAAATTTTGCTAATGTTATCTGAGAAAGGACAGAGAAATCCACCTAAACTTTAAGTCTTCAGTATATAAGCAATAATTTGCATAATCAATACATTCAAATATTGGCTACTTTTCTTCATGTGGCATTTCCATTTATAAAAAGACAAGTCTGGAGTTTGGGGGGAAAGGAGGGGTTCAAAGTTATTAACCTCAGTACTTTCTTACCTTTCTAAATATTTGTCCCATTAGAAAGCATTAAAAATTAAATAAAGATGAAATTATGCAGAAAAAAAACCCTAGTCCAGTACAAATAATGTAGCATATATATAAGTTGGATTTGAACAGGAATTTAATGCCTCTGAGGCCAGCTACATCAGCATGGCTCCTACAATGATATATTATTCTTCAGACCACAGTTACATAATATTGTAAACTTTAGTTATTTTAAAGCAGCCAAAGTGATTCTTTCAGTTCTCCTACAGAAACTTCTGTAGTGAGGTTCGTTTGGGCTTTTGCCATCTCTTACTGTATTTCAAAAACTTCTTTTTGCTTTCTTCTAGAAAACGAACACTCCCCGTATTACACAATTTGGGCCTGAGTGGGTTTCAGAAACTCACTGAAGTCATAAAAGTCTTTCTATTGACTTCAATGGACATTACAGCAGGAACTCTAATTTTCATATATATTTACATTATTCATACAATGCCAAATAAAAAAACCAAAACATAACCAATGATAGATCAACATTTACTTAAATCCCAACTTGTATGAATTTAAGCATAGTGGATATACCATTATATGCCTACTATTACCCACTGCTATGAGGCTTGCTTTGAAAATTAAAAATAGCATTAATTGCATGCTATAAAGATGTCCTAAATAATGATGACGTCTGGAAACATACAAAACCCCAACAAACACAAATGCTTGTTAAAGCCAGTCCTATTTACCTATATTCCCCAAAGATTTCATCTTTTATTGATTGAGCTTCGGGATCTGGATGCAAATCTTCTTTTTCTTTCACTGTACAAATAAAATAAAGCACAGATCTGTATGCCATGTTCCTCCGTCAACTTTTGTTTTTGCAGATGCAATGGGAAAACTGTCTGTGGTCACCTACAGGAAAACTGGAGGGCAGCAGCGTGCACCACATGGCTGACCGGCCACATCCAGCATGCTTCTGTCTAGGGTTTAGTGCTATTATCTAATTTTTTAAAAAGCTAGCAGGTGTTTATGGAATCATAGAATATTTGGGTTGGATGGAACCTTAGAAGACCATCTAGTCCAATCCCTGAAACATGCAGGGACACCTTCAACTAGATCAGGTTGCTCAGAGCCCTGTCCATGTGACCTTCTATGCTTCCAGGCATGGGGCACCTACCACCTCTCTGTGCAGCCAGATTTATACTTAAATAGTTATGCTTAAATCCTTACTTATTGCTTTGAAAATCATCAAATCAGTTTTAGCAAAATATCCTACTGTTAAGCAGTTTGGCTACCCATGAAAGTTATGTCAGTTAACATGTCAAGCAGCAGTCATCGGGTCAAACGTGAGCAGGTAGCTCTGCCAATGTAGACTCAGAGGTTCAGCTGGTGAAGGACCTTATCTCTGTGGGTGGATTAGATATTGGAACACTCAACGAACACTCAACAAGCACTATCAGAGGCCTCAGCAAGATCTCTGATCAGTACACAGGAGTATCTCACCGTAAGAGCACAGTTTCACTTATATTCATTAGAATCCATTCTGCAGATATTTATCAAAAGCTACAAATCCTAAGTTGGTGTTTCTGCTTGTGGCTTCACAGGCTCTAGAGATAAAAGTCTGAGGGATGCTTGTTATTAACATGTGAACACTGCAAAAGGACAATAAATCCATTTACCTGAATATTTTCCTCCTTTATTTCTTCTGACAAAGCAAATAGTTAGCAGGAGTAGGGTAAGCAAAGCGATGGCGCACATCAGTCCAATAAACCACCCCTGGGTGGAAATTCCATCGTAAATGCCAGCATAGGCTTTGTGAAAAGAAGGGGAGTAAGAAAAAAGAAAATTAATCAGAGGAAAAGAGCATCACCCCACTGCAACATGAATACATAACATTTCCCTCAGTGAATCTTAATTGAATCCGTCTATTGCTACTTGTCTTCAGCTTAAAGAAATGCAAGACAGAAATACGTCCAGAGCGTGACATTTTTAGACTTAAGGGGAATGCGCAGTCTACAAGGCACAATACAGACATTTTGGAAAGGTAAATCTGAGAGGTAGTTGACTCAAAGGATTAATGCCAAACAGGAAAGCTGAACAAAGAATTGCTAAGCCTCTCATGCAAAAGCAATTTTGCGAAAGAAACAGAATTAAAAGTGCACCCAATACATGCAAACCGCTGGGCTGGCACACTTAAAATGGATTATATCACAGCACTACCCTTTCAAAATCACATAGGAGGGAAAACCGGTTTGTAAAGGTTTGTAATTGTTCCAGTCTGTTGTGCGGCAAGTAAAGCACAAGACTCAGCCAGCAACCATAGATGCATTTACGCTCCCATGGGATTGAATCTCAATGGTCAACTTAAAAATCACAGAACAAAACTATGATTTTGGTACAATTTCACTGAACAACATAAAACATAACCTCAACATTTATTTGCATTCAAAATATATCTTTATCACTTTGAGTGTTTTTATGTCTCACCTCTCCCCCTTGTCTCAATTACATCTTCAAAAATGCTATTGTTATCAACCCAATTCTTAGTCACTAGACGAACTGTATATTCAGTTCCAGGCTCATGTGCCTCAATGGGGTGAAACTTTTGGGTGGGCTTTACTGCTTCTGAAATCTTCCCGATCCCTTTACCTATGGAATGTACATATTCAAGTCATATCGATTAATGGCATTCATTGAACAAAGGGCCCGTGAAATGCACACTTAGAAATAATGTAAATAACACACAAATATGACACACAAGGATTTTTAACATTGGTCATCAGATAATCTGATTTTCAAAAGCAGGCAGTAAAGTATTGCATTCCCCCTGTTTGATTTTTAATATTCCACCAGATAAAATAAACAGCAGACTGAGGTAATCCTGATGTTTATGAAGGGGTTTGTACATTTCCCAGAATGAAAGTTAATATTGATGGGGGATTATGGATCTGCTTTAACTAATGCGTGCTTAAAAAATTACAACTTGAAAATAGGCTTGCTTTGTATAGATAATCTGTGGTTTGATGCTTCTCCCATTGAACTGAACTCAGTAGGGAAAAGCAGACATCTTGTTATCTGAAAATGGATTCTTATATGTGTGACAGAAAGAAAAGAACATTGGAATTTGTACTCATTTCTGTCCTGACAATGATTTTCCATGTCTTTTTAAATTCCACAATGCCTACACAAAGCAGTGTCTAAGGCACAGCTGAACTTTGCTTTTAGATTTGTATTGAGGCATTTAAATGTTCCTGATTATTTTAATATTTGATTAATAGGTAGAAGGGAAATACCAGCAGGTGTAGCTTAGGGGCCTTTTTACTTGCACAACACCTACTGTAACTTCTGTCTGCATTGCAATTGCAGGGTAGTAAATAAGCTTTTTTAAAGTAGTGTTTGTGGATAACAGAAAAAAGGACTTCTACAGAGGTTAGCAATCACCGTGCCTGGGCACGAAAGGCCTGTTCATCCAAGCAAATTCAGAACTGCATGTTGAAATGGGGGAATCTCTTTAGTCAACCAATGGGCACAAGATAGGAGTGTGCCTGCCTTCCATGGCAGAAGACAGATTCTGGGGGGCCACACTTAATAAATATAACACTTTAATTGCATTTGGTTGCCTAATTTGCCTGTTTTAGCTAAAGTTGTCTAAACTAAGGACTGAGTACACAGTGTAATTTGAAAACTACTTGCCCATTAGCACTGACAGCAAAACAATTCTCGTTAACAATTAAACTAGCAAACAAGCAAAGCAAGAAGCTTTAGAGAATAAGGCTTAGTTGACAGCTGAAGGAAAAGACCCAAAGATTAAGACGAATCCAAGCACAATCAAAGCAGCAGATCAAGATAAGTTTTCCAAGGCAACTATACATGTATTACAATAAGCAGTTAAATTAGTAGACCACTGGGACCCAGGGAGAACATGTACAGCTGAAATACTGCTAATACTGAGGCACAGCTTTTTAGCATACATTAATCCATCTATTGGTAATTTTTACTAAATTAAGTATGTGAAGCAACTAAAATTTTTAATCAAACTGCAAATTAAGAAACAGGATACCACAGGTATATTTTAATTACAAGTTCTAAAATCAAGATATCAGAAAAACATATTTAATGGAAACACTATCCGTCAAGTAACAAGAATGAATGCGAAACTTCAACCCATTGCATATTAAATACCATGTATCATTATGCATGACGTGGTCCAATCTGTACACAACACAAATCTCCTTAGGAAGCATTTCTCCTGAATTCCTGGTAAGAAAAATCCTTAATCTTGAGCTGAATGGTAGCCCACAGTTGCTTTTTGTTGCATATTTTCTTAAATCAACTTAACCAGTCCATATCTGTAACCTGTTTATTTCTAGCTTGCGTAAGCCTCTTCTTTTTCTGAACACTCAGCTCTTTGCAGAAGCAGAAAGGGGAAACTGATACAGCTGAAAAATAACCCTTTTCTGTCAGGTTATTGCTCAGCTGTATCAGCCCCTCTGGGCGGTTGGCTGTGCTGCTGCCCTCGCACACCGAGCAGCACACGGCTGGAATGTACACACTGGAATGAGAGCTTGAGCCCAACCTCATCTGGGACTGGGATTCACCATGGGCTCTCCAGGCTGTTTAACATCACCTATCCCAAAACACTAAACAAATTTTTTTTCTTTAAAACAGTACAGCTGTCCAGTGATGAGTGATTATGAGGTTTCTTCCCATGTGATTTCTTTCTGGTATGTGTTACACACTCGATAAGGTGCCTACAGAGGAGAAAGCATTGCTAATTGGGGCAAGTTTGGTGGCTGGAATAGAAAAAGCAGTGTAGCCTCCTGAAAAATAAAAGCAAAGATATATAGATAAGGAAAAGCTCAACATACTGAAAGGTCAGTGAGCTGCAGAAATTAGTTTCAGAAAATTGAAAGCAGTTGGGTTAGGTTTTTAATCTACAATAAGGGAGAAGAAACATTAGTAATAAAGGCATATCACCAGCACTTCCCATCTTCCCCCACTATTTATCAGCCATACCGTGGGACTTGCATGAACATTAAACACTGAACTGCAATTTTACAATATTCCTACTGGGCTTTGAGATTTATGAGGACAACAGAACACACATTTTTTATAGAAGCTTATGGTATAAAGGGAAAAACAATATAAATTGCCCCCAAAGACTTACAAGAGTGCTAGTTCTCCAAAAGTTAGCACATCTGTTATAAAATATACTTGTATAAAAAAGCTGGCAGTCTAATAGCTAAATACTAATTGTGGGCAACACGTTAATTTATAACCACACCTGTCTAAATATACCTGCTGCAATAAATAGGAAGTTGAACTTTCATTTATTTTCCCCAACTGCTTGGCTATTAGAAGTGTATAAATATGCACAAGGAGCATCCTTCGTATTCTGGATTTTTTTAGTGCAGGAGGTAATTTGTACTGAATTGGGAATATTGTAAGCTATAGAGATTATTAAACCCGCTGTGTGTAAAGTCTATTGAAAAGAATTTATAGGTGAGTTAGTGATCAGCTGTTTGTACTGATTCTCATTTGTAGGAAAAATCTGAGCTCAGAGAAGATGACAGGTTTTATATAGCTTGTTCATCTCTTGCTGCTTCTCATTAGCTCTGTGTTGGCTACCCTGGGTCAGGCTCATAGAAGAGGAAAAAGTAAAAACAAAGAAAATCAAAGACAAACAATCAGAAATTGTAGCACTCTAGGACTGATATGTTTAGAGTCTTATATTCAACATGCCTATTTTTCTTGTCAAAATGATAGGGGTCTGAAACAGCAATATACTACATATTCCTTTCCTCACCCAGGCTGGCAGGACGGTTTCATTGCCTGCAATGAGCAACAGGGCTTGATGCACTACAGGTCTCCTGGCCAAAGAAAAGGCAGCACTGTGGAGTGGCATAAATGACAGAAAAAGAAACTTTTCACCAAGATTTCATTGGATTCTATTGATTGCGAGCAAATGAGGCATATTTGGGGTTTTGCTGGTAACAGCACCAGTGGTTACATATGGCTAAGGCAGATGCATTTTTCCTTTTTCACTGTGCCTGTGGCAATAGAGAACTAAAACCATCTACTTTGTAACTAATGGTTACTCTCCTCATCTTATGGTGTGTCATGAAGGTTAGTACCCTCCGGTCAAGATTTTCAAAAAGCCTGTGGGAGTTGCATGACAACTGCCACTGAAATATAAAGAAACTGGTGAACCTCTGTTCTATCACTTCTCTGGAAAATAAAAATACAGTTGTACAGCTTCCTCTAGATGAATTTTTCATTAAGGATTGAATTTCGGGACACGCAGTAATCATTCTTAACGTGTAATACATGTTTAGTAACCCTTCAGAAACACTGGTAGTTCCAGATGAAAAGCAGCTTTGTGTTAAAGGACTACTATATCAAAGTAATTTTTTTCACTTCTGTAAGAACATTATTTTGTGTTATGCTTCTGAGGGCTAATGATCATTTTGAAATCAACATTTTCAAGGGGAAAGTGAATTAGTTTGTATGTCATTTAAGAAATACTGCCTCAAAATGGAAAGTTAGAGATAAAACTCATTTTCTAAAGACTGCATAACCTGCTGTGGAATGAAACCAAGAAAAAGCCACAAAAATTAAACTATTATATACTTTGTAGTAGAATGCAAATATATTTTGGCCCAGGTTCTTCGCAATTGTCCACAGTATTTTATCAACAACTGATAAAGAATTTCATATCTGAGTTATTTTGGCTACGTTCAAGATATTTCATAAGAAAGAGGTCTTTTATTTCATTGACTTTGTATTAGCCGAGCATGTCAATGGTGTTGGATCATACAACATCCATGCTATAAATGAAAGCTTTTATATCGCCCACTTCTATTTCTCATGAATTCCAGTGGGCCTGTGTTTAATCTTAGTGACAAATACTAAACTGTGGCTTTCCTCTGTTAAGTAATTACACAGAAAGAGCCCCATCTGACAGAGGCAGTACTGCAGAGCAGAGGGCTCTCCCTCCGCTGCTGCTGGATATGCACAGGAGGCAGAACGTGGCACTGCTCCACAAACGAATAAAGGAACAGAGATGTGAGCACGAGATGGTCTTTTCCTGTCAGTATCCACTTATTGACCTTTTGGTAATGCTTTGCTAACCCAAAGGAATGTGTTACTCCTGACAGAAAGGTGAATTTGAATGGTTCATTCACAGGGGAAGATGCTGCAATTGTAAAGAAAGGGTATGATCTATGTACTTATCTCTACAAGGAGTTATATTCATTTAACTGAGAGAAACTTTTTTTTAATAAATTCAGTCATTCATGCCACTGCAAACTCATCATCAGGAGATGAGTTGCACATAAATTACAGGCTGACAAAATCATCATTTAAAGCACAACAATTTTCCCTACACAGACTTTTTTTAGTGATGATACATGCATACTTTCATATGTACTTATTGAAAAAAAAACCCAAAACAGATTGATCTTTCCTTCTGATTCCAGACTACAGTGGCAAGGATAACGGCAAATAAATGAAAGCAGTAGCAGTGATGCAGATCAAGTTTATCAATGAACCCACAGCTTTTACCTCAATATCTCCACTTTCCTGGCAGAATGTATCATGAAATTCTGAAATACCCATGGCACAGCCTGCAAAGGCAACATTACAGCAGTGGAAGCTATTCAAAGTCTTAAAATGAACAATGAGAGCTTTATGTTTTTATTACTAAAACTGGAACATAGTGGATATAGAATCACTGAATCAAAACCCAAAGAAACTTGGAGTGCTTTATCTCAGAGTTTCATTTCAGAGGGCACCACATTTTACTTCTGTCATTTATGTGGGTCATTTTAAATAATAAACTTTGACTTTAGAAATCGCTCCCTTTCTTCAAAAAGAGAGATTGTTTTAATTTTGAGCAATCGCCTCGTTTCCCATACCACGGCTTAAAATCCCAAGAAGGTCACTGAAGAGTGATTTTTTCTTTTTTCAGCCTATCGTGATTAGTTGAAAAATGTCTGAACAATTCAGCAAACAAATAATGACACAAAACTCTAATGGCATCTCAGTGACAGATGCAGTATCCTAATTTAGGGTGGCTTGAGAACCAACAAGGAGCACATGTTAATCATGGAACTAGACCCTTGTGGCTTTTACTAATTATAGTACCTCTACTTTACAGGGATTTCACCAGAATCAGTTGTTGCCACTGCCAAACCAAAATCTTAGGAAAAAAAATAAAGAAAAGAATAAGAACAAAACAAAATGGCAACACTATCATCCTTTTAGGCGTATCAGGCAGGGATGCATTTCATAAGACCTGACAAGGTTATTCAAAGAAGTGATAAACTTTCAAGTGGCCAAACCACATTATTCTGGCTGCCCAATGCAGGCCAGAAAAGGTAACTAAGGAGGTGAAATTGTATACTTTTAGCTTTAAAAAAAAAAACCTAATGATCTTTTACTCTCCTTAATGAAGAATAAATTTTAAACCATGCTGACAGATTAATAGTTACTACCATGTGAGCACCTGTACACTAGAGTGAGTCTGGAGGATACATGACAGCTGAGGAGTTTCACTGCTTGAGAAAATGGATGATAGTTCATGATTGGATCCTGTACTGACATGTGATGAGATTAAAATACTTTTTTACCTGTTTTACCAGTAACTGAAGGGTTTTTGCAGCTACTGGATGTCCAATAGGATGTTGTGCAACAAGGACCATTTTTCTCTTTATATCAATATTGTTCCAGGCTGTTATCATTGCTAAAAATGATGAAGCCAGGACTCTTTTGCTTATCACATTCTCTTTCTCCTTCCCAGTGGTAAGTGCACAGCAATGGTTTCTGATTAATAGCAAGGACTTGTTCCTCAGTACTGCAGATATTTCAGACTTGCTGAGCACAGTACATTTTATTTCATTTCAGCTGAATGTGAAAGATGAGCTATCATATAGTGCCTGCGATTCTCCTTTAAAACACTGAACATCAGTTTTTTTAGGACAGGGAATAAGTGGCACACAAATGCTCTCTTCCAGTCTATGATAAAATAATAATAAATTAATGGATCAAATGCACTGCAGTCAACTTTATGTTCATCTGGATTTTCCATGTCAAACACCTGCCCCTAAAGTTGCTGGAAGTCCCCCATCCCCATGCAAAGGCAGAATTTGGTTTTATAACATTATTGAGTACTCATTATCTATTCAATATTCTGTTTGTAACTATATGCAATTCACCTATTCTAGTATGGCTTAAAGAGTTGATCAGTAGGAACAGGAACAAAGTACTGTACAGCAAAATGAAACAGATAAGTTCTACTTTTCAGAAGAGCTGCATGGCTACATTAAAAAGTTCATTGATTGTTCTCACGGAAAGAAAAACAAATTTATTTGCTTTAATTACAAAGGAAATGTCAAGCCTGGAACATTCCAAATAGATTTTCCATTATTGTTAGAGCATCTCCTCATGAAAACATATTGCCTATTAACTTACTCCCTTGAGCCATTGTTAGTCCTTCTTCTGTGACCGGCTTCCCACAGCCTTTGACTGTACAAGCCTTTACATAGAATTTGTACTTCGTACTGGAGCTGAGGTCTGAAAGCCTCCAGCTAAGAGTGGAGTGGTTGGTTACGCTGACGTCGTTCAGAGGTCCGATTTCATGCGTTTCATTTACTGAAAAGGAAAAAGGCAGTGGAGTCAGATCCAGCAGCAAAAGGCTACAAACATGAAATTTGTCATCAACAGTCCTGCAAGGGAGGCACTCTGCACTAAGGAGGAAGGATGAAGCCTGAATAAGCATATCTCACCTTCCTGCCAAGGGCTTAAATAGGATTTATCTCATCCCTGTCAATCTCCCAACTACTCAGTGAGCTATTACTGTTCTTAAAAAGCTCTGATTCTAGATATGCACATACTCAGTGGGAGGAAAATTACTGTCTCCTAGATCATTTAATATATATGAACTGCTTCTTGCTTTGCTTCCAAACATCTGCAAACTTTTGCCAGCAAGTTAACAGATGGCTGTTCTGCTTTACTCTGCTCTGCCTTAGCACAGTTGACAGCTGAAAGAGGGATTGCCACTCCCAAACTGCCTAAATAGACAGATCCACTCTTTGCCCACAGTAAACAAAAACAAATGGAAGATCCAGCCTCCAGCCCCTGCTTGCAAAGGCAACTGGGCTGTTCTGTTATCAGCAGAGGAAAGTGAAAATCCATGGGGTTTTGGTTTTTTTTAAGATTTTTTTTAATAAATAGGGCACAGTCTAATCCTATTCCATCTTCAAAGAACATATCAAATGCCTCGAATGGTCACCACACCTCACAGCTGCTGTTGTGGAAGTTTAGGACCAATACGAGATGCTGCCTGAGGTTATCTGCTCAAAGTTTCTTCACAGGTACTCAGATTTTTTCACAGGCAAGAAAGAAACCCCCTCTGGTATTTAGTTGTTCCTCAATGTGATTACTCAATAATGTGACTCAGCTGGTAGTTCTCTGCATTTCTGCTGAGGCATTCGACAGGGAGGAGGAGGTGCTCACTGGCAGAGTGTGAAGATCTGAATAAATGTAGCTGAAGTGCTCTCATTACAAATTATTTTGCATTAAATGAGTTTCACTTCAGTAAAATGCACCTACAATTTACAGTCTTCTCAACTACTACGTTAGGTATAATTTGCAAATATGAATAATTTAATGTGGACATAGCAGCAATGTAAGCTTTCATCAGAAGAGCGTATGGAAAACTTTCTGCTCTGGAAGATGGTTCTGGGCTGCCCTCCAGCAGGCACTGTGCACATTGCAGTTCAAAGCACACCAGATGCTATGGCTATTGTGGGGATCTCAGACACAGCCCTTTCACCAGCCTGTTTTAAATAACTGCATACATACAAACCTTTTCTTCTTTTTTTTTTTTTCCTTTTTAAAAAAAACTAATAATGCTTAAATTCTAAAATAAGTAAAACAAGCACACATACTCATCTGGTATTGCAAAATATAGCCAGTAAGGTGGCCATTTGCTTTCTTGGGAAGCCCCCATGACAGAGTGACGGCATCCTTGTCGAAGTTCAGGATCCTTAGAAATCGTGGTTGTTCGGGTACTGGAAGATACAGGCAGAGTGGAGCTTACAGAAAAGACTGAATAGGTTTATCTCTACTCATACTTGTTAAACGAGAACATAGTTTAGCGCAATACCTACCCTTCCTCTTTCTAATGAAAGGTTTTATGAATATTGGAGATTTTAAAATCACTTGAAATAAGGAAATCAACTTGTCCTGTTACATGGACTACTTCTATTTATGCTCCATGACCCCATATTCTCATTCCGTCTTACCTCCTTCTGGAGTTTCAAACACAACAGGGGAACTTTCCGGTCCATCTCCTTTGGCGTTGTAAGCCGAAACAGTTAAGCGGAATTCACTGAAGGGCTCTAGACCAGGAATCATCCCATAGTTTCTGTCTCCTACAAATGTTAGGATGTGTTTCTCTGGGTGATGTCTTTTTCCATCCAGCATGCTTTTTGTTTTCCACCAACTGACCTGCATTGAGATTGGCATTTCTATAACAAACTATATTATATGGGGGTGAACAGGATACTGATTTCTCTCATCTTCCCAGAAATGAGAGATTGCAATCTGCCCTTGACATAGGATTCATTTAATAGCTTATTCAACTGTATGCAATAATTTAAAGATAAATTTGTAACCTTATAGCCTTTTAAATGTCCACGAACTCTGTCCCTTGGTATTCCAAACCAGAAGACTTTGACCAGTGTGCTGTTCACAACATCCACTGATACGCCGGAAGGAGCAGCATCTGGAACTGTAAAAACAAAAGTGCTGCATATTAAAGACATTTACAAGAGCTCAGCTTCACACTGTTCACAGCTACAGGAGCTCAAGCTGTGGGAGTTCATGCAGTCTTACTGTAGGCAAGAAAAAAGCCATTCCACCTGCTTCCAGTGGGCAAGCTGGGCCAATAAATGTTATTTTGCCATATCAGGGCTTTCTGCTGAGGGCTGAAATACAGATGCACTGGGACATATGAATTTCTAAACAAGTATTTATGATTTCCTGTTTCAAGTAAAGATGACAGCAGTGAGAAGAATTAAAAAAAAAGTTAACAAAGCACTCAATAAGGCAATCATAAAGTTGTTTTTTTAATAATAAATTTGGGTTTACAACCAAGCTTATTAAACAGTAGGATTTTAATCACTACATGACACAGAGAGCTACTACAGTGCCTGAAGAAAAAGAGGCCTCGATTCATTGACAACTGAATCGCAAGGAAGATTTCCCCCCTGATAAAGGTAAAATTAGATTCATCACAAACACAGAAAGAAAACAAACATGCTGTGGCGAGTCTTTGTCTCTGTTCTCTATATTTTCCCTCTTGTCTGCCGTTCTGGGGAAGGAATATGCACCACCAAACGTTCCCATCGCCCACCCCCTGGTGTGCAGTGAGGATTCTCCTGCCTGAGCAGCATTGAGACCATTCCCAGCAACAAAACCTTATGCTGGTGAAACACTAGGAATCACTCTGCAGGTTGTAAACATAAAACCGGTCCATTCTGGGTTGATAATGCAGATTTCTGTGTACCCACTCAATGAGAGGAGTGCTCCAGAGAGGCCACCTCAGAATTCACTTCCCTCTGTAAAACTGGTAACACTTTTTACATCTGTAGTTATCACAATAACTACGCTGTCCGTTTTATATCACTTATCATGATACCCCCCAGCAGTTTCTGCAAGAAGCTGCAGCGAGTGGAGAGGTGGGAGCAGCAGCACCTGTACTACTGCCACTAGGGAGTGACTGCTGCAGGACGTGGCGAGTTAAACCAAGGACATGGCTGTCTGAATAAGCAGCAAAACATACGCTTGTCTTAGTTGATTAAGCCACTGTAGAGTTTTCAAAGGCCACTCAAAATTTCAGTTTATTTCATTCTTATGAAAACAACTTAGAGAGTTCAGATTCTGCATGGGATGAAAACTCTCTGACTTTAACTAATGAAAGTAATTTTGAAACACAGAGCACTCTCTGACCCCCCTCTTTGCCAACAGGCCCCTGACGCTGCTGCTAAGCTTTTGCACATGCAATAAGCATCAGTATTTGGGATCAGGGAAGCTTGGCTCTCCACGCTTGCTGGCCACTATGCTTTTACTCCCTTGCTGATTTAAACCTTTAGTTTCTACAAAAAAAGATTCTTTCGGTTTTGGTGGTGTTAGTGCTTAACTGGATTGTTTCCTAAAGTGAGGCTTGGCATTCCTTTACTGCAGCTGGAAACATTTCCAGTCCTCTAAATACCCTCTCTAGTCATGCAGTAAACACCAAAGGGGACCAGCTGATATTCAGAGATGTTGGAGTGGCCTCGGCGGTGACATTGTTCAGTGTCCCATGGATGCAGCAGGGCTGTTGCATCTCATGGGGCACCAGTATTAATTCTATTAGCAGGGCAATCTTTCTGTATGTTCATCTCTCCTAACAGGACATGACTAATTAAGCCCACCATGAAGCTGTAGCTCGAAGAGCATGTGCAAAGGGTGTGTATGACAACTGGTTGCTATAATTTCACAACAGCCCAGGCATCCATTTTGTGGAAATGAATGGCAAGAGGAGAAAGCCCTTCTGTTTGATCTGACCCGGATGATGCACTGTGGGCCGGGCAGAATCCAAAAGCAGAGGTGAGTAGGCACTGAGAAGACCTGTGGAGGAGATTTGGAATCCGAGTAGACTCAAAGCAAAGCCTCAAGGTGGAGGAAGACTTCTTCAGAGACATAAGGAGGCTTGAAAGGAGGCTGTGCCACCAAGGAGCCATGGAAAGCCACTGGACAGAAACCCAGGCTCAACAAAAGGATCCATTCTTCAAGAACTTAATGGACAAAGTAACACGTGGCATACATGGTAATTTGGCATTATCTATAAATTAATTTACAGTGCCCAGTGCCTGAGTGTTTGCACTTAATTGACAGAGTACTTAACTTCTGACAGCATTAAACTGTTAAATCAGGCTCCAGACAACGTAAAAGTATTTTCCCCACCAAGTACAACACAATGACTGCTACACTTCATAGACTTTTTATGGACCATGGCCTTCAAACAAGTATTCAGATTAAGCCGGTAACTGAGATTAATGAAAGTGCAAGTGACCTTTCCAAAAAACCCTTCAGACTCCAGCAAGCTGGCAACCACAGCACCCAGAATCAGTTATATCTGTGTTCCACATAGCCCATCATGCTGAGCACTGGCATTTAAGCAGATTTGGCCATGGGCTGCCTAATCCATCACTCCATATTTGACCATTTTGCATCTCAAAACCACCACACATAGCATATTTTTACATGAAAGTTTCCATTACTTACCATCCTCTCCTGAATATCCAATGGTAATGTTTGGTTCAGGACCAGATCCTAAATTATTTACTGCTTGGACTTTGATCTCGTAAGGTACGAAGGTGGGGGTGTTTCGCAGAGTCAGAGAATGCTTCTTCACCACCTCCTCGTTCCAGTCTGCTTCGACTCCCCGCTGCCGCCAGCTAACTTTGTACTCCAGCCCTGGCCCATTCCTCTCCACAGGTTTCAATGGCTGCAGAATAAGTTAAAAGAGATCTTGTCTACCTTTGTTGCAGTAATCATGAAACGGTAGCGGGGGGAGGGGGGGAGGGCAGGGCAGAATTTTGGAGAGTGCAATAACGCCGGGAGAGAAAAGAAGGACAAAAGAAAGCCTTAACTTTCCAGTCATTTTAATTTCTAATACAACGAAGAAAAATGTTGTGCCTTTAAGAAAAAGCTGGGCAAAAGGCAGAGAACAGTTGGATTAAAACCAGCTAATTACTAGTAGACATATTTCTGCATCCTACATACATCAATTTTCATTTTCTCACAGGTTTTCTTTGTTTTCTTGTGTGATGTAAAACTGCATGCCTTTTAGCATAGCTAAAACGCATACTTTGGCATAAGGCTGTGTGTGCTTTTTAGTACAGCTAAAATCTGCGTTGTTCTAACTATGCAACAAATGTTTGAAACCACGCCTAGACATTTAATGTGCAACTGCACATAAAAACTCTTTTTTACCAATTAGCTGAAGAATTCATCACAGCATGGTTCCCATCTAATTAATATCAATTTATAAAATATTAGAGGATACATAACAATGGTCTGTTGTGAGACATGAAGTTAACTGGCCACCTGCACTACCACGATGAGGGTTATTTCAGTCCAGCTGTGGGTATTTTCCACCACATAGCCTACTTTTAATAATACTTAGATTATACATTGTAAATATTAAATATATAATAACTGATATGTATCCAATCTGCACACAGAGATCTGGAATGAAATAGTATTGACTTGCAAGTGTCAGCAGAAAGCAATCAACCTGCCTGATCACTGCTACTCACGCACAGGGGGGAACTGAGGTTTGGAGGACATCCAGAAGTTCCCATTTATTTGCTCTGAGGGTATAAGGACCTTTGGGATGACTATGGCCATGGAGATGGTAGACTGGGTAGCTTTCTAACAGGTACCACTGGAAGAATCACCTCCATGGCAAAGATCCCAGGAAATGAGATTTGCAAGAGAAGCCAAAGAAGTAAAAAATTGCTACTGAAAGGAACTTCTCATTCAGAGTTAAACTGCAGCACTGCTTGACTCTTGTTTTGATCTCCCTTAATACTGCAAATCCTTGGCTGAAAACCTAGTCACTAATGCTCATCTGGTCCCTTAATCCAAAATAGGCAGATTAACATCATTTTGCAGCCTTTGTCTGCCAGAAACAGCATGTTCAGTGCCTAGCATTTCCTCTGAAAAGTATATCGGGAACACTATAAATAAACGAATATCCTGTTTACAACATTTAAATGATTCAACAAGATTTAACAAAGCCTGTCTATCCTATTCTCTCCCTTCAGTCTCAGTTTTCACTTCCACTTTTGCCCT
Organism: Cuculus canorus; assembly: GCF_017976375.1. Lineage (NCBI taxonomy): Eukaryota > Metazoa > Chordata > Aves > Cuculiformes > Cuculidae > Cuculus > Cuculus canorus. The sequence continues at coordinate 12,918,719 of NC_071411.1, forward strand.
GTCTGAGCAGTGGATTACGGGCTTCCTGGTGAGGGGGGAGCACTTGTTCTCTATTCAACAAAGCACTGGCTGTAGCAGCATTTCCCGCTCATGCTGCTAACTACCACTGCATTCCTTCCAAGAGGCAAGAGAGTCTTCTCTGACCCTGGGCTGTGCTGCAGAGCAGAAATTCTCATTCAGATCCAACAGACCTAAAGGGCCATATCCTTGTGCTGTAATTATAGCCTAAACCAGGAATTCACACTGGGGAAACATTTATTGTTCTTTGCTGTGAGCAGCAGATTGAGAAGTAAATTTCATTTAAATTGTGTTTAATTCCAGCCACAAAAAATATGCTTGCTTCCACAGTTGTTCAAATTTGTGTTAAATGCAGGAATTTATATCTCTCTAAACTGTTGGCACAGAGGCTGTAAGCTTAAAAGCCTGGGAATCTGAAGAGTGGAAACCATCCTCAAGAGTTTTACACAATTCCTTTGACACACATGCTTAGGAACTTTATCCACACTCTTTTAATTCTCAATGTAAAAATTCAAGCTCATGTTCTCTTGGCCAAGTGATCTGCATAATTTTTAAACATCCAGGCTGGAGGGGCAGAAGCTATGCATAAACCAACCCCACCCTGGGCCTGGCTGTTCCTCCTGCAGAGCAAGGTGAGATGACAATTATTTTAAGCATTTTCTTGTATGCAAGATACACAAAAGAAGAGCATACTCTGGAGGATTATCACTGTGCTTTTTAGGACTTTCATATTTTTCTTAATAACCTGCAAAATAAATGTAGAAAACTGACTTTTTAATCAAAATGAAAGTAACGGAGGAAATCCAGAATACATTTAAGTCAATAACAACTTTATCTTTGACTTCAGGAGCATCAAGGATCCTACCTGTGGAATTTGCTAATATTTCCTAAAAAACAGGGGTAGGGGAAGGCAAGATAAAGTCAAGAGATCTGTTATTTCTTTTGTAAAGTAATTATATTAAAACAGCATTCTGATAAATTCCATGCTGCTTTAGAAACTGCTGCTTGAAGGTAGAACCTGTTTGTGATATTGTAGCACTGATGGACACATTTGCCTTACCTCCCATTTCATCACCATTTCATTTGGTTCAGAAGCTTCAACTCGAATGTTTTCTGGATTCTTGTCTGGGGCTGTAACCACAAAGGCGATGATGTTAGTTTGTATATCCTGGGGTTTATTTGCATTTATTTAAATGAAAAAAAAAACAGATGCAAATAACTTTTCTTGGACTGGTATTGCTGAAAGCAAAAGACACCTAGACAAAAAACAGTCATGAGACTAATTACTTGGATCAATAAAGCTGCTATGACCAAAAAAACCCGTTGTTTTTGCAGTTTTGATTCCCAAGTGCCCTTATGGGTTGGAGCCACCAGCTAACATGAAGTTGTGACTTTTGGATTTCAAAGCACCAGATGTAGGGCAATTAAGAAGAAGAGATTTTTCTCCCTATGGGGATTAGTAAACAGAAGGTATATCATTAGTGCAACGTACACAGCTGAAAAGCTGAAGAAGGACCTGAAATTAAAGTAAAGGGGAAAATAAAGAAAGAGAAAATGCCAGAGAATGCAAATGGTATGCTGAACAGTTGGTCTCCAAAATGACTTTCAGGGACACAACATTTTCTGTCACAGTGAGAAATGCACAGTTAATGGAGATTTTTGACAAGCTTAGTGCTGCTGAAAGGCTCCCCAGAAACCTCAAAGAAACTCTCCAGCAACTGCTTGTACTTAAAGGGTTGCAACAGGCTTTAAAGCTGCAAAATCAGCTGAACCTAAGAAAGCTGTATGCTGTCAGTACCCTGGTAGGGAACACCTTGCTAACCACAGCAGCGTAGACTCAAAGCAAAGCCTCAAGGTGTAGACTCCTCACTTTGGCATGCCTGGGCTGCCACTGAGCAGCAAAAGCAGCACAAGTGACCCTTCTTTACGCCCCTCTGAAACATAGGAAGGCATTGTCATTCCCCCAACACCGCCCCCCCCAAAAAAAAGTTCAATATTCAGAAAACTAGATGGCAGTGTTTACCAGCTGGAGGTGTTGCATAGCGCAGTGATGGTTTACTAGGCTGGCTCCTTCCCACAGCATTCACAGATACAACACGAAACTGGTAATTGATATACGGGGCCAGTGACAAAAGGACGGTGGTGTCATTCCCCGAGGCTCGGGTTAGCTCTTGCCACGTCCCTGGCTCCCACCGGTTCTCTTCAAACTCTATAATTGACTCTAGGGACGAAAAGAAATGAAATAAAAGAAAAAAGGCAGAGCCTGTATAAGCAGATTATAAATAGCAAGGATGGAAATGAACTTACAACAAATTAACTGTCATAATAAAACCGATTAAGTATGGCTGTGAGCACAGTTTGTTTCTCCTAACAGCCATGACGTGCCACAATGCTAAACAGTGCAAGATGATGCTACTAAAATCCCTCATACCATTAACAGGGCTGTTATGACTAGCCCCAGCTCTCCAGGAGAGCCGAACACTTCTGTTCTGATTTTCTGAAAGCTGAAGATCTTCTGGTGGATCAGGAACATCTGGAAAATAATGAAGAAGTGTCAGGAGAACAACAAGCTATTTCTGTTTGTCCTGGCATTTTCCAAAGGACTGGAACAGCAAGTTCAGTGAAGAAAGTGATTACAAAATAGACAAAATTAGCCAAGTGGGAATTGCTTTTAAAGATCCTTTTTATTACAGAAAACCAAGCTGAACATTCTTGTCCTGCTTTCTCCCTTTTAAATGCAATATCCCTTCCTGAGTTCATTTCCATCTACTCTTATTACTGTGCTTGCAGCAACAGATTTTTTTTTTTGCAAATCAACAACGAGATCTATTTAATCATTAATAGGTATTGACACTGCTTTTAGGAGAAAGTTATATTAGCATCACTTGGATTTACTCTGGTGCAAACCAGAGTAGTAGAAGGTGACTCAGCTCTGACAGTTATCGAACTTGGCCTTTTAGAGTTTAAGGATAAGATTCATTATTCCAGCCATGGGGACCTATATTAAAAGGAAACAAGAAAATTCATTACCTGCCAGTTCAACTAATGCTGTCCAGAGAATGCATCAGTCAGAGCTGGTGGTGGTTGGTATGATAACTGCACTGCACCTCTCAAGGACAAGAGTGGGACTATGTGAGCCCTGAGCACAAGACTACGCGCTGCTGCTGTCAGAGCTCACTTTTCAGGGATACTTAACCAGGGCTGGGGTGGGTTCTTGAAAATCTGCAAACCAGCACCATTAAAATAGGCTGCTGCCTCTCACAGTCCTCGGAGACAGCAAGGGGGGGACATCTCTGCAACACCACTCAGTCTCTCACCAGCTTCAGGGGCAGAAGAGGTGATCTGTGGCATCGGTTGTTTGCCAGACTGCCTGTAATTGACTGAATGCTTCCATATTTAGGTGATTCAGACTGACAGATGTTTATCTTCCATATGGCTTGTTTTGACAATTTGCAGTCTGATTGCATTGGATTAGTTTGGTAACTGAAATGTACAGAGCCTGATTTAAAAGAGTAATTTCTCACTGCAGGGGGCTGATAGGGGCCCTCATCCTTCCAAACTCGCACATATACACTCTCCCTCTTTGAACACAGGGCCAGTGTTTCAAAATCTAGAAAATCTACAGACCAATGAAATGAGATCGCACAGCTTCAGGTCTTTGACCTCCTTCTGACCTGATGTTGGAACAGCTTGCCCAGGGAAGTTGTGGATGCCACATCCCTGGAAGTGTTCAAGGCCAGGCTGGATGGGGCTTTAAAAGGTTATATTTGGGCTGAGGCTTTTTTTTGTTTTAAGTTTTCTTTGTATGTATTTCCCCTGTTTGTGTTGTACTTGGGAAAAATCAAGAAAGCACAATTTAATCTACAGGCATTTTGCTGTTCTATTCTTGGAGCATATCTGGCATTAAAATTCAGTGTACTAACTTAAAGACGTCAATGGTGTATCTTAAAGATACTCACCCCTCTGCTCATTCATTAATTATAAAACAAAATACTTAGAAGAAATCTGAATATTTCCTTTGCTTTCGGTTGCCCATATTCCGATGTCTCCACCTGTGTCATATTTAGTTCTTTAGCGATCTTATGAGTCTTTCATTGCAAAAGGAGACTGAATTTTTCATTTGAAAAAGAACAGACATTGTTAACCCACCAAGATTCTTCTTATATGAAACGAATAAGGAAAAAATAGCACAACACTGTTGTGCAAATCACCTTTTTCAAAAGGAATAAAGTGCTTCATGAAATTTTCATAAATAATGTAACAAATAGTCTACAAACATTTTCAATTATACAGCACTAAAAAACACAATGACATAAATAATGTGCATAGTATCTTCTTAATTTACTATTTACTGAAAATACAATTAATTTAAAGCACATGAAAACATCTTGATGTTCAGACTGTCTTAATTCATGTTGCAACAGCTACCAGAAATAAATAAAAAAGTAAAACTAAGCCGAATTTCATGAAATTAAAATTATGCTAACTTGTCCGCATCTTGATAATTGGCTTAACAGCATCTTAATAATTGGCTGATGCCCTTAGGTACATGTGTAAAGGACTGCACATCACTCTACAAGTTCACTCCATTAATTTCAAATGATCCTTCGGGAAAGGAAGCAGGTTATAAGGATGTTCACAAGATCCAGACTCTATGGTCAAGATATTTCTCTGCTATGAACTTGCTGTTTGCCACTGGACAATAATTTATGCTCAGATTCACAGAGATGATTAATCCTTTCAAGTGCTTAACTTTCACTGATCTTCAGATGGACATCTGAACACTGACCTTCCATCTTTCTTCTTAAAAACATAGTTCAAATGGTAATTCATGTGCAAATGTCTAGTAGAGTGAGGTGAAGGACTGACCAAGGATTTCAAAGCAGAAGCAAACCCATTCCTAATATGTTATTACATCTTCCAGCCTGGGCAAGCCCTTACAGCCACTGTGGGCTACTCCTGAACTGAAAAAAAGAAAGGCTTCCTCATCTTCCGTATAACAAAGGGCGATTAAATATAAATGAAATGCTTGTGTCAGCGTTCCCACTCCAGGAGATACAAGGATAGCACAACTGAGGTTAATAGGTGAGAGATACATTGCACCCACATAAAATTGGGTTATTGAGATTCTGTGACTGAAATGGGCCAAAGAAACAAATAAGCAAAAGTGCTGCGCTGGAACTGTATACTGCACAGAGCTGCTTGCACAGCAGGAAAATATCCTCTTACCAAGAACAACTAACTGAGATTTGGCTGTGACGCTGTCGAGGGAAGTGCTAGCCACACAGGTGTAAAATCCTTGATCCTCCAGTGTCACGCTTGATATGAACAGTGTATCCCTGTCCAGAATTATCCTACGGGGCAAAAAAATAAGAAGTTAATACAAATAAAGAAAAGAAAAATCTGTGAGATAAGCTTATGGCAGATGGAAATCTTTGTTCTCTGAAAATCTGCTCAGAAAATAACTTGGTAACAGGACATTTTGAATAACATAATTGCATGTTAGGACTATTATTTTAAAATGTAATTGTAGTTGAATTATACACTGTGCTGCAGGCTATTATTTGTATTTTGTAGCAATTTATCCACCATGGTTGGAAGCTGGCATGTCTCTCCTAGTCTGAAAAGAGCCACATCGATATGTATCAGCTGAGTGTCTGAAACAGGATTTTGGCACATTATTAATGAGGCAAATACATGGGCTTTGTGTCCAAATTTTTGAAAGGGGTGAGTAAAAGTGAGCATGCCCATCCCACTTGTGCAATGTCCAATGGACCAGGGGAAGCTGGCATTATCCCAGGCCTCTGGGCTCTGTTACAGACAGGGCATTTGCTTGGCGCTATTTCCCATACTACGTGGCCTCAGCAGGATCATCAACCTTTCCAGCACGGCAATATTTAGGAAACCATCTCTCTTCTGTGGTAATTAATAAAGACATTGGATTGCCCAATGTGGGATCCTTCATACAGAATAAAAGCTGAGCTCCTCCCCTTAAGGTCAACAGAAACACAAGAGTAAAGCAAATTCAGCCTGCACTTGCAAGTCCTAAACTCATATGTAGGAAAAACTCACAGTTTTTAATGTGTATGATTTTAGGAAGGATTCTAGAAATCTGCTTTATGTTCATTTTAACATTACAATGACATGCTTTGAACAAACAGGTGTAGAACACAGGAGAATAGCAGTTCCTCTGAAGTGGAGAAAAAACAACCCAAAATCCCCAGTTCACTACGCTGTCGCTAGGGTTATATTTCTTGGTTGAACTAACATTTACGCAATATTCACCTGTGATGGTGTGAGAGTTAATAAAAAAAGAAAAAAAAATAATTTGCCAGACATGGTTCAAATCTCACACAAATACATTTATATTTATATAAAATGCAGATCTATTCACATATTGGATGAAGAATTTTTGCAGACGTAAATTTGCATTTCAAGCTATTAAGTCTCAGGTTTATTAAAACTCATGGTCCAGCACCATATAGCACTTCTTAGCTGAGATCAAGGAAATTCTTGCTTCTTCCCTGCTTACCTGCCATCTTCCGTGCTGTTGACTGGCAGCTCATCACCATCTTTCCTCCAGGACAGTTTAAAACTGTGTTTCAAGTGTGAATCATACTCAGACTGACATTTTAATAAAACCGAATGAGATCTCAACACTCGAGGGTTCTTTGGAGTAACAACAAGTTTTGTAGCATCTGATTGATCACAGGAAAACACTTTAATTAGGAGAAAGAGACTGTAACATCAAATTTACACCAAGCATTTAATATATAAAAATTAACCTTGGCAACAACGGTCACGTCTTTTTTTGTTATATATAAACACCTTTAAAGAGAAAGATAGTTGGTTTTAAAATAGATATTTCCCAGGATTTAATTTTCTATCTTGAAATTTTCTTTTCTTCACATACTCTCTTCCAAAGAGCTCCAAGGGAGAAAAAAAAAAGTAAAAACAAGTCCCAGGTGAAAAACCTTGTTAGCAGACTGACACAAAATGGATGATAAAATAAACTTCAATATGATTTTTATGTCTAATTGCCATTTGAAATAGGTTTTGGCAACGATCCAACAAAAATTACAAGCTTATTAAAATCAAGTGAGAAAAAAATATTGCGATCAAGTTTGTTCTTTTAATTGACTCTCATCTGAATGCAGAAACAGATGAATAAGTAAGAAGAAAGCACTTGGTTAAATTCCTTTATACAGTGAAACGTTGCTCTGCAAGAATTTCATTGTACATTTTCATGTTTATTATCCCTGTAAAATTTACAAAGGAAAGGTAGTGGGTGGAAAGAGAACACAAAACGAGTAGGTTTATTCTCAAGTTTGTCACAGCAGACTTGCATCTGAGAGTCATTTTGAGGACTCTGCTAACTGAGTAGTTACAGTTTTCATATTGGCAAGCCCTAACCCCTAAGTAAACCTGCGTGCAACCCACTAACCAACCCGTGCGCTCAACAGGAGATATTCACTGCCATCACCCTGCCAGGTGAAAACCAAATCAACCAAATAAATCCCTTAGAACAGAATGAGAGCACAATGTGTGTATCTGAAATTTATAAGCAAAGGCATTTCGGGGTTTTTTTTTTCCCTCTATTCGCAAATATTTGTCAAGAGATAAGGCCCACTGCAAAGCCCTCAAATCAGTAGCATCCCCTAACTCAAGCTGCTGCAACGTTTGCTGCTCACTGCAGATATCAATTGAGTTTGGGATGTACCTTCTTACCAACAGATGGGAATTAGCTTTAGGGAAGGAGGAAGCCCACGGCTCAGGAGATGCAGGGACCCTGTCTGGCTCAGCGAGGGCAGGGCTCCGGGCTCCTGAGGGCTGACCAAAAGCCTACTCTGAATGTAACAAGGTTGATGGCAAGAAGGAGGGAAAATGCTTTCAAGGTCATAAAGTTAATAGCACTGGAATGTAAACAGCAAGGTTTTAGTGGCTTATGCAGCTTCTAGAAGTGTCAAGAAGAAAGTAAGTATCATGTGTGAGCATGCAGAAATCACACAGAAAAACTAAGACAAGACTAACTGCTACATCTCCAACATAAGAAGGATATGGAACTGTTGGAATAGGTCCAGAGGAGGGCCATGAAGATGATCAGAGGGCTGGAGCACCTCCCATATGAGGACGGGCTGAGAGAGGTGGGGTTGATCAGCATGGAAAAAGGAAGGCTGCAGGGAGACCTTATAGTGACCTTCCAGTACCTGAAGGAGGTGTAAAAGAAAGCTGGGGAGGAACATGGGCATGTAGTGATGAGGGGGAATGGCTTTATATTGGAAGGAGGAAGAATTAGATTAGACATTAGGAAGAAATTCTTCAGGATGAGCGTGGTGAGGCACTGGCACGGGTTGCCCAGGGAAGTTGTGGATGCCCCATCCCTGGAGGTGTTCAAGACCAGGTTGGATCGGGTGGGAGGTGTCCCTGACCATGGCACAAGGGTTGGAACTGGATGATAAGGGTTGGAACTGGATGATCTTTAAGGTGGCTTCCAATCCAAACCATTATATTATTCTATGATATAGATGAGACCTGTGGCAATTTTAGGTCTTAGTACACAGAGGATTTACAGCCTCACAGAATATATCTGCACCTTGGACTGAATAATTACTAAGTACTTATTTAATAAAATGTTAAAATACAAAACCTCAGTAGATGTCAAATTTCTTTCTATTCGTAAGTGAAGCATTACCTCTTATATCCAGATTAGCAGTGATTGCTCTTTTTCCAACAGAGTTTGAAGCCCAGCAAGCGTACGACCCTGCATCTTCTTTCTTTGTTTCTTTGATCTCTAGGGTGCCATTCTTATTCAGCTCATAGCGTAATGTTGAAAGTGGCTCTACGCTGTCATCCTTAGTCCTAAAGAGGATAATAACAGTTACAGGTTATTTCTAGGGCTGCAGGAACTGCTATTTCATGGTTTGCAGATACTGCAGGGGACATAGGAATTTTGGGACCTGGTCTTAGATGTGCCACTGAGGGACCAACTCAATATTACCAAGTCACTTTACCCACATAAAGGCAAATCGTAAAGGGAAACAAGACTCCTGCAAACCAAACCCAGACTGACAATATCTAGCAAGGTCTTTAAACTAGTCTGGCTGAGTCTTTCTAGCTGTCATCTGCAATTTTATTGCACCTGTCACATGCTATGACAATCCTGCGATTTTCAACCACACGGAACCATTTCCAAGTAAATATGCTCTGCAAGTCATCAGGCTTCCACCTCAATAATGTGTCCAAATATAAAAAGTTGCTAATATAAAGCTAAGGCAGATAAAGCTGTAGCAGGATTTGGCTATATACAGCACAACTAGTTTTAATGAATATCCCAGCTCCTGTACCACTGGAACATTTTTCAGTGTTTGGGGAGCCTGGATTAACTTGTTTCGTGTGAAAAGACAAGTTCTCAGTGGCTTACCATCTAACATCCGCTGCAGGTGAGGCAAAAATTTCACAGTGCAGGAAGGCACTGTAACCCACAACTGTGGCATAGTTTTCACCATCGGAGGTCAATATTAAGGGAGCAATATCTGCAAAAGAGAATGGAAAATGAGCAGAACTACATTTCAGAACTGGGAATACAAATATTGTCCTTGCATTATCCCCTTTCCCAGCAAAAGTCAAATGCTTAGCCACTTAATGGGAATTTCATTGCCTTTTGGAAGTTGTTGCATTGAGCAACTGAGCTCCCATAAGCTTCACTGACAAAGATAACGGTGCTTGACCGCTGATGTGTCAGACCGTGAAACCTTAATGTGTTCCAGGAGAGAAAATAAGAACCCTGTTCTGCTTCCTCTAGGGACCTCTTCTATTAAATAAATTCCCATCACTCTCTTTCTTCAAAGAACAGGCTGAGGATCACAACTGAAATTAAAGATTAACAATACACTTAATAATTCAAAAAGAGAGGTTGTGGTCACAATTCAGCCCACAGTGGTTTCAGTAAATTTGAATTCCAAATGTTCTGAGATTAACTACAAGCATGTTTTTTATGAAAGCTTGTAAGCGCTTATGCTAAGCATATAATACTGCCTACGATAAGGATTGCTGCATTAGCTTAAGCGATGCTCTTCTTAAAATCTAGGGCCAACGCAGAGTACAATGACACAGTTACAATCCCCAAGCTGTTTGAAGCATTCAATCAGCAAAATAGGACTTTTCCGTTAGATCTTTTCTCATGAAAAAGAAAGGCTGGGAGGGTACTCACTGAGGACGTTCACATTGGCACTAGCAAGGATGGTGCCGTGCTTGTTGCTGGCCTCGCACTGGTACACAGCACTGTCCTGAAGCTGAAGGTTGGTAAGGCTGATCTCTCTGGCGGAGATTCTCCCTCTGAATGTCCTACCTGGAAAGACCCAGACCGTGTCAGGAGATGGAGAAAACATCGTGACTGTGGAGTTCACAGTCTCACCTCACTGCTTGAAAGTCAAAGGCAAGGCACATCTTCAGCAAACCAGGACCTCGCTCAACAGCTGGAGAGCAAGTTGCAAAACACTGCTTTTGCCAGTAGTTCTGTGGCCTAAGAAAAAGTGTTCTAAATCACCGATTTCCAGTAAAATCCCCACCCAGCCTTTTTAAAATGGTAGGAACAATACTGCTACACCAGGGCCTGTGCTTACTCAGAAGCACAAAGCAAAACTGGGAGCATAAGCTATGCCAGATCTCCAAAAGACAGGAGTGTTACAGGGTGAGGCAGAGGCAGTAGCTCATGGGTACTACTACAGCACAGCCCTGCAGCTTTCACCCCTTCTCTATCAAAGATCTCATTTAAACATTACCTTTATTAAGTAAATAAATATTAACTCATGTCTAAATAGCTGACAAATCAGATACCACTCAAAGCATTTGGATTTGTGTGTTTCCTCTAACTGGCTGCAACACAGGAACATCCCACCCAACCATCATCTGAAGAGCTCTGGACCTTGCACTTACTGTCGATGGGCATCCCGTTTAGCTTCCACTGAATGGTTGGCTCCGGGTTGCCAATAGCTTCACACAACAGGACAAGATTTGTTCCAATGCTGTAAACACCACCTTGGGGCTCTTTTATCCACCGAGGAGGCTCTGTATTGAGGGGACATAGCAGGTATTAAGTACTACAGTGAGGAAAGTCCAGCTTTGCTATTACTATGGTCTTCCAGGAGATGGCAAACGCTGCCAATAGTTCCCAGCCAGCTGCTAGCAGCCTATTGTGCAGCTGTACTGTATTTCTTGCAAACTGATGTTAGAAAAGGTAAAATTAGCATAAGCACAGATTCATTTCTGTCCTTCAGACTTTGTGACCTGTCAGTGTCAGGGAGAGAGTGTCGGGAGTGGGCAGTGTTTATCCAAGCGAAAAACAAATGCAAATAGCAAGCAAGAAGCTGGGGAAGGAGGTAAATCTGAACGGGTCAGCATCATAAGGACCCTCAGACATGAGACTGTGGTCTGTGGAATGAAGTGAGACTATTCCAGCAGCAAAACCAAGATGCAAATATCCATTCAGCTCAAATCCTCCTCACTAGGCACAAGTGGCTTCCGCTGACTTGCTCAAGAGCAGTCAGAGGGCAGAGCACAGCGATGCAGGAGGAGTGCACAGCTCCAAGACAGCGTGCAGCACCTTCATCTGCTCATCTACGTGTGCCAGTGACTTGTGATTTCTGACATTCTGTTTTTTCATCATGTATTCAGATGAGAGGCTGATCTGTAACATATTTAGGAATGATGAAACGCTCTCTCACCACTGGAGATGAGAGAACCATCAACCTGAGCAGCAATTGAGAAAGGTTGCCCACAGGGTGGTGGTAGAGGAGCAGCAGTGTACTGACGCATTCCCTGGGCTCTCCTTTTTCCCAGCGCTGCCGGCTACACTGAGGTAGCTCAGGTGAAACCCTCTCTGCTGTAGAGCAGACCCTGAGCATCAGGTGTCCAAACCTCTTTGGAAAAACACAACCATAAGGAAGGGAAGGGAATAAAGGCAGGCATAAAAAGTATCAATCTGATGAATGCTTTGTTCTCTACAGACTGAATGCAGGTCTCTGAGCCTGCCTACCCTTTGATTCAATACACAGCTTTGAATTCATCATTATCCCTCCTTGAGAAGCAACAAACTTCCAGATTTTAATTCCAGACCTGACACTACTAAGTAGATCACTGACCTCTTTCCCTATTTGAAATAGATGATTTAGTGTATGGGAAACTTTAGGATTCATTAGTTAATGCTCACAAAATGCTTTGAAGATTAACAGAGCTGTTGCCTGATAATACCTCTCCAGCTGTTATCAGTGTGATATACTAAAGCAAAGTATCATTGCTCATGTTCACACTGATACATTATCAAAACCCACCCCTGAAGTGTGATACAGAAGAGCTTCCACACAAAGCCCACTGCTCCAGAGTACAGCACCTGTGAAGCAACAGCCAAAGGCTGAAGTAAAATTCAAGACAACAGAGCTTATCTAAAATTATAATATCTTCATATTTCCTTCACAGAGCACAGATTTCTCCTACTGCCTTCCTCAAGTAGTGCTGGTAGCTTTCCCATAGTGCAGCCTCTGATGCAACCACACCTGATATGCTTCCTTGTGTTTGGCTCCAGGAAAATAAACTCTAAGCAGCAGAACATTTTGGATTTGCAGATCTTTCTTCCTTCTCTCTCTCTCATATATGTTATGGTTTCACCAACAAAAGACAGGTCAAAGGCATGGAGGTGAAAAAGCTTGTAAGAGTTCTGGTTATTATTTTTGGTTTAGGGCTTTTTATCCCTCTAGGTCTGCCATAAACACAGGATATTTGAGACAAGATATTTCTTCATATTGGAGGAGGCGAGACACCAAGCACAGAGTGAATACAAACCACCCAATGAATGCCATCCTATTTTCACCTGCACATACACTCTGGAAGTGAGCTGTAGATATATCATGCCACTGCTTTCCTTTCTCAGCATGGGAATTGCTGTGTTTGCCCCAGGAAATGTAATTTCACAGAAAGGCTGAAGATTCTATTTTCTGTGTGGCAGATACGTCACACTACTTATAAGTATATAAGAATAACGAAATATACACGTACTTTTTAGCAACTACAAAAAACAGTGGTTGGACAGTCAAACAGTTAATCTGCATGAGCAATATGATATGGCAAATATTTCACTGCATAATATATTCTTGGTAAGAGCTATGCATGCGGAGCTCCTGGTGAAAAGGTTTATGTCTTTATGGAAATATAATGACAAGTACAAAAATAGAAGGTATCTAAAACAGGCATCTAGTCCATCTTCCTGCAACAAAGCAGTACCATCTACCCCTAAAATACCCCTGATAGAGCCAAACCTTCCTGTGCTGTTTAGAACTAGATCAAATTTTCAATGTCTAACCAACTTCTTCCTTATTGCAATTTAAGTCTATTGTATCTTGCATTACCCCTAGGGAACAAAGAGAGCAATTCGTTACTGTCCATTGTGAAGAAATTTTGGTGCATCTGATGGCTGCTATGGATTCTCCAGATTCATTGTATGCCAAATCAAACATATCTATAATTTTTTTTCTTCAAATGCCATGTTTTTGAGCTCCGTAACTACCCTTGCTGCTTTCTTCTGAACTGGCTTGAGTTAATCCCAGCCTTGATGAAGAGCACAATGTAAAACTGGTTATATTATAAAAAGCCCATCAGTTCTCAGTGGTCTCCCTTAGAACACCACTTTTCTTTATACTCTCCAGGAAGACTTTTGTGTTTTCGGCAAGACTATTTCCAAGTAGAGTTCAGCTCGCGATCCAGTACATCCTCCAGACTAGTCTAACTAGACATTTTCCATTCTGTGCTTATGAAGCCAATTAGTCCTGCCAGAGGAGAACTGCTTTGCACTTGTGCTTACTGAAGCCCATCCTTTTTATTCCAGACCATTTTCCCAATTTGTCAAGACCATTTCAAATTCTCCTCACGTCTTCCCAAGGTGGGGAAGGGTAATCCATCCCACTCTGGGGGCATCATCTGCAGCTTCAGATGCATTTACCACCTTGGGGTCATCCCAGATGAAGCAGTTTTCCAGTGAAACACAGAACTACAGTTTGAGTGTGATTGATACAACCAGCCATGCTTCTGCTTCACATTAGTTTCACCTATTTTATTGTTCTCTAGCTGAGTAATGAAAATATTACAAGACAACTGCAAAAGCCCTTAGCTACTATATCATTACTATAATTAATCATTATATTGTAATGATTATTTCTATTAAACACATTCTAGGAGCCTCAGTCGAGATCAAGGTACCATTAGATCAGATGGTGTGATAGTGACAAGATTTTGATGATGTAGGTGTATTTTTTTATTTGGCTTTGGGGATTACATACAATAACCAAATAAACAAACATTTGAAGATAAGACAATTTGTAGGCTTGCTTTGCCTCTTTTTTTAATAATCTTTCCCATTCTAATAACAACAATGGGGGTTTTGGGCTTGTTCCAATGTTCCAGGCTACATCTTTCCTTGCAAAGAGAGATTAAAATGCTCAAACAGTCAAGCAATTTACTTAGCTGAATATTTTCATGTGCTTGGTAATAATTGCCTGAATCTTTGCCCTCAGAGTACTGTAGGATTAGTAAGTGGGCTGCATGCAAATATCATTAATTAAAACTGTTATTTAGAAGGCTAGAATATTGGTTTGAGATCTTCAAATACCAGAAAGAACAGAAAATGTGACATAGTGCGGAAATTATAGCAATATCCTGATTTATACACCACCACTAGATTGAGAATTGTTGGTGGTTAATAACTGAGGTAATTTTTCTTCCATGTTTTATTTTCTTCTCCCCGCATGCTTCCTTTGAGAAGAGTCTGTCAGGTGCGAAGATGCCCTAAGTCAGCATAACCTCCATGAAACCAACTGAAATTAATGCTCACTTCCACCGCCTCAAGATCTGCCCTTGAGTGTGCACATAGGAGCTGCTGCAAGAATGATGAACAAGCCCATCTCTGATTAATGGTAGTGACATTTTTCCAGTTAGAAATTCTAGAAGAAGATGGTGTTTGGGCTCAATTTTATCTTGATATCCTGCATGTGAGGAGACTTCCAATAGGAAGAATCCCTGCTAGTGACAGCGGCCAACATTAGTTACACAAATGGAAAATGAAATTAATAGCAATTGCAAAAGCATTTTTTTTTACATGGCAGTGGCTAGAGGAAGATTATTGTTTTTTTTTTAACTTTTAAAATAGTAGTTGTTTGTTAAAGGGCAAGAACAAGTATTTGCCGGAAAGCTTTCCTCCCTCCAGAGACTGGTGGAGAAGAGGGTCTATATTCTGAGCTGCTTAATTAATGTTATTTCTCTGGCATTATAGTTTTTGCAGCTCCTGCAATTTCTTTGAAGGATTCAGTTTTTACAACCGAGAAAATCATAGCCAGATTGTTAAAATATTCAGCTACAGCAGAGATGCTCCAAACCATCTGGAATGATTTCTAGGAGTCAGCACTTCCCCTCCACTGCAGCTGAAAACTTGCCATGCCCTGGTATCCCCCTCTGCCAAACTTCCAGGAAGGGAAAGAAGACTGTAAGACCCAAGGTTGTGTCAACTGAATGGAGATGATTCATCACATACTGGGAGAAACAGCTTTTCCTCAGTTGATGAGTAAATACAGAGTAGGTAGTTGAAAGTGCCTTTCCTCCTGTCAGGACTCCTTGTGACCATGGAATGAGAAGCAGCACAGATTAAAATCAAGCAGTTGGCAGACTGACAGTTTAATACTGCCCGTGATTTTTTTATTTTTTTTAAACTCTGCAGCGCAGAGGCTACAACGTTTTTCATCAGTAAAATGTTTTCAGCAAGTTTTTCAGCTGTGCTTCAGGATTCTCACGCTGCAGCTCTTTATGGGCAGCACTGGTGAAGGAGGAGCAGTGGCAGTGATACTTCTGCAGGTCTCACTTTTATCTGCTAAGTCTCACTGGAGCTCTGCTTTGCTCCTGGAAAAGGGCATTTACACCTATATGTCATGTGAACGGTTCACACCTTCAGGATTAGGGAATAGGAAAAGAGAGAAAGGAAGGTGGAGGAGCAGCAGGCACCATGAGCCTCTACACGTACTCTGCAAGATACTTAGCTGTTATAAAGGTATCTTGGCTGGCTTCGTTAATCTGCCCTCTTCTAGCAGCAACATAAATAAATGATGACCAAATGGATGCACAAACGTACTAGGTTCTCCATTTTGCTAGCCCAGCACAAGCAGCCGGCACTCACTCTGTTCAGCCAGCAGACCTGTGTGCATGCTAATTGCTAATGCCCGGGGATATACTACCCTACACGCAAGTATATCTATGACATGCACAAGTGTATCCCTAAAACTATAAATGCTGCTAATATAGCATTTGTCATCTTACCAAGCATGAAGGCTAGGGTGGGAATGGGCCTTGGACACTCAGTAGGATGACAAGAAGGGCCATATTTCATTAGTCAAGAGTAATTTTTTTCTTTTAGTTTGTTTCATATCGTTTATGATAATTTTCAGAAGCTATAGAAACATAAACCCAACTCTCTCCTCAGGTTGTCCCTATGCAAGTGAGGGAGCACGTGAAGGAGGAAAAGAGATGATAATGTATATGATTACTGTGTTTTTACAATCCTCCCTAGGCATTAATTTTTGGTGGAAGCCAAAGAAAGGAAATTGAACTAAACGTACATCTGATCTGGCCCAGTATAGCCATTTTCACATATTCTAAGAGCAAGTAGAATAATTAGATCTTTTAGTTTGACTTTCATACTAATATAAGACATTTCATCAATATCTCTGCTTGACTAACTCACATCTTTATATATTGGATCTGCTCACGTATCTGTACTTCTGCTCACCACTTTGTAAAGCCTTCATTGTGCAGGAAAAAATGCATTCTTTCTTTAAAAAAATAAAAAATACTACTTTCTCCAAGCTTCCTAAAACCATAAGGCAGGTCCTTGGCTAGCATAAATTGGTAGAGTTGGATGGATTTATGCATTACACAAAGTGATGTTAACAGAGGTCCCTATTCACTTCCCTTTGACCACTTTTCTGCTCAAAATCATAAAGCTTAGTAAAATACACTCAGCACCTTCCACGTGAACATGGAACTCATGCTTCGCTCTGCCCATGAGGTTGCTTGCTGTGCACTGGTATGTTCCTTCATCAGCTGCAGTCACTTGATCTATCTTCAGTACCTTCCCAAAATTTTCTGTTTCCGGTTCGTCTTTGGGCAAATTTCCAGTGACTTTGACCCAGCTTAGATGAGGAGTTGGGCTATTAGCAAAGAAACAAAAAAAAAAGGAAGATTTTGAGTTGAATATTAGGCTGCTGTAATGCTTCGTGTTAGCAGAGCTGCCAGACTTCATGCAAGATGACATTTTCTGCCTTTTGAGCCCTTTTAAAATACTGGCCCTATACTAAGAGTTATGGCATAGAATACAACCAGTCTATACTGCTTCTTGATTTGAAAGATCGCCACGAACAAATCCTTCACAGCCAACACCGGGCCGCGGCACAAGGCTGCATTCCTTGTAAGTGTATTGGCATGGACTGTGGGAGAGGGAAGGGAGCTCATTTCATCCTACTCCAAAAGGGCATTTGAGGACAGACAAGGAGGTAAAGTCTTCATTACAGTGACTTCATTTGGTGCCCTGCCCAGTTAGAAAGGTGGCCAACCATTAGAGAGGGTTGAAAATGGTTCTTATGTTTTTAGAAAGCAAACGTCAGTGACACAGAAATACGGGACAGACTGTTGTCTGCACATTCCCAGCTGGGCTTCGTGACCCCGACATCGTACACGACACACATACACAGTGTCATATCTGCTTACTCTTGTGTCCATCTGTTATTGTGGCAAAATGCCCGGGCACAAGCTACTCAAAGCCTCAGGTACCAAGAAATTGTGGTTTTCCATGAGTAGTGAGTACAACTGTGCAAATATCCCATTATTTACTACAAGATTCCTTGTCCTGCTCTTGTACCAAAGTCAGACATTGTGTTGCCTTGATGTTGTATTGAGGCAAAGCCCTCCTGACACTCTCATTACTCAGAATATAAGTCTTCAAAAGTGACAGACTGGAAATGTACTTAATTCCTTATTTTGCAGTTGGCTGCCCCTGATCTTCGTTACTTGAAATCTGGCTCAGTCTATCTGCTTCCATGATTTGTGGACATTTGGCGGGATAGATTGGCAGAGATATAGGCAAAGCTGATCATTTTTCTGCTGAAAATGGGAATTTTAACAAATAAAAATACCATTTCATTTTCATCTAAATGTTGGGGGTTTTTTTAAGGGTTTCAGTGAAAAAATGTTTGGTGATCAAACCAGAAGTACTTTGTCTTCTTTCAGAAGTGAATTATTAAAAAAAAATAACCTTTTTGTCTGAAAAATTGGTTTTAAAAATTTCCTTGGAAAATTGAGTGAAACAAAAATATTTATTTTTTGTTTGTTTTACTTTTTCCTAAATAAACAGTATCCTTTTTTTGCTTTCTCTTCTTGTACATGAAATTAATTCTTGCACATGAAAATTCATATTTGTGCATTTCCAAAGTGATTTTCCTAATAAGTTCCTTGAAAACACTATAAACTCATAGCTGTGGACTTCTGTGGAGGTTTGTGGGCTTGCAAATTAGCTTGATGGGTAGTGAATTAGACAAGGAAGCATTGCAACAGGGGACTGAAACTCACTGCAGATACTTGAAGTGAATCCAACAGAGACAAGTAATTCACCTTCTCTCAGAAATGGCAACCCACTGCAGAGGCATAATCTTGCCAGCTCAAATGAGCAATGCCCTTTAAAGTCCACACAGAATACCCTACACATGTTTGTTCAGTGTTCAGGAAGATAAATATCCTGATTTTGGAATTTTGTAGAGGGGATATAATTGCACAGCCTTTAATATGACTTTTCTATTTGCTAACCACAGTCTGCATTCATAGAACTGCAGCTCTACCATACAGCATGAGAAGACGATGATTTAAGTCCCCATTCAACAAAAACCTCTATCACAAATAAACCAGAAGCGACTGTGCTTTCATTGCAGGTTTAGTGGTTGGAGAGATTTTTTCGCTTTACTTATTTCTCTGGCAGCAACTCTTCTGGGGCAGATTATTGCATCTACAAGTACACAGTAAAAATTGAAAAACAAGACAGGGGAAAGAGGAGCTGATATCTGTCTCAGTTACTGCAGTAGGAACAAGGTCTGAAAGAGGTATCACAGCTTCACTGTAAGGACCGCGCTTAACATTTATTTAGCCATTCCCTTTCCTTACTTACCTTTGTTTTGTTCTATGTTATTTGCAATAACGAACAAAATTGTCCTGATATCCCATCACAGACGATCTACGTTAACCCTATGTTGTTTCAGTGAGCATCTTCTCACTGAGAAATTCTGCCATGCTTAATACAGCCAGATCCACGACAAGAGCTTCCATAGTGCTTCTACATAAATTCTAACAGCAATAAGAAGCTTGAGACATCCATACAGCACAAAGCACCAGAGGTGAGCACAGGAATGGGCTCAAGCAAAAAACACAGGACTGGAAATAAATCTGAAGTTAGCCCAACACTGTTAGTTTTTGCAGGAGCAAACCAGTATGTCTGAACCCAGTTCACTGCATTTTTACACAGTTCTGGACTTTGTTCCTCAGCATACTGCCATCTGTGAATACATAATGGAAGGAACATCCTTTGTACGGTAATTCTGGATGCTGGCGAATGGATCACAGAAAGCAGCCAGGTTGACGCATGCTCCCCAGCCAGCACCTCTCACGCAGCTGGGCCAGGACGACCACCGGTTTCACTCAGTGGGGCATTTCCTTAATAGGTGTCTTGTATCGCATCACTGAAGTACTTTACTTTTAAAACCTGAGATCTGACACCTATAAAACTGCTGAATTACATTTGAGCATTGAACCAAAACCTGAACTGGCAAAACCAGAAAAGAAACGTTACAGGTTGTGAGGCAAAATAGAGAAGTTGAATTCTGATATTCTTTAGTTTCTCAACATCTCAAAAAGGGTACTACTGAAAAGAAGTTCCATAAAAGTTTTTTTAACAGTAAAGAAAAAAAAAATCAATACTTACCACAATATAATCTTTATTACTTGTTTATAAGCTACAACAAAAAAAAATACACGAATGCTGCATGCTAGCTCTGTACTGCTTTAAAAGGAGCACACGCTCTTTAGAAAAACTCTGCACAGAGGTTCAATTTAAAAATGTTTGGGCAAGTAGGTATATTCCTTTGTAGTTGTATAATTTTTAATATAGCTTTTTCTTCCCTCAATTCTACTTCAACAGATGATTAAGTTTGTACAGTATCGTGCATTACTCACAGCCCTTCAGCAATACATTCGAGTAGCAGGACACCTCCCTTGATGACAGTGACTGATGAGCTACTGCCAGCAGATTCAGGAGGGATCAGCAGTTTGGGTTTTCTTTCCTTGATAAAATTTGCTAAAAAATAAAATAAAATGAAATAAAAGTTAGATATGAAATTTTAAGAGTCTTTGCTTATCCTTCAATACTGTCACAAACATTACTTCTGTCAGGTTTCAGACATCGATTTGTAAATTTTCTTTTTTTTATTTGTATGCTTTGGGAGTAATTCAGGACTCTCCTATTTCTCATGATAACAGTCAGAAGACAGCTACAGTAATAACAACAGGCAGCAGTACTGGCAAAGCCCCTTTTCTTACAGTTCCATGTCATGGTAACCAGCCACTAACTTTTTCTATCATACACCTCAGCCAGTCTTGCTACACCGGTCTTCTCAGCTGCTGATCTGGTCTACACCATCTCAGCACCCTTCTTCTGTTTTGACTTGCAGTCATCTTTTAAATCTCAGATGAAAACCCATCTTTCCCGACTTGAATATCCCCTAGAATTGTCCTTCTTGCAACAATTATTAAATCTGCAGTAATGGAGATACAATTTGTAAGGAAGACTGTTAAAATAATAAAACAAGATTGACCTGCATTTGATTTCAACGGACCATTTGTTCCAGCCTGCCAAACAATGGTTTCATGATGAAATATGCATAGAGTTAAATGGCTATCCAGTTATCGCTATAATAACAATTAGCACAGTAATGAATAAGTCCCCAAATGGTACTAGTTCTTCAAAAATAGTCAGTTACGGATGATTTGGTAAAAGACCTCATGTATCTCTCTGAACCATTTTCTGATTTTTCTCCTCCCCTTGCTTTGTATCTCCACAAATCTGTCTCATGAGTGCTAAGAGGTGCAGCAAAACACTTCGGTGCCTCTGGCTACGCTCATACATTTTCCATCTGCCCTCTACCTTCTACTGCCAAAGGCAGGCAGTCCCCCTTCCTGAGCAGCAACAGGACTTCAAACAAGGGAAAAATCAGTTTTTTAATGTCTGCCACTCTGCTCAAACCCTGCTTGTTCTTCTCACAATGCTGAGCCTCTGTGGGCCAAGGCAGGAGGACTCATCAGTTGTCCAACATAAAACACTCAAGGAGAATCCTCTTTTCAAGAACCTCAGTGCTCGTCCAGCAAAATAAGGTCTTTCAGGACTTTCAAATCAGGCATTTCAAAAAATGCAGACTCTCCAAAGTAATTTAACCAAATAAATCAGAGCCAAGAGCTACATACGAAACCTAAGGCTCTGATTTTTACATATTTTAAACAAAAACTAACTGGGTGGAGAATTGCAGGAATAGCTGCTAGCTGCCTTCTGACTTATCCGTATTGCCTGCATAAACCTAAGCAGAATATTTTTAGAATATTGCTCCACAAAGAGGGGTACACAGATTGAGGGAAGATGTGAATCCCCAGGATAAGAAGCGCCTTGTTGTCATGCCTACCTGTGATGAATATCAGACAGGGCAATATACAAAAAAATGAGAACCATCACCAATCTACAGTGAAGTATAGCTGCAGATGGGGACAATTAACACAGAACACCTATAGCTCTGTAAACCCACACCTTAAGCTCACCCTGGAGTAATAGAATCCCAGAGTGACCCTTTAGACACAAATTCATGGTTTTAAATTGCTGGTACCTAACACCAGCGTCTTCTTAACTGCCAGAAGGAGATTCGAAACATCCAGCCCTGGCCCCTGCTACGAACCAATAACACGAGAAATCCAGGATTTCAGGAGAAATCCAGAAATCCTTACACAAGGAAGGAACATTTACATTCTAAAATGTAAATGTTCCTTCCTTGTATAAGAAAACTACCTCTTAGTTAAAAACTCTTCAGATTTCTGTCAAAAACTACAAGATGAGCAAATTGTACTCCATGGACCACTTAAATCCATGCCATTGTAATAAAATGGCTTTTATGACATTATTTTTTTTCCTTTTCCTGAGCAGCAGCTCACATTTCATTTCAGCTCAGGTAGATTCTCATTTTAAAGGCTAAATAACAGATGCATTCAACTCACCCTTAGTAACCGCAGCTTTAGGTGAGCCTGAGTCATTAGCATGCTTAACTGAAATAAATAAAAGTGACAACCAAACACAAACATGCATAGTTGATAGAGAATCCAAAGAAAGAATAAATCAACAAAAACATGCTCCCCCCCGCCCCAGTTTCTTCTGTGAAAGAAAGAAACAAGCAAAAATAAAAAGTAAATCAACAGATGAACAACAAATTTCTGAAAATACAAAAAAAAAAATATATTCAAACATATGCATTATTCTGCAAAATACTTCATGGGTGATATAAGCATGATTTCATCCTAGTTAGCTAGTATGACAAAAAAAAAAAGAAAAAAGGAAAAAAAAAAGATCACTAAGCCTTAAGTATCCACTACAAAGAAATCTTATAAAATTCATCCAGTCTCTTCTGTCTTATTGCTTAACTTGCTTCCATGAACTTTTTTTTAATATAGTCCCTCAATAGGGACCTGGCACAGAGTGGAATGGGCAGTGGCAAGCTGAGTTTTGAAAAAATTAAGTACATTTTTGCCTGCACCCAGTCTTGTGGCTTCAGTGGCAATGCACATGAAGTGTTTTGCTGGGCCATTGCCAGGGCTACCACCAACCCTACAATCAAACCTTTCCTCATTTCTCTGTAATCAGTGCATTCATGTGTGTGGGACTGGACCCACTAGAAAACCTACGGTGATCAACATTTCATTTTGATATTTTTCTCACAATTATTATCCCAAGATATCGTTTTAGCAAGTATTAAGATATACAAACCCACTACTAATCCTTTATCTTTTTTATCCCAACATGAAAACTCTCAAAATCATATAGTAAATATTAGGCTTTCATTCATGAAGAAAAATCTCCTTGGCTTTCTTGTCTGCATAAGCCTAAAAGGTCAGAAGTATTAGTGAAACTTTAGGCTGATATTAAGGGCAAAGGCAACCACAGCAAGAGGCACAAGAAATTATTACAGCAAAAAGAGATCCAAGCAAAGCAGGATAGATTTCCAGCTGGTACAAGCCACCTTAGTTCCACCAGCTTCTGATGGGTTTTGCTGGTTTAACCCAGCTGAGAGCGTGCCCTACGAGGCTGATTTTTTGCTTGGGTATTTGTATTTTTTCCTCTAACAGTGATACCTGCACAACCCACACATTCAGCAGCTTTACATAGTTTGAATTAGAGGTTAAAAATCAGCAGTTTGGTACAGCAGTGGGTAGGCATACACACAAACAAATGTACACGTACGATGATGGGACAGCAAGCTTCACGTGCACCAGCGAGGCTCGGGGGCAGGAGCAGTACCTGCAACTAGCTTTTGTATAAGGCCCTTGGAGCCTACAGGAATACGGAGACGTTTAAATAATTAAATAAAATGTGGTGTTCCCTACTCAACATTTTATTAAGGAATTTCAATTCCTTAATAAAATGTTGCTACTGATGCTCAAGGCAGCCTGCAAAGACCTGGAAAGCACCGTCCTTCCCAAATGCATTGCTGCACCTGGACCAAACCAGACCTACACCCAGGGAGGTGGCCATATAAAGTCCTCAGTCCCATCCAGCGGTGACCTGCTGGACTGCAAGAGAAGCAGATTCCCCTAATGCATGATTGGCTTTCACTGAAGGGAGAACAGGAGGAAGAATGGAGCACTTTGGGAGCCTGACAGCTGCATAAAGCTTTCATCAGTTGAATTTAGCCCTTAGAGTAAGGTTAATAATGCAGAAATAAGTACAGTAACATGCATTTTTTTTTTCTTTCTCAGAGAGAATCGCATCAGAGACGCAGGGCACATATCAGCAATCATTGATGCCTTGGGAGTTAAAAAAGAAAAAACAATAGAAAACAAGAAAATACTCATCCATGGACTTACAACGGGAAACCTTCAGCGTCATTGGCATTTTCTGTACAATTGTCCTCAGTCTTGGAAATGCTGCAAAGCAACAATAATCACTTCGACTGTCATTTTCTTCCACGTTCGCAAAGTAGAGATCTCCCTTCAGGCTCATGGAGACCCTTTCATCTTGCGGAATGTGCTGCAAATCTAGTAGGAAAAAATAATTATGATATGGTAACGATACTGAGCTGTTTCACCAATATGACTACTAATGCTCTCCTGTCGCGTGTTTGCTTCCAGATACAGGATATAACTTTGATGTGAAAGAGGCAGAAGATCCAGCATAACCAATGGGTTATTTATCAATATTCAACATACAGTTCATAATAAATATTATATATTAAAACAACATAGTTATATATACCCAATACATGAAAAATAATTGACAATGAAAAATTGATAATAAAACAATACTCAGTAGAAAGTTACTGCTCAAGTCAAAGGAAATTTCCAGTACCTCTTTCTCATACAAAGGTCTGTGAAGATCATATAGAGGTCACCATTTATAGATGAACCTCACAGCCAGTCTCCCAAGGACTTTGCTCTACTGGAACTACAGATTACAGCAGAGGAGTGTTAGTATGAACTGAGGTTGTTGTACTGTCTCATCGTTGATCCAGCCAAATGTAGGTCTGCGCTAAATATATATGCCAGGGGTAGAGAGGCTGCCTTATAAAATCAGAGGTTTAATCTAGCACCCTGTCTCTGCAAGTACTTGGTCAGCATCAGAAACAAACCCTTCATGTCATGGAGTCAATCCAAGTTACGTTGTTTGCTAAGAGCCAGAAAATCCCGCAGAACACAAATGCTGAAGAATAATGTGACAGAAACCCACAAGGAGCTAATTATACATACCTGAGAATTTTTTTTTTTTAGTATCATAAATCAATCATTTGTTTATGAGAAGAGGAAAATAGTAATGATAGAAATGATATATTGATATATTTTATCCTCCCTATTGTAAATGCAGTAGTGCTCATTACTGGTAGACTCATTTACGGGTATGCAAGCTTTCTGATATCTCATATTTAATAACATGTTGTGTCAATGCACTCTGTAATTTAACTTTGCTATGTAAAAACATATCTCCATTCTCCATTTTTCAATTTTGTTTTTCAATATCCAGATCTTTTTCCTAAGCACTTGCACAATTACCATTCTCATCAATTATGAATCTGTAATGAAACTGCTCTGGAAGACAAATGTTTTGAGTCTCTTCATATTAACTGTGTACAAATTGTTTACTTACCAATATTCATCCAGTAGATATGCAAAGGTGGGATGCCTTTTGGAGGGTTACAGTGCAAAATCACAGAATCACCATGCTCCACATCAAGGGGCTCAATTTTTTCTTTGGGGAATTTTGGTACACCTGTACAGAAGCAAAGAAGTTCCTCTTTTACTATTATCTTTTGAAATGTTGCCTTTTGCTTCCTTCTTAACACAGTTCTTGGCAAAATATTTACTTTAGCATCATCCTTTACATCTTCTACCACTACTTTCTACTATTATTTACAAAGCAACACAGAATAACAAAGCATTTTACTAAAAGTAAGAAATCTCAGCTAGCATTCCTCATTCATAACATGCACACACTGTAATATTGAAAGCCAGGCGACTGAATGGTGATATTTAAAACTTGTCTGTGATGTTCATGACCTTTGCTTGGAGTTATTTTAATGTATTTATTTTGAAACACTTTCCGTAGCTCTTTCCTTTGTACTGTCTGGAAGCGACAACTCAAAGCCACACAGAATTGAAGCCTGAGCCTAAGATCAGCATAGAGGACTGAGCACTCATGGGTCCCAAGCTGTTCCACAGAGATAAGAAACCAGACTCAGAATGCAGTATATTCTGGAAAGTCCTGACTAAAAAGTAGTTTTCAAGAAGTCACTGCAAGTCAATGCAGGATAGACATCAGACAGCTATTCTGCCTTGTGCTTGGGGTTGTCCTGGTTCTTATCCATCTGCAGAGTCAGATGAAGCAGAAGACTAGTTTAAAGACTCTATTGCCACCTCATCCTCTCTGGTGTAAAAACCTTCGCTGTGCAGACCCACAGACCTTCCAGCAAGCTTGTCCTTCGGGATGCAGAGAAGGATTTGCACAAAAGGATACACAGGGACACACAAGGGCTACAATAGTTGGGCTTAAAGATAGGTTAAATAATTAATGGATCAAGGACTTGCTTAATCACCCAGAGCATCGGCACTGATGTCAGACTGTTCAAAGCCTGAAGCATTCCTAGCAAACCTGGGTATCCTGGCCAGTCTCAGCAGCCCAAAATGCAACTGTATCTCATCTAAGCAGAGACGAAGCAGAGCTGGGCTGGAGCCCACATCAAACCAAGCACCAGGAGACTGCACCTCAGAGATTACTGAAAAGGAATTAATGTGCAAAATATAACCACTCCTTAAACAAATTTAGCCAAGACAGTTTCAGGGTAGATGTTGGTTCCGCTTTCAGTCTACGCAAGTTCAAACTAGCAAAAGTTTCAGTTTAAGCAACTGCATTAAACAGAGAAATTAAATGCAATTAAACAGCAAAGGAATGAAAGCACCCTGGCTGTACAGAATCAAACTGGCAGAAATATTGCCATCCCAGTGTTCAAGTCATGACAGGGAACTCTGATAGCAAACAAAAAAATTCAAAATATCGGTGGTCCAGCAGCTCTGCAGGATAGCTGCAGTGTCACAACACAAAAGACAAACTGAAGGAGGGCAAGAAATTCAGGGCAAGGACTCTGAGGAGACTTTATACGTTGTTGGATTAGTAAACATAAAAAGAATTAATCACTGTAATGCTGATTGCCTGAATGCAGGTTGTGCAAAGATTTTATCTCCAGGAGGATTATTAATACATTATGAATTCTTAGGAGAGGCAAAACGGAGTTAATGAGCATTACTCACTCTGTAAGTGAAATTTCAGATAACAAAGGGAACTATATATTCAAATCTAGCACGTTCAATAACCTATAGTCTTCAATCCTTGGAAAATACATCTGCTGACTTCTGGAGAGGTGGAACATTTTCCAGCAGGACAAAGCTGATTTGTTGACCTATTCCCAAAAGCACACCACTCTCAACAAAACATTAAGACAGGTGGATCAGGTGAAGGATAAAGGATTTCTGACTAAGACAACCAAAGAGACCAGCAAATAGACTAATAGGGCGATCACTCATCTAGGACACTGCAAACTCTTGTTAAACCTACTTTGTGCTTCATCTGGCACAACTGAATCCGGATGTCCAGCACCCGAGTTGGGTGCCATAACCACTGCTCTTCTCAGTAAATTTCTGTAGCAAATAATTACAGAATTATACCGAAATACAGTAAGTCCCTCCCAGAAGACAGTGAAAAATCACGATCTTGGTGTCATAAACTGGCAGTGCAGACATTTATCTCCAGCGTGTGGCCCAGAGGTCTGCCTCTGGACTACACCAGGGGAAGCAGCAACTTGAACCCAAACATTCTCCACCTCAAAAAAGTACTTGAACCACAGGTGGTCAAGGCTTCTGGGTTCTTCCATGCTGTTTTGTTTCACTAAGTTCACCGTGAAAACCATTGAAATAACTTTTATTTTTTTCCCTCAGTGCATAACTTTGAGTGTCTTGAACCCCTGAAGCTTTGCAAGAGAGGAAAACTCAACTTTCATGATAAATTCCTGAGCTAAACCTTCTGACAAGCACATTTTCTTGCTGGGGCCCCTTCAGTCTCAAGAACTAGAAAAATAACTGCTCCTAAACTCTGCAGAAGTAGATTTATTAAAACCAAGAAGCTACTCTCACATTAGACTTTGCCTCTTGCGCATTCGTTTTCAGTATGTATACATAGGCTTTTTTTTTCTTTTTCTTCTTCTTTTTGCAGCGTTCCTGTTTTAACTAACAGATATTCCAGAATCAATCACTACTGCTTTGTGGCTGATCACAGAAACTATCACAGCTGAACTAAGCTCAAAAGTATTATGCAAGATTAATTGTGTCATAAAAGTGTTTAATACCATATGCAGTTATCAATGCAGCACACGGACACCGTAAAATTTACAACCCATTGATCTCTTTGCAGTGATACCATTAAAACTGTCATGTCAATCTTTCATGTAATTTCCTGCACACAGATATAATGAGAGGGGACAGAGAATCGAGCACAGCTCCAAGTGCTACCTCTCACACTTCCATAACACTGGGGAGAACAACATTATTTAACGACTCTGAGACAGACCTGCTGAAGCGCCAGAGGGATGGCCCTCACAACACAAGTGATCAAGTGGCATATATGAAACAGCCATAGGGAAGATGAAATACTGTACACCTGACTTCTGTTAGAGTCATCTTCTAAAAGCCCACTGTAACATATAAAGCTCTCAAAACAGTCTTGGGAAGAGCTTTGCTGCCCAATAATTATTTCCGGACAGGGCTGTACTGTGAATGCTGTACAGCGCTCAAACCCCAGAAACATAGTGTTTTGACAAATGTGTAAACCATGGAAGTGGAAGATTATCAGTTTCCAGAGTAATCTGTGTAAGAAACCAGGCTCTGTTTAATCCCTGGGGTGACTCAAAGTTTAATGACTAAACTTTACTAGCGATTAAGTTGAAATACCACTGGAAAATTAGGTTGGTTTACAGAAATTTCAGAAAGGAGGCTGGGTCACTCCCTCCTACTTCTTATCTCTTCAGAAAGTGCAGTATCTCAACTAAAAGCAAATAAGAGGGAGATCAATGCAAGGTAATATAAAATCTAAACTTGATTTTAGCGGTACAGATTCACAAATGTAGCAAGCAGACTTAGGGTACTCCAATCCCCACCAAGATTACTTCAAACTTACTTAGGTACCTATGAGCGCACTTTCTCCTACAGCTTAGTTTTTATCACACAGCTGACTACAGTCTCTTCACACAACAGATATAACAGTATCGAGTATGGCAATGTACACCACTTTACATGAGAAGAGAGTCCATTCAATCTGATAGTTTACATGTTTCTTGGTGAAGTGCTGAGAAATTGAACTGAAGGAAAAGGATTTCTCCAGGTAACTGTAGAAGTCCTTCAGACCCCCGTGTCTTGTTTTTATGAGTAGCTGGTGTAAAATGGGAGACAACGCATTATGGTAAATCAGCAATTTGGGAAACTATTGTAGGAAAACATCACTATAAACCAAGATGCTGGTGGAGTTATGTCTGAGCTAGATTCTTAGCCTATATTCTTAGATAGATATTCTTAGATAGAATATCTTATCATAGATATTCTTAAGTTCTTCACAGAATCACAGGATTATGAATTTTAAAGGTCTTGAAAACGACCTTTAAAATCATCAAGTCCAACCATAAACCATGCAAATAAAGCTTTAGAGGGTGCAAGAGTAAGGGAAAGAGGAAATAGTCAAGAAACACCCATATCCTGGAAATTCCCAGCTCCTCAGACACTTTAATTAATAGCTGAGTGATTTGTTTTACAGATCTATATCCTACGCAGTGAACAGCCCAACGTATCAAAGAATCATAAATGTGAATTGCAGTCACCAAACAAATGAGTTGTATCAAATACAGCTTGGGCAGCTTCCAGTACACACCTCAGTGCACCAACTGCTATTCTGATCCATGTGGTATATGTAGTAGTTAAATCTGTAATTTTCATTGCAGCCTCTGAACTGTTTATGATATATGATCCTGCTTATTTATGGATTTTTTAACGGCTGCATTAAATTGAAAAAGTTAGGGAAGTCTGGCTGCCAGGAAGACTGTCAGCCCACTCACTCTCAAAGAAGCTTCTATGATGGAATCAGTGACTATCCTGTTTCATGTAAAATTTTACCATTCTTTCCAAAATGATAGTCACTGGCAATAGTTAGAATGATCACAATGATTCAGACAGCCAGAAAAGTTGTCAAAGGTTGACACTGGTTTAAGAGAAAGAGGTTTAGTTATTACTCCTATCACCTGCAAACCCTCCGTGAGTCACTCTTTTATTTTCTCTTCCATAAAGGCTATACTGAACCCCTCCACAATGTGTGTTATGGAGACCTCCTAATTTAGTATCACCTCAATATCTTCTAATTATTTCACAATATTCACATCTGGCAAATTTTACTTTCTTTGGGAATTCTTGAACTAATATAAGTGGTATAGCATAGCCTGCTGCTGGACAATTTTATGTTTAGGCTATGTTTCCATCCTCAGAGCTTCGGTCTTTTCAAGCAGCAGCTTCAGAAATACTGAGCATAAATGTTAAAGCAGTCTACCATAAAGAGTCTTTTACATTACAGTTAATTAAAGAAGTTCAGACTGTACTTGTTCCTCTGGCGTTGGGCCTACTCAGCAATTCAAGCAACAGATTCCCTGAATACAGGAGGAGGGTAGCTGAAGTCTGTGTTCTCATCATTGAAATTCATTTTCATGCTGCATGTACTTTGTACAATCTGGACTCGGTAAATGATGCAGACAGAGATCCTCAGACCCCATTCTTCCCCACACTCCTTAATGTCATCATATATAGGGGAGGTGTGGTATTTTCATTATGTAGGTGAGATTTAATGATCGTTTCTACTGACACTTCTACTGCTTTCCTGGAACGACTACTGTGAGTAAACAGTCTTTTGTTCCCCTTTTCATGCTTAACGTTGCAGACCCAGCATTGTACTTCTGCACTGTAAAAGTAATTTATGAAAAAAAGTGGCCTAGTCTGACTTGCTGGGTTTTTCTTCACTTCATTGGCATAGCGACTTGCCAAGCAGCTTACACCTTACTTGAATTGAGCTGGCAAAGCACTGCCACCTCTGCATCATTATCATGAATGCATGTACTGAGCTCACATGTACTAGTCTCTGCTTCAAAAATTGTGCGTGAATAGAAGTAATTTATCCCAAACTCTTCTGTGTCAGTGATTGCCTCATTTAGAGCGGATCTGTGCACCGGCAGCTCTATTTCACTTGAGCACAGTTGTAGACATTCCAGCACTTTAGAAAATCAAACATGTCTTCTATTACTTTCTGAATCCTGATTTAATTTGCAGCATCTACATTGCACCATTAAATGAAAGAATTGACGGCAGAAGATTATGAATAAAAGTAAATGTGCCTTAAAAGTTGTGGGAGTTGTTTAAATCCCTCTAATGTATTATCTGTACCATTTATTTGTTTTTGGAATTTAGGAATTTATTAGCACTAAAATTCCTCTTGCATTTGGTAACAACCTGTTTGTAACTTTTCTATTCATTTGTTGCTGAGTACCTCCAGTATATTTAATATCTACTCCAGCTAGTATAGACAATTTCTCATTAAAATAAAAAATTATCTGCTCTGAGTACAGATTTAATAATTCAAGACACAGACAGCAACTTGTTCTTGTTTTCCATCTTTAAGCATCTTTTTTAGTTCAGTACTAAACTGAGTACCACAATAGTCTGCTGCTGGGGGTGACACACCTCCATTGGAACATGACATTGACATCTTGAACTCATCTGAAAAATAACGAGTCTGAGACACTTTACTTAAGAGAAGTTGTACTAACCTCACTGCCCTGGCCAGACTCCAAAGCGAATAATCACGTCCTGTCTAAAGCTCTGAGTAACTGCATCACTCTCCTGTTCCTCCCTGTAACTCCAGTTGACATCAGCTGCACTGTCCTACCTGCAGAGCCAACTTAGATCATTAGGTCAATAAGCTTCAACTTACTGTCCTAAAACTTTGTGCATTTCTCCTCTACTTAGAAATGCTATTCCCTTAAAGCAACCGTAAATTGGTAGAGACTAAATCACACAGCAATACACGTAATCTTGGTAATTCCTAACCAAACGCAAAAGCTACTGCATCAGGGAATACTATGCAATACAGTGCAA
The DNA here is from genome assembly GCF_017976375.1 of Cuculus canorus. Classification (NCBI taxonomy): domain Eukaryota; kingdom Metazoa; phylum Chordata; class Aves; order Cuculiformes; family Cuculidae; genus Cuculus; species Cuculus canorus. The sequence continues at coordinate 12,950,837 of NC_071411.1, forward strand.
CATGAAATAAATTTCCCAGGGAAAAAGAGTCCATAAAACTTGCTAGATGGAAAATAAGTCATGTCTTTCATGAAAAGCATATATAAAAATACATTTATATGGCATCCTCAGCGGCCCTCTCCCAGGAACATTCCCAGCCTCTGCGATGTGTCTTATTTTCAATGTGATCACAGCACCACCACTCTCCCATCCCCAGCTACACCTAGAATGCTTCTTAGGATTATCTCCTATGAAAAGTACACGATAAAAATGATTATGCATGTTTCTCATAGCACTTTTCATCTGCAATGACCTGCCAGAAGTAGAATTTGTACACAGGTAGCCATCTCATCACTGCAAAGGCTGAGAAGACTGTGAAGACATCTCCTATCATATGGACACACCAATTCCACATGTGCACAGTGCTTTCAGATCCCTTGATAACAAAATATCACAGAAACTTGGAAATGCAGGATCTAGTCTCACAAAAACTCCACAGCACTATTGATTGTCCTCTCCTACGCCACTTGAACACATCATACAGTCTGCTTCATCTTCTCACCCTGCTCTGTTACAGAGCCTGTGAAATTTCTTGCCCTTTCTATTCCCACCGGGAAGATTCTGCCTCTAACTTTCCCCTTCTAATTTTATATATTTTGAACCTAAATTTAAGTCCAATTGTGTCGTCTTCTTCCTACGTTACTTCCAACCTACATGCACTTAGTACAAAGCTGATTGAATCAATGTTGTCCTAATTGTTACCTTGAACTTTGTATCGGTAAATTTCATTCTACTTCTACAAGTCTGTTCCTCAAAGCCACCCATTTCCCCCTGTGCCCTTCTTCTGTGCTAATGAATGGAAAGACACATTTCTAAGATCAGTAATTTTCACAACTACATTTTTGAGCTCATTCTCCATTCCGCTCCAGGTCTTTAATATTCTCACTTTAAGTAATTATACCAAACCCTGAACACTACTGACTCTACATTAATGAACTCACAGTCGACTGACACTTCCTCTTGAGCTTTCAAACATTTGCATGAGTTGCTGTTTTGCAGTAATAAGCTGCTATTTCTCCCATCCTTTCTCCCAGCTCCTGATTTCAAGTTCCATGCTCCGAGACGGAGATGATATTGTGCTCCCAATTTCTGGGCATTCAGTCACAGTTGCCAAGCTGAAATGGTACAGTCTTATGGCTCTTAATAGTATTTGCTTTCCAATAAATGTTTGGAAAGTAAAAGCACCACATGATTCCTAATTCCTTGTCAAACACATTTCTCCACTATTAGAGAGATCACTCCAACCTTAAGGGAAAAGTTTCCCCAAACTCATGAAGTATCTTTTACAACACTTCCCCAAAGTGTTTTTTTTCTGACAGTGACTTCCCATTCTTTTATTGCCTGCTACATTTTTAATTTTTAATATATTTCTAAAACTACTTCACGATCTATGCCATCATTTCTCTTTCACAAACAGTTAATGTCTTTCAATAACTGTACTGCAGTTAAGAGAACTACTCTGCAGTTTTTTTCTGCTCTTTGCTTCATATCTCCAAATATTTTAATTTCTGTATTTTCTTCATGTGCTTGCATCAGCTCACAGATGATTTGTCTCTGCCCAGATTAGGTAGAGAATTTACCAGACTACAACTCTCATCCATATTTATGCTTGCTTCTTAATGGAAAGAGAAAAGTATTAGAAGAGATAGTATCATAAGAGCAAATAGTGGCTTTAAGCAAATATAAATCAGAAAAGAATTCTTATGGGTTTCATTACAAAGGCAAAGCAAGTACTTTATAAAGGCACTTCAACAGTCAAGTCAAAGCAAATAATGACTTTTGAATCACTGAACTCTCCTGAGATGGCTCTTTAGAAGTTTAGACCAATTTATCCCCTAAACCACCCTCTAGAGGCAAAGTGGGACAGATGATACTCTGAAAGGAAAAGTAAACAATAAATGTTTTCCAAATTAATATATCCAGCAAAACATAGAAATTATTTTCCCAGTTTGTATTAATTAAAGTTGGTAAGGAGTGACAGTTCAGCACCTGGAAGCCTGTAAGAACTTGATAGTCCAGTGGTATTGTCTGAAATCTTGCATCCTTATTTGGTTTCTGTCCCCCAAATCAGGAATACAATGAAATAATTCCAGGGAGCACACAGATTTCTTCTTTCCAATATTCACTGAATAATGAGCAGTGCATATTTTACCATAAACCACCATAGTAACCAGTTCTTTCCCATTTAATTTGAGGAAACACAGTTTTCACTTCAAAACACAACTAAAGTTAAAGCCCTTACTTGGAACAATTAGCTCGATTTCTTCTGACATAGCAGTTCCCAGCACATTGGACGCATAGCAACGATATTTCCCTTGAAAATTAGTGATGATTCCACGGTTTTGAATCACAAACGTTCCAGAGTTGTTAGATGCAACTATCCTTGGGTCAGACAATAAATCAAATGGCTTCCCATCTTTAGTCCAGTTGAAGCTGGAAAATATTAAGTGTTACTAGGGACAAATCATAGAACAGAGAGAAATACGGTACAAACCCAGTGGTAAATATGAGCACTATTAAAATTAAAGGAAAAAATTGATATAAGAGGAGAGAATTGGATGGTAAAATGACAACTGTGCTACTATGACTTGAGTTAGCTATTGGGCATGTCTCTCCTGTTTGACACTTTACTTTTGGGTAACAGACTGTGACATAAAATAAGAATACCAAGCTTAAGGCAAGGACAAAAAATGAGAGAGACCATCTGTGATAACAAGAGCCACACAGTGAAAGGAACTAGAGGTTTGTGACAAAGTCGTGTCTGTAGTAGAGTTGGTACTTTGAACTGGCAAGGATTAATAGGAGAAACCAAGACAACTCCACAGAGTTTCTCCTGGTTTTCACAGAGAATCACTTCTAGTTTTGATGCTACTGGGGTGTGGCTTTGATGACTGCTGAAGAATTGGTCATAATTTATGTAGCTGGAAGTCTCAGATGGCTTGAAATTGTGCTACACCGATTCAATAGCAGGGGCAGTTGGAAATTACTGTATAACATATATTTAGTGGAAGATGCACCTCCTTCAACATTTCACAATGTTTTAAGAGAATAAATTAATGTCAACAGAAATGTACATTCTGGCACTAGTATTGGCAATACTGCCTTGCTACAGTATGGAGGAGAAGATGGGTTCCTGTTGCCTAACCAGCACTATCACAAACTTTTAAATAGAGCAGAAAACTTTTCATTGATCCACTGACAAAGAGTGAAACAAAGGAAATCTGTTATCATATTACCAATTAACACTCCTGTGCTATTAAAAATCATCAAATCATCTTGATATAAAATAACAACTACTTTTTTTAAGCAAGTTTAGACTGTGCTGCAGAGAAAGAAGGAAAAGATTAAAGAACAATGACATGCAAACCAGCTATTAATTTAGCCCATACACCACCTGGTACCGAAAGTCTCAGGAGGAGCTTTTACTATGTTATTATACTTTTTGTTGATCACATTTTTACTGAAAATCTTTTTCGTTTTTATATCAGTGTAAAATACATAAAAGCTTACTTTTGGATATTCATTTGAACAACTCTTTATATTTATAAAATCACCACAGCTAACTATGGACAAGGTATCTGATAAAATGCAAATGTAGGCTCTGAACACACAGTTTAATGCAATTGGTATTTTTAGAGTTACTGTGAAAAAGGCAGAAGACCAGCTAGGTCATTACTAGCACACACCTCCTATCTTTTGCAGCACAGCCCAGATAAGGTCTTTTAAATCATGGGGTCAACTTAAAAGATACTAGAGAAATGGAACATGTCCCACCAAGAAAGAGGCATGGTGATATCTATTCACAGTGTGAGTGGAAGTGATCGAGCAACAAAAGCCAAATGGATTAAATGGAAACCCAAACCTTAACCCTGCCCTACGATGATGAGCAGGTTACTGTAAATCAGCTATTCCTCCTCTCCTCAAAACCAGAACAATGTCTGGCAAAGGCTAAAAGCTTGCTTCTCCAGATAAAAGTAGTACTCACGTGGGCGGTGGGTTTCCTCTAGCTTCACATTTGATTGTAAAGTCCTCATCAAAAGGGTAGGCAACCTGGGTGTGAGACTGCTCCATGATTGTTGGAAGCTGTGCAACTGAACACAAAGACATACTGGGTTAAAATGCCATTCAACCAAAACTATGTCCCGCTCAGGTCCTTTCTTCAAAATGGACAATGCCAAGATTGTCTTACTCCTGCAAAGAGGGTGGCTTGCCTTAAAAAAAAAAGGGATGATGATCATAGTCCTCCTGGTACTGATGATGCTCTCTCCTCCCCAAACTGAACACTATCATGGCCTCAGCAGACAGAAGCCTTGACAGCACTGACTCTGTTCAGTCAGTCACTCAGGGGCATCACCGGTGCACGCTTTCATGCACAACCAACCCATCCAGGCCAAAGGAAAGCTGGGGCCACGTTAAAGCTCAAGCCAAAGCATGGAGGTGTATACTGATAAATTTATTCAGCAATGAAGTCAATAACTGACTTTTTAATCCAGAGACAGACACATACACATGAAGTAGCAAACTGCTATCTCCATTCTAGAAAAAATTGCCAGGACATCCATAGACTGTGAAAGTGACTTATTACTCCTTCCAGGGTACAGTATGGGAACAACTGCTACCAGTAACACAGTCACACAATGATGTTTCACTAATATTTTATTTCTAAGGGAATTAAAGGATTGTGAATGTCTGTAACAGAACCACATGAGGGAGAATGCTCCCTGCAGTGCAGATGGGGATAATAGGATCATGGCATTGTTATAAAAAGCCAGGAAGAAAATTAACATGCTCTTTGCTTTCCCTTTTAAGTCCAAGAAGCTCAAAGCTGGAGCAAAATGTGGTGCCTTGCCATACCATGTGGTCTCAAAGCCAAAGACATCCGAGCCCACCAGTTTCACTGATCAGACATAATTCCTTTTTATTAAAACATAAAATGGTCCATTAAAGCAAATTAAGGGCTAGATGGTTCCCCTGTGCAGGTGCTTAAAAGCAGTGGAAGCTCAGTTTGTCCTGAACTGTACAGGCATAGCTCCACTTTTGCTTTACTTAAACACAAGGAGACTCTGTGTTACTTTCCTCTAAGAAAATTCTACTTCAAAGTGCTGTTAAACAACTTCAGATAGTTTTAGGAAAATATGCTATAAACCTGTTTGATTGCCTTCTGCTTTGCAGCTCGGGCTACTGGCAGACGCTAGAGTGCTAACAGCTCACGGCAGGTCTGCACGATGCCCTGAAACTATTCCATGTCCTACTCTGAGACTACAGCACCCAAAACCCTGCAAAAAGATTACATTTCTTTTTCCTTGGGCTTATTTATTTATATATTTATCCCTACAATAATTCATTCAAAACCTAGTAAGATTGAGGTTTGATTTGTTGTGTTTTTTTTTCCCCAAACCCCTGTAGTTTGTAATCCTCCTGGTCCAGTTATGTTTGAAAAATATAAAGCTTGGGAGGTCTGGGCTGTACTCCAGGCAATGGGGTCCACTGGAATGGGCTTTCACTGGATTGTCCCCTATGCGCCTCATCCCATATTTTACACATGTCCTGAAACCACACCAACCGTGTAAAACAGGCAGTTTGAATGCATCACAGCCAGAGAGGAATAAAGGAGGTGCTCCCCAGGGCAGTATGAGAGGCGCAGGAAATACTCTCTGAGGACTCATGTACGCCCTGAGACATACACCTGCTCCTTTTTCAGATTGAAAGGGCAGGTTGAAAGACAAGTAAGTAAGGGTACATGTGCTTTAAACAAGCTTCAGGAAGATTAAGAGCCAAAATGAAGAATTTACGTGAAGGACAAAAATCAAACCCTCAGAGCCAAGCGATGTATTGGATCACAAGCACCAGATATTTGTTATTAGACGAGTTTACTGCTACAATTTACAAAGGTCCAAACAAAGTTGCTTACCTTGTTTTCACATATGAATTTCCCAAAGGCCATGTTACGGCAGAATTAAATTAAAAATTGAACAACTGAAAAGCAGGACTTAACATTTTTCTTCAGGGAAAGTTTTCTTTTATTTAAAAAAAAAAGAACACAGAGGTGAAGAATATGAAAAGAAAATAGTACAGTGTTCAGTAAATAGCTACAACTCACCTGATAATGGTATTTCAATACCTGCTGCCAAACTCAATACAAAGAAAAACAGGCATATGGTGATCCCTCTTGTGCTTAATAGCATCTCCATCACTCTTCTGTAAACAAGGAGTCCAAACAGAATGAGACACACCTTATGCTTCCTCTCACCGTCACTTCAAATCAGATGTAAGGATGTGAAATTGAAAGTCTAGTGAGGAGAAGAAACAGCCATATTAGCTTGCAATATTAACTTGGCCCTAACAAGGTTACTAAATTAAAGCAATGCTTCAGGATTTGCAGCTAAATTGAAAACTGCTCTAAGTAGTACAATTTCCTCTCCTCTCCCTCCACCCCTTGGCTCTGGAAAGGTCTTCCATTAAATTTCTAACAACAAAATACATGCACAGAAGTACAAATCCATTATAGCACAGAAGCATAATTATTTTTTGGTTTGCAATTAAAAGTAGCGATGGTTTAAAGGATGGTATATTAGTAATCATTCCAGTTCATAAATTTTTCTAATGAGAGTTGTGTAAGTTGGAAAGTAATGTAACAGATCTAATGAGGGAAATTCGGTACACTAATGACCTTGCTCGCAAATCTCCTATGTCTTTTGTCTTTCGTTTATGTTTAAAAAAGGACACATTCAGGGTTTAGTTCACTAATAAGGACCAGAACATGAAACCTTTGCTTTTCCTCCATAATCCCAGAACTACTATATGTGGGTTTTACACAGTCCATTATACACCCTTAAGTTCTGCATTACAAGGCAAAAATGTCAGGCAGCTGCCAAAAGGAGACATATTCAGCTCTAATGAGTATTTAAGTGTAATTCACAAAGGAGCAAAAAGAATTCTACAAAAATGTGGGTGTACAGAGGATTTCAGTCATCACCATAATTCACAGTATCTCAGGGAAACATTAAATGGTGTAGGATACGTTTTGTACCCGTGCATCTTCTAACACATAGCACTTGCAGGACATCAGACTCAAGAGAATTTAGACTTCAGTTGTCAAGATAATTTTGAGAGAGCAATTTTCAAGATAAGGCTACTACGACGGCTGCAAGGACCAACCTGTCAGCAGCCCAGCCCTGCACATCACAGTGAACTCTGGTTCAAGCCACTGAGTTCACAAGCAGAGCTGTACGACCACAGCAATGTCTCTCCAGACCAAGCCTGGCTTGCACACAGCTCTTGTATCTTTGCACACACCACTCAGTTAATCCACGGATCAGAAAAGCACTGCTGGGATCACTGATAGCAGCTGGCAGGCAGGAGATTGGACCTGGACAGCACACTGGGGACTCCCGCTCGCCCTTTCCCAGCACAGCTGGCTGCAGCTGGAGCAGAGACAGCACCGAGCCACACAGCCAGCACCCACTGGTCCAAGATGCTTTGCTCCTGATGGTTGGTTTGCAAAACCCAGGCACGAAGCAGAGATTTCCCTTCCACCTCCTGCGTAGCTCTTGGGCCACAGCAGAAGCTGTTGCTCGTCTCCTTTCTCCAGAGGCATCAGCAGGATGCATCATTTGGTTTCATTTGGTCACCAGTTCATGAAAACTTTCTGGAAGTTAACGTATTTGAGACCAAAATCCCTGGGTGAAGATTGAAATTGGCCAACAAGGGGACAAGAGACAGACACTATAATCGCATAAGCCTCACGAGGCTAAAAAACAGATGTCTCATAAGTATCTTAGGCACTGAGTGTTCACTGATGGAAGAAGCCGACTAATCTGCTTACTGCTTTGCTCCACAGAGGGGGGTGGCACAGGAAGGCATTGAAGGGGATGACAACTTGCTGGCTGAGCTGCCACCCCTACGTTGTGTCTGTGTGCAAAGCAGGCAGAATCAGGCAAGTTCTGTATTGAGGTAGTTGGTATTTCCCTCGGTTTGATTACTCCTAGCTCTGACTTGTGAGCAATAGAGCTCTCCAGACCTCAGTCCAACAAACTCTGGGCTGCATCACAGCATGTGGCGATACACACGACTCACAGCTGCACAGCAACCCTGGCCTGCAGCCACCTGATTGCTGTACAACTTCTGTCACTGCAGGACTGGGCTCTCCTACCCTACCTTGCCTGGTCCTGGTAGATGATCAGTGCCAGAGCTATCTGTGTCATCAACAATAAAACAATTGCTTTGACAGCAAACCCTCTACCCACACAACTGCAATTTAGGCTCATAAAAATCTGACCAGTGTTGCTAAATGGTATATTAGTGGCAGCGAAGCCCTCTTCTCCCCCCATCTGCCAACAGCTCTGGGGATCAGAGCATCCCGTCTCAGGATGCCAGCCAGAGAAAAGGGAGCTAAGATTACAGGAGTGCAGCTTGCTTACACTGCAGAGTTAGGAGCAAGAAGTTTCATTTTATATAAATGTTATAAAACACTTTATAGATTCAGATTAAAATAAAGAAAAAGGAAAATAGCTAACCCATTAGCTCACACTTTCCTTTTCCTTTTTCTAATAAAGTGACATAGACCAAGGAAGACATGTACTAAATAAAAAGGATATCCTTTATTGTGTGCTATGGCACAACTCGCCCCTGCAGGCTGCTGTAATTAGTCGGTCTGTCTAGCACCTCGCTCTTTTTCCCCTGTGTTGCATACTAATGCAGGGGGCTGACAGCTCCAGCATTTGGAAGCAGTGAGCACTTCAGGTCTGATGGTGCTGTACTCTTGCACAGCAATTGGATACCCCACTCGGAAGCCGCTGCATTTAACCTCTGCCATTTTTATCTATGGCAGTTTCCACACGGGTGTGAATCCTGGGGTGATGTGAATTAAGCAACAGTATCTTTGCAGAGTTATTTACCTAGTAATAACTCTCCAGCAAGATAAGCCTGCTCTTTGTATGTTATATATATTACCCATAATGGAGCAGCACAGGTGTTATCATGGCTGTGCTGGCTGTGACAGCAGTTATTATGGAAGGTTAACGCTTACCGCACATCTCCTCTGATGTGCTCCACTCAACTGGTCGCTCTTCTGTGCCCTGTTCTGGACGGTGACAGTCCTCAGCAGACAGACAGGTCAAGACATACGTTCTCCCCACAAGGAGACCTGTGTCATGCTATTAACCTTATTTAAGGTGATGTATAGACAGGGCTGCCAAGTGTTAGGCGTTTTGTATGGCTGTCACGCATTTGGCTGCCCTACCAAGCCTGAGGCCCACAGCTCAGCTGAAACTGCAGAGCCCCTGATTAAATCACTGACCTTCCTTCTCATCTCCAGCACTCAAACAACCCCGAGCCCCTTCCTAAATGAGTAATTTCAGACATCCTCCAGAAATTCCATCCAGCCCAACGTTAAACACAGCTGCATACCCAAACTTCACATAGCACAATCATCACCCCTATGATGATTAAAATCCAACCCAAAACTTCTCATCTTGTGTCAATTCCTAGCAAATGAACAATTTAACTGCCTAAGTAATTTAGAGAAATAAAGGAGGTACTGCAGCATAAGCACTTGGCAGCTATAGGCAGGTTTCAGTCTCACTGGTGCCAAAGCACAACTCTCTTCTCGGGTCTAGTAAGTGCCAGAGAGCAACCCATATAATCCTGGCCTTGGTAAAAACATCAGCCCTGCTCTCCAAGCCACTGTGCTGGATCAGGCTCAGAGCTTGCTGTAGACTCATGCTTTTTCCCAGGAATCCCATGTTCTCCTTTGTTCTCCTAAGGAGTCTGATGCAGCATCCCTTGCACCGGGGAGAGGGATGAAAAATTACCAATGAAAACCTTTCCTTGGCACAATGAATGAACGTGTATGCTACAACAAATGCTACACTTACGATGTCTCCTCTTCCTTTTTCTTTCCTCCCTCCTCTCTCCATTTCTCTTTATGTTCTCTTTTCTCTGCCTCAGGCTTAAGTCAAGTAATTTGAATTCACTGCAAATACTTATCTGCAGTTCCTTACCTGCAATTCATTATTTACTGCGCTGTTCAGTTAATAGTAAATACTGATTGCTATAAGGACAGCTCATTTGTTTGTCTAATGAGCTGCCTTTAACTTACAGTGAGCAAATCTTTCAAAATATCGGTATTTCTAAGGAGCAGTGCAGTTCCAGGTTCCTTTGTTGTATGCCATTGCTTCCAGAAGTGTGTAATAAAAATATTGGACAAATAAACAAGAAAAAAATTTAAATTTCCACTTATCTCATAAAGCTAGTGAACAATTTCCCCTACATGTAATTACTACATTAAAATTGCTCATAAATAGTAGCAGGATGACAGCCAAAATTCCCAGATTACTGGTCTACAGCTTCCAAGACAAATTATATTGCACTACTAAATACGGCATCAATCTCAGCTGTTTGGTTCCCTCTTAAAATATGTAAGATTTGGTCCCTGTATAAGTCATGTACAGCACAAATATTCATGAAAGTCCTCGATTCACACAGCTTAATATTGGTACATTTCTGAGCTGACCTTTTCATCAGCAAGAATCAGATTTAATTTTTCAGTGACAAGTATGTTACAAGACTGTTAAATAAAAGCCATTAGTAATTAGAGGTTACAGCCTTTCCGGTGGCCTCAGTTACAAAGTAAGAGAACAAAAGTCTGGAAAAAAAACCTCTCCCTGGAATGAGAAATAAAAATTTGGTTATTTAATTATACCATAAGTTGCAAGTTAAGTGGCTATACACTACATGAGTTTAATGAAGTACTCCCATTCTTTCCCAGTTACAGTCACTGAAGAAGAAAACTGTCCTATCCACAGTCAAAATATTCCCCATCCCAAAACACCAGTGGTCCCTGCTCAGCCAAGGGCTGATTTTTATCCATAGATGACATTCGCACTGCAAAGCACATTGTGTCTGACCACATCCTAGCAAGCCCCAGACAGCACTGTCAGGATTCTGCTTGGTGAACACTGATGCTCCAGAACCGATGCCTTCGCCTCCATCCCTGAACAGTTCAGAGCCTGTGGTGAGCGCGGACCATCGAATGGCGAGGTGGCTCCCACCTACACACCCCCCTGAAGGGAGGATTCCTGAAGCTCTACCACTTTGAAGGCCTCTAATAAGAGGCTGGTTGTGTGAAACCTGGAGAAGGTGAGACTCAATCAAAGATCATAGCGAGTGACCTGAGATGCTGAGGAAATTGAAAGTGGAGAGCAGCAAGGATTCTCCACCTGTCTTGTTTCCATGCTCATTGTTCCCATCTGGGTGCCCTGGTTAAGGGGATGCCGTAGGTCGCAGCTATATTGACAAGGAACTTCTACTCAGAAAACGTTCACCATCTCCCCAGTGAGCCTCCACGACCATTTCTCCCCTCCGCTCCAGAGCCTTCCAGCTAACTAGTGACAAAAAAATACACAAGGCAAGGAAATGTGTTCGGTGTGGGACAAATGGGCCGCCCCCAGCAGCTCCTGTGTCCCCTGGGACACAGGCAGAGAGCCCTGGGGAGCACACAGGATCAATCACCTCTGTACTTTTCCATGGCACGAGTAGCAATACTTCCCTACTTAACTAATTAGCTAAGAAAGGTTGAGATTTATGATAGTGAAAAGCCTTAAATGCAACGTTACCACTACAACATTTATGCAGCTATAGCTTTGGGTTGCTTTTTTTTTCCCCCTCCCTAAAAAAAAGCCCACATGCATAGTCACTCGTGTTTGGAAAAGATGAGAAGGAATATTCATAACAACTCATTTTACTTCAGGTGTCAATGTTATACACAGATTTCCCCTAAAAGCCTTTTGACATCCCAGTGTCAGTATCAGGGAGAAGATAACCTTCACTTGACTCTACCCCAATCACCTATTTTTGGATGTTGTCAGTTCTCAGAGAAGCAGACCATGATGCATATGCTAGAGGTGATTAAAATAATCATCCAAATGAGGAATATGTTCTTCCTTCCGTGGCAAAACATTTCCATACCAGGTACTACACTGTTGCACGTAGGCATGAAGATTTTTTTTTTCAGATGTAATTCTGCTCCCAAGAGGTTTAGTGAGAGAAGTCTTTGCATCATTTATCTTGCCAAGGACTTCATAAACATTATTGGAAAGCTCATGTAACGTAAAATTTTCAGTGCAGCTACAGATTACTTTACAAAACTTATGAGTTTCAGACACGATTGAAAGTATTATGCCTTCCCAATTTTGCAATCCATCAGTCTTCCAGTTTTTCTAACCACAAAATTTTCTAAAAGTGTGATGGAGTGAATATAAATAATAAACAAATATATACACAAGGCTGTGAAATGTTTTACGGTAGCACAAGCAGCAGTAAAACATTCACTTCAGTAATCAGTGTAAATAATAGAATTAACTTCCCTGGGACAAGGATATAAGACGGATCTAGGGATTTTGGGAGCCCAGCCTGTCGGGTACTGGTTTTCTGGAAGAGAAGTCAAACATTGGCTGGGCAGGGTGCCTCAGGTGGGATCTCCCCAGCCAGGCAGACAGCAGGGCAAGGGCTGGTCCCCGTCCCCTAGCCTGTGGTCTGCTATCATCCGGCTGCACCTGATGTCTCGGTTTGATTGTCTGTGCTGATTGTGTGGAAACCCAATTTACGTTGTTTCTGTTTGAGATCTACCCTGAGCTAAAAGGAAGTCAAAAAGCTATACAAGCAGGGAAAGGCAGCCAACACCAGCGATCAATTTTTGCAAATACTTCCTGTCTACTCCCAGCTGTTCCCAACAAAATCCTAAAATATAATCCCTTGAAGCCTCAGCAGATCTCACTCTGTGCTCTTAAACTGCTTAAAAGCTGGCAGTAAATGGTTAATGTTTTCTCTTGGTCATCACTCTGCCTGTATAATAGCACAGCACCTGACAGATCTGATCTGATTTGTTTCATGTATCTAGTAGCTGAAGCACTGCACGACTAAATCACAGAGTGCAAGAATGGTATTTCTCAAAGCCTTGCGTGTCTTTTACACACACACAATGACTGAAATCTAAGGAAATTTGGTTTCTAACCAGAACAAATGATCTCCTTGTTGGTAGCCGTCTGCTGACATTTGCCAATGCAAAGCCTCCTTCTTAGGATCTAGAGGTACTGCCTGCCAAAGAACTTGAAATCTTCAGGTTTTCCTGAAACAAATAAATAGATTCTCTATTGTCATTTCACCAATATGATTAATATAAACTAGATTATCTGCATATTTTTTTTTACTTTTTAATTTTTCCATACTTCTTCCAACAAGCTCCATTAAATGGCTCCTTTCAAGTCAGCAAGAGTTTAGTTTTTAAAAACAGTGTGGAACTGAATAATTTTTCTGGCAATACATAATATTCAATCTTAATATATTTTATTTTTCAGTACCCATTTTGGTCTATCTGCTCAACCCATGCAATAATAACTAGACTTCACTTAGCCCAGCAGAGGATTATTTATAAACTTTAAGTCAAGCAATCTCAAATAAAACTCCCCACTTTTGTATTTGTTTCCCGTGAAAATTTGCATAAGCAAACTTAATTCCCGGAACATTTGATAAAACCACCAATTTAATATAAATTACACAAATTGCTGAAAACAAAGTTCACTTTTGCAGCTGTAGATATTCATAATGGAAACCTACTCTATAGCAGCAGCCCTGCAAAGACAGTCAGGAGACCAGATTTGCCATCCCCGTCAGATCAGCTCTGCTGTAAGCTCAAAATGCCTCTGAGCAGCACTTGTAATGGAGACTCAAAAGAAAATCCAGCGTGAAAATCAATACCTGGTTTAGCTTTCTCATAACCAAAGAAATAAATGTTAACTGTGAACAGTACATTGTTTATGACAAATACGGCATTAAACTTTAATTATTATTGACACGGCACTTACAAGTAAATTGAGACAACCATTGGTGTGGTTATTCCTACTGTTAAAAACACATAAACCTGAATGCCTCGCAGCCAAATTCCACCATTATGGATGTTTTTAAATATGTGAACAAATACAAGCATCTGTATTGACCTGAAGAGCAGAAAAGTGCTTAACCACAAATGCGACACCAGGTCACACTGAAGTCGCTCCGTCTCAGCTCTCCTGACAGGGCAGGTGCAGGTAAACAGCAGAAGGAGTGCAGAAGGATCCTTTCCTGGTACCTACATTCTCTCCTATAGCTGCTTGGAGCCTATCTGAGCTAGACGCTGCATCTAATCTTCTGTCTGTGATAGCTATCAACGAGCCTACCTTCCACAAATTTAAGTGCCTTTTTCTTTTTTCTTAATTGATTATGTATTTTGACCTCCACCACCCAAGATAGAGTCCCTCAATACATACAGCATTAAACTTGCTGCTTAATACTCTTACTGGCTCTCCTGAACCTCGTACAGGTCCTTCCCTCCACATCACTTGGGATTGTGCAGTTCCCTGTATGTTCCGCTCTCACAATCCCAGCGCCAAACTGCCCACCGCCCCCGCCCCGTCCCTCAAGCACCAGTTTAACCAGAGCCTGTGCATGCAGAGGGGTAACTTAGCTGCCCACTTTGGTCTCAGGTTCTGCTTCTCTGGCCAAACTCACTACATGTAAAATGGTTCTTTCCCAAGTTCGCTTTTGGAGTAGGTCAACTGGGCAGCAACTCTGAGCAGTGGGAGCACTGGGCCACTACAGCAGCTCCGGTATCAGATGAGTTTAGGTCTGCAGACACAAATTTGTTCTTTCCTTCAGTTGTAACCAGTCGATATCTTTACATTTACCTTCTCCTAACCTTTATTGCAGTTCTACTGTGGCAGCAATCTCTCTTTCATGGGAAAATCTGGATTTAAGATAGTGTACTTGAGCTGTAAACACCACATCTTGCAGGATAAATTGCTTATGTAAATGTTTTGCAGACTCCTAAGAAATAGACAATTATTTAATTAGCAAGTTTCTAAGGTATCTACAGTTAAACTTAAATTAAAAATAACACAATGAAATTTTAGATTATGTTTCTTTATTGCACTATAAAGTGTAGTTTGCATAATATCTACACAAGTCACCATACGTAAAGTTCCTGACTCTATATATATGCACATCTATGGATGTATGAGCAGTCCAACTCCCCCACATGCATTTGTTGTATTTCCTTTTCTTAAAGGTACGGCCATCTATTTATTCATTTTTTGTTAACCCATAAAACTATTCCAGCAAAGAAGATAACACTGTAGTAGAGGAACGTTGTGAGCATGACTTTTTCACAGATCTACAAATACACAATGACAACCACTTCTCCTTGCTGGTAACAAAACACCACAGATTTGAGCTTTGCAGATACAGCTGAAAGCACCCAGCCAGTTAGAAATTGTTAACTATTGTCTGAGGCTTTTGCTATTATTTATTTCCTTGAGATACTACATCTCCTAAATGAGCTTACCACATTTCTGGTTGAAACTAGTTTTATATTAATTGCAATTTTCATCAGTGATTAGCATTTCAGCCCATAGGTCAAGCATGAAGCATAAAACAAAGTAAAGTAGCAACTAGGCTGGATGACTGGGAATGGCAGCATGTCAGCCACACACAAAAGAAATAAAAGCAGGTTGCAGTTTGTCTTCAGATGAGACTGCTAATGACAGCCTCCTTCCACAGACCAGATGCAAATTCTCTTGAATTTCAGAATGAATTTATGGCAAAAGCACTTTGTTCTTTTGTATACTCATTCTCCCTCTTTCCAAGCACAAAATAATAGCAAAATCATGAGCTTTCTCATGTTAATAACAACAAACAAATGTGTTCTAGTAAAGCAACACCTCCTAGGAGAAATCCTGCCTCACCTTGAAAATTTCTCTTGAAAACCAGCTCATGCCACAGTTAGTTTTAGCTATTCCAGCTCCTGCTCTGCAGCACATTGTTCAGCAGCCACAAAGCCAGGCAGAGCCCTATTGAATTGGAAATGTGGGCAGGGGATCTGCCAGGCAGAACTCCTTGCAGGCCTGGAGTCTAATGAGATTGTTCATTCAGCATAAAGCTCAGTGAAAATAGCATATCCCCCTCCCAAAGGCATACACAGGGGCTTCCCAGGAAGCCTGCCGCAGGAGGCGTGCTGCACTCCATCAGGTGATAAAAGAGGGGGAAAAAATTACAGCACCCAGTATGTAATGGGCTCCATTGGGTGCAGGAGCATTCCCCATGCCAGGAAAATCAACTGACAACAACAGAAACCCCTGTGGAGCAATGAAGGTTCCGCTTTCTGTTGGTGATTTTCACATTATGGCTTTGTGTTTACTTGAGCGATCGCTGTGCTGGTAGTAAGGTGACAATATGAAGTGAGGGAGAAGGGGGAAGAAGGGGGAGGGTGTTTAATTGCAAATTAACTATCTCTACAAATAGCAGAAAACAGCTAATATTTCCACTTGATCCATTAGGGATCAATTTTTACTGATGTATCGCAGACAGGTAAACTCACTCACAATGTATGCCAGTGAACACTGTCAAATACAAAAAAAACCCTAAACCTGATTCCACTGCTTCATCCGTGCCGTGCTAGATGCACACTCTCTGTCACAGACTCAGGTAAGGCTCAGCATATTCCCAAGAGGAAAATCCTGACAGCTTTTCATGAACTGAAGAAAAACTAACATCAAAACTAAAGCAAATATTCTTCTGTATCAGTTATTTTTTGCATCTCAGCACAAAAATGATACAACACAGTGAAAGTCATTGGAACACTGGGCGTTTCTAATTTAAATTGCAGTCAGTGACTCATGAATGGAGAGTTTCACAACAAGCAATTTTGTGTACTTTCTGCCTTCCTCTGATTTTTCCTCCCCCTGTTCAACAAAAGAGATTAGCTTTTCCAGCTTCATGGAGGATCTCACAAAGCTTGATTTT
Organism: Cuculus canorus; assembly: GCF_017976375.1. NCBI lineage: Eukaryota > Metazoa > Chordata > Aves > Cuculiformes > Cuculidae > Cuculus > Cuculus canorus. The sequence continues at coordinate 12,967,709 of NC_071411.1, forward strand.
CCTGATAAGTCAAAGACATTAAGCTTCCAATATTTCCCACATTACCAGAGATACAAGGCATTACTTTAAAAAAAAATAAAAAGAAGTGAGATGTAACGATTTAACCACATACACTGCATGAAAGCACTTAAGTATACAAGTAAAACACTATCTGTGTCACTGCTAGACAAATCCTGAAATCCTGGCATGCCCTGCTTGGACATGGAGTGCCTTTTCCCAAGGCACTGGGCCAAACCTCAGCTTAGGTTTGCTTCTACCAGAGGACTATTCACATTCACCAGAGGGATTTGCAGTACACCAAGGAAGAAGCACCACAATTCACTTAGGGCAATAAATGTAGGATTTGATCCAGTTTATGTATTAGGAAGTCTAATCACTTGAGCAAACAAGGCAGCATAAGACAGGAATGGATATTTCATCCTGACTCTGCATTTCCTTCTTTCCTTGTGTTTACCTTAGATGCTCGAGTCTACAGTAATTTCCTTTTTCCCATGAACAACTTTACAGCAAAAATATAAACACTAAGCTTACAGAAAAATACACATGGAAAAGTCCAACCCACATGTATGAGACACTCTTGTTTTACCCATAAGCCTTAGGAAGTCCTATAATTTCAGCAGATGCATACGAGAAACTGATGTGACACAGTTTTTGGCTGGAATCTCCAGGGAATAAAGAGTTTATAAACTTAAATGATGAGCTTGAGACTTTCTTATAAGTAGCATAATGCTACAATTTATCCAGTCATTGTTTTGTTTCAATAGCTTATGTTAATGGAAAAGTTTTGTACCAAGTGTTTTGGAGAAGCTGAGCTGTGGATAAGGCAAAGATTAATTCTGAGAATGGGCAGCAGTTTTCTGTACTTGCTCACGTAGTTCTACCATTTTAAGAGAAAAGTGTCATTTGAAATGCTCTGGATCTCAATGATTTTTTAGCTGCAACAGCTGCTTCTTTCCATTAATGTCTTTTTTCAGAGCATTGTATCAAAATATCATTCAACTAAACTGAAGACAGTTAGCTGACAATATATTGAATACGTCTACAGTAGCTGTGAAAGAAAGGGAAAAGGCTTTGTAATTCTGTTTCTCTCTCCCTTGGATCCATGTTCATCATCCCTTTCGCTACTGGCAAGATGCAGAAAAGCAGTTGTCAGTGACTTCATTATTTTCAGGTGATCACACAGAAGATATTTTATTAGACAGATCACATACACACATGCTCTATTTTAAGGAACAGCTGATCTTTAGAGACACAGTTTGACTCCAAGGAGGTCCCTGAGCAGAGAACAAAGAGGAAGCAAAACATGCAGCACACATGCTATCCAGACAGAAAAGCCTTGAAATACATAAGATTACTCACCTATTTACTATGTACCAGAAGCAAAGCGTATTGAAGGAAATGGAGCAGCCCTAAGTCCACTCCCTCAGCTAGCTGATGGAAGTTTGGTAAAGCATCTCCTGAGACCAGGCAGGAATATGGTTTAGAAACAATCCAGAGGTAGTGCCTGGTGTAATAACATCATTACTTTTCCTTCTTTTTTACTTTTAGTGTTTTGCTTTCCATGAGAAAAGGAAAACACATGCACCTAAACTACATCACCAGATAGTAAGTCCAAAAGCTGGAGCTGCTGCCAGTTCCCCATGATGTGACTAGACAAACACACCATATTCTCCTTTTTTTTTAAAAAAAAAATATATGAACTCTACCTTGCTGGAAAATAAAGTAAATAACATTAAATTCAAAGTACTGTAAACATCAAGAGTGGAAAATTCTGCTTGAAGTATTAAAATCTGTTAAGAGTTACATAAAAATGTAAGGAGAATCCTAATGTTAAATGTCAAACATGCAGAACCATGGTCTTCATTATGCATTCTACCCATAACACGATGTTCTTCAGAAGTGTGGCTTTTGCTCACCAGCCTGTCCGCAGATGTATCTTATTAATCAATCACATGCACATTAGGAAAAAGTGTTCTCCATGTCACACACGTGAAAATTTATTATTTTCCTACAGAGCTTCCTACAGAGCTTCCATAGCATAAAAAGAGAAATAGTGCTGGTCATATAAAAATCTCTCATTCGTATTGCATCGTGTGGGTATACCCACTTTATTCTCCTCTAATCATTATTTCACATAACTGATTATGCACCTTAGAAAGAATAACCATAAAACAGCTAAGAAAAACAGTCAGTTATTGGAAAGATAATAACTGCACAATACCTCTCATATACTTAACTCTCAAACATCTCCGACTTATGTTCTGTTTCTTCATGCTTTCCTGCAGCCAGCTGTGAGCCAAAGGTCCCCAGAGCATGGGAAGGACTAGCTGCATGGCTTCACAGATCTGAGCATTTCAAACAGCTCTCCTCAACATATACAAATGCATGGATATCCCCATGCTCATCTCGCTTGTCCAGCCCAATTGGTGTGTCCATTAGATTCATCCCCTTGGGGCAAACAACATCATTTATTATATAGCTGAACTAGAAGTTTGATGGATGCTCTTAGGTATTATCTGAAAAAAACGTGACTGTATCATAACAAATACCATTTCATGTTGAATAAATACCATAAATTCTTTAGAGACTCACGTCACAGCATGACAGTTCAAGAAGGAGCAAAAGGAACTCACAGAGAGCCCTATAATAAACATAGAAAACTGTCCACAGCTGGGGCAGTGCCCTGGCATGAGGGCTGAGGCCAAACCATCTGCAGCAGGGAGCCACACACTTGTCTATAATTCAGTCAGTGAATACTAGAACAGAACTAATCCTGTACCTACCAACACCTGTTTTATTTTACATGGCAGAAATGGGAGCCTTCTTCATTTGACATTGTACATGTAAAATACGGGTAACGGGAGCTGGCATGTGATTTATTGACCTTCTTGACACTTTCCCCTCTACTTATTGGTAACCGTGTAAATCTCCCAGAGCTTAAAGCATCCTGGTTTTATAAACAGGCAGAGAAGGAGATAATGGCTACTAAAGACATTGCAATTTAAAAATTAAAACCACTTCTGCCATTGCAGCACTTGCCCTTTGAGCTTTTCCCTCCACTCTCCTTTTTCTCCCATTATTTGGCTGAAGTTATTTAAAGGACAGATCTCTGTTTAAGCAGCTGCTGCCACGACTAGTTGGTCCAAGCAGCTCTTTTAATTAAATATTTGCTGCTGTGTGAGTTTCTCTCTCCTCCCCGCTGTCCTTATGGACGTTTGTTCTTGCAAAGATAACAGGTCTGCTAAGCAGCCTCTGCCTTCGCCCGCAAGGCCTCCTGCACTACAAGCCCCATAATGATATGAAGTCTCCATAAAAATTTATTTTATGATACACATCATAACATTTGCTACCAAAGATAACCATCGACAATACGGAAAAGAAACAAAACTTGCTGGGATTTAATAATCATTATTAAATTATGTCATTTACATAATTAGACTTTAGTAATAACTATGGCATATCACTTTATGGCATGGTAAATTGGCAGAGCACCTCACAAAGTGACGTAGAATTGTACACTGTGTTCCTCCCAGCAGGTAACACTGGGAATAGTATAAAAGACAACTGAGCTGAACAAATACCAGCAAAGGTTTGACTTCTTCAGGGAAAAGCGGCTTTCCAACTGATGTCTTACAAGCAGATGTGTGCCTCAATTCATTTTTACCCATGATTCTGAGATTCTCATCTATTCCCATGCTGGAAAGAGAGTCAACTTGGTTTGAAAAAAAAAAAACCCCAAAACTATCCATTAGATCTAGTTTGACACTGGAGGTAGAAAAGGTAAAGGAGAACAAAACAATAAACGCTTTTTGAGCCATGATGTTTCAACAGTGGGCATGGACATTCGCTGTACCGCTCTGTGCAGAAGTGAGAACACATCAAGGGATGAAGATGAACAGGCAAATTGCTGTGAAGCTGCACAGAGGAGTGCAGGACTTGGGGCGTGAAAAGGAGATGGAGAGAGAAAGGTTTCAGGAAAAAAAGAGGCAGAAAGAAGAATACATGAGGAAATTAGACCAGACACCAACAAGCCTCACACAGCTATGCAGGGCCTCAAAGCAGCTGCTGTTAGAAGAAGATGAGAGAGCGAACAGATCCTGGGAGAGGGCTGATACTGTCAAAATAGCAGGGAATGCAGATGAGTGAGGGATCAGTGCTCGTGGAGCCAGGCAGCGCAGGGGCTTGGGAGAATTTGTGAGGCAAGAGCCGTTACTCATTGGGGAAGGAATGAAAGAGAGACTGGGTCTCAAAGCACTGAGCAGGGAACTGGAGATCCCATGATGGCAGCTGCAGTCTGCAGGTATCCGGGGGAAAAGCAGCTCACTGAGGCAGAGCACAGTACAGAATTCTTCATTTGATGGAGTATTGCAAACCTGCCTTAACTCTCTGAGCTGAGAGACACAGGGGGAATTTATTTCAAAAAGAAATAATAATATCACCAAGCAATTTTATTTTTACATATATAAGTATTAAAAAAAAATCAGAAATATTAAGACAGAAAACATTGAATAAGCTATTCAGTTGGATTAGCACACTGGCACAAGAGAACTCAGTCCTCGCTTACTCTAATCTATACCAGACTGTATCCTTTGAGGTCAGGATAGACATTCCTGACTGACATCACTTTCACCGTCAAAAAAAAAATCTGATCTTCTGTTTCTATGGGAAACCTATCAAATTCCACTCATGCACCAGATCTCATCCCTGTTTTTCCAGATAACAGAAGCAACTAGTAAAGACAAGCAGAGTTGTGGTTGGGGCCACTCTCTGTCACCTACCTTAGGAAAACCTTTCTTGGAGGGATTTATTAATATGATTTATATGGTTTATAAAATGTTACCAAATAACTGCCAACAGTGTGTTTCCTGAAAGAATCAGAAAAGGGCAGTATCCCAAGTCCCTCTTCTTTCCTCAGATATATTTGCCAATAAACCCAAGTTCATTAACACTCTCCTGGATGCCAAGCAGGTAAATGCAAATCATGGAGAGTCTGCCAGCTACTACAAAATGCCCCTTACATTTAGAAGTATCCAAAAAATTAAAAAAATCAAGAAAAGCAAAATCTCTAGGTAGACTCCCACCTCTAAAGAATTCACCAAAGTCCAAGCACTGCCATGCTGCAAGCACTGAAGTAAAGACAAACAAGTTTCCTCATTCAGAGGTAATGCCTTTGGCAGCTGCTAATCCAGGTAAATGTTAAGTTTCTGCTTCCTAATTTTATTTGCGTTTCTTTTTGTGACAGTTTCTAATTTTGCAACTTTCGCTTTATTAGAGTGAAAGTTGGTTTTCATTTTTAAGTTGTCCAGTGCTTAAAGAGGCTCATGTGAACTTGTTGGGCGTGAGAAATACTATTTTCACACTCAAAGAAATCAGTGTTTTCAACAAATACTTTAAGCTTCTATAATCCAGTACAAGTTTGGGCATCCCCAAGCGTTTGGGAGTGGCTCTCACTCGCTGCAAAATCAGCTCTGGGGCTGCTACCAGCAAGCTGCAGGCCAATGGGAGCCATCCCAGAAGTGACTTATCTCTTGTACTTTTTCTCCTCCTCAAAACAGACAACGTGGGACTCCAGAAAATATCCAGACTGGTGGATAGTGTGGATCATCTGTTATCACACCTAGTCGACTTCTTTACAGACTAGTGTTGAAGAACATGTCTCAGTGCAAAGCAGGCTGAGCCTAACCTAACGCCTGCTTAATGGGACAGGTCAGCAGTCTGTATAATCGCTGAAGGTGAAGCACACGCCCTGAAATATTCAGCTCAAACACATGCCTTTACTCGGGCTAACCAGCCTAATTGGAAAGCCTCTCAGCAGCAATTTAGCAATGAATAATCAGAAGGGCGGCTTTAAATTTCATCAGAAAGGCGGCACTACCTTTGCTCCAGGCTTTGCAGAGATCAGGAGTTGAAAGGTAACCTGCAGGGAAGAATGACACCGACCCGATCTCAAAGTCACCCCAGTTTCCCTACAGGCGACGGAGGCTCCCACGGGTGCCAGGATCCCAGTGTTGCCACTAGCCCACTCAAACAGGTCTGCCTGTAAATGTTTCACTAATCCTGAACAACAAAAAGACTTAAAATATCTGTCAATCACACGGCCTCCCCGCTGTCCCCCCTGCAGCCCTCGCAGCCTTGCTGGGAGGATTGCTATTGAGATCGCGGGCACGGAGCGCAGCGCTGCCAACGTGCTGCGGAAAATTAAACCTCAGTTGTGGGAACAATAGCTATTACAGAGTGTGTAATCAGCGGGAGATGGGATGAACGTTTGTAATTCTAAGACGTAGAAAGTGTTTTTAAAATGCCTTTAGTCTCATCCGTACTTCTTTAATATTTTGCTGTCAAATACCTGCATTTTATAGCTAGGCCGTAATTTTATTGAGGTACAAACTTCTACAGTATAATGTCAAGCTATGTGGTAAAGTCAAGTAAACAGTTGTAGTGATTATACACCCAGGAGATTTCATAACATCATAGAATTAACAAGCAGCTCAGTAAATTATATATCACTTGATCTACAATTGCTTCATTCTCCAGCAAAGAACTCTGCTTCATCTACAGCAACTCTGACATGACATGCCAGCGCGTGGTGCAAACTTGTCAAGCAGTTATTGTGCACTAATATTAGTTACCACCTTATCTCATAATGTTTCTTTTCAAAGAATTAAAGTGCAATTTTCCTGCTCTTTCTTTTGAAGAGAAAACAGAACGCCAGCTGGTAAAATGAGGCAGTTTTCTTGCACCTTGTGATTTGTGCTAAAAATTGTTACCACGTCTCCTTCACTACAGAGCAACCATTCAAAGAGCAACTAACTCCATACAAAGGTGATAAGTCCTAATTCAAAATGAGTATCTGGAAACATTTAAATGCTACACGGATAAGCTATGCAGGGAGATGCAGCCTGCCTGCTGAGCAGAGCAGCGTGCCAGCCAGCGGGAACAAGGTTCTCGTGGAGACATATGTTGCTAAAGCGGTGGATCTGGCACAAAGCTCATTAAGCGCCCTGACAATCATTTCGATAAAGCATAAGCCAAAAGCTACTGTTGAAAACTTCAGGAAGGACAATGGTTCAAAAGGTTTAAAATAAAGAAAATGCAGATTTGTTTAAACATCTCTTTATAGACTACTTCAGTGATGCCAAGGTTACCAGTCAAAGCAACAACACAAATTGACTCGATCAGGTATTTGAGTATGGCAATGAATTGCCAAAGCAGCTGCTGCATCTCGGCTCAGAGGTGAGTGGCCTTTAGCGTTCGCTGAAGTAATCTCTAACAAACCCTGTATCATTTGTTCACTACCTGAAAAGTGTAACACGCTTAAAGAACTCACAGATTCATCACCAGCTAATTCTATTTTCTGAACAAAAAAAAAAAAACAAACCAAGAAAGACAATGTTCAAGCATCAACTCCCTTCATATTTGATATCCTGTTTGCTGGAGACTCCACTGCAACCCATTCAGGGGTGAATTGAGCCACAGCCTTGGCTTTGCCCCATCTGATCTCTAAAAGCAGAAGCAAAAACATGGACATAAGCCAGGCAGGTGGACAAGCTGTAGCAACGGTGAGCTCCTTTCTGATACAGGAATGAATCTCTCTCCCCCTCTCTCTTTCTCTCTATCTCTTTATCTATGCTGGCAAATTTGATCCTACTTTTAATCCTTTTGGCTGCATGAGCGATGCACTGGAACTGAATCTCTAAATAGAACCGACTTTATCATTTCTGTATGGTTTTCTTTTACTAAATGACTAATTTATACTGTGCAGACTCTAATACACAGCCATCTGACAAAAGGTGTAAAAACCATCTATATTAATATGTATTAAAAGTCAAATTACAGTTGACACAAGCCATTCCTGTACATATGAAATATATGACTATTATGCTTAAAATTTTCAACTAATCATGCATCACTGATTTTCTCACTCTGAGTTTATAATTTAAACCTTTAAATGTTTCATAGCAACTTAATCAGACCAAGATTTCTGATGGCTGTAGAACTGAGACAGACCATTACAGTAACAACCAGAAAAAGAAAAAAATAAACAAATAAGAACCTGTTATTGGAGGGGGGAAAAAAACCCCTGAAGAATAGAAAGGAAATCAATTTTACATCAAAATAAAATTTAAAAAAAACCCCACAAGAGTGAGAAATGGTGTGCACCTGCTTTCTTTGTTCTTTCATATTATATTGGCCATAGCACAAGTAGGGTATATAACATAAATCTGTCCAAAATGGCACCCGAGCCCAGGAGAAGACAAAATGGCATTGACAAATGATGTACATCAGAACAGATGGACTGGAGGTGACTTCCAAATAAGCCTATGTCCATAATGGGGCTGGTCCTGGGAAACGCGGTCCAGACATCAGACCCTTTCAAATTTACTGGTATAGCTTCGCCTTCTGCAGAGTGCAGGAAACAATCCCTAATTCACATTTCACTTGCAGTCTTAAGGCCTTTACTCAGTGGAGCTTATTTAAAACGTTGAGACTCAACAGCCTGAAACCTCTGAGCCGCTGAAGCCCAAGGCAGGAGCACAAACTCCCAAGTCTCTACAGAAATGGTTCCCTCGAGGACACAAAGTCCTCCAGGCAGCTGACTTGATTGAGACCAGTATTTCAAGGGATTTGGATGCTCTGTTCACATTAATACCATAAGCAATCTGGGTGCCCAGTCTCTAAGGCTAATATGAAAATCCCACAGTGGGTTTTTGGCTTTCTTTCGTTGGTCTGTGTATTCTCCCCAAGAAGGAACGAGATCCACTTACAAAAGCATTTATTAGACTTGCCGAGCTGTCTTTTTCCCATCCTTGAGTTAGCTTGTGTGAATGTTAATCACAGTCATTATACAGTTTATTGTCTATTAAATGCTTACCTTTGTTCCCAGACACACCTCCACAAAAAAAACCAACCCAAACTAAAACAGGTCAGGAGAGAAAATAAAATACACAAGCCCCAAACCTGGAAGCCATTTGATAAAGAATATTCCCAGAGATTCAGAACCTTGATCTACCTGTCCACATTCCTCATTTCCAAACTATTCCAGCCACCTCTTCATATAATTGTCTTCAGAAGCAATGCTAAGAGAGAGCACAGTGATCTTTCCCATAACGTAGATGGAAAGCTGAGAGACAGGGCAGATATTTTTCCAAGTAAATGCACAGCTCCGTAAGGGTATGAGGGTTTCATGTAGGCATAATATCTCAATTAATTCTGTATTCTTCCCAGTACGTCTGTGGGCTCCTGGAGCTCTCCACCGCATTAAATACACACACGTATGTCCATGAATGTGAAAAAGAGATGGAGGTGGACAGCAATAAACTCCTTTGCTTTCAACTTGTCTTCATCAGAAATATTTGATTTCAGCTGTTACAAACAGTGAGGCAAGAGTACTGCTGTCTTTTGCTGCCTCATCTCCAACCTCTCACAACGATCAACTTTTCTAAGGTAAGGTGACAACATGTAAAACAAGAGAAATCACTATATTTACACTAGAAGAGCTGCCATAAGCACCTCTTTTGATCATAGCACGCTCAAATGGGAACAAGGCTCTTGCAGAAATCAACCCTTTTCCTTCAGCATTACTCTTTAAGGGAAAATTTCCTAGAAAAGCGACGTGCAGGACAGTTTCTGCTTTATGCAAGTTTACCTTCTTGCCTTTCTATGATTAGCAATGGCCTCTGCAGCACAAGCATGGACTTCCTAAGCTGCTTGTCCTGATATGAGAATATTCCACTGATCTCATTGCAACAGATCCATGGGATATCACGTATTTTGGTAAAACTAGAAAGAATCAGGGGCATTTCAGTGAAAACCATAACCTATTAAATAAAAAACCCAGACACACACACAAATGAATAGTGGACTCTCCTCAAAGTAATCCTGTATCGATCTGAAGTGCAGAAGCCCTCTGTATGTAATAGTGAGCTCTGAAGAAGAAAAATCATTCAAGTGTTCTCCCACCCTGTGCGTGCTGGCAGAGCCACGGGCTGATGGTGTCTCCCCCCAGCCAGATCCAGCAAGCATCAGAATACAAATCTGCCTCCTTGAATTTTGCAACATGCACAAAAACAGCCTTTCCGGCTGCATCTTAAAAAGCAGAATAGTTAAGCACCTCAATCTCAAAAGAAACAGTCTTTGTTTTTCTCCTTTTTGTAACGTTGACTGTGATAAATCTGTCTCCTGTTTTAATTATCTCAACAAGATCTTCTAGGAGGACCTGCTTCCTGGTTTAGAGATGCTTCAAAATTTAATGTAGATGATTAAGTAAATTATACAAGTAATTAAAAGATTTTTATTAATCTAATTACCATTTAAATCTTATTCTTCATATTACACATCCAAATCTCAGTATCTTATTCTATATTATTCAACTAATATTTCTAGCATGTAAGCCCATGACAGATTAAAGATATTAAAAAAACAATTATCTGCCTGATGTTTACACATCTGCAAGTCTGTCATTTCAGAATAAACCAGCTTGACTGACAGTTAAGTTATACTTTTCCACCACAAGCAATCTGCTGCTCATAGGGTTCAATCCTCGCAAGACCTGAACTTTCTTCTAATGCTGACTTGACGTGAAGATGACCTTAACTCCAGATGATGGAGATTTAGATGTCAGAGCATTTAAAAAGAGAGTACTGCACATTTTGCAATACAAAGTTGTGGTGTGAGTTGTAGCAAACAACATACCCGTTAGAGGAGCAAACAACAGGAAAAAAAACCAACCCAGATGACAGAAACCACAAAATATCTGGTGCCTCAAAGCAGAATTTCAATGAAAGCAAAAAACCATGAGTCTTTGGAACCTCTCAAGAGTCTGAACTTTATGTTGGCCTTTCTTCAGGAGTCACTGAAATAAGCACTACTGGAATGTAAAATGTACAAATAAAATACTGCATTTAGAGCTAAAGGGTCAATTGGGAGAAGGACTGAGGACAACAGAAACAAGTTTTTCTAGGGACTTGGAGAACTGCCATGTTTTCAAGACTTAAATATATTCATTGCTATGAAACTATGAGGTTAAAATTACCCAGAAAACTAATGCATATGTAACAGTCTAGACTACAAAAGAAAGATGCTTCCTTCCCATTTAGTCTCTATTCCAAGATAATCTTGTGTAGTTTGTGCCCTTCTTCCTTTAGTGAACTAGCACCTACTAAACTTTCCAAAGTGGTTCATACATTATTGCATGCAGCCAATTTCTACCCAGGACACTTCAGTCAATCTAGGCTAACATTACAGCCAGTTTAGTACAACCAGAGCTCTTTAGCTCTTTCTTCAGGCTCCCCGACCTCTCACTCTTGCCATTTCAGACCAGCAATAACCATTTTGATCTGTAATGCCACAGATGATTTGGAAGGATTCACTTGCATCTCAAAATTAAAAATGAAAAAATAGGAAATGAAAAAAAAATATATCTGCAGCTGTAGCTATGGTATGAAAAGAGCAGGGAGTTAGAAAGGGAAAGATCAAGAAAGATGACACAGGTAATTTCCTCCTGTAATACAACAGACACTGCCCTTAGCAAAAACATAGTCCAGTAAGGAATTCAAACATCCTATAACCGCATTCAGGATTTAAAGATAAAATTCATGACAAAATTGTAATCATCTAGCTTTTTTGCAGTGTTAGTTGATGCAATTTATAGGACTGAAATACTGCAAGAAAACTCATTTAAAATAGACGTGCGCTGAAGAACCATTGAAGAAATAGCTGGAGGAATCAAGAGATATCACTTCATAAACTCAGCGTGAACTCTCTCACTTTAAAGCATTCAGTTCACACAGCTAAAGAAACACCTTCATGTAGACTTGCTTTTCTCTCCCTTAAGACTTCAGATGTCACAGCCAACCTGGGCAACCCTCACACAAAGAGTGTATCAGCTGCAAAAGTCTCCCATTTGCTGCCACGGACCAGAATTGCACCAGAGGCAGTTGACATTGCACTGGCAGAGCTGGAGCGTAGGACACACACCTCAACATCACCCGTGCTCACCGCTGGGGCCAGATTACTCTGTTGCTTTGTCACAGGAAATACCAGTAGCAAAACAACACTCTCTGAATTCTCAAAAAAAAAAAGAGAAGAAAATAAATTCCTTTTAAATGTGTTTCATTGCAGATACTTTTCCCTAAATGATTGTAGAAATGTAGATGCCACACAGAAAAGACATTCAATGTCTTTTGAACCATAAAACACAACTTGATGCTGAAGTGGATTACAGAAATCAATTCTATCAGGAGGTAGACTTGAATTTATCACTAGGATGCCTCCAGATAGATATGTAATACTGTGATTAATTTTAATCTATCAGAATAATATTTAAATATTAACAACTTCATCCCCCACTTCATTTCAATTATTAATACTTGATTATCTATTAATTGATTGTATTATTTTTTCATCAAGTGCTGGAGTCTCTCTCTAGACTATTGCTACTCCAGCTCCTTCCTACCATGCTGAAATCACCCACAGCCCTACTCATGGTGGTAAACACAACACCCAGGAGTGAGAAATTAGCATTTGGACCTCACCTGTGTCAGAAATTTGGACACTGGAGGAAGTCTTTTTGTATGAAAAAAAAAATATCTTTCACTCGATTGTTGTGACAACTTGATTTTACTACTTGGCAAACTACTGCATAGCAACAAAATCCAGGCCATCAGAGAAGAGCAACCACCTCACAAGGTGTCTGCTGTACTGCAGACCTGTTGTTCTATGAACTTAACAGTTAGTTTGCTTTACTTGGTAGCAAAATATTTGATCATACAGAAAGCGAAATGTGCTGTTTCTTTCAGGGGAGATCATGTATCTAATAAAGAATTCTCTTTAACCTAGATGTGAGGAACTTATTACTTGAAAATGTCCAGATGCAATATAGCAAAAAGCCATAATATCATACTATGTGTGTCATTATAGCTTTAGTGCTATGAACTACATTTAAATTATTAAAATGTAACAGTTAGAACTTTCCTCAGAATCTTGTGATCATTGTATTCAGCAACATAAAGGAGACAGACCAATAAGGGCAACGAGGAATTCCATGGTATTAAGCACAGCAATGGCAGGGCAGCAGCCTGCCCACTCGGCATCAAGGACAGTGCTGACGCCAGGCAGAGACCAGGACCCATAAGCAGGATCTGCACTGAGCACTCACTGGTAGCTCAAGTTTTAGGAGGATAGCAAAGGTGCTTTAGCAACTGCAAATTCAATCCCCAGATCCACAGGATGCAGCTTGTATGACAAGAAGCTTGAATTAGAGGCCCTCTTATCCCATGATTCATAATTACTGGTTATTCATAATAAATTCATTCAACTTCTGTAGCTTTTTCTCCACCTCAAAACCCCTTGTTTTCAATACTAATTTTCACATGGCTGCTTATCTTCATCATCAGAACTAACACCATACTTACAGGGACAAACAATGACTTACACAATTAATGAGGATGGTATTCCGGTGTTACCTAGCAGGATTTCATTATGACTTGGTTCTGAATAAGATTAAGACACAAAGAAGACTTCATATAAGCATACGCAGATTCTGCTCCGGTTCCGTGGAAACATACCACAAAAATGCATATGGCATTTAAAGGCAATTTTTACATAAAATACTTGGTATTAAAGGACAATACTCAGTCAATATTTCCACCACTCTCTCTTAGAAACAAATATGAACACATCATATTAGAATAAAATTAAATCTGAAGGGGAGAAATTAGGATAGAAAGTTTCACGAAAGCTGGCTTGGAAGGACTAAGATAACCATCCAGACACAAAAAGAGGCTGTGAGGGTGAAGGAGAGGACACAAATAGCTTTAAGAAAGAAATTGCAAAGCCAGCCCCTCTCATCTCAGCTACTGCTGTTATATTATGAGCTTGGCACTCTGGAGTTTACAGCTCCCCGGCCACCACAATGCCATATAGAAAATCCCACTGGGACGCTACGTGCACAGGAATGG